>NC_042617.1:391051583-392372615 GCF_901001135.1 Rhinatrema bivittatum | reverse complement strand
TGCATATTTCCTGAGTCTCTGGGAGACTGACAGAAAGTTCCCAGTATGTGAATGTGCCTAAAATACTTTTGCATATACTGGGTCTGCAATGTATGCAGATTTATCTCATGCATATTCATTTTGGCTATTTTGAAAAGCAGACTCTGCAAGACAAATTTGAGAGACCAGGGGTTAAGTGTCCCTTTACTTAATGTAGCATGCCTAAAAAGAGTTTGTTTTATTCCTAATCATTTAAAAATATATAAGAAATTAAATGACTTGGTAAAAGAAAAAGAACAGAACTCAATGAGGAAATCCAAAAAGAAAGACAAAAAATATTTTATTTGTTTCTATTTTACTATTGCGATGTCAAGGAATGTGTAGACTACTGCAGCTTTATGGGCTGTGCCACTGGAACGTGAGCTGACAGGTTCGCGGACAGCGCTCTGGCACGTCAGTCCTTGGAACACGCTGTCACATTCCTATTCTGCCATTACGTCACAAAGGTGTGTCAAGTCGTCACTTCCTGCCGGAGGCCGCGCCCTCTAGATCACCTGTCCGCGGAAGAATCCAAGATCATCTTTGCCACTGCCACACAGACTGAAGCACCGGTGTTCCGACGGGCCGGCGCGAGTCAGACTCTTGGAGTTTTGAAGTCACTGCGGTCGCAGAGCCTTCTGTGTTCACGATGCGCGCACGTCGGTGAGCGGGAACTACTTTTTTTTTTTTTTTTTTTTTGGACGGGAGAGTTCCTGTGCAGAGCCCCAGCGCCGCGCGCAAGCAGCCGAGCCGGCGGAGGTAGTTCCGGCGGTTGCGGAAGTGTCGGCGACGCTGCGGGTGACTGTGTGGAGCTGAGGTTGCTTTCTCATTTCGCCGGCCTCTGCTCTGGACCTGCTGCTTGTCTTCCGTCGGCTGCGAGGCCCGCACCGCACCCAGGATGACCACTCGCTCGGAGCGAGAGAAGGCGCAGAAGCTGAATGAGCAGCACCAGGCCATCCTCTCCCGCATGCTTCGCGAGGAGGATAACAAGTATTGCGCCGACTGCGAGGCCAAAGGTACGCCCGCCGCGGCTTGGGGGGGGGCAAGGGTATATGTGTTGATGTCAGTATATGTCAGGGGAGGGGGAAGTAGCTGACAGTGAGTGTCGGGGGGGGGGGGGGGATGTGTTTTATATGTTGGAGTGTGCGAGAGATGGTGGGGAATAAGTAGGTAGATATTGGTGTGTGAGTCTGTGGCTCTGTATAGTTACAATATGTGTTTTTATATGTATACCTGTTACAGTTACCTGCACATCCATTGTGTGTATATAGTTATAATTGTGCGTATTTATAGATATTCCTATATGTATCTACATGTATGTGTGTATGATATTCGTGTATGCATATGTAGTTACATGATTGTAAGTGTTCATGTGTATGTGCATATGGAAGCTACAGATCTCTTGCAGGCAAGCAGCTGCTGATTTCGGTTTGGGCACAGTGGGCCTTATTCAAAAAGGACTTTTCCCTATTCTGCACCCATGGAAAAAAGCCTTTGTTATCGAGTGAGGCTTATAATGTCCAGCTCTTACCTTCTGTCTCACATTCTCTGTATCTTAGTGTCCTGGTGACTCAGGTGGCTCCAGTAACCTCTAAAACTTGGAGGTGTAGAAGGGTGTCTGCCTCTGTGTGACTTTCTGGTCTTTGGCTGAAGAGGAATTAATATTCGACTTCATCCAGTTGTTTTGTACAGTGAGGCTGGTGGGAGCTGGTTCCTTTAGGGAACTGCAGTGCTAAAACCCCTTTCCCATGAAGGTGTACAAATGTGTGTCTTTTCATATCATGTCAGTCAGAGAATTGAATTGATCTGGTTATTCTGAAAGTGTGATTAAGGCCAGAGTGAATTACTTCATTTGACGTGAAGATTGATTTGCTACAGAAGGGTTGAGCAAGGTATTTCTTTACTGTAATCAGTGTAACTGGAGATGAATGTATCAGGTGTAGAAGCCATGGCACACTGGCGTGACAAGTAGCCTTTTTTTCTATAATTGGACTTGACAGTATGGCCTTATTAACCCATCTTTTACCATTTGGGGTGAGAGGAGACATGAGAATGAAAAAGATATGACTTTTTAAAACTTAATAAAAAATAGGTTGAAGAATTATATTTTTTTGAGGGGCTTTTTTTTTTTAATCGTGAATGAAATGTAGTTGGACATAATACTGACTGAAGAGTGTTCCTTTGCATGCTGCACCTTACTTGACCCACTGGACTTGTGATGTAAAACATTATATAGAAATGTACCTAAAATAGGACTCCTATTTTATTTTATGTATAGCAGTGCTTTCTGTACATGCAGAGCTTTAGAAATTACCTTCTTTAACACCCTGCACACAAAGTTAATTGATGACAAACTAGATGTTGTGTGTTCATAGTGCATCTTAAATAATGGAAAAGCTTTTTAGTGATATTTTCAGTATGATAATTTGGCATATTCTACATGACATATTTATCATTGTTTGAGAGATGAGTGCATGTGATTAGATTTACTTTAGATTTGGTGAAAACTTTGACACAAAGTTGGAATCTAGGCACTTCGAGGTTTACTACTACGAATTTATCAATTTTATATAGCTCTGCTCAATGTACGCAGTGCTGGACAAAGACAAATAAGAGGCAGTTGCTTTTCTGTAGAGTTTATAATCTAAAACAAACATACAGGACAAAAGAAACTTTGGGAATTTCATTTACTAAATGAAATTTCATTTCATTTAATCCCCTGCTTCTTTTCTATGCTCCAAGTTGTATTACTCTCTTGTTTCATTGTAACTGCATACCTTAGCCTTCTCTTGTTTAATGTTTTATTATTATTATTATTATTATTATTATTAAGATAAATATTAGTTTTTACCTTTTTTTGTTACCTATCCACTTGTTAATTGTAAACCGACATGATGCGATATCTATTGTGAATGCCGGTATAGAAAAACTTAAAATAAATAAATAAATAAGAAAATAGATTAAACCAATAGATTTTTTATTTAGATTGTGAGGAGGAGAATCATGAGTTAAAAGATTTAAAAGCATCATCAAAAGTGGGTTTTTAGACTGCATTTGAATAAGGTCAGAGAAGGGAGCATGACACCCCAACTTAGGGAATCTATGGAGTTGGGAATTGGCAGTGGAGAAGGGTATAGGTAAAAGTAACTTGCATGATGAATGGAGTTCACAAGATTTCCGCACAGTATCTCAGCACCTCAAACAGAAACAGCCATTCTGTTCCATGACCATTTGGAGTACCCAGCTGGTATTCCAGATCCTAGAATGCACGGGAGAAATTCCTACTTTTCTTGTTCTGTAATTATTTTATTCACATACAGTTTTTTTTTCTCCCTTCTTTCTCTAACTATAGCCATTCTTGAGCACTTTGTTCCCTTGCATTTTGGCAGTAGTACCAGGAGAACTGTATGTGCACAAGAAGATAAGTGAGCAGTAGAAACAGTAAAATTTATGCATATAATGGAAATATTTGTTTTTTGGTGCTGAGACTTTGGTGATTGGGGGAGAGGTGACAATGGGGGAAAAAACCTGCCAATGTTTGGCTGCATGGCACACTTTCTTTAGTTCAGCCTAACTTTTATTGCCTTGAGTAGTAAGGTAGGATATATTTTAAGCAGCTATAACAATGCTAGTCATATATATTTCACCAGAATTCTTTGTTTCGTTTTTAAAAAGGCATTCTTCCATTCTGTTGGTGGCAGAATTCTTTTCCATGTATAGCAGCAAGTGTATTTCCTTTCTCTATATTGCCAGACATTTTTTTTTATGGGCAACAGAGACTTTCCTGAACAGACTGCTTGCATGATTCATTCAGCGATGTGACACAAAATTTCTCTGATGGCTGTCCTACCCAGAGGGGTGGGTTCTGTTGCTTTAGCTATTGTTTTGCTGTACAGGAAATAGTTTATGTATACAAATTCATAAGGATAGGAAAGGAGCTATTGAAATATGCATGTCTCGGTCAAAGTGATGTAAAATAGTGGTTATAAAAGGTGGCTTTGTATGAATTATTGGGGTATGTCCAGCATATCATATGCAAGGATTAGGATAAATGCTGCATGAAGGTATTCTTGTGCAGTCTTAGTCACCCTATATTCTTTCTAAATCTCAAATCTTTCAACTCCAGCCTCTTTAGAAGAATTCACCTAGCTTGTGTCCAGTTGCATTTTGTACCTGCCCTATCCCTTACAACCTGGTTGCGTATTGTTGTTGTTGCTGTAACTCTAGAGTCAGATCATAATTACAGAGCAGTGAGCAGAAATACAGGCATATAAACAGTTAAGTTAATGAAGGTCTGCCGAATAGGAGCTGCCATAGAAGTACAAGCTCTTGGATCCTAATTCTGACTCTCCTACTAACTTGGGCACGTCATTTTGTCTCTTTAACCTAACTAATATTGGCAAGTTCTTGAAGTTGTCATAGCCAGTGCACCCTAAATAGTAAAACTGCACAAGTCAAAATGTGACTTGTAACTCTGCAGTTAACTTAGCTGGAGGAAACACTGTAATGCGTGATGTGATGTAAGCCTGGTGCACACGTCCAAGGCAGCCTCCAGCTGAATGTCTTTTGGAAGTATCTGTATTTCTGTGCTCTGACTTTTTTTATATCCCAGCATCTCCTTTTATTTAAGGAGAAGAGCATGTAGTCTAGTGGTTAGAATAGTGGACTGAGAAAACAGGAGACCTAGGTTCAAATCCTGCTTCTGAGACTTATTAGATCTTGGCCATATTACTTTATCTTCCAATGCTTCAGGTACCTTCTTTAAATAATAAGCTATCTGGGTCATGTATTTGTACTTGTTTATAAAGTGTCCTGGTAACTGTATAAAATGCTGAAATAATACTCCTTACATTCCAGATGGCAGGCTGGAAACATAGAAATGATGGCAGAAAAAGACCAATCGGCCCATCCAGTCTGCCCAGCAAGCTCCCACACTTATTTTCCCATACTTATCTGTTTCATCAACCACCAAGTTCAGGCCCTTGTGGGTAACTGTTTGATTCAAATTTCCTGCCATCCCCTGTCATTGATGCAGAGAGTAATGTCGGAGTTGCATCAAAGGTGAGCCATAAGGCTTAATGGTTAAGGGTAGTAACCGCCGCATCAAGCAAGTTACCCTGATGCTTGTTTACCCAGACTGCGCAGATCAATGCTTTGTTGGATGTTGTCTGAATGTAAATCCTGTTTTCCTCACTTCCCCCTATCGTTGAAGCAGATAGCAATGCTGTATAGGCTTTCAAAGTGATGTATCAGGCTTAATTGGTTTAGGGTAGTAACCGCCATAATAAGCAAGCTACCTCCACGCTTATTTGTTTACCCAGATTATGAAGTTTAGTCCTTGTTGGTTGATTGTCTGAATGCAAATCCTCTTTTGCACATTTTCCCCTGCCATAGAAGCAGAGAGCAACGCTATATATGCATTCAAAGTGATGTATCAGGCTTGATTGGTTTAGGGTAGTAACCGCCGTAATAAGCAAGCTACCCGAAGTCTCTTCTGAGACTTACCCTCATTGTTGCTCCATTAACTGGCAGGGGTCATTGCAGTAACAGCAACTATCTTCAGTCCTTGGTAGAGCTCTAGTGGCACCTCTATACAAAGGAGCATGCGCCGGTCCATGTGTGCGTGGTTCCCGGCGAGCGCACATGGATGTGGCTATTGTATAACACGCGCGCTTCGGCCTGTGTTATAAAATACAATATCCGCATGCACATGTGTGGGCAGATGGCCTCCGCGCTCGGTGGGGGGGGGATTTTAAAAGGCCACGTGCGGCGACGCAATCGGGCCTTCCCCAGTTCCCTCCCAGTCCACTCCAATTAAGGAGGGAACTTTCCTTTGTCTAATCCTACCCTTCCTGCCCTTTTCCTCCCCGATCCCTACTCCCTACCTAACTCTTACATTTTTTATTTTTTTACCTTGCGCTGGCAGCCGGCTGCTGTGTGCTACCCCGGCCCGGCACTTGTGTGTGTAATGGTGGTTATGCGCATGGCCGGGCCCTTTAGAAAATGTGCGTGGTGTGTGCAGGGCCTGGCTATGTGCGTAACTACTGGTATTTGCATGCACGGGCCTTTGAAAATTTACTTGCGAGTTTTTAAATAAAATGTTACCAGGATTATGGATTGAGTTAGAAAAAGGAAGCAATGAGGAGTGAACAGAAAAATACCCTTGGGCAAGGTGAAAAATGTGAGCTTTAGAAGGAAAAAGCAGAATCGGTTTTGGATATATTTGCTATTATGAAATGAAGAAACCATTCACTGATCTGGTTTTTTTTTTTTTTTTTCTCACACAAATACTTGTCCAATTTTAGGCTCAAATGCAAAGAAGTTTGGACAAGTTAACCTGGCTTTAACAACTGGATATATGAGCTCACATACATCACCAATCTGGTCCATGGCTGTTCAAGATGCATCCATCACATCACCAAAAGAGAACTTATTTCTGGAAAAAAAAATACTAGATTAATTGCCTTAAGTGGTGCACAATAAAAAGAATAAATATCCAACAGTACAAATAGACAGACAAAACAGTACAAATAAAATGCCGGCACAACCATGAGCAAACATTACTTCAGACTCTAGCCTGCCAACTCTCATGGAAATAATCATCTTTTTAGTTGCTTCCTAAAAACATCCATTGATCCCTTCCTTCCCTTTTCTAATCACATTTCCAGTCTCTGCTGGTGTCTGTTATCAACTTTATAATATTTGAAAATCTATTCTTCCCTACTTTCATTTATTTATTAAATCTATTTGTAGCATGCCACAACATAAATCAAGATATTACAAAATAACATACCAATAAAAATTAATCATCAAATCCTAATCCAATTAACAGGGTAATTAATTAGGATCATCATAACATGAACAATTTGGTGAACAGTGACAATTCAACATCATACGGTTTACATAACCCAAATAATATTAAGTAAATAATTAAAGATAAACAATGGATAATAAAAAATACAAAGCAGTCAAGCAGTGTCATAAAAAATAAACCAGAAGAAAATGCAGGAGCCATTAGCCCAAACTAGGGTATTATAGCACTATTCTGGGCAGAGGCCAATTGCCATAATTAAAGTATGAGTATATATCTGTCCAGACTATACCTACCATCAAAATAAAATAAACACTAATCACAGTCATTCCCCAAATGAAACCTATAAAATCTATCAGTCTGATTAGCCTGTCACACTATTGACAGAAAGAAAGACACTTTTTTTTTCTCCTTGTCATGCCTGTTGCACTTTTTTTTATGCTTTGATTTTCTCTTGAATTACTGTAATATTCTGCTGGCTGGTCTTCCTGACCTTCCTCTTTGTTCCCTTCAAATTCTGCAAAACGCTGCTGCACATCATCTTTATCTCTCTTTGTTACATTCATGCTTTACCCTTTCTCGCTGCCCTGTCCTTGCTTTTCTCTTCAGTACTGCTGTCAATTCAGATTTCTTGTTTTTACTTTTATTTTTTATTTATAGAATATTTCCAATTTATTTCACAACAAAACCTTGATAAAAGAAATATGTTGAATGTCCTAAAGAAAATTAGAACTAACAAGAAATACCACATGAATTAATTAAATATATAAGTTCATATCATAGCCTACAAATATTTAAAAAAAAAATGGGGAGGACAAGAAATAGAAACAAATTTTAACACTGAAAAGCTGTCGCTTAGACTGAGCAATTATAAACAAACTCTTAGCTGTTGATATCACCCTCCCAGCCCCTTATTTTCTTGTAACCCAGAAAAGATCTTAACTTATTAGGGACCTTCATTTTTTTTTTTTTCTTCAATTCCCTGGAATTTATCAGGGTTTATTATGAGAAAAATCAGTGGAAATATGTGACTCGTTATTTTTCTGGGTAAATATTGGAGTTTATTTTGGTGTACAGAAGCCAGTACAATAAGAGTATTGAGCAGATTCTCCCACTCGTCCACTCAGGAGCATCCCTATCTCTAACCCCATCCCCTGCCTACCCTATATCCCTTTCTCTCCTCTCCCCCCCCCCCCATTGCAACAGCATTCATCCTTATTCGTCGTGGCTCCAGGTATCTCCTCTCTCCTTCGGCAGCGTGTTTGCTGAGGCTCCCGTGCTCTGCAGCACCGCACTTCCTTTTTGTGGGGCCAGGAAGTGCTTCTAGTGGGCATGGCCCATTTCAAATGCTGCATTGGTGGTACCAAGCGGCAGGCACTTTGGCTGCTTGGGGGGAGGGGGAGGCGGGGCTTGAAACGGCACATCAGTGGCACTGGAGGGCAAGCGCTTTCGCAGGTGGGGGGACTTGAAATGCTGCAGGTGTTTTGGCACTCACTGGCTTCCGGAAGTTGCTGGAGGCTTTGAGATGCCGAATTTGCAGCTCTGGCGCTGCTTTTTAATCAGCCTAAAATTAGGGTGAAAATTTGCTTTAAACCAATTGTTAGTTTTGGAAGAATCCAGGAATTTATGGGTGAAAATCACTTTAAAACTGAAAACTAGATGTATAATTCACTCGATTAGGCCTTTGCAAGTATAATGAAGGAAAATGAAAGTGCCAGTAGAATGAACCTCCTGGAGCCGCTGCTCATCCTGTGCCAGAATCGCTACTCTTGGCCCAGTGGCGGAATCGAATCTGGAGGGGAGAGCAGAGCCTCTTCTCCTGGTGGTCCCCCACCTGATGCCGCAATGGAGATCCCCCTCCAGCACACCTGGATTGTGTTCCAGAAACCGATCCAACCTCTGCTGGACCAGCGGGCTCAGCAGGAAAACCCCTACTTTGTCCGTATGTTTGAAGGGCACAGTGAAAGTCCCAAAAAAAGAAAACTGGTAACAATGTGAAAAGAAGGATGGCTGCTTGCTGCCATCTTAACTCCTCCCTCTTGCTTTTACTTTTAAATGCATTCATGGTCTAGCTTCCCTTTACCTTTAACTCTAATATGATGGGAGATAAGAGTGTAATGCCAGTTTAGTCTGCCAATGTGATTCCTGAGGCAGTGCATAGAGTGCAGTTGATCTCTGGCTTCCAATTTACTATTGCTTAAGTGTGTCCATCTGCTAATACAAGACTGTCTATGCACATTGCCATTCCCAGTACCGTATTCCAGTTACCCTCTGTCCTGCTTACCTATGAGTTTTTATCATTCCCCAGTGAGCCTAGTTTAAAACTCTCGTCTTTCAAACAAAGATCTTCTTTCCTTTTCTTGAAAGGTGTATCCCATTGTACTCAACAGAAAAAAAGCTATGACTGGTATGTGCTACTGGCTTTGCCACTTGTAGGTTATCGGCAATAAGATATCTGCTGATATTTTCTATAGTAAGAAACAGAGTCGGTGAATGCGCCAGAGTGAAAACAAGCTTGGTAATGTATACTGGAAAAGAAATCGCTTAGTAACAAAAGTGAGCCTTGTATTCCATGCCCTCTGGATTCCTGGGGAACCATGTTCTGAGGTCTCTGATGGCTGGGCTAGATGGGATGAAATAGAGGACTAGAAATGAGGGACAAAACTACAGCTAGTTGTGAGTGAAGGCTGATGGTGCCATAGCCCAGTACATGATTGATTGGTTTGTTTGTTTGTTTATTTATTTAAAATACTTATAGTCTGCCTATGCAGCACATGTTCTAGGTGGGTTACAATTCTTAATAAAATCACACATATTAAAGCTGGAAGTCCAAAGGAGCAAGAGGAAAATCAACTAAGGCAAACCCTTGCCCACCCCTGCCCCCCAAACAAAAATAACTTCCTCAGTATTATTTCTTAAAATAGTTTCAAAAGAGAAGTGTACCACACTGGAAGCATAAAACAATGTAATTCGCATGTATGCAGTTCAAGATCAAATACTCTGTATTTTCCAGACGTGGTCACAATTCTGTGATCATAAAATGGTCTGACACATTTCAGTAGGAGCCATTGTTGGTCTCCAGAATCACTGTAAGGATCAGGGAAGTTATGAGATGCAATCCAGAGTGCGAAAGTATCCATGGACCTTGTATTTTCTCTTTATACTTCAGTCATTTATGCCATCTGTTTTGGTTTTAAATTTTATCAGTTTCTTTTTTTTTTTTTTTTTTTTTTTGCATTTTTATTTTACTTGGTATTTTCTTTTCAAAAAGATTATTTTCAAGACCTGGTTTTTAATGCTCTTTCTTTCCTTTTAAATGTAGATGAAATTCTATTATTTCATAAAATATGCATAAGTACAAGTCTGTGTTGCCTGCAGAAAGATAAGTGCCATTTTAAAGGCATTCATTTATTTAAAGAAATGTTGGTTAGTTCCAAATACTTCCTGCAGAGCTGGAAAAGCCCTGGGTAGCAGGTTATCCAGACGACTAAAATTCAGCAGCTGGTGTTGGCTCAAGCAGAGCAACTGATGGTGTCAGCCAAACCCGGGAAGAGCTACAGCACCTCACATCTGCCCATTGCCACCGGGCCACATAGAAGGGGAGGGGAGTGCAGGTGGAGAGGATAAGAGAGGGAGACTGCCTGGAAGAGGGGGAACGGGACGTGGGTGAGTGCCTGGAAGTTGGTTGCCTCAGCATATGTCTTCTCTGGAAGATCTCTGCTACTCATGTATCTTGGATAAGTTAGTGAAAACACGGTCCATCAGTGTCCGGAAGAAGACCCGAGAGCAGATCTCTTTGGGTTTCAGTTTCTTCAGCAGTCAGAGGATTATGCATCTATTCTGGTGCATAAGCTCCTCGAGGACCTACAGATAAGAATGTGGCAGTTGTCAATATCATGCCTTCCAGTGGCCCCAAGCTTGATTTAAAGTTTAAGATGCAGGCTTCTCCAGTGTTTGGGTAGTTTAACTAATCCACCAATCTGTAATGCTGGAATCCATGGTGAAACCTGTGAAGCACACCTGTAATTTATTTATTTTTATTTATTTATTTAACACTTTTCTATACCGACCTTCATGGTAGGGACCATATCAGGTCGGTTTACATCAAAAAGGGGGAACTGTAACGAAACCGTAGGTAACAGGAAGAACAAAGTTACATTCAACAAGGGAGGTAAAACTTGGAAGCAAAGATTGCTGGAAAGAAAAAGACTAAGGAACGAAGTGCTTAGGATAATGATAACAACTGTTTTAAGAGTCAGGGTAGGCTCTTATATCGAGCTTGGGGATAGTAAGAGCTTGGGGATAGTAAGAGAGTAATCACTCTAATGCAGATCCTGGGAAGGACCCCATGTTGTTGGATACATTTGGGGAGAGAAAGATCTTCCAGGGATCAATGCTTAGCGGTCAGATTGCAGCTCATCAGCTTTACATAGAGCAGTATTTGTACAAGTGAGTGCAGAAGCTGAAGCCTTGGGTTTGGAGATGAGCTGATTGAAAAGAGGTATGCTAGAGATTTATAATATCACGAGCAGTGTGAAACAGATTAGTAGGGAATGATTATTTACCCTTTTTAAATAGTACTAGGAATTGGGAATACTGCTTGAAACTAACAGCAGATGTAAAACAAATTGGAGAAAGTATTTTTTCATGCAATGCACAGCCAAGTTGTGGAATTTGTTTCCAGAGGGTGGTGGTCACTGTAACTTGCATAGCTGGGTTTAAAAAGGGTTTGGATAAGTTCTTAGAGGAAAAGACCTTAATTTTATTAACCAGCTTGATTCCAGGAAGGCCATCATTTGTCCCAAGGAGTCAGTAACATGAAATTGGATTTATTTTTTGGGATTGGCCACAGTGTGAGACAAGATGCTGGGCTTGATAGACCTTTGGTCTGACCCAGCATGGCACTTACGTTCTTGTTGCTATGTTCTAAAAATAAAGTAAAAGAAATAACCCCTCCCCAAACTGACAAAACAGAAAAAGTATAATCAAGCAAAATACAAAAAGAAGAATTTCCCCAAGTGCTTAAGTTTCTTTTTTGTTTTTGGTAAATATTTTTCCAGCACAGTCGTTCTGAAAATTATAAATTTATACAACTATTGCAGTAAAGGTGGAAAAACTCCCTTCAATATTTTTATGATCTGGAAATAGTTGTACAGGTTTTGAGTCTGCAAAAATTGTGAGATGTGTAGAAAAAGAAGTACTTGTGACCTGAGCTGGCCACTATTGGAGACAGGATGCTGAGCTCTGTGGACCTTAGAGCAACTCAGCATGGCATTTCTTATGTTCTAATTATAAGATAAAGACAATTTTTTTTTTTTTTTTTGGAAACCGGTGAATGGAATTTTATCCAATATTTAGCCATTTATGTGGTCCAGGAATGTTGTGGAATTGAGGCCATAATATGTGAAGGAAGGATGTTTTTAAGGGTAGGATATGAGCCTGGGCATCAACTTCTAGAATGATGTGTGTGATAAGTAAATGTATACATAATGTGGGTACTTTCTTAGCTGTTGGCTACATTTTAAAGCTTCATTTAAATCTTAGTAGTTCACAAGGTGGTTAGGAATTCCACAGACGTGTATAATGACACGCTCTGTTCGAAGAAGCAAGTTTTATTGAAATTAAGCTCTTTTCTGGTGGGTGCTTGTTCTGGGTGCTCTATTTCCCTCCGATCTCTCTGTTCCTTTTTGGGCTTGTCCAGAGGAGACTGCTTGGTGGGGCCTGTGTAACCAGAGTGTGGAGGAGTAGTCTAGTGGTTAGAGCAGCAGGCTACGAATCAGGGAGACCAGGGTTCAAATCCCACTGCTGCATCTTGTGCAAGTCACTTTACCCTCTCTTGCCTCAGGTACAAAGTTATCACCTGCGTTAGAGCCCTAACGCCCGCGAAAATGCCATAACGCCCGTGAGCAATACCGCATCGCAAAATGCGTATGCAAATTTAAAATTTGGGAGGAGTTTGGGTGGAGTAAATGGAAATGAGGGTTGGTTAACACGGCAAGCGATAAAGTAACGCGTTATGTCTGCGTTAGCTGTGCATCACTGGCCAAAATGGTATTTATCGCAAATGCTGGTTTGGGAAGAGAGAGCAAGCCTCTGTGGAAGCTTACTTATATTTGAACTTTTTATACCACTTTAAGAGGGGACATTATGAACTTGGGGGGAGGTTTGTGAGGTGGGTTTTGGAGGGTGGTTTTACATGCACAGTCACACGTACGAACAGCACAGTTACCATCAGTGAAGATTTAATGTGATTTGGAGTGATGAAAGGTGAAAGAGGAGCAGATTTTTACCATATTTTCTCTACCTAGCTTGATGTACTCTCTACCCAGCCTCAGTCAAGGTAAGTAGAGAGTAAATGGTACAAATCTACTCTTCTTTCACCTTTCATCCCTCCAAGTCACATTAAATCTTCACTGACGGTAACTGTGCTGATCAGATGTATGATTGTGCATGTAAAATTGCCCCCCACAGAACCCACCTCACCCCAAATTTCTAGTGCCCCCTCTTACAGTGGTATACGAAGTTAACTTTTCGTGAGCCTTTGGTTCAGTTGACTGTGTGATTCTACAGCTATAGAAACTGGTTTCATCACTACTATCCACCAAGATTCCTCACACCCAGACCAGAGATTTTCTTTGTAGCAATTCATGCTTTACATCCTTTGCCACCTTCCAATAGATTGCAGTCTCTTAGCTTTTGTGGTCCTGGAAATGCACGCACCTTGTGACTTTTTCTGGTTTTAAAGAGCGAGTAGCCATTTATTTAGAAAAAACCAGGAATGCTGTGTTTTGGAAATTTTTGTATTTTTTTTTTTTTTTTAATCTTTGTGGTATAAATCTGTTTTATATTGTCAGCCCTGAGCTTTCACCCTGATTGATACCGTGTGAGTGTTTTCATTACTGTATGTAGAATCTTTTCACATAATAAAGAATGCATGATCTTTTGGGACAAACTTTAAACACATTTTGTAAAATCCTCTTCTTTTTTTTTTTGGTTAATGTTTCTGGGTGACCGTTTATATGTGCATCCCCTTCAAGTGTTGTACTTAATAAATATTCAAATAGAAATACATGGTCATGCATTTGGAAACTCATTTTTTTAAATGTTGAGAGCATATGTGACTCACTGATGGGATTTTCCTTTAAAAGGTGCCATCTGTGATATTCAGCCGTGTGTCCTCATGGCTTTTACTCCTCCAGAAATTCATTTTTTTTTTTTTAACTGTCACTTTCCCCCTTATTCCTTTGTACTTCCAATTCAGTTAGAACCAGAGCTGGCAACTATCTGAGGACTTTTTCCTTGTTCTTAGCCTCCCAAAGAGCGGAAGATCCAACTTTATTTGATGTTTATTCCACTTTTCATCACTTCAGAGTGGATAACATTCAGGTATAGTAGGTATTTCTCTATCTCCGGAGGGCTTACAATCTAGCAGGGTCGTTTTTCAGATCGCATTAGGGCCCTAACCGCCCGTCATAAATAAAGCATCGTGAGATGCATATGGAGATTTTAAAATTTTTCCCCAATGGGATAGGTTTGGGCAGAGTAAATTAAAATGAGCGGTGCTTAGCTTTGTGTGTGATAGTGTAACACACGTTATCGTGGGTTTTAACACCGGCAATAACTACACCTTTTTTCCTGGTTTTATGCTGTGGTTTGTGCGTTGTGCCCAAATGGGATTTGTATATCTTTCATCACTCCAAATCACATCCAATCTTCACTGATGTGCACTGTGCTGTTCGTACCTCTGACTGTGCATATAAAACTGCCCCTCAAAACCTAGGCCACCATCAGACCCCCATCCCGAGTTATTAGTTGCCCCTCTTACAGTAATACAAATAGTTTACTTATATGAGAGCCTTATAAAGAGTATCTCCCCCTCTCTCCAGCAGCAGCCCAAAAAGTGGTAAAAGCCTGTCTGGGCACTTCTCTGCTTGCATAGCTATATAAATATAACAAAATAATAAGTCGAGGTTTGATAGTCAAACCAGGCTGGCTCTCACCTCAGAAATTTTAGACCCCATAGAATCAAATGTAGATAACACTTAAATTTCAAGGTTAAATTAGCGGTACTGGGTAAAAATTTCAGACTAAAATAAACAAAGCAGCTTTAGTTTATTTTAGTTTTTGAGTGATGCTTCACAAAAATTGTTGAATATTTCCTCTTAAAGTCCTGTCATTTTATGAGCTCTCCAGTTAAAAGGTGCATTCTCTTTGCTGCTTGATGAGAATATTGTCATTTCTCGTGTTGCCTGCAACTTTCCATAACATCTTCCTTGCAGATTAACGATTTCAGGAGGGGGCTAATGGCAAGGAGGAGGCTCATTTGCTGTCTCCAGGAATTCCTGAATATATGTATCAGGAAGGGGGAGAAATCCAGCTCGGCAGGTCACTCCCTCTGAGGAGCTGAACCAGGGCAAAGCTAAACAATCTCTCGCTTCTTTTGAAATTAAACATGGCAGCCTTGATGGAAAGAGCACAGGAAATCTTACTGTAATAAAGAGGAAAGTTTCTCTGCACCTGCAACACCGGTTTGAAACTTGAGCTCCACCCCTTTCCCTCCTTGTACACTCCAGCTCCACCCCTCTGTCCAGTTCTGTCCTTCTCTGTACGGAACTTTGAGCTCAGCACCTCTCTCTCCCTGTACTCTCCTGCTCCGCCTCTCTCTCTATGTTGTTCAATCCACTTTCTAATATCACATATGTGAATTCAGTTCTGGCTATACTATTCAGCTCTGCCCCTCTCGCTCAATTGTCAAACCACTCTTTACTATCACACAGTACCCCCGAGCTCAATGGTCTCTTTACTATCACATGTCTTAATTACACACTTCCTATACTTCTCAGTATTTTCCAATCCTTGGATGGGTTTTTATTAATAGTCTGTTAATAAATGATTAACAAAAAAATTGTAACAATGCAAAATCAGTTTCTTTTTTTCATTTCATTCTTATGTACTGTATGTGTGTTTGTGATTGTTTTCAAAGAGAAATGTCTTTAGGAGTATCGAGGCTTAAGTGTAACAATAACATTTGGATGTGATTCTTTAGATTTAGTAAACATTTTCCCCTTGGATACAAAGTGGGGAAATTCTTTAGTTGTGACTTACTATTAATGTAGCTCACTGACTGATAAAGGTTGAGTGGTGGGATAATGTTACGGTTCCATTAAGCATAGCATTGGTTGACTCTAAGGCAGGTTAGACGGTGAACTGATGCCTAAAATATTCAAGAGATATATTTCTTTATCATCATTGCAGAGGGAATTTAATATCAAATTGTTTTCCTGTTACTGAAAATCTCAAAGGCATGAACAGTAACTGACTTATATCTTTTAAAATTGAATTGTCTAAATTGTAACTGAGAAAATAAGTGAAGATCAGACTGTAACACTGATACTGGATGCTTTTGTCAAAGCACTTATGTGCATCAGCATTCTTACCTGCTATCTTTTGAGTCAGTTTTAATGCATTGATTGTATCTGTCAATGCAAGAAAGGCAGCAATAACGACTTGCCCTTGCAGGTTTGTATCAAGCTTTAGTCATTTGATGGGCTGCTTATATCAATGTGTAACATCTTTGTAATTATTAGTAATAAAATGTAAGTTAAAAATACATTACTATGGATATGTTATATTGTATTCCATTGTCATTTGTGCATTTTGCTGCTGAATAAATATTGCTTAATTGATATTGCTAATAATAGCAGAGATGTTACACTGTCTTTAGCTGATGAATACAGAATAAAGATTAAATTAATATTTCATAACCAATGTGCCTTCAGACCTGATCAGATGTCCCAGGGAAAAGTCACCACTGCCTGATGCTCAGATCCAGGCCAACCCTTGGGCTCTGCTCTCGGTCCTTAACAGTAACAAGAGACACCAGTAGTTACTCTTAAATGTGTAGGAACTCTTTTCTGAGAACATGTGTAATCATACATACCTTTTCCTAGCTACCGCATGAGCCCCAGAGTGTGTAATTAATGGGCAGCATGCAAGGCATGGATAGCCTTACTTTACACTGCACATTCATTGCATTCAGCACCTTTTTATTCTCTCCCCATGAGCCTCCTCTTTTTGAGTTATTCCAGTTTGTATCTTATGCCCAGGCTGAGGGAGACAGAGAGATCATGCATTGAGCACTGAATGTGACAACCTAAGTGTTAAGAGCAGTGGCAGTGGAGGGACTCTGGAAGCCATACTGTATGTGGCAGCCAAGGTAACCAAGCTAGCTGCCAGCACCATATTTATTTTATTTAGTGTATTTAGCTAATACCTTTTCATTGTAGCTCAAGGCGAGTTACATTCAGGTACTGTAGGTGTTTTCTCTGCTCCAGAGTGCTCACAATTTAAGTTTGTTCTTGAGGCAATGGAGGGTGAAGTGACTTGCCCAAGGTCATACTAAATTCTTCTGTTTCCTGTTCACTGACACACAGACACACAAACCCCGACTTTCTATGAAGCAGGCGGTGTGGACATGGAGAGGTCTAATATGCCCAAAAAAAAAAGAGCAAGGGATGTACTGAAAGCCTCACCAATCTTATCTCCTAAATTTTAGAACGAAGGACAAGAAAGGCAGAAACACATTACTGCATTATAATGGATCCATTCCCCCCCTCCCTTTCTAAAAAAAAAAAAAAAAAAAAAATTAAAAAAAATAAATTAAAAAAAAAAAAAAAAAAAAAAAATATATATATATATATATATATATATATATATATATATAGGCAGAAAAACATTCCAAAGAAATGGATAAAAGAGCACTAGTATTGTTGATATAGAAACATAGAAACATAGAAATGACGGCAGAAGAAGACCAAATGGCCCATCTAGTCTGCCCAGCAAGCTTCACACATATTAATTAAAACAGAAATGTTTATTAATCATTCACAGAAAAAATTAAAATAAATGAGCATCTTAATGTTAACAAATGTGGCTCAAACAATCATGTGACCCTTGTACTAATAAGTATTGATAAGTTAAACATGGATCAATTACAGACTATGCACTCCTATGGCGTGAGTGCCAATACATTTGTTGTCAATGCTTGGCCATCATGGCACAATTACTTTCAAGCAGACTTAAGTATGTTACAGCAATAATGAACACGAAAACAATTTAAACATGAGATATGCTTTACCTTGACAAATACATTGACAATGTTGGAAAGTACAAAAAAATGAGTAGCCTGAAGAGGGGATCTGCCCGCGTTTTCAGACACAGTGGCTTTTTATTGAGATGCGCGTTTCTCCTTTCCTGACTGTCGCGTTCCTCCAACGTGTTGAGTTAAGTCTCTTTCTGTTTTCTCTGCATAATTATTGGCCACTTGATGTTGAGTGGCCTTTCTACTCACATTATTTTTGAAACTTCTACACCAGTCTAGTATATGAGCCAATTCATCGGTAATTAACAAATCCAATTGGCGTTTTAGCCTATATACTCTTGGTTTTTCTCCCTGTTAGATGAGAAGCCTACCAGAGCTCATTGGGTGGGGAAAATGTTTCTTCTTCCTTGCTATGAGTTGTTTAGTTATATATGCATAAAGGCGGGGAGAATAATCAGCTCATTACAGAGTTTCCAGGTTGGGAGTCTGTTCTTCCATGCATGCCTTGGGGGGCGGGGGGGGGGGGTATTGGTTTGGCGTGCACAATTTCATCTCCTTGAAAGGGGGGGTGGGAGACTGGGAGCAATGTTGAAAGTATTTTTTATTTCTCTGTTTTTTGTTTTTGTAGTTTTGGGGGACGACAGGTTGGCTCTGGCACGAGGTAATGGCCTCCAAACTCCAGTTAGTACTCTGGAGGAGCTCGTTACCTATTTGGGAGTGGGGGGTAATGGTGGGAGAGAGGTTTGCAGGTTGGAGATGCCAGGATCTACCGCCTGAAAGGGGGAGGGTAAGGGGTAATGCCATTGAAACTATTTCTATGTGTGATGTAAGGGGGCAGGGTTTGGAGGGGTGGGGAAGGGAGGGGGTGTTTGTCAGAGATGGCTAATGGGATGGGGTATGGGTGGTTCTATGGGCTAGTTTGTATTCGTGGGAATGTGGTTGTGGGAGGGGACATTTTCTGTACTGTACATAGAGATCTTGTGCCTAGAGCAGCACAGCTTATTTCCCAGACTGATATTTCTAGTCAGTTGGGTGAGGGTGTGCATATCACATATTGTAGAGACAAATTTAAGTTCCATCATGGCAGATGTTAAACTAATCTTTTTAAATGTACAAGGGATAGCCACACCTGTTAAGTGGTCTAGGATTCTACAGTTCTTGAAGAAATAAAAAGCGGACTTGGTGTTTTTGCAGGAAACTCACTTAGAAGCTCAGAAACATGAAAAATTGAAGAGGATGAGCAGTATCTACCCAGCTTCCTATTCATCTCTGTGGGGGTCTATAGTTTGATAAAGAAAAACTCTCTACTATAGGTACATAGATCCTGTTGTGACCCGGAAGGGGTCTCTATGGGCAAACTATTACCTATGTGAATACAGTGGACCCTTGACTTGCGAACTCAATTGGTTCCAGAGGGCTGGTTGTAAGTCAAGACTATTTTTTCCAAAGGAAATAATGGAAATACCCATAATGCGTTCCAAACCTCCCAAAAGCACTCCTTACCTAACCATTTCTATAATAAAAAATGGTTGTATAATGTCTGTAATTACCAGAAACACCAATAATTTCCTAGTGTACTCATCAAAAGGTTATAAAATGTGCCTAGCCTACCAGAAACAACAATTTCACCTCCTCCACCAGTTCCTTTACCATATCTGCATATGGCCTCTCTACCTGGGTAACATCAAGCTAGGTTGAGAGAACATTGCACAAATCTCATCTTTGGGTGAGTTTCCTCACTCCGAAGGTCATCAAATCTTCACAAGAGTGCACTGTTGTGTTTGTACGTCACATTCTGCATGTCAAAGTGGCCCCTAATACCTACACCTCACCTCGAATAACTAGGTGGGCCTCATATAGGGGTATAAATACCTAACTATTATGAGGGCATAATGGCTAGCCTCTCTCTCTTTCTTCCCCCCCCCCCCCACCAAAAAATAGAAAAATTTTGGTCGTAACTCAAAACTGGACAAGTTGGTCATAAGTCAAGGGTCCACTGTATTTATGACCCTAGCACAGGATTGGTGGAATTTCATGCCGAACTACGGCAGGTTCTCCTGGGATTCGATACTGCCAGATTGTGTTTAGGTGGTGACTGGAATGAATATATAGATATTTGCATAGATAGATCAGGCGGGAAAGGCACACAACGTGACTAGTGGGAGCGGGGTTCAAGAATTGATGCGGCTATATGATTTAGTTGACGCTTGGAGGGCACGGAATACGAGATGTAGGAATTATGCATATTACTCTCCCAGATATTGTATGTACAGCCGATTGATTTTTTTTTCTTATGCAACAAGACCCTGGCTGTTTCTATTATAGATTTGGACGTATTAGCCTGCGCTATTTCTGACCATCATGCCATTTCTGTATCTCACAAAGTGGGAGTGCAGGCGGGGACAGGTAGGCCATAGCAGTTGAATGTTTCTTTATTGGGTCAGAAAGCATTCAGAAAAAAAAATTATAGAGGTAATGAGGGATTTTCCTAGGCATAACCCAGGGGCAAATTACAATCCCACAGTTCGGTGGGGATCATTGAAATCTGTGCTCAGGGACATAAGAATAAAAAGCAGAAAGCTCAGCAGGCTGATTTGGAACATCAGATTAAGGAGTTAGAGGAGAGACATAAAAAGGATTGCTCGTCCAAAACTTAAAAAAAACTGGGTTTAGTGAGAGATCAACTAAAAACTGTACAAGTTTCTGAGATTTAAAAAAGTTTGCGATACACTAAACAGCGTTATTATGAATCTGGCAACAAAGCAGGTTCCCTATTGGCAAAGATAATCAACAGACAAAGAGACAATTCTGTTATATATGGGGTTCGGGATAGTCAGGGGAATATACAATTACTCCTGGCCAATAATACTTTATTTGCGGAACATTTTTGCAGAGCATGTTGTAGGCTCCTTTTTAGAGGGCTTGCAGCTTCCAACGCTCTCTGAGGATGAGATGCACTGTTTATTGGCAGATATTACTACAGTGGAGGTGGAGAACGTTGTTAAGGCTCTCAAGGGGGGGGGGGGGGAAGAATCCTGGACCCGATGGCTATCCAGTTGCATTTTATAAGGTTTCCCTGGATGAGCTGACTCACTTATTGGGTGAGTTATTTAATTATTTGTGTATACCGGGACCCAGAGTGGGGAATTTAACAGAAGCATTGTTAGTGTTAATTTGCAAAGCATCTAAAGACCCATTGGATTGTGCTTCTTACCGTCCTGTTTCCCTTATCAATACCGATGGTAAGCTCTTGGCAAAAATATTGCAATTTCGATTGGAAGACCTGATGCTGGGGTTAATGCACCTGGGTCAAACTGGATTTATTAAGGGAAGGTTGTCAGCCAACAATACCAGCATTTGTTTAATATTTTATACCTCACCGCTTCTAAAAAGGCAGCCAGGGCTATTATATCTGTGGACACCGATAAAGCCTTTGACCGTGTGTCCTAGTCATACTTGTTTATAGTGTTGAGGCGCTTTGGTTTCCCATATAGCTTTACTGCATTGATCAAAGTGCTTTGCATTAATTCTGCAGCTAGGATTGTTTCCAATGGGGTACTATCTGCTTCCTTTTCAATATGGAGGGGAACGAAGCTAATTGACTTGGCTATAGAACCATTAGTACAGGCTATCAGACAGTCTACCACTATTGAGGGGTTTACTTTCTAGAATGACAGTCATAAAATATCTTTATATGTGGATGAATACCTACAGCCCCTGAATGTAATCCGCTTTGAAGTGCTTAAAGTGCAAAAAGCGGAATATAAAAATCTAAATAAATATTATTTCTCTCAAAGTTGTCTAAATCCCTGTCAGTGCTATTGGACCTTTTAGAACACTTTCACCAGGCGGCCGGCTATGTGATTAATTACTCTAAATCAGAATATCTACTGGTAGGCCCAAACAGAAGGCATCCGCAGGCACTGGATGGCTTTCGAGAATCTAAGGACGGATTCAAATATTTAGGTATATGGATCCCAAAGTCTTGTTGCAGTTGTATAAAATTAATTACAGCCCTATATTTCATGCCAGCAAGGCAGATTTAAGGAAGTGGGAGAGAAAACTTGGTTAAGATGATCTGCTACCGAGGTTGTTATATCCCATCTTGCACTTACCATGTGATGTGCCTCTGCGAGCTTTACAAGCGATTCAGGGTGAGGTTTCCAACTTTTATATGGCAAGGCAAACCTCCACGACTTAAATATGATGTTATGGTTCCCTTTCGGAAGAGAGGGGGCCTTAAATTACCTAATTTTCTGTAGTACCATTGGTCTTGTAGATTGGTTTGTTTGTGAGTATGGTTGGGAACTGATCCCACAGAGACTTGGTTTTCTATGGAAATAGGAGCGGCACGAGGATGTAGCTTGGGTGCTCTTTTGCATATGTCTCCTACATTCAATACTTAAAGGCAGTGTGTGCGAGGGCATCTGATCATAGCTCATACCCTCCGAGTATGGAGTCTGTTAAATCAAAGATTAAGATATTGGATGTACAATGGTCTTACACATCCCTTCTGTCTTGGAATCCAGAACTTTCTAAGCTCATTTTTTCCCCAGATGTAGAACAATAGGAAAAGAGGTACCTTTGTTTTTTTGGGACAATTAATAGGTGGGGATAGCCTCAAGTCTTTTACAGACTTACTGAGGGAATTCCAGATACCAAGCTCTACTACTAGCGGCCTTTATTTTCAACTAAGAAAATATATCTCAAAATATTAATTGAATTATGATGCAGTGGATGACTGTGAAGGGGTGGAGGGTATACTTAGTTGTAAAGTAAGGCCCAGGTGCCTCATTTTAGACTTGTATATTTCTGTCCGATCTGAGCTTGGGGGAGGATACCACGGCCAGTCATCTTATCAGACAATGGAATATTGATTTGGAAATTCACTTAGCATTCCAATCCCTGGCTCCTATCTGGAAAGCT
Source organism: Rhinatrema bivittatum (assembly GCF_901001135.1). Lineage (NCBI taxonomy): Eukaryota > Metazoa > Chordata > Amphibia > Gymnophiona > Rhinatrematidae > Rhinatrema > Rhinatrema bivittatum. The sequence goes on along the minus strand of NC_042617.1, from coordinate 392,349,759 downwards.
GCTAGGAATATTTCTATTTGTAATAATAAAAAACAAAAAGGGTATGAGGTGCTTTCTAAATTATTACATCGTCTGTGCCGCACACCTGTATTCTATACTTGCTTCAGTAATACCAGCTCACTATGCTGGAGGGGATGTGGTAGAGAGGGATTATACCTTCATATATGGTAGGGCTGCTTCGAAATACAAAACTTTAGGTCTGAAATTACTGATTGTATTTCTGCATTCTGCAACCAATCGTTGATTGCTGATGCATCTTTGTATTTGCTGGGCAAATAGGGTAACAAATGTAAAATGAGAGGGCATATGAAATTGGTTGGCCATTTGTTATATGCCACTCGTTTGACGATTGCATATCATTGGAAATGTATTCCCTCTAGAAGTTGATGGAAGTCCAAACTTATTGAAATAGCTATATTAGAGAAATTAACCTGCATGCTCCAGAATAGAATGGATATTTATAAGCAGATATGGAATCCATACTGGAACTGGAGAGAAATGGCTATGGATTCATGATTGCAATTTGGCTGTTTGATAGAAATGAACACATAATGTCTAAGTTAATCATAGCTTATTGATTATATGCTCTGCACTCTTATCCAATGTTTTGTGCTTACAGTACACTGTTTTTGTTTTCATTCATACAAATTTCTATAAATATAAAGTTATTAAACAAAACAAAATCACAGAGCATATAGACAGACATGGTGTAATGGAACACAGCCAGCATGGATTTACCCAAGAAAAGTCTTACCTCACAAATCTGCTATGTTTTTCATAAGAAATTAATAAATGTGGATTAAGGTGAACCAGTAGATGTGGATTTTCAGAAGGTGTTTGACAAAGTTCCTCATGAGAGGCTTCTAAGAAAACTAAAAACTCGTGGGATAGGAGGCAAGGTCCTTTTGCGGATTGCAAGCTGATTAAAAGACAGGAAACAGAGAATATAACTAAATGGTAAGTTTTCTCAATGGAAAAAGGTAAACAGTGGAGTGCCTCAGGAATTTGACTGGTGCTTTTCATTATTTATAAGTGATCTGGAAAGGGATATTACTAGTGAGGTGATCAAATTTGTAGATGACATAAAATTATTGAGTTTGGTTAATCACTTGTGGATTGTGATAAATTGCAGGAGGACCTTGCAAGACTGGAAGATTGAGTGTCCAAATGCCAGATGAAATATAATGTGGGCAAGTGCAAGGTAATGCATATAGGGAAAAATAATCTGTGCTTTAGTTACATGATGCTAGGTTCCAGATTAGGAGTTACAACCCAGGAAAAACATCTAGGAGTCATTGAAATTGTTGGCTCAGTGTGCTGCAGTGGTCAAAAAAAGCAACGAATGGTAGGGATTATTAGGAAGGGAATGGTGAATAAAATGGAAAATGTCATAGTGCCTCTATATCACTTCATGCATGTTACTTGAGTACTGTGTGCAATTCTGGTTGCGGCATCTCAAAAAAAGATATCGTTTATGCAAGTGTTTGATCACATTTCAAAAGAATACATTTGTTTTTTCAGACCCTGGTCATCTGGAAACTTTTCTTCTAGATAAAGGTGGATAGGGTTATAGCAGCTTCCAAGTTGGATAGTTTGGCAAAATATTATATATCTCCTGAATTATCAGTTGGATATTTTCTTGAATATTGCTTAATGATTGTGCTTCCCATAATGTGCACTGTATTTGGTGATATTACGTTTGTTTTTTCTTGCCTATTCTATGTTGATGTAATTCACAATATCCTTCTTATTTCAATGGAAAATGTTAAGAAATTTAATAAAGTAAAAAAAAAAAAAAGATATCGTTTCACTGGAGAAGGTACAGAGAAGGGCGACCAAAATGATAAAGGGGATGGAAAGGCTAAATAGGTTAGAAATATCTGCGGGGGGATATGATAGAGGTCTATAAAATTATGAGACGTCTAGAACGGGTAAATCTGAATCAGTTATCTATTCTTTCAGATAATAGGACTAGAGGGTACTCTATGAAGTTAGCAAGTAGCACATATAAAACAAATCAGAGAAATTATTTTTTAGTTAATGCACATTTAAGCTCTGGAATTCGTTGCCGGAGAATGTGATTAGGGCATTTAGAGTAGCTGGGTTTAAAAAAGGTTTGGATAGGTTCTTGGACGTGAAATCCATAAACTTCTATTAATCAGGAGTGGAGGAGTAGCCTATTGGTTAGAGCAGGGGGCTATGAACCAGTAGACCAGGGTTCGAGTCCCGCTGTTGCTCCTTGTGACCTTGGGCAAGTCACTTTACCCTCCATTGCCTCAGGTACAAACTTTATCAAATTGCGTTATGGCATTTTTGCAGGCGGGAGTGGGCTGGGCTCACAGTTTTGTGAAGCCCTACACCTTTTTCATTAGCGTTAGGCCGTGCAGTAGGTTGCGTTTGGGCTTTATTGCACATTGCGATGCTTTCGCCCATGCTGGTTTTAGTAGTTTTGAAGCTCCCGGAGAGCCAGCCTAGCTATCGGGGCCCGTCCGATAGAGAGAGAGAGGGAGGGAGATGGAGAGAGAGAGAGAGAGAGACTATCCATAATGCCCTCACACTAGATAAGTATTTATATCTCTATGGGAAGCCCACCTAGTAACACGAGGTGAGGTTTAGGTATTAGTGTAGGGGTTAGGGGCCACTTTGACATTCAAAGTGAGACGTACGAACAGCATAGTGCTCTCTTGTGAAGATTTGAGGACCTTTGGAGTGAGGAAACTCAGGCAAAGATGAGATTTGTGCAATGTTCTCTCATTGATATTGTCAAAAAATAAGTAAATAGATCAGCAAACAAGTCTTTTCTAATTTACATTGCAATATCCTATCCAAAAAAGTAAATATTTTCTGCCAATAGGAATTCAATTTGTTACAATTAGTAAACATGTGACAGAAATTCGATATCATGCTTGTGGCCACCAGAAATCCAATTATGAATACATTTGAACAACCCAACAACATTGTAAAGGCGAAGGTTTGATAATTTCAGGCCCCCATGGTGTTTGTTTAATAGCAAAATATCATAATGTAAATGGGCTGGTTTGGACCTGCACAGAAAACAGGAAATGAGAGATCAAAAAAATTAAATATTCTGACCCTTAACCCAGAATGTGGAAGCATTTGTATCCTATACAAAATCTTTGGGAGGATCATTATTTTCACTAGTGCAGATCTACTGAAAATGGACAGAGGAAGGAACTTCCATTTATTCAATAAAGCCTGAATTCTCTAAAGTAGACACAATATTTAACTTATATAATCCAGAAGCTGAATGGGCCAAAACGATTCCCAGATAACGCATGTTAGTCAGTGCCAATTTAAAGGGATTGCCAGCATGGCTAAAACGTGAGGTGAAAGTGTCTATTTTAGCCAAAAGATCTTCATTCAAAAATTGGAAGAAAGATCTATAAGAAGAAAATAGGATAAAGCATAATCATTGGCAAGTTAAATATAAGACATTGATAAGACTGGCTAAGAGAGAATTTGAAAAACAGTTGGCCATAGAGGCAAAACTGCAAAGCAGAAAGCCTGCGAGGGAGTCTGATGGACTGTTAGATGATTGAGGGGTTAAAGGGGCACTTAGGGAAGATGAGGACGTGGTTAGTGTAGCTGGGTTCAAAAAAGGTTTGGATAAGTTCTTGGAGGAGAAATCCATTAATGGCTATTAATCAAGTTTATTTAGGGAATAGTCACTGCTATTAATTGCATCAGTAGCAAGAGATCTTCTCGGTGTTTGGGTAATTGCCAGGTTCTTGTGACCTGGTTTGGCCTCTGTTGGAAACAGGATGCTGGCCTTGATGGACCCTTGGTCTGACCCAGCATGGCAATTTCTTATGTTCTTAAACAATTCTTTGCTTCTGTGTTTACTGAAGAGGATGTTGGGGAGATGGTTTTCAAAGGTGATGATTCAGATGAACTGAACCAAATCACAGTGATCAAAAAGATGTAGTAAATCAGGGTTCTGAAAGTACTAAAAAAAAGAAATTTCAGACTTATTTGAATTAATTTGTAACCTATCATTAAAATCATCCGTTGTACCTGATGATTAGAAGATGGCCAATGTAATCCAGATATTTAAAAAGTGCTCCAGGGGTGATCCAGGAAGTATAGAAAAGTGAGCCTGACTTCAGTGCCAGGAAAAATTCATGTAAACTGTTATAAAGAATAAAATCATAAAACATTTGCATAGACATGGTTTAATGGGACACAGCCAGCATGGATTTTACCCAAGGGAAGTCTTGCCTCACAAATCTACATTTTTATGAAAGGGTGAATAATCGTGGACAAAGGTGAACCAGTAGATGTGATGTATTTGGATTTTCAGAAGGTGTTTGACAAAGTCCTGTGTGAGAGGCTTCTAAGAAAGCTAAAAAGTCATGTGATAAGAGACAATGTCCTTTTGTGGATTGCAAGCTGGTTGAAAGACAGGAAACTGAGAGTAGGATTACATGGTCTGTTTTTACAGTGGAAAAAGGTAAATAGTGGAGTGCCTCGGGGATCTGTACTTGGACCAATACTTTTTAATATATTTATAAATGATCTGGAAAGGGCTATCATCATTGAGGTGGTCAAATTTGCAGATGACACAAAATTATGCAGAGTAGTTAAATCTCAAGCGGATTGTGATAACTTGCAGGAGGACCATACGAAACTGGAAGATTGGGCTTCCAAATAGCAGGTGAAATTTAATGTGGACAAGTGCAAAGTGATGCTTGTAGGGAAAAATAACCCATGCTGTAGTTACACAATTTTAGGTTCTATCTTAGGAATTACTACCCAGGAAAGAGATCTAGACATCATAGTGGATAATACATTGAAATCGTTGGCTCAGTGTGCTGTGGCGATCAAAAAAGCAAACAATGAAATGGCAAAAACCTTCCTCTCATCCGCTGGATGCAATTCCCTCAAACTTACCTCTCTCCATCCCTAATATCATTTCAAAATCGCTAGCAGACATCATTAACTGCTCCTTATCACAAGGAAGAGTTCCAGACCAACTAAAACTAGCCATTCTAAAACCTTTACTGAAAAAACCCAGCCTTTCGATGTCTGACCCGGCCAACTTCCGTCCAATTGCAAACCTACCCTTAATTTCCAGAGTCATGGAAAGAATTGTTAATAAACAACTGTCTGAGTACCTAGAGGAGAACAACATTCTCTCCCCCTTCCAGTTCAGATTCAGAAAATCCCAAAATACTGAAGCCCTATTAACCTCTCTATCGGACACCATCCTTCTCAATCTGGAAAGAAAACAACCCTACCTTCTAGCTCTCCTCGACTTATCGGCCGCCTTCGATACGGTTAATCATTCCATCCTACTGGAATGCTTATCAGATATCGGCATCAAAGGACAAGCCCACAGTTGGTTCAAATCGTTCTTGGAGAATAGATTTTACAAGGTCAAGATCAATAACAAGGAATCACACCCAATTAAATCGACCTTGGGTGTCCCGCAAGGATCATCCCTCTCCCCCACACTCTTTAACATTTATCTACTGCCACTCTGCCAATTACTTTCCAACCTCAAACTAATATACTACATTTTCGCTGACGACGTACAGATTCTTCTTCCAATCACTGATTCCTTATAAAAAACCTGGGCACACTGGAACAGCTGCCTACAATCCATCAACAGTCTGCTTACCAGCCTTAACCTCATCCTCAAGCCCAACAAGACCGAGATCCTCATCATTTCGCCAGACGAAAACCATGCTCTCCTAAACTCTCAAAGCGCCTCCCAATTCGCTAAAACTTTCATCAACCATTCCCCTTCCGTCAGAAACTTAGGGGTTCGGATCGACAATCACTTCAACTTAAAATCATTCGTCCTCAATACAACTAAAGAATGTTTCTTTAAACTTCAAGTTCTCAAAAATCTGAAGCCTCTCCTGCATTTTAGAGACTTCCGCTTAGTAGTTCAGGCAATTATCCTCACAAAGTTAGACTACTGCAATTCTCTCCTACTAGGTCTCCCAGCGATAACAATCAAACCCCTTCAGATGGTCCAGAATGCTGCGGCAAGGATACTCACTAACTCAAACAAGAGAGCCCATATCACACCCATCCTTCATTTCCTTCACTGGCTTCCCATAAAATCTAGGATCACCTTCAAAGCTTTGATTATGATCCATAAGGACATTCATGGCATCGCCCATCTCAAACTTAGCTCTCAACTCCGTCTTCATACATCCAACAGACCAATCAGAAACGCATACAAAGGATCATTATACGCCCCACCAATCAAATCCTCACTAAGAAAGCGTTCAATTTCGACAGCGGGACCCACCCTATGGCACTCATTGCCACCGGAGCTCCGTCAAGAACCATGCAACAAATCATTTAAGAAACTCCTAAAAACATGGCTCTTCAGACAAGCCTTCCTGGAACCCCTTGACCACTCGGACACAGGTTAAAGGATCTTATAGGCCACAATTGGGAGCTAATATCCCTCTCCTTCTCCCTTTTCTTAGCCTATTCCTCTTTCTTCGCCCTTCCAACAGCACTCTCCTATTTTCCTGCCCTCTCTCCACACTAACCTTCCTTGTCTTTGCCCCCGGTGTCATCTTCCTGCCAAAGTATCCCGAACCACTCTTCTTAAGCAGGAAAGTTAAAATCCACGGATCATGTGTTTGTTTATTATTATGCTTCAAAGTTTTAAAGTGCCATTGTTCTTTAGGACCCCAGTTATGCTATATTAGCATTTGTTCATATGTTCGCTTATTTATACTCTTTTAGACACTATGGTTCATGTTACGCCTTAGCAGTGATTGTATTATATGTCTTTTTTTTAGAAGCTAGGATATTAGACGCTTTGTTTTATGTTTCAATGTAATGCCTCTGCTGCGATTGTTCTGTTGTATTGTAAACTGACATGATTTGTATATTATACAAGAATGTCGGTATATAAGAATCCAAAATAAATAAATAAATAAATAAAATGATGGTTGTCATAATGCCTCTGTATCACTCCATGGTGAGACCGCATCTTAAATACTGTGTGCAATTCTGGTTGTCGCATTTCAAAAAAGATATAGTTGCACTGGAAAAAGTGCAGAGAAGGGCGACCAAAATGATAAGGGGCATGGAATAGCTTCCTTATGACGAAAGGCTAAGGAAGATAGGGCTGTTCATTTTGGAGAAGAGATGACTGAGGAGGGGGGGGATATGATAGAGGTCTACAAAATCATGAAAGGACTTGAACAAGTTAATGTAAGTTGGTTATTTTTGCTGTCAGATAATAGAAGGACTAGGGGGCACTCCATGAAGTTTGCAAGTAGCTCATTTAAAACAAATCAAAGAAAATTATTTTTCTCTCAGCGTATAGTTAAGTTCTGGAATTCATTGCCAGAGGATGTGGTTACAGCAGTTAGGGGTAGATTTAAAAAAAAAAAATAAAAAAATGCGTAGGTGTCTATATGCGCGAGCACATGGACGCGCCAATTTTTATAACATGCACATGTGCGTGCAGGTGCCCCATTTGCATGCGCAGGGGGGGATTTTTAAATATATGTGCAGTGACGTGATTCGACTTTTTCCTAGTTCCCTCCCAGTCCACTTCAATTAAGGAGCGCAATGGGGGAGGGAACTTTCCTATCCCCCTAATTACCCTTCCTACCTTTTCCCCTCTCCTCTCGTCTCGTCTCATTTCCTGTCCGACCCCTAACCCCTACCTACCCTAATTTTTTTTGTTTTAGAACTTACTTCTGCTCCGATGAAGAAGTTAAGTTATGCACACCGGGCAGGGCCTAATGGCTGCTCTCCCGGCTGGCCCCCACCCCTTTGAGACAGGCCGCACTTCCTCGCTTACTGGGGGATACGCACGTGGCCGGGCCAGCCACGCACATGTCCCCCAGTTTTAGTGTGTGCAGTGCTTTGAAAATTTGGGTGTCAGTGGATTTAAAAAAGGTTTGGATGAGTTCCTGAGGAAAAATCCATCAACTGCAATTAATAAATAAGCAATAGTAGCTTGAGATTTATTTAATGTTTGGATACTTGTCAGGAAACAGGATACTGGGCTTGATGGACCCTTGGTCTGACCAGAATGGCAACTTCTTATGTTCTTATGTCCCTCTCACTTATTCTTAAAGGCTGTATCTAAAAGAAAGGCTTCAGATTTTTCATAGTAAATTTTTAATCCAGAAAACTTACCAAAATTCGAGATTACCTACAATATAGTCAGGACACACACACGAGGGTTTCCACCAATTAAGAGCATATTGTCTGCAAACTTAATTTTATTTGCTTTGGAGTCACAGTCTTCACAGTAATTCCCTGAAAATTATCAAATGATTTTAATTTAATGGCAAGTGATTCCAAAAAAAGAACAAAAAAAAAATAGAGTGGTGTAGAGTGTTCTAATTCAAATTGTTGAGATTAGTACGTGATTAACCCATAATTGAGCTTTTGGCCTTTTACACTACCACCGTATCCACTGAAGAAAAGAATCTCCAAAGTTGTTGTTCCCCAAGATCATATGCATAAAAACTCCAAATGATACTATCAAACTTTTCCGCATCCAGTCCAATCAATAGGCTTTCAGAGCCACCTTTGGCCCCAGATTGGATAGTCAATAGGGATTTTAAAATATTAGAAATAGTCTACCCCTCACAAAACCCATTTGATCGGGGTTGAAAAAAAGTAGAGATCCCATGATTAAGCCGGGCAGTCAGTACCGCAGACAATATTTTTATGTCCTGGTTTAAGAGTGAAATTGGATGAAAAGACTCTAGGTAGTTCAAATCCTTCCTTACCCAGCTTAAGGAATAAAATTATTGTAGCAAGATTTTGATCTCTATGAAAAAAAAACCTTTCTGACCGGCATACTGAAAAATATCTTGGAGGCCCAAAAACATCAGGCCCTGGGTACTTGGCCAGTTTCAATTGAGAAATTACTCTTTGAAACTCCGCCAATTGTATAGGAGCTTTCAGACAAATTTTATGTTCTTCACTCAATTGAGGAAGATCTAAGAAACTCTTAATGTTGTGAAGGGCAGCTGTAGAGGGGGTATAGTAGACACCACCTCCTGGAGTGGCGCAGGGTGACAAGGCTGGAGCCTAAGCATGAGCGGTCCGGTGATGTTGGCATGGAGCTGTGGAGCGAGATTCTGGCAGGAATGGAGCTCCAAGGCAGAGTGCAGGTAACCATAGGAACAGACTGGAACTGAGTGGAAGTGGGACTCTGGAAACAGGGACTAGGGAAAACAGATCAGGACAAACCAGGAGAAATACTATACAAAACAGAAAACAAGAAAGCCCAAAGGCTGCAAGGGCAAGGCAGAGAGACCTAGAAGCGAGGAAGAGACCAAGGGAGTCTCAGGGCTAGTCCAGGTCAGGGACAGAGAAAGGCCTAGTATCATAGAAGAGACCTAGGAGTCTCAGGGCTAGGCCAGGAGTCAGGAGAGACTTAGTGTAGGCTGCAAGGCAAAGAAGGAACCAGAAGGCCCTAAGGCCACAGAGCAAGGCTTGGAACAGAAGGTCGGATGGTCACAAGGCAAGACAAAGGCAAGCTGGGTTCAGAAGGCCCAGAGGCCAGTAGATAGAGCAAAGCAAGCCTGGAGTCAGAAAGCCCAGAGGCCATGAGACAAAGCTAGGAATGGCTTGAGAAAGTCGCAAGGCAGAGGTGGCTAGAGCAAGGAGCCAAGAAGGACTCGATGCCGAAGCACTGAGGGGAAGGATAGACTGGATTAAATAGGGCAGGAGTCTGGGTGTGGTGCAGGCATGCAAGGGGGACTGCAATAGCCAAGGGAGAGAGCCCCTGCTGGCACAGAGGCTGAAGCACAGGCTTGAGGGCAGGAGCCAGAGAATGCTGGTGAATAGTTCAGAGCTGAGCTCATGGGGTCCTCTGGTGGAGGGGAAGCTGCACAGCAACAATAGATTTCAGCAGAAAAGTGACCAGCCAAGTATAATTGTTTATAATAAGCCTCAAAAGCTCATACTATGGCAGGAGCAGTATCATTGTGTCACTATTATAAGTAATATGAATAAGGTTCCTTGGGGTTGCATTTCTTACTAATCTAGCAAGCAATTTACCACTTTTGCCCCCCACTGATACAATTTATAATGATAATATGATAAATTCTTTTGAGCATGAATGCTTAAAAGTGCATTAACTCTGCACACACGATAATTGTTTTTTAATGTCATTTAACAATGTAGATATTTGCGCGGTGGAAGGTAGCCTGCTGAGAGTAAAGGTTCAGTCTTTTCACATTCCTGAGTTTGCACTTATGGACGTGATAGAAAATAATGTGACCATATAACGCCGTTTTTGCGGCATTCTAAAAAATTAAAGGATTCACATCCATAGAATTTACTAATTCATATTCTTATTTGTCGTGCAAAAAAGTAACAAACTCTTTATCCTCGTATAGTAATGGTGACATATGCCACATGGTGGAGTTTTTCCTTTCCCCTAAAAAGGACAGCTGCATTGCCACCTTTTGAATGGCCCGAAAAGGGGATGACAGTGAACTCTGCAGCTATCAACCCAATAAAAAAAAAAGATTTGAACATCAAAATATAATCTATGTGTTAATACACTTTATGAACAGAAGGCATCCACAAGACCCAGTTCAGAACAGAGAAACCCAACTCCCATATTTGCTTGTTTTTTCTTAGGTGTTTTAGAGGGTGAGTTATCCATGATTGGAGGATTAGCTATGACATAAAATTCACCCCCTAGATAAACTGTATAGCCTTTCCGTGAGGAAATCTTGGAACCTAAGTTAGAGAAAAAAATCTTAGAATATTGATTTGTGGCTTAAATATTGGCCAATAAAACCTTAAGACCATACAGAGAACCCAAAACAATCACAAAATGTCCCTGAATGTCTGAAAATGGACACTCTAACACACAAAGTGTGTTCTTATTATCAAAATCGCTACCCCACACTGCCTGTCGGAAAAGTAAGAAAAGAAACATTGACCCACTCATTCTTGGCATCATTTTTGATGTTCACTGTTAGTAAGATACATTTCCTGCAGATAAACTGTTAGCTTTTTTCTTATATAACATATTTAACATCTATTTGCGCTTGATAGGAGAGTGGTTTTCGGAGAACATAAATTAAACCTAGCCATAATCCACAAACCATAAGGAGTCAAATAGTGAAACCAAATGCTCCCAGGCGGGGGTCCTCAGCCAAAATCCACATCCAGAAATAAGGAAAGAGAAGTGCTCACATACTACCAGCTCAAGAAGAAAAACACAAAACAAATAATACATACTTAAGCAACCATACATATGCACTGCATTCTCACTCACAAACTATATCCACCCACCCAATCAGTTTCCCCCCAATCTGAAAAACAGCCCATATCCCCCCAAGAAGTACAAAAACCAAGTCCAGCATAGGTTCTTCAATCTTCAGCCCTAGTTGGATGGAAGATGCGCAGGTTTCAGGGGGGTACTCCAGGAAGCAGCAGCCAATCTCAAAAGATCCTCCTTTTTTTTTTTAAATTTTATTTTTCTTCTTCACGTGCCAACATGATGAAGGGAATCCCTTCTGGCAATCAGAGTTCTAGCAGAACGAAGAACCAGCTCAAGTGATCTCAACGATAACAAAAAAGTTGAAATATTTCATGAAGCCAAGATAACACAGTCATCTTAAACTCATAAATGCTCAATAAGACAGTAACTTATAAACAGGCACGCAGGGGCACATGTGCATACGTTTGTCAGCCTGTGCCCAGGACCATGTCCATTTTATAACATGCACACGTAAATGCGCGCATGTTATAAAATAGCCTGAACGTGCGCAAATGTGCATACAATTTTAAGTGGATGTGGACGCACGACTATGCATGCAAATGCTGCTTCTATCATGTAAGTGGGGGGATTTTAATAGATGCGCATCAATGCCATTGCCAGTTTTCCCAGTTCACCCAGGTAAAGGATAGGACTTCTAAGCACCTCTAGTTTAAAAGCTTCCCTTCTCCCCTGTTAGCCCCGAGCCTTAAAACTTTACCGATCTATTTATTAATCTTTATTTTATTACTTACACGTCCTCCATAGCAGAAGTAAAGTTACATTGCAGGGAACTCTGGCGTGCACCTGTGCGCGTAAGTATTTATGCACTAATTTGAAGTTGAAAGCCAGGAATGCCCATGCCCTTCCCAGACTCTGTCCCTTTTTTTTGGAACTTTTCATATGAGTGCAGCAGGAGATATGTGCGTAGTTGAGCAGCTTTTAAAATCCCCACTGTGCGGGCCAGCCCAACGTATTCGTGTATCTCCTGGTTTTGGCATGCGTCGGGCTTTTAAAATTCACCTTTAAAATTTTTCATGTTTTGTTTTGACGTAAACTCTCGTCCCTCTGTCATGAAAAACTTTCAGTTTAGCAGGTTATTTCAGTGAGAATTTGATATTCCTGTGAAACAGCTGAGAGCTAAATGGAGTGATTTCTTTGTGTATTGCCAAAAGCTTTGCAGGATAGTCAGGAAACAGCAGCAACTTAGCATCATCATATTGTAAATTCCTTTTCTCCTTATATGCATTCAAAATTTGCAGCTTATCCATGAAATTTAGAAAGCATATGACCCCTTGCCTGGGTTGGGCAGCATTATCAATAAAAGGGCCCACCCAATGTGCACGTTCCACAAGAATTAGATGTTGGCTAAGATCCAGGCCCAACAACTTCGTGAGACTCGACTCACACCAGTGCAGTAAGGGCTCACCCTGTAACAATTCAGGTAGACCCAGAACCTGTATATTATTCCTTATGCTCCAATTTTCAAGATCATCATTCTTTTCCTCCAATAGCTGATTTTTCTTCTGGAGCTGGAGAAAGGCGGAATCAATGGTGTCCAAATGTTCAGCATACTGTGTCCCAGTTTGATCAAGCATAGTTAATGCTGCTCGAGTGTTCTAATTTCTCATGCAGCTTGTTGAGAGAAGACTGAATTTTTTCGTAATTGGTCATTCACCGCTGCAGAGACTGCACGAGTAAGTCCCTTCATTACTGCCTCTGAAATACCTTCAAGAGCATTCGTGGGTTCCATGCTATTTTATCATCAATAGTGGCTTTAACCTTCTGCATGCATGTTTGCTTTTTCCTGCCTGATATATTCTGTGATTTCCTAATAACAAAATTGTCCATGTAAAGGTAAGTATTAAGAAACGAGTTAACAATCCAAAAAATTATGAAGAGAAAACTACATGCTACTGCAAACCAGGGAGCTTGAGCTCATGATGTCTGCTCTGCTCAGCGTCATCACCGGAAAACTCATGATATATACAGCCTTAAAGATCAAAAAGACCATAACAAAATATCTTTGTTGTTATACTGGGGGAAAGCCAACTGTTGCTCAGGAGTGCATGGTTCAAAATTATGTATCTTTGAAGGATACTAACACAACAGGGAAATTAGGGCTTCCTGCTAGAGAGGTTGCAATAATGCAAAAGTGATCCAGGTGCTGTTAAGTAATGAGCAGACAGCTGAAAGACACCAAATTACTTTTTTCAACTGATAAGCAGATTGTTAGTGCAATCAAAATACATACTTTGAAATTTCTGTATACAAATGCTAGAAGTCTAAAAAATAAGATGGAAGGTTAGAATGTATAGCATTGAATGAAGCAGTAGATATAATTGGCATCTCAGAGACCTGGTGGAAGAAGGTTAACAAATGGGACACTGATACCAGGGTTCAAATTATTTTGTAGGAATAGAATGGAACAAATTGGTAAAGGGATAGTACTATATATTAAAGAAGGCATTGAATTAAACAGTATAAAAGTTTTGCAGGAAACAAAAAGCACTGTAGAACCATTATGGATAGAAATTCCAGATGAAAAGGGAAATAAAATAGCATTGGGGATGTTTTACCTTAAGGAACAGAGAGCGACAATGAAATACTAACTGAAGTTAAGGAAGCTAACAACATTAGCAGCACAGTAATAATTGGTGACTTCAGTTACCACTGTATTGATTGGGTAAATGTCATATCAGGACATGCTAAGAAGGTGAAGATCCTAGATGGAATAAATGAATATGTCATGGAGCAGCTGGTACAAGAACTAAATAGAGGGGAAGCTATTTTAGACCTAGATCTTAATGGAATACAGGATTTGGTGTGAGAGTTATTGTTTTTGGCTCCATTTGGCAATAGTGATCATATCACATTGATTAGCTATCTGGGGGAAGGACACTAACATTTAACTTTCAAAAGGAAGACTATGATAAAATTAGGAAAATGGTTAGGAAAAGCTGAAAGGAGCAGCTGCCAAAGTTTAGAATTTACAGCAGGTATAGACCTTGTTTAAAAATACCATCTTGGAAGCCCAGATCAGATGTATTCCATGCATGATAAAAGGTGAAAAGAAGGCAAAATAACTACCGGCATGGTTATAAAGTGAGGTGAGAGAGGCTATTATAGCTAAAAGAACATCTTTCAAAAAATGGATCTGAATGAAGAAAAAGGAAAAAACATAAGCACTGGCAAATTAGATGCAAAGCATTAATAAGAAACACAAAGAGACAATTTGGAAAGAAGCTTGCTATGGAAACAAAATCTCTTAAGAACGTTTTAAGGTCATTGGAAACAAAAAGCCTAAGGAGGAGTCAATTGGACCATTAGATGATTAAGGGGTGAAAGGAGTAGAGAGACTAAATTAATTCTTTGCTTCAGTCTTTACCGAGGGAAAACATAAAGGAGATACCTATGCCATAAATTATATTTAAAGTGATGATTCAGAGGAACTGAAACAAATTTTTATGGATCTGGAAGATGTAATAATGCAAATTGACAAACTAAAGAGTAGCAAATCACTTGGACCATATGGTATATATTTGCATATTTATTTACTTTATATTCTGCCTTTTGGCACTTCAAAGTGGATTACATTCAGGCATTGTAGGTATGTCCCTATCCCCAGAGGACTTACAAGTATGGAATGTAAGTGACTTGTTAAGATCACAAGGAGTAGCAATGGAATTTGAGCCTTGGTTTCCCTGGTTCACAGCCCACTGCTGTAACTATGAGGTGGCTACTCCATTACAGAGTGCTGAAAGAACTGAGAATGAAATAGTTTAGTTCATATACTATGTCTACAATCTTTAGATTCATATACGGTACCTGAAGATTGGAGGGTTGCTAATATAATGCAAATTTTTAAAAAGGATTCCAGGCGTGATCCAGGAAACTACAGACCAGTGAACCTGATGTTGGTGCCAGGCAAAATGGTAGAAACTATCATAAAGAAAAAAATTACTGAATATATAGATAGTCCTATTTTAATGGGTCAAAGCCAACATGGATTTAGCCAAGAGAAGTCTTGTCTCACCAAACTGCTATATTTTTTTTAAAATGTAAATAAGTATGTGGATAAAGGTGAGCCAGTTGATATAATGTGTTTGACAAAGTCCCTCATGAGAGACTTTTGAGGAAATTAAAAAGTCATAGGATAGGAAACAATGTCCTGTTGTGGCTTGGGAACTGGTTAAAAGATAGAAAATCAGAGTCATGCTAAATGGTCAATTTTGTCAGTGGAAAAAGGTGAATAATGGAATACCTTAGGGATCTGTTCAGGGACCACTGCATTTAACATATTTATAAATGACCTGCAAATGGGAACAAGTAAGGTGATCAAATTTGCAGATAACACAAAATTATTCAAAGTTGTTAAGTCACAGGAGGATTGTGAGAAATTGAAAAAGGACTTGCAAGTCTGGGAGACTGGGCATGCAAATGACAGATGACATTAAATGTGGACAAATGCAAAATGATGCACGTAGGGAAGAGCAATCTAAATTATCGCTACACAATGCAAGGTTCCACATTAAGAGTCACCACTTAGGAAAAGGATCTAGGTGTCATCATATATAATACGTTGAAATCTTCAGCTCAATTTGTAGTAGCAGCCAGGAAAGCAAATAGAATAGGAATAGAGAATAAAACAGAATATCATAATATAGAAACATAGAAACATAGAAATGACGGCAGAAGAAGACCAAATGGCCCATCCAGTCTGCCCAGCAAGCTTCACACATTTTTTCTCTCATACTTATCTGTTTCTCTTAGCTCTTGGTTCTATTTCCCTTCCACCCCCACCTTTAATGTAGAGAGCAGTGATGGAGCTGCATCCAAGTGAAATATCTAGCTTGATTCGTTAGGTGTAGTAGCCGCCGCAATAAGCAAGCTACACCCATGCTTATTTGTTTTACCCAGACTATGTTATACAGCCCTTATTGGTTGTTTTTCTTCTCCCCTGCCGTTGAAGCAGGGAGCTATGCTGGATATGCGTGAAGTATCAGTCTTCTCCCATGCTGTTGAAGCAGAGAGCCATGCTGGATGTGCATCGAAAGTGAAGTATCAGGCACATTTGGTTTGGGGTAGTAACCGCCGTATCAAGCCAGCTACTCCCCGCTTTGTGAGTGCGAACCCTCTTTTCTTCTCCCCTGCCGTTGAAGCAGAGAGCTCTGCTGGATGTGTGAAGTATCAGTTTTTCTTCTCCCCTGCCGTTGAATCAGAGAACTATGCTGTATATGCATTGAAAGTGAAGTATCAGGCTTTTTTGATTTGGGGTAGTAACCGCCGTAACAAGCCAGCTACTCCCCTCTTTGTGAGTGCAAATCCTTTTTTCCACATTTCCTCTTGTTGTTGAAGCTTAGAGCGATGTTGGAGTCACAGTAAGCATGTGTATGTTTATTTAATAAGGGTATTGACTCCAGGCAGTAGCCATCATTCTGGCGAGTCACCCACTCTTCATTGGCAGCATCTTGACTTTATGGATCCACAGTGTTTATCCCACGCCCCTTTGAAGTCCTTCACAGTTCTGGTCTTCACCACATCCTCCGGAAGGGCATTCCAGGCATCCACCACCCTCTCCGTGAAGAAATACTTCCTGACATTGGCTCTGAATCTTCCTCCCTGGAGCTTCAAATCGTGACCCCTGGTTCTGCTGATTTTTTTCCTATGGAAAAGGTTTGTCGTTGTCTTTTGATCATTAACACCTTTCAAGTATCTGAAAGTCTGTATCATATCACCTCTGCTCCTCCTTTCCTCCAGGGTGTACATATTTAGATTCTTCAATCTCTCCTCATACGTCATCCGATGAAGATCCTCCACCTTCCTGGTCGCCCTTCTCTGTACCGCCTCCATCTTGTCTTTGTCTTTTTGAAGATACGGTCTCCAGAACTGAACACAGTACTCCAGGTGAGGCCTCACCAAGGACCTGTACAAGGGAATAATCACTTCCCTTTTCTTACTCGATATTCCTCTCTCTATGCAGCCCAACATTCTTCTGGCTTTAGCTCTCTGTATCGCTCCATGGTTCGACCATATCAAGAGTATTGTGTGCAATTCTGGTCACCACATCTCAAAAAAGGTATATCGGAATTAGCAAAGGTACAGAGAAGGGGATGAAAGGGATGAAATGTTTCCCCTTGGAGGAAAGGCTAAAGAGGTTAGAATTCTTCAGCTTGGAGAAGAGACGGCTGGTCAGAGATATGATAGAGGTCTATATAATAATGAGCAGAATTGAATGGGTAAACACAAATCTGTTTACTCTTTCAAGAATTACAAAGAGTAGGGAAACTGCAATGAAGTTGCTAAGTAGTACATTTTAAAACAAATAGTAGAAAATATGTTTTTTCAATTCATAATTAAGCTCTGGAATTCATTGGCAGAGGAGGTGGTGAAAGCTGTTAGTGTTGCTGGATTTAAAAAAGGATTAGACAAGTTCCTGGAGGGAAAGTCCATAAACCATTATTAAGGTGGACTGGAGCAATCCACTGCTTATCCCTGGGATAAGCAACATGGAATCTCTTTATCTGTTGGGATCCTTCCAGGTACTTATGGCCTGGATTGGCCATTGTTGGCAACAGGATACTGGGCATGCTGGATCTTTGGTCTGACCTAGTATGGCAAATCTTATGTTCTTATTCCTGGAATATATAATAAAATTGGTAGCAATTTTTTGTATAGAGTCTAAAGTGTAGTAATACTTATGAGTTTAACATTTAAATTCCAATCTAAATTAAAAATGTTGAAATGAGTTTTTAAATCAAAGCACCATTGCAGTTTTGGTGGTTTTTTTCCCCTTAAAGCATTGTACAAACAAAGAATATCACAGTTGAAGAGCTGTCGTATAAGTCACATTTCCTGAGGGACTGGAAATACCCCATAAACTCTGCAGCTTGCAGCTATTACAGTACAAGCATCTATGATTAAAAAAAACTTTGAAAAGCAGGGCATTTATCAAAGAACTATGCCCATTTCTTGACTGAACAGTTCTGTTGCTAGAATCTAGATTAGGTCAACCTGTTTTCTACTCTGAACATTTGGAGTTTATGTTAATGTCCAAACTGTGTGTAAGACTGTCCTCTATCCACTTGGTTTATTTTTCATTTACCCTTGGCTTTGTTGAACAGCACAGAACTTACATTTGCATAGTGCAAAATATGGCTTCAGACTAGCTCATTCTAAATTTTCTCCTTTAAAATGGGTTGCACTGGTATGTACTGCAAATTCATCAAGTCTGGAGAAGCTTGAAATGGGTCAAAATAAAATAATCCTTTAGCTTTGCAAACAGGGCTAAGCATGTGGCTTAGTGGAAATGGGTGATATTTCATGGTTAATGTATGTTTTGAGCTTTTTGTAAATGATAAATAATTGTCCAGAAAATGGGCATGTGCAGCTGGTTCAAATTTAGAATTTGCAAATTTAGCATCAGAAGGTGCCTTTCTCAAGCTATGTATGTATAATTTTTTCCTACAAATAATTCTCTTCCAATATTAGATACTGTTCAAACTATATCTAGTGGGGCCAATGTAATAAGATCTGTGCAGATTTTTTAGCATGCCATTAGCATGCACTCATGCAGAGCAAGCCGCAGTTTGGTATGTGGGTTTATACACACGTTTTTTTTCTGCGCACAAACGCTAATTACATACCTGTCTAGGGTTTGCATGAATAAATGTGCATACAGTACCAGCTGAAACCTGCGACAGCATTACCATTGCTTATTACATCAGCCCCTGTATATTTTGCTCCTAAATGATAGCTAGTGTTATAACATATGTCATTTTCTGATTTATCCACTTTTTAAAAATCCAATTAACACATCAGTTTCTAGAAGTGTATGAGTTAATATTTACTCACTGGTGTTTGTGATATAGAAATGTTTTCTGAGCAGCTTAAAGTAACTATTCCCTCTTGATTTAGGCGAAGCAGTGCTTTAGTTAGATTTGGTGAGTTTGTTGCAGCTGGTATGACTTATGTAACAGCATTATGCTCCCTTTTGCTAATAAATCACTGCCCATGGAGGGCAGTGCTCAGACATAGTATGGCTCTGGGCTTCCTTTAATTGCAATCATGTTAGAGAATTGCTTCTTTCTGTAATACAGTATGGAATGACCTATTTCGCTCACCCAGATAGGACACCCCCCCCCCCCCCCAATATGCCATAAAATGTATGAAAATAAACTTTTAATGGTTATGTGATTTTTGTACCTGTGAAGCGAAGGTTCCAATATATTAACTTTCATAGTTTATGGCAGGCAACCTGAGGCTTAGAATAGTATGAATTAATTGAGAGAGTGAAATGGTAGGGGAAAGAAAGAATCCTTGAAGTCTGATATCAAAGATGTGAATGTGGCTAGTAGTTATTTAGTTTAGAAGGATTTCTAAAGGGCACATGTATTTATTTATAGGAGGCATTCATCAGGAATGGAGAAATGCTACTTTTCTTCTAGGATGATCACGATGAGTCACTGTGTTAGGCTTAGTCAAATGTGTGTGAAACAATAGTATCTCTAGTTAAACCTGTCACCATAGCAGGTGGTGGACATGCGCCTCTGTTCATTTACTAATTAAAGCAGCAGTTTGAGCAAAATAATTTTTAGCTGCTAGAACAAACTGTTAAGATCCTTCTTTTTCTTATTCTGACATTTTATTGCATTCGTCTAACATTTTTTGGAAAGGCCTCCTATTTAGCCATGCCAATCATGATGAAAATGTGTCCAGGGGTCTTAACACTAGTCCTCGAGGGCCACAAACATTCGGGAGACATCTGTATATATTTGATCTAAGAGCCCAGATAATTTACATGTATTTATCATGAAAACCAAGTCTATTCGGCTTCCATTGCGTAGGCTGCCGTTTATCATACTGTCATGCAGGCATCATGCTGATATAAGGAATAAGAAAAGAAAGGGCATGGAAGGAACTTTATAAAGAGAGATTTGGCCATAATAAGACATATGTTTGTTTTATCATAAAATAAGATCAAATTCATCAGGGCAAAAAAAAGAAATTTAGGGATAAGACAAAAGAAGATGCAAAAAAGCCAAGAAACAGGCAAGCTGAGCTTATGAAGTAACTGCTGCGCTTTTGTGGGTTTATACTTACAGTCGGGCCGATACCGTACAGTGCGCTCCAACGGGGCGCACTGTTAACCCTCTATTGGACGCTCGTTTTCAACGCGCTAGCGTTACTCCTTATTCAGTAAGGGGCCGAAAATGCGCGTCCAACCCCCCGAACCTAATAGCGCCTGCAACATGCAAATGCATGTTGCCGGCCCTATTAGGTATTCCCGCGCTATTTAGAAAACAGAAATTAGTGCCTACCCAAAGGTAGGCGCTAATTTCTTCGAGCACCGGGAAAGTGCACAGAAAAGCAGTAAAAACTGCTTTTCTGTGCACCCTCCGACTTAATATCATGGCGATATTAAGTCGGAGGCCCCGAAAGTTTCCAAAAGTAAAAAAAAAAAAATTTGAAGTCTGCCTGCGGCTGTTGGGTCGAAAACCAGACACTCAATTTTGCCAGCGTCCGGTTTCCGAGCCCGTGGCTGTCAGCGGGCTCGAGAACTGACACCCGCAAAATTGAGCGTCGGCTGTCAAACCCACTGACAGCCGCCGCTCCGGTCCAAAAGGAGGCGCTAGGGACGCGCTAGTGTCCCTAGCATCTCCTTTTGCCTGTTTTTTACTGCCGGGCCTAATTTGAATAGTGAATCGTGAGTACAGGAGAGTGGCCTGTGCGCGCGCCGCTCTCCCATGGACTTTACTGTATCGGCCCAAATGTGATCTGTTCAATAGATCTTTGGAATCGGGCATGGTCCCATAGGACTAAGAAGGATGGATGTGGTCCCACTTCATAAAAGTGGTATCAGAGGAGGTTGGAAACTACAGGCTGGTTAGCATTATCTTGGTGGTGGAAAAATTGATGGAGATTTTTCTGAAGGAAAGGATTGTGGACTATCTATAATCCATATTTATCAGCTGGAAAGTATAAGGTGGAGGGGGGGGGCAAATAAGAAAAAGGGAACCTGAAGCAGCCTAGCACCCCCTGCTGTTAAGGAGGGAGAAGACTAGGTGTGGCCAGGAGACCGGAGAAAGGAGACACCCTGCCTGGAGTTGGAGTGACACACAGTCCTGAGGTGATGAGGAGTGGAGAGCAGCCCGGTAGCTCTGCCAGTACCAGACCCAGAAGCCAGCCTTCTCCCCTGCCCACATTCTCCAGACTACAGCCAGAGCTGCTTCAGAAGTGAACAGAGGGATATCGCCTGAAGTTGGGAACAGGGACGAGTAAGGTTTATGGCATGTTTGAAACCACCAATGGTACAGAACTTTCTTTAGGGTAAATTGGTGCTTAGTGGTCAGGATGTTAAAGATAGGCATTGTGGTTATCTTCTAAATGCTAAATCCTGCCAAATCTGATAAATAAGTCTATTTCTGAAGAGAACATGTCATCTTTCTCCTGAACTTAGGATCGTGAAGTAAAGTGTGAGGACAACTGGAAGTGTCCTGTAGCAGACAGGTCCCTGCACCCCTAAACTTACTTACAAGACCATACTGAGATCATTACAATAGCAAAGTACAGGCCGTAAAAAAAAAAGGAGAGGAACTCTTGCAGTTTATCACATGACCGTAGTCTCTCTTATTTATTTACCCTTATAGGAAAATGCAATGAGTGGTATTTTTTTTGTTTTTTTTTACAGCAGGAGATATTTCTTTCTGCATATGGAAAATTGCAGTTTATTGTGATGTTTGGTTTCTTTTTGGCCAGGTAGTTCTGACTTTCTTTTTTTCTTTTAGCTCAATTGGAACCAGTATTGGGATTCTGGTGCTCTGAATCTTCATTCTCAACTGCTTGCCAATTTCCCCTTATTTTAATAGACAGACCCGCTTGCTGTTCTAGTCTGGTCTATAGACATTCTTGAAGTTGGGACCCCAGCACCAAATGGAGCCATGTATCATGGCCTCTAAATCCAGCCAACAGGTATCACCATTAACAATGACCATGATGCCCTCTATCCCCTTCAGGAGCTGTGACCTGGGATGTGGAAGATCTGATCCAGGAATTAAATTGATCAACTTCCATGTGGCAGTGAACAGCACAATACTGCCAGTGAACCACCAGGCCAGCTCTCTTTTTTTTTTTTTTTAAAGTTCTAATTTATAATTTCGTATATAATTAGGGACTTGGTGGTTAGATTTAGCAAAATACAAATAATTACTAAATAAAATTTTGGATACAAAATATAAACCACCCCAACTTAACTTGTTGAATAAAGAGCGAGTCTGTCAACATGCTTATAGAGAGCTTGACTGCTGTAATCATATTGTTGGAGACCTATAGCATGTTTCAGGAATCATGTTTATGTTCCAAGAAATTTATTTGCCAAATAGGTGATTTTGTGACATATGTTGAGTGTTGATTCTGCAGAGTTAGTATCTATGTGAAAAATTTGAGAATGTTTTACTTAATAGATTTTTAGGATTAATAAGAAAAAATACATTAGTATACTTCTATGGTAAGTGAAAGCGAAGACTATAAAATTAATGTTCCATAATAAATAGTGAAAATATTTTGAGATTGGAGGACATGTTAGCCAATAAAATATTTCACTGTGCCAGTAAGGTCGTGGTCTCTTTGAGAGCCTTGCAGTGGCACTGTGACAGGTTTCTTTGTTTTCTGTCTTGCATCACCTTTTTTATATCTTATACTCCACACTGTAGTTAATGTTGCTGTCTTTTTATTTGTGTTGTACACTACCTTGAGCTCATGTAAGATGGAGCAGTATAAAATGGCAGAAATAAAATGACAAGTTCTATTTTTTTATTTATAAATATTTTATATTCTCCTATTCCTATGAGCCTGTGTGGATTATAATTAAAATTACAATCCAGATGCAATAAAATGAGTCAAAACATTAAATATGAGGTTAGGATATATATATATATATATATATATATATATATATATATATATATATATATATATATATACATATACTGGTAATGTATTTTCTCCACATTTCCGGAAGGTGAACAGTAAAAATAGAGTGGAGCCAGACAAGCATGTTCCTCAAACAGGCCATAATAAAATGTGCAAGACTTTTATAACAAAAAAAAAATAAATTGTGGGGGGAAAAAAAAGACCAAAATGTAAGAGGACAGATAAGGAAGAACTAAAAATAAAAACTAAAAGGAGTGGCAACACAGTGAAGAAATGAAAAGTTGACAGTTTCAGTAGTCTAACCAATCTGCAGTTTTAAGGCAGACTCCGATTGGTTACACTGCTCTTTCCTGTAAACAATCCCAAAGGCTTACGTGATGATGCACAGGCTGAGGCAGACGTAGTTAGCCACTCTTCAGTTATTTATGCTGTATTCAAACCTTACCGATAATCCGGTATGTCTACATATCAGCACACCAACTAACCAAATTTGCTTAGATTATTAGTGGTAGGAATGGTGAAGTATGATTTTTCAAAAATATTCTAATGTGAGCCTCCCCTCGGGAATGAAATAAAAACTGAAACAACAATATGAGCATAATGTTTTGTCTCACTGCCAATTGAATTATTCATTTTTCTTTTGCTGGCACTGTTTCCACCCTCCCCCCCAATGGAATAGAGGCCCTAGAACAGGTTCACTTCTAATCCTTGAGGGCCACAGACGGGCCTTGTTCTTCAGAGTGTCCAAAATATGCAAATCCATGTGGCTCTTGGACCAAGTGTAGGCAGATATATAGGCATTGACTATTCACTGGAGCATCCTGAAAATCTGGCTTGTTTTGCAGTCTTCAAGGTCTGGGCTTGAGAACACCCATATTAGAACAAAAAGGCTGAAGAGGTATAATAGAATTTCTTTTTTTTTTATGAAGGGCTGTGAGAATTTCTGAGTTAAAAAATGTTGGAGCAGACACAGAGGCTGCTTAGTAGTGGAAAAGCAAGGTTAAAACTTGAAACCCAGTAAGATAATTTGCAGGAGATAGAGAAAATGGACAGACTGCATAAGTCGAGCTCTTTTTTTTTTTTTATTTCAGTTTGAAGTAGTGACCAGAAATTTTCATTTGTCTGGTGTGCCCCACTCCCTCACTGACTGCTGTGCTACCACACTGCCCTGATATGGCCCTGGATATAGCAATATGAAGCCCAGTGTTTTTTCTTCTCTTTCTACTAAAAATCTTTCCGATGTTTCAAAAGCTCTATAAACCCCTCCTTCTGCCTGCTCTCGTTTCACTCTGTGTGATGTACACATATTTTCCAGTGACTTTAAAACCCTTGATCTTTGTGATATTTCCCAAGTCAAATGTTTAATTCCTTCACTTGTCTACCTCTACGAATTGCTAACCAGATGCTGTAGGTCCTGGGAATTTTTTTTCTCCCATTCTTGAGTATCATGTTTCAAATTCTACAGGGCAGTTTTCCATAATGGCAGCAAAATTACCAGTCAGATTTATGAAGACTTATTACCCTGGTTTCCAAACACTACTTGTACAATTTTCAGCCATTTCTTAGCCATTATAAAAATGCAAGTTTGTGTTAACATTTTAATTGAGAAACTGTTTAGCAATCTAAAGGCAGATTAGAATCCTTTTCATTTTAACACTTTCTTATGTATTCTGAAAGTTTTGTCTGGAAATCACTGGTTTTTATGGGGTTTTAGTCTATATAATTTGGTCTATATTTGAGTATATTACCTTTTGTGCAAATTAAGTCTCTCATATAAGAACGTGTTACTCTTGAGATGCTTTTAGCAGTCAGGCATCTGTTATTGCCAATTTTTCTTTTAATCACACTAGCACTTAGAAAAGGATGATGTGAAAAAAGCACAGATGAGCAGGTTCCATTATATTATATTAAATGTCATTTTGATAACAAAAATATGTAGGGCTTTGTGGATGCTTCTGAAAAGTGACCATTGATTTAAAAGTGGTAAGCAGTCTGGCAGCTTTTCTTTTGCTCATTACTGAATGTACCATGCTGATCATTATGCAGTATAGCACAGAGAGCTCTCGCTTTTACAGTTTTTACCAGAGTAACAAGGACAGAAAAAGTTGAAATTTAAATTCAGCCATATACCAGAAAGTGGCTTCTAAACTCCCAAATCCACTCTTCCTCCTACAGGAAATCAAATTGCAAGTTTCATGCTCTGCTTCTAATCTTTAAAAGCCAGAGCTAGCACAGGGTTGTGCATGCTTTGCTGAATATGTATATATAATTTTGCATCATGAACAGCTGAAGAGAGTATTTCTGAAAGAGGGAGGAATAGGTTGGTGTGTGTGTACATCATTATGGGGCTTCTTTGCTAACAGTTTGCTCCAATTTTATGTATGTGGACAAAATGTTTAGCACATAGGGCCCTCTGGATGTACTTTTGCTACTGCAACTGTGGTTGAAAAGAGATCGCCATCTATATTTCTTTTGTGAAGGGCCAGGTGTCCTGCAATTTAGTCTTTTTAGTTTTTGTATCGAAATGTAAAAAAAAAGGACGTTGGTGAGCAAACTAATATTGTGTCGCCATGTAGGAAGTGACTGTTTAAGCATCACTGGGGTACTGGACTGTGCACTCTTAATTGCCCTTTCTTGTACTTTCACTGATGCTGACACATGGTTTTGGGCAGATCTTTCAAAGAAATGTGATGGGCTTCAGTGGAGTTCAGTGAGCTGCAAAGAGCAGTAAACTATAAAAGCAGAGCTCCAGAAAGCATTTCCCATGCTGGTCTCATGCATTCTAGCTCCTAGAGCCTCTGTTTAGAGTAGTATACATCTATTTATTTATCGAGTTTTATATACCATCATTCGGTTTCGCCATCATAACGGTTTACAAAAAAACAAAGGTTACAAGGTTAAGGGGATAACAAGGGTTTCAAAAAGGTTAAAAAATGTTGTTAACATAGGGGTATCATATACAAGTTAGTTATTGTTCAGTTTTATGTTTCAATTTGTTAAAATACATGGTTGTGTTGAGTTTCATTTTTTCTTCCGGTTAGATTGGAAGGGGGTTGGCGTTGTGTTGTTCATTGGATGAGTTGGTATGCTTTGTTGAACATCCATGTTTTTATATCTTTTCTGAAGGTTTTTAGATTTTCCTGAGTTCGGTTGGGAGAGAGTTCCAAAGTTTTGGGCTACCTAGGGAGATTGCTCTCTTTTGGGTTGAGGTAAGTTGTTTGGAACGAGTAGGTGGTGTCTTTAGACGGCCTTTATTTGCTGATCTGAGGTTCCTGTTTGGGGTATGTAGTTTTATGGAGGAGCTTAGCCAGTTTTCTTCCTTTTCATATATAATTTTATGAAAATTTAAAGTACTTTGTATTCAATCCTGAATCTTATTGGTAGCCACTGTAGAGATATAAGTGTTGGAGTGATGTGGTCATGCTTTTTGGATCCAGTGAAGATTCTTGCAGCTGCGTTCTGTAGGATTTGGAGTGGTCGGATAGTGTTTAGAGGTAGGTTGAAAAGGAGTGAGTTACAGTAATCTGTTGGAGAAAATGAGTAATTGAAGGACTGATCTGAAGTCATTGGTGGAAAGGAAAGGTTTTAAATGACGGAGTGTAAGTAGTTTGATATCCGTCTTTGATTTTTGTTGTGATATGGTTTTTGAAAGAAAGTTTCCTGTCAATTATTATTCCAAGGTTGCTGGTATGATTGGCTGGAGATAAAACCTTATTTTGGTTCATTAGGTTGAGTGGTGATAGTTGAGGAGAGTTGTTCCTTCTGTCTAATATGATCATTTCAGTCTTGTTGAGGATGAGTTTTAAGTTGTTTAGTATTTCCTTTATGCTGCTTAGGTAAGTGGCTGTTAATTTGTATATTTCTTCTAGTGATTTTTTTATTGGAACTAATATTTGAATATTGTTGGCATATATCTCCAGCTAATCATACCCACAACCTAGTTCGCCTGGTGCTTCCACAGGCCCTGATATCACCTGCATAGATCTTATAATAAAAGCCAAGGCCAGCAAGTAATTTGCATAAAGAGACCAAGTAGACATTAAAAGTCACAGATAGGGTACTCCAGTAGTAACATTATATCAATTTGAGTGAGAACAACCTACTCTAATCTGAAGCGTTCTTTCTGAAAGATATGAATTGAACCATGTTAGAACAGTGCCTTGGATTTCTAATGCAGATAAATGGTGTAATAATAATTGATGATCTAATCTACAGTGTCAAATGCTGCAGAAATGTCAAGTAGTACTAGGACATAAGTAGTCCTTTAATCAAATCCACGGATGATGGTATCAGTGAAAGAGGTTAATAATGTTTCAGTATTTACATTTTTTTCTAAAGCCAAACTGTTGTCGGTCAATTAACAGATGATCATCTAAATCTGATAATTGCTTTAACACAACTGAATCAATTAGTTTGGAAATGAAAGAGAGGGAGATTTGGTCTGTAATTTAGAAGATTGGAAAGGTCTGAATTCTTTTTAGGTACTGGATAAATGGAGGCTTGTTTTAAGCTTGGAGGAAGTGAGCCTTCAGTTAGGGATAAATTAATTGAGTCATAAATAATGTAATATCCTCTTTCAAATTTTTTATCGTTGTGGGACAATCGTTGAAAAGACATGATACTGGGTTCATCTTCTAAATAATCTTTACAACAGTCAGATTTACATTGTTAAAAGATTCCCATTTTAAGTCAGTGGGAGCAGTTTCATGTTTGTATTCAACTTTCAAATTTGCAACACTATTGTGAATGTTAGTTAAATTTGCTTTGGCCATGTTAACAAAAATATCGCATTGATCGTCATTAAATAAGTCATGTTTTAGATTTAGATTAGAAGCTAATTTCAGTATAATAGTGAATAGTTCTCTAGGATTATTGGACGCAGCTTATATTTTAGAAGAGTAAAAATCTTTCTTTTCTTTCTTTACTTGGTCTCTATATGCATTGAGAATGAGATGATATTTGTCTTTAAGTACTGTGGTCTTAAACTGAATGCCAAAGGCATACATTTTTCATAAGCTTTGTTTTACCTCCAGTAAGGTGTTTATGAACCAGATTGCTTTTTTATTATGCTTAGGGGTAGATTTTTAAAGGGCTGGGCAAGCCTAAACTGCAGCCACCTACTTATTTCATGTTTGGTCTTTGTATCTGATTGCTTCCATAAGGTGGAGTATCTAAAAATATTTTTATGGTATTGAGGAATGCCTTTGGGCACTAAGGAAATCATTGTGAGATCATTGATCATGACTTTCACTCACCTTGTATGTCCAAGGACAAAATGTGATGCCACGAAAAATGAATCTGAAGCAGTTCATAGAAGTGGGGTGTCTGATGCAGCAGAACTCTTGGGTACTAGATACTGCTTAGCATTTTATGTGACTTAGCGATGATACTGTATGTTAGATGTTGATGCGTGCCACTGCTTAGGAGATCCATTCATTTGCTCAGCAGTAAACCGTGATGCTCCACCTCAACTTTGTGATAATGTATGTGCGCAACTCATTTTGGCAGGTATATAATAATTTTGCTTCAATGTGGAATTTTTAATCCAAACAGAATCCTGGTTCACTTTATAAACTGAAGTGCAGTACTTGATTAACATGCATACTGCTTGTTCTGGAATGGAAAGTCTAGCTATTGGTTTTAGTCTCTGGTGTGCCAGCTTTCAAAGGGAAAAATAAAGTTCGATATGATATAACTAGTAGAAAAGACAGGGAGATAGTTTTATGTTGAGAGTCACATAATAAGGGAACAGAATTTGAACTGTGAGGACTCAGGATCTCTCATGATTTGTCGTTCACTGCTCTAAATGCTGGACCACACATCCTTCCTATATGTCTTGCGTCACTGTTACCAAATTGTTGGCAATATATTTTTCATGCATACTGCAAGACTCCAAACCAGACCTGTAGCTATTCTGATCTTCATGCTCTACTGTAAACCATTTGAGTTTTCTCTCTTGTGTGTGCAAATGGAGGTGTGCTTTTTTTCTCTCTCCTGAGTTGATTCAGGTTAATGGAAAGTCGCATCCTTTCCTAAGCTGCTTTGACAAGATTTGGTTACAAATCATACATGTGTCACAGTAATTGAATAAGGCACAGGGACTAGAGCTCTGCATCCTGCTGTAGTGGTGAGCAGACTTCCTGCAGACATGGCATACTTTGCATGATCTCATACAGCAGCTGACAAGTGTTAATCTGGTTGTAAGAGGAAAACATGCACCCTTATTTTGACTATTTTATCTCAGTCTTGTTTAATGTTTTGCAACTGGAACAAACTTTGAGGGATGTTCCATATTTTCTCCAGAGAGTGACTGCTTAGTAACTTTAGAGAAAAGCTATAGGAAGATGTGCACTACTGCATAAAGAAACACAGAACGACAGGATTATATTTAGCACATTTAGTTGTTTAGTAAAGGTGGCTCCTTTAGAACATAGTAAAAGTAAGAATAAGTGCTGGTAACATTATCCTAAGTAAGGAGAGTATACTCCTGCTATTTCTAAATGTTATGCCTGTGAATTATGTTCAATATAAAGTGGGTCACCAAATTGTGAATCTACAGTACAAGTGCCCAGGGTGATACTAATGTCCAGTTTTGCTGGCATTCAGGAGGTACAACTTCTAATTGAAAATGCTTGAAATCCTATTAATGTTAGCAGCTACCAACTTAATAATTATACTTTGTAAATATGTTCAGGAGCTTTTTCACTGTCTTTTCTGAGCCACAAGGATTTGGCACAAGTCAAATGTTTGTGTTCTTGTGACTTTGTCATTGAGAGATCTGGATAACACTCTGTTGAATATAGCTGGATATCTTAATTAGTTAATTGGCTATATTCAATAGCCTGGTAAGCCATTTAGAAGGATAAATATTGTTATCTGTCTAATTGGCTTTTGAATATGGACCTCTGAATGTATAATTTAAATATTCCAGTGTATAAAAATGTACATGTGCATTAACGCATTGCTTGAATAGGTAATTCAGTTTAGGTAGCTGAGCTTACTGTGGTTTTATACAATATGCAGTGATTTGTTTATCTGTACTAGTATGCCAAATTTTGTAGCCATGTTAAAGCAGTGGTTCCAGCTAGAGACATATTAAAAAAAAAAAAATCCATATCTCTTGCTTCCCCAATCCAAGTCTACTGACCTGACCTGAAACAAAATTTTATGAGTAAGCTCCACATAGAAGAAAATGATACACAACTCTGCAAGACACCACAGTGCAAGTTGTGTCAGTACATATAACAGGATTCTACAGCTACCCTTATGTTAAAGATGTTCACAATAAAAGGATCACATTCATGCTTATCTGTAAATGTTGTGTATATGATCCAAGGCAAAAAAAAAAAAATGTGAAGATGGATGTTACATCAGTGAAACAAACCAAAAATTGACAACAAACATAGAAATAATATAAAACATTACAGAGAAAACAGAATGACAGTTCAGTCGATGTTCACGTCTCAAAGGAAGATCATTACTTTATTAACCTCATGATCATTTGGAATAAAATATAAACACACTTAATAGGGACACTGGCTTTCTCTCCCCTTGTCAGAGAGAGGTCTTTCCAACTATATTGTTTTACGGTCTCATCGCTTCTGGCATTCACCCTCCCCTTCCATTTTACTGAGCGGTTGTGGCACGTATAGGCAGCCTAAGCCCGAGATGAGCTGTATTATTTAAAGCCAGCGTAACTGCACCGTTAGACCTGATGACGTGAGGATAATATCTCACCTTTTTATTGGACTGACTTTATACATCTGTACCACCTGCAACTTGTTTTTTGGCCCTTAATTTTACGTATCTAAGTAGACTAACATGGCAGCCACAGCTCTTTGGTTCCTTGTTTATAAAAATGATTGATGTGAAATGAAGATTCCTACCCATATTTAACAACAGAGGAGGCGTTCATTTAATTAAGCATGCAAATTTCCTTTCCAGCACTTTACTATATTTTACAGCTTCATGGGGAAGTTTGTACATTTTAGTTTGCACAGAGTTTAAAACCAACTGCACCTGGGTTTTGCTGAGACTGCTAGGACCTTGGGCTCAGGAAAAAGAAGTGAACCCAGAGGGTAAGTTAGAAAGGAGTGTGCATTGTGAAGGGTACAAATGCTGAGATAAGATTTGAGTGATGCATTTTGAAGGACCAGATGTACAGTGACCAGATGAACCGAAAGGATGCTGACACATCAGACATAAGGGAACACCTGGAAGGAAGATGATGAGGAAGCAGAAATCTGTGATACTTCCCCCCTCCATAGCCAGAACAATACATGGCTGGACTGAGTAGATGCAGTAAAGCTGTAACAGATGATTCAGTACGTAGGACGGAGTGCAAGGAGAAGATCAACAGCTTGCTTAAAGGAATTAACTCCATAATTTGAGCCTGTACTTGAGAAGCCACATTTGCCAGCTAAGAAGGACCCTAACTCCTAGGTGCTAGCTCCATGGGTGCTTGAGCTGTTTCAGCGTCAGATTTGCCTCTCGTGTCAATCTTCTTCAGTCTCCTGGACCCACTACAGCTCAGAGAAAAGACTGAATAGGTGACTTGGGAGGCAGATCAGATAATACTTTGTATTGGGGTGCTCAAGCTCCCACAGCACTCATAGAGCTGGCACTTATGTCCTGAGCAATAGGACTAAACCACTATAAAGGAGAGAGCTACCGAGGACTGATCCGACTGCTGCCTAAAGTACAGTTGCTGACTTTTGTGTGGAGAGGCTGGTTCATTTGTTATCTCTTAAGCTGAAATTACTTGCTATTTAATAGGAAAATAGTAGCAAAAATGAACATATATTGTATTGAGCATTCATTAGTAGTGATTATAAGTGATGTGGAATTGTTCAGTATTCACTAGAATGAATACACTAATGTAACATAAACCAAAGAGGAAGGAGCTGCATAATGTTGGGGATGCATGAATGGATCTGAATAGACTTTAGAGCTATGTTGATGCTTAATTTTAATGTTCATGGATTGAATGTGTTGGAGTGGAAGTGCCTGCAGGGGAGAACAGCATGCGGAAGTGGAGTGGGGTAGGGAAAGTGTGTAATAGTACATTGGGAGGGGAGAGGGTGTGTGAGAACCTGAGGGGGGAAAGAGCAGGCCCAGATTTAGGCATTAGGGCAATGTAGGCGATTGCCTCCAGTGGCAGTTTTTGTAGGAAGTGGAATGTTGCTGCTACTCTGCTGCTATCCAGGCCTTTCCCTCCCCCTCCCTCACCCCCCCCGTGTCGCTTTTCCTGCAGAGTGGCCAGACCTTACAGCAGCAGGAACTCAGTGCAGCAAATTCATCAGGGGGCCTGGGAGCTCTTTTGCTCTAACAGGCCCAGCAGCGCCCTGGCTCTCGCATGGGTTTCTGTGGTATCAGGAGATCTGGGTAAGAGCAGGGGCAGGGCTGCCAGGCCCTGCGCTGAATTTGCTGCAATGAGTTCCTGCTGCTGTAGGGCTTGCGTTAGCTCTGAGGTGAAGGGAGCATCTGGGCAGGGGGTCCAGGTCATCAAATCTCTGATGACCTCTGGGAAGGACATCCTTCTCCTTCATTGCTTATGAATACCCCCTTTTCACATATCCATCCCTGGGAAAGAATATGGAGTGAGGAGAGAAGATGAGTGTGTGGGACCTCCGGTAACATACACACTTCACAACTAGTATTGTCAGGGATGAGCGAACAAAGCCTTAAGGTAAGTAAAACATTAAATACGGATATAGACATGGGGGAAAAAAAGCACAACATATGGAAAGCTGTGTATACTAATGCTAATAGTATGGGATAGTATAGTATAAACTGTCTTAGATATAGTCATCGAAACAAAAAAGAAAATAGCTAAAAATTAAATCAAAACTTAAAACATGGCTGTCATGAAGACATGGTACATTGAAAATCATGACAGAGAGAGATCTAGTTACACCGGGCTGAAATGTATTCAGGAAGAATCGGGTGGGAAGGAAGGGAGGAGGCATTGCACGGCATATAAAAAATAATAATAAAGCAATGGAATTGCAGGGTTTATGAGATAAGGAAGATGCACTGTGGGTTAATCTGGAAAGAGAGAATGGAACACCTATTTTTATTGGTGTAATATACAGAGCTCCATCACAGGCAGAAGAAATGGCTAGAGATATAATGGCAGATTTTCACTAAATTGTTATGAATGGAGAGGTGCTGTTGCTACAGGATTTAATCTTCTGGATGTTGATTGGGACATCCCAGCTGCAGTGTCTTATACAAGTAGGTATATCCTGGCTTCTCTGCAGGAAGAATTGTTTTGTCAACAGGTAACAACTCACACGGGAGGAGGCGATACTGCATTTGGTGTTTATGAGCAGGAACAATGTTTCTGATGTTGTAGTGGATGAGCATCTTGGATCCAGTTATAATTGGATGGTATGGCTCAGTATTAGAGTGGAAGAGATGAGGGCTCATTCAAAGGTGAGGATCCTAGATTTCAGGAAAACTAACTTTGTTGAAATGGGGGAGTAACTTAAGAAGTCGTTAGCTGGCTGGGAAACCCTAGGAGAAGTAGAAGAGCAGTGGCAAAACTAAAAGGATATATAAGGGCAACTAATCTTTTTGTTAGGAATGTAACTAAAGGAAAGAGGATAAGGAGGCCACCATGGTTTTCTAAAGAAGTAGCTGAAAAGATAAGGAAAAAAGATTAGCATTTATAAACTACAAGAGATTGCAGAAAGAGGAAGACAGGCGACAATATCTGGAAGAACTGAAAGAAGCTGGGAAAGTACTCAGAAATGTGAAGATGCAAATGGAAGAAAAAAATCTAATACAGTAAAACCAAAGGACAGGACATTTTCAGATATGATAGTGATAGAAGAAAGTACAAAAGTGGCATTGTGAGATTCTTGTAATGGAGAGGAATATGTAGAGCCTGATGAGAAAAAAGCAAAATTGCTTAACAAATATTTCTGTATGGTGTTCACTATGGAAGGACCAGGAACAAGATCACATAAAAGGAACACAAATAAGATTTGAAATGAGGTAAACCTCAATCAATTATCAGAAAATTGTGTTCGTGAGGAGCCAACTAACTTAAAATAGATAAAGTGATAGGGTTGGATAGGATACATCTGAGGGTATTAAGGGAATCAAGAAAAGTTCTGGCATCTCTGCTGGCAGACCTTTTCAATGGTTCTTTAGTCCAGAGTAGTTCTGGAGGCCTGGAGACAGGTTGATGTGGTTCCTTTGCACAAAAGGTGGAAGAAAGGAGGAGGCTGAGAACTACAGGCCAGTTAGCCTGAGCAAACTAATGGAATCACTGCTGAAACGGAGGATAGTGCAGTTTCTGGAATCCAGTGGATTGTAAGGCCTGAGACAGCATGGTGTTATCAAAGTTAGGTCTTATCAGACGAATTTAATCAATTTCTTTGACTTGGTGATCAGGGAGGACACTATAGAAACATAGAAATGACGGCAGAAGACGACCAAACGGCCCATCCAGTCTGCCCAGCAAGCCATGCACTCTTTTTTTTTTTTTTTTCTCATACTTGTTACGCCTGGCTTTTAGTACCCCTTAGTTCCATTTCCCCTCCACCCCACCACCAATGTAGAAAGCAGTGCCGGAACCGCATCCAAGTGAATATCTAGCTTAATTAGGGGTAGTAACCGCAGCAATAAGCAGGCTACACCCATGCCTTTGTCCACTCAGACTATGTAATTCAGACCTTGTTGGTTGTTGTCCATATACAGATCCTCTTTTCCACATTCCCCCTGCCATTGAAGCAGAGAGCTATGTGTTGAAAGTGAAGTATTAGACTTTCTCCCCTGCCGTTGAAGCAGAGAGCTATGCTGGATATGTATTGAAAGTAAAGTATCGGCTTATTTGGTTTTGGGGAAGAAACCGCCGTAACAAGCAAGCTACACCTCGCTTTTTTGTGAATGCAAATCCTTTTTTTTTTTTTCCACATTTCCTCTTGCTGTTGAAGCCTAGAGCAATGATGGAGTCTCATTAACCGTGTGTATGTACATTGACAAGGGTATTATCTCCAGGTAGTAGCGCTCATTCTCGCGAGCCACAATAACAATCAACAAATATTGAACAAGCCTAATAATTGGCAATACCTATAGCCTATGTCCTCACCGGTAATTTTACATACTCTTACCCATCCCTCTGCTTTTTTTTTTTTTGGAGATGGCAGCCCTCCATCCTTCTGCTCCGTGAAGGTGGTATACCATTGGCATCCCTCTCCATGAATGCCACTCCAGCCTTCCGCTCCGTGAAGGTGGAACACCGACCACTGGCATCCCGCTCCGTGAATGCCTCTGTAGCTACAGCCGCTCCGTGCAGTGTTCTGCCGCCTCCTCCCACCCCTGGCCTCGCAGGCCCTGGTTATTGATCCCTGCGTCCACTACTTTTGTGGCTGTGACAACTCCCCCCCCCCCCCCCCCCCCCACAACAAGACCTTTAATTTGGGCTTCAAGGGCTGCTGCTTCTCCCTTTTACTGCAACAGGTCTAAGGCCATCTCTAGCTCAGCCTTTCTGCGCACTTCGGCGGTGGCTGTGGCGGCAGCTGTGGCAGCAGCAGCTTCCTGTTGTTCTTTTATTCTGAGCCCTTCTATCTTGAGGGCTGCTGCTTGTTCGGCATACTGTATGTGAACCACCCCCTCTTCATTCACGACCTCTAGATTTGATGGATCCACAGTGTTTATCCCATGCCCCTTTGAAGTCCTTCACAGTTCGGGTCTTTACCCCTTCCTCCGGAAGGGCATTCCAGGTATCCACCACTCTCTCCGTGAAGAAATACTTCCTGACATTGGTTCTTAGTCTTCCTCCCTGGAGCCTCAGCTCGTGATCTCTGGTTCTGCTGATTTTTTTCTGACTGAAAAGGTTTGTCGTTGTCTTTGGATCGTTAAAGCCTTTCAAGTATCTGAAAGTCTGAATCATATCACCCCTGTTCCTCCTTTCTTCCAGGGTGTACATATTTAAATTCTTCAATCTCTCCTCGTATGTCATTCGATGAAGACCCTCCACCTTTTTGGTCGCCCTTCTCTGGACCGCCTCCATCTTGTCTCTGTCTCTTCGGAGATACGGTCTCCAGAACTGAACACAGTATTCCAGGTGAGGCCTCACCAAGGACCTGTACAAGGGGATAATTACTTCCCTTTTCTTACTCGATATTCCTCTCTCTATGCAGCCCAGCATTCTTCTGGCTTTAGCTATCGCCTTGTCACATTGTTTTGCCGACTTCAGATCATTACACTATCACCCCAAGGTCTCTCTCCTGCTCCGTGCACATCAGCCTTTCTCCCCCCATCGAATACAGTTCATTCGGATTTCCCCTCCCCATATGCATGACTCTGCACTTCTTGGCATTGAATCTCAGCTGCCATATCTTTGACCACTCTTCCAGCTTCCTTAAATCCCGTCTCATTTTCTCCACTCCTTCCGGCGTGTCTACTCTGTTGCAGATCTTAGTGTCATGCGCAAAAATACAAACCTTACCTTCTATCCCGACCGCAATGTCGCTTACAAAGATATTGAACAGGACCGGTCCCAACACCGATCCCTGTGGTACACCGCTTAAAACCGCTCTCTCTTCAGAGAGAGTTCCATTTACCAACACACATTGTCTTCTGTCCGTCAACCAGTTTGCAATCCAGGCCACCACCTCGGCACTCACTCCTAAGCTTTTTATTTTATTCACCAGTCTCCTGTGTGGGACCGTATCAAAAGCTTTGCTGAAATCCAAGTAGATGACATCGAGTGCTCTTCCTTGATCCAATTCCTTGGTTACCCAGTCAAAAAAGTCAATCAGATTTGTCTGACAGGATCTTCCCCTGGTGAATCCATGCTGCCTCTGGTCCATCAATTCTCCCGACTGTAGATAGTTCACTATTCTCTCTTTCAACAGTGACTCCATTACTTTTCCCACCACCGAAGTAGGCTAACCGGTCTGTAATTACCAGCCTCTTCTCTGTTCCCACTCTTGGGAAACGGGACCACCACTGCTCTTCTCCAATCACTCGGCACCACTCCTGTTTCTAGGGATCTATTGAACAGGTCACACAGCGGACCCGCCAGCACATCTCTGAGCTCCCTCAGTATCCTGGGATGAACCTCATCAGGCCCCATGGCTTTGTCCACTTTCAGTTTCTCCAGCTCTTCCCATACATTTTCTACTGTAAATGGAGTTACATCTACTCCACTCCCCTCCAGTTTCTTGTTATTTAGGGATGGTCCTTCTCCAGGTCTTCCTTAGTGAACACAGAACAGAAGTATTCATTTCATATTTCTGCCATTTCTTCATCTCTCTCCACACATTGATCCTTTCCAGCTTTCAGTTTCACTATACCACTTTGAACTTTTCTCTTTTCACTGATGTATCTGAAAAATGTTTTGTCACCTCTCTTTACCTCCTTGGCAATCCTCTCTTCCACTTGACTTTTTGCCATCTTGATTAATTTCTTCATCTCCCTCAGTTCTACCAGATATTCTTCTTTGTGCTCCTCCCTTTGGGATCTTTTATATTTCTTGAACGCTGTTCTTTTAGCCTTTATTTTGTCAGCCACCTCCTTTGAGAACCAGATAGGTTTCTTTTGTCTTTTGCTTTTCTTTACTTTTCTAACATATAGATTAGTTGCCTTGGTAATTGTTCCTTTTAGATTGGTCCACTGTTGATCCACATCTCTCTCGTTCTCCCAGCCTTTTAGTTCTTCCTCCAGGTACTTCCCCATTTCATCAAAGTCTGTGTTTTTGAACTGCAAAACTCGGGTCTTTGTGCTTCTTTTACGTATCCTTTTTGTAATATTAAACCATACCGTTTGATGATCACTGGTGCTGAGGTGGGCACCCATCTGGACATCAGAGACAACATCTCCATTAGTGAGCACTAAGTCGAGTATAGCTCCTTCTCTCGTGGGTTCCATAACCATTTGTTTGAACAAAGCTACTTGCAGGGCATCCACTATTTCTCTACTATTATTAGATTCTTTTGATGGGATTCTCCAGTCTACATCTGGCATATTAAAGTCTCCAACGATCACCACTTCTCCCTTCTTTCCCATCTTTTAGATGTCTTCAACTAGATCTCTGTCCAGCTCTTCTTTTTGGTTTGGAGGCCTGTAAACCACTCCAATAAAAATGGATGTCCCATCTTTTTTTAGGTCGGCCCATAATGCTTCTTCGTTGCCCCATCTTCCTTGCAGCTCAAATGCTTGGATATTGTTTCTAACATAAAGAACCACTCCTCCCCCTTTCCTATCCTCTCTGTCTTTCCTTAACAAGTTATAGCCTGGTATTGCTGTATCCCAGTCATGAGATTCCGTAAACCACGTTTCCGTGACAGCAACAAGGTCCAAGTCCGCCTCCACCATAAGGGCTTGCAGATCTGGGATTTTATTGCCCAAACTACGAGCAT
Source organism: Rhinatrema bivittatum (assembly GCF_901001135.1). Taxonomy (NCBI): domain Eukaryota; kingdom Metazoa; phylum Chordata; class Amphibia; order Gymnophiona; family Rhinatrematidae; genus Rhinatrema; species Rhinatrema bivittatum. Next base: position 392,311,209 of record NC_042617.1, on the reverse strand, counting down.
TTGTGTTCATAGCTTTCCAGCTTTCTTCGTTCAGGTTACTGCTGTTCCTGGACTCCTCTTGTGACCTCTTTAGTTGAGTTTTGTTATCCACTTTTCCCTTTGCATTTGTGCAAGGGAAAGGATTAGTGCCTCTGATGGCAGAGTCATCCATTACAGTGAGCTTTTTTCTTTGGTTTCTGATCTGGAATTTCTGTAGATGTACTATACAAGGATTTCAGTAAGACCTTTTCTCTGAAGATAAGCAGAATGGCAGTTTTTGCACATGGGTGACATTATCAGATGGAGCCTGGCACAAAAAAAACTATATGAAAGTTTCTAGAACTTTGACTGAGCTTCACTGGGCATGCTACTACACCATGCGGACATGCAAAGGCCCTTTCAGTCTTTCTTTTTCCATGGAGCCTTTAGGTTGTTTGATGCAGTTTCACCGAGAAGTACAATCGCTTCTCCACCAACAAATGATAGAACTTGTGTCCCAGAATGGATGGGGTTTCTCCTTGCCATATTTTCTCCAAGAAATCAGGAGGATTGAAGACCATTCTGGATCTGGGACCCTTGAACAAACATCTACCTTCCTCTTGGTGCTACCTTCACTTCAAGATGGATTCTTCCCACTACCAGTACAAGCTACTCCCATTTGCCTTATTGGCAGCTCCGAGAGCCTTTACCTAATGCCTTAGGTGGTAGCTGCATGCCTTCATTGTCAGGGGATTCAAGCTCTTTTCCATACTTGGATGACTGGCTAATCGCAACAAGATCTCAAGAATAAGCTTTCCCTACACAAGATGGCCAGGCTTCTATAAAATTTGGACTTTTCTGGACAATTTAGAGAAGTCAAATTTAGTACCTGCTCAGCTGATGCATGCATCAACAAATGAGGCACTTGATGCACAGGAAGCATCTTTATGCAGGCCATTCTAGGCCAGCTGCTGAAGGAGTTATGTACACTCTCCCATTAACACAGCCCCCATTCCATCTATGTTGATAGCGGAGACTTCTGATTAGATACTTCAGCTCAGATATGTTGCTTGCCTTCCAAAAAAAGGAGGAACCTATTCTTGTCTGTAGAGAGGATGTTCCACTACCTAAACCAGGTCAGAGGACACATCAGTTGTTCAACCAGACTGCAGGTCTAATTAGAAATTTCTTTAAAGAGACAGAATAATCCAGCTGCTGCTCTTCAGTAATCCCTCAGAACAGAGTCCAATTATCACCCATCAGGGTGAACACATCCTCGGAACCCTTGAAAGGTGGTTCCTGATTTTCTCATTCATTGGCCACAGAGTCGAGCTGTTCAGAGATGGTTGACCAGGGCTTTCCTCTCTAAGATGACTGGTGGAGCCCCCTGTTTGCCTTCATCATCATCATTGGGGTCCTAAGTTAGTTAACCCTCACTTTCAGATGAGGGTTCTACAGATATACCTTCTAACTCATTTCTGGATATGCCTGACATTGCACTGGGCTCCACCTTAACCAGAGTGGAACCAAGCTGCTGGCACTAACTTTCAAAAAGGAGATAGAGCAGCTTTTAAACTAGAACAAGGGGGTCACTCAGCAGTGCATGGTTTGGAGAAATGTATCCTTTAAGGATACTGATGAAACAGGAGAGTTAAGGCATCCCAACAGAGAGGTTCCATTAAAAGCAAACATAGTCCATGTGCCTATATGTAAAAATTCCCCGAAGTTAATGATTTCTGAGTAGGATTAAATGGTCAGTTTTCTCAGTGGAAAAGGGTAAACAGTGGAGTGCCTCAGGGATCTGTACTTGGACCAGTGATTTTCAATATATATATAAATGATCTGGAAAAGAATACGAGTGAGGTAATCAAATTTGCGGATGATACAAAATTATTCAGAGTAGTTAAATCACAAGCGAATTGTGATACATTACAGGAGGACCTTGCAAGACTGGAAGATTGGGCATCCAAATGGCAGATGAAATTTAATGTGGACAAGTGCAAGGTGTTGCATATAGGGAAAAATAACCCTTGCTGTAGTTACATGATGTTAGGTTCCATATTAGGAGTTACCACCCCGGAAAAAGATCTAGGCATCATAGTGGATAGTACTTTAAAATCGTCGGCTCAGTGTGCTGCCTCAGTCAAAAAAGCAAACAGAATGTTAGGAATTATTAGGAAGGGAATGTTTAATAAAACGGAAAATATCGGGGGCCTGCTGCTGCGGTGAGAAGGGGCTGCCACCAACCTGCCCAGCTGACCCGAGGGAGAGTGATTGAGAACTGGCCCGCATCTGCGGGGCTCCCGATTGTGACATCATCAGCGGAGGACCGCGAGCTTAAAAGCCCGCGGTGTGGAGGTGAGAGTGGGGCCTGCTGCTGCGGTGAGAAGGGGCTGCCACCAACCTGCCCAGCTGACCCAAGGGAGAGTGATTGAGAACTGGCCCGCACCTGCGGGGCTCCCGATTGTGACGTCATCAGCGGAGGACCGCGAGCTTAAAAGCCCGCGGTGTGGAGGTGAGAGTGGGGCCTGCTGCTGTGGTGAGAAGGGGCTGCCACCAACCTACCCAGCTGACCCGAGGGAGAGTGATTGAGAACTGGCCCGCACCTGCGGGGCTCCCGATTGTGACATCATCAGCGGAGGACCGTGAGCTTAAAAGCTCGTGGCGCTGCGGCGAGTAGCCTAAGCCGCACGCGCCGAAGGGGCGCGCGCGGCTTAGATCGGCTTTGATCGCCTTTGTCGCTTTTGAGCTTTATTTGTAAATTTATGGGGCGGAAAAGAAAGGCGAAGCTTGTGACTTCATCCCCGGCACCACAGGTAACAGGCCCTATGGATTCACATCTACACAGGATAAATATGCCGCAGAAGGACTTGGACAGAGATATCTCTGATGTTTGTTTAAGTCCCGGCACAGGACCGACACCTCTACAGCCCATAGGAAGAAGATCAGGAGCAACATCTGACGTTGAAGTCGCACAAGTAAGTGGCTTTGAATGTATATCTGTCACCGAAAACTGCGATTCCTCCCTGCCTAGGGCTAGAACAGCTCGAAGCAGGTGAAGGATCTTTAACAATTAAAATAGATAGCCTACGGTCAAATACCGTGGACGAATCTAAAATTACCATGGGAGATCTGTGGAGGATGCTGTTAAAGGTGGACTCTAACGTTTCCATGATGAATTCTTCCCTTTCAGCTGTTGTGAATGGGAATAAAGTTGCCATACAAGAACAAGGAAAGAAATTGAGGGAAGTAGAAATATTAATGGAAAATACAAATTTGGAATTGCAAAATGTTAAATTAATGGAAAATTTACATACATCTGATAATGTATTGCTGCATAATGAGCTGGAAAATATAGAAAACATTATAAGAATTAGGAATTTGCGTTTTGTGAATTTCCCTATTACTAGATTGCTTGCACCTTATGAGATGTTCCAGAAGTATTTAAGGGAGAATTTGGCTTGTGAAGAAATTCCCTTAATTTCTAAAATATATTATTTTCCGGTCCCAGTTGGTAATGCAAATGGGAGGGAGGCAGAGGACACCTTGGGTGTCTCTACCTTTTTGGAGGAATCCATCGATATAATTAATAAAAGAGCAACATTATTTGTATCATTTGTACTGGAAAGGGATAAAGAATTTATATTAGAGAAATTCTTTAAAAATAAAGATATTCCATTCTGTGGGCAGAAGGTTTTTTTTATTTCCAGATGTATCCAGGCCTACCCAGGCAAGGAGAAAGAAATTTTTACTTCTGAAAAATAAAACCGTGGAATTAGGTGCAACCTTTTATTTGAAATATCCGAGCAAGTGTTTTATAAATTTTCAGGGGAAAAAATATATTTTTATGGAACCTTCACACCTCGAAATTTTTTTAAGGGATAAAAGTGAGGTTAACCTAGGAACACCTATACCAGCAATAGTACAGTCCAATAATATAGAATTAGCAACCCCTTCCCCTGAAGCCTAATATTTGATTTGAGTATAATTTTGTCAGGCCTCCAACCATTATTGTTTTCATTGTGAAGGTTGAAGTATATGGTTAAGTATGAATGTAAATTGTTTATTTCTTTCACACTGAATTGCCTATGTTATGCACAGAAATGTGATGTTGTATATAATTGAATAAATATTTCAATAAAGAGTAAATTTAAAAAAAAACCCCCAGAAAATATCATAATGCCTCTATATCGCTCCATGGTGAGACTTCACCTTGAATACTGTGTACAATTCTGTTCGCCGCATCTCAAAAAAGATATAGTTGCGATGGAGAAGGTACAGAGAAGGGCAACCAAAATGATAAAGGGGATGGAACAGCTTCCCTATGAGGAAAGGCTGAAGAGGTTAGGGCTGTTCATCTTGGAGAAGAGACGGCTGAGGGGGGATATGATAGAGGTCTTTAAGATCATGAGAGGTCTTGAACGAGTAGATGTGAATCGGTTATTTACACTTTTGAATAATAGAAGAACTAGGGGGCATTCCATGAAGTTAGCAAGTAGCACATTTAAGACTAATCGGAGAAAATTATTTTTCATTCAACGCACAATAAAGCTCTGGAATTTGTTGCCAGAGGATGTGATTAGTGCAGTTAGTGTAGCTGGGTTCAAAAAAGGTTTGCATAAGTTCTTGGAGGAGAAGTCCATTAATGGCTATTAATCAAATTTACTTAGCGAATAGCCACTGCTATTAATTGCATCAGTAGCATGGAATCTTCTTAGTGTTTGGGTAATTGCCAGGTTCTTGTGGCCTGGATTGGCCACTGTTGGAAACAGGATGCTGGGCTTGATGGACCCTTGGTCTGACCCTTTCATGGCAATTTCTTATGTTCTTCCCCACTGTTCTCTTCAAGGGACAAAAAGGGAAGGTAGGGAGTTGGTTTAGGGAGCAGAGTAGCTTTTCTCTGCTCAGCTCTGTGCTCTGTCCACCTCAGGATCACTCCTCTCCTTCTCTGCAGGCTGCTTAGGGCTGGCATATAACTAGCATATTACGGCATCATTGACCTTGGCTACTGTTGTGAACCAGGAAAGCTAGGGTTCAAATCCTGATGCCACTGCTTGTTATCTTGGGCAAGTCGCTTCATCTTCCATTACCTCAGGTACAAACTTATATTTTAAGCTCTCAGAGAATAGGGACATACCTACAATATCTGAATGTAATCCATTTTGAAGTACCTGAAAGATGGAATATAAATTCCATAAATTAATTTCCATAAAAATTTATAAATCGGTTGTCTCTGGAAAGCATTCTTGCATTCAGTCATCTTTTTACATGTTTCTGCGTCTCATGCTTAAATTCGGGCAATGAACTGGCACGAGATCAGATAATAACTGCTGAGAGAAGTTAAAGCTGTACTTGGGAATTTCAGTAAGGAACTGAGGCTGGAGGGGGCAATACTTTGAAGTCTGAGGGGCTAAAATGCAATATACAGGAAAACTGATAAAATGCACCTGTTCTTCCTGAGTACATTTGTCAGCTAATTCTGTTTGTTTTTAGGTGTCTGCTTCTTTTCACAGAATCCATTTTAGTGAGCTCTTCCAGTGAAGAGATAGCCTTTGTCGATAGGGGACCCATTTCTGACTATGCTAGAAAACCCATCACAAAGCAAGTCTTTTCAGTGTTATTCCCTGTTTGAGATAACTAGGTATCAAAATCCGCAGGTTGCATTCTTGTGTTCGCCTGCATTCCATGATTACCTGGGTAAGTGAATGGAGACCCTTACCATTGCCTGTTTCAGACAAGTCCTGCACCTGAGCATGTAGAAAGGTTTATTATTAATTGGTCTCATAACTGAATGTGTAGCTCAGAGTAAGCTATAAACTGTTTTGATATGTACAATATTTTCTCAAGAGTTGTTTGAGAAGCAGATCTATTTTGGTCTCATATTTCAGTGCATCTGATGTGATTCCCTGTATCTGGGATTAAGTAGCTGAGTGAGTGGAAAATGCCATTAATATAGAAAAGCGATATTGGTACTTTTTAAGAATGTTCTTTGCAAAATGTGCAATTTAAAAAAAAAAATATGGCATTTTAACGCTAATGACTGACCAAATCATTTCATGAAAAAATGGAGATGAAGCATCATTGCCTAAGACCTAGAAATATAAACCTGAGGAATACACTGTGGAGAAATGAGAAACAAGTGGAAACCTGCAAAAAGAAGCACAGAAGCAATTTTGTTTTTAAATGTAATTTTTTTGCCTGAGAAGGGGATCTTTCTCTGTGCTCCTGGGATCTGCAGCCCTGCACATTTGTTTATTTTCTTCTCCTGCAGTCAACTGACCAAAGTGCCAATCTGTAAGCGATGCTAAATATCTGTTTGAAGAGTTGCCAAATTATTGGCCCACTAGGGGTACCCAGGTGCTCTTTGTGCTCCTGGAGAGGAGATTCCGGGCCTTGTGCTGACCGAATGACAGAGGAACCTGCATATACAGCTCGCCGACCAGCTTTTCCAGCAGCTACTGTAATGTCCTCTACACAGTCCTTTGTTTTTTGTTGTTGTTGTTTCTGTTGTTCTCTTTTCTTTTCTTGTCACTTTTTTTGGCCAGATTATCATTTTACTCTTTCTAAAGGCATCTCGACTGTATGTGTAGGGCAATAAGAAGTGCCCTAGCTAAGCATCAATAGAGATAGGGTGGGTTTGCTGTTAGGATGCCAGGTACTACCTTTCACACAGGTTCTGTTGATTAGTAATGCTTCCCCTGTTTGATTCACTGTTTTAGAGTATAGGAGGACACATTTTCAATTAAAAAAGCATTGCGAGACATTTAAGGAAATTTTGAAAAATGACCATAAGAGTGGTCATCCTGCTTTTGTAATGAAGCTATGATCAAACTGAACTTTATAGTTCACTTCTGCCCTCTTCTGGTGAAATGTGACTACTGCACCACTATGTTTAAAGCATGAGCATCAGATTAGTCTCTTGGCTCTGTTGAATACGTTTGATATTGTTCATTGGTTTCATTCTGTCTATTTCTTAGGTATTTTACATTTTTCTGAAGAAATCTTTCTGTTGCTCAGTCTTCAGCAGGTTTATATGCATTAGCATGATGGCTGTGGGAAGTTCTTAGAAGGCTCAGCACTGCAATGCCGTGGTTTACTTAGATTTGTAGTGATGGATGTGGTTCAATGGGAGGAGTTTCTAAATGCATTTCCTGATCATTAAAATAGCAGTCCAGAATGAAAAGGAGAGTATGCAGAATGTGAGGAATCCTTTTAATGGTGAGCCATGCAGGGGTGGAAAAACCTTGAGCCTGGTGCTAAGCAGTGGAAAAGGAGGCGCTGCTATGATCCTGTTTGGCCCTGCCACCAGGCCACCGAGAAGGTCTGCTTTGTTCCAGGAGATGTGACTCCTGTGGTTTGATTTGGACCCCTTGCTGCTGGGTGGAGGGTGGGATTCTAGAGGTGAGAGAGTAATTAGATGGAATAAATGGAGGAAGTGTCTCTCACCAAGTCTTGCTGAATACCTTGACGTAGTGACTCTCTGTTGCATAATATCTAGACTAAAACTCAGCCAGACAAATACTACTGAAGCATGATAGGAAATAAAAAGAAAATTGCATACTGGCTGCATGTTTTCGAGGATAAAAGGGTGCCCACACTTAGCCTAAGTGCTAGAGCTAATGATGTTGGTAGAGATAGTGCTGAATCTTTAGGTGACAATGAGGACTTTGGTGCAGCAGCTGTAGGGTATGGTGAACCTGTTCATTGATCCACTGGAACAATAGAGAGACCACAGAAGCTAATGAAAACATTAAGAGGCTGATTTACAGTTAAGTGGACCCCTGAAGATGACTGCTATGGTCTGATTTGGATCCCTTGCTGCTGAGCTGTGGTGAAGAAAGTATGGCTCTGCTATTTCTGGCCTGGTATTTGGGATGTGAGGTTACATGGCAAGGGAAATTGGGCTGCTGAGAGGGAGAGAAAGTTGTGGGGTGGGGGGACTAGAAACAGGGAAAGGAGAGCCTGGAGTGAGGGGAACAAAACAAACAAAAAAAAAATCAAAACCAAAGAATTGGAGTGAGAAAAGAAAAATATAGAAATTGAGTAACAAAAATATTTTCTCCTGGTTCCTAAAAGATTTGCTGCTCAATGTTTTCAGTATTTTTCCACCACTTTAATTTTTATAATGAGAGATATGTCCCATTACGACAGCTGTAAAGGAATGGAAATGCAGATGAGGGCGGAGTTAGAAAGAAGCTCAGCCGGGGGAGGGGAGGACTACAACTCCTAGAGGGCAAAGAGACTGAAGGGAGAGTAAGTTGAGCAAGGCCAGGAACTACCGTATTTTTCGCTCCAGAAGACACACTTTTTTTTTTCCTCCAAAAGTGGAGGGAAATGTCTGTGCGTCTTATGGAGCGAATATATAAAAAAACTAAAAATCTAACTACAACCCCCCACCCTCCTGACCCCCCTCCCCCCCAAGACCTGCCAAAAGTCCCTGGTGGTCCAGCGGGAGTCTAGGCGTGATCCGGGAGCAATCTCCTGCACTTGGGCCGTCGGCTACCAGTAATCAAAATGGCGCCGATGGCCCTTTGCCCTTACTTTGTCACTGGGGCCGACCAATGGCACCGGTAGCCCCTGTGACATAGTAAGGGCAAAGGTCTGTTGGTGCCATTTTGATTACTAGCAGCTGACGGCCCAAGTGCAGGAGATCACTCGCGGACCCCTGCTGGACCACCAGGGACATTTGGCAGGTCTTGGTGGGGGGGGGGGGGGGGGGTGGTTTCAGGAGGGTGGGGAGTTGTAGTTAATTAATTTGGAAGGTCTTGGGGGGGGGGTCAGGAGAATGGGGGGTTGTTAATTAATTTAAATGGTTGGGATGGGTTTTTTTTTTTTTTGAGGGGGGTGTTCCCACAGAAAGAGAAAGATATACGTTTTCTGATCTGGGGAGTGGACCGAAATGGCCCTCCCAGACCTGAAAACAAAATGGGGACAAAAAAAAAATGTTATGCACTCCCTAATTTGCTTCATAAAACGTACAGATGCCCGGGGACAGAGCCGGTTTAGCACAAATTTTTTTTTTTTTTTTAATATCCCCCCTCTGAATCCTAGTTGCATCTTATGGAGCGAAAAATATGGTAGGTGCTGGGCTCATTTTAGAGAGAGCAGCCACATATACGAGACTGGTGGGAGTGGCAGGCGGAGGAGGGAACTGGGGAAGGGAAGGGTGCTGCTGGGATAGTAACTGAATTAGACCCCTAAAAAGAAGGCAAAGCTTCAGGGAACTGCATTTGAGGATTTGGCTATTATAAACAATGGGGTTGGAATGGGCACAGGTGGAACTGAAGTCTGTTTTGGAGGAACCGTTGGGCCAGGACTGAGCCCAGCTTTAGCGCCGTGGTTTAAAAGCCTTTTCTGGTGTAGGCCATGGTGCAGAGACAGGCATTGTTGGAGGGCACGAATGTGAAGGGGCTGTTGGTTCTGGATAAGGTCAAACTCCTGGAACTGTGTTCAAGGCCAGTGCTAATGTAGGCTGGGGTATAGGTTGCGGGCACCACCTGGCTAGATTTTATTTTTGGGAAGCCTACGGCTTTTCTGAACAATTCTGCTTACAACCTGAGTGTGTATGGACTCACCTTTGCTTAAAGCCACATCCAGACATCGTGAGACATCAGGATACTGCAGCAAAGAACCACCTGAGGAAGCTCCAGCAGCAGAACTCCACCCGTGAGCGGTTACATAATATAAAGAAAGATGCATTTTCTTGCTGATATATCTTTTATATGAAAGCATTCTGGGTATGTACTGCAGTGAATAAGCACATGCACGTGTTTCTGTATCACCTGTGTCCTTTTGAGATCTGTTTGTGAACCAAGTTCTTTGTGTGTTTCAAAATTAACGTAGAATAATGTATAAAAGTGGAGTTTACAATGGCATTACTTCTTGCCTTTGAAATACATTGGAAACACATAGGGCTGCTTTTACCTGTGAGCAAAAGGGGCAGCTGCCCAGGGCCCTACATAACAGTGGGTCCTTAATGCAAAGCTCTTAACACTATTCCAACCTACACAGGCCGGGGGTAGGAAGACACAGCATTGGCCCACACATGCCAGAAGAAGAAGATATGCTGCTGCTTTCCTGTTGGCCAGTGCAAAAAAGAGGAAAGCTGTAGCAGTGGGCAAGTGGCATCAGATTAAAATATAGACGTGGGACGAAACACAGAGGCAGGGTTAGTTGGATTCTGGTAAGGATTGGACCAAGAGGAAAAAGAATAGTGGGTTCCTCTGAGGAGGAGGGCCCGGCACAGCCCGCGGCACTGCAGAGGCCCTTGGTTCCATGACCAGTATTCCTTGTCTAGTTCCGGGTCCTTCGGGGGCCTTGGTGCCTGAGGTGTCCTTTGTGCCCAAACCGAAGGGCCTGGGCAGGGACCCTCCACTGGTGTCTCAGTGAAGAAGGTGCCCCGTATGATCCATGAGGGGGTGATACCTCAGAATCCTTGTCCGATGACTCCAGGGATCTTCCCTCAGACCAGTCTCCTCCAGAGGAGCGGTGCCGAACCCCGCCTGAGGACATAATCTTTGCAGGATTCATCCAGGCCATGGCAGAAACCATTCCATTCCAGCTTCTGATGGAAGAGGATGCCAGGCACAAGATTCTGGAGGTTCTCCAGTTCGTTGATGCCCCTAAGGAAGTGGTAGATGTTCCCATACATGACATCTTCAAGAAGCCACAGACTCCTTTGCTGCCATTGGGACAGGGGCCTCCTGTATTCATATCTTCTGCTTCAAGTGTTGAAGACTCTCCTGAAGCTCTGGCAGGTCAAGGGAAACATGATCCTCATAACCCTTCATTGGCCGAGGCAGATTTGATTCCCACTCCTGCGGGATCTCGCTGTCAGGGAACCGATCAGTCTGGGGACCTCCTTGCATCTTGTCATGCAGGATCTGGGCAGGCTGCACCATCCCAACCTCAGGGCATTGTCCCTAATGGCCTGGATGTTTAGAGGCTAATCTTGTATCCCCTTGTCCTGTTGGAGGATGTTTCTTGGGTCCTGGTAGCCTACAGGAAGCCTTCCACCAGGAAGACTTATGGCCTGAAGTGGAGGAGGTGTGCCGTGTGGCGTGAGTAACGGGTTGGACATGTTCTCTTGCTTTACACCGAAACTGCTTGACTATCTGCTGCACTTGTCGATGCTGACTTAAAAACCAACTCAGTCGGGATACACCTGAGTGCCATTGGTGCCTACCATCAGGGGAGTGATGGTTCACCCATCTCTGTGCAATCCATAGTGGGGTGCTTTATGCGGGGTCTTCTTCAGTTAAAGCCTCCTCTGTGTACCCCTGCTGTGTGCCGGGACCTTAATGTTATGTTGGCTCAACTCATGAAGGATTCTTTTGAGCCACTGCACATCTGTGACCTGAAGTACCTGACCTGAAAGGTCATGTTCCTGGTCATGGTCACTTTGGCGCGCAGGTTTAGTGAGCTTCAGGCATTGGTGATGTATTCACTATACACAAAGTTCATTCATGATAGGGTGGTTCTCTGTACACACCCTAAATTCCTGCATTAAGGTGGTGATGGCGTTCCATCTGAACCAGTCAATCGTCCTGTCCACCTCTTTTCTCAGGCCTCATTCGCACAGGGCGAATGGGCAGTGCACAACTTGGATTGCAAGAGAGCCTTGGCCTTCTACCTGGAGCGGACAGTGTTATGGTTTTGAGGTGTTTAGTGGATTCTTAGGTGCTGCAGTAATGGCCACTCCCACGGGGAGGAGGCCCGTGGGGAACTGCAGTACTGGGCTAGACTCAGATGCACAAACACAGAGAGAGTTTTTATTGTACAGCTTGTAGAGTTCACCAGAGGTGGCAGTAGTGAGTAGATTCCTGCAGCAGTCTTGGGTCCTCAGCTAAGGAGACCCGTCCCACAATGGTGGTATAGGGAGCTCCGATGCAGGTTTCCAATGAGGAGCTGTAGGTGAGACAGACGAGTAGATGTTAAATTACTCACAAAGCTGTAATGGTGGAGTTCCCAGCAGGTAGAAGTAATAATAGCAGGCACCATGATAGACAACTCAGGCCCTCGAGGAGCGAGTACCTGGATACTGGATAGGCACTTGGAAAGAAGCATAGGGCCCCCGAGGAGCAGGTACCCAAGTTAATAGAACCCCGGAGGGTAGAAAGAGCTTCCAGCAGCAGCAAGAAGCGGCAGAGCAGCTTAGACCGGACGAATCCAATCCTTGCTAACTCAAAGTCAGTCAGCAAATGGGCAGCCTAAATACCCGGATGTTGTGACGTCACTAGGAGGGGGACGCCCCCGAGGTTCGCGCCAATGTTGGAGTAAAGACGTGGGTAGCACACGCATACCCTAGGAGGCCCTCAGGTGAATAATGGTGGAATGCCTTGCCATAGATTTTCCGGGGACGCCGTGGAGTGCGGCAAGCAGATGCGGCAGTCGCCATTTTCCCGAGGCTGGTGGAGAAAGCGAATATTGAGGTGAGGCATGTGGGACGAAACCGTTTGAGTCCGATGGACACAACAGTACCCCCCTTCAAAGGGCCTCCTCCAGACCCCCTACCTGGTTTTGGTTTCCGAGGATGAGATCGGTGATACTGATTCAGCATCTCTTTGTCCATGATATTAGCCATAGGTTCCCATGAGTTATTTTCTGGTCCATAGCCCTCCCATGACAGGAGGTATTCCCAAACTCTGCCTTTCTTCCTTATATCAAGTATTGCATCCACTTTGTGCTTGATGTTCTCTTCTGCATCAACAGGAGGTGGATCTGATGTCTTGGTGCTGAATTTGTTGAGAATGAGCGGTTTCAGTAGAGAGACGTGAAACATGTTATGGATCTTCATTGCTGGGGGAAGTCTGAGACTGTATGAGAGGTTGCCAAGATGTCGGAGGATGGGAAATGATCCGACATAGCGTGGAGCGAAGCGAGCTGATGGTAGCTTAAGTCTAAGGTGTTTTGTAGACAGCCAGACTTTATAACCAGGCTTGAAGTCAGGAGCCTTACAGTGATGAGCGTCATAGCCCCTTTTAGCTCAGATTCCAGCTTTAATAGCATCTCCTTGGTCTTCCTACAAAGTTGTTGAATCTCATCGGCAGTGGCTTGAGCTGCCGGGGCGACACTGACAGCAGAAGTGGAAAAGGTGGTGAAGGTAGTCGTCCATATACCACTTCGAATGGTGTTGATCCAGTAGATGTTGCTGGGTGGGAGTTGATGGAAAACTCGGCCCATGGTAACAGTTCAGCCCAGTCATTCTGACATGAATTAACGTAGGCACGGAGGAACTGCTTGAGGGTACGGTTCATACTCTGTTTGGCCATTTGATTGAGGATGGTAAGATGAAGTGAAGTTGGGAGTGATATCAAACTTCTTGCACAAAGCCTTCCAGAATTTGCCTGTGAATTGTACACCTCTATCTGAGACGATGTATTTAGGCACACTGTGCAGGCAGAAAATGTGGCTGATGAAAAGCTTTGCAAGTTCACTAGCAGTTGGTAAGCCAGGAAGCGCCACAAAGTGAGCCATCTTTGAGAAATGATCCACTGTTACCCAGATGGTATTGTTGCCCCCAGAGAATGGTAAGTCCACCACAAAGTCCATGGCGATGTGCGTCCACGGTTCGTCTGGCACTGGCAGTGGTTGAAGCTGGCCCCAAGGACGTCCGGGTGGAGGTTTCTGTCTGGCACAGTTGGCACAGGCCGCCACGTAGGCAAACTCGTCTTCTTTCATAGCGGCCACCAGTAGTATTGTTGTAGCCTCGCCAGAGTTCTCCATTGACTGGGATGTCCAGCCAATTTAGAGGCGTGAGCCTATGCTAGTAGTTTCTTCCAGAGGTTGTTAGGCACAATTGTTTTGCCCGAGGGCACAGGGTGAGTAGCAGAAAGAATGACTCTCTCTGGGTCAATGATGTGTTGCGGAGCATCAGGTACGTCTTCAGATATGAAGGAGCGAGAGAGAGCATCCCCTCTGATGTTTTTATCTCCAGGTTGGTATTTCAAGACTAAATCAAACCTGTTAAAGAACAGGGACCATCTCGCCTGTCTATGGTTGAGGCGCTGGTCATGACGAAGATATTCTAGGTTTTTATAGTCTGTAAAAACTGTGATTTGATGTTGAGCGCCTTCAAGCCAGGGACGCCACTCCTCAAACGCCATCTTTATCGCCAGTAGCTCTTTATCTCCAATGCCGTTATTTCTTTCTGCCGGCATGAAGCGTCTGGAGAAAAAGGAACATGGACGTAGGATCTTGGAGTCACAGGTCTGACTTAGCACAGCCCTTACGCCAACATCTGAGGCGTCAACCTCCATGATGAAGGGGCGTGCAGGATCCGGATGATGGAGACATGGCTTAGTAGAGAAAGCATCCTTCAGTTTTTGGAATGCAGTGACAGCCTCAATAGACCAATTGGCAACATTGGCACCTTTCTTTGTCAGAGCTGTTAATGGCACAGTTAGTGAGGAGTAATTCTTTATGAAGGTTCTGTAATAATTAGTGAATCCCAGAAATTGTCTAAGAGCTTTTAGACCAGTGGGTTGAGTCCATTTCTGAATGCTTTCCAGCTTTTGAGGATCCATCTGGAACCTTTTGTTAGACACTATGTACCCTAAGAAAGGTACAGATTCCTTGTGGAATTCGCATTTGGACAGTTTTGCATATAGACAATTCTCCCGCAGTCTCTTTAAATCCCTCTTGACATCCTCCTTATGAGTATTCAGGTCTTGAGAGAATATCAGGATGTCGTCTAGGTTTACACGACACATTGGTAGAGTAGGTCACGCAGGATGCCGTTCATCATGTTTTGGAAGACAGCTGGGGCATTGCACAAGCCAAAGGGCATCAATGAGTACTCAGTGTCCATCCCTGATATTAAACGCTATCTTCCATTCGTCGCCTGAACAAATACGAACAAGGTTGTATGCTCCTTTAAGATCAAGCTTGGAGAAGATGTTGGCTCCCTGTAGTCTGAAAATAGCTCTGAGATGAGAGGTAAGGGATAGCGGTCTTTGACCGTGATCTCGTTTAGACCATGATAATCAATGCATGGACGTAAGGTTCCATCCTTCTTCCCCACAAAGAAGAAACCTGCCCCAGCAGGAGACTTGGATGGCCTTATGAAACCCTTTTGAAGATTTTCTTGGAATGTATTCAGACATTGCTTTATTTTCTACCACGGGGGTGGGGGGTGGGTGGGGTAGACCCTTCCCTTCCCTTCCCTTCCCTTCGGTGGATCAGTATTCAATTTCAAGTTGATAGCACAGTCGTAGGATCTGTGTGGAGGTAGACAATCAGCAGCTTCTTTAGAAAATACATCTTGAAAAGATGCGTATTGAGGTGGCAGCCCAGGCAACAACAGGGTCATTGGCATGCAGGGTATAGGAGAGACTTCCTTCAGGCACTTGCCATGACAATCTGGACCCCAATGTGAAAGCTCCAGAGTAGCTCAGTTGAATTGAGGCATGTGCTTTTGCAGCCACGGTAACCCAGGTACTAGGGGGTGCATAGCCTTCTCTAGCACAAAGAAGGAAATAGTCTCTGTATGGAGAGCGCCTGTCCTTAAACTTACTGGTTCTGTAAGTAGTTACTTCACCCGGTAAAGGCTCTCCATGGATAGAGGATAGTGGTTGCGGAGACGTCATGGTAGTGGTGGGGATCCGCAGATGTTCCACGAGACGTTTTAGTATAAAGTTTCCTCCTGACTCTGAGTCCACTAGGGCAAGAGTCTGAAATTCAAGTGGTCCACATATCAAGGAGACTGGAAGAGAGAGTGGAGGAGAGGGTGCAGTTAGACCTAAGAAGAGTCCTTCCACAGGACTTAGGTTTGCTAGTTTTCCGGACAGATTGGGCATGTTTGTACAGCATGGCCAGCTTGTCCACAATACATGCAGAAGCCTAATCTTTTTCGTGTTGTTCTCTCTTTAGAAGTCAGGTGACTGCGGCCTAGTTGCATTGGTTCTTCCTCGCCAGCAACAGGATTAGACTGAGTAGGCTTAGATATGGTCTTGACTCGGATTTCTCCCTGGCTAGGTCTCCTGGAACTCTTGACCGCTTGAACCTTATCCCGAAGTCGGTGATCAATCCTTGTGGCCAACTTCATCAGGTCCTCCAAGGTCTCGGGCATTTCTCGAGCCGGGAGTTCAGGCCTTCACAGAAGAGTGTCTTCAAGCATCTCGAGACCCAATTTAACTCTGAAGCCAAAGTCTTGAATTCTATGGCGAAGTCTGGTAAATGTTTATTACCTTGCTTCAGATGAACCAATGTAGATCCTGTGGTAGTGTACCGGGCAGGGTCATCAAACACAGATTTGAACAGTTCTAAAAACCTGGTAAGATCCTTCAGGATGGGGTCATCGCGCTCCCATAGCAGAGAAGCCCAAGCCAGTGCTCTTCCGTCCAGATAAGACAGGATATATGTAGTCTTGGCATACCCTGTAGGAGAATGGTTAGGTTGCAGGGCAAAATGCATGTTGATGAATCCTCTACATCTCCAAGCTTCCCCTGAGAAGCATGTAGGAGTGGAGAGGGGTACAAC
This sequence comes from Rhinatrema bivittatum, assembly GCF_901001135.1. NCBI lineage: Eukaryota > Metazoa > Chordata > Amphibia > Gymnophiona > Rhinatrematidae > Rhinatrema > Rhinatrema bivittatum. The sequence continues at coordinate 392,294,772 of NC_042617.1, read as the reverse complement.
AGTCTTAAGCGTCACTTCTGGCGGTGTTTCTTCTTTACCTGGGGTAGTAGAGGCGTTCATCTGTGAGTGCAGTAGATTAAAGGCCGCAGTCAAGCTATCCAGCGAGTTCTGTTGTTCGGAGATTTGCTGGGACAGGCCTGGAATGTCCTGCAATGCGGTGAGCTGAGACGAATCCATGGAGTTAGCAATCTGTTATGGTTTTGAGGTGTTTGGATTCTTAAGTGCTGCAGTGATGGCCACTGCCACGGGGAGAAGCTCCGCACAAACACAGAGAGAGTTTTTATTGTACAGCTTGTAGAGTTCACCAGAGGTGGCAGTAGTGAGTAGATTCCTGCAGCAGTCTTGGGTCCTCGGCTGAGGAGACCCGTCCCACAATGGTGGTATAGGGAGCTCCGATGCAGGTTTCCAATGAGGTGAGACAGATTGGTAGATGTTAGATTACTCACACTCTTGTAGCTGTAATGGTGGAGTTCCCAGCAGGTAGAAGTAATAGTAGAGGCACCATGATAGACAACTCAGGCTCTCGAGGAGCAAGTACCTGGATACTGGATAGGTACCTGGAAAGAAGCATAGGGCCCCCGAGGAGCGGGTACCCAAGTTAGTAGAACCCCGGAGGGTAGAAAGAGCTTCCAGCAGCAGCAAGAAGCGGCAGAGCAGCTTGGACCGGACGAATCCAATCCTTGCTAACTCAGTCAGTCAGCAAATGGGCAACCTAAATACCCGGATGTTGTGACGTCACTCGAGGGGGACGCCCCCGAGGTTCGCGCCAGTTTCGGAATAAAGACGTGGGTAGTGCGCGCGCATCCTAGGAGGCCCTCAGGTGACTCATGGGGCAATGCCTTGCCATAGCCGTTCAGGGGATGCCGGGGAGTGCAGCAAGTAGATGCGGCGGTCGCCATTTTCCCGAGGCTGCTGGAGAAAGCGAATATTGAGGTGAGGCATTTGGGATGAAGCCGTCTGAGTCCGATGGACGCAACAGGACAGCAGGCCACAAGCAGTCCACACAGCACTTCATCTCGTTCGATAAAAACAGATTGGGAATTGCAGTCGCTAAGCAAACCCTGCCTAACTGGCTGGCGGATTGCATCTCCTTCTGCTTTGTGCAAACGGGATTGCAGCTTGGGGGCCATGCCAGGGCTCATCCTGTCAGAGCTATGGTGGCTTCGGTGGTCCCCATGTCTGAGATCTGCAAGGCTGTGACATGGGTTTCCCTCCAAACTTTTGCTGCTCACTACTGCTTGAACAGGGATGGCAGACACGATAGCAGCTTTGGCCAGTCTGTCCTCTGGAATCTCTTTCAGCTGTAGAACCCAATCTTCCTGCCTAGGGCCCTTTTTCGTGTTCAGGCCATTTCCCGCTGTTTCCAGCAGCATCTCTGTTGTGCCCGTTGGCACCTGGTTGGGTACGTGTTGGTCTTGCTTGTATTCGGAAACAGCCTGTAGGGATTCATCCATGTGTGAGGACTACTATCCTGCTTGTCCTAGGAGAAAGCAGAGTTGCTTACCTGTAACGTGTTCTCTAGGACAGCAGGATGTTGTTCCTCATGAAACCCACCCGCCACCCCGCAGAGTTGTGTTTTTTCTCTGTTTTAGTTTTGTGTAATTCTGTGTTACGAGACTGAAGGGGGACCCCGCATGGATACGTGGATAGTGGCATGCTGGGCATGCTCAGTGTGCCAGTTAAAGTTTCTAGAAACTTTGACATATGTTTTCCATGCTGGGCTCCATCTGATGATGTTATCCATGTGTGAGGACTAACATCTTGCTGTCTTACAAGAACACCTGTTACAGGTAAGCAACTGCTTTATCCAAGGGAATGGCTAATTCATGAGGTCTCTTTTTGTATGTCATGCCTTACTATTATCTACTCATTCTAAGAAAGCTGAAAAAGTAGAAAAAGAAGTGATATTGCATAAGAACATTGTACCTTAATTCTATACTACCCATGTGAAGCTTGGTACATAGTACCACTAGAAATAAGACGAGAATCTCATTAGTCAAGGTCCAACTCTACATCTGAAGCTTCATAGTGTTTTTTATTTTTACAAAATTGCTCCTATCTTCTGAGTAAGTGACTCTGATTCTTTTCTAAATTAGTTCAAAAGGATCTGTCTAGTAGATATTTTTTAAAATAGGAATTTGTGCAGTGAATATATAGAAAACTGTGTATTTGGAGTTTTCATTATATATGCTATGCAGATCTTCTCCACAAGATGGAACTCTTACACACTGCTTGGAAGCTGGTTATTTGGACTTACAGTTTAACATTATCTGAAATACTTGTGCTGAGGTCAGTTTTGCTGTTTGAAAGCCTTTTTTTAAATTAAGGGTATGGGTCTGTTTCCTGTATTCAAGTAGTAAAGTGCTAGATATCTAACTTTAATGCGTTTATTCCCTTGTCATGCCATACAGCTTTGGATAAAGATAATTTATACAAAATGAGGAAATACTGTTAATCTGTAGACATGGCTTGTTAATCTGTGTAGCAGACCTAAATTTTAAAGCTAAAAAATAGAATGAAATTTGATGGTATATATACAATTGTACTGTAAGTTGGACTGTAGGGAAGTGGAGAAGTTGCCATATACAATAACAAGAGCCAGTGAAGGGAAGAAAGATTTTGACCTGTTGACTTTCTTCAAGGATAATGAAGGCAAATTATTTAAAATTGAAAACAAAATAAAACAGTAATGCTGAAATATTTTGAGCTGTTGAATGATGAGAACCCATGAAAAGAACTACTAGCAGGGCACTCAGAAAATGATAACTGAGGGAATAAATAAGGAGAAATTGTAGAGGTGATGAAGACAAAGCAAAGAAAATCCCCAGGTCCAGATAAAGTGGCAATTTTGGCACTGAAGGAAATGAAGGGATTGGAAGAATTAACAAGGTTATACAGAGCAATTTGGAAAGAAGGAAAATTGAGAAATGAATGGAAGGGAGAACACACCAGGCTATTTTCAAAAGGAAAGGAGTTGTGCTTAGAGGGATAATGTTACCTGATTAAGTTGTGGGAGAGGATCATAGCAAAGAGGATAAGGAGTATGATAATGACCAGTGAAAATCAGTTTAGGTTCTGCCAAGAAAAGTCAGCCATGGATGCTAATTTTGCATTGACGAGCAAGCTAGAGACAAATATTTTCATTTTGGTTCATTTGTTTCTTAGGTCACCTCCATTCATTTATTTTATTTATTTATTATTTTTATATACCGACATTCGATCTCAATTGAGATATCACACCGGTTTACATTCAGGTACTATAGGTATTTCCCTATCCCCAGAGGGCTTGGTTCATTTCAAAAAAAAAAAAAAAAAAAGTTTCCATTTATTCATTCCATATGTTTTCATTTCCCATTAAAGTCAACGGGGGAGGCAATGCAGCCTATTTTGAGCTTCAAAATTGGGGTTTTCTAATCAGTTTTAATGAAATTTTTAGTTATCAAGAAAAGTAGAATTTGCATATGGTATTTGTTAATCTGGAGAAAGTGTACAAGGGGGTACTCTGAGAACTGATTTGTTGGTGCATGAGAGAGAATGAGGTGTGCTTGAGATGTACTTATGTCTGGGGAACACAATGTACCAGGATAGAGAGATCGGTGTGTGGAACAGCAGTAAGCATGCTAGTCAAATGTTGGAGTGAGGCAAAGATTAGCCTCAAGTTCCTTTTTCTTCGTATTTTGTGCTGGATGCATTAATGAAGGATATCCAGAAGGAGGTCCATAGTGTATGTTGTTTTCCGACAACATTATGTTAAATTCAGAGAGCAGAGGAGAAGTAGAAAAAGAACTGGAAAGATGGTTACATTGCATAGGAGGACTGAAGATTACTACAACAAAAATGGAATTTACAGTGCCTTATAAAAGTCTTCACATCCTTATACATATTTCATATTCTGCTGTCTAAAAATACAAATCAAAATGCATTGAAGTAGACATTTTTCACTCATCTATTCAACATACTAAACATTTTCATCATGAAAGACCAATTACAGAAATTAACCCCCCCCCCACCCCATAAGGTCTTCACAATCCTTGACACAATATTTGGTGAAGCCTCTTTTGCAACATGAGTCATTTAGGATAAATGTCTATCAACTTTGCACAGCAGGATGATGCAATTTTGCCCATTCTTCTTAGCAGAATAGCCCAAGCTCTTTCAAGTTGGCTGGGGATTGTTTGTAGACTGCAGTCTTCAAGTCTTGCCACAGATTTTGTGTTGGATTCAGTTCTGGGCTTTGACTGGGCTGCTCAAGGACATTCCTTTCTTATTGCTGAGTTACATATTTGTTTCTTTTGCTTTGTGCTGAGGATCATTGTCCTGCTGAAAGATGAATCTTCTTCCCAGTCCCAGGTCTATGGCAGATTGAAACAAGTTTTCCTCCAGCATCTGCCTGTACTTTCACTAGCCATCTTTCCATCAGTCTTCACAAGCCTTCCTGTTCCTGCTGCAGCAAAGTGTATGGAGTGAATGTGAAGCAAAGTGTATTCGGAAACAGCCTGTAGGGATTCATCCATGTGTGAGGACTACTATCCTGCTTGTCCTAGGAGAAAGCAGAGTTGCCCGATTGGGCAAACAGATTTGAGCTCTGTTTCCACTTTACAATGGTGGAGATATTCAAACATATGGAAATTTTCTTCTAGCTTTCCCCCAATTTGTATCTTTGAATAACATTATCATGGACTTCTTTCAGCAGCTCCTTGGTTCAGCATGCTTTGGCCTTTGCTTCACATTCACTCCATACAACAGAAACAGCTGAATATTCAATTCAACTCAACTACTACCAGTAGGTTCTATTTACCTTATTAAGGATCTTGTTAAGGCGCTTTTTTGAATTGGGGCTAATTTGACTTATGTAATCAAGATTTTTTGTTTTTTTTATGCTGTAATCTTGTAATTTCTGTAATTGTATTTTCATGATGAAAGTGCAGAGTATGTTGTGAACATCAGCAAAGTTTCTACTTTTAATGCATTTTTATTTGTATTTTTGAGACAGCACAATGTAAAAAGTAGGGATATGCATTATTTGAAATGAATGGGTAAAATATAACAAATGAGACCGTTTTGATTAATTCGTGGACTCTGAAATGGAGAATACCCACAAATTTCTACAAAATTTTTTTTCCCATTTGTTTGTTTCCCATTCAAGTCCATTGCCCATTGAAAAGTGCTGCAGTGACACAGTTACCTATAGCAACCAAGAAATTTCTGAGTGAATTAGTAGCTAGGATGGACGGGGGTAGGAAGAGTAGGCAAGTAGACAGGATGGAGGTCCAGTCAAAGTGAAGCTGCCTTACTCCTGGTTTTACACCTTGGAAGTCTTACTAATTCTCTGCCTTGCATCTATACCCCTTATGCTATACCTTGGGGGTCTTGCTGCCACTCTGTCTTGCTTTCTTACCCATAATATACCTATCTGGGGGTCTTGCTACCACTCAGTTGTGTTGCCTCAGGTTCAACACTTAGGGTGTTTTTGTCACTGTGGGAGACTGCCTTGCAACTCTCATGGTGTCTTGGAGTCTTCATACCATTCTGTGCTACTTTGCCCCTCTGAAGTGCTTGGGAGTTTTTCTGCCACCTTTTCTGCTTTGTTCCCCCTTCATGGTACTTTAGGATGTTCATGCCACTCTTGGTGCCACTTTGCCTTGCTTGTGTTTCTTTTGGGGGTACATGCCACTGCTATGGGTGCCCCTTTTTTGAAGCCTTGGGATGTTATTGCCAATTTTCCAGCTGCTTTGTTTTCCTCGTGGTGCCTTTGAGGACTCGTGCCTTTTCTAGTAGTTTTACCTATATAAACAATGCCTTAGGCTATTTATGCCACTGTTGGTGCCACTTTGACACAGTCTTGGTGCCTTGAATTTTTATTTCCCCTCTGATGATGCCTAACTAAAAATTTCATTAAAACTGATTAGAAAACCCCAATTTTGAAGCTCAAAATAGGCTGCATTGCCTCCCCCGTTGACTTTAATGGGAAATGAAAACAAATGGAATGAATAAATGGAAACTTTTTTTTTTTTTGTTTGAAATGAACCAAATGAATGGAGGTGACCTAAGAAACAAATGAACCAAAATGAAAATATATGTCTCTGCACATCCCTAGTAAAAAATATACAAGTGTGTGAAGACTTTTACAAGGCATTGCATCGTGGCAAAATTTATAGATGAAGGTGATAAGATGGAATGTTTGAGAGCTGGTGAGCTGAGAATTTAGGTACTTAGGAGCTACAGTAAACGCAAGTGAATGCCTTGCAGAATAGATTCCAAGTGAAGACCATCTGATAGCTAAAGTGGAGAGAAGTGAGCGGCTGTAACTGTGATAAGGGAATTCCAGCCTGGTTAAAAGAAAAGGTGTAAAAGGTTACAGGTCGGGAAGTGATGTCATTGGTGCAGATGGTTGCCTGGATTTGAGCTCCTCTCCCGATTGGGCAAATCTTCTCTATATCATGACCATCCGACAGCAAGGTAGAGTGGAAAAGCTCTGTTAAGTGCTGTTAAAGTGCATTTGATGGCTGGAAAAAGGAAGTTGGTGGACTTTCACCAATTTTCATACTCCAAAATTGGTGGAGAAATGGAAGCGGATGCTGAACTCTCAGGTAGTCACAATGACACAGTAACACTCTCTGAGAATAATACTCTGACCCGTGCAGAATTTAGAGTTGTTTCTGCAAACTGCGCCAAGACATTTAAAAATAATAAAAAGGAAATTTTAGAAATGATGGCAGATTTGAAGGAGGAGATGATGGATTTAGGCAGGAGGGTCGATGAAACTGAAAATAGTGGAAACTCAGGCCAATTCTATAATTAAAATGAACGTGCAGAAAGATATTAAAGAAGAATGTGTGCAAATGCAGGATAAGTTAGAGGCCCTTGAGAATAGATCGCGACAAGACCCAAGTTATGATTGTTTTGTTGCAAGAGACACATCTGAAAAGTTGTTTTGAGTACTTGATGTAATCCTCTAAGTATATACAAAGTTTTTTGACTGAAAGTACAAATAAAGGAAAATATGCTGGGGTAGGCATCTTATTGGCTAAGGCGGTTACTTTCAAATTTCTGCGTGGGCGTCTATGTGCGTGCAGTTTCCGGCACGTGCACATGGACGTGACGATTTCATAACGTTCGTGTCAACGTGCGGATGTTATAAAAATCCACTACCTGCGCGCTCGATTTTATATTGGCGCACAGGTGTGGGGGATTTTATAACCTGCGTGTGGCGACTGTCGGCCCTATTCCCTGTTCCCTGTAAAGGAGAGGACTTCCTAAACCCCCTACCTAACCTGCCTCCCTATTCCCCTAGTAGCCCTGACTTCTAAAACCCTGCTGCCTATCCTAGTTTTTTTTTTTGTTTTGTTACTTACCCGCAGTCTGGAGCAGCAGCAAGTTGCATGGATCCATAGTTTCTGGCGCACGCTTCAGCCGGACAGTGCCTGAAATGGCGCTGTCCTGACCCGCCCAGACCCCGTCCCTTTTTCAAAAAGTCTTTCTTGTGCATGTACAGGCAGATATCTGTATGGCTGCGGGTATTTTAAAATCTCCACAACGTGCGTGCAAGCCATTCAGATTACTGAGGGAGGGGTGACATATATGCTTGTAAATATATATGCCCCTAATAGGGACCAGGTTCCTTCTTTGAAGCATTGGGTAAGATATTAATGGGCAAGGTTGAAGGCTGCTTGTTATTAGGTGGTGATTTTAATCTTACTAAGAACCCTTCCATTGATAATTTAATGGGAAATGCTTTGGATTCGCAGATGGCATGTGATAAACTAAATTCACTTATTTATCAGTGTGATTTATTTTGACATATGGAGGTCTTGCAACCTGAAAGTGAGGAACTATATATTTTTTTTTTTTTTTAGTCATCACAATCTATACTCTAGGATTGATTATATTTTGGTGGATAAGGGGTGGGTTAATAGAGTTAAAGAAGCAGATATAGAGGCAGTCACATGTCCGGATCATTCGCCTGTTTGGGTAATTATTGAGTTTCATAATTATGATAAAGGGAAAACTTCCGTTTTTAATAATGATACAAAAATTAAACCTTCCCCCTATGCAAGAGACTTGGGGGTCACTATCGATTCAGAACTATCCTGGAATAAACACATTGTTAGAACCCAATGACTTTAAATCAGTCCTCCAGGCACTACTATTTGCAAACATAGACTACTGTAGTACCCTCTTATTAGGATTATCACTTAATGCCTTCCGACCTCTGCAAATCCTGCAGAATGCTGCAGCTTGTGTCTTAACAGGCACAAAAGAAGGTGACCATATAACTCCTATACTCATCTTATTACATTGGCTGCCTCTGATTTATCGTATACAGTACAAAACTGCATGCATAATTCATAGTATAGTCTATGGCTCAAATACTGAATGGTTGAACACAACGATACGATTACACGTCCCGCAGAGAAACTTATGGTCAGCCAACAAAGGACTTCTAACAGTACCTACAATCAAATCGGCCAAACTTAGTCAACTTCGCGAATGAGCAATCTCTATAGCAGGCCCAAAACTGTGAAACTCTTTGCCTGAAGAAATAAGATTGCAAACTAATATTAAAAAATTTAAAGCAGAACTTAAAACAATATTTATTTAAATGTGCCTACACAGAATCACAGTGACATTGTCACTTTGTATTTTACTACTTTTATTTCCCCTGTATTTTATTAATTTAAAGGTTTAAATTTAAGTTCTTATGATGCTCTTTTATGATGCTTCATTGATTATTTTATTTGTTTTATGAATTGATTATTATTAATATTGTATTTCCATGCCTTAATTTATGGTTCACCGTTATGATGGTTTTACCGATATGACGGTATAAAAATAAACAAACCTTAAATATTTTGGCATTTAAATGATTCGTTGTTGGAGGACGAATATTATGTGGAGCATCTGAAAATGGAAATTCAGGAATATTTGAAATTTAATGATAACGGGGAAGGTAGTCCAATGGCTATTTGGTACTGAGGAAAATTGATTTCTAGGGCCTCATTTAAAAAAAAAAAAAAAAAAAAAAAGATAAAACCAGGGATCTTTTGAAGAGTCCGATTTTAAGCTTGGAACAGTTACATAAACTTACCTTAAATCCATTAGTGAAAGGCCAGTGATCTGGTGTTAGGGATATACTTATGGAGCTGGAGTCTGATACTATAGTTGGGGAAAGTGCTTGCCAGTAAACTAAAGAAATGTAATGTTCAGAATAATGTTAAAATTAAAATGAAAGATTCTAATGGAGGAATGCTACAATTTTACTCTCATCTTTATAGTACAGATGACCTAATTGAGCTAGATAGGGTAGATAATTACTTGAAGGAGATTCATTTACCAATGCTGTCAGAATCATTTCAGGTTAGCTTGGATAGGGAAATTTCGCAGTTGGTGGTGGCTGAGGCCATTAAGAATTTGAAAATAGGAAAATCTCCTGGGTTGGATGGATTCACTGCCTAATTTTATCATTGTTTTTCTGGCTGTCTTATTCCACCTCTGACAAATATGTTTTTAAGAGCTTTTTAAGAAGTGATGGTTCACTCTTACCAGATTCTAATGTGGTGGGGATTACCATCTTGGCCAAACCTGGTAGAGATTCCTCTTCCTGGTCTTATCGCCCAATTCCTTAATCTTGATTTGAAAGTATTGGCAAAAATATTAGCCAACTGTCTAAATTCTGTTATCTGTTCTATCATTCACACTGACCTGGCAGATTTTATTCCAGGCCAGATGGTGATAGATAATGTAAGAAAAATTGTAGATATTATGTGGTGGGTGAGAAAAGAGAACATACCATCTTCTTTTTTGGCTGTCGACACAGCAAAGGCTTTTGACATGGTTTATTGGCTGTTTTTGTTCAAAATGTTAGTGAAGATGAAATTTGGGGGTTATTTTGTGCAATGGATTCGGAAATTATGAGACTTCCAAAGCTTATATTAAAATTAATCGGGGTTATTCGGATATTTTCCAGGTTGGTAGGGTTAATAGACAGGGGTGCCCTCTCTCCCCTTTATTATTTGCAATCTTTTTAGAGCCCTTTACTGTTGTGATACGGGCCAATCCTAAAGTCACAGGAGTTGATAATGGTGATTATTCTTCCAAGTTGTCACTATTTGTGGATGCCATTCTTTTCACAGTTACAAATCCAGTAGTTGCTTTGGAGGTATAGTGGAGGAATTTGAGAAATTTAGTAGGGTATCAGGATTTAAGATAAACTGGGATAAATCTGAAATTGTAAATATTACAGTTCCGCCAGTAAATGAACATGACATTAGGAAAAAATTCCTGTTTAAATGGGCAAAGTAGAAGCTCAAATATCTGAGTGAATATCGGGGCGAAGCTAGAGGATTTATTCCATTTTAACTATCCCCCTTTGTGATCTTCTATTAGCAAAGATTTGGAGGAGTGGAACAGGTATCATATCTCCTGGTTGGGTAGAATTGCTGCAGTAAAAATGATTCTTCTTCCTAAATTGTTATCTGTTTCAAACATTGCCTGTTAGGATCTCTAATAATTTGCTGAAACAGTGGAAACAAAGAATAATGAGGTATGTTTGGCAAGGATACCCTCCTAGGATGGCATGTAAGGTTTTATATCAGCCAGAAATAAGGGGAAGGTATCCAATATTTTTTGGTACTATGGAGCAGCGCAACTATGAGCAGTTGTGGATTAGCATAAGAGGGGGGAGATAAAACAATGGGTTCCTATAGAGCAGGCAATGTTGGGTTTAATGCCCATTACTGCATTGCCCTGGCAACCAAAGAAATCCGAGACCTTTGGGTAATACCCCCTCCTTCTTTACAAAATTCTTTGAACATTTGGACACAGTGGAAGTGCAACTTGGTCCACTCTAGGGAGTATTTTTATAGTTCTTTTTTTATTTCATCATATTTTCTTCTCTCAATTTCTCAATTGCATTTCATCATTGGAAACAGGGTAGGATTCATAAAATACAGCATATTTGGGCCAATGGGAGATTGATGGATTTTGAAACATTGAAAAATAAGTATGGGCTTCTCTGCTTGCAACTTAGGAATTTTTTTGGTACACTGAATTTGAAAGCTGACCTGGTCATGGGAAATCTTTTTTTTTTTTTTTTTTTTAGAGACCATGTGTGATAATGCTGATAGGATCAAAGTGGTAATATAAAAAAATATACGTTGAACCAAGAAATGAGCGTTTCTCCAACCCATATTAATGCTTGGGAAAACGATTTGGGTGAAGTTTTTCCTGAAGAGGAATTAGATTTAATTTTTTTGTGCACAGGAAAATGCTCCATCTCACCAATTTAATGGAGAATATTTACAAAGTGTTTGAGATGGTATTTAATTCCAGAATGTTTACATAGGTTCTCCTTAGAGGTTGTAGATCGGTGTTGGAAAGGCTGTGATGAGGTGGGAACATTCTTTCATATCAACACACCAATATTAGCAGAATTACATTGGCTTCCAATTGAATATCGAATACAGTATAAAATACTCAGTACACTACACAAATTAATATATTACGAGCATGCAGACTGGCTTAACACAACAATCCGTCTTCACACACCTCATAGGAATCTAAGATCCACAAATAAAAGCCTATTACCGATACCATCAGTAAAAACAGCACATCTAACTCAGGTTAGAGAGAGAGCAATCTCACTCACAGGGGCAAAAATCTGGAATGCCATGCCCTTGAAACTCAGACTTCAGCATGACCTCAGGCAATTTAAGAAGGATTTGAAAACCTGGCTATATACAAAGGCTTTTACCGCCGAGAAAGGAGATTCTTAGAGTAGTTATTTGTTGTTTATTTCTTTGTAATTAGGATTTTAGTATTTGTGTATTTTATATTATGAATGATGTTTTATACTCTTATTGATTTTTATATAATTTTATTAGGTTTTATTTTTGAGTAATTATTCAATGTATTTTTAATCTGATATTTATTATGTTACAGTGTATGAAATGTAAACCGTTGTGATGGTCCCACTTAACGACGGTATATAAAAGCTATTAAATAGATGTGGTGGGAGTGTAAAGTTGTTAGGGATTTTTGGAAGGAGGTCAATATGTTTAATTAATTGTATTACTGAGTCAGCATTTCCTCTGTCCTCCAAAAATGTGTTATTGAATCTACCAGTGGAACAAGCTAAGTATATGCAATTGTTTATTCAACAAGTTGTGCTGGCAGCTCGGTGCGTATTGGCATCAGCCTGGAGGGAGCCCAAGGCCCCATCTTATTGCTATGGCTGTTAATCGTCTAAATGTGATATACCGTCTGAGTAAGATAAAAGACCTATATTTTCTCAAATTTACCCAGAGTTCACAGTTACGTCAGTTGGAAAGGAAAGCAAAGGATTTAGGAGGCTGTGAATTATATTATCAGATCCCTCAGAGCTCTTGTGAGCCTAGGCTATGATGATACGTGTCTTGGTGGGTGCCAGCTTTCTTGGCAAGGACTTTTCTCGAGATTCTAAAGATCAGTAATATTTGGGGGGGTTGGGGGAGGGGGCTTCTGAGGGGCGCTATGGAAAATATTGAGATAGGGGTTGGTCATTCTGTTCTAAAACTAGAGGGGCTGTAAGGTCTATAGTATGTGGATTGACGATAATCTTTGTGTGATATGAGTCTGTTTTCATATCTTAAGGTGGCATGTGTGTCCCTTTCTAGTCATATATGTCAGGGTCTGTTTATGATCAGTGTTTTGGTTGTAAATTCTGATGTCTGTTTACATGCACTTTTCTTCAATAAAAATTGTAAATTGAAAAAAAAAAGATGACAGGTCTGTAGAGTAGCGTGTTGGAGTATGGGAAGGAAAGAGCAAGCAATGGATACGACAGATAAGATGCTACACTGCATTTTTTGGGTGACATGAATAGGCAATTCAGGAATAAAGATATTAGGACAAGGCTGAAGATGACTCCGATGGCAGGAAAGATGAAGGAAAGAAGATAGGTGAGGTTTGGTCATATGGAAAGGAGATGAAAGTTGTGTCTTCAGGAACTGTGGATAAAGGGGAAGAAGCCCAGAGAAAGGTTAAGAAGACATGGATCAATATTGTTCACCAGGATATTGAGGCCTGCAGTTCAAGTAAGAGAACTGCCCTTGATCAGGTGACATGGCAAAGGGGTGGCTAGGACCATAGACTGTACAAGAGTGGGAAACATATATAGCAGAATAAGAATTTTGATTTATGAATAAACATGAGCAATTAAGTTTAGCTATTATCCTCAGATTAAAACAGATATTGTAGTTTTGCTTTTAACAGAATTCTGGCTTTAGTGTATATCAAATGATATATTATGATTGAATAGGCAGAAATCGTACACATCTAATTCAGTATTCAGGCCATGCTCGGAGACATGCCTGCTTTTTTTTCCATCCAGAGGAAAAATTGTCTACCCACAGTTTTAAGATCTGTGCTGTTCTGAGCTGTTGCTTTACTGCTCAGCAACATCCTCCTGCTCCTTTGGGTTTGACTAAGCCCAAATACAATTTTGAAAGTTTCATCTAAATAGATTTGTTTTAGTAGCCATTGTGAAATTTCTAAGCCTATTTTTTTCTTTTGTGAGTATTTACTGCACTATGAAAACAACCTTTTCCCTATTCCATATTGTTGGCAACAATATAAATGTTCACAGGCAATATCTGAAAATCTAGGCACTAGTACACCTATCATTTGCTTATTAATATTTCTTTTTAAAGCCCATGTCAAATTAAATATATTTTGGTCATCCACAATGAGTTTGTGGGTTAAGTTTTAGCCACTGATTTAATTTAAAACAATGTTTGTTGTATATTTTTGCCAATGCATGTAAGTGGGCAATGACAAGAAATGACAAAATCAGTTTCTAATCTGAGTGACTATGCACAGAAATAAAGGTTAACAAGAACAAGAAAAAAACCCCCCAGAAAATTATTTGTTGATACTGTTTTAGTGCATTTCTAGCCTATTTTGTGTACATTTCAAAGGACTTTTACTTTAGTTATATAAAGTAACATCTATGAGATGATATATATTTTCTCTTTCCCTTGTATATGTGTAAGAGAGCTGTTTTTATCATCCTATTCTTAGCTTGCTGATATACAAAGTACATTAAGTTTCTCAAGCTTTGTATAAGAATAGCATCTGTGCTACAGTGCTTTGAATTTAGTGCTCCATTCAATGTGCAGTTCCTAGCTGCAGACGCCAATACCATTGTCTCTTTAGTTGTCATACTTGTCTTGATCTTTTGAAGCTAATTACACTCATGAGCCTTAAAACATCCTCCCTTGGGGCTTTGAGATGCACAGTTCCTCCGCTGCCTTTTCTCTTGCCACCCACTTCCATCCTGTTCAGAATTTCTTGATTTTTGCCTGTTGAAGAATTAACCAGCCTCTCAAATGCATGCTTTTTCTCTTTTGCTTCTTATTAATTTAGCTTCTGATCTGTGGAGTCATATGTGCATTTAGAAAGACCCTCTGCTTATACTTCAGATGGTGATTGATAAGGGGTCAGTGATGTCACTGAATCCATTTGCTGCAGTTTGTTCACTTTTCATCATGGTGACCATCTCTCCTCCTTTTCCATTAAGGATACTAAAATGCATGAACTGTATTTGTATTATGAAACAAATGTTAAAAATTGGACTTTTAAAATGAATATTTATAGCAGTCTGAATGTACTTGGCATGCTGTTCATGTATTGCAAGCAATTCTTTGGCTTTGCACTTGTGTAAAATATGAGCAAATCCGCAGCAAGTAAAGAGATATTTTTACCAGTAGATCTTCCAGATTTTCTTGATCGGCGTACGTCGACGACTAAGATGTAAAATTTGTATGTTAACCAATGTTGCGTGTTATAATTAAATTTTACCCTTAAGTGTTTGTCTGACAGGGGGTTTTAATGTCATAAGAACATAAGAAATTGCCATGCTGGGTCAGACCAAGGTCCATCAAGCCCAGAATCCTGTTTCCAACAGTGGCCAAAGTATCTATCAAGTACCCAAACACTAAGGAAATCCCATGCTACTGATGCCAGTAATAGCAGTGGCTTTTTCCTAAGTCAACTTGATTAATAGCAATTAATGGACTTCTCCTCTAAGAACTTATCTAAACCCCCTCTTAAGCCAAAGGTTGAGTGTATTATATTGTCCTTTTAAGGTTGGGCAATATTTGTGTCACATGACAAATTAGTCTGTGCTGTTCATTGTCTGTTCATAGTGTGGGTGAAATGTATTCAAAGTCTGCATACTGTACTACTTTGCTGTCTGGGCTGAGCAGCCTATCCATTCTATATAACAAATCCTAGTGTACAAATGTATCTAACAGTAAGGGAATCTGTTGTAGTAAGAATATAATAACATAAGAAATTACCATGCTGGGTCAGACCAAGTATCCATCAAGCCCTGTATCCTGTTTCCAACAGTGGCCAATCCAGGCTTACAAGTACCTGGCAAGTACCCAAACACTAATGAAATCCCATGCTACTGATGCCAGTAATAGCAGTGGCTATTCCCTAAGTCAACTTGATCAATAGCAGTTAATGAACTTCTCCTCCAAGAACTTATCTAAACCTTTTTTTTAAACCCAGCTACACTAACTGCACTAACCACATCCTCTGGCATCAAATTCCAGAGCTTAATTGTGCGTAGAGTGAAAGAATTCTCTCAGATTAGTTTTAAATGTGCTACTTGCTAACTTCATGGAGTACTCTCTATTCCTTCTATTATCCAAAAGAGTAAATAACCAATTCACATTTACCGTTCTAGACCTCTTATGATTTTAAAGACCTCTCAGCTGTCTCTTCTCCAAGCTGAACAGCCCTAACCTCTTTAGCCTTTCCTCAGAGGGGAGCTGTTCCATCCCCTTTATCTTTTGGTTGCCCTTCTCTGTACCTTCTCCAGTGCAACTATATCTTTTTTGAGATGCAGCGACCAGAATTGTACACAGTACTCAAGGTGTGGTCTCATTGTGAAGCAATAAGGAGGCATTATGACATTTTATATTTTATTCATCATTGCCTTCCTAATAGTTCCTAACATTCTGTTTACTTTTTTGACTGCCGCAGCACACTGAGCTGATAATTTCAATGTATTATCCACTATGATGCCTAGATCTTTTCCTGGGTGGTAGCTCCTAATATGGAACCTAACATTGTGTAACTACAGCATGGGTTATTTTTCCCTATATGTAACACCTTGCACTTATCCATGTTAAATTTCATCTGCCATTTGGATGCCCAATCTTCCAGTCTCGCAAGGTCTTCCTGTAATTTATCACAATGTTAAGGAGAGAGAAAAAAATGAAGAATCAGAAGGGTTTAAAGGCTCAAGGATGTGTCTGTCTGCTAGGGGGTGAATGAAAAGGCAGTAATAGTTTAATGGAAAAGTTTGGTCTCTTCTTTATTCATACTAGAAGGATCTGCATAAAAAGTTGTTTTATGATGCTTTTTTTTTATTAGAAACATTTTAGGTGGACAGAGGATCACTTTCATGATCTACCACCCAACTTTTATCATAACTTAGCAGTGCTTCCACCAAATGAATCAAGCATCTGCCCGCAAGATGTGACTTCTCTGGAAGACTGCAAAATATGGAATAACCAGTTTTTATGAAGATATTGACAAGTCTTTCTTTTCATTGGTTATTGGCATTTGTTTATGATAGACAACAAACAAAATATGGGGAAAATGCAAATCCTTATGGGTAGACTTTTAATGTCCAGTATCTTTAAGGGTATTTCCCAAAAGGGGTACCTCGATGTTAAAATATACTGATTTTGCTTTAAAGTTTTTAAGTGAGCTTTAGTACTCGTGTTTGTGCAGCATTCTGTGTTCAATATTTTTTGTGATGATATATTTTATCTTATTTGTGAACTCTCCTTAATAACCCCAGTCCTTAAGAGAAGCTTTGAAAGGTTATTACACAAAAAATAAATGAAGCCGCCCATACTCGAGCAGCTACTGTCGTGAGCTGAATTGCTTTTCACCACATTGGTAATGAATACCTTAACCGCGTTGTAACCAATTTCTCTTAGGTTCCTGTGAAGTTGCCCGCCACTGCCAGTGTTTCGGCAATAATTGCCTGCTTCAGGGGCCGGAAAGGCTGTGTGGATTCAAGCCGGAACATGGATGCTGCTGCTTCTTGCCGGTTTTGGTTGACATTTGTTTGAGAGCCAATTGTGGAAGCACATACAAAATAAGATAGCCAGAAAGTTTATATGCATCTATCAAATCAGGAGTAGTACCCAGCCCACTTAAACAAGCAATAGTCAAGCCCATTCTAAAAAAACCTAAGCTTGACCCAACTGACCTCTCTAACTACCGCCCCATTTCTAATCTACCATTCATCTCAAAAATCCTAGAGAAAACCATCAATCGGCAACTCACCGAATACCTAGATGATCATCAAATCCTCTCCCCTTCCCAATACGGTTTTCGTAAATATCATAGTACGGAAACCCTCCTCTTGTCCTTAACTGACCACCTCATCAAAGGACTAGATAAAGGGCAATCTTATATCCTAGCCATCTTAGACATCTCAGCGGCCTTTGACACCATCAGCCATAATATCCTCCTCCAGCGGCTCAATGAGATCGGAATAACTGGAGTCGCCCACAGCTGGTTCACCTCATACCTCAGCAATAGAAACTTCAAAGTCAAAATTGGAGACCATGAGTCTAAAGAAATCCCCCTTAACCAAGGTGTTCCACAAGGCTGTTCCCTGTCATCTACCCTCTTCAATATATACCTCCTACCACTCTGTCAACTCTTATCCAATCTCAAGCTTCCACACTACCTTTATGCAGACGATGTGCAAATCCTCATTCCCATCACTGACTCTCTACCCAAAGCCCTCAAAACCTGGGAAACCACCCTACTGTCAATCAATAAACTCTTAAACAGCATCCATCTTGCCCTCAATACCGCAAAAACTGAGCTCATGCTTATCTCCCCTACAACCCCCTCCCACACCCCCTCCCTAGATCACATGCTGCCACCCCACATCTCCTTCTCCCAACAGGTTTGAGATTTAGGGGTTACACTAGACGTTCAAATCAACTTCAAGAAATTCATCAATTCAACATTCAAAGAGTGCTTCTACAAGATACATACTCTAAAGAAACTTAAACCCCTGCTTCATTTCTCTGACTTTCGCACCGTTCTACAAGCTATGCTATTTTCCAAAATAGACTACTGTAATTCTCTTCTCTTAGGCTTACCCAAAAACGCCATCCACCCTCTACAAATTCTGCAAAACACTGCTGCCCAAATCCTCATCAATACACGCAGCAATGAACACATTATACCTGTCTTAAAAGAACTACACTGGCTACCAGTCTCCTCCCGCATACAATACAAGACACTTTCAATCATTCATAAAGCACTATACAACCCCGACATGTACTGGTTTAAGGACTCTCTCTAATTCCACTCCTCCTCTAGACCTACCAGAAACCAATACCACGCCTCCATCCACTCTCCCTCTCCTAAACTCACTATCCTTGCATCCTCCAAAGCACGAGCACTCTCACTAGCTGGTCCCGCATTATGGAATTCAATGCCTACTGACCTACGCCAAGAAATATGCTCAAAGTTTCAAGCAAAAACTCAAAACGTGGCTTTTCACACAGGCCTACACCTAATATTACACCCCGGCCTCCCTAACTTCCATTGTCCCTCCTCACACTAGCTTTTCCTCAGTCAAACTCAATCAAACTCTTCTTCAGCTTTAATGCATACCGCTGTTCTTTATCTTGTACATATTACCTTGCACTGTTATATCTGCACACCGTTGTTAGTTATCCTGTATATATTTTTCCTGTACTCTTATCTTTAAAAAATCTTATATATTACTGATTCTACCCTGTAAATCTTATATAATGTTGTCCATATATTTTACTCCCATATTTTCCAACGAGTTTCTTGTCAAACGCCTTTGGCGTAATGATTCTTTTCATTGTACACCGACGTGATATCTTTGATGAATGCCAGTATATAAAAACTGTTAAATAAATATTTCTCTGAAGAAAAGGTGATGTCTTCCTTACTTGGTGCTGATTGGGCTTTTTCCAGCATTTTTTAGGAAATGATAGAAAACACTTCTAGGTATGTGTGGTAGTTCCCATGGTCCCTTACTTTCCCATCTTGACTCAGTTAATTTTATTTCTGCACATCGAGATGGGCTTTTTTTTTCTTCAGAGCAGCCATTACCTTGCTACTCTTAACTCTTTTGCAGTGTTTATTTTGATGTTTTTGGATTTTTTTTCTTCAGTCATTTTCCTTCAGAAAATGTTTATGACCCTAATCAGGTTTCTTGACTTCAGACGTTTTCTTATTTTTTTCATTGTCCTGCCAGCAAGGCCTGCTTTAGGCTGTGGCTCCCAGTTGAATTTTTGTCTTTGAGCCATCTTTCTCAGTAAAAATTTTATCTTTTAATTTCTCCTCAACATTTTTTCAAAGCATGTCTGAGAAGCCCAGTGGCTTACAGTTTTTTGTCTCAAATGCAAGCAGAAGATGCCCATCATGGATCATTGTCAGACCTGCTACAAGTGTTTGGGTAAAGACCATGATTTGACCCTTTGCAAGATCTACACTGACAATGTCAAAAAAAAGCAATCAAAATCCATGAAATGAGACTTCAATGGTATCTTTAAGAATCCACTGAACCAATGCCAAAGATGGTATTAAAGCAAAAGGACAATGGAGCTACAATGTTTGAGGTCAAAACATAGGCTCCAGAGAAATAAGAAATTTTGCTCTCCTAGCTCATGTTAAGCATCAGACTCTAAATAAAGCCATATCTCAACCCTTCTGACTTCAGAACCATCCTGCAGCTGCTTATTTTCTCCACCTTCGATTACTGCAACTCATTACTTATTGGAATCCCTTCATCATCCCTCAAACCACTCCAAATACTGCAGAATTCAGCTGCCAGAATCCTTACAGGAAAAAAAAGAAACGAACACATAACACCCATTTTATCCTCTCTTCACTGGCTACCTATTTCTGCACGAATTACCTACAAATCAATGACCATCATTCATAAAATCCTAAATGATGATCTTCATGGACTAAAAGGCTTAAACATAATCCCCCAAAACCCACAAAGAAACCTACGCTCTAACAACGCAGGATTCTTAAACATCCCCACCTTAAGAGACGCTCATCTTTCAACTACATGAGAGAGCATTTTCCATTGCCTCCCCCAAAATTTGGAACACCCTACCCAAAGAACTGAGGACCCAGCACATCCTGAAAACATTTAAAAAAGACCTAAAAACATTTTTATTCCGCAAACTCTATTCTAACTATCTGACACCTGATCATCCCAGCCCTCAACAGAACTCGCAAGCATAATCTTCCTCTTCATGCTCTCCTGATGTACCCTCCTTTTTCACCCCTCCCTGCTCTCTCACTTGATTCATTAAGTTCATTGAAAATGTTCTCCTCACTATTCTGTTATTCAACTACTAAGAAAAAATGTTTACTGTTCACAATACTCTACTGTTCCCAACTACCATGTTAACTCCATTTGATTGTATGCTAATTGCATATTTTGTATGCTAATTGCATATTTTGTAAACCGTTATGATGGCTCTACCGAATAACGGTATATAAAACTCTACAAATAAATAAATGCTCAGTCTTGGAGCTGAAGGGATATGGTGTAACAATTATGCAAAGACATGGAAGCATCACCACTGATCCCTTTTGATACATGGTTCTGAGAGCCGGTGGATCCTGGAGGTTGTTCTCTGACCCCAGAAACAGCTGTACCTGGAAACTAGCTCTGTTTTCTATCCATGACAGTCTCTGAAGGCCTAGCTTCAAACTTATGGCACTCCTCAAAGAGAATATAGAGAAGGCTAGTCCATCTACTGAGGGCTATCAAATCTTTGGCTCATTAATCTTTTGAGGAGGAACCTTCTAAGGTAAATTGGAGAGGCAGTTGCTCAGCATATATAGAGCTGCAAGACATCAACTAGCTTCACCCTGCTTAGAGATTGAGCCAATTTGCTTACTGCTGCCTCTTCTTTGGTGCCTCACACCGTTGTGCCAACAGTCTGGGTTAATGCTAAGTACACAGAGTTGGAGTTGAATTTACATAATTAGGGAAGTTTCTGCAGCCCCTCTTGGCCTACCAGCCCCATGACCCCGATAGTTAACTTGCAGTGTTAGGAGGCTGTCCACTCATGGATCAGCAATTTGTTCAGTTTGTTCTGATGTCACGACCTGTTTTTCCAGAGAGTGAGTTTTAACAATTTTGGGATTTCCCCTACAGGTCAGGGTAGATTGTTTCTGAAGAGCACTGTTAATATGACCTCCCACTGAAGAACTTTCCTCTTCAGGAAAGGAATATGTCTCAAGTCAAGAAATTATCCTTTTCAGATTTTGAACATGTGAGGGCTAAGAAACCCTTTTCTGTTTCCTTAAGTATCTATCTGCCTCCAAGGGAGCAGTGCTCATCCACTCACTCTATCAGGATATATGTGATATATAAATAAAAATGAAATGATATATAAATAAATGAAGTGATATATATATATATATATAAAGACATTAAAATGAAAAACTACTACCCTTTCAAAACCACGGATGATGTGTTTTTAACTGAATTCAGAGTCTATAGCCATAACTTCAGTTTTCATTCCAAAAGACCTCACTATGGGTGTGAACCTAAGGCTTTATGGAAGCCATTGGTCCATTATACCCTATGGATAAAAAGAGGGCTACAAATTATGCATTTGTAACCCCCTCCAAATTGCCCTTCCAGAAGAGCATTAATGCTCAGCAAGTACCAGACCCTGCACAGATTGACAATCTCCTCCCTTTTGCAGACCAAACTGGTTGAACCTGTCTCAGTGCAGGGAAAGGGTGAACATTTTATGCCACATATTTTCTGATCCCAAAGAAAACTGGAAGATACAATCTCATCCTAGATCTAAGGGCCTTGAACAAATTCCTTATGAAAGAAAAGTTCAAAATGGTTTCCCTAAAATATTGTAATGCCCATGTGAAACAATGGAGATTGGCTATATTCTTTGTATTTGAAGGAAGCATACACTCACAGAGCAGTGGTTCTTAGCGCTGTTATTCACTATTGTAACTTACTTTGAGCGCCTCAGTGGTAAAACATAAAAAAAAATGTTTGTAATAAAATACATTCTGGAAACACACTTAACTGGTTTGGTTTTCAAGATACTCTGGCATCTGAGCATATTCCACAGGGTATTCTTAGTTGAAGCTAAATTATGAATATTGTGTTTGAGCTTCGGCCTTGTATCTGCATCTATTTTAGATTTTTTAATTACATTTTTTAGATTTATTGTGATATTGCATACCAATTTGTTATGGTTTTTAATGATGTGCACCACATTGAGTGACCTGATGATTGGGGAGCTAATATGGGTGCTTCTTACTGCTGGAATAAGCACTGAACACTGACAGTCAGCAAAAAAGAAATTCTTTATTGATAGATCTTATGGAGCAATGCAGAATACGATAGCAGAGTAAAGTACATACAGAGCTTGAGGCTGTGCAGCAGGTTATATACATCACCCCCAAACCTGCAACCAATGGGTTAGTTTGTTTGCATAGCATTTTTCAACTACTACTATCTTATCTCAAATATGCTATTTGTATTGAATTCTTGTAGATTATATGATTTCTTGTAAATTGAGCCTGTCCTGAACTGTGGAAGGGCAGGTAACAAATATTTTAAATAAATAAATAGAAGGCAGAAGCGAAACTTAATACTGATCTTTGACATACTTTAGCATGCAAACAACTTTGGCTTACTATGCTGCTACTATATTTCTGCTTCTTCACTGCTGCCCACTGGTCTGTCTCCCCTTGAAGCACACTTAGAGAAGGTTTATAAATCTGTTAAATAAAATATACATAAGGGATTTGCATATATTGGGTATTCATTTCATACATTTTCATTGTGGCTATCCCGAAAACCAGACCAGTTAGGTTTGTCCTTAGGAAAGGGTTGAGAATCACTGACAAGTCATAGGAAGTATTTGATTTGTTGTAGGGAAACTATAGTCTCTATAATGGAAAGAGACATCACTAAAATAAATGTCAGAACCAGGTCTTGAACCAATAACTCCTGGATACTGAAGCAGAATTGTTCAGAGCCAGCCAGACTTTATAATAAACCTAACATCTTCAGAAAGAACTCAAATTAATTGATTGCAAATGAAAAGCCAAATGGGAGTACCTAGAAAGATCAAATTTTGAGAAGTTCTCATTCATCTAAATATCAGGAAGCTCAAATATGGTTGAACTGAGCTGCCTTTCCCTGGGGAGGAGCTAATCAAATCTATATATACCTGCAAACTAAGGATTAAATTAGTCCAGCCACTGTAAGTGGTGGCAAAGATATGCTGATTGAAGCTGATATGAACTGAATCAAGCTACAGGAAGGAGAGTGTACTTGGAGAAATGTATTCATCTACATTGTACCCTGTGATTTACATGTTCTCTACAGAAAGGGTGGTGGAGGCATGGAACAGCCTTCCTGTGGAGATGGTGGAGATGAGGACAGTATCAGAATTCAAGAGAGCATGTGACAAGCACAGAGGATCTCTGAGGGAGAGGAAGGGTCTGTAAAGGTGAGCAGGAGATGTAGGCAATATAGAAATAATGGCAGAAAAGGACCATAAGGTTCATCCAGTCTGCCCAGCAAGCTTCTTAAGGTAGTAACTATCACTCTGTGCAGGTTACTAAAGAGTGTGGAGGGTAGAGAATGAAAGTACAAGGTAATGCAGATGAGAATGAATTTAATCAATCCTACTTTTAAGAAGTAATATTTCAAAGCGATAGTAACTCAATAATATACCTGGACTTGACCAACATTACTCAAATAATGATTTTATTTATGAAATTGTAACCGAACTTTATTGGCACCTGTTAGAATGTAAGATATCCTACATTTACTTACCTTAGTCTATGTGCCTATTTGTAAACTGTTGCGATGGTATATAACTTAGCGACGGTATAGAAAAGTTTTTTAAATAAATAAATAAATGTCTCTCTTAAAGTAGTAACTGTCGCTCTATGCAGTTATCCCCAAGCCTTATGATAACCGATAAAACTTGCAGCTAGCAACATTTTTTTACTGGGTAATAAGCTTTCTTGAAAATTTAGATAGTGCTATTTGAAATGCTTTGCTTATAGACTTGGCCGAAGAAACAGTCCTGTCCCTTTTCACTTATGTCTGCGTATCAGTACCCCAGACCGAAGACGTTGGGGCCTTCTTGGTTGTGTCTGAATCCAATTCTCCTTTTCCCTATGTGGTTGAAGTGGGGAGCAATGTTGCAGTTGCATTAAAAGCATGAAGGCTTATTGGTTTAGTTTAGTAATATCAATGCCTTCTGCTAAGGGTAGTAACTGCCGCATCAGCAAGTTACCCCCATACACGTTTTCTTCATTTCCATTAGGATTTGGCTCTAGAAGCAGTCCTGTGCTTTTCCCCTTACGTCTGCATATCAGTATTTCAGGTAGGCAGGCAGACTTGCTAGTCCATATTGTTTTTATCTGCCATCATGGTCTGTTTCTTTATTTAGTAGTTAAAAGTGAAAGTAATCTTCTAGTGTGCATGTTTCACCTTTAAGTTGAATACCCTTATTTTTTAAATATTTAAACCCTGAGCTCTGAATTTGAGTCTAGGGTAACAGTATTCACTGACTGCCCTTGAGGGCCACAAATGGGTTAGTTTTTTAGGATATTCCTAATGAATGATCTGGTATGTATTTGCATTTGTTAGCCACTTAGGATTTTTAGATAGGTGGTATATGAATATTTTAAATAAATACATGAATGAGATTTGCATACACTCTCTAACTCATGAATGTTCATTAGGGGTATCCTTAAAACCTGACCCATTTGCAGCCCCCACGGTTTGGAAATGAATATCACTGGTCTTGGGAATCAATGTATTTGTCTTTGAGTCAGAATAAAGCAGTGTCCTATGCTTCCTTATTGTTTTACCCAGACCTGCACCCTATTTTTATGGTCGCATCATCCTGGTCCTGGGGATGTGTTGCCATACTACCATGTACTGCCTTTTGGCCTTGAATCAGTTCCATGTATTTTAATAAAACTGTTGCATTGCATTTCTGTGCAAGCTGGGATTTCATGTTTCCCTTCTTGAAAAGCTGGCTGGTCAAAGTTATATCTCAGGTGGAGGTGGACCAAATCCATGTGCGACACCATCTAGAAGCAGAAGTTACTGGGGGTTTGTCATCAAACTCCAAATCCAATGTGAGTCTGACATCTCAGAATTTTTAGATGCTTTGACTTGAGAAGTGGTTTTCCTCCCTGTCAGCAGGAGCCCAGATATGGCATCCACAATGGAGGGAATCATGCAGAGCCAGCAGTCATCAGCCCTATCCGTGTTGAGGATGTTAGGCTTTGTAGGTTAGACCTATGGCAGATCTCTATATGAGGGGCCCAGTGCACTTCAAAGTCCCTGTGGAACTAAGCCTCTCAAGGTTTCCAGTATCACATTGGTGTAGTGCAGAAGATCGGAGACTCCCTGTCTTGGTGACTCTTCTATTGCAATCCCTTTCCAAATTCAGCCTCATTCAGTTGTACTAACCACAAATACATCCAGCCTGGGCAGGAGAGATCACTTGAATAGTCACCACACTCGCCCCTTGTGCCTCCCTTTGCACATCTATCTGGCCTGAAACACGCGTAAGGCTGTAATTTGATGTTCTGGCTCATGTTTTACCTTTTTTATTGATTAAAATGCAAGAGTATTTTTTTCTTCCCCACCCCCCCTTTCTGTATCACTTAGGTCAATAATTCTGAACTCCGGTCTTTGGAGGCTGCAAACAGATCTGGTTTTCAGGGTAACTAAATTATACAAGTTATCCTTATTCTTAGAACATATATATAAAATTATATCTGAGTATATTCATTGTGGATATCCTGAAAACTAGAGGTGTATGTAAGATTTACTGAGAACACTTATATTTTCAACAATAGTATATAAAAAAATGGCATTGCTGGTTATGTTTTGCTCATGTTGTTATGCCAGCTATCGGTGTAGATAGCTCAGTTTCTTAGTACTCGGTTAAAGATAACACTTTCGATAAATAAAGTAGTTTTTCTTAGCTCTTTATATGTTATTTCTGGGTATATGTATGATATTCAGTAATAATGTGCCCTGTCAGCTACAAATTGTTTTTTAAGAAGGTTGTCATTTGTCACTTAAAAACTCTGTATGGCTCAGCTGATTGTCAGTAACAGCTGCTGCCAACCTTGACTTAAAGCATCCCATTTCTATGTCCTTTTTGCCTGTGGCACTGGTTCTTAGCAACAACAAAAGGAAATAGGAAGCTGACGTGTAATGCTTCAAGTGGGGGCTACTTTTAGCAAGTTAGGCACTATGAAGCTTGTACCTACCATATGCTTATCTTATTAAAAATGTCTTGCTTTATATGTGTTAGATTATTATTATTATAATAATATTATTTAATACATGTGTGCTCTTACCACAGGTTCCAAGACAGTAACGTTAATGTGCATGCAAATGACATGAATTAGAAAAATTACATTGTTAGGTATTAACGCTAGCTGTAGTATCCAACTTTTATAAATAGGAAGACTAACTTGGCCTATTAACATTGCAAAGGATTACTATATTTCAGAAGATTTAATTAACTTGAGCAACTTTGTCAGCATTAACTCAATCCTCTGGGCCTGAAAACCCTTAAACTCT
Organism: Rhinatrema bivittatum; assembly: GCF_901001135.1. Taxonomy (NCBI): domain Eukaryota; kingdom Metazoa; phylum Chordata; class Amphibia; order Gymnophiona; family Rhinatrematidae; genus Rhinatrema; species Rhinatrema bivittatum. The sequence goes on along the minus strand of NC_042617.1, from coordinate 392,268,071 downwards.
CATTTCCAAATGAGTTTTGACAGCCCAGCTATCCCTCCATGCCTGGATCACTCACTGCTCTTTAGAACCAACATGGGCCTTGATGGCTATCCCAGTCTAAGAAGGGCCTCTGGGTTTGTACCCACTCCTTTCCTTCTCCCAAGCAGCTACTGGGACTCTGAGCCTGTGTACTCCCTCCCCAACCCTGCAGTTTTCTGGTCAGAAGACCCTCCAATTCTTCATAGGCAGGAAGGAGCTGATTTCTTTCCTGCTTGCCGTGGCATGAAATCGGCAGTACTGACACCGACTTCCACATGCTTGGTTTAGCTACTTAGGGATTGGGGATGGAGAGTCATGGACTTAGAGGTCCAATAATTTGCTTAGGATAGGAGTGGTAGACCTGGAGGTCTGATTTCTGTTTGCTGGAGCAAGGGGAAATTTCCCTACACTAACCGGCCTTTCATTTCAGTAGTGAAAGGAGACTGACAACACTGCCACGCTCATCATACCATGGCCGTGCTGTCTTTAACACGGCCATGGTACTGCTGCTGCATTCTGCATATCATTAGTACATTGGGTGATAAAACCAGCAGATAAAAATAAGAAAAAAAAATAATCCAGTATACCATGATTAGTCCATAGACCTCTTGTATTCAGGAATGTTCAGTGGCAGTTCATTTTAGCTGGGCACAGTTCATTAAGCATTAATTAGTCTGATTGACCTTCTATCCCTGCAAGATACATTTAATATAGTTGTTTCCTTTTGAATGACTTTACTCATAGCTATTTTAAATGCTTATGTGTTAACTTTTATAACAGAATAAAACAGATTAAAAGCTTTTCATTTAAATAGGATTGTATATAACCTAATAAAGATGTTTTTGTATACCAGTCAGTGCTGGTTTTTTTTTTTTAATTTTTTTTTTAGTATCTGTACTATGTAAATATTTAATTTGGTAATAGACAAAAAGAAATCAGAGTGAAGGGAGGTAGAGATGAGGCAATTGTCTTTGAAGTGTCCATTTACAGCATGCATTACTGAATGTACAAAACATGGTACCTCTCTGCCTTTTATGCCCATTATAATTCAATGGGATTATAGCAGACACATTTCTCAATTATATTTTCTCTTGTTTAAGGAGTAACATTCTGCAGAACATGCTTTGCCATTTTAGGTATTGTCTGTTGTAAAACAGGGTTGCTCTGGTTATTTTTTTTTTTAAGTAACATACAGGCCGATACAGTTAAAATCGCGGGCGAGCGCAGGCCACTCTCCTGTGCGCGCGATTCAGTAAATTAATTTATTTAAATTAGGGTCCGCGGTAAAAAGAGGTGCTAGGGACACTAGCGCCTCTTTTTGGACAGGAGCGGTGGCTGTCAGTGAGTTTGACAGCCGATGCTCAATTTTGACAGCCGGTGTCTGTTCTCGAGCCCATTGACAGCCACGGGTTCGGAAACCGGACGCCGGCATAATTGAGTGTCCGGTTTTCAACCCGCGGGCCTATTTTAACTTTTTTTTAACTTTTGGGACCTCCGACTTAATGTCGCCATGATATTAAGTTGGAGGGCGCACAGAAAAGCAGTTTTTTCTACTTTTCTGTGCACTTCCCCGGCGCCGGCAGAAATTTACGCCAGCCTTTGGGTAGGTGCTAATTTCTTAAAGCAAAATGTGCGGCTTGGCTGCACATTTTACTTACTGTATCGCGCGGGAATAACTAACAGGGTCATCAACATGCGCTATTAGTCTTGGGGGGGGGGGGGTTGGACGCGTGTTTTTGACGCGCTATTACCCCTTACTAAATAAGGGGTAAAGCTAGCATGTCGAAAACGCGTGTCCAAATGCGGGTTGACAGTGCGCTCCACCGTAGCGCACTGTACTGTATCGGCCTGATAGTAAATAATGGAAGAAAGAGACCCAAGTGGTCCATCCAGTCTGCCCAGCAAATTGCTTAGGGTAGTATCTGCTGCCTGTGCAGGTTACTCTCATGGCTTTTGTTAAGGGTAGTAACTGTCTCTTGGTGCAGGTTACCCCCTTTTTCTTTATTTCCATCTTTTAGCCATTAAGGATCCTCCGTTTATCCCATGCCCTTTTGAATTAACCCGCTTAGCACAGCTGGTTTCCTATAAGCGGGCTATAAATGTTATTAAATAAATTAATTTCATTACTGTTCTTGTCTTAAGTACCTCTTCCGGGAGGGCATGTCATCCATCCACCACTCTTTCTGTGAAGAAATATGTCCTGATGTTCCTGAGTCTACCCCCTTGAAGCTTTATATTGGGTCCCCTAGTTCTACTGTCTTCTTTCCATTGGTAAAGATTTAATTCATGTGCATAATTAATACCCAAGAATCTTTGCTCCACATCACCCTGAGCTTTATGAAACTGTGATTTATAAATTTAAATAAATACCATCTTTACACAGTTTGTGTGTTCCTTGCACCGAAGCTTGTTGTCTAATACACTGTTTTCCAACCAGTGTGCCATCTCACCTGATCAAGTGAGCCAAGGATAAATCTCACACATTACACAATATGCCTCCTCCTTGGAGTTCTTCCAGCCTCTATCCTATCCCCAGGTAAAGAGATTTATTTATTTCTTTATTTAAAATATTTATAACCTCTTATAGCAGAAAAAAAAAAGTCATGCACTAAACACTAGATGGAGCTCATTCTGAATGTTGGGAGAGCAGCAGTGGAACTGGAGCTAAGGTAATTAAATGAGCTGGCTGCTCACATCACACTGAAATCTTCCTTCTTCTGCAGTTATATATGAGGGAGAAGGCCTGTTGTGATGGGTTCATGTGTGTCTTTGTTTAAAATTTGGAAGAAAGACTGATGAGCTTTTCAGTGCTTCCCTAACTCATCTTTTACCTATGTGGGTCTTCTCTCTGTCCATATTGCCTGCTGTGTAGAGGCTGGTGTGCCACACAACATTTTTGTTAATTTAGGTGTGTCTTGGGTTTGGAAAAGTTGGGAAACACTGGTCTGATACTACTCCATTACGACCCACGTGTTCTGTGGAACTCAGATGCAGTTTGTCCTTAAAACAGTGGCACTACCAAATAATGTTTAAGAACATAAAAACTGCCATGCTGGGTCAAATCAAGGATCCATCAAGTCCAGTGTTCTGTATCCAGTAGTGGTCAAACCAAGTCACAAGTACCTGGCGGGATCACAGATAGTAGATGCTGTTTCCTAGTTAATAACGGTTTATGGACTTTTCCTCCAGGAACTTGTACAGGCCTTTTTTAAACCCATCTATGCTAACTGGTTTTACAACATCCTTTGGCAATGAATTTGTTTTAAATGTGCTACATAGTAACTTCATGGAGTGTCTTCTAGTCTTTGTCTTTTTTGGAAGACTAAACAGCCAATTTGCATTTACCTGATTTGTTCCATTCATGATTTTATAGACATTTATCATATCTTCTTTCAGGGGTCTCTTCTCCAAGCTGTAGAACTCTAATGCTATGTTTGCTCCACATAGCACTCATCCTCAATACCGCAGACAGCGGGCCTCCCTCTGTGGCGGGTCACCATCGGAGCTCACGCGTGTGGCAGGATGCAGTCGGGATCACTGCTGCTGCTGCTCCTCCATAGGTGCGTGCACGCCTAACTTGGCTGCATTTAAAGGGCTTGAAGCAAGACAAAGCCACAGCGCCTTTAGATGTTGTCACCAGCTGCTGTCTTACTTAAGAGTCCCTGGGACTCTCCTTCCTTGCCTCAGCAACGGGTTGCCTTCATCCAGTGTATAGTGAGTTGCTGCTTCCTGCATTCCTGATCCTGTGCCTGCCTCGTCTCTCCAGCCTTGCTTGCCTCATCTCTCCAGTCTTGCCTGCGTTGTCTCCACATGGACTCTAGATACTTAGGTATTTGTGTCTATTAGTATGTTAAAAATGTTTTCCCTGATTTTATGCTTGACTATAAGCCATCTTTTACATAGAGTGCCACCCATGCACAGATTTCATGTGCCCTGTCATGTTATGGGTGAAAGGATTGGGGCTTTTGCCCTTTAGTGTGGATCACATAAACACACTAAGAAAATATTGACACCTGACTATGGCTTATGTGAAAGTAAGAAAAGTTATATTTTCCTTATAATATATGCACAAAAAGATGCTTATAAGAATGTCTGAGACAATAACAAACCAAAAAGGGTTACACAAGCATAAATGAGCAGGGTAAATAATCTTCACCAGCTAACACCTATCTATTTATATGGCCTAAGAAAAAGTGGTCACTTTCCTGGATAAGCACCCTCTTATCTCTCCAGTCAGTGGCTACAAGTGTTCTCATTTGAGAGCTGAAATGGCACCAGAAACTCTGGATTGTTGAAGAGTTGATTCTTCTCTCAGTTCAGCTTCTCTCAGTTCAGCTCTCAGGAGAATGCCCCTCCCATCGTGGGTTAGGGTCTTATGGGTGGCATATGCGCTCTACAGTTTCTTGGTCTACTAGCTCTCCTTGGAAGTATTGCCAAACTAACTGATAAGAAAAAACTACTGCGTGTTTCAGGACAACTCTGAAATGGTGGATTTTTCTGTTTTATCCACTACTTCTAATTACCATTTTATAAATCATTCTCTCTCATATGTGGGGCCTTTTAAATAAGATCATAAAAAGATAAGATATGCCATACTGGTTCAGACCAAGGGTCCATAAAGCCCAGTTTCTTGTGTCCAACAGTGGCCAGTTCAAGTTACAAGTACCTGGCAAGTACCTAAACATTAAGTAGATCCCATGCTACTAATGCTGGCAACAATCAGTGGCTAATACCTATTGATTAATAGCAGTTTATGGAATTTTCCTCCAGGAACTCATCAAAACCTTTTTAAAATCCATTTACACTAGCTGCCTTAACTACATCCGCTGGCAATGAATTCCAGAGCTTAATTGTACATTGGGTGAAAGAATTTTCTCCGATTAGTTTTAAATGTGCTACTTGCTAACTTCATGGAATGTCCATTAGTCCTTGTATTTATCTGAAAATATAAATAACCATTTCTCATTTACCTGTCCAAGTCCTTTCATGATTTTGTAGACCTCTATCATATCCCCTCTCAGCAGTCTCTTCTCCAAGCTGAAGAGCCCTAACCTCTTCAGCCTTTCCTCATAGGGGAGCTGTTCCATGCCATTTATCATTTTGGTTGCCCTTCTCTGTATTTTCTCCAGTGCAACTATATCTTTTTTTTTAAATGCGGCGACCAGAATTGCACACAGCATTCAAGGTGTGGTCTAACCATGGAGCAATATTCATTATGACATCCTCCATTTTATTTGCAATTCCCTTCTTAATTCTTAACATTCTGTTTGCTTTTTTTGACCACCACAGCACACTGAGCCGACAATTTCAGTGTAATATTAACTATGATGCCGTGGGTGGTAACTCCTAAAATGGAACCTTACATCATGTAGCTACAGCATGGTTTATTTTTCCCTCTATGCATTACCTTGCACTTGTCCACATTATGTTTCATCTGCTATATGGATGCTCAATTTTCCAGTCTCGCAAGGTCTTCCTGCAATTTATCACAATCTGTTTGTGATGATTACTACTCTGAATAATTTTGTGTCATCTGCAATTTTGACCACTCCACTTACCATACCTCTTTCCAGATCAGTTATAAATATATTAAGAAGCACTAGTCCAAGTACAGATCCTTAAGGCATTCCACTATTTACCTTTTACCACTGTGAAAACAGACCATTTAATCCTGCTTGGTTCCCTGTCTTTTAACCAGTTTTCCATCCACAAATGGACATCTCCTCCTCTTTTTAGTTTTTTTTTTTTTAAGCCTCTCCTGAGGGACTTTATCAGACATTTTCTGAAAGTTCAAACACATTGCATCTACCAGTTCACCTTTATTCACTTGCTTATTTACCCCTTCAAAAAAAATATAGCAGATTTGAGGCAAGACTTCTCTTGGGTAAGTCCATGCTGGCTGTGTCCCATTAAATCATGTCTGTCTATATGTTCTGAGATCATATTCTTTATAATGGTTTCCATGATTTTTCCCAGCACTGAAGTCAGGATTACTGAACTATAGTTTTCTGGATCACCTTTGAAGCCCTTTTTTTTTTTTTTAATATATCAAGGTTACATTGGCCACCTTCCAGTCTTCAGGTAGAACGGATGATTTTAATAATAGATTTCAAATTATAATAGGTCTGAAATTTCATTTTTAAGTTCTTTCAGAACCCTGGGATGTATACCATCTGGTCCAGGTGATTTGCTACTCTTCAATTTGTCAATCTGGTATACTACATCTTCCAGGTTTACCATGATTTGGGTGAGTTAATCTGCCTCATCCTTGAAAACAGTCTCTGGAATGGGTATCTCCCCAACATCCTCCTCAGTTAACACCGAAGCAAAGAATTAATTTAGTCTTTCCGTGATGGCCTTATCTTCCCTAGGAGTCCTTTTAATCCCTTGATCATCTAACGGTCCAACTGACTCCCTCGCAGGCTTCCTGCGTCGGATATATTTTTAAAGGTTTTTCTTATAATTTTTTGCCTCTGTGGCCAACTTCTTTTCAAATTCTCTTTTAGCCTATCTTATTGGTGTTTTACATTTAACTTGCCAGTGCTTATGCTTTTTCCTATTTTGTTCAGATGGATCCTTCTTCCATTTTTTTGAAGGAAGATCTTTTTGCTAAAATTTCCTCTTTTTAACTCACTTTTTAACCATAGCAGCAATTGTTTGGCATTCCTTCCATCTTTCTTAATGCGTGGAATACATCTGGACTGCACTTCTAAAGTGTTTTTTTTTTTTTTTAACAATGTCCACACCTTTTATACATTCGTAACCTTTGTAGCTGCACATTTTAATTATTTCTAACTGTTTTTCTTATTTTATCAAAGTTTCCCTTTTGAAAGTTTATGCTAGAGCCGTGGGTTTACTTACTGTCCTCCTTCCAGTCATTTAATTCAAATATTTTCATGTTTGCCAAGCGGCCTCACCCCCATTCCCTCTCTCACCAAATCTTGCGCTCCATTAAGGGTTAGGTCTAAAATAGCTCCCTCTCTTGTTGGTTCCATAATCAATTGCCCCATAAGCTGTCATTTATTCCATCCAGAAACTTTATCTTACTAGCATGTCCTAATGTTACTTTTGCCTAGTCAATATTGGGGTAATTGAAATCTACCATTATTACTGCACTGCCTTTTTGGTTAGCTTCCCTAATTTCTCATGTCATCGTCCATCTTATCATTTTGGCTAGGTGGAAGTTAGTATATTTCTATCGCTATACTCTTCCCCAACACACATGGGATTTCTATCCATAAGAATTCTGTTGTACATTTAATCTATCACAGGATCCTTATCCTGCAGGAGACTAGCTTTGCAATTTCTCTAAAGCTAACACATTCTGCTTGACATCCAAAAAAATAAAATCAATATCATTAATGTCATGTAAATAAAAGCAATCGTATAACTATTATTTTAGAAGCAAACACTACTGTAAAACCAATACCAAAACAGATGATAGTGTGTGCCCCGAAAGCCAAAATTGCACGCATATACATAGGGTCTGAAAATCTATATGTGCAGTTTATAAACTGAAAATGCCAGGTGTTTTCCAGCTTTCAGCGCCAGCAGAGCTGCTTGTACTATGCTTCAACTACAAGATTTTAACTCCCTAAATGCCAGTTTGTTTGCGTTCACATCTAAGTAGTGGTCTTATTCTCTGACTAGATCTTGTCTCCATCTTGTATTTTGTATCTCTCTGTGTAGACCTTCAAATATTCCAGTCTTCTTCTAAACAGATTAGAGGGAAAGGGGGGGGGGGGGGGGGCTGTAACGGTATGTTTTCAGTGATTTTGGGCAAGCACAAAACTGCAGCCTATAACTGTTAATCAAAATAACCTTATTTCTATTTCATTAGGAGCTAAATTAACCCTTTGTGTGATACATAAAAGTAACTTCTGCAAGACTGCCCCTTACCACTATTACACATGTTGATAAAATTTATACCCTGGTATCAGTGTCCCATTGATTATTCTCCTTCCACCATGTTTCTGATATGGCTATAATTTCTGTATCTTCTTGTGATGCCAAATCTTCTAACTCACCAATCTTACCATTCAGACTTCTGGCATTTGCATACAGAGATTTTAAAATGTTATTTTTGGTACTTTAATTTCTCTTTGTATTCACAACCTGCTTATTAACAAATGATGCAGGCAGTTTAGAATCATTCACTTTGGTGCACTTTTTATCTACATCCATCTGGGCTATCTTGGCGTTGACCACAGCTTCTGTACTGAGATATGATAATTTCTCTGTTTTTAAAGTATCCTTGGAATATACTTCCCTCTGAATCATACACTTCTGAGTGACTGACTGCTTTCTTCCACGGTTTAATTTAAAAGCTGCTCTATTTCCTTTCTAAATGTTAGTGCCAATAGCTTGGTTAAAGATGACTTCACCCCATTGGAATAGGTACCCCTTCTCCTAGACTGTTCCTCAGATCCTGACAAATCTAAAGCCCTTTTCCCTGCACCATAGTGTCATCCATTCATTGCGACTCTGGAGCTCAGCTTGCCTCTGGGGTACTGCACTGGAATGGGGAGCATATCTGAGAATGCAAACCTGGCGTTTTTGAATCTGAGTTTCCTACTGAACAACCTAAATTTAGCATACAGAACCTCCTTCCCATATCCTTCTTTTTTCATTGGTACCAATATGTACCACAAAAGTCAGCTTCTCACCAGCACTCAGTATACTCTTATCTAGGTGATATGTGAGGTCCACTGCCTTTGCGCCAGGCAGGCAAATTACCAGCGATCCTTATGCCCACTCAGCTATCTATATTCCTAATGTTTGAATCACCAGCTTCAGTGGCCTGCCTATCCCTTCCCTCCCTGGCATATGCCCTGAAGAGACATACTTGCTGTGAGAGAATATAGCATCACCTGGAGGGCAGATCCTAGCTGCAGGACTTCTGCCAGTCTGAGATGATGGTCTCCTGCTAGGTGATCTTGCTCCTCCAAAACAGCACAAGGGCTGCTAGACTGGAATTGGGATGGCTCTAATATGTTCCTGAAGTTCTCCTCTATATACCTCTCTGTCTGCCTCAGCAGCTTTCAGTCTGCCATTCTGGCCTCCAGAGATTGGACTCATTCTCTGAGAGTCAGGTAGATAATCAGACATGTGGCACTCCGTGCAGAAGATTGGATAGCCTCCACCTTGCTGCTGGACTGCTGTCTGCATCTTAATTTTTTTGTGTTGCTAAAGTTTTGAAAGCTGATTAAAGAGTGGTTGTCTCAATTTAAGGGTTTTATTTTTATTAATTGTCTTTTAAATCTAAGGAGGTCAGTATTCAAAGCTGGCCATTTAAGTAACTTAGCCGGATAAGTTACGATATATACTCAGCGCACGGTGAAGCCGCTGAAGATACACTTATATGTGTGCACTTCACTGGATAAGTCTACCCAGCTAAGCTTAGACCTGCTCTATGGGGCGTGTAAACTTAAATGCACGCTTATATTCCTAAGTCCGAATATTGGTAGTTAGATGTATAAATTATACATCTAACTTGCTCTGGCTCCAGTCCGTCCAATACACGCCCATTTGTTTTGTTTTATACATTGTAGTTGTAAAAGGGACTTGTATGGCAAAGTGGCGGCCACTGAATGTATATGTATATTCAGTAGCCGCTACTTAGCTGCATAAGTCCCGCTTATCTGGCTAATTTGTGCTGAACACACTTTGAATATTGACCTCAGGGAAGAGGAATAGCCTAAAGCAGCGGGCTACGAACCAGGAGACCAGGGTTCGATTCCCGCTGTCGTTCCTTGTGACCTTGGGCAAGTCACTTTACCCTCCATTGCCTCAGGTTCAAAACTTAGATTGTAAGTCCTCTGGGGATAGGGAAATACCTACAGTACCTGAATGTAAACCGATGTGATATCTCAGATCGAATGCCGGTATATAAAAACAATAAATAAATAAATAAATTTTGATTACCAGATGACTGATAGCTTGTGATTAAACAGGAACAGGAGAAACATGAGGCCATCACTATAAAAAGGGTTAATTGTACGTTATTCTACATCACTAATTGATTCTATCTAGTTGTCCAGGATCCAGTACTACCTTTTGAGATCAAGTAAGAGATCTTTGCAAACTCACACTTCTAACATTGGCAAATAAATAACTTTAAACTAGCTCACAGAATTAATCCTGTCTTTTCTCCAGAATACACCCAATTATAACACTTGCAAACAATTACTCTGTTTTGTAGGCATGAAATCAGAAAACTTGACCCAAAAGTTAGAAACCTCTATGAAGTAAGAAGAAACATAATTTTACTACAACCTTTTTCTCTAGCCATGAATATAGTTCAGTGTAAATATCTTGTAATCTGTCTTCTACTTGCTATGTAGAATCTCTTGCTAATAAGGAGTTAATTCCACTTTGAACATTCTCAGTTTGAACATATGGCTATTTAAAGAGAAAACTGATATTTTTATGCTAAAGATTAGTACTTGTCATGAAATGCTTAATTTTACAACTGCTGTTCAGATTAGGCAGAAAAATGAAATGAGTATATTAATTGCAGACTGCCTATTAATTGTTACTGCCGTAATAACATTGCCGAGACATTTCTCAGACTTCTGCTGCTGAGACCCCTTGGTTTTCCTGCTTCATTTGCTCCTAGCATGCACTCGGGAGATCCAGTGTACTGTAACGTGTCTTGAACAGCAAATGGTAGTGTTTTAAAAGATAACTTAATTGGTAACTGACTACAAAAATGCTACTGCTGATGCAAATTAATGAAGCAACAGACTGATTGATGTGACATTTTCTGATTGATGACATTAATCACTTTTAACTCCAACCTTCTGATGGAATGTGAAAGAAGTTATTTCTGCAGTGCTGAATACTGATTTTATTCCTAGCTTTTAATTGGTTTGACAGGGTTTCATTATACAAATATATAATTATTTGAGATTTTGTAAGTAATTTATATTGTTAAGAATGTATCAGGAGCCAGGCTAATCAGAATAAACAGGGAACCCACCCACTCCCCTCCTTGAACCCCATTTGGGCACTAGGCAAGTTCAATTTGGTAGATAGTTGGAAAGAAATTTCACTATAATTATTTTCATGGGATGGGAGATTGGTTGTTAAAAGAATTTACAGCCAGTATATTTCCAGTTTTTATAATTTCTCAAAATCATTACTTCCATTTTATAAAATATATTGATGCGTGTCTAGAAATACATTTTAAACAAGAAAAATCTGAAAATATAGTAGAGCACTTTTTATCTGGAAATGTTGGAACCAGCGTTGTTCCAGATAATGTATAATTTCCATGTAATGGGAGTTCCATATAACGGGAGAAGTAATGGTTGTTCAAAGAAAAACTTTTGAGTGCTAAATAATAATAATAATTAAAAAAAAATGGTGCCTAAAAAGTGGGAAGCTATACATATGGAGTTCCTATATTTGTTTGAGACTATGAGCTAGTACATTTGTGATCATTTTAAGCCAGCTAGCATTCAGTAAGAGCCAACTAGATGTTAAGATTTGAAGTGTTATAATGGGGGTGATGGGATAAGGGACTTTCCAGAGTAATCACTTCATTATTTTCATAAGCAGCCATGGCCACCACCTTGCATTCCCAGAATTGCTCAAAAGAGGTGAAGAAGAAGGCAGATAATTTACAAGCAAGAAAAGGTGAAACTGAGGCAATGGAAATTTAGCCCTCTCCATTAACATAAACCAGATACATGTTCCCATTGACTCCTTGATACGGCAGCTAAATAAGAGAGGTACAATTAAGTGGTAAGTAGGTGGAAGAAATATTGAGTTATCCATCTAAATGGCAAGTTATCCATCTAACTCCGTGTTATCCAAGTTAGCCATCTACTCTAAATTAGGCATTTAAATGTTTAGTTTTGAATATTGACCTTATTGTGTCTCATTGGGGTTTTGGCAGTCAGAGAAGCAGCACGCTTTTTTTTTTTTTTAAAGCAGCAGCCAATCTTGCAACTTTATGGACTTTTTCCCCCTGAAGAAAGCAGGTTTTTGGATTGATCATTTTGCAACATCCACCATCACACTTGCATCAGATTCAGTTCTTAAAGGTCTTTAGGCCCATTACTACCACCAGTGCCAGAATTGCTGGAAACAGAAGAGGAGCAATGCTGCAGATCTGCCATAACTGTGACTGCAAATGAAGGGCTTGTGGGCAAGGCAGAGTGAAGCTGAGATGCTGGGTTATGTTATCTCCTTGGATGCACAGATTTGGAATAATGAATAATATATAATGGAACATGGTATGGACAATGCATTTTTTTTCTGGATATTGGAAATTTTGGGATATGAGTCTTCAGATAAAAAGTGCTCTCTTGTATAGATATCTGAAGGGTGGCTAGAGACTTTAGTACTTGGTCTGTTTATATTTGTGATCCAGTTTATTTTGAAATTTCTGGAGGACTGCCATCTGTCATGCTTTACGTATTTCCTGTGATACTATAAAGTTTGTAATTTATTTTATTTATTTATTTAATTTCTTTTCCTATACCGATGCTCAAGACTAGGTCTTATCGTACCGGTTTACAATGTAACTGAGGGGAAACCAATTAACATCAAGGTAGAAAGTAAAGTTACATTAAACAGGGAGCATAAAACCTGGGCAATGGAAGACAGTAGAGAGTTTAAACTAAGAAACAATTAGAGAGAGAAAATATATATGTAACACATTCTGATTTTTGGTATGCATAGCTAATATAAAATAACTAAGCAATTTGGACTACACCTTGTATGAAAAGAGCAATGTTATCTCTATTCCTTTGTTGTTTTTGAACTTTTAAGTTTTATAAGTTGCCACTCAGATCCTTACAGTGGAATGTATTTGTCCTTTCTTTTATTTACTTAGTAGGAGGCTTCATCGAGCAGTTCCCTTAGCATTCAAGTAGAGTAAGATTGAGCACAAATTTGTATTTATTTGTGTCTTCATTAATTATGAATAATTAGAAGTTTAATGTGAATTTACTTTCTTGTGCTATGCATGTAAAAACTGCTTAGGGGTTGGTTCAATTATGTATCTCTGTCCAGAAGCATGATTAACTTCCCTTAAGATTCACTGATGGGATCCACACTTGGGGGAGAAGTTCCATGATCTTATATATTTTATTGGAAATGACTAGAACCGGACGAAGTTTATTTTATTTATTTATTTTATTTAAAAGGTTTTATATACCGATGTTTGGTTGGAGTACCATCACCTCGGTTCCCAAAAATACAATTTAAAAATTCATTCTACATAAATCCGTAAAATCTCAAGCAATAAAAATTACAAAAAATTAACTACTCATGAACTTATATCAACCCAGTAATTTATAGACAAAGATTTCTGCATTGTAGCTTTTCAGAATATATCTCTTAGCTTGGACTGGTATTAAACGCCTGGTTGAATAGCCACGTTTTCAAAGCTTTTCTGAGAGTTTTTAAATTGGACACAAGTCTTAATTGTTCTGGCAGGGAGTTCCAGAGCTTAGACCTAGCTAATGATAGGGGCTCGATCTCTAACGGATGTTAATTTGGCTGAGGTTAGAGATGGAATAGATAAGAACCCCTTATTAGCTGACCTGAGATTACGGATTGGTGTGTGGATTCTTACAGAGGCAGCTAGTCATTCAACTTGTTTTCCATAAACAGTTTTATGTAGTATGCATAATGTTTTGTACTGTATTCGTTGTTCTATGGGTAACCAATGAAGTTTTATTAATATGGGTGTAATATGATCTTTTTTATGTGAACCGGTCAATACTCTCACTGCAGAAGTTCAGATCATTTTCAACTGGGTAGTGTGAAACATTCTAGAAAGTCCATGCAAATGATTGTTTTTCACTTCTTTTCTTGTTTATATTTTTTAGTTGTAACTGCATGTGAAATCATTTAAGGTACCTGATCTTACATTTGAAAACCAAACAATTTCTAGACCTCATTTTTGACAATATCTCCCATTAAGGAATTAAGTCTGACTTGAAGGAATAGCATGAATCTGGACTGTTCAAGTGTAGATTTAAGGAAAATATATTTTTAAATTGGAATATGAATATAGTAAAGGATGCATGCTTCTCATTATCAAGCAGAGGATTAACACTTATGGAAAAATTATTAAGCAGGGATTTAGATTTGGGAGTTTTAAAAATTTAATTACTCATATTTTCAAACCTTGCTCAAGGCGAGGTAGAATTTAGGTACTCTTTAATAATTGTTTCTCTGCCTCAAATAGGCTTGAACAATTGAAGTTGGTACCTGAGACAATAGAGGTTGAAGTGCCTGTGACCTCAGACAAAACATGTCAGTGGGAGAAGCAGCATTGGAACCTTGGTTTCCCTGGTTCTCAGTCACGGCTCAATTATCAATGTCAAGAACACTGGTGAACCTCCAAGGGTCCTGTCGAGATTTATGCACTACTTCTGGATCATTGATCTTCAACTTGTCATCTTATACTTTGAATCCGATTGAGCATCAGGTGCTGGAACATGGACTATCAATTGTTCCAATAATCTCTTATGATCCATTCGACATTAAAGTTCATTTAGACCGGTTCAAATTCTCTTTTTCCCCAGTGTTCTCAACCAGCCTCAACTGATAATTCAGTAATGTGTCGCTGCTCCAGCTGGATACCCCCGACCCAGTCGATCCTGTCATTGCAACTTTTGAAAGGCTGGTCTTACATGACCTGGCAGAACAGGAGCATTGATTATCTAGATCTCATCACAACTATCCCACGCTGAGCAGTTTGCATTCGTGCCCTTTCATAAAATGATACACTGGTGACAAAGGGGGTGGGATAGTTCTGATGGACCAGGTTGACCATGTGGCTGAAGTTAACCACCAGTTCTCTAATTCTTCCTTTATTGTTGAACTTGATGCAGATCACACTCCCCAGTTGTTGAACTGATCAGTACGATGGTACAGCTTGAGGTTGACTCAGGTTTTCTAACATCTAAGGAAGCCAATTTTTTGATAGAAAGGAATCCTTTGATACCAGTGTTCTATGTGCTCCCCAAGGTACACAAGAACCTAGGGAAACCCCTGGGCCACCCCATTGTGATGAGCATAGGCTTGTCCTTGAACTGTTATCGAAATTTGTTGATTTTTTTTCTTCAACCATTTGTGCCCCTATCACTATCATATGTTAAGGATTCAGGACATTTCATCATGATTCTTAACACTGTTAATTTAGCTGATGGGAGTGATGCATATTTGGCCACTTTAGTCATTGAGGCTGTAAACATGAGCAGACCCCAGGAAGACTATTACTGTGGTCAGGAATGTGTTAGAATGACGGCCTCCTAACCCTGTGATTCCTACAGATTTTTTGGTAGATTTAACAAGGATAGCATTGACACAGAATTATTTCATGTTTGAAGGATACTTCCACAACAGATCTATGGTATGGCAATGGGGGCTACAATGGTCCCTGACATTTCCTGTTTATATGTGGCCAGATTTGAGTCACTATGGTTAATGGAGTCTTCTTTTTTCATCTTTCATTATCAAGTGACTTTGTTTTATTGACTGTTTTCTTAGTCTGGCAGGGCACTTTGATTCAATTCTACTTATTTTTAGACTTGTTAAACATCCGTGATCCTTGTCTAAAATTCATGCATTGCATTTATAAATCACAGGTTACTTTTTTAGATATGATGGTTCGACTTCATGATGACACTTTTTATGCTTCCATTTTTAGGAAAGACACTGATAACTACTATATGCTAGCAAGGTATTTTTATCACCCATGGACACCGCACGATAATAGCCCAATGGGTCAATTTTTGAGACGATGTTGGATTTGTTCAGATCGCTCAGATTTTATAATTTAAGCACAGGAAATGGCCAATACGTTTCTTCTAAGAGGCTACCCTTGACGTGTTATTAAGATTATGTTCAAGCAGGTGCTTTTTACACTTCGTGAGTGGTTAGCTCTACCATCCACTTCAACCTCCACTGAGTAATTAACTTTTATTCTACTGCTTTTGCGAAGGATTGTCCCCTTTTGTGCCATTATCAAAAAGCACTGGGATGTTCTTACTCTCCACCAGGTTTTGCCACTGCACCACAATTTGTCTTTAGACAGGGCCACAATTTGAGAAATTGATTTCATCCACTTTCTTTTCATCCTATTCTAACACTAATTTCAAAGGGCACCAACCCCGCAGGTTCTGTCGGGCATTTCCTCTATTCCTCTCTTTGACTGTATTTATTTATTTATTTAACATTTTTCTATACCGACCTTCATGGTTAAATACCATATCAGATCGGTTTACATCGAACAGGGGTATATAACTGAGATAAAGGAAACAAAAGTTACTTTTAACGAGGATCGTGAACTTGGAAGCTAAGGCAGCTGGAAGAAAAAGGCCCGAAGAGGGCATCAACTTAGATTAAGTTAGAGAGACATAACAAATTCCAGTCTAGTGTTAGTCCACATATTAGAGGAAGTATCCATGCAGATCAGGTAATCAGGGGAGGAAGGAGGTTCCATTGTTCGTGAGTAGATTAAACACCTAATGTGTGTCCCAGGGATCTGGGAAGGCTTGGCGGAACAGCCAAGTTTTGGTTAAATTTGTCCACAGATTGTACCTCTAAGGGTGTTGTATATGTGATTTTATGTCCTTGTCCCTGTTTGTACATGGGCAAAACAATACGGACTTTAAAGACACATTTCCTGGAGCATTGCAGTTGTCTTCGCCGCTCCCGAATTGAGGCCCTGCTAGTCTCCCACTGGCAAGAGTACCATCATGAAATAGATGATTTATGGTTTTTTTGCCATTGAACAGGTGTCTTGCAGACTAGGATGGGAGATTTTGACAACTTGCTTCTCCAAAAGGAGCAGCGATGGATTTTCACTCTACAAGCATTATCTCTGCAAGGTTTAAATCAGGAGATAGAATGGACTCCATTTTTTTTTTAAGAAACATTTTTAGAAAATATCTTTTAAAAAGGATGTTTTCTAAAAATATTTTGTAAAATATTTTTTTTTCTGACTTTTCTATTTTGTGATATTTTGATTTTCTGATGCTGCAGTTATCCTGGTCACTATCAGCCTTTGATTGGCTGATGACAAAGCCATTAGTGGAGTGGCCAGATCATGTGACCAGTTGCTGCATTTTTTTGATTGTTTATATCTTTTGTTGGTAGAAGCATAATTACTTCAGTTTCATTCTGCCATGTCGCAATAAAGTGAGTTCATAAATCCTCCCGTAAAAGGTATGAGGTTTTATTATTTTTTGTTTTACTAAGGGGCTCTTCACTATCCATATGTTTGAATGGGTATTGATTGTACTTTTCCTATTTGTGTTTGTAGTGTTTTATCTCTTCCAAAGAAACATGCTATGCAAAACACGTTTGTGTCAGGGGATACACTTGCTTGCAAAATTTTTTGTCCTTAAAACGTATCTGTTGGAATGATATGTTGAATGAATAAAATTCACTTTGAAAATTACTTTTGTGGTTTAAGGCTTTTCACATACTTTCATCACACGAATGTTAAACTGGATGCCATCTTACCCTTCTTTATTTATTTTAGATATAAATATTTCACAAGAAGTAAGCATGCCTCCATGGTATGAGACTCAAAAGGGGTGGGATCAAGAGTATCACAAGAAAATGTTTATTCATTGAAAAGATTATGGAGCCAAAAGAATTACAGATTTCAAGAGTGCATGGGATTAAGCATGGAGAATCCTTAGCAATGAAAATGTGCAGATAGTCTGATATCGGGTCAGTTCTCTGCAATTGCATCAGGAATGGGCAGAGTAGATGGGTCTCGTATTCCTAATCCATTCTCATTTTCTGTGTTTGTATGAGTAAGACCAAAAAGAAAAGCAATAGAGTGTAGAAACAGACAAGCTGATATTCTGGGGAAGCTTACATCTTTCCCCTATTTTGCTTATTCACTCTCGTTCTTATAAAATGAAGGAAAACTGTATTTATATATTGATTGATCTGGCAGCTTCTTTATACTTCTTTGGGTGTCCAGCTCAATTGAGACTAGGGCTGCAATGTAGTGCAATGCACTTTCATTCACAACTACCTCAAAGATTCTTTTCCATATGTTATATCCTTCTCCAACATAATTTAGTCTGGTAATTGCAGTGACAGACTTCAGCTGGAGTCATGCACCCAGGGCTTCATCTGGAAGCTTGCAACCATGAACACTACATCTGGTTACCAGATGTTGCCATTGTGTGATGACTATGGCTGCTTTGCCCCAAGGAATGTGACCACTGCCTTCATGGTATCCCTGGCCAATGATGATGGTGGTAGTGGTGGTGGTGGTGGGGGGATGGGGACGGAAGACCTGAGCCAGTGATCGAACTTAGGTCCTGACTCCCTTTCCATGGCAGTGCTTGGATGAAGCAAAGATTTTATTAAAACATGAACCTATTGCTTACCTTCATACCTTCTTAGCTTACTTTTTGGAGGGAAGAGAGCTTAAGATATCACTATGTCTGTGTGAGTATTTGTTCCCTCCCCAACGCCCCCTCAATAACTTTTGTGTTTAATGTCGGATCGACACCAAATTTTCAGTATATGTCAGGCAATGCCAGGGAGTCCTGACAAGAGTGTTGTTTTTCTGGATCTCCATGGATGCACATACAAGCGTCCTGGAAAGTAGTTTTGTGTGGAACTTGTTAATCTGACATTTTATATTTTTTGTGTAGAAATCCTAAAGGATCTCTACTAAGGAATAGCTCATCTTTAAGGGGAACAATACAGTATAATTAGGGTGGGTTGTAGCTCACCCATGTGGGAGCATGCATCAGTGAGCTCCTAGTCTATATAAATCCCTGCCATCATTTTATATTGTGGAATTTTTAATTGACTTTTGTAGGGGGCCACAGGTCTTGTTTGCTGCTCTGCGATGTGCCAGTATTGTGCGCACGTGACGAGGCCCTACTGCGCACAATACCGAATGCATCGTGGTGGCATTATTCTAATTAGGGGAAGGAGAGGAGAGTGGGTGGGGTTTGGGTGGAATTATTTTCCAGTAGCACTGTGGGCAATAATGTTTTTTACATTATCGCTGGCAGCACCGTGGGAAATAACTACACACCTTTTCCCGTGGCGCTATGGGGATATTAGTGTGCGGCGCAATCGCACCGCCACGATGCGGCTGTCTGCCCACTATCGCCCCCCTGCCCCTTTTTTTTTTTCGCGCCTCATCTAGGGTTTAGTTTGCTACGGAAGGACCTGGGGTCTCTAGGATTTAGACTTGGGTTAAGTGAATCAAGCAGAATGCTGTTTCCTCATTTTGGCCATGGTTGTTGGAAACCTTTCTTTTGTGAGGAGGAAGCTTTTTCTACCCTTCTTGCCTCTTGTTTCGGTTTCCCCTTTTTCTTAAGAAGTTTTCTTTTATCCGAGTACCCTAGGGACTGGGGACTCAGTCTTTTCCTAACATTTTGAGGAAGGGTGTCTCTTACAGAGAGGGAGAACCAGTGCATCATCAATGTCTTCATAGAGGAATAAATCCTCATTCATTCCCAGGGAGGAGGAGTGAAAGATGGGAAAAGGAGACAGTGGCACGTCCATGCTCTTCTCAGTGAGATTAAGGGAAGAGAGGAGCAAAAATAGCTATTGGCAGAGAAGTCACAAACTGCCCCAGTGGTTGGAATTGGCTTTAACATCAGAGTAGCTTTACTGGAAGCCTAAGGTCATAAATTTATTGAAGGTCTAAAATGTACAAGGATTCTGTAAAATATCAAGAGCTGTGAAGAATCCATTTATCATCTTTCCATTCTTAATCAGTAAAAGCTAAAGTTGGACACCACATCAGATTCCAGTGTGATTATTAGTACTTTTATAATGGACTTGAATACTACTACTACTACTACTTTCTATAGCACTACACAACATATGCAGAGCTGTACAAAACATACAAAAAAAACCAGTCCCTGCTCAATAGAGCTTATAATCTAATAAGACAAATATATAGGACAAGAGACTTGGGGTATTTCATAAAGCAAGACAATGGTTAAAAAGAAAAAAAGTTAACAAGACTAAAAGCTGACAATCGGGCATAAGATTTAAAAGCGTTTTCAAAAAGGTGGTTCTTTAGAGGGGATTTAAACATGCACCAATTCAGGAAGACTATTCCAAGCACACGGCGCAGCCAGGTGGAAAGCACGGAGTGTGGAATTGGTAGTAGAGATGGGCACAGACAGGAGTAACTTATCGGAGGAGTGGGTCTAGAGAGAGATAAGAGAGGAGAGGTAGTGAGGTGCTACAGAGTGAAGGCATTTGTAGGTGAGAAAAAGGAGCTTGAACTGAATGATTAAGATTCAAGCAATGCACAGGACCTAGAAGAGTAATCTTCCCCTTATCAGGGAATTCTGAGAGTTAATTAACTTCAGAAAAGGACAGTAGGCATCTGAGATTGTGTTTGAGGTATGGCTTTAACGGCCCTATTGGGGAACTCTAGCCCAGGGGTACATATGAAATATATAATTTATACTGGTACTACATTAAGACCAGTAATCCAAACTAGTTGACGCTTTCTAACTTTTTTTTTTTTTAGTGTTTGTATTTATAGAGTAAGGCAATCCCACAAAAAAGATTTGTGCAAGGTCCAATTTATTTCAAAAATCAAAAACACACAAAGCAACCTAAAACCTAACAGGTAGAAGTAATTTCTGTTTTTCCTTAGATAGGTCTGGATTCCAACCACTTTCTGACTGAATCTGTGCGAGAGAGCAGCTATAATTTTTCAGAATGTAGCCTGAGGCTAAAAAAGGTATATGGCTACTAATTAGTACTAAATATGCATCAGCTCTGTCTTTGCTGATAATGATTTTCAGGGAAGACAGACTGCTGCTGTAAGGCTTTGGTAGCGACCTTTTAATTAGCCTTTGAGTAGTGTGCGGTGTGTAATACACAGGACATGCACTCCCTATTGTGTTTACTTAGTTAAGTGGGGAAAGGAAAAGTATGCCTCTCTGAAAGTCTTACAGATAGAATTACTGGGCAGGTTCTTGGAGCAACAGAATTAAATTCTAAATGTGCCTGTTTGTTTGCTCAGGCTAACATTGTGTTCAGTACTTCAGAGCTGCGTGACAGCTTTCATCTTATCTCTTCTGACAGATATAATTGCTTTTTTTTTTTCTTCTTTTCATGGACTGCATAGCTTCTTAACATTTGTAAAATTAAACCTTCCTTGGATAAAAATAGGGTTGAAGAATGACAGAGGGCATCATCTTCTTTTTGTGTCTGGTTCCGATCCGAATTGGCTCACTGCCAAAGCAAGCTCAATGACTTTTGTCTAATACTTGGTGAGAATGAATCTGCATCAGGAAAACACAGAGAATTAATATTCTACAGTTGCTTTGCTGAACTGATGTCCAATTTTAATTGTTGAGACTAATGTATTTTTTGTGCCCAGAAGGATCTCTCCCTATAACCTAGTTTGTAATGCTGTCTGTGTTGAGTGCATGTTTAGCTATCATCAGTGGTGGCATAGTGCACCAGAGAATAACTGCATTATGGATTTTGCCTCTGTTTTCTTCTATTCAGGGCCTAGGAGTGCTAATGTACTGATGCTGCAAAACTATAATAATCTCCTATATTTGACCATGCCCCATTTGGTACATTTATAATTAAAAAAAAAAAATTACTTCCTATCTAATTTTCTTTGGTCTGTATTCCTTAATTTTCAGTGGCTTGAGGTCTTAGACCAATGGCAAGCTCTATAGGAGAGCTTTTCAAACCTGTCCTGGAGGTCCCATATCCAGTTAGGTTTTTAGCCTATCCACCATGAATATGCATGAGATCAATCTACATAAACAGGGTGTCTGATATATACAAATCCATCTCATGCATATATATTGCGGATAACCTAAAAAAAACCAAACTAGACTAGCTGTGGAAAGGTTTGGGAAGGCCTCTTCATTTATATTAAACATAAAACCAGGTAGTGCAAAAAGAGTATGATGTATGCAAAAGAGAAAAAAGAATGTTCTGCCTTTCACTGCTCCCAAAATTAGAGGTAACAGCTTTACTAAAAGTTATTTTTATACTGAAGGGTGGACAACATTAAACTTCATTACATTTTTAAAGCACTTTTATCCAAACTTCTTCACAATGCAGCCTATGTTAAACCAGATGAATGGTGGCAAGGAAATACAGTGAACTGGAAATGGGCTCAAAGACATGAGAGAGGACTTGGCTTTTAATTTGGGAGCAATTAGATTTTGAAGAGCTTTTTTAAACTTCGCAGAGAAGGTACATAACAAATATGCAGAAGTAATGTCTGATATTAAGACTAATTTGGGGTTAGCACAGTGAAGAAAGATGATAAACTGGTAAGAATGAGTATTCCTTAGCAAATCTGAGAAGGTCTATACCAAAGAAGCCAGTTAAAAGGTGGAGATATGTGAATCTGGCAAGGGAGGAGGAAAGTGAACTAAACTGCACCATATGTGGATCATTTGTAATATGCAAAGAGTGGAAGAGGAGAGGCTGAACAAAAGTGAACTATAAAATACATTGTAGGTCTGCACAGTGCTTGGCATAGTATTCCATCACAGTTGGCAGTTGGATTATCTGTGTTGAAATACTACTTTAACAGATTAGTCTAATTAAAGAAGCTGTGGCTCATACTTGAAGTAAAATAATTGCTATACTATGGAAGTTGGACTGCCAAAGCCATTGTGTTGGTACTACTAAAGAAAAAAACCTACAGTTTCAGCTGAATTGCATGGAGTCTGAGAAAATGATTCAAACCTTCGGCTTCTTTTTTCTCTCCATTGACAAGCAGTGCTGAATTAACCATGACATGAGGGTGATGTCAACGGTGCTGAACAGATCCATCTCTCTGAGCTCATTAAGAATTTACTGAGCATGTGTGGTGGTTCCTGCACACGTGCTCCCTCCTGAACCCCTCAGCCTGATTTGGTCTGCATTTTCACATAGATATGTGACCCTCTCTCAGATTTTTCAATATTTTTCAATATATTTTTTTTTGTCTCCTTTTCCCACTGTTTTGGCAGCCCTTCAACAGCACATTTAAGTGCTACCCTCGTAGTAGGATGTCTGCTGCTTCTTCTCAAGACGTCCAGGGGAGAAACCCAAGAAGCAGCCAGTTAGTGGCTTCAAGTCTTGCACCTGCGAGTGCTAAATGTCGATCACCAATGCCCATGAAGTTTGTTACAAGTGTTTGGTCCTGAACCACAACATGGAAAACTGTTACAATTGTAAAGTCTCCTATAGCTCAGCAATTGTGGGCCTGGGAAATTCAGGATCTCCAGAGGGCACTCTAGGAACATGCCCACAAGTCCGGTCACAGAAGTTGCTCCTCCTCTCAGAGCAGAGCCTGCTTGAGCTTTCACCGTATAAAATTGAACAAGTGCTCCTCCTATCACCGTTTCACTGCAAAAGCTCCCCCTTCTCCCGTACTGGGCTCTGAATCTGCAACAGGTACATGATTGAAAAAGGCACAGAAGCACTTGATGTTAGAAGAGATGCAGACATTGGCATCTATGCGAGATTTGTCCCTAAGGCAGAGCTCTTTGGCACTGAAGGGAAAGAAGCAATATGGTATAATAAATGGTGGCTCTTTGGCAGCTCGACCCCTGTTAGCACCACACCACAGTTCTAGTCATCTTTCATGGCATGGAAGGTCTCACATTCCATGGTACTGTTGGTATGGAGGCTTAAACTCTGCTGCCGATACTATCCATTATATCTGTGGCGTCAATGAAAAAGGAACCTGATGATATTCTACTGGCATAGATACATGAATTTCAAAAGCAGAGCCTATCTAAATAGTGCGTAGCGCCTCTGAGCCCTTCTTTTTGTTGGTGCCAAGTACTTCAGATTTACTACAGCAAATAGAGGAAGATCCTATTTGGGTCTCAGAAGAGGATGTTTCTTATCGAGCTCTGGCCCAAAGACCATAACAACCAATGAATCAACTCACTGAGTTGGTGAAGAATTTCTTTGACTTTCTGGCTTCTGAAGAATGGAGAGGTGCTCTGGAGCTTCTCCTATTCAAAATGGGTGAGGTATTCCTTCAAACAGAGGCCCCCAATTAGTCCTAGGATACATATAGTAGTAGTAGTTCAGTATTCCACTGGCTCATTTGCATATGAGAGACATACAGTGGGGCCTTTGGTGTCAGTGGGATAAGCTAGGACAACCATTGGCCCACTGCATTAGGATGTTAGCTGGAATGAAGATGTCTTTTTTGGTGATGCTTGAAACCATCAGTTCTGTATAGTGCACCTTGGTGCCATAACCACATACTTTCACATGCTGAGTCCCAATGAGGAAAGAGAAAATAAATAGTGAAGTTGGATTCTTGGGCAATAAGCAAAGAGGTCCAGATTGGCACTACGCCAAAAATCTCTTCCATTTCAAGACATAAGCCTTCCTGATCTAAAATTTCCTGGTTGAGATCAAGATTTTTTCCACTTCTTTAGAAGGGATCAGGGAAGAAATTATCATGTGCTCAACATCCATTCCGTGAGGGATGAGAAGACAGATTCGGATGGCAGAGATGTCTCTCCTCACACAGTCTCTGCACAGATTCCCAATTATCTCTCTTTCCAGGGGCGAAGACTCCAAATGAGTGAGCTCAAGTGTAACTCAAATTGTTTTACTCAGTTTTTCTCAGTTCTCCTTGATCTCATGCACTGTAAATGAATCTCAAGTTGAAAAGAGGTCCCATGAAACACGCAACCCTCGATGTTCCTTATCAGGGCAGGAAGAAGGGGGTTGCCAAAATCTTCTTCCTAGATCTTTTAACAAAAATGTCTTTTGATCCCAAAACTGATCTTAACATCAGAGTTGTTCCTTGCAGTGGGTCACTATCTCTAGGACAGGTATTCCTTATCCCTGGGCACCCCAAACACGGGGTTCCCCATGCTCAGGAGATGCCCTGATGTTTCACAAGGCTCCTACCACAAAATTTGAAAAAACTCAAACAACCCAGAAGGAAAATCCCAACCAGCCAGTGAATCATCTGGAAAAGAAAAACCATTATGACCCTGACTAGGATCTCCAGGCAGGGTTTGCCCAGGTCCTCTGATTGGACCTGAAAAATCAAACTCAGAAAAAGCTCCACACTACCTTCTAATTCTAACTCAAAGCTGCACTGCCCCCAGA
This sequence comes from Rhinatrema bivittatum, assembly GCF_901001135.1. Taxonomy (NCBI): domain Eukaryota; kingdom Metazoa; phylum Chordata; class Amphibia; order Gymnophiona; family Rhinatrematidae; genus Rhinatrema; species Rhinatrema bivittatum. The sequence goes on along the minus strand of NC_042617.1, from coordinate 392,242,967 downwards.
TTGCATTGGTGCAAGCTGGAAGGCGGACCATCCCAACACCCTCAAAGGGAGGGGCTGCATTTGAATGGAACCTCCCCAATTTCTGACTTACACTAGATTGCTTATAGGAATATCCAGGGCTTAAGGGTGACGTAACCGAAGGGTCCATCATGCTGCCAATTGGATTGTGGGCTTCTAAAACATGAGCTTCTAACATGTCATCCACCATATTTTCTTTAGAGATAAGATTAGCTGAATAGTGTTATTACATCTGAATTTTAAATTGTTCATATCCTTTCTATTTTGTGGTGTACCTTGTAGTATTCAATTTTTCTTCTTGAATTGTGTTGAGAGAATGGGGGATTTTCTTTAATTTTTAGCACATTTTATGAAATTAAAGCACTTTTTTGTTTTCAGTTTTCTGTCTATGACCCAGACATTGCAGGCAGGCAAACCCCCTTCCTCCCCCCCCCCCCCCCCCAAGAATTTTCGTGTGAAGGTGACTGGAGCAGTGGGACTGGTGAGGTTCTCAAAACCTCTCCAACTGAAGACACGGAGGAGCTGATGGCTGGAGTAGCAGGGCTGGCAAGGTTCCCCAGGCCCTGCCAGCCAAAGACATGACAGAGCCACCAGCTGGAGCAGCAAGCCTAGCAGGGTTCCTTAAACTTTGCCAGTCAAAGACAGACAAACTAGTGGCCATGCACATATGATTCTTTCTTTGTCACTACTCCTGCTTCTGCATGATGGCAGTTTCAGTGTAGTCCTAGCTGAATTTATGAAACCTCCTTTCAAACCTGTTGCATTTGAAGTTTGTCATCTGGAAAGTGTTGTTTCTCATGGCAGTCACTTCAGTAGAAAGAGTATGTGAACTATAGGCTCTGGTTTCATATTCACCATGCCTTCAATTTATTTTACAATAGGATAGGAGCTCACTCTAAGTTTCAACTGAAAGTGGTGTCTGTGTTCCATATTAATGAAGCTATTGGGCTACCTATATTTTTCCAAGACAATATGCGCTCAAAAAAGAGTAGATTCTTCATGCCTTGGACTGTAAGAGACCACTGATGTATTACCTAAAGAGGACTCAATCTCACCATGAAGCTTTTCAACTGTTCATGTCCTTTGATCCTAAAAGACGTGAAGATCGTGGTGGCAATGGGGGAGAGAAGCTCGGCCAGGTAGGCTGCTACGCCAGCGCCTTCCCACCCTGACCAGGGGCTGTGGACAGGATGCACTTGGAGTGCTTCTATCCCCCCCCCCCCCCCCAGAATGAGGTAGAAGAGGTAGGGACCAGCCAGCACCGCAGTGGCTCCCCATCCACAGCCCACCCACCACCAGCCCTCCCCCCCCCCCCGAACTGAAGGTTGCGGCGGTGACGCGGGAGAGAGAAAATCAGCAAGGTAGGCCCCCTACACTGGCACCTTCCCTTCCTGACCAGGGGCTGCGGCCAGGATGCACTGGGAATGCTCCTATCCCCCCCCCCCCCCCCCGGAACGAGGTAGGAGATGAGGGTCCAGCTGATGCCACAGCAGCTGTCCACCAGCAGCGCACCCACTGCAAGCCCTCCCACCTGATCTGAAGATTGCGGCAGCGACGCCAGAGGTGCTTGTGCCATGAGGCGTATGCCCTTGGCGCACGCACGAAGGAGCACAAAAAAGGAGCTTGCCTTTTCGTGTGCCACTTCGTGCATGCCTGAGATGCTAGCCTGTGGTGCACATACAACAGTAACCTTTCATCTTGACAGAAACCAACCTAACAATGGAGCAAATACACATTATTGAACCCATACTTGGTCAAGGCATATGAACTAAGAAGGAAAACACAAAAAAAGACCTAAATAAGAAATACAAGGCAGATCTTCCCCCATGATGAGTAACAACTCTCTTGTAATCTCGTCCTGTTTAATGTTTACACTGCTACTATTGAATGTCCAGTCACTGTAAAAAAAAAATAAAAAAAAAATACCAAAGATAAATGATCTGTTAGAGGATTTAAATCCCACGATCTTCTGCATTTATGAAACCTGGTTGAATGACAAAGATATAATGTACTCTTAAATCAAATTGATCAACCCACTATGATGTCTTTTATTTCCCCAGACCTAAACGTAAAGGTGGGGGCTACTAATAATCTGTAAAAAAGTAACTTAAATTTATAACTTACAAAAGTACAGATTAACACACTCTGAGGTGGCAATACTAAAATTACCACAATTAAACATAGGAATGGTCTATTGCACCCCCTGGAATTCTTAAAAAGCTGCTCACCAAAAATCAAACTATTCAGTAAAGCTTTTCCATCACCTGACGCTACACTAATTGTAGGAGACTTTATCCTACATATAGATAGAACACCAAAAACCACAGCATGTGAAATCTTTTTAGATACAATGGAAGCAATGGGATGGTCTCAAATTGTAACCAATCCCACTCATAAAGCAGGACATATCCTAGATTTAATATTTGCCGTCTACAATATTTGTCTAATCAATACCTCCCCCAAAATATTGCCCTGGTCTGATCACCAACTAATAAAAGTGGACATAACCCTCTTCAATGCAAAGTAAACAAATTTCAATAATAACCACACTTTCACCTTCAGAAAAAAGAAAGAACTGGATGTACTTGAAGAATCAATTAAAAATAAGCTAATTGATTTTAATCCAGCTAACGCCTCCTCTGCTTTTGACTCCTGGGAAAAAATAGTCAATGATATTGTAGATAACCTAAGCCCAATACAGACAAAAACATTCCAAAAAGCAGAAAATACCTCTAAACAAAAGAAACCATGATACAAATAAGAACTAAGACGAACCAAACAGACACTGAGAAAATTTGAGAAACAATAGTGAAAATGCCATGCATAAATCAATAATGCAAAAAAAAAAAAAAAGACTACTATATAAAACAGATTCATGGGGTAATATTTAATTCCCAATTACTCTTTGAAACTGTCAGACACTTAATCAAGGACCCATCTTCCTCCAACTCAAGTAACTACAACTTCTCAAAGAATGCCTACAATGAATATGCCACCTCCTTGTTAGATAAAATAAATAGGTTAAAAACACTGTTCTCCACTTGCTTGCCATCTAAAGAACCTGAAGAAAAAAATGGGCAGCCTAAATGGAACACATTTGACATAGTAACTAAAATCAAAATAAATCAAATCATTACCAAAATTAAGCCAGCTATCCACCCACTAGACCCAATTCTGGTGAGTTCCCTGAAAATAGTATACAGTGTAATCACTCCAGCAATCGCAACCATAATCAACCACTTGCTCTCAGAACGATTGTCCCTTATTGGGCGAAGTAAGCTGTGATCAAATCAGTTCTAAAAAATAAAACTGGCAGAATTGACAATTGAGACAATTACCAACTAATATCCAACTTGCCTTTTATTGCAAAAGTTCTAGAAAAAGCAGTGTTATCTCAATTGGAAAACTACCTAGAAGACAATGATATTCTATACCCAAACCAATTTGGATTCAGAAAAGATCGCTCAACAGAAACTTTACTCATATCTTTAATGGACCCTGTACTACAGGGGTTTGACAATGATGAATCTTATATCCTGGTTCTATTAGATTTAACAGCAGCCTTTGACATTGTGGACCATATCCTGCTCTGCCATCAGATGAGAAAAACTGGAATAGACGGAAGTGTTCTCAACTGGTTCTCTTCCTAACTGATAGGACATTCCAAATCAAACTGAGCAACTACATATCTGACACATTCCATATCAATACAATTGTGTCCCCCCCAGGGTTCAGCACTCTTGGTAACACTTTTCAACATTTATATGCTTCCTTTGTGTACACTATTAACAAAACTAGGAATCAACTTCTTCTTATATGCAAATGACATACAGTTCTACATTCCATTTGCCAAATCAATTGAAAATCCAGCATTGACACTCTCAACATACATGAAGGCAATACAGCAAGAACTGTCACAGCTTAAATTAACACTAAACACAAAAAACCCAGAAATCGTGTGGCTAAGGAGAAACCCTTCTATAGTTAAACCACCACCCCCTAGTCCTGGGTAATTTTCACATTACACCCTCTGAACAACTATGGGACCTAGGAAGACAGATTGATGAGAACATTACAATGAAAAATCACATAAACAAATTAATTAAAACAGGATACTCCAAGCTGTGAATATTATATCAGTTGAAAACTCTTCTAACATTCCAGGACTTCCGCACTGTTTTACAAACACTAATATTCTCAAACATAGATAACTGCAACTCCCTATTACTAGGCCTATCTTCAGGATTTTTAAAACCACTACAGTTACTACAAAATGCCTCAGCAAGACTTTTATTAAGAACAAGGAAATTTGACCACATCATCCCCTCGCTGATAGCTCTGCACTGGCTGCCAGTACAATTCAGAATCCATTATAAAGTGCTAACACTAATTTTTAACATCGACAGAAACCCCTGCTTAATAGGCGTGAATCTCCAACCATACACACCACACCAAACACTAAGATCACAAAACAAAGGTCTGTTAACTGTGCCTACAACATGAAGTATACATCCAATGCAAATAAAGAGACCGAATGTTTTCCATAGCAGGCCTCAGGTTGTGGAATTCTCTTCCAGAGATGTTACATCTGATAACAGACAGAGCTTCAAACATGAGCTGAAAACCTGGCTCTTCAAAAATTCATATGATCTAACACCAAATATCAATATGCAGAAAACAACAAGATTATAAACACTGATAATGTTAGAAGAATGAACGACAAGAAATGAGTGATGTAAAGTGCATTAACACACATCAAAATACACACAGGTAACTGGTATCATTAATCATCAAACACAATGTGGAACCACATGAACAAATCACCAATTATGTTATCTCTATATCTGTGGGACCTCTGAACTACGTGAGTTTGTTACGCATACAGACTCATTTTTGTAGTGTACAGGTCCAAATTGCTTTTATTAATCAGGAGGTCAATTTTTAGAATTTTTTTATGGTTTTTGTTTTTCTTAAAATATTTATAGACCCAAAACGTCGTTGGTAACTACATATATCGCACACCTAGTTGCATTATTTCTTGAAATGAAGCCAAACTGTATAAATATAGGCCACTTTGTAACACTTAAAATACTTTGTTAATTGTAGATATCCCAAAGGTATACTCATCTATGCAAAGTCCCGTAGATGTCTCAAAGGTATACTCATCTATGCAAAGTCACGTAGTTCAGAGGTCCCACAGATATAGAGATAACATAATTGGTGATTTGTTCATGTGGTTCCACATTGTGTTTGATGATTAATGATACCAGTTACCTGTGTATATTTTGATGTGTGTTGTACAAGTTTGGAGGTTCTGGAGTAAAAATAGTTTTGGGCATTGATTGTGTAAAGTGCATTAAGACATCTCTCTGATTTAATATATGAAGACTATTGAAATGGAAATTATGTATCACAAATGACTATCCTAGCCCTATAGTTAACAGGTTTTAGAAGTTGTATTGACCTATTCTATGAATGTTGCTTTTGTAAATCGTTGTCATCTTCTTTTGGAATGACGGTATGTAAAATGCACAAATAAATAAATAATAGATTGGGAAAGGCAGTTGCCAAATAAACTATGTCCAGTTGACTAGCGAACTGAATAGCATACTATGTGCTGGCTGAAGTACAGATTACGGACTTTGTCAAGGCAAATAAAGTGAAAGCCATAGTGACTTCAGTGGCTCATCTGAGAGCCACTTGTATTGAGGGCTTTTGCAAAGCTGCTACTTGGCCTTCAGTTCATACTTTTACATCCCATATAGACAGCATAGCCCGAGGTGACAATAACTTTGGACAAGCAGATCTTTGCAGTAGTCTGCTCTCCACCTGTTGTGGTTGAGTTGTCTTTAAGTAATTGGCTCTGATACACAACTCTTAAGTTTGTACTGCCCCACAAGTACTGGCTAATACGTGTAGACGGAGAATTAAATTTGCTTACCTGAAAACAGGGTCCTCTGTTAAACAGCAGGATAAATTAGCCATGCTTATTAGCCACCCACCTCCCTGGAAAGTAGACTAGCTAGCTAAAGCTTAAGCTCTGGAAGAGACTGAGGGGCTCATAAGGCAGCATACATGTGTGAGAACTCCTGCACATGCTCAGTAAAGTCTAAACTGAACTGTGAGAGCTGGCTCCATATTGGCCTTTGAATGATGTCAGCCATGCAAAATAGTTAAATGTATCTACTGTCTATGGAGAACCCTGTTTAGAAGTAAGCAAACTTGCTGTTTCTTTTAAATATTTATTAACATTGAGCAAGGTTCTCAAACGTGCCTTTGAAGAAAGTTACAAATTAAGCTGGTGGCTCAAATAGAGTCTATTATTCAGAAAGATTGGCTTTTTAGTGCCTGGAATATACAGCGAGCATGATCGTGGTTTATGATAGTACATTAAACCTATCTTCTGGTAATTTGACATGTAAGCTGTGTTTATCTAAATATTAGTTCTGTCACTGGCGTGATAGGGTGCTTAACTAGAACAGATACGGAATTATGATGTGCCTGTGTGAAGTTAAGCTGACAGTAATTTCCCAAGTTCATGAACATCTGCTCTGTGAAAAAAAAATATTTAGTAAAAATAAATAAATTGAACTTGGTCACAAAAAAAAAAAAAAAAGAAAACTTGCTCATGTACATTTTTTTTATTTTAAAGCAAATGCCAAGGACCTGACTTTGCTACATGTTCTGTATTCTCTGCAGCAGTAATATCTTACAGTTGTATAAATAGTATTTATATAGCAAAGCTTTCTAATGATGCTTACGAGTACACACATGAGCAACTGCTCAGTAATGACCTTTTTTATTCAACGAAGGAAATGCTGCAGAAGTAAAATACTGCTCATTTTGCTGCCCTGAAATAACTTAAAAGTTCAAAGCAAATAAAAGATAAGCAGATAACTCAAGTACAACGCCAGTTGTGATTGAACAGTAAACTTTGTATTTTGTAGCATTAATCTTACCTGAGTGTTTAGTCTGTGCCAGGTTAATTTTACTTTCTTGTTGTTGTTTCCAGAGTCCCATCCTATTCTTTAGTGCATTTAGTGTTTTGAAGTATTTAGTCTTCTTTTTCAGTTTAAACAGATTTTCATCGATAAATTCCCAGTTTTTTTTTCCAAAGATGAAAATCAGTTTCAATTGATTTCAAAAGCATAGTAGCAGGCCCACTATGCTTTCCAGTATCTCATCACCTAAAAGACCGACAGTGGGGCATGTACAGGAACTGGGCCTCGATAAAACATGCAGCAAAAAATGCAGAAACCCCTGCTTAATAGGCATGAATCTCCAGCCATACACACCACACCAAACACGAAGATCACAAAACCAAAGGACTATTAACTGTGCCTACAACGTGAAGTATACATCTAATGCAAATAAAGAGACTGAATGTTTTCCATAGCAGGCCTCAGGTTGTGGAATCTTTACTCTTGTAATCTGATGTTGTAGAAAACGTTTGGCACCACCATGCTTGAACTAAGAGTAAATGGTGAGGACAGTGGTAGGTAGTTTTAAAAGATTGTTTATGCCAAATGTGAAGTATATGATATGGAGTCATTATAACGATGATGATTTTTCAGATTGATGGCTTTATTCCCCTGATGCAAATGCTGCAACATTGGGAAGCTAACAGAGAAATTGGAAAGCGAACAGAGAATCTAATAATGGGCATGGCAAAGTGTGCTATATTGCTGTTTTAAAAAGGTTGACAGTGTGATGTCCCTTTTCTCTATGAGAACTATAACATCATGTACAAGAGTCATTGACTAGCATATGGAATTGATTACTGAAGCAGGTCGTCCTTGGCCTCTCCCAGTGTTCTTAGTCCGCCTTTGGTGGAATTTGAATGGCTCAGTCTTCAGATACATTTTGATGTTCTTACAGCCAACAGGACCATTTACAGTTGGTGCTTCCTGTTAAGCAAAACTAAGCTTTGGAGTTGTAAAATAGGTTGAGAACACTGTATGCATATGTCTTTTTGGAAGCAGAGATCTGGGTTAAACTGATTGTATTAATTTTTCGACGATGATGGGGCTAGTAACAAAATGATTTTTATTTTTTTGTATTTTTTTTTAATATTAATGTTTGATGAACAGACTTTGTGGTATCTGTCTTGAATCGCATTGCATATTTTGATGCATATATTAAGTGGAGAGGGGTGATGCTAATGTGTGTGTGCTTTGATATGGTTTTCAATTTTAAAAGGGAGGGCAGTGTATTTAACAATTGTATTTATAGAACTATAAGAAGTTTTTGGTTTTGAAAGGTACTAATTGATGATAAAAATTTGTTTACTTATATATTGTTGAATGAAAAAAGCTTTTTTCCAGCTGTTCTAGTTTTGAGGTTTGTTGTTTTATGTGAAGAACAGCTGGGCAGTTTATTGTTTTGTACTGATGGATCTAAGTTCTTCAGGAAGGGGGTTCTAACGTAATGGCCCAGCCACAGGAAAAGCTCTCTCTTATCATGTCCATTATTGGGGACTTCCAGTAGATATTTTTATGGGCGTGAAGGTCTATATATGCACAATATTGCATTAATCCAAGGGGCTGAGTTATTGTGCAGAAACCTATACATTAAGGATGACAATTTAAATAGAATCAGTCAGTGCAAGGATGGTAGATGAGGTAATGTTTGTTATATAGCCTTATGCAAAGTTTAATGGAAAGGTGGCCTTTATTAATCAAATAAATAAATAGTAGTCTTGTTTGCAGCTGTTGCAAAGAGATAAAAATGTTTTCCCTAAATGTGTTATTAAAGGTGTTCATACTTTTTATGAGTAGGTCAAATAAGTATGTTTCCATATGTTAAATTATACTGCCTGGGGGATATTTCTTTGGGTATTATTATTTACCTTTTAATATTTTCCTGCTTTGTAAAGCAGTTTGTATAGAAAGGCTTTAGGAGTTCGGAGGATTTTTATTTGTCAACAAATGGAGCAAGTCAATGCACTCCAGTAATTTTCTGTAGGTCAACCCAGTGACTGCTATAGCCTCTTAGGATTGCTGCCTGGTAGTATAATTTAAAAATTCTGAAATCCCAATCCATCCTTAAAACTAGGCTTCAATCATGGCCTTTTAGAAATTCTCATTTTTCCCCATTCTTGTATTAAATATAGTTTTTAAATTGATTTGTTCAAAATATGTTAAGGAATTGTGCTAACAACATGGTGAATAAGTATATGTAGCATTGTAATTTAGTAAATAACGGCATATAAAGACTAAAATGCTCCATCCAGTCTACCCAGTATGCTTTTATAGGGTAGTATCTTCTGCTCTGTGCAGGTTACCCGCAAGGCTTCCATTATAGGTAGTAAGCTGGGTAGTCATTTTTATAGTGGATACACAAGTATCTTTCTAATAATTACTTTTTTAAAAATGTGTTGCAGTTGTCCTGGTTAGTTAAGTGGATACAGATTATCAATATTAGGATCTATATGCACCCCCAGGTAGAGAATGGCATTGGAAATGCATAATGTGGCTGGTGGTGTTTGTGAACCTATATGCTTTTTATAACATTTGTTTGAATTTATTTTAATCCTTGAAACCTGAGGCAGACATCCTCTGATTGAAAAGTAGCTCTAGAATCTGAAACTGGAAGTGAGTAGACCAAGAAGAATCATAAGGAAGTATTTCTTCCAATACAGGATGGCATATGCATGGAATAATCTGTCAGTGGAAACAAAAATGTTCTTGAAATTCAAGAAGACATGGGTCAGACATTAAAGGGAAATTAGCAGAAAAGCAGGGACGAAACCAGAGGTCCAGTAGAGTCTGCAATGTTGTAGTAAATAGGGAAAGCAAGTAGACTAGATGGGCCTGGCAGTCTTAATCTGCCATCAATTGATTAGTTTCTATGATTGACAGCAAGCCTGGTACTACGAAGTAATGCTGAATTTGAAAGGAACTACAAGCTGTTTTGTTCTGCAAAGCCTGAGTGAAAGTTGTCACGTTTTCCTGCTCTGAACAAACTGCACCTAGGATGTTTCACTGTGAGGTCTGTGGCATTTGGCAGTTTTTCCATATATCATATATTTTTGTAGTATTTCTTTATCTCATGATTTTTTCATTTTTGGCTCAGTAGTTGCTCGTTTCTCTTTCCTTCAGCTCAGTGACTGGGATTTTAGAGCCATGAGCCTTCATTTACCCAGAGATTTTTTTCCCCCTATTTTAATAGATGACGACGACTCCTTCCCAACTGTTTCTAGCTTGGTCATTGCTGCAGCAGTCCTGAGGCTGGAAGCCATGCACCAGGGCTCCTTCCAGACCCCCATATCATAGGCTCTAAATCCAGCCACCAGGTGTCGCCTTTATTGAGGACCACGACTCACTCCTCCAGCCCCCAGGGGCAGAAGGGAAGATCTGAGCCAAGAGTTGAACCAGGGAACCTTCACATGGCAGTGCATGCAGCTCTGCCACCGAGCAGGCCCCATTTCTTTATTGTACTAGTGTTATGTAAATTTCTTGTAGCATTCGTTTTCTACGGACAGCCCTATTAAATAATAAGCAAAGACGGTTAGAGAACTGAAAGTAAAACTTTGCTGTGCTAAGCCCGGCTTCATCTGCTATATTAAATGGTTCTGTGATGGATTTGATATATTTTGAGAGGTATGTCCTGTCTTCCTCAATCCGAGTGGGACCTGTTTTTAAATTGTTCATCCTCATCCCCTCGTATGATATTGAGCATATTATTTACAGGACTCTTCATCTTTCATGCGGTTACTTGTGCCTGTGGATCTTTTTGAAGAGTACAGTACTGAGTGTTCTTCTGTGAGCCAAGGCATAACTATATCTTTAATAGATTTATGAGCAAAGCAAAATGTTTACACTCTATCACTAGAACTTGTTTATTTTGCCTGCACACTTCCCAGCTGAATCTTCTCTTTGCATTACACAGGCTGATTATTCTGTTTTGTGTGGCAGATGAACCCATTAGTGATCTGTAAAGGTTTCAGGAAACAGTTATGGGGGTAGTTTCCAGAGTAGGGAAAATAGATTTTTGAAAACCCTGATGAATTGCTCATTCTGCCTCCCTGAATAGTGATATTTATACATTGTACATGAATAAGATGGTTCCATACTTAATTTCTCCCTAATTTGAATTTCTTTCTTCGGTACTTTTTTTTGTTTATAGAGTTCCTCTTTATCACATTATAAGTTAAACTGAGAAAACAGTAGAGGCCTGTTGCACTGAGGGGCCCAACACAGGAGTTCTCAGTAAGGACCGCAAACGGGTCTGGTTTTTAGGGTATACAAAGTGGAATGTTCATTGGATGCATTTGAATACATATGACAGAGTCATAGCTAGCCTATGATCAATGAAGCCACAACCATAAGCGCTACTGCCGTGGGGGCGCCATAATAGCGCACCACCCCGCAGGCCTGGAAACAGCCAGTGGAAACAGGGGGAAGGAGGAGGAGCAATCTCGCCCTAAGGAGCAGGTGGTGCAGCATGGGCCCTGGCAGCCGAAGAGAAACGAGGTGCTGCAGGGTCGGGCTGTGGGGGGTCAAAAGAGCTGGAAGCAGAGCCCCGTTAGCTCCGAGGCCTGAAGAAAAAAGAGCAATAAAGAATCAGGCTGCGGGACCAGTAGAGCAGGAGGCAAAGCACTGGCAGCCCCCCCCCCCCCTCATAAAAAGAGAAAGAAGCGGTGACGTATTGGGCTGTAAGGCCAGAAAAGCAAGAGGTAAAGCACAGGTGGCTCTGTGGCCATATGAAAAAGAAGCAAGAGGGGGCAGTATAGGGTTAGGCCATGGAGCCAGAAAAAGAACAGGAGGCACAGCATCATTGGCCCCATGACCTAGGAAAAAGAGGAGGTGAAGCTTTGGGCTGCGGGGCCAAAAGAGCAGGCGAGAGAGTACCATCAGGCCACAGGGCCAGAAATAGCAAGCAGGAGCAGGAATAATCAGGTCCCACTACTTAAGAAAGAGGAGCAGGAGGTGGAGCAATGTGGACTTTCCCGGTCTGAAGAAAGAGTTGTCATCCCTGGGCCAAGTGGCGGCTGCTGCAGCCAGTGTCTTCTGGAAAGAGAGAGAAGAGCTAGTGAACAAGTGTGCGTGCATATGTGTGAACGTGTGTATGTGTGAGCATGAGACTGATGGTGAGAGGGCATGTGAATGAGAGAGGAGAACGCGTATACATGCAGCCCCACCCCACACTAAACCACAACAATATCAGAGTGACCGTAAATCAATTTCCCAGGGATGGAGAGTGGGGGATTTTCTTTCTTCTTATTAGTTTAATCATTGGGTGTTTGTGTGCTTTTTTTGAAATGTTTTATTGGTTTTTGGGGAAATGTTTGAAAATTTTTATATGAGTGTTTCATTATTGGATGTTTGTCATCAGCTGTTTTAAAATATATATTTTTTTATTAGTATGATTTTACTGTTATGACTGATTCATATTTCTTGATTTTCTTTGATGTTTTCTGAGGAATGGCGGTGTTTCTGTTTTTCCATTGTTACACTGCATATTGAGTTTGGCTTGTTGTAGTTTCCAGTTCAGTTTTTATCTGTGTGTTTCTATTTATAATTTATGGTACCTTAATTCTGCATTTGTTGAGGATCTATCTGAGTTCAGCAAGCCTGGTACTAAGAAATACTAAGTGGTGAAGTATTCTGTTAGCATGTATTTTTTGTTTAGGGATCTATAGCAACCTAGCTTGTATTGTTTTCCTTATGGGATGTATATTGGTATTTAGGGCCTGGGGTAATATTTGCAATGTTGCCTTTTCATAGGTATTGTTGTTACTCTTTGGGTTCTGGCAGTTAGTCTTCTTGGTATGGAAGGCTTACTCTTTTGTAATTATAATTCCGTTTATTCATGGTTTTATGAGGACCAAGCATACATCCAATGCGCATTATTACCCCAAGGTGTGGTTGCTTATGGATTTTCACTTTCTTCCTTCAGTGGAGGGCAAGAAATGTAAACCTGAAAGTTGTGGGGGTTCGTGGGCTGACAGATATGGTCCTTATCCATATAGATATTAATGCGGCCTTAAGTAACAGGAGGCTGTTCTATTGAAGAATGAGGCTTTCTGTAGCAGTAGGACTTTAATGTTGAAAAGCAGTATTTTCTGCTTTTCTGTACACTTTTGTGGGCTGCTCAGAAGTTAACACCTGTTCTGGGCAGGTGTTAATTTCTGAGCGTAAAAATGTGCGAGTTGGGTGCACATTTTCTTTTGGGATCTGGGGAGAATAGCTAATAGCCTTATCAACATTATTTGCATGTGATGAGCGCTATTAGTTTTGCGGGGGGTTTGGACGTGCTAATCTCCTTATAGCACAAGGGGTTGTGGACACGCGTCCAACCACAGGTTAAACAGTGCGCTTGGCTGACCGCACTGTATTGCAGCAGCCCCTAAGTTTGTACCTGATCACCCCATTTGTTTCTTTTGTGGGATCCCGAAATTAATGGAGGGCGGGGGGTCCTCTTGAATTAAATGAATTACATTCATCTCGTTCATTTCATGTCCTATTCATTTCTATGGGCTATTGAATTCTATGGGCCATAGAAATCAATTGAAGGGAATTCAGGTGTAATACAGTTAGGAATTGTTACTTAGTATAGCACCGGAGATATCCAAATATAAAGAAGGAGCAATACTGCACTCCACAATTCATAAACACAGTCCACTAAGGAGTGCAAGAAAACTTCTAGATCCAATAATTTTATCTTCAAAAATATTTATTTTTATACGTTCAAAGGAGCCACTCCTATTTTGAATTCATGCACAAATAAATGACTGCTTCAGGGGGACCCTTCAGGGGGACCCTGAAGCGGCCCCTGAAGCAGTCATTTATTTGTGCATGAATTCAAAATAGGAGTGGCTCCTTTGAACGTATAAAAATAAATATTTTTGAAGATAAAATTATTGGACCTAGAAGTTTTCTTGCACTCCTTAGTGGACTGTACTTAGTATAGCAGCCAGCCCCAAGTCAGCTCCTTCCCAGTTAGTCACATGTGAACTACCGCCTTGTCAGACTCTAGGTAGGATGTGTCTCTGTTGTCAAGGAGATAACAGAGACAACGTATTGCAGTGAAGCATTTTTTTTTAATGTAACCCATCACTGCTGTGTCTGTATCTAGTGATGCTGATCTTGAAGACTAAACAAGTTTGAGAAGTCTTGGGAGGTTGCTGTTTTTGAGCTTTCACAGAGTTCTTAATTTGAACTTTTACCAAACAACTTTTTGGCTGCTGCCCAGTTTAGTCTGTGTTCCACTGCTAGTGTCACCCTCTGTGCCAGTTAGCAGAGTAAGACAGGCCGTAGCTCTGCGTAGCAGTTTTTCCTCTCCCTTGGGGAGGATGGAGGGTTTGGGTGTGGGTAGAAGAGAGTGGAGAGAGTGTTGCTGCACTGCTACTGATTTTATCTCTGCTTTGGCAGTGTGTGCTATATGAACAGCAGAGAGACTGAAGTTTACCAGGTTGTATTGTGGAGCCTATCAGCTTAGCAGTCAGTCAGAACTAGTGCACAGAGTACAACCTGCTGGTGACAAGTACCTAGCAGAATCCCAAGGGGTAGATAGATTCCAAACTGCTTATCCCAGGGATAAGCAGTGATTTCTAAAACTCCATCTTAATAATGTTTTATGGACTTTTTGTCCAGGGACTGGTTCTTCCACCCTGTTTGTTGGTTGGTTGGTTGAACTGGGGTGTTTTGTCCCCAAAACAAAAATGTGAAAAAAAAAAGACAAAAGAAACAAGTTTCTCCTGCTGTGGACTTGCTGCCTCATGCCATATCAGAAAGCTGTTATTCGTGCCCTCTTTTGGAGCCTTGAGGTGTTTTTCCCACACTAGCTTTCTTCTTAGTTTGTTATACTAGGGTAATTTTTGTCCTCTGTGCAAAAATGTGAAAAAGACAAGAGAGAAAGGTTCCTACTATCATGGTACTTTTTCTGTAGTTCTTTCTTTTCTCTTAACCCTCCACAATCCCAGCCTGGTTTTCTCGCACTCTTTGATTGATTATACTGGTGTGGTTTGTCCACCAAAGCCCTCAGCCAGAAGGAGGAAATACAGGCACATGAGAGAAAATGTTCAAGAGTAGCTCTTTTGATTTCCTGAATGTGATAAGTTATAATAGTGAGAGAAAACTGATGCAAAATCAGGAAATGGAACAGCCAAAGTTCAGCTACAGAATATAGGAAAAGGTTACTAAATAAAGCAACCGTCACAACTTACTAGAAGAACTAAACCACACTCATTAAAAACCATTGACATGTTCTGCATTTGATAAGTTTCCTTCAGAAAGGACATTTCACAAGAAATCAAAATTCCACCCAGCAACTAGATCGAGTTCAAGCAGGGAATGTAATACAAGCTTATTTTTAGAAAATGAAACTTTATCCCAGTTCATTTTCTTGTACTGAATCTGACAATTGGCAAGTGAACTTCAACAGAATGACTGGCATCTCCCATGCCATTCTGCCTTACTGCTATGCCCCTCATGCTATACCTTGGGGGACTTTGTGCCACTCAGCCTTGCTGCCGTGTCCAGACTTTACGCCTTAGAGTACTGTTTGCCATTATGCCTTGCTGTTCTACTCCAGACCTTACACCTTGTTTTGTTCTTGGCAGTCTAGAGGGCTGCTTTGCACCTTTCATGTTGTTTTGGTGTTTTGATGCCACTCTTCATGCTGCTTGGCCCCTTTATTAGTGTTTTGGGGTTTTTCCTGCCACCTTTTCTGCTTTGTTTCCCCTTCCCTTTATAGAGAGCTTTCTCTAAGTATTGAACAATAAAATAAAATAGGTGAATGACCTCAGTGCACTTGGAAAGATACCACAAACGTGACCCTTGTAATCCTTAAGGGATGACATTTTGCATAGTAGACTCAGAAAGCGATCCCGTTGAATCTTCTTTAAAGGGTTTTTTTTGGGAGCTGAGATATTTGACGCTGTGTTAGCATTACCCTGATATGTTTAAAAAAAAAAAAAAAAAAAAAAAAAAGGAGGTTGCAGCTGAGACATCAGTCCCAGTATAAAATGAATTTGCATTGCAGATCTGCTATACTGAAGTCTTAGGATGCTTCTTCTGCCAGCAAAATAGTACTGCTAGCTTAGCATGGTATTCAATAGCTGGCCTGCTGTGGGGATATTACTACCATATAAAAATGTGTGCACGGTTTCTGGTCCTATTTTTGCCCACATTTGTTGTAGAAATTTGCCCTAGAAATTTTGCACCTTGTAGTACATTAGCCTTCTGGTTCTGCATGGAAACAGTAAATCTGATGTCTTAGATTAAAATGGTATGCATATAAACTCTGTTCACTTAGGAGGGATGAACATAATAGGAAATTCTCAGCATGATCCCATCTTTTCTTTGGGAACTCAAGATAAATGTTAAATTGTGCTTCAGTCTTGCAGAAAAGAAATGTGACTTGAAATTCAATATACTGACTAAAAAGCTTCCTAAACTTGAGGGCATTTCCAGTTCTGGCTTCGTTTTATTAAAGTGGTTTTTTTAAGAAATAATTTTCTTTCTGTAAACTTCAACAGATGTGTATATATCAACAGATAACTTTGTTTTCTTTTTCTTTTTTTTTTCCCTGCTAAAACAGTCTGTTCCTCAGTGTATTTCTGAAAATGCCAGTATGAGTGTTTGCTAGGAAATGTTAATGGTCGATCTCTGCTGAGGGCTTGCCATTTAACCTAGCAGTGCTGAGCTATATTTTCAGAGATATTTCTAAAAGCCCATATTTTTGACTCCTGGTTATCAAATGCAAGAAATCATTAGACTTTTAGAGACCATACTAATTTCATGAAATGTTAATGTTCTGCCTTAAAAAGTGAGATGATTTTTATATTCAGTACCATAGGATATACATTCTTCTTCCTCCTTTGTTCCTTAGAGGTTTGTTTTTTTTTAAACTCCGGCTGTCTGCATTCTCTGATGTCTCCTGTCCTCATATGGTTTTACCTGCATGGCACAGGAACTGCTCGTTTTCTTCAGCCCTGGAGCTAGTATCTTCCAAGGTGCATACTGCATGCTGTTGGTTGGAATGAAGAGTGGCAGCTATTTTTCCGTCGTTTTTGTAATTTAAGTTACATTTAACTTAAAAATGTATATATTACTAATGCAGGTTGTAACATCTATACAAAGAAGCATACAAACACTACAAAGCAATGTATACAATAACAATGCAATAGAAATAAATGTTAAGATAATGGCAATATAAAATACATAACTAGTCCGTCTTAACGCTAGCATTATTTATATATCCTTTCCTTTTCTCTTTACTACTTGTAAAATTGATTCTTAACTGAATTATATTCAGTTTTTATGTGGAATCACAGTAAACCACTACAAACAAAAATGGCTATATAGGTAGAGAAGAAATATGGAAACAATAACACTTAAATAAAACTAAACAATTAAAAGTATCACTAAGGAAGGAGGGAAATTATTATTTCTAATTTCATATAATTTATTTCCTTGGAATTTATAGATTAAAAATAATGCACCCAAGGATTAAGCATTTATGTTATCTAATATTTATACTTAAATAAGGTACTTATTCATTTTGCCAGCCATTTAAAATGCTGCTGCTTCTGCTATTATTCCTTTGTATAGAGCAACTAGATGTATGCAGTGCTGTGGAGGCACAAATAGAAAAGATAGCAGAAAAGAACCAATGGTCCATGTAGTCATCCAGCAAGTTTCCCATGGTAGTATCTGCTACGCTGTACAAGTTACCCCATGTATCAGTCAGTTTTGCTTGATGTGCTTTGCTTATGGACTTGGCCATAGAATCAGTCCTGTGTTTATTCCTTAATGTCTGCACATCAGTACCCCAGACTGTAAAATGTCATGGCTCATATTGGTTGTCTCTGAATCCAAATTCCTCTTTCCTTTCACCTCCCATCCCCATAGGATTTATGTGCATGGGCGGGGTGGGGCCAGAGACCTCCAGCACAGCGTCCAAAATCGGAGCGGCCTCAGAGGGAACGGGGGAAAGCCGCGGGCATCAGCGTGCGCAAGATGCACTAGTGTGCACCCCCTTGCTTGCACCGACCCCCGATTTTATAACATGCGCAAAAAGAGCAGCAACGTCAGCCTCCGTGCCTGCTGCCACTTGTTCTTTCATGGGAGGAGAGAAAGTGAGCAAACAAGCATATGTATTTGAGATCCTGTGTGTGTGTGTAGAGAGACAGCATGTATGTAAGTGAGTGATTGAGAGCCTGTATGTGTGAAAGAGAAGCATGTGTGTGATATTGAGATCCTTTGTGTGTGTGAGACAGCATGTATGTAAGTGTGTGATTGAGAACCTGTATGTGTAAGTGAGCGCATGTGTATGTATGTTTATGAGCCCTTGTGTATAAGAGGGAGAGAGAGAACATGTGTATAATTCTGTGATTGAGAACCTACATAAGTGAATGAGAGAAAATTTGTATATCTATGATTGAGAGCCTGTGTGTGAGAGAGAGCTTGTGTGTGACCGAGAGAGAGGATAAAGTTGCAAATAATCTCTGGACCCCCCCCCCCCAATGTCCTAATTCACAACAATCTCAGGGCACCTGGAAATCAAATGTTTGCAGGAATGGAGAGCAGAGCATTTTTTTTTATCATTATTATTTTTCATTATTGGGTCTTTGTGTCTGCTCTCTTGAAATATTTTATTGGTGTCTGGAAATTTTTGCTATGAGTTTTTAATTATTGGATATTCCATTCATCAACTGTTTTGAAATAATCTGTTCATTTTATTAATATGGTTTTACTGCTATTGATTTTATATCTTGTTTTGTTTTATGAGGACTGGTGACATTTCTCTTTTTCCTTTGTTGCATTACATACAGAGTCCTGGATTGTTGCGGTTTCCAGTTCAGTTTTGGTCTGTATGTTTCTATTTATGCTTTATGGTCTCTCTATTCTTTGTTAGGTGAGGGTCTGCACATGTGACTGAGGTGAAGTATTCTGCTGGCGTGTAGTTTCTATGTAGGGCTCTATAGCAGCCTGGCAAGTTCCGTTTTCCTAATAGGAGGTGTATTGGTATTTTAAGGCCTGGTGTTATTTGCAGTTTTGCCTTTTCTTGGGTAAGGTGGTTACTATTTGAGTGCCGGAAGTTGGTGCTGTTCTGGTATGAGAGATTTACTATATATGTCATTTCTGTTCAGAAAGATTACTTATTGATCCCTTGTGTCTTTCTTAACAATAAAAGTAATGCTGGGCCCTTTTTTTTTTTAAATTTCTGCCATGCATTATAATAAGCAGTGTGTCACACATGTGAGCATTGTCCGTTAGGTGTGTCACAATGGGAAAAAGGTCGAGAATAGCCACCGCTACTACTGGAATTAGTATCATGGGATCTACTTAGTGTTTTGGTATTTGCCAGGTACTTGTAGCTATACTGTGCCAGACCAAAAATCTATTCAGCCTAATATCCTGTTTACATGTGGCCAATCTAGGTTATAAGTACATGGCAGGATCCAAAAAAGTTGATAGATTCAATTCTTCTTATCCTAGGGATAAGCAGTGGATTGCCCCAAGTCCACTTTAATAATGGCTTATGGACTTTTCTTCCAAGAACCTGGCCCAAAACTTTTAAAAATCCTGCTACATTCACTGCTGTTACCATATCCCTTAGTCTTTGTGTTTTCCAAGTAAATAGTGTAGTTGCTGTAAACATGGAAAATGCCCTTACCTAACTTTGGTTAAAGAAGATACTTTAGTAGTCCTGAAATCTTTCTTTCTTAAACATCTGATGGCCTTAGCAAGGTCTCATTTCTACCAAGCTAGTTTATGAAATTTTCTTTAACTCATTTAATGTTTGGTGGTCTGATGTGAAAATCTGACGTAGCTTGAACCTTACTAAATTGAAACACACTTGCCATTTATATACCATTTCTCTGGTTTATGTAATTCCCTCAGCATCTTCTCAGTATCTGCTTTATTATTTACTTTACCACTAATTTTCAATGTCATTTGCAAAGCTTGCATATAAACTTGGCTAGGAGAAAATGCAGTTTCTTGGGGTTTTTTTGATGCATTTTAAATTGAAGCTAAAGCAAAAGACATGGCTTGCAGCACTCTATTACATTTATCTGTCTGTCAGGACAGCTCTGTAAGATGGTGATGCTGTTAATTAGCTTCAGATGTGCATGCTGTGGATGGCTGATGTTGACTAATTTATGGAAGCTATATTTCAAGAAGCTAAAGGAAAATAAAAGAAGGCACTTCAGCTGTTCGAGTTGACTTGCTGCAGTAAATCAATGTTGTTGAGACCAGAAAAGGTGAATAGAAAAGCACTGTTCTGATAAATTGTACAAGTGAGGGAATGTCTTCAACTAGAGGCTGTTTACTAATTAATCACATTACTGATGAAAGTGTGTCCAAGAAAAATAAAAATAGTTTTTTATGCTTACAGGTTTACTATCAACATGGCAAAGAGACTTGTTTTTGAAAGGAAGACTCTTTTTTTAAATAGTGTTGCATTATGTCAAGCTCTTTAAAATATTTTTTTTCCAGTTTCATTGGTTTTTATTTTTTTTTTTATGTGGATTTGGTACGATTGAGCTTTGTTGGGCTGCACTGAAATAACTGATATATTTGTTTTCAAATTTTGAATGTTAATGGCCCTCAGCAGTATCAGCCAATCCAATTTAAGTTTGCATATTTTTGTTGCTACATCTCAAAATGTTTTTTTAAAAAATCCTTCTAAATGTGATGCAACTACTGTAAGTATTTTGAATTTTAAATGAAAATTCTCTATTTTATTTTTATTTTCTGAGGAAAAAGAAACATTGTATTTGACATCATTTCTTAAATTGCCTTTCGTACTGTCATTTCTTTTTATAGTACAGCAGCAAAAGTATAGAAATTGAGACAATGGGATCAACCCATCATGCTGAATTTTGGATGAGCTGTGACTGAGTCTCTCACTTCAGTTTGCAGAACTTTAATACTAACTCATGGTTGGAAACAAAAGATATGCACTTCAATTTTATCAGCCCCTGACAGTGTCATTGTTAGTATAGTAAATGATGGCAGATAAATATCAAACTGACTCATCCAGTCTGCCGAGTAAGTTGCTTAGGGTTGAACTGCTGTTTCATGCAGATTACCCCTGTGTTTCTTGGAAGCACAATATAGTCATTTCAATGCTGGTGTGTGCTGAAATAGTGCTCTGTACAAGTTACCCCAATATTTCCTTATCCACTTGCCACTAGAGGTCCTCTTTGTTTATCCCATCCTTTTTGAATTCCATTATTTTTATCTCCTTCACCTCTGAGAGAGCATTCCAGACATCCACTACTCTTTCTGTGAAAAAATATTTCTGGATGTTCCTGAATCTATACTCATAGAATTTTTCCATCACGACCCCTCATTCTGCAACCTCCTTTCCATTGGAAAAGGTTCGCTTTTTGTGTATTAGTAAAACTTTTCAGGCTTTTCAGTGTCTCTATCATGTATACTTGGATTTTCAGAAGGCGTTTGACAAAGTTCCTCATGAGAGGCTTCTAGGAAAAGTAAAAAGTCATGGGATAGGTGGCGATGTCCTTTCGTGGATTACAAACTGGCTAAAAGACAGGAAACAGAGAGTAGGATTAAATGGACAATTTTCTCAGTGGGAGTGGACAGTGGAGTGCCTCAGGGATCTGTATTAGGACCCATACTTTTCAATATATTTATAAATGATCTGGAAAGAAATACGACGAGTGAGGTAATCAAATTTGCAGATGATACAAAATTGTTCAGAGTAGTTAAATCACAAGCAGATTGTGATAAATTGCAGGAAGACCTTGAGAGACTGGAAAATTGGGCATCCAAATGGCAGATGAAATTTAATGTGGATAAGTGCAAGGTGATGCATATAGGGGTAGATTGTAAAAATTTGCGCGATCGCGTACTTTTGTTCACGCATCATAAAAAAGGCTCCAGGGGCGATCCGGGTAATTATAGACCAGTGAGCCTGACTTCAGTGCCGGGAAAAATAGTGGAAACTATTCTCAAGATCAAAATTGTAGAGCATATAGAAAGACATGATTTAATGGGACATAGTCAACATGGATTTACCCAAGGGAAGTCTTGCCTAACAAATCTGCTTCATTTTTTTGAAGGGGTTAATAAACATGTGGATAAAGGTGAACCGGTAGATGTAGTGTATTTGGATTTTCAGAAGGCTTTTGACAAAGTCCCTCATGAGAGGCTTCTATGAAAACTAAAAAGTCATGGGATAGGAGGCGATGTCCTTTTGTGGATTACAAACTGGTTAAAAGACAGGAAACAGAGAGTAGGATTAAATGGTCAATATTCTCAGTGGAAAAGGGTAAACAGTGCAGTACCTCAGGGATCTGTATTGGGACCGGTGCTTTTCAATATATATATAAATGATCTGGAAAGGAATACGACGAGTGAGGTTATCAAATTTGCGGATGATACAAAATTATTCAGAGTAGTTAAATCACAGGCAGACTGTGATACATTACAGGAGGACCTTGCAAGACTGGAAGATTGGGCATCAAAATGGCAGATGAAATTTAATGTGGACAAGTGCAAGGTGTTGCACATAGGGAAAAATAACCCTTGCTGTAGTTACACGATGTTAGGTTCCATATTAGGAGCTACCACCCAGGAAAAAGATCTAGGCATCATTGTGGATAATACTTTAAAATCGTCGGCTCAGTGTGCTGCAGCAGTCAAAAAAGCAAATAGAATGTTAGGAATTATTAGGAAGGGAATGGTTAATAGAACGGAAAATGTCATAATGCCTCTGTATCGCTCCATGATGAGACCGCACCTTGAATACTGTGTACAATTCTGGTCGCCACATCTCAAAAAAGATATAGTTGCGATGGAGAAGGTACAGAGAAGGGCAACCAAAATGATAAAGGGGATGGAACAGCTCCCCTATGAGGAAAGGCTGAAGAGGTTAGGGCTGTTCAGCTTGGAGAAGAGACGGCTGAGGGGGGATATGATAGAGGTCTTTAAGATCATGAGAGGTCTTGAACGAGTAGATGTGACTCGGTTATTTACACTTTCGAATAATAGAAGGACTAGGGGGCATTCCATGAAGTTAGCAAGTAACACATTTAAGACTAATCGGAGAAAATTCTTTTTCACTCAACGCACAATAAAGCTCTGGAATTTGTTGCCAGAGAAGGTAGTTAGTGCAGTTAGTGTAGCTGGGTTCAAAAAAGGTTTGGATAAGTTCTTGGAGGAGAAGTCCATTAATGGCTATTAATCAATTATACTTAGGGAATAGCCACAGCTATTAATTGCATCAGTAGCATGGGTTCTTCTTAGTGTTTGGGTAATTGCCAGGTTCTTGTGGCCTGGTTTTTGGCCTCTGTTGGAAACAGGATGCTGGGCTTGATGGACCCTTGGTCTGTCCCAGCATGGCAATTTCTTATGTTCTTATCAGGCGCGAACAAAAGTATGCTGGATTTTATAAGATACGCGCGTATCTTATAAAATTCGGGGTCGGCGCACGCAACGGGGTGCACATTTGTGCAACCTGCGCGCGCCGAGCCCAGCGTGCGCTGCCTGTTCCCTCCGAGGCCGCTCCAATTTTGGAGCGGCCTCGGAGGGAACTTTCCTTCACCCTCCCCCCACCTTCCCCTCCCTTCCCCTACCTAACCCACCCCCCTGGCCCTAACTAAACCCCCCGTACCTTTGCACGCGCCGGCCGGCAGCCCCGCTCCGTGTTCTGGTCCCGGGGGCTGGTCCGGAGGCCGCGGCCACGCCCCCAGAACACCCCCGGGCCGAAACCACGCCCGCGTCGCCGCCCCCGAAACGCCGCGTTGCCGCCCCCAAAACGCCGCGTCGCTCCAGCCACGCCCTGTCCACGCCCCTTTTAGAAAGCTCCGGGACCTACGCGTGTCCTGGGGCTTTACGCGCGCTGGCGGCCTATGCAAAATAGGTGCGTGAGTGCCCTGCGCGCGTAAATCCGGAAGGATTTACGCGCGCAGGGCTTTTAAAATCTGCCCCATAGGGAAAAATAACCCATGCTATAATTACAGAATGTTGGGTTCCATACTAGGTGCTGCAACCCAAGAAAGAGATCTAGGTGTCATAGTGGATAACACATTGAAATCGTCGGTTCAGTGTGCTGCGGCAGTCAAAAAAGCAAACAGAATGTTGGGAATTATTAGAAAGGGAATGGTGAATAAAACGGAAAATGTCATAATGCCTCTATCGCTCCATGGTGAGACTGCAACTTGAATACTGTGTACAATTCTGGTCGCCGCATCTCAAAAAAGATATAATTGCGATGGAGAAGGTATAGTGAAGGGCTACCAAAATAAGGGGAATGGAACAGCTCCCCTATGAGGAAAGACTAAAGAGGTTAGGACTTTTCAGCTTGGAGAAGACACGGCTGAGGGGGGGATATGATGGAGATGTTTAAAATCATGAGAAGTCTAGAACTGGTAGATGTGAATCGATTATTTACTCTTTCGGATAGTAGAAAGACTAGGGGGCACTCCATGAAGTTAGCATGGGGCACATTTAAAACTAATCGGAGAAAGTTCTTTTTTACTCAATGCACCATTAAACTCTGGAATTTGTTGCCAGAGGATGTGGTTAGTGCAGTTAGTATAGCTGTGTTTAAAAAAGGATTGGATAAGTTCTTGGAGAAGAAGTCCATTATCTGCTATTAAGTTCACTTAGAGAATAGCCACTGCCATTAGCAATGGTAACATGGAATAGACTTAGTTTTTGGGTACTTGCCAGGTTCTTATGGCCTGGATTGGCCACTGTTGGAAACAGGATGCTGGGCTTGATTGGACTCTTGGTCTGACCCAGTATGGCATTTTCTTATGTTCTTATCCCTCTTGTTTCTCTTCTCCTCCAGGTTATACATATTGAGGTCTCAAGTCTTACAAAACATTTGGTGCAAACTCTGTCCTTATTCTGATATGGCCTCCAGAACTGAACAGAGGCCTCATCAAGGACTTGTACAGGTGTATTATCATTTCATTCTTTCTGCTGAGTATGCCGCTCTCTATGCAGTCTATAGCAGTCCTCTGGCTGTAGTCCATGCCTTTTCACATTGTTTTCTCACCTTGAGATCATCAGATGATATCACCCCAAGGTTCCTTTCCTGGTCAGTGCATACCATGAGGAAAAGACATATTGCTTTCTGTTTTCCAAAAAATGACCCACACTACTGTTCTTCAGTGCCTACCTAGTGAATTTCTTTACTGATATGCACTGCAATAACAGATCAAAGTTGTGGTATGGAAGGCAGAGCTTAAGTCAAGAAGCACAATTGCAGCCTCCAAGCCCTTATCCAGGTCCAAATGAAAATAATCTACAATTGCCACCAGAAGGGATTCAGTGCTATGACAGTATCTGAACTCTGACTGGTGGACATCAAGGGTAGAGTGGTCATCAGCAAAACCTCGATCCTAGTTAGCACTGTTTTTTCCATGATCTGCATCATAAAAATTGGAAGTGGTAGCTGGGTGGTAGCTATCTGGGTTTTCTTTAGGGGGGGCTTAACTTTTGTTTTTTAAAGATGTGATTGAACTGCTGCAATCTTAAGCACCTGAGGGACTAAACCCTTTTTAAAAGAGGTATTTATAATAGAACAAATTGCTTGTGCGCATTTCTCCTTTTTAACTTTGAAAGGCTATAATTAAACAGTTTGATTCCCCTGGTCCGCACCAGTTCTAAGTCAGCTGCTAGGTATAAGGACATCTTCAGACACACTAACGTTAGAATTTCTTTTGTCTTTCAAAATCACATCTCCATAGAATGTGAACTATGGTATAGATTTCATTTTCTGCGTTTTTTTTGGAAAATAGCACCTTGATTCCAGCTGGTTAAACTCATTATGACTAACCAAAACTTTATTAGCAAAATGAGCAGCCAAAGAATCACAATCCAAACTACCCACTCCAGCACTGGAGGTAGCAGTTGCTATACATAGCCCTTCAGCTGTCCTAAACAGCTCTTTGGGTGATTTATGCCATCCTGGATGTGTTTGGCAAAATAGTCATGTTTTGCCTCCAGTAACAATTTTTCCAACTCTGCCTATTTTCTTTGCTTTTGGATTTCCTCCGCTTGTGGTAGTAGCGGCGTGCTGCATTCTTAAGATCTCTTATCTGGCAGGGTGCTGATTTATTCTGGTGTACCACTTTAACCTTTTCTGGGGTCAATATATCAATGGAAACACTTAAATGCTCATTCTATAGCTTTCTTTGCATGCACTGCCTCCATTGTATGCAAATCTACCTCATGCATATTCATTGTGGATATCCTGAAAACCTGGCCTGTTTGTGGCTCTTGAGGACTGGAGTTCACCATCCCTGGTTTAACTGATGGTAAGACCAAGAAACTGGGATACCTTCCAGTCCCTGGAAAATGGGTCCTGTGTTACAGAAAGAACAAACCATAGATCAGTAGTGTGGCCCATATTGTGTGTAGGAAAATTAATTAACTACAGATATTTAAATCCCCTATGGCAGAGAGAAACTTGGCTACTGAAGCCCCCAGGGTCATATCTACCTTGATACTATCATGTTGGATTATTTTAATATGAGAGCAAATCACAATTTCAGCAATAACCTCCTGTAGATTCCAGTAAGAACTGACTGGTGCCTGAAGGGCCCCATAAATCAGCAGCACATCTAACTCCTACCCCTAGTGCTCTATTTAGGAGACAATCTATGCCTGGGGATTGACAGATGAGAACCGCAGTGAATGACAAGAGTCTGTAA
Organism: Rhinatrema bivittatum; assembly: GCF_901001135.1. Lineage (NCBI taxonomy): Eukaryota > Metazoa > Chordata > Amphibia > Gymnophiona > Rhinatrematidae > Rhinatrema > Rhinatrema bivittatum. Next base: position 392,216,302 of record NC_042617.1, on the reverse strand, counting down.
AGATCAATGCCACCACTTTTTTTCTGTCTTTGCCTACTCTAAGCTAGTGCTGAATAAGCCAGTGGGAAGTTAAGCACAGTGCTGTTTCTGTATTCTCCTACAGCCAAATTTCAGAGAAAGAGAGAGAAAGCAGATCCAACATGCTTCAAAAGTAAAAATGAATTTGCACTCTTCCATTTAATAGACTGAACATTAATCGGGATAACCTTGACGAGCGTAGCAGTCACTATGCTATCCAGACCTTGGGATGCAGATGCCATATTAAGTTGAGAAGAGATATTTAAGGAAACCTTTCCTTCTAATCCTGATATAATATTACTCTCAAAGATGTTGAACAAAAAGATATCATGACTAATTCTTGAGGCACTCTATTAATCACCCTTTCGTCCTCAGAGTGAATTCCATTTACCACTACCCTCTGTTGTCTGTTACCCAACTGATTTCTAATCCAGTCTACCACCTTGGGACCCACTCTCTGGCTATTCATCTTAGTAATATGTCTCCAGTTTGTGCTGAGGACATTTCACTATTTCAGTCTGTGCTATAATGCTGGAGATTTGTATTAGTCTCCTTTCTTTTGTCTGATGGGACTTGCAGGGTTTGGGAATTTGTACTTTATTTAAAATGTATAGCCTGCCTATCTTACCATACTAGGCGGATTACAAGAAATATACAAAGTTAATCAAAATCCATAAAACCAGTAAAGGTCAAATAATATTAACAGACCTAAAAACCAATAAAATAACAGTTCATAAAAACAAAGGGGCCAATATTCATTAGACTGTTTACTGGACAAGTTAACCAGTTAAAGTTAGCCGGATAACTTGTCCTGTATATTCAGCAGGATAAACATCTCGCTGAATTTACTTGCTTAAAGTTATCCGGCTACATGTAGATATCTGGCTGTAGATATGTTGCACTTGAACTTAAGAGGGAGGAAAGATAGATAGCTATAATTTCTGCAGCATTCACTAGTTGTCAAAGAGTATAGATGAGGGTAAGTCTAGGAAAAGATTTCCCTCCAGCCTCCTGGGTTGGCAAAAGTACTTGTCACCTGGTCATGCCATCTGGATGAGGAATATGTAAAACCAGGGAAAAATGTGTGTGGGCTTGGGGAGGAAGTTTTCTCTCAGGATTTTAAAATGTTTTTAACTCTGAGTACTTGTTCTCTCACCTTGTTCTTTGTCTTAAGTCAGTGACAACTGTGCATCAAAATCCAGATTCATAGGAACCTGACAAGAGCCATGATGTGAATGCTTTTACTAAAGTTCATGGAAATGAACCCAGACTGCTGTCACATTTCACATAGCACATAGGCAACCTTAGCTGGGATCTGAACTAGTGGCCAAGAGGGGAAAGGCTCTGTATGATGTGACCATTTCCCTGATTCATCTAGTCCCCCCTAAATGAGCTTCAAACTGTGTACTCTTCCTATAACTTATCTTGCACAGATAGTTGTTAAACTAGGTTTATGATTAAATTGTCTTAAAAATGGAAAATAAAAACAATACAAGCATATTCATGCATTCCTTGAAGGAATATTATGTGACTTCTTTTTTCTGCTATTTCTCAGATCCATTAAAACAAATAAAAACAACTTTAAAATCTCTCCTAATTATTATGTATTGGGTCGAACTTTGGTTTAAGTTAGGCAGTATAAGTATAACAAAATCTATATATAATGTATAGATTTCTTTTCCACTTACACTGTATTTTAGGTCTGTCAGTTTGAAATAATTTATTGACACTTATTTTCATTAAATTATAAAAATATTCTTTTTAGTTATCCAGATGAGTAGCCCTTTTAAATTACATATTTTAGGCATCAAATGGAATTAAAATTGCTCCATACTATGTCACATGTTTTTGGTTTGGAGAAGGAAATCTCTGTTTTTAAGCAGAATAAATTATAATTTAGTATAACTTTTTTTTTTCAAAACTTTACTCTTTATTTGGAGTCTTAGAAATGTAGATGATGTCAACCAGAAAGAGACCACTTAGTCCTCTTAGTCTTACCTATTTGTGTCTGACTATTATACTATCACAGGTCTTGCTCAGTCTGTAATCTTTGACCTCCCTCTGCCTCTAAGGTCCCATTGGGGTACATTTTCAGCTGCTGTGCGGCTCTGCTAGTTAGCTGGATAAATCCTGCTCTTTTAAAGTTAGCCAATTATGTCTTTTGCAGCTAACTCTGCGCCGCCCAGAAATACCTTCTGCCTGCCTCCGGAACGCCCCCAACTTATGTGGCTAGAATTTAGCTGTATATAGAGATAAATATCACCGGGTAGACATTTAAATGGCTTTTGAATATAGACGTCTACATGTCTGTCCCATGCATGCTTGAATTCTGCCACTGCTTTGACTTCTATATCCTCTGCTGGAAGTCTATTCCAGATGTCTGTCATCCTCTTCGTGAAAAAACATTTTTTCATATTTTTTGAGCTGGCCTCCTTTCAGCTTCATATGATGACCTCCATGCCTTGACCTATTCATTATTTGGAAAATGCTTCCTTCTAATACTTTATTGATGCCTACTCAATATATGAATGTTTGTATCATATAGTGAGTACCGTATTTTCGCGTGTATAGGCCGCACACGAGTATAAGCCGCATCCATGTTTAAGCTGCGGAAATCCGGTGTCTATGTCAGCAAGTTGTTGTATAGGCCGCACCCATACATTGGCCACACCCTTGTATACCGTACTATGCCTAAGCGTCATTCTTACACGGCAGATTTAATAACTGTTATATACGGTAATTTGAAGTGTGCTCGTTATTGCTCCTACTTTCAGTGGTAAACATTCCGGTATTACTTTCCACAAGCAAACTAAAAAAAATATATAAAGAATACCGGTAGGTATTATATAGATTATCCTAGTCTATCCTATGTAAATACAGATTTAGATAAGCCGCACCCTTGTATAGGCCGCACCCCTCTCTTCAAAAATGTAAATCCGTGTATAAGCCGCGGCCTATACACGCGAAAATACGGTATATCTTTAGTGGCTTCAGAGTTCTATGTATGGTTTATTTTTGTGGGTATCCTTTTTAATGACCTTTGCCTTGTCAATGTCTTTTTGTAGTTGTGCTCTCGAAAATCTGATTCCTTTAAAGAACCAGCAACAAAGATGATCGAGGTGTGCAAGCAGAAAATATCTGTTAAATGTTTTTTGTATTCCTTTAAACTTTCCTCATTCATTTCACAGATTTTTTTTTTTTTTTTCATTTCTGGGAAATTTTTGTTTTCATTTTGTGCGCCCTATTTCAATATAGTGTGCCCTAAATCCAAAAATAAATCTATCGAATGCACATTCCTAAAAGATGATGTTGAACATGAGCTTTTTAAGACCTTGCAGACTGCGTCGTAAGTTGAAGAGACCCATGTGGTCTTGAAAGCTCATGTTCTACTCTTTTCTTTGTAGTCACTTAGTTTAAAAGGTAGCACAGTCTGCACACACTCTAGTTTTCTCCATCACCAATATGGCTACTAGAGTTTAATAGTTGAGTCTTAATTTTTTTTCTCAGTCTATTTATTATTTAGAAACATAGCCTGACATTTACAAGCCGTATGCACAGAGCAGCAACTGAGAAGGTAAAAATGATTTTAATTAGAAAGCTGGGGACATGCAAGCTGGAAGTCATTCAAGCAGTCACATGGGCAGAGAGCCCACTGTCTCATTTTCATTAAGTGATTTTTAGTAGAAATGCTGTGATTCTTCACTGTAGAAATTATTTTTTTCAGTCACGGTTTACTAGTATTGCATAAGAATGAAAATAGTAAAGCTAAGTCGAAAAGAAAAAATGTAAATGATCATTTGATAGTTCTACAAAGCAAAGGAAACTCCTTGAAAACTAGTCATTGCAATGTGACAGCAGCTAATCTTTAGCTGCACATCACTGTGCATAATAGAAACATGATGGCAGACCAATTGTTCAGCTCTATAATCCATACCACTCTCAGGCAGCTGAGAATAAAGTTGAGGAGACAGCCTGTGCACTCTGTCCAAATGTCCCTACTCTGAGATGCTATCTTGATTTTCATCCAACTAAAAGATGCTGCCAACCTCCTAACTGCCATTCCTGTCTACTCAGCTCTTTAATAGAAAATTGAGAAATCAATGCAGAATCAAACTCCTTATAAGGATCCAAGGTACTTAGATCATTTAACAGCAATAGATACAAAAGAAATATTAATGATGTTCAGTTTTTTTCTGAACAAAACTCTGGGACTAGTTTATTGAGTTATAGGAATATGCACTGCCTAAAACTGGCAACAAGGACAGTGTGTGTTCCTGGTACTCGATATGACATCATACCTAAATCAAATTACACACACAAAAGTTGTGCATGGATTAGACAAATACAAAAAGGTTAAATTAGAACAGCTTTGAAACCTAAGTATTTGTATCTATGTTATAAATCTGCTGCACGGAGTTAGCAATCTGTTATCGAGCTCCTCCTGTAGAGGGAGGAGTTAGCAATCTGTTATGGATCTCCTCCTGGAGAGGGAGGAGTTAGCAATCTGTTATCAATCTCCTGCGCTAGGAGTAGCAATCTGTTATAAGTCCGCCAGGAAGTTAGCAATCTGTTATGGATCACCCTGCCAAGGGAAAGAGCTAACAATTGTAATACTCTGTAGGCAGAGTTAATGATCTGTGGTGGGTTGGCTTCCCACATTGTGGCAGTCTGTATAATACCGCTCTAGTAGTGTAAAGAATGAACACTTAAGGTAAATTGGTGAATCCCTGGGCCGATGGCAGATGACAGCGCCCCTAGGAGGATATCCTGAGAGGGACCACCGGCTAGGCTGGACTATGGAGACAAACACAGATAGTTCTTTATTAGACAGGAAGTAGAACCACCAGAGGTGACAATAGTGAGCTGATGTGCCCGGCAGGGCTGAAGTCCCTCATTCTGGAATTGCGGTCTCTGGGTTGATGAGCTGTAGAGAGAGACTATATGTAGCGAGTAGACAGAGTATGCTGGATACATAACCAGTAGTAGATGATACACTCACAATTGTAGAGAACTGTAATGGCTTCTGTGCAGCAGAGAGTCTTCAATATATTCAGGAACAGGAGCCGTAGGCGAGTACTGGTTCCTATATGCAGTCTGGAATGAGAATTCACAATATCTGTGTATGAGATGGCTTCTGTAATAGAAGAGAGTCTTTGGAGGGTTTTAGGAACATAGACCCTCGTGGAGCGAGTACCGGTTCCTATCTGTAATCTATAATAGTAATTCACAAGATATAGGTATATGATAGCTTCTGATATAGAAGAGAGTTTGAGAAGGGATTTAGGAACATGGGCCTTCGTGGAGCGAGTACCGGTTCCTATCTGCAATAATGACTCATGATCTCCATACCTGCGCTAATGTCTTAGACAGAAGGGAGTCTTCGGAGATTAGGAACATAGGCCCTCGTGGAGCGAGTACCGGTTCCTATCTGTAATAGAACTCACTGTGTTCACGTCTGCAATCGCTTCCAGGTAGTAAGGAGTCTTCTGAGCATTCAGGGATGTAGGCCCTCGAGGAGCGAGTACCGGATCCCGTCTTAGCAATCTGAAATCAAGAAGAGAGAGCGGGGCCCCCCCCAAGGAGCGGGTACCCCTAGGTAAGTTTGTGGAGGCAGAGCAGCGGAGAAAGAATTCCCCTTGCTAACTTGATTTGTAGTTGCAAGCAAAGACCTTTTAAGTTGGAAGCAAAAGACATCACTACGGGGGGACACCCCCGAGGTTTGCGCCCTTGCCGGTACAAACTCTGGAGCGCGTGCATGCGCCCTTATGTCATCAGGAACATGGTGGATCCGCAGCGTCAGGCCCAGCCTGGGGATTCCAGGGACAAGCCGCGGCAGCATCTGTCCGTCAGACCCAAAGGGAGTCGCCACAAAGGTAGAGAGGGTGGAGCGAGGGCGAGAACAGGCACGAACGCAACAATCTATTATAAAAGCTTTAATAGTAATTAGGGTTGATCTGATAAATTTTTCCTTTCAAAATACTAGGGTACCTGATTTGTTAAAATATGCAGTTGCCCACCCCATACTTCAAAAGCGTGCAGTGAATTCTAAAAATTCCTCTAGCTATTGACTGGTTTCAAATTTTCTGGTTTTGAGTAAGATTCTGGAAAAGGCTGTCCTGATTCAGTTAAATGATTTTTTTTAAGAGGACAGCAATATTCTAAACAGCTATCAAGTAGGGTTTCGTAAACATAACTACTGAAACATTGCTGATGTTACACTATATAATTTGTTATGCTATTTGGACAAGGAGTTGTCTTGTATTATGAATTTTTAAGATGTTTCAGCTGCCTTTGACATGGTAAATCATATTCTCCTTTTAGATAGGCTTTCCTCAATAAGTAGAGGGGACCGTGTGCTATGATGGTTCCATGACTTCCTATTAAATTGTCAGCAGTGAGTTAGGTTAGCTGGGTATTCGTCCTCCTGGTAACCATTTACATCCGGAGTCCCTCAAGGATGTGCTATTTAATCTTTTCTCTTCTTTTGGGCCTTCCGGCATCATCTATTTGCCCTCTGCAGTTGCTGCAGAATGTGGCCGCGCGCCTGTTGACAAATGTCAAGAGGTTTGATCATATTACTCCCATTTTGAAGGAGTTACATTTGCTCCCTATACAGGCCAGAATCCAGTATAAATGTCTGAGCCTTATTCATAAAACCATTTATGTGACAACACAGAATGGTTGAATGCATCTCTCCACATGCACACTCCAGCTCGTAATCTGAGATCTTCGGGCAAGGCATTACTCACAGTTCCATCACCGAAATTAGCACACCTAAACGCAGTCAGGGAAAGGGCATGTTCGATGGCTGGGCCAAAACTCTGAAATTCTCTCCCACCCAATATACGATTAGAGGTTAGCATACAGACATTTAAGAAACAGGTTAAAACATGGTTGTTTGAGCAGGTTTTCATTAAGACAGATTAACACCTTCAGGGACTCCCCCTAGGAATTCTTAGCTCTAGTTAAAATACTTAGTATGTTTTAATTTTTAGTTTTATATGATAGTACCATCATGTATGGTTTTATTAAATTTTAAATTGTATTTTATTATTTTGTAATTTATAGTTAAGTATGTTATTAGGAGATATAAATCTATAGACCCTTACGGGGTTTTAATTCAATTATGTTCCATTTTAATTTAATTTTAATTTAATTTTATTATGAGTTTTTAGAACAAAGTATTAATGGCTTGTCCAACTTTTATGTAAACAGATGTGAAGTGTATATGATATGTTCAGTATATAAAAGTGCCTAAATAAATAAATATTTATATGCAGCCATTATGTTCCATCATTTCTAAGTGGGGAATGCATGTTTTGATATATGCTGACAATATACAGATTCTTTGATACTAACAATGGTCATCATTTTTGCAGGATATTAATTTCTGACTGTCTAGTAATTGTATTTCTCCTAATATTGGAAAATTGGAGGCTTTAGGTCAAACTGCTGTAGTGAATGAGCTACCTATTTGTCTATAATGGAATTTCACTCATTTTCTCAGGCTTTATTTGAAATCTGGGGTTTTGCTTGATTCACATTTGTCAGTTGTTCAGCAGTTGAATTCTCTCTTAAAATCAGTAGCTGAGGCTACTTAGGAGGTTGACATATGTGTTGACCCTTGTTGATTTCAGCACTGTTGTACAAACTTTTATTAATATATCTTTGGATTATTGTAATGCCTGGTATATCAGATTGCCTTAGAAACAGTTGCAGATCCATCAATTGATCCAACTTTCATCAGCATGGCTCATTACTTCAAGTTTGCTTTTCGACCAACTGCATTGGCTACCTGTGCAATATAGAATTTTGTTTAAAGTTTTGTAGTGGAAACCTAGATATTTAAAGGATATTTTATATCCTTATGTACCGACATGCATGCTGCACTCACAGTTACAGGATCTATTAGTGATATGTTCTGTTAAAGAGGGCAGATTGGTCTTCACCCGTGAGCAGGCATTTTCAGTGATAGGCCACATATCTTGGAATGCTCTTCCTTCTGAATTACATTCAATTTTAGAATTGAATGAGTTCTGCAAAAATTAAAACATCATTTGTTTATTAGCTTTTGGGTAATTTATTTGTCATTTTGTTATGTTATTATAATTTTATCTTTGATTATTTTAAATTTTGTTTATATATTATGTCTGATTGAAATCTGAAATATTTGTATTATGTTGCTCACCTAGAATGAGAATTGTTGATGAAAAGCAGTTTATAAATGATTTTAAATAAATCTCTTGACTGGTACTGTTGCTGACAAATTTCAGAATTGTGCTAATTCAAGCTTTTTGTGTGTTTGGAACCAGATTGCAATAATGCTTTTTAAATTGTATGTTTTAGAAGTATTTTATCAGAAAACCATTTGTTTTAAGAAGATAGTAGGGTATATGCTTTTCTGCTAAATTTAACAAAGAGCTCAGGAACCGAGTGTTTGCACTGAAAAAATCTATTTTAAAGGTATGATTGAGGGAATATATCTGTTTCCACCAAATCACTTTTTGATGAGGTGTAGAATGTGAGCACAGGGTTGGTGTAGAAAATTGTATATTTTCATTTTTGGAAGGATTGGTGAAATTGCTTTTTCTTTTGATTACTTATTGCCTTTGCCAAACAGCTTTCACTTGTTCTTTCTTTTAATGTTTATTTAGAGATATGACATAAGTACATCAAAAGAATGACATAATCCACAATATCATATAACGAAAGAGGTAACAATAAAATGCACTTAGGGCAAAAGAACATATTAAAAGTATAAAGACTGGGAGCGGGGCAAGATGGTGGCTTGACCAGATGCAGGAGCTGTTCTCTGTGACCTTCGCTTTGTTTTTTCCATTATGCCGTCCAAATGTAAAGGCAGAGTTGTGGGTCTTCCGCCTCTTGCCTGGATTGCGGCTTCTACCACCTTTCCTTTCCGGCAGGTGAAGCAGCATCTGCCTTGCCAGGAGAGGTTTCTCTCAGCCCCCCAGATCCTTGGTTACCACCGGTGCAGAGACTCGCTTTCTCTCCGCTGCACGTGGAGGCTCATCACTCTTTGTGGAGGGGGTGGCGTACGGAGGCTCGGCGCTGGAATTGCCACTGTCTGAGTCGCCGACTGAAGACACGGGGAGAGCCAGTTTTTCAGCTTATCTGGCTTCTTCATCCCCCACTGAAATCCAGGGTGACTCAGATGTTTCTTTTGCCCTGAAGCTACCTGATGCTCCAAGATCTGAGCCTTCTCGGCTCTTTTCCAATCTCTTCTTTTTCCATTGAAACCGGCAGTGGTCACACTAGATGCAGTCTGGGATTTGATGGTAGGTTTAGGGCATTCCATGAAGATTGTAATTCCAAGATAAGACCATCTTTCCAATAAAGTTGATGGGAAATAATTATGACACCCAATTTTCCGAAATTCAAACTAAAATCTCTGCTACTGAGGCTGTAGTCGGGAATATTCAGATTTTTAACGCTTCTTTGATTAAGGCCTGAACTAATCTATCCTACAGACTTGGGAATTTGGAGAACTATTCTCGGCATTTAAATTTGCATTTTTTGAACTTCCCCAAGGTGGTGGGTGAGAACTCCTACCAGACCCTGAAGAAGTATTTCCTAGACAATCTCCACATTCATCCTGAAATGCTTCCTTCTATCAACAAGTTGTACTTTATTTTTTAACCTAATAAAAGGAACCCTCAGCAGTCTCAATCTGAATGTCTACCTAATGTTTTTGAAAATTTGGTTTCCTGGAAGATTCTGGTGCTGAGATTGAGCATTCCTGAACAGGACATGAGCAAGGTTATGAAAAGATACTTTAAGAATATTTCTCTTTGTTTTATGGACAAACAATTTTTTATTTTGCCTGTTCTACACAAGAAAGTTGAAAAGAATTTCTGGCTTTAAGGTCTCAGGCTGTTTTCTTAGGATGTTCTTTTGTTCTTAGATATTCTTATAAATTGGATTTCGCAATGAATGTTTTGTGTTCTTTTTGCCTGAATAACTTAAATCTTTCATCAATTCCAGAAGTGTTCCATCTCCCTTTTCAGGGAACAATTAGGTCTAGTAGTTGATCCATGTTAAAGTTATCTCTGCTGGATTCATGTTAAGTTAATTTTTTTTTCTTTTTCCTGGTTTCTCCTATTATTTTCCCTCCCCTCTCCTTTTATTTCCTTAGTTGATGATTGGTCTACAATAATTATTTCATGTATATCTATTTTTCTTTTTTATATAGTACTTATTTCCTTTGTGGATTGTATATCCTTTTGTCCTTTACTGTAAGAATGGTGTACTCCTTATATTTTTGAAATTAATAAAAATAAAGTAAAAAAAAAAAATTACAAAGACTAGTCTAATCAATTTTGCAATGAAAAATAACTACCATGACAGCATATACAGGGCCGGTGCAAGGGGATTTGGCGCCCTAGGCGATCCTTCTCCCTTGAGCCCCCCCCCCCACCGTCTCGGTCCCGACTCCTACCTCATTCTCGATCACGCCCGCCAGCTGTGCGGTTTTCTAGGTCGCGAGCAGGTTGGGCACTGCTTGCGGCCCGCCAAATCTCCACTCCTCTTTGCTACCGCTTGTGGCCCCATATGACTCGCACCCAGGGTGCACCAAGGGTCTCCGGTGCCCGGGGCTAATGCATTTGTGTGCCTCTCCAGCATCCCCCTTAATCCTTCTTGTACTAATGCTTAAGGTCACAGAAAATCAGTGGCATCTCTAGACAGAAGAATTTTTTTTTGTGGGGGGGGGGGGGGGAGCCAAAATGACATTTCTTCATCACACCCACCTCTATAGCATGCATCCTGCTTTAAAATTGGTTATAAAATAAAAAGTGTTAATAAAAAAGTCCAAAGGGTCTTCTGCGTAATTTTAAAAAGCTGGTCAGTTTCACACTATAAAATTATTTGATAGCCTCATTCAACTAATTCTATATGGCTATGAGAGTGAAGTCTGGAATATATAGGAAGGGACAGAATGTCAATATAAATCCTGCACCTCCAGTTCTGTAACACTGTGCATCTGTTGTGTTCCGCGGCCGTGGCGCCCCACGACCACGGCCCCCTACCTGATTCGCAGCGTTCCTTCACAGCGGGAGCCCCGGGGGAGGGCTCTGACTCGGGCTGCCGTGCTCGCGCGGCCTCCGGCGCTGCCCGTTGCAGGGGAAGCCGTCCTGCTTCCCCCCAGCGACGTCTCCCCTCTGCGGGGGAAATCCAAAATGGCCGCCACCATTCTTAGGCGCGAGCCCCCTCGCCCCCCCCACAGAATTAAAGGGACCCAATCCCTTTAAATGACTTCACCTGTTCTCTATCAGCCAGGGCAGGGGAAGTATAAAAAGCAGCTTCCTCTGCTTATCCAGTGACTTGGCAACGTCCTCCAACGCTGTCTAGTCTTCTTGCTTCTGTGAATTCCCTGTGCTTGGACTCTGGTTCCTGTTTCGTCTTGGTGTTCCTGGTTCCTGACTTCGGATTGGCTTGCGGTGATTCTCTGGTTCCTGACTTCGGATTGGCAAGCGGTTATTCTCCGGTACACGACTTCGGACTGGTGAGCGTCGACCCTCTGGCACTCAACCTAGGACTCCTTCAAGACTACCGTCTCCAAGGGCCCACCTAAGTCCCAGCGGCCCGGGTCCCTACGGGCTCCTCCCGGAGGGACTGCGGACTTCCAGGGCGAAGCTCCAGGCAGCCCTTACACCGACACCTGACCTCTCAAAGGTCCACTTAAGTCCCAGCGGTCTGGGTCCCTACGGGCTCCTCCTGGGGGGACCACAGACTTCCAGGGGTGAATCACAGCTCCTCTTCTCGTCTCTTCATCAGTCTCCGCTGCCGCCTCAGTCTCCAGTGCCAAGGGTCAGCTCGTCCCGTCTTCTGCTCTGCCTCGCCACCCGACGGGAGAACCTTCGGACTGCCCTCCTAAGGAATTCCATCCTCCCGTCGGCCCAAGGGTCCACTACTCGAGCTTAACAGCTTCCACTGAAATTCCCCCAAACAATGGAGCTTGGATGTTTCCCTTACAACTCATCATACTAAAAGATATTTTCAAATTCTGGTGTCATCTCACAGTAACAGCAGCACAAACACCTTCCACTACCCCACAAAAAAGACACTCAAAATCTATATTGCAATCCCATCGTAACATAACAGTAATAACACCAAGGACTCAAACAGCAATAACCCTAACTGTGAAAAAGCAAGGGTAAATATTACACTGGGTCCTAGAATACCAATACAACACCTACTGAGGAAACAAAACAAACCCGATTGCTATAGATCCCCATACAGACACTATATGCTAGCAGAATCTCTCATCATGGTCACACACACAGAGCAGAGACAGACCCTCACCAAATACAGAATACAAAATAAAGGATCACAAATTAGACAAAAACTGAAATGGAAACCCCAAGAAGCCAGACTGTGTATTAACAATGGAAAAACAGAACCACCATTCCTCATAAAACAAATAAAATCAAGAAACATAAAGCATCAGTTATAATAGTAAAACCATACTAATAAAAGAATATTTTAAAACTACTGACAAATAGAATTTCTATTAATTAAAATCATATACATTTTTTACAATTTCCCGAACAACACATATATCAAATAACACCCAATAATTAAAACTAATAAGGATTTTGAAAAGCCCCTGCTGTCCATATGTGGGAGCTCTTGATTTCTAGTCACCCTGATATTGTCGAGGATTAGGAGGTTATCCCTCTCTCTCTCACACATACTCACATGTCTATTTTCTCTCACACATACACTGTCACATACATACACATTCATGCTCTTATATCCACCATAACCTCTCGCTCTCACAGACACTGACACACTCTCAGGCTCTAAGACACTCTCTCCCCCTCCACACATACAAACTCTTACTCCCCTGGATTTTCTTATACACACTCATGCTCTCACTGGCTCCCTCACATACATACAAACACACATACCCAGCAAGATTCCAGTCATTCTCACACAAACACACACACACACACACTCCCATTCATTTTCACACACACACTCCCATTCATTTTCACACACGCACGCTCCCATTCATTTTTACACACACACACACACACACACTCCCATTCATTTTCACACACACATGCTCCCATTCATTTTCACACAGGCAGGCACCTATTCTCACACATACAAAACCCCATGAAGACACCCATTCATACACATGCACACACTAAAGGCAGACCCCCTCTCTTTCTTTTGCCAGCAACCTCAGAGCCTCTCTCATTCCTCTGCTGCCACTGTCACTGCTATCGCATGGCTATTGGGGAGGCGCTGATTTCTGCTATTGGCACTGAAACCCATTCTGCTGCCTCCTTTGTGCAGGCCCCGTGGGTTTCCACTTCCTCCATACTGATCTCGTACATTGTGAGATCCGCATAGAGAAAGTGCTACTCTTACACATTCCCAAAGCTTACATGTGCCAATCAGTAAAAAGTAATTTTTTTTTTTTTTACCTTTGCTGTCTGATCTTAGTTTTCTAATCGGTTGGTCACAGGCTTTTTTGTTCCACCTTCCCTTTCTTATTTTTTTGCTAATTCCTTTTATTTTGTCTTTTTTTCTATTTCTTTTCTCTCCATCTATCTTCTTCCCTCAAACACACAGTCAGGTTCTCATTCTCACATGCTTTCTCTCTCTGAAACACACACACAGGCTCTCACTGTCACATGCTCTCTCTCATACAATAATTCATACACACAGTCTCTCACTGGCGCATGCTGTCTGACTCTCACACCCACAGGCTCTCTCTCACTCCCACATGCTGTCTTGCTCAAGCGCAGGCTCTCACTGTCACATGCTGTCTTTCTCTCACACACAGAGGCTCTCACATGCTGTCTCTGCAAACATTCATGTCCTCACTCCCACACAGTCTCTCAACTCACTCTCACACACACACACACACACACACACACTCTACAGGCTCTCAGCCTCTCTCTTGCCTCTGGACCTCCTCTTCACGGGTCGCCTCAGGATGGACTCTGCAGCGGCCCTGATCTTCTCGGGCCGCCTGCAATGAGGGATCCACGGAGGCGGCCCTGCTACTGGGCCTCTTCCTCTTCTCAGTCTGCTGTGACTTGAGATTCTTGGAAGACTATAAACACTGCTCCTCTTCTGCACACGGCTGATGCTCCTCCTCCCTGTCCGTGTGGCTCCAGCAGGAAGGAGGAGGAGCACCTGCAGGTTTGGACGCAACCTTTTTCTTCGGGCTGTGGTGACATGAGCTCCACCAGGTCCCTGCCGATCTTCCTGCTATGTGTGTTTAGCACACAACACAGCACAGCGGTAGTTTACTGCTCAGCCGCTAGTGGGATGAGGTCCACCGGCGGCCGCATTGGCTCTCCCTGACCTCCCCTCAGTATACCAATGCTCGGCACCCCAGGCCCAGGCCTAGTTCGCCTAGTGCTTCCACCGACCCTCAGCACATATATCACAAGAAAAAGACTACTAACCACTTACCCCTCAGACTTCACAACATGTTCTGTACTGAGCAAACACACTTGTGAATTAGTCATTCACATCCAATGGGGGCAATATCCTGTCTTTTAATTTGATTACCGTAGTCGAAAGAATATTATGGAAAGACTCCTAAGCTTTAATGTAATCCTTAGCTATTCTGTTATGCATATGTATGAATCATAAGAGGATTGCAAGAAATTTCTGATTTCATCAAGTGATGACTTTAGTTTGCTTAGCCTGTCTTCCAGCACTGAAGAGACATTTTTAGAGATTTCTTTAATTAGTTCTTCTTGATTCCAAACTATTTTTTCAGCTTCTGACATCATCTTTGATTCTGTGCCTTTACCTTTTCCCTGCTTAGGTCTCAAATTTTTTTGTTGTCTGATTTCTCTATACAAAAGTAAGTTTGGTTTCCCAGTTTGGTCACAGGATGTCCGGATAATGTTGAACTCAAGTAAAAATAGACAGATGACTGTCTCTCAGCTCAAAAAAAAAACAAAACGCTGATAAAGTTCAACCCCTGTGGTCCTTCCATGAAATAGGATCTCTCAGCCTGCCTGCATTATTGGAATTCCGTTTGTTCTAGTCTATAAAGTTCGTTAACATGTGACCATCTGAAGAGGGGATGTGAAAGCTGGTAGACATCTTTGCATTATGCTTATGTTGGTCCAATAAAAGTATCACAGTATATAAAGAAAAAAGTCACTTGGTAAGAGTTTTCTGATTTTTTTAAAAATATAATGGAGATGCTGTGATTAGATGAGGAGAATGACTGCTGACCTCATCAAGATGTCATCAGTGATACCTTTTATTAATAACATATTTCTACAGAGATACAATACTTCTTTCACTAGTGCTGAAGTGGCTATCTCTGGTTCTCAAAAGCCACAAACAGGCCTATTTTTCAGAATATCGTTAATGAATATGAATGAGAGATTTGCATACACTGCCTCCATTATATGCAAATAGATCTCAAGCATATTCATTGTGACTTTTCTAAAAACCAGACCTGTTTCTGGCTCTTGAGGGCTGGAGTTGGTTACCCCAGCTCTAGTACACACAAAATGGTATCAAGCCTGTAACCTTACCATGATAGAGCAGAACTAAAACATAAAGAAAGCCTTTTTCTGGCCACGCTTGAATCAGTGCATCCACTAACTCCTTCCTCTGAACCGAAGAAGTTGAGCACTTTGGCATTACTGTGGAAGGCCATTGGATCTATCATTGGCTCTCCCCACTTGTCTACTATCACCAAGAACTCTTATTTTAACAGAAAACACTCCCCTGAATCTAGAAAGTTCTGGATGAGAAAGTCTGCTTGCACATTCTCTACTCTCACTTTTTGGGCTACTGAAAGAACCCTTACATGACTCTCTGCCACTGCATCAACTGGGCTGCCTCTTGTGCTACCTGCAGACTTCTGGTCCCTTCTTTATGATTCATATATGCCACAGCCTTCATGCTGTCTGATAAATCCTGACCTCTTGCCCCTTCAAAAGAGGGACAAAATGCAAGAGCACGTTCCATAGTGCTTTTCTCTAAGCAATTGATCAACCACCTAGCCTCCTCTGTAGTCCAGACACCCTGGGCCATCTGACCTTGAAATGCACTCCTTAACCAAAAAAACTGACATCTTTTGTCACTGGGATCCACAAGGGAGACTCCCACTCTACTCTGACTTCCAGTTTCTCGGGAATCAGCCACCGAGACGAGCTCTTCCTGGCCCTCTGTGATAACACTAACCTCTTGGTCTAGATTTGAGACTTTGGAGACCATCTGCAAATTCTTCTCTGAGGGAGGGAAGTATTACTAGCAGTGTACGTCAGGATTTGATCCTTGGATTGGTTCGTTTCAATATTTCATGAGGAACATAACAGAAGAATTGTTAGGAAAGGGTTGTCTTTTTGGTGATGTTACCAAAATCTGCAACAGGGTGGATAGCTAGGAAGATGTGGAAAACATGAGGAGGAATCTAGCGAAGCTCAAGGAATGTTCTAGAGTCTGGCAGCTAAGATTTGTTGCTAAACAAAATACAGAATAATGCATTTAGGATGCAAAAACCAAAGTAAGAGGTACAGTATTGGAGGTAAAATTCTAAGCATGAAGAAGAGTGAAATCTTGGAGTGATTGTATCTGATGATCTTAAGATGGCCAAATGGGTGGATAAAGCAACAACAAAAGCCAGAAGGATGCTTGACTGCATAGGAAGAGGAGTGGTCAGCAAAAAAAAGGGAGATGATATTGCCCCTGTGTAAGACCCTGGTGAGACCTCATTTGGAATACTGTACACAGTTCTGGAGATTGCACCTTGAAAAGGCTAAAAACAGGATAGTCCATTCAGAGGATGGCTAGTAAAATGATCAGAGGTCTTTGTTCTAAAGCATATGGGGATAGATTTAAAGATCTAAACATCTATACCCCAGAGGAAAAGCGACATAGGGAAGATATTGTAGAGACATTTACATATCTCAAAGGTTTCCATGCACAGCAGGTGAGCCTCTTTCAATGGAAAGGAGGTTGTAGAAAGAAAGGGTTGAGGGTGAAAGGGGGTAGAAAGAATAGTAATGTTAGGAAATTTCTTTACAGAGAGGGTGGTGAATACTTGGAACGGCCTCCCAGTGGAGATAAAAACTGTATCTGAATTCAAGGAAGCATGGGATAAATACAAGCAAGTCTAAAGGGATGATAAGAATTATAAAGCTGGATTGCTTGGGTTGATAGGCAGACTGGATGAGCCATACCATCTTTTTCTACTGACATGTTTCTATTTTTCTATAGCAAGTACAATGCTGAGTCAGTCCAGTGGTTCATTGAGCCCAGCATCTTTTTCCGGCAGTGTCCAATCAAGGTCACTTGGAATTGCCTGGCACAAGTTAATGGAAATTTCCCTTCCTTGTTGCTCATTCCCAGATGTTAAGAAGTGGCAATCCTCATGCTTGCCCAGCTAATAATTGTTAATTGACCTATCCTCTATAAACTTGTCAAAACATTTTAAAACCCAGCTATACTTTTAACTTTGACCACGTCCCCTGGCAGCAGATTCTACAACTTCATTGTGTGTTGACTGAAATAAATTATTCTATATTATTATTCATTAAGAGACTGTGTATAAGCAAATCAAGAATTATTTTTATCATGTTTTGGGTTATTATGAAATAGAAATAAATATCATGGTTGTAGTATTTTTTTCTGGATTATGTTTCTAAATAGCCAAATTCTTAAGACATGGTGTTTGTAGGTATGTATTTTGCTAGCAATGTTTGAGTATAATTAAAGTTTTATATTTTTCCAGCCAGTCATTAAAGTAAATATTCTCTAGTGTAAGGGGTACAAGACTCAGACTCTGAAAGGTGATATGCAAAGAAAGCTGCAATAGCAAAAAGACACTTCTCTTCCAAGAGAGGGCATTAATAAATCAGTGTTCAGTTTAGAGCATTCAGTAATATCTAGGTGAAGATGAGCCATTCTCAGTTCTTTATTTTCAGCTACTATTACAGAGAGAGTTCTGGTTCCTGCTTCTGTTGGGATACCACTTGTTTCAATGTGGATTACAAGAAACTGACACATCATTGCGATAGCATACAGAACATATCAATAAAACATACATTTCCCTCTCTCCTCCTCTCCTTCTGCTCAGTTATGCATCCTCCTTCTTTCTCATCTTCTCTCCTTGGCTACCCTCTACTAACTCACCTACTGTACTCCTTTTATCCTCTCTACCACCACTCACCTGCTTGGTATGCTCACCTACTCACTGTCTCGCATCCAGTCCCCTGGTCAGACCACTCACTGATCTCCACCACCCTCTTGATGAAAAAGAGCCCCATCTCTAACCCCTCCCAACAAACATTCCACTTTAGGAGACCATGCACCCCTGAGGTCCTCAGCGAACATCTAGCAAAAGAACTTCTTAACCTAGATGTCTCAAACCCCAACTCGGCTCTTCTCTCATGGCACAATATCACAGAATTGGTAGCCCACAAATTATGCCCTTTATCTACCAAAAAAAACAATCGGACACCGCACAGGAAACAACCATGGTTCTCCAATGAACTCCGGAAACTTAAACAAAACCTTAGACAGAAGGAGAACAATTGGCGTAAGGCCCCCTCCCCCGGCACACTAGTGGCCTACAAATCAGCCCGCCACTTCTACAGGAACTTCACTCTACGAACAAAAAGAGATTTTTACGCCCTCAGAATCCACAACCTCGTATTCGACGCCAAGGCCCTATTCGCCTATGTTTCTGATCTCACAAAAACCACTACCCCGCCCATCCCAGACGACCAAGCACAAGCTAAGGCCAACGAACTGGCAACCTTCTTCCAGAGCAAAATCTCCAACCTTCTAACACTCCTGCTCTCCAGCTCTACCCCAACTCCTATCTCCATCTCTTCCTCAAACACCGGAGCCTTACTTGAATCATTTGATCCGACTTCCGCCCTAGAGATTGAATCCCTAATAAAGAGAATGAAATCTTCTACCCACCCCTACAACCAAATCCCAACTAAACTGCTCCTATCGGTGCCAGACGCCATTTCCAAGCATCTGGCAGATATCATAAACTGCTCGCTGTCACAAGGAATCTTCCCAGATGCTCTAAAACTAGCCACACTCAAACCCCTTCTTAAGAAACTGAACCTAGACCCCAGGGAACCTAACAATTTCTGCCCCATCTCCAACCTGCCTTTCGTTGCCAAAATTATGGAAAAATTAGTCAATACCCAACTATCAGACTACCTCGAGGACCATAAAATACTCCACCCAACTCAATATGGATTCCGCAAATCGCTAAGCACAGAATCCCTCCTCATTTCCCTCACAGACCACCTCATCATGTGCTTGGACACCGGACACTCCTTCCTCCTAGTTCTTCTGGACATCTCGGCGGCATTTGACATGGTGAACCACGCCATTCTCCTAAATCAGCTAGCTGACATCGGAATAACAGGAACCGCCTTCAGATGGTTCGAGTCTTTCCTCAGCAACAGAGGCTATAAAGTCAAAATCAACAATAAAGAGTCCCCATGCATTAGTTCCCCACGAGGACTACCTCAGGGCTCTTCCCTGTCTCCCACCCTCTTCAATATCTACTTTCTTCCCCTCTGCCAGTTGCTTACTAAACTAAAACTGAAACACTACCTCTACGCCAACGACGTGCAAATCCTGATCCCTATAACAGAATACCTTTCAAACACACTTAAGTTTTGGAACAACTGCATACAAGAGATCGACCTCCTCCTCACTAGCCTAAACCTGGTTCTGAACGCTTCTAAGACGGAACTCCTCCTTATATCTCCCAACCATAGCGAGAACCTTCAACTGACCCACAACAACTCCCTGGTCAGCCAAGCAAGAGATCTGGGAGTTATAATTGATAACCAGCTAAATCTAAAGAAGTTCATCAGCCAACAACCAAGGACTGCTTCTACAAGCTACAAGTACTAAAGACACAAACTGCTTCTATACTTTCAGGACTTCAGAACTGTCCTCCAGGCCATTATATTTACCAAGTTAGACTATTGCAATTCGATTCTACTGGGTCTCCCCACTTCCTCCATCAAACCTCTGCAGATGCTTCAAAACGCGGCCGCTAGAATCCTAACAAACTCCAACAGAAGAGACCACATCACACCCATCCTCAAAAATTTGCACTGGCTACCTGTAAGCTTCAGAATCCTGCACAAGTCTCTCACCATCATTCACAAAGCCATTCACAACCAAATCCCTATCGATCTTCCATACCCACTCACAATTCACTCCTCTTCGAGACCCATCAGAGAAGCCTACAGGGGATCTCTACGCGCCCCACCAACCAATTCCACCATTCATGCAGCCACCAGAGAACGAGCCCTCTCGACAGTGGGGCCAACCATCTGGAATGCATTGCCCCCTGATCTAAGACAAGAACCCTGTCTACTGACGTTCAGAAAAAGACTCAAGACTTGGCTGTTTCAACAAGCCTTCCCTTAATTCCGGCCCATCTCAGAAATAGTCATATACTAATGCCCTTTTTTCAAATGCTTTCCTTCATCGATATTGTAAATGATCTATTGTAAATGAATTGTTATTGTTATAGTTAACAAGTTATCTTCTGCTATTGGCTTCTATCCTCCCCAGTTCCAGTACCCCTGTTTTATTGTAACTTTCCGCCTTCTTCTATGGGTCTGTTAACGTTAGTGCCCTTCGTTCCTTGTAAACTGATATGATATGATCTGTATCATGAATGTCGGTATAAAAAAGCACTAAATAACTAAAAATTTCTACCATGTCCCATACTCATCATAGGGATGAACATCAACTCCATTCTTTCTGGAACCTTAACACTTATTCTTTGTCCTTATACTATAAGCAAAGAATTGTGTAATCTCACATAGTGAATATATCAAGATACTTTGCCTATCATAATTTAAAACAAATGGAAAAGTGCATGCAAACATGATACAATGGTGCATTTCCCTTCCTCTCAACAAGTGAGTTGGCACAGGGGATGGACAATAGAAGCTATCAGGGAACTGTAACTTAATTGCTTGATAACTGTTAGTCCTGATCTCCCTTGCCAAATTTCAGCTAAAGCACAGTTTGCCATGTCTATCATGCATATTGATGGACAGACTGACAGATAGATTGATAAAGCAACAAAGAAGGCTATCTAACCAAGCCGTGGAGGCAATAAGTTGAGAATTAGAAGCCTAAATATCCAAATTTTGGATTCTTTATTGTAGAATTAAATAGCTTTAAAATAGCCCGACTCAGGCCGAGTTTCGCCCTCTTACAATGGGGCTGCGTCAGGGGCTCAACTTCATCAATTAAAAATTCTTGATTATTCAAATAGAGTGTATATGAGAGGCATCAGATGGTCTCTGAAGCGTGGTGTAAGTAAATACGGTGCTGTGGTCACTTAACAATATTGCTGTGGTAGGTATACCAAACAGAGGCGATCAATGCAAACAGCAAAGGTAATTGTAAATGTTGCCATAGAATCTCTTAACTTTTTTTGTGCATCTCAAAGCAGTGATTCTGCAGACAGCTCGAAGAGGGCGAAACTCGGCCTGAGTCGGGCTATTTTAAAGATATTTAATTCTACAATAAAGAATCCAAAATTCAGACTGACAGATAAACACACCCTCAAAAATGGATGCTTTTTGCTGTAACGAAATGTGGCTAAACATCAGAACTAAAATGCACCTCACTACATAGACATGCCTTTAGCAGATGTCACAAGAGTTTATCTTTCTGTAAGACAACAAAAGGTCATCTCATCATATAGCTCATTTACTGAGGTTACATATCCAGTAGAGATTCCCTCTGAAGGAGGTATGCAAAGTAGATTGGATGCTTCAGAAGAAAAAAGGCAGAGATGGAAAAATTTAAGGGGATGGCCTTGTGTTATATTGGGACCAGAGCACATTGTTTTAAAATATGTTTATGAAAAGGGTATTTATCTATACAAAAAGAAGTGCATCATGGAAATTCATTAATACCAAAGTAGTCTTATACTTACCTACAACTTAGGGAGGGTTTGTATGAAACACACCATCATGATGAGTCATTTAATATATTATTTGAGCTCTAAAACTTGATGTATTTCTCTTCTATCTCATATTTTCTTTTCCTCCACTTTCAGGGTACATATTTTATTGTAAAACATTCTGGTTGATTTTTCTTCCATTTTTTGATATGAGCTAAGAATTTTTCATATCTGTGTTTATGCTTTTTATACCATTTTTATGTCAAACGAGCTATATTCCTATATTAAGGGTGTTTTTAAACACCTGTTGTATTTACTTTTTAAAATGTTTATTTTTTCAAACAGATCTAAAATTAAATGCTTTTTTGGAGTCTCTGTTGGCCCATGTTTCATTACTAATTAGATTTGAATATTTGGTCATTTACATATTTTATGTATATATTATTAATTAGTCCCAGCCAATTATTATATTGTCAGGCTGAGGCAGTGTGATATACATGTATATGAAACTTAAGACCTGAAATAAAAAAGATGCTTTGCTATGCAAGTATGGCTTAAACACTAGTTTGTTTTCTTTTTAGACCAATGATCTGGATAAATATATGCTGGGGATATGTAAACGTTTGCAGTAAATGATTCATATGTGGTACAAATTTAAATAAAAACTATTTTCCTTCTCATCCCCACTAACCCTTGCCTTTATTGCAGCGAATCAAGGGGGACTAGTGTATATTTTGAAAGAGATTTTGCACCCTTAATAAGAGACTTAACATTTGTTCTATGAACTTTCCTGGGATTCTGGACTTGAATGTGCTGAGTGAAAAGTTTCTCTCTCATAAATTAGCCTCAAACAGGTAGACAAGTGTAGTTAAAATTACTGGGGGAGAGATCGAAAAAACATTTACTCTCTTCATGGGTGATTTATAACCAGTCAGAGTTAGCTCGGAGACAAGTCTTTCTTCCTAAGCTGCTGCTGTCAGTCTTGGTTCAAGCTTTCACGTATGTGTGTGTGTTTGTATCCATCTTGGTTAACTGAATTGTTGAACTGTTAGAGGCAAACTTTTTTTTTTTTTTTTAATATTATTTTGTTTTCCACAAATGAACTAATGATTTTTTTTCCTCTATTCTGCTTTAGGTCCAAGATGGGCTTCCTGGAACATTGGTGTGTTCATTTGCATAAGATGTGCTGGAATTCATCGAAATCTTGGGGTTCATATATCAAGGGTCAAATCGGTCAACTTGGACCAGTGGACACCAGAACAGATTCAGGTAAAAGCAACTTATTGTAAGTTACAGTGTTCTGGCTTAAAGTAACTATATTTATAGGCCATTTTCATGGAGGTATTTTTGTGTTTAGTAAATATGTTGAGGTTTGTTTGTTTTTTTTGATCTGGCAGTTTCCTCCTGCTCCTTTTATACAGCCTGAATCAGGGCTGGGAATCTGGTACCATGAGCCTTCATGCGCAGTTACCTGGGAATTTTTCCCCCATTTATATCCCCCTCGAAACTCCCTTACCCATTATACCTAATCTGGTTATTGCAGTGACAGCCCTGGGCTGGGGGCCATGCACTAGGGCTCTGATCCGAACCCTGCAATCATAAACCCTGGATCTGGCAACCTGGTGTCACCTTTTAAGAAATGACTATGATTCTCTCTCCCACTGGCAACTGTGAATGCTGCCTCCACAGCATCCCCAGCTGATTGGGAAAGCGGAAGACCCAACTTGGGGATTGAACTGGGGACTTTCCACATGGCGGTGCACAACACCTACCAACAACTACCGGGCCAGCCACATGCGTTAAGATTTTATAGAACTGCTTATGTTTTAGGATTTGCTTTCTAAGCATGTATTCTCCAATATTCCACTGGATAGCCCCTACCCCACGGTGTTTTAAGCTTCTTTTGCGCAGACCGAGGCAAACGTGCAAGTCAAGCAGATGAACTTCTTTCCATTTACGGATCTCTCCATGTCCTCTGACTTCTAGTTCTGTCTCCAGCATGAGGGGTACCAGTAAAATGCTGGTGCTACTTACCAAAAGCCCCCCAAAACAATTTGGCGATGTAATATCAAAGGTAGCTGGACACACTGCCATTTTACAAGGTTCCACTGTGCAACGACATTGGTGCAATGCCAGAGAAAAACCTACTGCTATTGTAAGTGGTCATTATGTGTTGGGATTATGGGTAGTTGGCTGGGAGAGCCATCACTATTGGTGCAGGCCTATTGTGCCAGCAATGTGGAGAACATAAAGAAAAATAAGTCACTGCCATTAATAACAGTTCTTCTTCATACAGGGAAGCCAGTTCACACAAGTGGGTTATGCACTCCAACCAGCAGATGGAGACTGAGAACATTGAATCACTGATGTCATCACATATATAGCTCTGCATAGATGACAACCTGCCAGTATTCTCTGTCTCCAGCAGATGGTGGACATGCATTCTCATACAGACATGGGCTTGCCAGGTATTGGGCAGGTTTGAAGGCGCTCCTGAGGTGAAAGCAAGGTCTTACTCCCTCAGAGAAAGCCCAGTATTTAAAAAAAAAAAAAAAAAAAAAGAGAGAAGAAGGAAATAAGACTGGGAGATTTTGGGGAGGTGAAGGCTGGTGGCCCTCTTCCTCACCATTTAGCGCCTGCAATTGAATAAGGGTAAGGAAGCCCTGGGCTCAGTCTTTTTTTTCTTCTATCTTTTTACCCTGGTTGTCGTCCTTCTCTCCTTTGTTCAATCGCAGGTGTCTGAGATTTCAGGGAGACTTCACAGCAGCACAGCTGACTGGGAAAGTTTTTAGTGAGGTTAAAAACCCCCCATTATCCTGATCTCATGCTTGGAACCGCAATGTTTCTGATGGTGGGGGAGGTCACTAGCTTGGAGAACGAGTATGTTTTTTTGGCAGCCTTTGAGGAGTGTAAACAGTAGCAGCAGTGTGGCACGAATATGGCAGGCACCATTTCAGGAGCGGCAGGCAGACTGCATTCAACAGAGCTCTCAACATGGTGCCAGGCAGCCATCGCGGGAATCGTCATACAATATATGGTGCTTGTCACATGAGGGCAATCAGTCCAAAACTGTCCCTCAGCTTGTGCCAGAGGTGTTTGGAGGCATAGGGAGAAGTGCCTCCATGGGAGTTTATCCCTGAGGGGGAGGGTCACAGATGCAAGAGATGGGGGAGACTGCCACCCAGGGAGAAGGGGGATTTAGCTGCGCCTTCCCAGGTTGGGGAAGAGCTTGTCCTTCCTCTGCTACAGCCTATTTCGCCTGTACCCACTGGAGGGAGTTCAGAAGTGATTTTGCCCCTCCCTGCTAATGGGCATGGACCTCTCAGCCCTGTCTTGGGTTGAAAGTTTTAAGGACTTGCAGTCCTTTTGCAAGGGGCAGGATGATTTGCGCTTGGGTACCCATGGGGGAGGTCTTGCTCCAAGTCACTCACCTTGTGGGTGGCCTCTGCTGCTTTTCCATCCAATCATACTAAACTGCAAAAGGCATGCAGGGGAGGACTGGAGAGAAGAAGAGGAAGAAGACAGAGATCTGTCTGAGGACTCTTGGGAGAGTTTGGTTCTTCTAGGGCAGACACCATGGAAATGGCATTGGAAGAGAGTAAGATTCAATTGGATGTCGAGCCACATAGAACTATCCTGTGACTCTTCCATTGGGAAGGGTTCTCTGGGCTGATCTCGCAGATGCCAAAGGCGCTAGGCTGTGATGGGACAGCTTTGGATACTACTAAGATGCAAAAGAAAGATCCTATTATGGTCAGCTTGCGGAGGGCTTCCTGCTTTTTTCCCTTTCCACGAAATGGTACAAGAACTGATAGATTTGGAGTGGAGTGCTCTGGAGGCAATTTTTAAAGAGGGACGATCCTTGGCAGATATTTACCCCTTGGACCCTAAGGCATGGGACCAGTTGCATTTTCCAAAGGTGGATGCAGTGGTGTGCTCAGTGAAAAACGGACCACCATACTGGTGGAAGGTGGAGCAGCCCTGAAGGATGCCCAAGATCAAAGACTGAGGCTATTCTGAAACAGGCCTATGAGGCAATGACCATAAATTTGCAGATTTCCACTTGCTGTTGTATGGTAGTGCAAGCCAGTTTGCATTTCATACAGGTTGCTTAGGAAGTGTTGGGAGTGGCCACTGTCAGAGACATGATTTCTTATATTTTTGTGGCTAACGAGAAGAATATGTCTCCTTCAAAATGAAATCCCAAATAATCTTCCCAGAAACTGTTAAGTTACTTATATAAATTTATAAGCTGTTTACTGCAATAGGTGCAGATAGTATATATGTTCACATAAACTCTAACATCATCATGGTAATTAGTACAACAGGAGAGCAATAAAAGAGGAGCACATGGAACCAAAGACCGGCTGATGTTCAATAAAGCCATCATTGTCAGTTGTAAGAAAAATCAAAACCTCAGGATAGCATGGATTGACTATAAGAAAGGTGTAACAATCCAGTACAAATTAATGAGAGAAAAGATCAACAAAGTGTACTATAGGAAATGGATACTGAAAATTGTTTTAATACACCATAGAACAAGCTACAATTCATAAATCAAGTTGTAATCCCTGCACTTTCATATAGCTTTAGCATAATAGACTGGTCACAAAAAGATCTCGACCAACTGGATGTAAGAATAATAAGAACCTCCTTCATTTCCACCCGCTAATCCAGGGGTGGTCAGCTCCGGTTCTCAAGAGCCACAAGTAGGTCTAATGTTTAGTATACTCAATAAATATGCATGAGACAGATTTGAATGCACTGTTACCATTGTGTGCAAACGTATGTCATGGTTATTCATTGTAGGAATCCTGAAAACCAGGCCTATTGTGGCTCTTGAGTTGGCCATTCCTGAGCTAATCTATATGAACCAGTATATGCCAAGACTGTACATCCCAACAGCTGAAAAAGGAATGGGTTTATATAGAAATGTTATACATAGAGAGCAGCAATAATAGGCTTCCAGGTATTTATAACATCATTGACCAGCACAAATATTCAAAATGTGTTGCAGTACAAAGGTAAATGGCCACAATCTGTCTCCCTTCTTAAAATTGGATAAACATTCCAAAGAAAAGGAGGAATGAGTGAGATTCTACCAGCACATATGGAGAAAGAAGCAACACAATTTGCAAAACAAGAGAAAAAAATCTCTTTGGAAAGCTAGACTAGGAAACAAGGGGCAAATGTGCAAAAACAGTGAGAAATACAAAACTACGTACTTCAGCAACCACATGTAGATCAAAACTTGATAAAGGAACAGCAAAAGAGAGGTGAATTTAAAAATAAGGATGAGAGACTGATAACTGCACTGGACTATAGACAAGATGGTCCCCTGAAGATTGAGGAGGTTCCAAGAGTCAAAAAGAGAGTGGATGAAGTCTCGCTGCACAAAAGTAGGGATAGGGAAATGACAGGTAACTACAGACCTGTTAATCTAATTTCAGTAGAAAGCACAACTTTGGCAACCCTACTAAAGAAAAAGATACTACTGCACATTGAAACAAGTAAAAAGCAGAATATTAAACAACAAGGTATCACAATCGAAGATCCTGCCAGACAAATTTGGTTGCGTTCTTTCATAAGCTGACAAAAGTGGTGAATTGGAGAGATGCAGTAGATGAGTAGATGTTGCCTATCTGGACTTTTATGCAAAACCATGGCAAAAGCCATACTGAAGATATTGGTAGTAGGTCAAAAAGTTGTAAACTGGGCGTGGAACTGGTTTAGTTGCAAGATGTAGAGAGTGGTGCTAAATGAAGTCCATTCTGGGACCAGTTCCTTTCAATATCTTTGTTAGTTACATTGCTAAGGAATTGAACTGGAAACTGTCAAACAAGAAAAACATCTAGGAGTAATCACCTCAAATGACTTCAAAGCAGATAGTTAATGTAATAAAGCAACTGGGAAAACTCAGTTAAACAAGTACGCTCAGTTAAATAAGCACTAATAAAATGATACAAGGCCACCAATACAAATGTTACAAAGAGAGGCCTAAGATACTGGAGGAAAGAAGGAAAAGGGATATATGATAAAAACATTTAAATATTAGAGTTCCATAAACTAGGGGATATTTGGGAAAAAGCCTGCTGTGAAGTTTGCCTTAAGCACATCTCCTTGCTGCCTGGAATAGACAGCAATTGTTGATTCACAGAAAGCAAATTTCATTGTGGACAATACAGGTGCACCAGAATTTTCATTTAAGCGGGTATTCTCCATATAAACTTTGAAGGACTGATGTCAAAATTTTAAAATGAATCCGAAATTCAATTGGAAGCCAGCGTGCAGACAAAGGGCAACCAGAGATTACCTGAACGGTGTATTCATTAAAATCTGCAGTGGCTCTTGAGGACTGGAGCTCAATAACAATTTCTCATCTTATTGGAGCATATGAATTAAAGATCATCTTCTGTTACTGCAGCATACTTTAGCTTGATGTTTTGAATCTTTCTCATTGTAGAGATCCCTACTAGGAACAGGTGTAGGAGCAAGCTATTTTTGTTTTGGGAGGAAACATAATAATTGTAGTGAGGATGTAGAGCTCTCCCTTGTAGACGAGAGTATTTGGTAATTTCCTCTGGTATATAGTTTTGTTTTTTTTTTCCAGAGGGAGTATGTCCTCTGTTGTTTTCTGTTTGACTCTTAACTTCTCCATAGAGACTTTGATTTTAGATATGGGAGTTTCTGTCCACTCTCCCTATCCCTTTTATATATTTATGATGATTTATTTGAGTTCAGAGTACCCAGGGGACTCAGTTACTTTTGTTTTTCCTGTTCTAACAGCAAAAGGGAGAGGTCCCTTTACTGAGAAGGAACCTGTGGATCTTCAGTATCCAAAGGAGTGTTGACTTACAGCCATCCAGAGAAGGAGAGAGGAATTGGGATGGATCCCCTATAGGGCCCATGAATATCTATGGTGTTTTGGAGCAGAGGAGTAACCAGAGTATCATTCTGATACTTGATGCCAGTCAGGTACTGTGAGGAAACTAGAGTTCAGAGGAGAAAACCATGTGAAAGCAGTAGGAGATAAATAACTGTATAAAATGGATTTCAACTTTAATATTTCACCAACATTGGGAGGGAAGCATTAACTTGCCCTGTACCAATGAGATGGGAGGAACAGATTAAAGACTGAATTAATTGGCTTTAATATTTTAAACTTAAGCAAGTCTGAAAGAAGTCACACATTTTTTTAAAGCATTTATAACATAAAAAAAAAAATGAACTGAATGGCTGTAAGGACATTTTATCATTTTACAAAATCTCAGTAAAAGTATTGGAAACCAAAGTCAGCTTCCAGTTTTTTTGGGGTTTTTGCTGCAAAATGTTAGTTCTTATCAGTGGTCTATATATGAACTGTGAATTGGGAATTAAGTATTGCAGTGCAAAGGGCCTTGAAAATTTAAGACATTTTAACAGTATGGAAAGTTTACTACTTGAAACTGTATTTTAGATATGGTCTCTGGTTCCTCTGTCCTGGGTACAGTCATCAATATTTTTGATCCTTTTAAATATCCTTCTTTGAACCTTTTAAATATCCTTTTTCTATATGGTGTTTCCATGGAAGAAGAGTTCTCTTTCTTATTTTCTTTGGCCTCAAGTCCTTTTTAGTAAGGCTTTATCAGTAATGATTTTTGCTACACAATGTTGCATCAGGTTTACGTCTGTAATATCTATTGATGATCCCTTTCTGCAGGCTCTGGCCTCATTAACATTGCTGATCATACATTTTATGTTGGATGCCAGATTTAATTTAGGCTGCCTTTCCCTTTTCTGGATCCCAGCATACTTATCCATCACAATTTCCAGGACATCGGCTATCGGCTCTTCCATCTTCATCTTGACTCTTGCTTCTCAGCCAGCTTTGCAGTGATCTCATCATCCTGTGTTGCCCCCTCATTATTTACTGGTGTCTCACCTGTTGCAACAGTTTAGCTGTTCTGGCAATCGTCTGTGGATCTCCTCTTTCTCTTTCTCATCACTCAGCTTTAAGGTGATATCACTTTTCTATCTTTTTTTGTTTGTTCAATTAGAGGTCTTAATTTTATGTCAGTTGCTTTTTGCAGCTTTTCCTTAGATAGCACTACTCTCTCAGTTTTTGGTAGGCTCTTTTCATACCCTCAATTTAATTTTAGGCTTTCTATCTTCAGGAGTCCCACAGCTCTTATATTTTCTCAGTTTTTTCATTAGGTATTGTGGTCTGTCTCTTGCTGCAGTGGGTCCATGGCTTATAATTGCACCAAGGGTGTTGTCTTTATCTAAAGATTTTGCTTAGTGGAGAGGCTATGAGCGGGCACCTTTTTATCCTATGTGGCTAGTATACATTCTTCTTTTTGCTTTTTTTCTTTAATGTTAGTGGTTGCCTTGTTGAGATTTGGTCTAAATTTAATACAACTAAGTGAGAGTTATTGACTCTGTTCCATTTTTCTCACCCCCTATACCCTGTCTGAGACTCTGAATAGTTTACTATAGCTACTATAAATATGCGTTTGTACTTTTTCCTCCTGCAAAGTTTAGTCAGAGTGTGCTGTTGCAGAATTACTTTAGTGTGTGCCAGTTGGCTGGCCTGATGGCTCGGTGGCAGTTAGATGCACTACTATGTGGAGGGTTCCTGGTTAGATCCGATCTTCTACACCGCATCTCGGCTGGGGCTGGGATGCTGCAAAAGCAGAACAGGGGAAAAAAAATCCCTGGGGAGTTATAAAGGAATGCTCATGGTTCCAGGATCTCGGCGTTGATTCTATTTGAGTTGGAAGGAGGAGGAGAAAGGCGAAACTATTGGGGCCTAGCTCCAGGCCCTGCCCTCAAGGATGTTATTGCTGGGCCAGCATTGACCTGGGAGAGTTTATGGATTTCACTTTACTTGCCTTTCCAGAGTCTCTGTGCTTGAGGGATGCTTGTCCCAGCTCTCAAGTCAGCGATGGCCAACTCCAGTCCTTAAAAACCACAAATGGGCCTGGTTTTCAGGATATGCCGAGCGAATATTCATGAGATATTTGCGTACAATTTAAGTAGTGCATGCAAATCCAGTAGTAGAGAGTGATCTAATTAATCTGCAGGAAGTCTGTCCACAGGGCTATTCTTTTTGTTATAGAGCAAGAACTATGGGATGGGAAGGTGGACTGACAAAATATCTTCTCAGATTTGGTTAAGATAGAGTTGGTGACTTCCACTCAATTGGGAGATATCAAATGTTTAACTGCAAAACTTCCATCTCTGAACCCCATGGGCCTATTAGTAGAAGGAGGTCTCCCAAGGCCTCAGGAGGTGAAGAGAGGAGACTCTGCCCTCACTGCTCTTCAGGGCCCTCTCCCTCCTTCTCACACCACTACTACTACACTATTAGGGTAGACTCAACATGGCTAGCTGCTGCCTGGTACCATCCCAATTGTCCTACTTCAACTGAGGCCCCTTAAGGAGCTGCCTTAGGTGAGCTCTCCCACTGGTGGGTCCAACGCAGAAGAGTCGCGCCAAAGGCATGCCCCTTCATGCGCAACTTCAGAAGCATCTGGAACAACACTTGCCTCTGCTCTGAGTCCATGTCCATCCACCTAACAGATTTTAAAAGCGTTGCTCACTCAAAAACGACCCAGTATACTCGTATGTGAGCCGTGCGTAATTGACACAAATGTTAAGAAACCACAAAGTACGCGTGTACATACCTGTGTATGCATCAAGAACAAGGGGGTGGGAAAAGGGCGGGGCATGGATGTTCCTGGGCAGGACCAAGAGTTAAGTGTGTAACTCTGAATTTTATAAAAGCTGACCATTGCACACGAGTTGGTGTGTTACTGTGTAACTTTACTGCTAATCCTGATGAGCAAGTCGGAAGATCTCGAGTTTAGGGATTTCAGCATAGCATGAGGGTTCAGGGTCAAGTGGGTGGCTTAAAGGATGAAGAATCAGAGGGGTCTTCAAGACTGCTGAACTACCATATATACTTGAGAGGGGGAGAGAGAGAACACTGTAGAAGAGACAGTATGACACTATATATAACACTAATCACATCCTCTAGCAATGAATTCTAGAGCTTAATTATTTTTGCATGAAAAAGAATTTTCTCCATTTTCTTTTAAATGTGCTACTTGCTAAATTCATGAAGTGCCCCCTAGTCCTTGTATTGTCTAAGAGTAAATAACCGATTTACATTTATCTTTTCAAGTCCTTCATTCCCTCCCCCATGGCTAGGGTGCAAGGGTCTGTAGTACACCAATGTAACACCGCACCCACCCTGAGTTGAAAGTGCCCCTCTTACAGTGGTAGGTATATATAGTGTCATATTCTCTCTTCTACAGTTTGTTCATTCTTTCCCTCCCTCCCTCTCTCTCTCTCCTCTCCCACTTGTAAGGACATGAAAAAAACATTTTCCCCCCTGTGTGAGCATATGCAAGTAAAAGCCGCTAAAGCTCTGGTAGCAATACACATGGGACAATTACTCGAGCCACCTCTTAAGATCATGAACACAAATATGCGTGGCAGGGGTATTTTAAATGATACACTCATATATGTGCACATGGTATAAAATTGCAGCATATCTCTGCTCGCATGCCAATACCTGTGATTATGGTTGCATGTGCATTCTTTTTAAAATTAGCCAGTAACTGTGTAACTATCTGATTACAAATCCAATAGGGATAACTGCTATGGGGATTTCATGTTTCCATCTGAACCCTGCAATGTCTCCTTGGCCAGAAGTTCCCATGCATGTGCACTGAGCTGTCTACTCAACCTGGAACTCTTCATACTATCCAAACTGTAAGCTACCCCACTATCTAGAAGAGAGAAGGAAAGGAAAAAAATGATAATAAAAAACATTCCACCCCTAAATTACCTAAACAGTATCAACAGCATAGTCTAGTGTTTGGTGGAGAAAGTTTGCATTATCTTCACTACTAAGACCACGTAACACCACCAGAATGTGCCTTAAAAGGGTCTCTCTCCCTCTACAGGTGACTTGGGGCAGAAGAACCCCTCAGCTACCCAATCAGCCTTGCACAAGGCATCTCTTTCTAGTCATCTTGCAATACTAGAACTGCCCAAACTTACATAAAACTCTTCCTTGTTACTACGACTTGATCTTTTCAATGCACAATCAACAAACAAATCTCACCACATCCTGAACCTCATTAAATAGTTCATTCTTCACATCTTCTGCCTTATGAAGACCTAGGCAAGACAGAGTGACACTGTTACCCTCGTTCAACTTTGCCCACCTGGCTATAAAATACGCCACACATCCTGAACCATGTGTTATCAATTCTTGATCTAGTTGCTGTCGAACAAATAGATAAATCTGACTGCCTAGTTTTAAGTGTCCAAGGTAACAAAGGACCTAAACTTGTCCTGATCTACCAGCCTGCAAGTAAGTTTAGGGGTGCAGGAACCTGTTTACTACAGGACACTTCCAGTTACCTTCCCACTTTACTTCACGATCCTAAGTTCAGGAAAAAGATAACGTGTTCTCCTTAGAAATAGACTTTTATTTATCAGATTTGGCAGGGTTTAGCATTTAGAAGATAACAATTCCTGTCTCTAACATCCTGGCCACTAAGCACCAATTTTCCCTAAGAAAGTTCTGTGTCATGGGTGGTTGCAAGCATGCCATAAACCTTAGCCAGCTTAATATATTAATACTTATGGCTAACTTACTTCCCCTGGTCCCAACTTCAGGCAATCTCCCTGTTTACCTCTGCAGCAAGCTCCAGCTGGAGAGCTGGAGAATATGGGCAGGGAAGGAGACTTGCTTCTGGTCTGGTACTGGCAGAGCTACCAGCTGTCTGGGGGTTTGCTTTCTGGGTCCTGTACTGGTAGAGCTGTCAGACTGCTCTCGGCTCCCTGTTGCCTCAGGCTTGGTTCCATCATCAGACCCTGGGCAGGGCCTCCCCTCTCTCCAATCTCCTGGCCACACCTTAGTGTTCTCCCTCCTCTATAGCAGGGGGTGTTGGCCTGCTTCGGGTCTGCTCTTTCTTTCAGGGTCCCTCCCTTCTTCTTATTTGCCCCCTTGTCTTATACTTTCCAGCTGATAAATATACATAAGCTTGTGCATAATCATAGTGGGTGGAGGGTCTTTTCCCCCTCCCCATTTCTTTCGGGGGGGGGGGGGGTGTCCTGCCACGTCTTGGACCGAAGCCAGTGGATCACTTGAACTCAGGCTCTCTGCCCTCCATCAAGTTATATGCCAGCATTAGTGTTTTCTCTGTCTCAGACTGCCCCCCTTCATCCAAGGGTGGGGGTCTTTCTGACCTTTGGAGTTTCCTTGGCCAGTCCATGACTCCTGCTTAGGAGTTTGTGCTGCATTGTCTCTCATCTTGGTCTTATTTACACAGGCACTTGATAAACATCCTTCAGTGTAAAGTTCTCATCTGTGCAAGGTTTGTTTTCTTAGCTGTGACAGTGTTTTGGCCTGTCAGCACACTGGTCTGCATAATTCTTTGGCTATTATGATTCAATTTGGTACTTTCAGTGATAAAACATGGGATATCTCCAAGCAATCCACCAGACACTCACCCAGCCTCCTTTCTAAAGTTCTCAGAATTCCTCTGTGACATGGCCACTCTATCTCACTAACTTGTAGTTCTAGGAGACTTCAACTGCCATGCAGAGTATCCTTCCATTGGCAACACAGCTATCTTCTGATGTAAAATGGATGATTTCAAACTCACTGAGTTAATCAAGGTTTCTACTCGCAAACAGGCCACTCCCTAGACCTAATCTTTCATTCCCCAAACATCAATCTTGCCACCAACACTATAACAGTAGACCCAATCTCATGGTCAGACCATTACCTCAGCCACCATTCCTATCCCAAAGCAAAAATGTTTTGCTTTTGCTCTAAAACCATCCTCTAGGAACCTATCCGCCATATAAGCAAAAGTATTGAATGACTCCTCAACATTCTGGAAATTTTAACTACAACCAACCCACCAGAAACTTTAGTCTGAATTCTCTTCAGTAATTAATACCGTAGCTACACTTAAACCCAGACCCATCTGACCCCCAGAAACTCCCTGTGGTTCCATGAGGATCTCTTTCTCAAGAAACAATTCTGTTAACTTGAATGAGCGAGGAGGAAACCCAAAACAGATAGCAGCCTCTATAACTGCAGAGTACATGCAAAAAATATAAAGCATCCATTCAACAGGTTACAAAAGACTACATCTCCGAGCAACTAGAACGTTCTATGAATCATTTATGAAAACTTTTCAAACTAGTACAGAAGCTCTCTCTATACCTGAATGTTAAACCGTCTCTACCATCTCAGGAGTCCAAACATCAGAAGACTTTGATAAATTCTTCATGGATAAGATCCTAGCGACATGTTCCTCCTTTGATTCCTCCCTCCCTCCACCCTGCCTTCCTCAATGACCTTATCCTCTTTTCTTACAGGAGCACTACAGCTCTTCCCAGACAATATAACACTGTCTGACTTCAGTATCATCACTCCCCAAAAAATAATAAACATCCTTCAGAGAGTTAGTCAATCCCCTAGCCTGCTAGACCCAATTCCCCTAAGGTTCATTTGGAACCTGAAGGCCTAACCCTGTGGCTATCTAATATAATTAATGATATGTTATCTCAAGGATTTCTTCCTGACACACTTAAAAAAGTGATAATCAAATCTGTCCTGAAGAAACCTGGCTCTGACCCCAAAATAATCTATCACTATTGCCCAGTCTCCAGTCTCTCCTTCTTGTACAAATAGTAGAAAATATAATCTATTTCTAACTCCTTGACTTCCTTGAAGAGGACAAGATCTTGCATCCCCACAATCTGGCTTCAGGAAAGGCCATGGTACCAAATCCATCCTATTGGATTTTACCAACAGTATTCATCTAAATTTAGATTAAAGGAGTGACTCCATCCTAGTCTTATTAAATCTTTTTGCAGCCTTTGACATGGTCAATCACAGTTTCTTTATTCAGTACCTAGAATGCATTGAAGGTACTTCCCTTAAATGGTTTGAATTTTTTCTATCCAACAGAACTCAGTCTGTTTTGTTGACCAACAAACTTATCTACTCCTAAACACCTCATATGCAGAGTGACTCAGGGCTTGTTCTCACCCCAGTTATCTTCATTACTTACATTCGCTCAGTCTGTGACCTAAAAAGCAACTGTTTGCAGATGAAATCTAACATTGCATTAAAAAAGAATCTGACCAAGCCTCTCCCATTGCCAATCTAAATAATTATCTTACAGCAGAAATTGAATGGCTCAGTAACCATAAACTCAAACTTAACTCCTCCAAATCTGAACTCCTCTGGCTAAGTCGCCATGGACATTCTCTACAATCTCTACCTTCCTTATGAGGAATTCCCATTCAGCCCAAAGAATCTTCATGAAGCCTAGGGGTTCAACGTGACCAAAATCTCATGATGAAATTGCACATCTAAACATAGAAATGACGGCAGAAGAAGACAAAACAGCCCATCCAGTCTGCGCAGCAAACTTTCACAGTTATTTTTCTCATACTTATCTGTTACTCTGACCGCTGAGGTCAGGGCCCTTATTGGTAACTTTTTGATTCTAATTTCCTTCCACCCCTGCCGTTGATGTAGAGAGCAGTGCTGGAGCTGCATAAAAGTGAATTATCAAACCTAATTGGTTAGGGGTAGTAACCGCCGCAATAAGCAAGCTACTCTCACGCTTATTTGTTTACCCAGCCTGTGCAATTTAGTCCTTGTTGGTTGTCTTCATATAAATCCTCTTTTCTTCATCCCCCTGCCGTTGAAGCAGTGAGCTGCGCTGTATGGGGTGGATTTTAAATGCCCTGCGCGCGTAAATCCGGCTGGATTTACGCGCGCAGGGCCCTCGTGCGCCGGCGCGCCTATTTTGCATAGGCCGCCAGCGCGCACAGAGCCCTGGGACGCGTGTAAGTCCTGGGGTTTTTTTTAAAAGGGGCGGGAGGGGGCGTGTCGGGGGCGTGGCAGAATGACGCTGCATTTCGGGGGCGTGACGCGGCGTTTTGGGGCGGCGACGCGGGCGTGGTTTCGGCCTGAGGGCGTTCCGGGGGCGTGGCCGCGGCCTCCGGACCAGCCCCCGGGACCGGAACACGGAGCGGGGCAGCCGGCCGGCGCGCGCAGATTTACGTCTGCTTTTCGCAGTTCCCTCTGAGGCCGCTCCGAAATCGGAGCGGCCTCGGAGGGAACAGGCAGCGTGAGCTGGGCTCGGCGCGCGCAGGTTGCACAAATGTGCACCCCCTTGCGCGCGCCGACCCTGGAATTTATAAGATATGCGCGGCTACGCGCGTATCTTATAAAATCCAGTGTACTTTTGTTTGCGCCTGGTGCATGAACAAAAGTACGCGATCGCGCAATTTTTAAAAATCTACCCTTATATGTATTCAAAGTGAAGTATCAAGCTTAATTGGTTTAGGGTAGTAACCGCCGCAACAAGCAAGCTACTCCCACGCTTATTTGTGAATGCAAATCCTTTGTCCCACATTTCCTCTTGCCGTTGAAGCAGAGAGCAATGTTGGAGTCGCATTAACCGTGTGTATGTTTATTGAATAAGGGTATTAATCACCAGGTAGTAGCCATCATTCCCGCAAGCCACCCCCATACCTCTTCTCTTCATTCACATCCTCAAGACTTTATGGATCCACAGTGTTTATTCCACACCCCTTTGAAATCTTTCACAGTTTTAGTCTTCACCACTTCCTCCGGAAGGGCAGTGCAGGCATCCACTATCCTCTCCGTGAAGAAATACTTCCTGACATTGGTTCTGAGTCTTCCTCTAAGGTAGTTGAGCCTCCTCTTATGTACCACTGCCAGATTTGAAAACCATGCAACTACCTCGATTAGCATAACCTTGTTTCTATTATTTATGCACTAATCACCAGCTGATTAGATTACTGTAACTCACTCCTGAATGATATCTCCCAGACCAGATTGAAATGCTGGCAACTCTTGCAAAAACACTGGCAAGAATCTTGATAGGGGTCAAAGCATCTGGACCACATAAGGCCCGTCCTATACAGGCTACACTGGCTCCCAATAGAATCCAGGATAAAATTCAGAACCCTCTACTTCATCTTCAAATATGTGAACATCAGCCCCAGAAAATCTCTCCTTTCTCTTTGCCTCCTACACTCCCACTAGAGCAGTGGCTCTCAACCCAGTACTTGGGACACAGCTAGCCAGTCAGGTGCTCAGGATATCCATATTGAATATGCACAAGAGAAATTTGCATACAGTAGAAGCAAAACATGCATATCTATCTCATGCATTTTCATTGTGAATATCCTGAAACTCTGTCTGGTTAGGTGTGCCCCAAGGACTGGGTTGAGAATCACTGCACTAGAGAACTCTGATCCTCCCGAAAAGGCCTTCTTTCATCTCCCCCCATGACTTCCATAAAACTGATCTGCACAAGACTGAGGACCTTCAAACAGGTTTCACTATCCCTGGACTTTAAGCCATTACAACAGCACACAATAATATAATGTTCTAATGTACCTGTTCTAATTAGAACAGGTACATTAGAACATTATATTATTGTGTGCTGTTGTAATGGCTTAAAGTCCAGGGATAGTGAAACCTGTTTGAAGGTCCTCAGTCTTGTGCAGATCAGTTTTATGGAAGTCATGGGGGGAGATGAAAGAAGGCCTTTTCGGGAGGATCAGAGTTCTCTAGTGCAGTGATTCTCAACCCAGTCCTTGGGGCACACCTAACCAGACAGAGTTTCAGGATATTCACAATGAAAATGCATGAGATAGATATGCATGTTTTGCTTCTACTGCTTTGAGACCATTCCTGGAAAAAACAAATGCAGACTATCAAATATTTATAAATAATAAATACATATAAACTATCAGAGTTTCTACCACATATGAATTATTGGAGATTATACAGGGTTAGTTTGATCTTTTAGGGAATTTCTTTGGTTAGGGGATTTTAATATTCAACTAAATACTAGAATGGATAGTTCAGCTACTGAATTTATTACATTATTAACTGATTTGGGGGTTGACCCAATTGATTCATGACCCTACATGTGTTAAAGACCACACTTTGGACCTGATTTTTTGGTCCTCCTCTGACATAGTGGTTCAAGATAAGATTGTTTCTATTCTTTTGTCCCGGCTGGATCATATTTTTATTAAAATTCAGGCTGAATAAGATAATGGCATGCTAGGACAGAACCCCTTTAAGGGCCTTTTTAAAAAATCTGACCCCACCCAACCTGACCCCTCTCGTCTCCTTTGACATTTCATCTGCCTTCAATATGGTTGATCATGATATTCTTCTTTTCTGTCTTCAGTAAATTGGCTTGGCAGGAGGTCCATTCTTTTCTCTCAAATCATTCACAGTACATCAAAATAATGAAATTTCTTCTGCTTCGTTTATTAGAACAGGTGTACCATAAGGATCTTCCCTTTCATCTGTTCTGTTTAACATCTATCTGGCTCCTATTATCAAAATTGTTTTGAATCTTTCTGATAGTTATAACTTCCTACGCAGATGATATTCAGTTTGTGCTGCATCTACATTCCACTTGGTGAAGCACTGTTGAACATGTGACTATTTGCTTCGCCATCATTAAAGCTTGGATAAAACAAAACAAACGTTTGCTGACCATGTCTAAAACAGAGTTCTTTTGTGTCCATAGTTCCTAAACCACCTTTTCAGACAATACTGTTCACTTAGAAAATTAGCCTTTTCCAATTCAAAATCAAGTCAAGTCTTCTGGTTTTACTTGACCGTGCCTTATCCTTTCTTCCACATATCAAAATAGTAGTCAGATAGGGTTTTTTCAAATTACACGTCTTATCTGGTCTCAGAAAGTTGCTGCATGCATCGGAATTTCATACTTTTGTACAGGCTTCCATTTTTCCAATCATTGATTACTGTAATAGCCTTTACCTAGGCCTTCCCAGCTCTGCACTACAACCATAACAAATGCTTATAAATTCATCTGCTCGTTTAATCACAGGCATAAAACGCGATGACCATATTATCCCAGTCCTGATTGACTTACCCTGGCTTTCAATTAACGAATGAATCAAATATAAAATAGGCATGACAGTATCCAAATCGATGCACAATCACTCATGCCCATGATTCAACGCCCTTTTAAAGGTATGCCAACCATCCATTCATTTGCGTTCCTCACAAAGAGGCCTGTTTAGGCATCCCTTCACCAAAATTTGCACTTCTTCACATCACTCGAGAATGTGCCTTTTTTGTCGCAGGCCTGGTTTCTTTGGAACTCTTTTTCAATAGAATTACGGTTATGTGACTCGTTAAAAACATTCAGGGGACTTTTAAAAACCTTTCTATTTAAGCTGGCATACATATAACACACTTTAATTTTGTACATCCAATATTTTTTAGCGCCTGATTGTTCATTTTAACTTTTGAATGTATCATACTGTTAATTTATATTTTGTATGCTTTAATTTTTTATTTTATTATGTATGTTTTATTGTATATCGCTTAAACCTTTTGTAGTGTTAAGCGATTAACAAATCTATGTAAATGAGTAGTCATTTAGCTACATTTATGCCCAAATTCAGTTGTTTATCATTACAAATTATGATAGACTCCTGGGATGAGATTTTGGCTTCCATTTATACCCTTTCTCTTAAACAGTTATATGGGGTTCAGATCTGGAAGAAAACCCCTTCATTCCGTGAGGGCCGATGCCTGCTTAAACATCAGACCCATCAACTGAAACATAAATAGCAAAAACACAGGTCTGACAAAGTTTTAAGTAGATGTTGACAATCCTCACAAAACTAAAAACAGCTATTAAATCTGCAAAGATGCAATTTTTTTTTCTAATCAGTTGAATTTGGACCAAAATCATCCAAAAAGACTTTTAACTGATTAGTTCTTTAGTCTCTACTCCATCGGTTCTTGATGAAGGTGGATTGACTTGTAAATATTTTGCAATCTGTTATGATAAAATGGTGGAGACCATTTGTCTTTTTCAGTGGGTAAGAGTGGTAACTTGGTTTGTTCACAGCTAGATCAGTTGTAATCTGATCTGGAGCAACCAGGGAATTGAGTCTAAGGTAGGATCAATTTCTGACTTGTATAATTAGTCTCTGAATTCTCCTCCTAGTTCCTCAGGGTTGTACTTTATGTCTGAAGGGATAAAGGACCCCTTCTGCCAAGTCCTGTATTAATCTGTAGGGAAGGACCTGAATATTTTAGAGTGTGTTCAATCAACTGGGTGTTTGTTTTGTTTTTTAATGTCCTCAATACAGTTGCAAGTAGCACTGAGGTCTGTGAATACAGCTTTTTGTATTCTGAATCCTTTACCCTTCACTTTGATTAAATTGTTGGGGGCAGATTTATTTCCATGGCTAATGGAAATAGTGCATGGTTCTTTATAATCTGGCTGCCTTTCAGGATGCTTGAAGAAAGCAGTTATCAAGCCTCTGTTACAAAAAGAAGGATTTGGATGCTGTAAATCCTGCACACTACAGCACGATCTTTCATGTTTGTTTGTTTTTTGTTTTTTTTTTTGTATTAGAGAAAGTTGTTTTGGCCCAGTTGATGGAATTTTTAGATGAACATGCCATTTTTTAAAATCTTTGTCAATCTAGCTTTCATTTAGGGCATGGAACAGAATCTGTTCTGTTAGCAATAACAGATGAAGTCCAGCAGGAATTGAAGCCAGATCTTGACATCTTATTGATATTTCTAGATCTAATTGGCAGCCTTTGGTACAGTGGTTAATGTGTTGTTTTTAAATCAGATGCCAAGTGGTGTTGTTGGTGGAATTCTACCTGAGTGGTTTAAGTTACTTCTAGGATGGACAAATAGGTTAAGGGCAGGGGGATTCATCATTTCCCTAGAAACATCACTGCGGAGTCCCACAGGGATCGTTATTATCATCTGTATTATTCAATATTTACTTGACCCCTTTGTTAGCAATAATAATAGCTTTGAGGTTTCCTGACAATGCTCAGCTGTACACAGTGGCAGGGGATGATCAAGTTACGGCACTTGCAAAAGTAAATTCCTGCTTTGCAGGGATAGCAAATTGACTGGCTACACATATATTAAGTTTAAATTGTCAAAATTCAAAACTGCTGTGGATTTCTAGAAGGGATAACATTTGTATCTTTCCTTTGATTATGGGCATTGAATTGCAGCCAAAAGATGTAGTTCAGAATTTGGCGGTGCTTTTGGCCTTATTCTTTTCTCTAAGATATATTAGAAAGATACGTCCAATCTTATTCAAGACAAACTGTGATGAGCCTGTGATGTGATGGTGCCTGTGAGCCCTTAGTGCTGTGGTGTAGTTGATGCAACCTCATAGGCGAACCTACGAGGCTTATGCCAACAGCTGGCAAGCGCGCCCTGGAATGGGACAGGCTGGAGCTTCACCTATACCAGCCACTCCCCCTCAGGTTGAACTCTTGGGTACTGGCAACTGGCAGGGTCCCTGGTGGGTCCCTGGGAGGTTGAGCAAGTGAGAGTCCAAGAACAAACCAAGGTAGGGGCAGGTAGCAGGCAGACGATACCAGAACATGCCAAGGGTTGGGGCAGGCTGCAAGCAAATGTGGTCAGGTCTGAAGCTAAGGTCAAGTCCAGAGGGCCAGCA
This sequence comes from Rhinatrema bivittatum, assembly GCF_901001135.1. Classification (NCBI taxonomy): domain Eukaryota; kingdom Metazoa; phylum Chordata; class Amphibia; order Gymnophiona; family Rhinatrematidae; genus Rhinatrema; species Rhinatrema bivittatum. The sequence continues at coordinate 392,173,798 of NC_042617.1, read as the reverse complement.
AACAAAGTCAGGTTCAAGTATGAAACAAGAAGTTGATACCAGGATATCAGGCCAAGGGGGGAGAACAAGGACAGATGAGGCAAGGCTGGACGTGGCAAGGACGTAAACAGGAATGCAGAGTGACATGTGCTGCAGCTAGCTGGAATTGCAGCTGGGTTTAAATACCCAGCTGCGTGATATCATCCTGTGGTGCTGGGATCTGGGTTTTCTGTCACTGCATGTATAAAATATAAGTGCCTAAGGAGTATGCCAGTTTGGCCAAGGGGCTAGTGTCAGAGCTGCGGGGCATGGAGGACTCAGGCAGTGAGAGTGGCCAGTTGTGGGCCTACTCTGCAAACAGCCAAACATGACAGTGCCTCCCCAAAAGCCCCCACTTCAACCCCATAGGTTTGGGCTTCTGGGGAAAAGTGTCTGTGGAAGTCTTTCAGCAGTTGAGGGGCCTGGGGGTTTGAGATGGGCTCCCAGGAATTTTCTTTGAAGCCAAAGCCTTTCCATGAGATGAGATACTCCACTTTGTTTTTGATCCTTCTGGAATCCAAGATTTCTTGAACTTCGCATAGAGAGACTTTCTCAGTCATTACCTATGTGGGTTTGTGTGGGAATCTCATCAGCCATGACAGGGCATATGGAAGACATCATGTATTTGAAGTGTGGGAGGCAATTCCAATCTCCCCATCTGCTGAACTATGGAAAAGGGCACCACAAACCTCAGAGTGAACTTCAGAGGAAGTGTCTTGAGGCACAGATTCCTAATGCTGAGCCACACTAACTTTCCCGACTGGAGTTGGGGTGCTGGGCGGCATATTTTATCTGCCTATTTCTTGAATGGCTCAGCCGCCTGTTTGAGGAGATCATGAGTTTTCTGCCACGGTTTTTGGAGGTCCTGACCCATTACATTAGTAACTGGGCAGGTAACGGACTCTGGGATAGGCAAGAGTGTCCAGAAGTGACAACCATAGACCAGAAAAATGGGGGAAGAACCCGTTGAGCTCCCCACAGGGTTATTGTGGCAGAACTCTATCCATGGGAGAAGGAATGCCCAGTCATTCTTTTGCTTATCTAAAGGACCTCTTGATTTCTTATGTGCTAGTAAGAAATTTGAGGTCTCAGCAAGATCTACTGGTTGTTCCTCCTTTATCTAAGGTGAGGCTTGTCACTACACAAAAGTCAGCCTTTAATATCATTGAACCTAGTCTTTGAAATGTGGTACCACTGGATATCTGGGAGGAGTCTAACTTTTTGACGTTCAGTAATGGCTATTCAGATGATATTTTGTGTAGGCCAGGATTGATGGTTCTGATTACTGGGGGTTGAATTATTCATCATTCAGATCAGGATTGAATGGTAATGTTCGATGGGAGGCTGGTGTTTGGTTGAAGTTATTTTGTATTTATATTTTTATTTATTTGGATGACTGTATGAAGAATAATTATTGTTGATTTAATTTTGTTTTAGAACTTGCCTTGAGAGGATGTGCTTGGAAGGCAAGAAATCAAATTGAAGAAATACAAACAAAATAAGTGTGCACCCATTTCTCTTGTCTTTTTTGGGGGCCCAGGAACAATGCATTTGTACCCCAGTGTTTTTAAATTTTATATTTTCTTTATAATTTGTTGCAGTCCTAGACATTACTCACCCATAACTATAATGTGCTACCTGAGTGAGTCTTGTGGTATTAGTATAGTAATTTTTATAGGCACTTCTATAGAAAATTGGCTCACAAGGCTTCTATTCCACATGTTGCTCCCTAATGTGAATTAACACTTCAGATAATTGAAGGAGGATGGATCACAACTATCAACCAAAGAAAAAAATAGAAATGATTAAAATAAAAAGTAAGCACACACTGTACTCCTAGACACACCCCTGCTTCCTTTCCTTTCTTTTTATTTTCTTTTCTTTTAACAAATTTATTGCAGAAGTAACTGAGTGAGAAGGTTTAAGCTGAGGTTTACTTTATTCTCATTTCTGTCTTAGTGTCCTGAGTTCTGAAATCTGTTTTATTCTGTCACAAATATCATCTTGACTTTAGGCTAATAGTGGCATATATGTACTTGAATAAATTGCACATTTCATTTTTTAATCTTTGTTGCCTTTCTAAAATGACCCTAAAGAGTGGCTTTACAATAAGATATACCGTATTTTTCGCTCCATAAGACGCACTTTTTTTCCCCCAAAAGTGGGGGGAAAATGTATGTGCGTCTTATGGAGCGAATATAAAAAAAAACAAACAAAAATCTAACCCCCCCCCCCGACTCCCCCAAGACCTGCCGACTTAGTTTACCGCAACCCCCCCACCCTCCTGACCCCCCCCAAGACCTGCCGACTTAATTTACCGCAACCCCCCCCCGACCCCCCCAAGACCTGCCGACTTAATTTACCGCAACCCCCCACCCTCCTGACCCCCCCAAGACCTGCCGACTTAATTTACCGCAACCCCCACCCTCCTGACCCCCCCAAGACCTGCCGACTTAATTTACCGCAACCCCCCACCCTCCTGACCCCCCCAAGACCTGCCGACTTAATTTACCGCAACCCCCCACCCTCCTGACCCCCCCCAAGACCTGCCAAACGTCCCTGGTGGTCCAGCGGGGGTCCAGGAGCGGTCCGGGAACGATCTCCAGGGCGTGGGCCGTCGGCTGCCAGTAATCAAAATGGCGCCGACGGCCCTTTGCCCTCACTATGTCACTGGGACCGACCGCTGGATTGGTCGGTCCCAGTGACATAGTGAGGGCAAAGGGCCGTCGGCGCCATTTTGATTACTGGCAGCCGACGGCCCACGCCCTGGAGATCGTTCCCGGACCGCTCCTGGACCCCCGCTGGACCACCAGGGACGTTTGGCAGGTCTTGGGGGGGGGGTCAGGAGGGTGGGGGGTTGCGGTAAATTAAGTCGGCAGGTCTTGGGGGGGTCAGGAGGGTGGGGGGTTGCGGTAAATTAAATCGGCAGGTCTTGGGGGAGTCAGGAGGGTGGGGGTTGTTAATTTAAAGGGTTGGGATGGGGTTTTTTTTTTTGGGGGGGGAGGGGATCCCAGAGAAAGAAAAGTTTTCTGATCTGGGGAGTGGACCGAAATGGCCCTCCCCAGACCCGAAAACAAAATGGGGAGGAAAAAAAAAGCTATGCACTCCCCTAATTTGCTCCATAAGACGCCCAGACGCAGAGCCGGTTTAGCACAATTTTTTTTTTTTTTAATTTTACCCCTCTGAATCCTAGGTGCGTCTTATGGTCAGATGCGTCTTATGGAGCGAAAAATACGGTACATAAAAAATAACAAGGCGAAAACTATCCTCTCCACGCCCTCCTCTCAAAAGAGGTTGGGGACAGCTGACTTCTAATATTTTCACTCAGAAAAATGTTCCTAGTTGCTCCCAAAGGAACTCCCAAAGGTGCAGCCCCTATGGTATCACCTCTTTGGAAGCAGCTGCCCATTGCTGGCAGCATTGTGACCTCAGTAGCGACCATGGTCAGTAGCGGAGCGGGGACATCATTGAAAGGCTTCCAGCAGCAGAGGCGAGAGCTTAATGGCAAAATCTACTTCCCCCAGAGCAGCGCCCAGCTTACATCTTGCCTGTTGTTCTCATCTCTTTCCCTCTACCCCTGGAACGGGCCCAGCTCTAACGGTTGGCCCAACAATAACACCAGCGGGGGCGTGACAAGTAGCAGAGCAGAAGCAGGAACAGCAGTGAAAGGCTTCCAGCAGCATGGGGGAAGGAACTTTAATTGATGGTGTCATTTCCACCACAGCAGCTCCTAGGTCTCATTTTGCCAGTGTCATATTTCAGATCACTGGTGGAAAAAAAAAATTGATTAGTAATGGCCCTAACACTGACCCTAGCAATTATCTGCTGCCACTACAGTACCTCCCCAGCTTGAATCCTTTTAAATCCCTTTTAATGTTCATGGCCATGTGACGTCTGATGTCCTATTTCATTGTTATCTTTTCTGTTGCTTTGTAAAAGGCTTTTAATAAAAGCATGACAAAGATGCTGCTCATGTCTGTCCCAGTCTAGCATATTCTCAGAGGTGTCTCCCCATAGTAAATCCTTGCTGCTTTATCTTGATCAATTTGTTTCTCTCCAGGTGTTCTACAGTACTATCTCTCTAATTAGTGTTTCTATTAATTTTCTAGTTAATGATGTCAAACTGACTAACCTACCCAAGAGCTTCTTTGGCTGCAGCTGCCAAATGTTAATTTGTATCCTAAACATTTGAACTAATGATTAATTCTTCTTTCCCCAGAATATATTTTCTTACATTGATTGCTACAGTATGTATAGTTTTGCTGTTGGTGGATAGAAAAGTTCATTTACCGCTCATGGCAGCGTGTGTCATATTCAGGGCATTATTTTAAAGGACTACCATATAATTTTTTTTGTAAAACTTTAAAGAAAGCCTGCTGGTAGGTGTGTGCTTATTTTCCTTTGATAAGCAGGGCTGAATTAGCCATAACATGTGGATGACTTTATCTAATGGCACAGAATGGACCTTTCTCTCCCAATTAGTAGAGCTTTTGCTGTACTGAGCATGTGCAGGAATTCCCACTTGGGTGATGCCTCATAAGCCCCCTCAATCTTTTTTCCATCTGAGCCCTAACATAGATATGTATCTCTATCTTGCTTTTTTTCTAAGAAATTTTCAAAACTTTTATCTTTAAAGTTGCCTTGCTGCCTCAGAATCCTCCAAAGAGCACTTTTCGGTGCTATTTTTCTTTAAAAATAAATAAATAAATAAACAAATGAAAAAAATAAATTTTTTGTTGGAATGGCTATCAAGAAAAAAGCCTCAGTAAGTGGGTTTAAAGCTGTATTTGTGGCAGAAAAATGTTGATTACAGATAGACACAAACTCTGCTAAATTGCCTGGGTCCAAACCATGACTAAGCCAATTGTTACAATTGTCAATGGTTGTCCCTGCGAATACAAAGGTCCAGGGTTTGGAAAATGGAGAAACTGCATAAGTCTCATAGAAGCCACAGTCAGTCCTCTTCCCAAAGTGCAGTCTTGTTGAACACTAACTTCTAAAATATCTCCCCCATCAGTGGAGCTGAATCCTCGGGAATAAACATAGTCGCCATGAGTTGAAGAAAAAGAGGCACCACTCTGCAGGGCCACTGGAGCATCAGGCACCAAAAAAGCTCAGAGGGATTGTTAGGGTTATTGATGTTTGGGTGGATCCTTGGACACTGTGGCAGCTGACCACGCCCAGGGGGGGCAGTCCCGTGAGGGACCACAGTGTCAGGCTAGACTCTGGATACACAAACACAGATTTGAATCTTTTATTAAACAGTTTTGAAAACCACCAGAGGTGGCAGTAGTGAGTAGTAGATGTTGAGCCCGGCTGGGCAGGTCTCCCATAGAACGCTGGAACAGCGAATCCTCTGCTAGGTTGTGCTGTAGTGGAAAGAAACTGAGAGTTATGAGTACACGATAAGAAGCATTCAGAGTCCCAGGTAGAAATAGGAGAAGCTCCGAGACAGGGAGAGCAGGCCCTCGAGGAGCGAGTACCTGATCCCTTAGAGCAGAGAGACTCAGTTGTATTGTACTCATGTAGCAGCAACAGAGATTCCACTAGACGAGAGGTCTGGCACCGGAACAGAGGGCAGGTCCTCGAGGAGCGAGTACCTGGTTCCAGTGAAGCAGTACTGTGGAATAGATGGTAGTTGTACTCACAGATGAAAACTGTTAGTGAAGTCTTCCAAGTAGAAGGGTTTGAAGATGCAGGCAGTGACTCAGTGAACATGGGCCCTCGAGGAGCGAGTACCGGTTTCCTAATAGCACCTGAAAAAAGCAGAAGAGGCTCCCGAGGAGTGGGTACCCCATTAGCAACCCCGAAGGGTGTAAGAGTTCCAGATAACGCTGGAGTGGCAGAGCAGCTTCGGTATGGAGAGCAAATCCCATCCTTAGAGTTACCGTTGCTAACTCAATGAGCTAGCAAATACTGTAGGCTTAAATATCCGGGCAGCGTGACGTCAAATCAGGGGGAGCCCCTGAGGTTTGCGCCAACGTGGAAATAAAGATGAGGGTGGCGTGCGTGCATGCGCGCGCCCTAAGGTACCTTGGAGGAGCATGGCGGGAGGCAGCACCAAAGCCGGTCCGGGGACGCCGGAGAGGACAGCAAACAGACGCTACGGCAGCCAGTAGTCCGAGGTGAACGGGAGGAGCTGCAAGTAGTGAGAGGTAGGCGGGGCAAAGCCGTCGAAGACAGATGGTCGCAACAGGGATAGAGTGCAATGGCTCCTTTGATGCATGGTATGGTGTTGTCTATGCCTTTCAGCAATGTTGATGCACAAGATTTCTTGCCATCTAAGCAAAAGTCATCGGTACTGTTGATACAAAATTCATTGATGCGTAGAACCTCAGAACAACGATTATTGGCGCCTTTGACCATTAAATCATTGGAAGCATCGATGCATTGTACTGCAGATCTTCCTATGCAATTATATGCATAGGAACAGAAGGGGATACGATTATCTTCCATCACTGATTACTAGAGCAATCTTGCCAACGAAATTGCTGTCACAGGGATTGCATCTAGAAACACCAGATCCCATTTGCTCTCTAGTGCCTTTTGTATCCAGTCGGCTTCCAGTTCAAAGCCCAGAAGATATACAGGAATCCACTGTAGTATCAGAAGATGATGTTCTATCACCCACACCAGGTCAGAGAGCACGTCAGTCATTTAACCAAGTAGTGGAATTGGAGAAAGATTTCATTTACCTCATTAGTAGTTAAGGATAAGAAGGGTACATACACCCTTTCCTTTCCAAGATGTCATCTTTACTTTCATGAGAGAGAATTCCAGAATCCCCAATGCATGTGGACTTTTCATCGGAACTCCCACAAGGTGCTTTTTGCTCATAGCATTCGCAAGCAGTGGACTCTAGCCACGCCAAGGATATGCACCAGGAGTTCTCTTCTCCGATGTGACCAAGGACCCTCTCCTCAGTCACCAGCTTCATCATTGGATCTCTGGATCAGTGTTCCCTCACCTTTAGGCTCCAAAAAGGGTTTGATGGGAATTCCCTCGAATCTTCTTCCAGAGTCTCCGGAATACTCGTCTCCCCCAGAAGACCTTTCCTACTCCAGGTTTCTGGACAAATTAGGAAAAGCTCTGGGAATGAATGTACGTAAGAGTAAAAATCCTTGTGTAGATGTCTTGGGCCTCCTCCAGGTTTTGAAAGGTCCAGCGAACATAGCAGCGATTCTAGTTCATCATATTCTGCAAAATTTACAAATGAGCATGTAAGAAAAGCCCATTTCCTGTGCCCCACTAACAAGGAAACTTGACCTCAAGTACAGAGCTCTGAAATCCCCAGGCTTTGGACTAGTGTAATTACCCCATCTATCAGTTGTGGTAGAATTAGCTTTTAAAAGAGTGATTAAAAATAATATATTCGAATACGCCACCAGGGAAGGATTCCAGGCTACTGGATAATTTTGGCAAAAATGTTTCAAAGCTCTGTACTTAATGAAGGGATCAATGCTCATCAATTCTGCATGGTCCAGTACTTACAAAACTGTGTATAAAAACTGAAGCCATTTCTTCCTGCTGATGATAATGGAATTGCATACCCTCAGCCACTATTGGTTGCCAAAGAATGTGTATACTATCTTCTTCAATTTGTCTATGAGTCATTTAATACTACGTCATACTACTTTTCGAACTCCATTGCAGCTTGCTACATGACCTGGTTGAAGCCATACCAAACATGAAGATGTCTATAAAAAGTTGGCAGATGTACTCTGCCTCTGTGAAAACCTCTTCAGAGAAAAGCTTAAAGAAACAGTGGCTCAAATTAAGGCACAGCATTTGGTGGTACTGTCCCTCTCCAAGAGACCAGAACAGCAGTCTTCTGCAAGGCATCCATTCAATGCTTTTAAAGGACCTTATATCCAGAGACACCCCTTCTGACAATTCCAGTGCTACCGTATGCCTCCTCGTCTTCTGTAACAACTTCAGACTCGCACTTGATAGCTTGAATGCCATAAATCAAAATCAACCCAACAGATCCGGCCCAAGCCTGGGCCAAGGTTTTGACCACCTTTTATACCTAGCACCTATCCTCTCTGGTAGGGGGTAGAATCCTTCACTACAAAGTAGAGTGGCACAAGATTATCAAAGACCATTGTGTTCTCAAGATTTGGAACCTGGATATCACTTGTGTTTTTCCTGGCTTCCTGTGCTTCCTCTCTATTCAATTTTCAATCCATATCCATCTCAGTTGGTGCAGCTCTCCCTGGAAGTGGAGTCACTCCTTGGAACAGTAGGCGATAGAACCAGTTCCTCCATGGCCAGGGGTTCTACTTCCACAATTTCCTCCTCCTCCAAGAAATCTGGGGGACTAAGTCCAATCCTGGATTTAAGAAGGCTGAACAAGCATATACTCTTGGAGAAATTCAAAATGAATTCCCTCCACACAATTCTCCCCTTCATCCAGAAAGGGGGAGTGGATGTATGCTCTCAATCTAAAAGATGCTTATGCTCATGTTTCTGTTCACTCCTCCCATTGGTAATACCTACACTTTGAGGTGGATTCTTCTCATTATAAATACTAAATGCTTCCTTTCGGCCTCTCAGCTGCACAGAGAGTGTTCACAAAATGTCTAGTTGTAGTAGCAGTGCATCTACACTGCTAAAGCATCCAGGTCTTCCCTTACCTGAACAACTGGCTTATGTTAGTGAATTCCCAAGAGGGAGTTCTAATCTCCCTGGAGAAATCAATACATGTCTTCGAGTTGCTTGGCTTCAGTGTGAATTTAAAGAAATCAGTTCTGATTCCATCTTAGAAAATCATATGGGGTGTGGATAGATTCTCTTCTGGAGAGAACTTTCTTTCCTGTAGATCATGCACAAACTCTCTGGGCATTGGCTTACAGACTATTGAACACAGATCAGTCAATGGCCAGAGAAGTGTTGCTGGTTATTGGTCACATGGCAGCAGCAATTGACATAGTATCCACTGACCCATCTGAAATTATGTCTCTTGTAGTGGGACCTTCATTTCCAATGGGACCAGCCCCTAATAACAGTGGGAATTTCAACAGAAATGAAGCAGGAATTGAGTTGGTGACTCAACCCTTTCATTCTACAAGAAGGAGCACTACTGCAACAATTCCTTGCCAAGTAACCATTTACATTTCCTGGCTCATGGGTGGCCCTGTGAGCAGGGTCACTCACCCCAATATTGGCCTCCTGGAAGTATGGCAGGACACCGCCAATGCATGGGTGGATGTCGCTGCTCCTGCGACCCTTTGATGCTCCCCTAGACGCATGCGTGCCAAACTCAGGCAGACTTAAAGGGCTTGCGGCAGGAAAAGTCCCGCGGTGCCTCCTGATGATATGCACTTAGCTGTATAAAGGGCACACTCTGCCTTTCCCTCACTGCCTCTGCAGCAGGTCTAGCTATGTGGCAGTGTATATTGCTTCTGCTCAACCTGCTCCTGCCTTGCAGCCCAGCCTGCCTCAGCCCTATCCATCCCTCTCTTTTTCCCTCAGGTGGATACCTGATTTGACCCTTGCCTGGACTCTTGAGTGGAGTGGAGGAGTAGCCTAGTGGTTAGAGCAGTGGGTGACAAACCAGGAGACCAGAGTTCGAGTCCTGCTGTCGCTCCTTGTGATCTTGGGCAAGTCACTTTACCCTCCATTACCTCAGGTACAAACTTAGATTGTAAACCCTCTGGGTATAGGGAAATACCTACCATACCTGAATGTAATCCACTTTGATGTGCTGAAAAAAAGTGCGAAAAGTGGAATATAAATCCAAATTTAAAAAAAAAAGATATCTGATCATTGTCTGCTTGCAACTCTAGCCTGGTCTTGGGGACCATGTCCCTAGTCATTAGCAGAGAATCTCGCCTAAGTCCTGCCAGCTCTGGCACCCAAAGGTTCAACCCGTGGGGAACGTAAGCTGGTAAAGTTGAAAGGTGGGCTCTGCTTCACCTGGGTCTGCCTGCTGGCGGTGAAAACTTACAGAACTCCTATTTGCAGATAGAGCTAATCTCACTCCAGTCCAAGGGTCCACTGATACAACCTAACCTTAGTAACAGATGCATCCACACAGTCCCCTTTTGAACTCAAGGGTCATAATTCCTGGAGAAAAAATTGTAAATCAATTTCCATGAGTTAAAAACGATAAGGTATGTTCTAACAATATTCACTCGCCTCTTTCAGGGAAAGAGCATTCTCATCAAAATAGACTATCAAGTTGCCATTTTCTATGTTAACATACCAGGAATCACAGGATCTTGGACTCTGTGCCAAGAATTGATAAAAAAAATATGGGAATGGACATGCAGACATTAAGCTGTACTGCAAGCAACCTATCATCCCAGAATTTCATCAGCAGAATTTTTCATCCACATGAGTGTGGTCTCTTCAGCGATCCATAGCCAACAGTCTGAACAGTCTCTGGGGATTTCTTGCAGTCAACCTGTTTGTGTCAGAGCAAAACAGAAAATTAGAAAAGTTTCCCCCGTTCTTCCCAACAAACTCAGATCTATTCAGGATGCTTTTCTACTTGACTGGAAAGCAGATCTCAAGTATGCTTTTCCACCGATTCTACTGATAGTTAGAATGGTACACAAGTACTGAAGGAGAGAGTCATCTGATCCTCATAGCTCCAACATGGTCTAGACAAGTTTGGTTTGTGAATCTAGTACAGCTTTCCAGTCATTCTCCAATTCTCCCTTGGATCAGATCCATATTTATTAACTCAAGAAGAGGGATGTCTATTTCATCTTGACCTTTCCTCCCTCGACTTGGTAGCTTAGATGACCTTCAGATACCTAAAAGGTTTCAATGATGTATGGACTTCAAATCTTTTCCATTGGAAAGAAAACAGTAGAAATAGGGGTCATGAAATGAAACTCCAGGGGGGACAACTCAGAATCAATGTCAGGAAGTATTTCTCCACTGAGAGGGTGGTGGAGTTCGGGAATGCCCTTCCAGAGGAGGTGGTGAAGATGAAAACAGTCAAAGAATTCAAAGGGATAAACACTGTGGATCTCTAAAGTCTAGAAGATGGAAATGAGATAAGTGTGCAGAGGAGTAACTTGATTGTACAGCGGTTACTACTCTTAGCAGAAGGCATGGAGATGACTTATCTTAACCAATATACTTTGCTTTTAATGCGACTGCAACATTGCTCCCTGCTTAAATGGCAAGGGGAAAAGATAAATTGGATTCAGATGACAACCGAGGGCCCCATCTTCTATGGTTTTGGAATATTGTTACTCAGACATAAGGAAAAAGCACAGGACTGCTTCTGCGACCAAGTCCTAAAGGAAACTAAGAAAGCGTGCATGGGGATAACTTGCTGGTGTGGTAATAACGCAGGATTTGGTGAGAGAGGTAATGGTGGTGGGGCCATTTGGCAATAGTGATCATAACATGATCAGATTTGAACTAATGACTGGAAGGGGGACAATATATAAATCTACAGCTCTAAAACTAAATTTTCAAAAGGGAAACTTTGATACATGAGGAAAATAGTTAGAAAAACACTGAAAGTTGCAACTGCAAAAGTTAAGTGTACAACAGGCATGGACATTGTTTAAAAATACAATCTTAAAAGCACAGTCCATATGTATTCCATGCATTAAGAAAGGTAGGAGGAAGGCAAAACGATTACCGGCAAGGTTAAAAGGTGAGGTGAAAGAAGCTATTTTAGCCAAAAAAAAAAAAAATCCTTCAAAAATTGGAAGAAGGATCCGTCTGACGAAAATAGGAAAAAACATAAGCATTGTCAAGTTAAGTGTAAAACATCAATAAGGCAGGCTAAGAGAGAATTTGAAATCAAGTTGGCTGTAGAGGCAAAAGCTCATAATAAAACTTTAAAAAATATATCCGAAGCAGAAAGCATGCGAGGAGTCGGTTGGACTGTTAGATGACCGAGGGGTTAAAGGGCGCTTAGGAAAGATAAGGCTATTGCAGAAAGACTAAATTAATTCTTTGCTTCTGTGTTTACTAAAGAGGATGTTAGAGAGATACCGGTTCCAGAGATGGTTTTCAAGGGTGAAGATTCAGATGAACCTAACAAAATCACTGTGAATCTGGAAGATGTAGTAGGCCAAATTGACAAGCTAAAGAGTAGCAAATCACCTGGACTGGATGGTATGCAGCCCAGGGTTCTGAAGGAACTAAAAAATGACATTTCTGATCTATTAAAATTTGAAACCTGTCATTAAAATCATCCATTGTACCTGAAGACTGGAGGGTGGGCAATGTAACCCCAGTATTTAAAAAGGGCTCCAGGGGCGATCCAGGAAACCATAGACCAGTGAGCCTGACTTCAGTGCTGGGAAAAATAGTGGAAACTATTCTAAAGTTCAAAATCACAGCGCATCTAGAAAGACATAGTTTAATGGAACCTAGTCGGCATGGATTTATCCAAGGCAAGTCTTGCCTCTCAAATCTGCTTCATTTTTTTGAAGGGGTTAATAAACGTGGATAAAGGTGAGCCAGTAGTTATATTGTATTTGGATTTCCAGAAGGTGTTTGACAAGGTCCCTCATGAGAGGCTTCTAAGGAAACTAAAAAGTCATGGGATAGGAAGCGGTGTCCTTTCATGGATTACAAACTGGTTGAAAGACAGGAAATAGAGAGCAGGATTAAATGGTCCATTTTGTAAGTGGAGAAGGGTAAACTGTGGAGTGCCTCAGGGATCTGTACTTGGACCGGTGCTTTTCAATATATTTATAAATGATCTGGAAAGGAATACAATGAGTGAGGTAATCAAATTTGCAGATGGTACAAAGTTATTCAGAGTAATTAAATCACAAGCAGATTATGATAAATTGTAGGAGGACTTTGTGAGACTAGAAGATTGGACATCCAAATGGAAGATGACATTTAATGTGCAAAGTGTTGCATATAGGGAAAATAAATCCATGCTGTAGTTTCAGTTTTCTGCTTAAAACCCTAAATTTGGCTTCTGTAACCTCCCTCCTGCATTTTCCTATATTATTGGTACCCATATGTATCAAGACAGCCAGCTCCTCCCCAGCACTATCTAAAATATTATTGATGTGATGCACGAGGTTCGCCACTTTTGCACCAGGCAGACAAGTTACCAAATGATCCTCACATCCACCAGCCACCCTATCAACCTTCCTAATAATTAAATCACCAACTATAATGGCCATCCTAACCCTTCCCTTCTGGGCATGTGGCCCCGGAGACCTTTCCTTGGTGTGAGAGGATACTGCATCATCTTGTGGGCAGGTCCAAGCTATAGGATTGCTTCCTGCCTCATCAAGCTGATGCTTTCCTTCCAGGTGACCTTTCTGCTCCAAAGCAGCACAGGGGTTACCAGATTGGAGGTGGGACTTCTCTCCTATGTCCTGGAAGGTTTCCTTTATATATTTCTGTGTCTTCCTTAGCTCCTCTAAGTCTTGTTACTCTAGCCTCCAGAGATCGGACTCATTCTTTAAGGGCTTGGAGCTCTTTGCACTTATCGTACACATTCTTCACGTGAAATTTTCTCCCAGATAAAAAGGAGGTGAACCAGCAGAGCACCTGACACCCACAGTTAGCTCATTAAGCTAGTGAGTCAACCTGAGGGAACAAAATATCAGATACTGAGGCAAGCAATGTCTGCGCCAACCCTCAGCTTGGGACTCCTCAAAAGTTATAGCTAATTCAGCCTGCTTATTGACAGAAAAAGCAAGTTTGCTTACCGCAAATGGTGTTTTCCTTAGATAGCAAAATAAAATTAGTCCAAATGTTTGACCACTCTTTGAGCTTTCTTAAATAACTTTCATTCTCTCTACTCCTTCAGGCATATGCACTCTGAGCATATCTTTGCATCATCCACAAAAAGACAAACATTTCCCTCTGGAATGTTGCTTCTGTAGATATTGAATAGAATCGGTTCCAAAATTGATCCTTGAAGTACTCCACTTCATACTGTTCTCTCTTTAGCATAAGTTCCATTTACCATTACATGTCTACTGTAACTCAACCAATTTGTAATCCATTCCACCACCTTGGACCCACTCCCAGGCTTCTCCTTTTATTCATGAGTCTCCTGTGAGGGACTGTATCTAAAGCTTTGCTGAAATCCAAGTTGTTCACATCAGCTGCTCTACCTTGATCTAATTTTTTAGTCACCCAAGCAAAAAATCAATTATTTTCGTTTGTCAGGAGCTTCCTGTGGTGAAATCATGTTGGCTTGGGTTCAGCAATCCACCAGATTGTAGATAGTTCACAATTTTCCCACCACTGAGATAAGGCTATCTGGCCTGTAGTTTCTAGCCTCCTCTCTGCTGCCATCTTTGTGAAGCGGGACTACTACCACTCTTCTCCAATCTTGTGGCACCACTCCCATTTCCAGGGATCTCTTGAGCAGGTCTTTCAGTTGTCCTACTAGCACATCCCTTAGTATCTTGGAATGTACCTCATCCAGCCTCATGGCCTTGTCCACTTTCAGTTTTCCTAGTTCTTCCCATACATTCTCTTCTGTAAATGGGATGGCAACTACCCCACTCCCATCCATACTGTTGCAAACCAGCATCAGTCCTGCTATAAGCATTGATACTCTCCGTAACTATAGTTTTTCCACAACAGAATGGCGGTCCGCATTCACCTCAAGTTTCTACTGAAAGTGATTTTGGCACTTCATTTGCCCATATTTTTTTCCAAAACCTCATGCACATAAAGGGGAGAAGGCCATCCATATACTGGACTGTAATACAGCTTTGGCCTTTATCTGAAGAGAACTCAACCAGATCATCATGTTTCACATACTTTGTCTCTTATGACTCTAACAGACTGGGAATAGTTGTTGCCAAATTCATGTTGTCGAACTGACTGGCAGACTGTATCACACATTCCTGTGCTCTGGACAGCCTCATCAAGTAAGAACCATGGCTACCTCATTGGCTCACCTAAGAGCTATGTCCATTGAAGATATCTGCAGAGTTGCAACTTTTATCTTCAGTTCACCTTTCACTAGTAAATTGTAATCTGTTATTAAAATTGTCTATTGTATCTGAAGATTGGAGAGTGGCCAATGTAACAACATTCTTAAAAAAAAAAAAGGCACTGGGGTGATCTAGGAAATTTGAGACCAGTGAGTTTGACTTCAGTGCTGGGAAAAATAGTAGAAACTATTCTAAAGAACAAAATCACAGAACATTTAGAAAGACATAATTTAATAGGACACCCAGTATGAATTTACACAAGGGAAGTCTTGTCTCACCAATCTGCTACATTTTTTTGAAGGAATTAATGAACTTGGATAATGATGATCCAGTAGATATAAATTACAAGTGGATTGTGAAAAACTGCAGGAGGACCCCGGGAGACTGGGCATTCAAATGGCAGATGAAATTCAGTGTAGACAAGTGCAAAATGATGCAATTAGGGAAAAGTATCTCACACTGTGGTTATACAATGTTAGATTCCATATTAGGAGTCACCACCCAGGAAAAGGATCTGAGTGTCATCATGGACAATACTTTGAAATCCTTGGTGCAGTGTGCTGTGGCAGTCAAAAAAGCAAATAATGAGGGAGAGTCATTGTTACTATAGTTTATTGTGTGTGTGTGTGTGTGTGTGTGTGTGTGTGTGTGTGTGTTTTGGGGTCCGTCCCTGCGTTATATGACCTGTCCCTGACAGATTATTACAGAATTACCAAGGCGCAATATTTTATCTCAGTACAAACTCGTGACAAAAAAATTGCACTGAGGTAAGCACACTTCCCACACGATGGCAACCCACCTCTTCCGGGGCCAACATCGCTTAAAGGACCCTAAACATGCTTCTCCCTCAGAGGCTTAAGCAATTACCCTGGGGGTTTTCAAAAATCCCCGCCCATCCCCCTACCACATTCTGAGGTGTTACTAGCCCCCTCTAACTAAAACGAAATGAGTGATGCCAACCGTGTGGCGATAGCTTCCTCCCTTCCCCTTACAATGGGAAAAAGCCCCCTTATTTAATAGATCTTCCCTTCATCCAAATAAATGACAATTCCTGATGTCTAGGAGCTCCCCCACCCCCAACCATCACCCCTAAAACAAAAATAGATGCCTGCTGCTCTAGAGGGGACTTCTAGATCCCCACCCCACCCCAAAACCTCTCCCTCACCATACTTTAAATCTCAATCATTGGCAGCTCAGTGGGGTCCTGGAGTGCCCCCTAGCTCAAGGCCATTGGCACCTTTTTTCAAAATGACACCGACCTGACCTTATCCACATGGCCTAGCCGAATCCGTGGACTTTGCCCAGTTATGTGATGGGGTAAGGCCAGGTCGGCGCCATTTTTAAAAATGGTGCCAATAGGCCTAGAGCTAAGGGGCAATCCAGGCCCTCATTGAGCCACCAAAGATTATTAAGATATGAGGTAAGGGGAGAGGGAGGCTTGGGGATGGGTGGGGATCTGGAAGACCCCCCTAGAGCACCAGCTATCTATTTTTGGTTTGGAAAATGGGAGGTAGACATCAGAGACTGTCATTTATTTGGATGGGGAAAGGTCTTTTAACTAAGGGAGTGGACACGGCTTCACTTTTGGAAATGTATGGCATTTCCAAAATGGCAACTGTAAAACCAGGTGCTGAGCCTCAACAACGCTTTCCCCTGTCGACTGTTTCCCCCCCCCCCCCCCCCCCCCCCCCCCGACCTGTGCCGGACCAGCCAGAGTCTCTTGCCCCATCTCCCTGAACCACATTTGCACTATTTATTTATTTTATTTACTTATTTAAAGTTTTTCTTTACAGACATTCATCAGGGACATCATGCCGGTTTATATGGAACAAGGGTAACAAGTTAATAATCAGTTACAAAAAAACAAGAGCATAGTAAACTGGGAGTTGAGACAAAGAATATAACTATAGATAGGATGAATTGAATTAGAACAGAAAAGATCACTGATGATGGAGGATATATTAGCGGGAAATAAAAAGGTAAAATTATGTACATGTTATGTTTCTAAGTCTATGGTAGCAAGAAACAGGGGCTTATCAAAGTAGCATGTTTTCTACAACAAAGAGCAAGTTTCCTGGAGGGTAGGAAGGGATGCTAAAGTAGAGAGGGAAATTTGAGGAGATAGCGGAGAGTGCTAGGTGAAAAACGAAGGAGATCAATGGGGGTTAATGTGTACAGAGGTTAGGGTAGGCTTGCTTAAATAGCCATGTTTTGAGTTTTATTTTGAATTTCTGTGCACACTGCTCTAGTCTGAGTTCGGGTGACATGGTGTTCCAAGCATAAGGGCCAGCAGTGGTTATGGCATGCTCTTTTGTGGAGTTGAGGTGTATATATTTAGGAGAGGGAGTGTGGAGAGTGCCTTTGTATAATGATCTGGTGGGTCTATTGGATGTGTGGAAGTGTATCGAGTCTTTCAACTTGATACACTTCAACACTTTCTGCCCCTTGCCTCAGTGAACAGGCCTTGCCGGTAGATTGCCAAGCCCTAGCTCACCTTCATGCCCTAGAAAGGAGGTCTGAATAGGCTCAACACTGGGCCGATCAAATGCTTCTCCTCCCCTTTTGATGCTCAGGCACCCACCACAGTTGCTCCTTGTACACCAGACCACCTCATGAGTCTGTGGATAAGACCCAACCCAAGGACCATAACTGATTACCAGTAGAGCACCACATCCTTAACAAAACTCGTTCAAAGAACTAAATGAAGTCAGGTTAGTTAGGGTAGTTAACAACGCCTTTGCCAGGCAGTTTAAAAATAGCAACATGCCCAAGTTAAACAAATGTACACCATCCTTCTCATACAAGTCTGCACATGAGACACCCATCCAGTCATGTTGAATGTGATGTCCCTGCAGAAGGGATACCACCTTGCCCACCTGACTATTGAGTCTAGCCACTCCCCCTTGTCCCCTGCTGGTCCACGAATCTGAAGCACAGGATGATCTTGGACCACATTAAGGTGAAATGGGGTAGCCAAGATGTGTTGAGGGCCAGGTTGCAAATTATAACCCTTAGCAGCATCCGATATGTGGGATATTGACTGATGTCATTGCCCCCCAAATGGATAACGATCACATCTGGATGTTCATGAAGGTCTTGGACATTTGCGAGCAGCTGCTGAAGGAATGCCACCAGCTCTATCACATCCCTGGCTTGCCAAACCACAGAGTTTTCAGTAGAAGCGGGTTGTTCAGCCAAGAGCCCGGGATTCTTTGTTTCCGCACACTTCCTGCAGCTTTGGTAACAAACAATTGGCCCACCACCCATATAACGTCTGACCTCCTAGAAGTGCCTGTAGAGGAATAGACAGAGTTAGATGCAGGTGCCTCCTGGGGTACCATCCTCTAACCGAATACAGAAGGTATATGCTGCCGATTGCCATCTGCCCAGGTGCTGGATAGCACACCGTGGGAGACCAGCATCTGCTGCACTGCTGGCAGCTGCAATTCTAAATGCATGGGTGCGATAGAGTTTTGACTGAAGACCTGCTGCCTGAAGTGACTTATGGAGGACCGCAGATAATTGAAAATGACTGAGGGGTGAAGGTCAACATGTACCAGGAAGTGGTACCCACCCAGCGGCAGTGACGATAGGTAGGCAGCAGCATTCCTGAGTGGGCAACTGGCTAAACCCTGTACCACAGCAGCTAGACTTTGCCAACCTGGTTGGTCTTGGATGTTTGGATACAGAGGTCAGTGCTATCACCCGACAGTGCCACCAGCACTAAAGGTAGGCTGGAGAGATTGGACACATGTCTTGTGGATGGCACAAGCTCTCCCACCATCAGAGCCATGAAGAAGGCCAGGCTAAAGATCACTTGAAAGAGGAGGGTTTCATAAGGGGATGCTACTACAACCGGGATAGCCAGCCACAGTAATTGGCTGTATGTGGTAGGGTGCTGGCCATCCAGCCAGGAGGTCTCACTGCGAACCCATCCCACCATCATGCACTTAACAGTGAAATAGGATGCGGGATTGGGCCATCCCCATAGTTTGGCAACTATGGGCAATCGCACCCCGCCAGGTGTGATTTTACAGAACCTATTGAGACGCTAGTGCTCATACCTTCAAGCATGTATTCTACCATCAGGTCCTTGGGAATGACCCCTCCTACCCATCCTCTCCCCGCAGGAATGCGGTTACTGCCTCAAAGTGTCTTGTGTATGCTCTCCATGTTCCAGAGGCCATAGATCTCTGCAGCAGTTCGAATGCGGCACTGTTCCGCAGGACCAGAGGAATGTTGGCTCTGGCTGTCCCTCCACTTCTGCATCTAGGGCCAGCTCGCAAATGCGGGACCACTTGAAATGAGAGAGTGAATCTGTGATCTCATTATTGACCCCTGGTACATGGCGAGCCCTGGCTGCAATATTCAACTTCAAACATGCTAACACAAACTCGCGCAAGAACTTGGAAACAAGCGTGCGCTTGGCCAACTGAGAATTAATGTCCTCAACCACAGCGGCATTGTCACACCAAAACACCACTCTCCTATTGCTCAGTTCGGATCACCGAATATGCAGGGTGACTACAATAGGAAAGAGCTCTAGGAAAGTGGTGCTTCTCGTGACCCCACACTGTACCCAGTCTGGTGGCCACGCACTGGCACACCAAGAGCCTTGGAAGTTCACGCCAAATCTGGTAGAGCTGGCCACATCTGAAAACAATTTGAGATCATTGCTGGAAATTGGGGGTGGTAACCAGGCTGTGATCCCATTGAAACTGTTAAGGAATGAGGACCATACCGTTAGATCTTCCTGTATTACATTTGTGATCTGGACACGGTGATGGTCCTTCCGGATGCCTCTGGTAGAAAGAATGAGGCATCTTAGAAAGACCCTGCTTCAACAAGAGTTTGGGAGAGCAGATTGCAATTGTCAGGAGGCCTTGGAAGGCCCTCAATTTATCCTAATGGAGCCTGCAAATTATAGTCTGGGAAAGAAGCTCTATTCCCGGAATATAAGTAGGGTGAAAGGGCTTTGCAATTTATCGTGAGCTTAGAGGTACCCTAAATTCTCCAGCCACTGACTGAAATACTTGGAACAGTCTGTCACAGACTGAAGATCCGCCTGGACAGATGAACCAACAAGTTGTCAAGATAATGGACAATTGAGTCCACCTCCCCTCAAAGAGCAACTACCCAGTGTAGAAATGAGCTGAATATCTCAAAGTATGCGCATGAGATAGAAGAGCCCATTGGCATACACTTGTCATAGTAATATAATCTCATGAATTTGAAACCCAGCAAATGGAAAGATTCTGGATGCACCAGTAAAAGGTGGAGCGCAGACTCAATGTCCACCTTAGTTAATAATGACCCTCTGCCGCACCTCCTAAGGATGAGCAGAGCATTGTCAAAAGAGGATTAGGTTACAGAGACCTCATCCCGTAGGATAAAGTCATTAACCGAACAACTGACTGGATATGAGATTGCCTGCCTTCTTGGGTACCGCTTTAAACGGGGAGATGATCATCTGCTGTAATGGTGGGATTGCATATGGACCACCTACACAGCTCTGCCCTAGCTTGATGGTACCTTGTTATAGAGTCCATCAAGCTAGGGCAAGAGAACATTGTAGAAATCTCATCTTTGTGAGACTTTCTTCACTCCAAATGGCGACAAATCTTCACCGAGGTGAACTGTGCTGTTTGTACAACTTACTCTGCATGTCCATCTGGGCCCCAAAACCTTAAACCACCACCAAAACCTCACCTTGAGTTATTAGCTGGCCCTCCTATAGTGATATAAATAGTTGAATACTGTGAAGGCCTCCTGAGAGGCATGTGCTCTTTCTCTCCCTCCACAAGCCCAGAAATGGCCGAAATGCAATTTGCAGTCTTTATCTCAAATTGCGTTGTGGCCATTTCGGGCATATTGCTCAGCTCAATGCCAGGAAAAAAGGTGTAGTTATTTACAGCGTTAAAAATGTGTGATAATGCCCTCATTTTCAGTAATCCCACCCAAACCCCTCCCCGATCCCACCCTTTCAAAAAATTTGCATTTGTGCCATACGGTACCGCAATTATCGTGTGCGTAATGGTATTATCACGGGCGTTAACACAATAACGCATTTTGATGAATGATCCTGTTAATAACTTAGTTGATTTCTTGAGAGCATTGATCTGATCTATTTTTTTTCTTTAAAATATATATTCTTTATAACATATATTTACATAATGTAAGTCTTGCTCGTTGAGTGAAAGTGTCAGTAATATGGAACACACACATTTACTTGAATTCTGGCTGTTTTCCTGACTAGTATGGTTTTATCTCTTTTGAACAATTTTGTTAGCAGAAGTTTAATGCTGTTGCTAATCAAGTAGATTAGGCTGTTCTCTAGGGTCCTCCTGCTCCAATGATGGCTATATTCACTCCATAACTCTTGGCAGGTTTGATGGAAAATATCAATCAAGCTGTCTCTGATTAGGAAATTCCTTGCCTTGTCTGCTGCTGTATTTGAAAGCTGCTAATGTAGTAATTTCATTAGGACACAGATTAGTTTATAACAAAAACAGCTGAAGAGTAGGCTCTCAGAGAGAGTTCACAGATCTGGCATAGTTATAATAAAGTAGCACACCTTTCCGCTTTGGTATGTTTGAGATGCAGGGGGAAATGGTTGTGAGACAGTTCTGTTTACAGTGTTTCACGGACTCAGGACTAAAAGCTCAGTGCAACAGTACAAGTTTAAAGGACATTTAGGTGGAAATTTTCAGTTGGGGTAAAGTCCATAGGTATTTTGTCCTTGCAGACTTTGCACCAAGTTTCAAAGAGAAAGTATGTGCTTAATTTCTCTTTGAAATTTAGTGCAAAATTTGCAGGCAAAAGAAAAGTGCCCGCAAACTTTGTACCTGCTTTTTGTGCAGGTAGATTTGAAGATACCATCTCCATGTGTTACTTTCTGTCGACAGACACGGGGAACAGTGTCACTGCCTGCTCCTCGCCCTGGCAGCCAAGCCCAAGGTTGGCTCCTCCATGACCCCTGGTGCCTTGAATGGCAGCAGCAACAACTAGCAACATCCCGTCACTCACCTGGACCAAGGGGGGAGTCTGCTGGGCTCTCCAGCCCCACCGCAGCATCACAAGCTAAGCGATCCTCAGCCCCCGGTACAATGCGGAGCTTATGCATCTGGCGCTGCACTGCCCTACCCGGGCCACCAGCTGAGACTGTACCTTTCTCCACCTAGGCCATACTTGGCACGATTGACCTCCCACTCCCTGCCCCAGCAGCCGAGCCCAAGCCCGGATCCTCCATGACCCCTGACACAATGACAACCAGCAACATCCCACGCCGGCATTGTCCTCTGGCATCCCGGCAAACGCCCCCCCCCCCCCCCCCCCCGAACCTGCAGCAGCCTTGGGACTCAGAAGAGACACAACCCTGCCAGCGACTAGCCACCGGGTTGCTCGCTGAACTGGAACGCAAGCAGCACAAGAGCCCCTCAGGGCTCAAAAACAAGGAGGGCCTGCCAGATCCACCCCACCCCCCTGACTCCCCTCCAGGCAGCGGCAGCATTTAAATAAAGCAGAAGTTGAATGTGAACCTTTAAACTTTTGGTTTATAAGTAGCTCACTCCAAGCCCTGAGCCTCCGGCAAACTACCATCACCCGCTCCCACTGTGCCACGTCCAGAGCTAGCCACGCCTCTCTGATGCCATGCGGCCACCCCATCTCTCTGTGCCAGGGCCCTCTTCTGAATGTTGGAACGTTGGCCGGGAGCAAAGAGGCTGGATGCTGGGCTGCAACGCTATCCGCCCATGACTGCTTCTCCCTCCTCCCCTTGCCCGGCTGCGTCACCGTCGAGCCGGGTCGAGAAAGGGAGGGAGGGGAAACTGAGCCACTGCTCTGCTCGCCAAGATGCCGGAGTCCTACTGGCTGGGTGCAACCAGCTGCTGCGGACGGTTACAGGTGGGTTCCGGGCACGGGCCCACTTATTAATTCAAGAAGCTGTATGTAGCATATGGAAAACATCTAATCAGATCAACCTTTGATAACTATGATACTGCTTTCAGAACTGCTGGCGGTTGTTAGGGCCAGAGGGATGGCTTGGCTACTCACTTCAGGACTTTGTGAGAATGTGCATCAGAAGCTTGTAAAAAATGCATGCATGAGCAAGAATTTCTTTGGAGACAAAGTAAAGGAGACAGTAGATGTTAAATATCATTACTCTACCCTCCTTATTCTTTCAGCGATTATGCCTGAACAATCCTTGACTTCCAGATAGGATCAGCATGAGCCCTATAGGAGGCAATACTTCTATTCGAGGAGGAGATACCAACACTATCTTTATCATTGCATTTAGTAGCAGCATCAGAACAGACCCCATACTAGAGAATGATCATAGCCTAAGTTATTACAGCAAATGCACACAAAAGCTAATCCTAATTTTTGAACTCGATATCAATAAATATTCTCTATTAGTCTTAGACAACTTTACAGTGTGGGAGACTTCCTTATTTCAAAATAACATTGGGGGGATGGGGCATATTCAGTAGGCCAGTTAGTGGACAAGTTATATGGCTAAAGTTAACCGGATAATGTGTCCTGGATATTCAGTGGGATTAACTTCCCACCAGATATCCTCCTTCCTCCCAGTCAGTCTTGGCATTGGCAACGTTCGAGGAGGAGTTGGAGCGTCGAGTCCAGCTAGTGTTGGACAGGGCACTGCAAGGTTTTGGTCCTGTGGCACAAATGCACTAGACCCGTTGTCTGTCCTCGTACCGCTTCTGAAGAAGCTCAACATGTACATTGGTGCATTACTGTCTCAGCTGGTGTCTGTTCCTCCACAGAGGCCGGTGGAGGTGCCAAGGCCTGCCTCCCCCAGTCCAGTTTTACCAGTGCCTGCACCTCTAGACATAGGCTAAGCACATAGGGACCCATCCCCTGTCACCTACAGTGAGAATGAGGAACCTTGTGTCCCCTGGGGGGATGATGTTTCGGAGTCTTCCTTCGAGGGTTCTAAGGGCTTCCCTTTAGACCCTTCTCCTCTAGAGGAGCAAAGGAAGTCTTCGCCTGAGGACTTGACCCCCACAGGTTTTGTGAGGGTGATGGTGGAAGCCGTCTCTTTTCAGTTATTGATGGAGGAGGATGCCAGGCACAAAATGCTTAAGATCGGCAAGATGGCTGCCAATTGAGAAGTACGCTGTGAAGCTCCTCTGTGGAATTTCCTTCTTTCCTTGTGATCTATGTGCTTCACACTAAGTGCAAAGCAAGACTACGGGAGAATGTTTCAAGTTCTCCTTTATCTGGGACAGAGCATGCTAAAATTGTAGAGTAGTTCGGCACAACACCAGCTTGAATTCCTGGAGCGATGGCCACTGTGGAGAGGGATGCCGGGCAGAGTCCCTCCCTACTGGCCGACAAAATCTCTCTAATTCCAGGAACACTGGAAACACCATCTCCTCCAAGGATAGGAATGTCGGCTCCAAGGGGATCCTTGAGCGACGTCCAAGGGATCCTGTCGGGGAATAATACATGGCAGGAGTCCGCGGACAGAACAGAAACCCCGAGTGTTCTGAGGGTAGCGGAGCAAGCTGTGGAAAAAGCCTGTATGAATGAGGGCCTTGGTGTGATCTTTCCTGTGCCTGTAAGTGTGGAACAGAGACTGACCTTGGAGCATGGCAGGATAACTTCTTTGACGACTGGAGAAGGAACAAATGTACAGGTTGGCAATTTAAATATATCTAATCCAGACATTATTACCTTAGAAACCCTCTGGAATGCCTTGGTCAATTTGGATTCCTCTATTTCCTCATTAGCTTCATTAGTCTTGGAAACTAATAGTGCCTTGAAACAAAATTCTGCTGAATTGCTGGTTCAAGAAAATAAGATTGAAAAGATTGAATCTCAAATGATAAAAATGGAAAAGGTTCAACATTGGGTTTTTTTTAGGTTCAACATATGTTTTTTTACTCTTTCGGATAATAGAAAGACTAGGGGGCACTCCATGAAGTTAGCATGTGGCACATTTAAAACTAATCGGAGAAAGTTCTTTTTCACTCAACGCACAATTAAACTCTGGAATTTGTTGGCAGAAGATGTGGTAGTGCAGTTACTATAGCTGTGTTTAAAAAAGGATTGGATAAGTTATTGGAGGGAGAAGTCCATTAACTGCTATTAATTAAGTTGACTTAGATAACCATCGCTATTACTAGCAATGGTAACATGGAATAGACATAGTTTTTGGGTACTTTCCAGGTTCTTATGGCCTGGATTGGCCACTGTTGGAAACAGGATGCTGGGCTTGATGGACCCTTGGTCTGATCCAGTATGGCATGTTCTTATGTTTTTATCAGCTTGTTCAGTCTGAGTTAATAAACTCAAAGTTAGAGAACATTGAAAATAATCTACGTACACTAAACTTGAGGATAATAAACTTTCTTATTATAAAACAACTTTCTCCATTGGAATTGCTTAGGAACTATCTATCTCAGATTTTGAAGATTTTTGAAACTGCTATGCCGGTGATAACTAAGGCATATATGATATCTAAGCTGCAGATGGGAGAGCCTTAAGAAAATTTAGCTTCGTTGGATTTATCAGATTTCCTGCAATCATCTCAAGACTTTGAAATTACATATAGAGGGACCCTCTTAGTTAAATTTGCATTTCCTACAGATAGAGATAATGCTTTGCGTTTCTTTTTTCACAATTGCTTTTTGTTGTTCTGTAGACAAAAGATCTGGATTTATTCTGATCTAACTAGGGTAACCCAAATTTGAAGGAATTTATATTATTGCGTTCTGAGGTACAAGCCAAAGGGGGCTACTTTCAACTTCGATATCCATGTAAATGTATGGTCAGATATAAAAATGGTAATTACATATTTTTTTAACCTTCTCAACTACGTACATTATTAGACTCTCCAGAGGTTTAGAACCGGTAAACTAGAATAGGATCTGGTGGTTCTCAATTTTTTCTTTTTGCTGTATTTCTTGATTATCTGCTCGATATTGTAACTTTCCCCTCTATTTCCTTTTAATATTTGGGGTTGTATGAATATTTTCACAATGTAACTTGATTTTTTCCTTTCATCTGTCATGTACAGCCTATTTCAAATCAAGGTGTTCCTTGTATTAATCTTTGAAATTCATAAAAATTAAAAAAAAAAAAATGCTTGAGATCCTTCAGGTTGTGGAGCCTCCTAAGGAGATCATAGTGGTGCTGGTACATGAGATCCTTAAGGAGTTGCTGCTGAGGATATGGGAAAACCCCCATCACATGCCTCTCGTCAGTAGGAAGGTAGATGGATTCAGTAAGCATCAGTTGCCCGACCAGTTGGTGGTGGTCAAATCTGCCTTCAAGAGGGCCAAGCGCTCTCAGACTTATTCCTCAGCTCCCCTGGAGAAGGACCATAGAGTGATGGACACTCTTGGGAGGAAAGTATTTCAAGGCACCATGCTTGTTGCCTGCATTGCCACCTACCAGCTCTACATGAGCCAGTACTTGCAGGACATCTGGAAGCAGGTGCAGGAAGTCAGGACACCCTCATGTCGCTGTGACATAAGAGCCTGGAGTGCACAAAAAATGAGGTCTGTGCAATCTAAGATGTTTTTGAGATGGCATCGAGAGTCTCTGCAGTGGGAATTGGCACCCGCAGAATAGCATGGGTATAGGCTTCAGATCTCCGACCAAAGGTACAGGAATGACTCGCTGACATGGAGTCTACTGGAGAGAATCTGTTTGGAGATAGGGTAAGGGCTGCTATAGCCCAACTTTGGGATCATCATGAATCCCTCCAACAATTCTCCACCAGTACTCTGGACCCATCCTCCTCATCCAGGAGGCCGGCAAGACTGAGGCCAAGGTAGTCTTTCTTTCGCCAAAGGAAGTACTATCCTCCACCTCCTTGCTTCCGCGGCTGTCCCAGGCAGTTGAGCCCCCAAGCACCAGCCGGCTCCTCGGTCAACTCTGGGGACGGGGTTTTGACTGGACTGCAGGGAGTGTAAACTAGTTGCCTGTACCCGAGATGATGGATCCTCCAGTTGGCAGCGGGCTGTGGTTCTTTGCAAACTAGTGGCCCTCGGTATACCCTTGGACCAGTGAGTTCTGTCCAGCGTGCACCAAGGGTATTAATTGAATCAATTGGATATCCCGCCATATTGCCCTCAGTGCCCATATTGGGGGCTGTTAGTGCATCAGGAGGTACTACTAGCAGAGCTCACCTTCATCTTAATGGCCAGAGCAGTCGAGCCCCTACCACTAGGGCAAAGAGGGTGACGAGCTGAGATGGGACTTCGGGTAGCTGAGAATGAACTCCAGTGACTCCAACACCCAAATGGTCAAGTGCATGGACAGCTCCAACCTGAGAGTTGTTCTTGACCAGCCAATCAACTAGATATGGCAAAACATGCACTCCCAGCCTGCGGAGGTGCACCGCCACCCAAGTACTTCTTGTTTTCAAAGAGAACATGAGGATTCAGTCACATCCTAGACGTAAGGGCCTTGAACAAGTTTCTAAGAAAAGAAATGTTCAAGTTGGTTTCCCTGGGAACCTTGATCCCCTTTTACAAAAAAGGGACTGGCTATGCTCCCTTGACCTAAATGACGCATACCCTCATGTCAAGATCTTCTCCGGTCACAGGAAGCATCTCCGATTTGTGGTGGGAAATCAGCACTTCAGCTGTTCAGGCTCACATCTGCCCTACGGGTCTTTACAAAATGCTTGGCTTTAAATTGTGCAAATTCAAGGACTCCTCATAATTAATAGCACCTCCACTTTGTTTCTCTTCTCTTGTTTGATGAAAGTGTGCTTAACCTGGAGGACTTAAAGAATTAAGAATAACAGTATCATAATGCTGATACCAAGTTTCTGTAAGCAGTAACAAATCTAATCTGTTGTCTAGTATTAACAAAAAAAAACCCACCAGTCTTGCGCTTGATAGAACATATGTTAATGTAGTTCATGGCTAATGATGTAAAATAAGGTACAAAACTTACTGAGCTGACACTGCATGTTTTAGCAATATATTCACAACAATATTTAGTGCAAGGCAACATACCCTTAGGGTGTGTCACATAACGGCCATTACCCAAGATAGAAGAAATCTGCTAAGACTCCAGGTATATAGTAGAATCTTCAGAGATTATAAAACAAAGAGATACCATAGAAATAACTAAGCTAGAAATGGCAACTGCTTAAAAATAAAATACAACTAAAGTTGCAAGCAAAGGGGTGTGCCCTTTGCTGATGTGCCTGCCAGCCCGACGAGATTTTACAAAGCTCCACAAGCCTCCAATGGTTTCGGGGTTGGCAGAGTCGAGGCAGAGCATACCAGCTCCAGGATGGACAGCTGAGGTCTTGCTGGGAAGAGAACAATGCTGTGAAGGTAAAGTGGTTTGTGCAAAATGAACAGGCTAACAGCAAACAGTCAAGACAGGCAGTATTAGCAGGTACTCCTGCTTTTCCAAAGCCCGGAGGGCCTCAGACGCCATCACAGTGGGCAGTTATGGATAGAGTTCAGATGGAGCACACTAGGTCCAGGATGTTCAGCTGAGGTCTTGCTGTGAAGATAGTAGCATTCTACCTGTGGGGGAGGGGGGTGGGGTGGGAGGCTGAGGTTTTACCCAAATCATTTGCTCCTTTGATACCTGTTGGCTCCGCTGCTATGTACTTTTCACACCTCGATTATTGCAGCAGTCTTCTTGCTAGTCTCTATGTTTCTTAACTATATCCTCTTTAGTTACTCCAGAATTCTGTTGCATGCATTTTTCCCAGCTCCCATGTCACATCACTTTGCTGCTCTTCTTCCCGCTTTAGCTGCTGATGAAATTTTATGTTCAAGCTGGCCCAGGGGCTTAGTGGCAGTGCTGTGCATTGACATATGAAGGCTAGAATCAGTTCCTGAGCCTTGCTTCTACTCCTCAGGCCAGCAACACAGGGAGATGCTGTGGAAGTAACATTTACAGCTCTTGTGGGGAGAGAGTATGTTCTCATATTACAGAAACAAATAAGATTCAGGGTGCATACTTATTGGATTATTTAAAGAGCAGGGTTCTGTGGTCCCTGGCTAAGGACTGCTGCTATGATGTTTGGGCTGGAGATGATTTCTAAATGTGGGCATTCTCTTCCCCCACCAGGTAGTTATGAATTAAGGATTATGCTAGCATAGTTCAGCAGAGGTTGTTTTCTGATTGAGCTGGAAGACAAAAAGCAGGAGGAAGCTGCTGAGCCATTAAAATAAAATAAAAATTATGCTCAGTTTGAACTACTGCTTCTGACTTAACAAGTGCACATATGGTCTAACTTCTCATTGTTCTTTGTTTTATTTCCCCTTTTCTTGCTCTGATCTTAAAACTTGTACACTTCTCTGTATCCCCCATACTAAAAACGCCATGTTTCTTCCTGCCTTAAATCCCATGTCTGCAACAACTTGCCATTTGGTATGCAGGATGCCCCCTCATTGTTATCTGTGATAAACTCTAAACTCACTCTTTTCTGTGCTTCTCTTGTCACTTAATGTTTTGCACTTTTTTTTATCTGCTTATTCTTTATAAGGTGCTTTGGATAGAACTCTATAGATGAACCATAAATCGTTAAAGACTACACCTCCTGAGAGAATATCATCAGTTGGTCACCTGGTGCAAATGAGAAGAAGATATCTAAAATAAAGTATGACTAGATGGTTGAGCAAGAATGCTAAATACATCACATGAATCTGCCAACATCAATAAATCAAAAGAGCAAAGCTTTTAGAAATGTTCATATGTGGGCAGATCAAGATATGATTAAACCATATTACATTTGCCTACCTATCCATTAGCTTAGCAAGGAGTGTTCAACATACAAATCAACAGTGTAACTAAATAGGCTAGGACTGTAGTCTCATTATCAAACTTGTAATAGTTAAGCACTGACAAGTTGTTCTATAAGTTTTGTGTAGCTCACTATGAATGCACAGCTCTTCCATGGTTTTCCAGTTCTGTTACTGTTCTTAGCTTCCTGCCCTGAAGGATATTCCCTGTAGCTTTAACTCACAAATCAGACTGGAGTTTGTGTAGCTGAATTGGAGCTGGGTAGATTTTATTTTGGAAAAACCTAGTAAAATGGTGACTAAACTTTGGAATAAAGTTGAATTGTAACGGACAATCTCCCCACCTCCCATGCAATTTTAACTGCATTTTACAACGTTACTGTAAATGAACACCATAGTCACTGTAGGCGACTATGACTTTGGACACCACATTTGCTTTAAAAATAATTTTCTTGTTTTGCTATATTGAGCTTTATTCCACTAGTCATGTGTTTGTGAGAACTGGGCTTCTGATGTCATTGCAGGGATACAGCTGTAATTATAGAGCTGCAGTGATGTTACGGAAGGAACTGTGTGCATGCATTAGCAATAAAAGTCAAACTCCCACTATCAGTGTACCGCATCAAAACGTATACAAATGAAGTCCTCATTTCTAAAACAATTTTTTTTCAGAGTTTCATAAGGTAAGTGATTACAGTGCTCTCTTACAGTAATAATCTTCAAGAAATCTGCAGTAGCCCTTCATTAAAGGGAAAATACAAAGGACTGCTATCTTGTGCATACTGGGGTAGAGTTTAAAAGGAGCATGCGCGCGCCGTACATGTGCGCGCGCGCCAGGTAGCGCACATGTTTGGAATTTTCCAGCAGTCCTCCACATGCTCCCCTTCTTCAGCCACTGTTGCTGCTCCCACAGCTGTAGATCTCAACCCTTCCTCTGCTGGTGATTCTTCACTCATACATTCCCCCATGGTCACCCCTCCACTACTGCCATTCTTTCCTTCATAGCCCTTCAACAAGCACTGCACTTTCTCACACCACAATTATCCACACTTCCCATCTTTTTCCTGCGCGCGGGGTTCCTTGCTGACGAGAACTCCCATGTATGAGGAGGAGAGGTGTAAGCCCTGAGGGTGCATGTTGGCTCACTAGAGCTGTGCTCACGGACTCCTTGCTGCTACAGTTGCTGACAGTGCTCTCCCAGAACCAGCTGCATCCCTGCTTCGTGGTTATCCTGCGCCACATTGTCTTTTTTTTTTTTTATGTATGTGTTGTGCAACTGCTGTGTGGGCCCTGTAGCTTTTGTGTTGTTGCACTGTTCGCACCGATCTAAAGATGGCCTTGCCCCTCATTGCCACTCCTACTCATCCTTCTTCCTCCATACTTTCGCATCATAACTCCTTTGCACACCCCCATCACTGCAGTTTTCACACATTTACACATTGCTTTTTCTGCACATTCCTTCTGCACAATGCATCTTCTAATCCTCCATACTATCCCCCTACATTTTGGTTCTTGCACACTCCCTCGGCTGTTGCTCACTCAATCCATTGTCAGTGATTCTACTCCTACTCCTACCTTCAGTTCTCCACACCCTTTCTTCTTTGCCTGTTCCACCCTCCCACTCTGCAGTAAAGAAGCATGAGCTCTTCCCTGTTCCTGACAGCTCACTGCCTCTCATAGTTCTGCTGCTGTTCAGTCTTGTGGATGTTAATTCCAAAACTTGCAGGCCAGTATTTCTTGTGCTTTCTCAAGAGATCATCATCGGAGCTTGGTCTGTGAGCTTTGAAGTGGACGTCTGTGGGACCAGACAGCAAGAGTCAGTACTGTTGGGAATGACTTCAGTGGCATGGGATAGAAGGATAATGGGAGAAAGGATACTGGGAGATGGAGGAGAGAAAGATAGTAAGGGGAGATGGGGCAGTGGGTAGAAAAAGGTGACTGAGATCAGAGAAGACAAGTTGAGGTGGATGGCAGGGAGAAAGAGAGACAAAGGGAGGTGGGAGAGGGATCGATATCCTGTTTTCCCATCACTTCATCTTATTACCCTTACCACCTTTGTTTTTCTGTATATCTCATCTTGGTTGTTATTCTCAGTCCCTAGTCCTCAAACCCCCAGTCCCCTGCCGCTTCATCCTCCTACCCCAAAAGACCTCTACTTTTTCTATATTTCTTCATGTCCTCTCTTCCCCTCTGCAGCATTGCACTTTGGAAACATTAAAATGTTTGTTCCACACCTTTGGTGAGTACTTTTACTACTTGCTTTGAATGCAGTATTTTTGCAAGCTTCTTGCACAAAGTAGGTAGCAAATCTCCATTTATACAAGTACTAAGGATGTCCTGAAATGTGACAGTTGCTTTGTTCAAACGGTATTTTGAACTATTCAGGAATGTTGTAGTTGTTCTGGAGAAGTGTTCGTTAACTCAAATTTTATTCCTTCTCCAACAAGGATGATATGGCATTTTCTGTGTATTGTTATTTTTACCAAGAAATTTTACCATTGACTTTAAATGGAAGGAAATCATTAGTTAATGGGAGCCTTAATCATTGCAATGCCACTCTGTCAACAGAAATCTTTATCTTGAACATTGTCTTTCACAGGGGTACATTCATTGGCATTAGGTATTGATTAAATGCACTTCTTTCAACTCTATACAAAGCAGATGCATTGCATTAGAAGCAGTTTTATTAGATTTTAAATCTAAACAATTAACTTTGTTGTGTTACTATCTGGAGATTGTTTTCCAATTGTTGCAAATTTGGTCTGCTTCTTTTGGGAGGAAGGTACTTTAGAAACAGAAATTGACAGCAGGTATTGATTTCTATGCTCATTCATGCTGCCTTTTCCCCTATTCAGTGTAAATCACAGCTTCTGTTTGATCTCTAACTTTACCCTTGTTTTCCTATCAAGGGCTTTCTGTTCCTATTCCATGTTTTCTTGAATTCCTGAATGCTGTTTGCATCCATCAGCAACATGCATCCACTACCTATTCTGTAAAGAAATGCTTCCTATTGTTACTCCTCAGTCTGTCCGTCTACGACCTCATTCTAGAACTTCTTTTCCAGTAAAAAGTACATGACATTTCTGTGTAGTTTATAACTGAAGTATTTGAATGTTTCTTTATATTGCCCTTTCCTACTGTAAGGGTCACTTCTCTCCAACCCCTTTTCTAGTATAGTTAAGGGTCCATAAGCCTGGCTTCCTGGGGCTTATGATACAGATTCACCACCAATGAAGACACTGTACTCTTATTTATGTTCTCCAGAACTGCGGCCTCCAAAACATTTCTTCAAATGAGATCTCATCAATAATTTGTCAGTTCATTTAGTTAATAAACTGCTACTGATGTTTATAAAATGTACTGAATTTTATCAGTATTGTTGTTCATGAAATTTTGGGACATAGCAGGCACCCTTCCTATAACTATCAGATATAGTAGTTCCAAAAGGAGAAGAAACAACTTATAGCCTTTAAATAAAACATGACACAGAACTCTATTCAAAACCAAGGTCTGTGTTCATAGCATACTGTTTTTGAACAGAGTCCAGCAACATGATGCAAATGCAAGAATCGGAGGTGTCACCAGCGTTTTCATTCATTTATTTCCTTTACATTCTGTGTTTCAAAAAGATGCACAAAGTGGATAACAGAGAGATAAAGCCGTACAAAATAAATAGAGAAAGCCAATAAAGCATAATAAATTTAGTGTGGCAACAACAGAGTATACTAAATAAAAGCTAAAATTTGAAGTCTACAAATAGCAGCTATTTAAATATAAAGCATCAATGTTTAGGGAACAGAACTTGCCTAAATTCAGATGTCTCTAACTCTAGATCTCATTCACTCTGGATCCCCATAGATCCTCACCTCAAGATGAGGATTTTGGTCTTCAGCATGTGTTTTGTGTTATGGATCCTACTTCTGAGTTATTAGATTAGATTGATTTTTTCACATGGCAGATATGTTAAACACAGTAGTATGGTAATCGTTATTGATTCATATAATATCTTATATTCAGGGGAAGAAAACATATTTAGACTACTTGGGCATTAGCCCAAATGTTCAGAAACCAGGGAAAAAAGTTCTTATGGTTTTATTTTTATAGTTTTTGCTCTTTTTAAAATGTAATTTAGCTTTTGTTTGCACGTTGTCTTCTCCCTCTGGCTTTTCTCATTTCCTTCCCACTGCTCTGCGTTTTCCATCTTCCCACCAGCCTTCTTCCCTCTCCACCTAACCTTGCTGGCTCCAGTGGGCTTGGTTCTTCCACTTGCCAGGAAGGAGCTGTGCTGGTCACAGCAGCTTCTCTACTCCGCAGCATAGCAGGGAGGGAGCTGGACTGGGCCAGGCTGCAGCAGTGGTTGCTTTACTTCACAGCTCAGTAGGAGGGAGCAGTACTAGGAGTCAAATTGTCACCAGGGTGATCAGGCTGTTGGGATTTTACCCCCCTCTTTCGATATTAGGTTGGCGGAAATCCCTTTTATATTGGCGGTCAAATTTTTGTGATGGTTGTTGAGCACCTAGGTATTGGATTTCTGTTACACTGTTTCTAAAGTTTAGTGGTCATAGTCACCTGCTGATGAAAACTGGTAGCAAAATATGTTTGTTTTGCTATATGCTGTAATTTAGGGGGGGAATTTTTCAGTAACTTGTATAACTGTAAAGTATGAAGCTACTATAGAACTGCAGACCTTGTACCTAATTTTCAAATTGAAAATTGCATACAAGGTACATGTACAAAGTGCCTGTGTGCATTTACTCCTGCTATTTCTGCAGGGAGCTGATTGGGGATAAAACAGTCTGTCATCATTTAATAATCCCCAATGTAAATACAACCTTAGAAACTCCTCTTTTTAATTTGGCTGAAGTAGTCTTGCTATGGAAACCCTCATATCCTTTTAGCATATGTGAGAGGGACAATTTTCAAACAAGGCAATCTGTTCAGGTTAATGCCTTTGAAAATTGCCCTCTTACTGTTTTGGGTAGAGCTCAATATGTTTGATTGAGGATCTGGTTGCACTGAGGCTCTCCATCTCGTAGCTGAGCAGAAGTGGCCCTTGTGCCTGCATTAATAGAATGAACCTTGTGGAAGCATTGCATACACCTTCGTTTGTGGTGCAGAATGTGTTTAAAAAGATATTGATATATTTCATGTGTTATTGTATTGTGCGGATACAGAATAAAGATTATTTTTAAAAAAGGATATTGATACACTGTAGTTTAACATTTTTTTTCTCTTTTTTTTTTTTTTTTAGTGTATGCAGGACATGGGAAATACCAAGGCAAGGCTATGTTATGAAGCAAATCTTCCAGAAAACTTTCGAAGACCGCAAACAGACCAGTATCCTTTTGTGTGTTATCTCTTATCTTTTTGACTGTATTAACTGTGTAAAAAATTGTACTCTCTAACTCCCAAATTTTATGGGAAAACAAAGTATAGGATATATGTAGAGTTCAAGTAGTGCACAAGTGCTTCTCATTTACAGTAAAAAAAAACAAAAAATTCTTATAGTGTAAGTATTAATATATTTGAAATCTTTATTAAGTGCTTCATTAACTTAAGTTGTCTGCCAGCTTTTAAGTTCCTTTCTCCTCCTTCAAGGATTCCCCTTTCTTTTTTTTACAGGCAAAGGGGGGCTTACAAAGTATCCTGACACTGCTATTCTTTGTGGCTTTTCTTTGCCATCTTTTTCTGTTAACTCCATTGTTCTTTGTTAGGAATCAAAAAGTTCTTGTGTAGCAAAAACTGCCCCATCATGCTCCAGGTTCTTGCATCATCCCTTATAGTGATTTATAGTGATTTCTAAATACCATAAACCACCAGTAAGAAGCTGCATGGGCTGATAAAATATAGGACTCTGATCCCTTGGAGGAGAAAGCATCTTTTCATTCAATTGTGATTCTCCTATAGTTAAAATTAGCAAGTGGCAAAATATATTTATTTTCTTTCTAATGCAGACTTAAGTGTCAACAAACTAGTTGCAGGAATTGGGCTAACTCAAAATATCTGTGACTAGCTATTGAGATGTTATTTTGTTCTCTATAATGGGTATTGTGTTTCTGAGGGTTTATTCTTGTCCTAAGCATTTAACGTGTTTTACTATTGTGGCATCCTCCTTTACATTTTTTGCTTTGGGTCATGTATCCTGCATTCAGAATGAGCAAGAAAGTGAACCATTTATGGTAAATGACTCTCATTTGGATAGCAATGGTATCCTCTGGCATAAAATCATGGTATCTTTCAGAGTTTTGTACCATTTGTGTAATCTATCTGAGTATTTGTTTATTTTCTAATTTGTTTGTTTTGTTTTATGAAACCTTTGTATATATTTTTTTTGCTCATGTAACACACTTAGAGTATAATAATGTAAGGTAAGAAAAATTTCACTAAATGCATTTTTTATTTTTTGAGTTTGTTTGATATGCACTTCTTATAAGTTTTTATTTCAGATTAGGTGGTGTAAGAGACAAAGGATAGGGGAAGATACCCTCATCTTAAAATCCTCAAGAAGATTTAGACCAGTCAACCTTAAAACCAAAAAAAAGGAAAAAGTAAGCAGGAGTTGGTAAAGGAGTTGTAAAGCCAGAAAGAACAGGAAGTATAGTGCTGCTGGGAAATGTAGTTTGGAGATTCTTAGCAGAGAATTAATTAGAATTAAGGTAGCAGCTAGGGGAAAGATGTGTTACTAATTGGGAGATGCAACTAAGGCTGTTTACAGAATCAGCATGTGTCAAGCCAGAGAGAGCACTGCCTTTCAGATGGAGACAGAACCAAATGGGGAGCCAAGAGGGAAAGCTTATTTGGACCCAGAAGTAGAACTGCTTGCAGCCTTTGTTTAGAGATTGGTTGCCTCTGCAAAATTAGTAAAGGTTAGGCTTAAGCTAGAGAAGTCTTGCTGGTGAACTCAAGATAAATTGTCCTTTTTATCTCCAGTTCTTTTGTGGACTTTGGTTTAATTAATTAATCTATTTATTTATTTATTTATTTATATGTGCTTTATTTTTCCCTTAGACAATTTACTTGGGCCACACTCACCCCTTTCCCACTGCACTCTAACAGGCCTGATGCTGCCTATGGTAGGGTGCCGCCAACCTCGCTCAATGCACCCTCTAGGCACGCGCGCGTTTGCCTCAGATTTAAATGATCTGCGGTGAGATGTCACTGCCTTCGGCCTTTAAAGAGCCTTGCTCCCATCATTCCACACCTCTGGTATAGCGAATTGCCTCTGCATGTTCCTGTTCTTCGTTCCTGTGTTCCTGCATTCTTGGTCCTTGTCCTGGCAGTCTCTGATTTTCGTCCCCGGGTTCTTCGTCTTCGTCCTATGGTCAGGTCTTCAGTTCTTCAGTGTCTTCTCCTTCTCACCTGTGCTGTTCCTCACCTCCTTGCCTGCCTATCCATTTAGTCTTCCCTCAGATGGATCTCTGGTTCTGACTTTAGCTTGCCACTTGACTACAATTGAACTCCGCCTGCCACCATCCACTGCCTGAGTCTCATCCATGATTGAACTCTACCTGCCTCTGACCACTGGCCGACTCCTGACCATGCCGGAATGCCACTTGCCCTGACTGCTGCCTATCTTGGACAACGCCTGTACTCAGCCTGCCCGGACCCTGGCCTGTGACTCTATTATCCACCTCAGCAATAGAGGCCTGTGCCTAAGTCCTGCTGGCCCCGGCACCCAAGGGGCAACCTAAGGCGAATGAAGGCTGGCATAGATGAAGCTCCAGTTGGGGCTCTGCCACAGCCAGCTCCTCCAGTCGATGGTGGAGACTGCAGGGCTCCTCCCTGCAGGTTGTACCAACTCCACCTCGGTCCAGGGGGCCATGCCCACAAGAGCTGGGGATGTGCTCCCCAACCTTCAGGAGTAGAACATCTTTAGCTGCCCTGAATCCCCCAGAAGGGGACACTCCAATCATATGTAAATCCCTGGAAGGAGAGTGCCAGCCTTCCTAGACCAATGGGGAGAGAGAAAGTAATAGTCGCCCCTGATCTCTAGGAAGAAAATATCTTGGTCATCTCCAACAGCTCAGGAGAGAATGCCCCAGCTGTTCCCACCCACAAGGAGAATGATACCCTGACTGATCCTGAACCTCGGTAGGGACATATCACTGCCACTGATGGCCCCTGAGAAAGAAATATCCTGCACCCTGAAGAGGACATTTCTACTGCTATAAAGCAGGCCCTTGGGGGTGAAATAATGGAAGGAGTGGGAAAATCATTGGAACTTTCTTCCCAAGGAAGTGGGCTTTCCTCTCTGGGGATCTGTAGTGGCTTTTGGGGCCACTGCTGCCGCATTATTGGCCACCAGAGAGTAGTTGGCCGCTCACCTTCAAGAGACAGTTCCCTCCCCATGGAGAAGGGGATCTCTCAATGATGAGGGGAATGTTAGAGCAAGTCTAGAGGCTAGCAGGAGGGAGGAGGCCCACTGGCATTAAACATAATACCTAACGACATAGACCAACACAGAAAACATGGCTGAGGAGAAAGTAGGGATGAAGATTGTGGAGTCCTTGTGAAGCATACACCTGGGCAAAGGTTTGATCAAATAATCCAGAAGCCCATCCGAATCCCCTCATCAGTGCCTGGAGGCATGTATGAGGCAGGTGTTGGTCAGGGTGAGCATAATAACCCCTCTGTTACCTCCCGGAAAGGATAATCCATCTGAAGAGGAGGCTAAAGAGCAAGCCACCCCAGTGGCACAAGGATCCTATATCATAATACACAACCTCCTACCCAGATTGCCTACCCCCATCTCAAATTGGTCCAGCTCTCTGTAATAATATGCCCCCTGCTGTAAGATTGTCTGAAGATTATACAATTTTTAGAAAACTGAAAGCCGCCTTTTTTTTTTTTTTAAATGTTTTTATAAAGTCTGATTTGCAAGATGTTTAACATGTATTTCTTAGCATATGACATAACACTAAATAAGAGAAAAGTGTGCAGTTTTATTATCATAATTTCAATATTACTTCAGGAATGTGTTCAGAAATATAAAACCATACTCGCACTCATACTCATTCACACCTTAAAATTGTCAGCGTACACAATAAGGCCAGCATATGTATTTACCATAGATCTGTGCAATGTTATAATATGCATCTAGTACAACATTAACCTAATTCCCTGTGGACGTGTCCACTTACAATCTATTCAATGCTTAAATACATGGTACATCTGTATTCATCATCAACATCTTGAATGCTGGCTCCTCTCATGTAATTCTTTATTTTGGAAACCTCCGTTTTAAACTTGATTGTATTGGCGTGGTCTGACCCCAACAAGTGGTCCCTGTTTCACATGCATTTGCTTCCTCAGGGGGACTGCAACCACTGAGAAAGCCAAACATACATATTAATCTTGAAACCCCAAGTCACCGAACACATTCACCATAATCATCTATTAACCAAATCTTTACCTCAAAGATGTTTATGCTTAATTTATTTTCCAAGCTGCATCGATCTTCTTCTGTTTCCTATTTTTTCCAAAATTTTCTGACCACTCACAAACAGCATTTCCAAAGACCGTGTTTCATCAAAATCTCATCAATAGAAATCTATAATATACCAACATTCACATATTGAATATGAAGCTACAAAGAATTTAACCATACCTTAGTTGTATCCCTGAATCTCAACTCCACCATACACTTACTAAATCCCCAATACACCATGCAAGAGACTAATTGAAACCTCTCTCCCCACATGCTTACATCCTAATTTTACTCACATGGTCAAATTCTCCCAAATTAATCCTTTTTTTCCTTTTAGCTCAGATTACCTATAAGTGCATTCCACCTACCTGAACTTTACAACATGGCGTCTAAATGCTCTCAACCCAACCCATACCTATAATACACCAAAATTCACCTTCTGGACATCGGGCTACAACAAATTCAACCATGCTTACCGTTTCCCCGGCGCACCATACACACAGTCGATTGAAACCACTCTCCTCACCACAAATACAAATTACGCCGCGTGTTTACTCACTTGCTCTAACTTTTCCCAAATGATACTTTTTAAGGCTTAAGCCTAGGGCACCCGCCCAAGCGTACCAATTCACGTGCTATTACGTTGCACGTGACCAGCCGCTACGGCATGACGTCAGAGTGTTCTCAACTTAACCTACCCCTTCCGCACTTATATTTCAGAACTCACTTTTAATCCTGCAATGTCACAAGCACGCTTCAAAAGCGCAACTTCTCGATGCTACCACTCCACAAAACAAACTCACTTTTAATCCTACAGTGCCATAAGCACGCTTGAAAAGCGCAACTTCTCGATGCTGCCACTCCAGAAAACGAACTCACCATGACACCACCAACAACCATACACCCCCCTCGACACAATCATAAACAATAATCAACACTTGCATTGACTAAATCCCCCGCATATCACTCCAACAATCCCTCCGTTTATGTAACCTCAATGTATATAAACTGCTCATGGATTGCATTATTACATCTTAGAAAAAAGCATTCCACTCAATTTCAACATTCAAGCCCTGAGGAATAAGGGTTTGCCATTCAAAAATACATTATTGTTCCCATTGCGTCAACAATCGTTGAGTATCCCCTTCAAAATTATTACACTGCCTAATGACAAAAAATTTTATATCATTAACAGTATGTGCTTGTTGTAACCAGTGGTGCACCAATGGGGCAGATTCTTTCATAGTTCTCACGCAACTCTTATGTTCTATTATTCTCTGTCTTATTGTTCTATTTGTATGACCTATGTATACTAATGAGCAAGGATACACTATAGCGTATACAACACGCTCAGACGAGCAGGTGTAATATCCTAATAATGTATATGGGCGCATGGATCTCTTAAACTGGTACTGTTTAATTGATAGCACATTGGTGCATACCGAGCAGTGGCCACACTGAAACTGGCCCAAGGATAGCGCTTCCACGTTAACCTGTTCCCTCTTCTTCAATCTCTGCCTTAAATTTTTGCCCTTTTTAGTGGCAAAAATAGGTAATTCTGAAAAATTAGGTAAAGCTGACATAATTACCCAATGTTTTATAATACTTTGTTTAATGGCTGATGTCTTAGAGGAATACGGTAATGTGCATACTATTCTTGAGATCTTCTCTTTATGTTGCACTCTTAACAAGTTCTCACGATTTGCATATAAACCTCTCTTATATGCCTTTTAACTAACCTTTTACTGTAACCCCGTTCCACGAACCTATCAGATAATTCCTGGGCCTTGCATTTGTATTCTTCAACGGTAGAGCACAACCTCCTATATCTAAGAAACTGGCCACATGGGATGTTCTCTTTTAATTTCCTAGGATGAAAACTAGTGGCATGGAGCAATGTGTTCCTATCCGTAGATTTCCTGAATACCGTGGTCTCAAAATTGGTCTTACCTTTGATCACTTTCATATCTAAAAAAGCCACCGAGAAAACATCTTTCACAAAAGTAAATTGTAAATGGCAATCACACTGATTCATATAAGTTTGAAACTCTAACAGTGTGTCCTCATCACCCTTCCACAGAAAAAACAAGTCATCTATATATCGTTTCCAGATTGTAATACAATCAAAAAATTTTGACGAATATATATACTGACTTTCATACTGTGCCACATACAATCCCGCTACCGTGGGAGCTAATGGAGACCCCATAGGGATACCCCTTATTTGTTTGTAAACCACGCCATTAAATCGAAAATAACTCTTTGTCAATACTAATTTCACCAATTGTATTAACAAATTGTACTTGCTACTTGACTAAGGTATGGTTAAATTCTTTGTACCTTCATATTCAGTATGTGAATGTTGGTATGTTATAGATTTCTATTGATGAGATTTTGATGAAACACGGTCTTTGGAAATGCTGTTTGTGAGTGGTCAGAAAATTTTGGAAAAAATGGGAAACAGAAGAAGATCGATGCAGCTTGGAAAATAAATTAAGCATAAACATCTTTGAGGTAAAGATTTGGTTAATAGATGATTATGGTGAATGTGTTCGGTGACTTGGGGTTTCAAGATTAATATGTATGTTTGGCTTTCTCAGTGGTTGCAGTCCCCCTGAGGAAGCAAATGCATGTGAAACAGGGGCCACTTGTTGGGGTCAGACCACACCAATACAATCAAGTTTAAAACGGAGGTTTCCAAAATAAAGAATTACATGAGAGGAGCCAGCATTCAAGATGTTGATGATGAATACAGATGTACCATGTATTTAAGCATTGAATAGATTGTAAGTGGACACGTCCACAGGGAATTAGGTTAATGTTGTACTAGATGCGTATTATAACATTGCACAGATCTATGGTAAATACATATGCTGGCCTTATTGTGTACTCTGACAATTTTAAGGTGTGAATGAGTGTGAGTATGGTTTTATATTTCTGAACACATTCCTGAAGTAATATTGAAATTATGATAATAAAACTGCACACTTTTCTCTTATTTAGTGTTATGTGACGTGATATATAGAGAAAATAGTTCTGTTTTGCCCAGCGAGTATTTCTTAGCATATGAACAGGTGGATCCAGAACCAGTGGGTTATGCACCTCTATCAGCAGATGGAGATGGAGCAAAGCTGACATCATAGTATATATACCCTTGCACTGATATCAACTCACCAGTATTCTCCATCTCCAGCAGATGGTGGACATGCATCTCCCTACAGGAGTTTGATGAA
Source organism: Rhinatrema bivittatum (assembly GCF_901001135.1). NCBI lineage: Eukaryota > Metazoa > Chordata > Amphibia > Gymnophiona > Rhinatrematidae > Rhinatrema > Rhinatrema bivittatum. The sequence goes on along the minus strand of NC_042617.1, from coordinate 392,131,473 downwards.
TCTGGTATAAATTCCAGGACAGTGATGGAACCAGCAGACACCTTTTGGGCAGATGCAGGCGTGATTTGGTCTGCACTTTTGCCAGAGGGGTGGCTTTTGTAATAGCAGCTAGGCGTCAGCTATGGCTTAGTTGGTCAGCCGATGCAATTTTGAAGTCTAACCATATGATATTGCTCCTTGATGGTTCATTCTTATTTGGGAGAGAGCTGAAAAAAAAAATGCCAATAAGTGGGATGAGTCCCAGGTTCCTCGATTACCAGAAGTTAAGAAATGGATGTTGCGCTTCTCCAGCACGAGAGGTTATATTATGGGTGTCAAACATTTTCGACCCTACAGAAGAGCGACCTTTCAGAGGGCTTGACATTTGGGTAGCTCTCAGTCCTTTCGTTCCAGGTAGGTTCAAGTAGTGGAACCACCCAAGCCTCCCAATGAAGGTGTGGCGACCCACCCCCAGGAAGAGGAGATAAGGGGTCGCGCCTCTTTTTTTTTTTTTTTTTTAATCGGAGGTGGATCAAGATCATGTCAGACCAGTGGATTCTGGAGGTGATGAGAGATGGCTATACCCTGGAGCTTCACAGTGTTCACTGGAACGTTTTCATGGTGTCTCCCTGCAACTCTGCAGAAGAGACAGGTAGTGGAGGGTACATTGTCAAGGCTTGTCAGCCTGCAGGCTGGAGTTCCAGTGCCCATGTCACAAGAAAATGCAGGCCAATATTCCATTTATTTCATTGTGCCCAAGAAGGAGGTCTCTTTTAGTCCCATCCTAGGTCTCAAGGGGGTCAACTGTCATTTGCGGGTGACTCATTTTCACATGGAAACCTTATGCTCAATGATAATGACAGTACCATCGGAGGGGTTTTTTACATCTCTTGACTTGTCAGATGCATAACTTCATATTCCCATCTGGCTAGAGCATCAACGATTTTTGCATTTCACAGTTTTTGGACATCATTATCAGTTTCGAGCATTGCTTTTTGATTGACCACTGTGACTGGAACCATTTCCAAGGTTATGGTGATGGTGGCGGCAGAATTGAAAAAGGATGGGATTCTGGTTCACTCATACTTAGACGATTGGCTGATTTGGGCCAAGAGTCTAGAAGAGTGCCTTCAGGTCTTGTGCATGGTGAATTCTTGTTGTAGAAGCTAGGTTGTGTAGTGAACCTGACCAAAAGCAATCTTCGGCCATCCCAGTCCTTAGACTATCTTGGTGTTCGGTTCGACATGAAGCAGGGCAGGGTGATCCTGCCGGACAGCCTGGTCTTATCTACAGGTACTTGGTTTGATGGCACCAACCCTGGAGATGGTCCATGGGTAGAGGTGCATATGCACCTCCTTCAGTGCACTCTGCTGGCTCTTTGGAGCCCTCAGTCTCAGTACTATTCGATTCGGCTTCTCCTTCCGAGGGAAACCTGCATGCAACTGCAGTAGTGGTTACAACTGGATCTTCTAAGAAAGGAGTTTTTCCCTAAGATCACTGGACTGGCTAGAACTCTTGATAAATGTGAGCCTCCAGGGTTGGGGAGCTCACTGTCAGGAGTTGACAATGCAAGGCCGCTGGAGTACAGCAGATTCTCTCTGGAGCATCAATCGGCTGGAAGTCCATGCCATCTGGTTGGCATGCTAGCAGTTTGGTGATGGCTTGCAAGGTTGAGAAGTCTGGATAATGTTGGGCAATGCGATGACCGTGGCTTACATCAATCGGCAGGGAGGAGCCAAGAGCTAGCCCAACTTATAGAATGGGCGGGAGTGCATCTTTAGGAGATCTCAGCCTCGCACATTGCAGGAAAAGTCAATGTAAGAGCCGAATTTCTCAGTAGTCATAGTCTGGATCTAGGAGATTGGGAATTGTCAAACGAGGCATTCCAGCTTATAGTGAATCACTGGGGCCGACTTCTCACAATGCGAAGGTTCCTTGTTTCTTCAGTCATAGGCGAGATCAAAAGTTCTTGCGCATCGATGCCCTCATGCAGGAGTGGCCAGAGGGAAGCTGCTGTATGCCTTTCCCCCGTGGCCAATGTTGGGCAGAATGATTGGAAGGATCAAGAATCACACAGAAATAGTGCTTATGCTGGCACCAGATTGGCACAGGAGACCATGGTATACAGTTTTCTGAAGGCTCCTGGTGGACCCTCTCTTCCAGTTTCCGGCTCACAAGGATCTGCTATGGTAGGGGCCTGTTCTTCATGAAGATCCGACTCAATTTTGTCTTACGGTATAGTCATTGAGAGGACTCGGTTGCTGAAGTGTGGGTATTCTACTGCAGTAATTACCACCTTGCTACGAGCGAGAAAGTTCTCTTCCTTAGCCTATGTGCGGGTTTGGCAAGTGTTTGAGGCTTGGTGTGAAGATTGAGGGGTTCTTCCTTGTTCGGTTAAGGTCCTGCTCATTTTGAAATTTTTCAGGATGGATCGAGTTAAGGGTTAGCTCTTCATTCATTAAAGGTACAGGTGGCAGCTCTTGCCTGTTCTGGAGTAAGGTGAATGGTGGACCCTTGTCGACGCATCCAGATGTGACCCGTTTCTTAAAAGGAGGCTCATCTTCGTCCTCCCTTGTGGGTACCGGTGCCTTTGTGGAGTCTTAATCTAGTTTTGGATTTTTGGTGGGCCCCACTTTTCGATCAATTGTACCCTCTTCTTGAGGTTATTGACCTTGAAAACGGTGTTTCTTGTGGAATTTGTTCTGCACATAGAGTATCTGAACTGCAGGCCTTGTCTTGCTGGGAGCTCTTCTGTGGGTGACTCTGGGTGATACAGTTGCATACTGTTCCATCTTTTTTGCCAAAAGTTGTCTCAGATTTTCATTTGATTAAGTCAATTTCCCTGCCATCTATGGACAGGGAAAGAGATGCGGAGGAATATCACGTTATAGCCCTTGAATGTCAAGAAGCACATCTTGAGGGTGACACAGCGTCGCGGGCTACAATAGCTCGCTGAATTAAGGAGGTAGCCACGGTTGCGTATTTGGATGCTGAGCAGCTGTTTCCTGGTCAGATTATGGCTCATTCCACTAGGGCTCAGACAGTGTTTCCCGTCGATACTTGCCGAGCTGTGACGTGGTCCTCCTTACATACCTTTTCCAAGCATTTCCGCATGGATGTGCAGGCCCAGGAGGATACAACCTTTGTGCATGCAGTGTTGATTGGACCGCGGGCAGCCTTCTGCCCTGTTCGGGACTAGTTTTGGTACAACCCACTGGTTCTGAATCCACCTATCCATATGCTAAGAAAGAAGAAATTACTACTTACCTGATAATTTCTTTTTCTTTTTTTTTTTTTTTAATTCTTTATTTATGAGATTTTTACAAACATAACATCAATTTGTATGGAAATTTGTGAGAAATACAATTCTTACAAATATGTATGTTAAATTCAAATACTATGGCAATAAACACTTCCACTTAGTTAACAGAATACACTGCTTTTGGGGGGGAGAAAGGAAATTACAGGGAGATATACAAATGCAAATATGACTAAGGTTTAATGGCTTAACATAGACTTCCAGCATTACTAATTTTAATTATGAAGGTGACGGGACGAAGTGAGAAGCTTTCAGGATTCTACAAACATTTTTAGCTGTTCAGGTGTGAAAAAAATTAAACACTCTTCTCCTTTTTTTATGATACATTTGCGTGGAAAACGCAACATAAAGGAAAATCCTAAAGCAACAACCTCTTGACGAATAGCAATAAATCCTTTACGCCTAACTTGGGTTGTCGAAGCTAAATCAGGAAATATTTTTACAGATGAGGCATAAAAAGTAATTGGATATTTCCTAAAGTAGTTTTTCATCACAGCATTTACATCCATAGAAGAAATAAAGGAAACTAACAGTGTTCCTCTATCAGTAACCTCAATAGAAGAGTTTTCAAGGAAATTAGTTAAATCATTTTGAAATAGCATATCTGCTGGTATATTTGGCATTTTAGGCTTAGTAAAAAGAAGCAAGTGTTTATTGACGGTACTGAGTCCATGGGAAAATCTGAGACCTCTTGAAGAAATTTTTTCAAAGTGGTAAACGGGATTTCGCCAACTACCCTTGGAAAGTTAAGAATCCTCAGGTTAAGGTGTCTGATGTTATTCTCCAGAAATTCTATCCATTTGGCCATAGCCTCTTGGTCTTTTACTGTTGCAGCATTAAAGTCTTGTACTTGCTTAATATTTCCTTCAGATTTAGAAATTCTGGAAGACATCAAATTAAGTTTGCTATATCTTGAAAGTTTCTCTGAAAGTTAGTAGTGTAATAATCCGTTTTAATATTCAAAGTGTTAAGGTTAGTTCCAAAGCCAACCACAAGGTCCCACAGGGCCTCTAATGTTACAACTGTGGGCCGTGAAAGGATTTTAAATAACTCACCGCTGTCACCAACACCGTTGTTAACTTGGGTAAAAATATCCCCTACTGCACTGTCCAGACCAATCTCCCCGACCTTTAGGGGCTGGCCATCAAGGCGTACCCCGCTTTCACCTGCTCGGGAAAATGCCGACAAAGTGCACGGTTCCAGCGGCGAGAGTCGGAATGCCGCTCCCTCTGCTTCAGCCCCGGAAGTGACGTCATCCCCTGGAGCCCCAGAGGGATTTTCAACAACTATTCTCTGCGCCGGCGGTTGTCTAAGGTCCAGACTCAGGGATGCCTCCTCTGCTGGCACGGAGTAGAGGCGAGAGAAAGCCAGCTGGCAGTGGAGAGAGGATGAAGGTAAGGAAAAGATCATCGTGCCTCTCCCCCTTAAACAGATCAGCCAAGCAGGCAATTTCACGTACTGTCTCTTCCAGGTCCTGATGGACCACCATCTGTTGTGGTTCTCTGAAAATAGATGCTTAGAGCCAACAGCTATAGAGAAAAATTTTATTTAAATGCTATAAATAATAGAAATCTTAAATATTATATAATAAGGCATCTTATGGAGAGGTAAAATGTCATGCAAGGCTTCAACATAAATTCCTTCTCAAATGTTTCACTGATAACAAGACTTTTTATAGGTCTTATAGTTTTATATTTTCAACCCCTAAACTAGGTTACATAATTGTCAGGATTTCTGTGATCGGCTTTCTGTTTTAAAAAAAAAAAAATAATCTGAATGGCCAAATGATGGTTTGCTCTTAGTCTCCATGCTAATTATCTTCACCTCATATGTAAATGATTTTATCTATGGCTCACAATTAGTTGAAATGTCAACTGGCCTTATATGTGTTCTATAACTTTGTAGCTCAGCATTTTTGTCTGTGTGTCTAAGAAAACAAGTCCAAGGTTAAAGCACAAATGTCATGCTTATAATGTTAGTAATTATAAAACTGCCTATGATAAAAAATCAAAAACTTAAGAAAACGAGAATGACTTCATGTGTGGCATGTCAAAAAATGTTTCACTACCTCTTCTCTGCTTTCCTTTACAAGCCATGTTTGTAATGGGAGCTGAAAGCACTACAACACCAGAACTGCCTCTCATGAATCCCATCCATCAGTGCCCAGTACCACTGTTCCCTGTTTCTCCTGAATGCTAGACCAGTTAACAATAAGATACCCACCATCCAAAACTTGGCATCTGAAGAATCAGCAGACTGTTTTTCTCACAAAAACAATGTTTTTCGAAGATGGAAGAATAAACGCTATTCAGCTTTTTGCCCTCAACTTTTCAATCCTGCTCCAAATCAGGAATGGAAGGCAAGACAGTGGCATGATCACCTCCATATCACCTATATCCTAATACAGCCTGCAGCCTTTAAGTATCTGCTGTGAATGCCTGTTAACTGTATCAGAAGCTAAGAAGAAGTTTGTTTGCCTACCTACTAGTATACCACTTACACCGTGAAAACACTGACCATCTCTCTGACTTTCTTGAACTAACTGCAATAACTCGACTAGACACCAACTTCCTAGTTATTCTGGGAGACTTTAACCTCCATTCTGATGTTTCCGCTAGGAAACTGGTCAAAGAATGGCTGCCCTTGGACTTTGCACTGAATAGCGGGGGCTACACATCATGCCACTCGTACTCTTGGCCTCATCTTCATGCTTTTTACCACTCTCTCCCAAAGTAACAAAAATTTACACACCACCCCATTATCCTTGTCAGACACTAGATACTGACCGTGAACTGTGCTCAGAATCGACTGTCTTCACTTGTGCAAAGATCCCACAGCATAAAACATATTACCCCAAAACTGCTTCTAGAGATCCACCATCTCACAATTAACCCTTACCACAACTCACAGTGGAAGACATGATACAACACTGAAACTCAGAAGTATCAAGGGTTCTGGATAAACTAGCTCACAAGAAACCCTGTGCATCCAAGCAACACAGGTCTCTGCCCTGGTTCAGCAGTGAACTCAGCAGTGAGTTCCTTGCTCTAAGGCAAGAAAGACACCTAGAAACAATCTGTCGTAAAACAGATTCTGAACAATGCAACCAACACAAAACAAATGACAGTGATTCTCTCAAAGAAATCCCAGTTCTTGTCACTTATCACCAGTGCTCTGAACACCACAAAAGAACTATTCAGAATCTATACAGGCATCTTCCAGATGGATCCACAGTATGACAGATGATTACTCTCCAATGTCAAATGCAGAAATTTTCATATCACTTCACTGACAAAATCTTAAAAATACACAGACTTAGATAACTCAAACACCTGGCCATCAGATTCTACCATTGCCTTTTTCTCCCATTTCTTAGAAGTCTCCAGCAACCAAGTTGTAAAGATTTTTTTCCGACATCAACTTGGCCCCTGTGCAGCTAAATTAGTAAAAGTAGCCAAACAGCCTTTCTAACTGGATTGCACAGTTGCTGAACTACTTTCTAATTAAAGATGTTATGCCAGCCACACACATATTCACACAAAAATGTTTGTCCAGGCCTTAAGAAAGCCTCCCTAGACCCCAAGACTTTAGACAACTTCAGGCCCATATCAAACACTCCACTTCTGACCAAAATCATCAAAAAGTTATCTTCCATCAATTCCAGACCCTGTTGGAGGAAGGGCAATGCCTGAACAATTTCCAGTTAAGTTTCAGGAAGGGTCACATCACAGAAAATGTTCTGATGGTCCTGCTAGATGACATTCTTAGGGCCTCTGATGCAAATAATCTATTTCCTGATCCTCGTCAGTTTCCCAGTCACCTTCAACACCATTGACCATGATATACTAATAAATAAGCCATCAGGCATTGGCATCATATTTTCTTTTTGTTATTTCTAACAGGTAGAACACAGCAGGTTATTCTGAGTGACTCTTCCTTTGTCAAACCCCTGTCCTGCAGTGTACCATAGGGATCAATCCTTTCTCCAATCTCATTCAACATATATATCCAGCTACTGATTGGTAAGATTACAAAATCTGAGCTTCAATGGTTTGTCAATTCTACGCCAACTATTGTTCTTTTTGTCACCAGGAGCTCACAAAGTTGCCACCATACTCCAGATCATCAGCTGTTATGCAGAGATCTGGAAATGGGCCACCTCAAATAAATTCAAACTAAACCACCAGCAAAACAGTTGTTAACTCTAGACATTCCTTACTTCCTTACTTCAAGACTTAAAATTGGCTCTCAATAAAATCTGTGGTCTGAAGCCAGGGTAGTGTCCTGGAAACTGAACTAAACCTGAAAACTGAAATCACTACACTTTTTTTTATTTGTTTGTTTAATTGCTTACAGATTCCTAAGCCATTTACAATTTACATACACAATTTAAAGCAAACAAGACCCGACAATAGAAATCATCATCTTCAAACAAAAGAGCAGGAAAAAAAATCTCTGTGAAAGTTTAATCAAAGCTTGCTTAAATAAATGAGTTTTTAACATTGCTTTGAAAGCCTTTGAATCCTCCATCAAACACACCACCCCTGGAAGGGAATTACAGATGTTAGGAGCTGCCACCAAGAAAGCAGTCTCTCTGGTTTTCACCAGCTGTGCCTGTGTTACTGTTGGACAGCCCAAGAAACATGCTCTGAAAAAGGTGACTAAGAACATATAAAACCAAAAGTTGATCGATACAACCTGACCACTCTGATATGTGTCCATCCTATTTCAACTAGGCTAGTATAATGCACTGTATGTAGGTCTCCCACAAAACCACCAGACATGTCTGCAGTTAGCTCATAGTGCTGCAATATAGATGTTACCTGATTGCAACTACAGAGATCGACTGCCTACCATTCCCCTACTTGACTCAATTCAGAGTCCTTGGCATTGCCTTTACGAAACAGCCAAGGCACAATTTATCTGAAAGACTACTTGTCTTTCTACAAACTCCCTTGCAGCCTAAGATTCAAAAGAGAGATGTCCTTGCTTCTAAGGACTCCAGGCTGGCCCGGATAAGCATGTTTTCTCATTCTTCAAGCTTTGGAATTCTCTCCCGACAGAAGCCAGGCTGGTCACTGACATTCTGCTGGACAGTAAAGAACAGTCTTTTCCACCAAGCTTACCCATCATAGCCAGTAGCATCTGCTTGGTCACTCAAGCAAGCGTAAGACTACCCCATACCACCGACCCCTCTCTTACCCCAACACATTGACCTTCGATCCATATCATTTTGGTGTGTTATGTAATTTATGCTATGTTTTCATATTTATTATGTATTAAACATACTCTGTAATCCTGTACCCTGGTTCTGAGTAATCTGATAGGAAAGCAAGTAATAATTCCTTGAAAATCTCCATTGTTTTCCATAGAAAGCAATGGGAATTTTTTTGGGAGGTGCAGTGTCTGATATACACATTCTTCCTGCATGCCAATTTTGGTAAATTTCCATCTCTTTTTTCTTGGAGAGTTATGGTGCTTACAGAGAGACGGATGGCTATCGATCCTTTTTTATATAATTTTTCCCAACATTATGTATGTTGGAAGGTAGAAAAAGCATCCACTCACAGAATAATATGAATTTTTTAATGAGCACATGAAATCTTTGATTTTGAGTGATCTGTGATTAGGTTCTTTTGCTTCCAAATCTCTGTTTCATTATAGTAAGCTGAAGAGCAAAAAGTGGCAGTAAATAACTTTGTTATTCCTTAAGTTAGTTTCAAATTTTCAGTTTTTTGGTTCAAAACAATTACAAAATACATCTCAAAAGCTAATCAGGTGTGAAAAACTGAACTAAATGAGGATATCCTTTAGACAGCTGGCACAAAATAGACTTAAAAGATTCTGTTTTCATCCAACATTGTACAGATTCACAGTTCTACCCTAATAGGATTTGTCATTTTTTTTTTAAAGCTTTTCAGTTTACAAAAGTCAAGCAAATGCTACTGTGAAGATATGGAAGTGTAATTTCTCTTGTGGGATGTGGTTAATTATAGGCTGTATGTACCACTGCATGACAAATGATAAAGTTTTACATTAAGCTTTTCATTATTAGGGTTTTTGGTCTTATCTGAGATTTTTAATTACTTCAGTTCCATGAGATCTATTGTGCAGCTGAGCTAATCAACAGTTTTGTTCCTTTGAGGTTGTCTGAGCTTTTCAAAGTTATTCTACTGTCAGTGGGATGTGTCTGGAAAATGAAGATTTAGTTCTATGGGACTAGTTGGTAATTTAACTGTCTATGACATGGTAACCAACTGCAGTGAAATCTAAAATAGTAAACACACATATTACCAGTATGTGATGCATGGAATACCCAAAGACCCTGTTTATCAGTGTTTAATTCTATTTTAGTGTAAGCTATAAAACAGGCTGCACATTTGCAGTTTATTTGAACAGAAGAACAGTTGTATAATTTATTTGGATTAATTACCTGTCTTTTTGAATAAGAAATTCACCCAAGGTGGAGTAAAACATATCAGAATGTATCATAGCAGTCATTAGAGTGGTAGGTGTAGCAGCTTAGCAAGTCCAGTCTGAAAAGGTGAACAGTAGGAACTATACCTGAAGTGAAAAAAGACGACATAGCAAGGAAATAGGTTATAGCAGGAAGTTCCGGGCACTCTAGATGGTACCAGGCAGTTTATAGTAATTAAAGGTTCTCTGAAATGGTGTCGCATAATTTTAGTGATTTTAAGGCATAGAGGAAAACTAATTTTTATTTGCTTTCCAGGATGGGAGGTAGTTATGGGTTTGGAATTAAAGGCCTGGTGATAAAACCAAGTTTTTACTTGATTCCTAAAATGTCAGTAGACCTTCATTTAACAAAGCTCTTCAGGGAGAGAGTTCTAGGGCGGGATGGGTAAACAGTGGCCTGTGGACCAACCCCGGGATGACGACAGATTTTTTTTTCCAGCCCTTTTCCTCCTCAATTTGTCCCATTAGATCTGGCCCGCTGGCATCTTCAATATCAACAATGTCCTGACATCGCAGGCCTTTGTTAATGACTTTGATTTGGATGGCAGCCGGAGGTGAGGTCCCCCTCAGAAAGCAGCGGGGCAGGAAGCGGAGAGCATTGCCCAGCCATAGAGGGGCCTGTGCGGTTGCCAGTGGACCTCATCCCACCGGTATCAAAGACAATAAGAGACCCATTTCTTTGGTTTGCCTGGTTGTGCAGAAGCTGCACATCTGTACCGCCAGGCAAACTGAACTCGTAGTATGTGCAGGCCTTGTGGTATTAAACGTTTTCAAGGGCAGAACTTTCTCTGTGCTGATCTCACAATACATGAGATCAGCACGAAGGAAGTGCTACACCCATGAATTTTTTATACTGCATGGCCTGCAGAGAGCAACAGAGCATGCTTGGACAATGGATCTGCTTCTCCCTGGCATGTGGCGGTGAGGATAGCAGCAGTGGAGGAGCAAGAGAGGCTCCTAGGCTGCCGTGTGTGTGAGAGAATGAATGGTAGTCTGCCTGGAGGTCTGTGAGTAAGAATGAATGGGTGCTGTATGTGTGTGTAAGAATGAATGGGTGCCCGCCTGGGGGTCTGTGTATGTCTGTGAGAATGAATGGGTGCCTGCCTGCCTGGGGGGCTTGTCTGTGTGTGTAAGAATAAATGGGTGCCTGCTTGGGGCTCTGTATTTGTGAGAATTAATGGGAGCTAGTCTAGGGATGTGAAAGAATGAATGGAAGCCTGCCTGGAGGGTCTGTGTGTGTGTGTGTGTGTGTGTGAATGAATGGGAACTTGTCTGGGGTGTGTGTGTGTGTGTGTGTGTGAGGGAGTCAGTGAGAATGAGTGCATGTGTGTGTATCAGGAAGCCAGTGAGAGTGAGTAAACGTTTGTGTGTGGGAGCCAGAGTAAGTGCATGTGTATGTAAGGGAGTCTGTGAGAGTGAGTGCATGAATGTGTGTGGGTGAGAGAAAGCACATTGTTTGTGTGGGTAAGAGAGCATTGCGTGGATAGGTGAGGGAGAGCATGTATGTATGTGTGTGGGTAAGAGAAAGAGAGCACATGGGTGTGTGCAACAACCCCCCCCCCCCCCAACACTTCCTCTCTGCCTGTTAATCCATGACAATCTCGGGGCATCTGGGAATCTAAAGTTCCCAGGTATGGAGAGTGGGGAATTTTTTAAAATCCTTACTAGTATTAATTATTGAGTATTTAATGTGTCTGTCTTGAAATATTTTTTGTGTTTGGAACATTTTTATATGAGTTTGATGTTATTCTATTTGTTAATTGAGTTGAATTATTCTTTATATTGGTATGATTGCTGCTTTGGTTCTCTGACTGTGGGGTATAATTGTCATTATAACGGCCCCTCCCCCATTCACAGAGTTCTAAGGGGGACTCTGGCCCTTGGTTCCAATAAACACTTGTTCCAGGAGGAAGGTGCTTCTCCCAAGAGAGTTCTTTATTTGTCGACAGAATGATTAAGAGGCTCTGAGTAAGGATCTTGGAGGTCTAGAAGGTGTCTAGAGGCCAACCTCTCTCTCAGATAACTTGGTCCATTGTGTCTGAAAGCCTTAAAGATCAGCATCAGGGTTTTGAATTTGGTTCAGTAGGAGATTGGTAGCCAGTGTAATTTTTGAAGGATGAATGTGATAATGGTCATGCGGGTTCTCTATCATTCGAGCTGTGTAGTTTTATATTAACTGGAGTTTGTGAATGGTCTTTTCTGATAATCCATTTTCAGCTTCTTGTTGGACAGGACCCTGTTGAGAATGTTTCTGTGGGTAGTTTGTTTTAAAGCTCTTTACACCATAATTGTACTGACCTACTGAAGGCAGCATAACTTTTGAAAGCTAGTCACAAATGGTTAAGTATTAGGGATGTGCATTCATTTTTCACGAATTAGACAATGTCATAGAAATGAAATGATGGCAGAAGAAGACCAAACAGTCCATCCAGTCTGCCCAGCAAGCTTTCACACTTATTTTTTTTTTCATACTTTTCTGTTACTCTTGTCCCTTTAAATAACTTTTTTGGTTCTATTTCCCTTCCACCCCCGCCATCGTAGATAGCAGTGCTGGAGCTGTATCTAAGTGAAGTATCTAGCTAATTGGTTTGGGGTAATAACCGCCGTAATAAGCAAGCTTCTCCCACGCTTGTTTACCCAGCCTGTGCAACTCAGTCCTTGTTGGTTGTTTGAATACAAATCCTCGTTTCTTCATTCCCCCTGCCGTTGAAGCAGTGAGCTCTGCTGGATATGTATTCTAAGTGACGTACCAGGCTTGATTCGGGGTAGTAACCGCCATAACAAGCAAGCTACACCCATGCTTATTTGTTTTACCCAGACTATGTAATTCAGACCTTGTTGGTAGTTGTCTGAATATAAATCATCTTTTCTTCATTCTCCCTGCCGTTGAAGCAGAGAGCTATGCTGGATAAGCATTGAAAGTTGGAAGTATCAGGCATTTTTGGTTTGGGGTAGTAACCACCTTAACTAGCTAGCTACTTCCCTGCTTTTATGTGGATGCAAATCCTTTTTTCCCACATTTCCTCTTGCCGTTGAAGCATAAAGCAATGTTGGAGTTGCATTACCCATGTGTATGTTTATTGAATAAGGATATTAATCTCCAGGTAGTAGCCGTCATTCCCGCAAGCCACCCCCATGCCTCTTCTCTTCATTTACATCCTCTAGACTTTATGGATCCACAGTATTTATCCCACGCCCCTTTGAAATCCTTCACTAGTCAACGATATTGTCTAATTCATTATGGTTTGGTAGCACTGATATACGAAGCGATTTTTGCCGAAATTTTGGGCAAAATTCATATTTCATGTTAGTGCGCAGTAACAGAGTTACTGCGCACTAACACGAAACTAACAGTGCGCAGTAACAGAGTTACTGCGCACTGCATATCTCTTAGTGTGCAGTAATACCAATTAGTGCGCACTGTTTTTCTAGCTAACGAACTCCTCTGAATTGATACTTTTTAATTTTTAAGTTGCATATTTTAGTGCGCACTAACATTAGTTACAGTGCACTATTACATACTTAGTGCGCATTCACATCTAGCTAGTGTGTACTATCTCGTTCGGTGTACTGCGCACTAATGCTGAGATAGTGTGCACTAACTGGTTGTTAGTACGCAGAAAGGCCCATTACTGTGCACTTACGCACTTCGTCGAAAATTGCCAAAAAAAAGAAAAACAAACCGTGGGAAAACTAAATTTTCCGCGGAGTGCCCGAACTGAAATCTTTAAACGAAGCACATCTCTATTTATCACCTTCAACTTGTTTTCTGTCTTTTATTTGTACATATCCAAATGAATTAACAGGGCTACCACATTACTTCAGTCCATGCTGTAAAGCAGTCTTTGATAAATATGTATTTCATTGTACTAGTGTGCTGTAGGGTATGACAGAGGAAAACAGAGAGCAGGGTGGGGGAGAACTGGTATATCATAGTTGCCATAGGTGGCATTTGAGGAGGATGATCAGCTGTTTTCATATATTCAATGGCTTGGTCATTACACTACCATGCTGCAGGCAGAAACAGCTGGTATTTCATGACATTGAATTGTAATAATAATAATTCTGTTTACATAAACTCCATCTTTTGTGTCACTTCAAAGCAGATTTCAAGCTTATGGCTCTTTGCTACAGTTACAGGTAGCTATTGGTGAAACCCTTAACTGTTTGTCTCAACTCTTCGTGCAAAGTGGATTTAAAGCCATGTATGATAATTTATCTGCACCAGATAGAGCTTGCTCAGTCGTTATAAGCCAGGGAATACATGCTGTAGTGTTTCTTGCCAGTTTTGTTAAATGATCTTTGTGATTATTGGAGCAGCAATGAAGAAATTTGCAATCAGCTTTGGCACTTGAAGAATATTTATTTGATTTATATTCCACCTTTCAGTCACTTCAAAGTGGATTACATTCAGGCACTGTAGGTATTTCCCTGCCCTCAGAAGCTCACAATATAACAGGCCAATGCGATATCGGGCGCTCAGATCAGCGCACCCCTTAACATGTGGTTGGACGCACGTTTTGGATGCGCTAGACTGCCTGATGCAATATGGGGATTAGCACATCCAAAACGCGTCCAATCGAGTGTACAGCTAATAATACTCATCACATGCAAATTCCATGTATATGAGGCTATTAGCTTTTACCCTGCAATGACAAAAATAGCCAAGGTGCCCATTTTAATGTGGCAAATTCAATGCCTGCCTGGGAGCAGGCGTTAAAGCATGCCATGCTCAAGGGCTCATGAATAAAACCAAACAATCCTGCTTTCTGTGGTTCCTTCTATTAGTATTGTCGCGATACAGTAGGAAGAACCCAAAGTTCAGGCCCGATTTGAAGGAGTGAATAACTTAATATCAATTTATTCGCTCTTTCACTTAATGCCGATTGGTCCATTTATTGTCACAAGTCAGGGAAAAGGACTAATCGGGAATAGCCCTGCTTGGGGGGGGGGGGGGGGCGGGAGCTCTGGCCGGGCTGTTGTGGATGCACAGCCGCTTTCCTGGGTGCCCGATGTAGAGCGCTGGGCACGCACAAATTATCCATTGTGCGTCCCTTTTAGCACAGCAGCTCATTTGCCTATTGCATTGAGTGCCCAGGGAGGTGGATGTGCGCGCATTCAAAAAATGTGCACCCAGTTTGGACTCACGTTTTTTACGCAATGATATTGCATTGGCCTGTTACTTTGTACCTGAGGCAATGGAGGGCGAAGTGATTTGCTCAAGGTCAAAAGGAGTAGCAGCAAAATATGAACTCTGGCTTCCCTGGTTTGTAGCCTACAGCTCTAACTGCTAGGCTAGTCCTCCACTCAAGCATCTCTTTGAGAGTTGCACAGGGGGAAGGAAACACACATTAGTGGTTTGCTACTGTCAGATCTGTTCCAAATAATCTAGATTTGACAACCAGTCCACTTCAGATCCTAGTTGTTGCATGGATTTTTTGAATTCATTCACAAATAAGGTGTCACAAATTTGTAAGAGTTTTCTAGTAAATATAATATCTGGGGAAGCTGACTCCAGAGGTGTTTTAATGGTATGGGAATCTTCCTCATTAGTAATGATGAATACAATTACATAGATTATTGCAAACATGAACTCCTCCTCATGTCAGTAAATCTGTGCTCTACTGCAGGAACGCTGCCAGCTCCCAACCTCCCTTCTTAAAGGGCCTGAGGTGGGAAGCTAGTCATGGCATCCTTTCATGACATCACTAGCATCAGGGCATTTAAGGGACAGTCCAGCCCTGACTCCTTGCCTTAGCAACAGGTCTGATGTGCCTTGAGCCTCAGTGTGTGTTGCCTGTGTTCCAGTGCTCTATCCTGGCCACCTTCCCTTGCCATGCCCTTGCCGTGATCTTGCCTTTGTCTTGGTCCATGTCTTTGTCTTGTTTCTCCTTGTCTCCCCTTGGCTTCACTTTCCAAATTCTGACCTTCACTTAGACCTTGACCATCCCTACATTGCTGCCTGGACCTGAACTTTTGCTTTGGATCTGCTCATGCCTTGTCTGCTGCCTGGACCTGAACTTTTGCTTTGGATCTGATCACACCTTGTCTGCTGTTTGCTATGACCTCTGGCCCGTCCTCTCTATCTCTTGGCTGCTGCTAATTCTCACCCTGGTCTGTCATTGCATTCTTGTCTGCCTGACCGCCCCAGGGACCCACCTAAGACTTGCCAGCTGCCAGAACCTAAGGACTCAACCGGTTGGGGAGGTGGCTGGTGTAGGTAAAGTTTGTCTGTCTCGCCACAGGGTGCATCTGCCAGCTGTCGGTGTGGACCTAGTTGGCCCGCCCACTAGGTTGCACCATCCATGCCACAGCACTAAGGGTCCACCGATACCAAGCTCGTTACAATTATATCTATAGTGAATGTTTTACTGGCTGAAGGTTACTTGCTCCCTGCTTTAAAATAGGCTTCCATACATCCTGTATTAACAAAAAAAAAAAAGTCCTTGACGCATTTGCCTTTGCTATCAAGTAATCGACCTACCTCCTCCCATCCTTTTCTTGAGTCAGTGGTCTTAAAACAGCTGATTGACTTTTTAGAGATAAACTCCATTTTAGAATAGTTCCAGTTCAGTTTACACAAAAATCTCAATACTGAAATGTTATTTCTTTTGAGCTTGTATATTGTATGATGTGGCTTTGACCTGGGCTATAAATACATATTGGTGTTAGAGATCTCATCTGCCTTTCATATGGTCAATCATTAGATTCTGCTTTCTTGCCTTAAGGATTTAGGTCTGTCTGGTTCAATATTAAATTGGTTTATTTCTTTTTTTATCTGATCGTACACAACAAGTAAAACTTACGAATAGTAACTATCTTGGAAGTTAATTGAGATAGGTGCTCCTTAGGGATTGGGTTTTTTGCCACCCTATTCAATATATCTATCTATTTATTTCATTTATATACTGTTCTATTATTTTCAGTCAAGGCAGTTTACAGCAGACAGTTAAAAAAACAAACAAACAAAAAAACCAACAACAAAAACCACAACTTTCAATAGCGCATATTAAAACATAAAATGTAAAATAAATCAATAGAAGACAAAATACATGTCAAAGGATAAGAAACATTTTTTTCTGATTAATTATTTCTCATTTAGTTACTTAGTTGATTCACTCTCAAATGCTTGGATGAAAAGCCATGTTTTTAGATCTTTTTTGAAAATGTTAAGTTCCTTTGCAGCATTAGTTCTCTTGGCATGGTGTTCAACAGTTTTGGACCTCCTATCTATATATGCTACCTCTTTGTAAACTGTTACAGGATTGGGCCTGAATTATAAACTAGAGTGGAGGATTATCCTAATGGTTAGAGCAAATCTTCTCAACCAGTGGTGTGCCATGGGAAAGTTCTTTCTATGCTGCAGTGCTGGCAGCCTCAGCATGATTCTCTTCCCTGGGCACATGCTCTGATGCTATTGAACAATACCTCAAATCTCCTGTTTGCTACTCCATTCCTTCCCTCCTATCCCCATGACAACCAGACAGCACCGAGGACAACTGGAAGGGAAAGACAGGAACAGGGATCCAGCATTACAGCAGTGAATGGCAGAGACGATTCTCTGCTCCCTATTCTAGCCCATCCCCACCTGTCCACTTTTCACCCTCATCTGCTGCCTGGAGTACAGGGCTCTTCTTTGTGGTGTTCTGTTTGCTTTGAGCATTAGGGCCCAGACCTTAGATGTCTGTGCTGCAAGGATTTGAGACCTAGCTGACAGCAGAGTAGAGAGCCACCCAGTGAGTTCTTCTTACCCGAAAGAACTGACTAATTGGAATATTTTCTCTAATAAATCTGGGATGAAAACTACTAAAGTACAACAGGCTATTCTTATCAGTGTCTTTTCTATGATCATGGTAGAAAGGATACCCTCATTTATATGTATCATCATATCCAAAAAAGAAATATGCTGTGTCTGAATGTTGTATGTAAATCTGAGGTTGGCATAAAATTGATTCAACTGTGCAAAAAATTTGTCAAAATCCAAATGTGATCCTGACCAAATTATAAAAATATCATTAATATAATGACACAAATTTTTAACAAATCTAATAAAAGAGGAAGTGTATACAAAACATTCCTCAAAAACAGAAACATACAGACATGCCAAATCGAGGGCCATGTATTTGTTGAAAAAATTCATCCTTAAACAAAAAATAATTTCAAGTCAAAGCAATTGATGCCAACTGCACAAGAAAATGAGTAGAGATCCTCTTGTTAACCCGAGTTTCCAAAATTTCTTCTATCAACTGTATAGTAGCCTCCTGCAGGATACTAGAATATAATGATTCAATATCCAATTATCCATTGACACAAGGAAAACAGACCCCGTTATCTTAGGGAGCGCGTCCAAAACCTTAATATAATGAGAAAAGTCTGTGATATAGGAATGCACCAGAGAAACAAAAGGTTGTAAAAAACGATCAACAAAGATTAATAAAGCTCCAGCACCGAACTTATACCAGAGACAATAGGTCTCCCAGATGGAGAAATCAGAGATTTATGTACCTTAGGGAGTACATTAAAAAAAAAATGGAATCCTGGGATTATGCTGCACAAGAAAAGCCGCTTCTCTAACAGTCACCCAACAAACACTAAGGGCCTCAGTAACCAAAGCGGAAATCTGTATAACCAGAGAATGGGTGAGATCTGAAGATAATTTACAATAAAATTTCTTATCCTGAAGTTGACGATAAATCTCCTGCTGATATTTAGTCTTATCTAATATCACAATCGCTCCACCCTTATCAGCAGGCTTAAATATTAAATCATCCCTGGTACACAGATGTTTTAATGCAAGTTGCTCCTCCCTTGTCAAATTCCGAAATGGATATTTCAATTGTGTTTCAGCCAAAATAAGATCCCGTTCAACAACTTGTTCAAATGCCGCCATAAGCTGATGAATAGGGCCAGGAGGCATCCATGTTGAAGATTTTCTCACAATCGAGCCATCATTATTTATACCATTATCTTCCCAAAAAAAGATTTTTAGTCGCATCAATCTAAAACATTTTTGCAAAGCAAAACGCACCCGAAATGGATCATATCATGAGGTCGGTGCAAACGATAAGCCATGATTCAAAACCCAAAATTCTAAGGGGAAAGAACATATGAAGATAAATTCACAACTAAGAGCATAAGAACATAAGAAAATGCCATACTGGGTCAGACCAAGTGTCCATCAAGCCCAGCATCCTGCTTCCAACAGTGGCCAATCCAGGCCACAAGAACCTGGCAAGTACCCAAAAACTAAGTCTATTCCATGTTACCATTGCTAATGGCAGTGGCTATTCTCTAGGGGGTAGATTTTCAAAAAGCGCGCCTTCGTGTACTTTTGTTGGCGCATCAGGCGCAAACAAAAGTACGCCGGATTTTAGTAGATACGTGCGTAGCCGCCAAAATCCTGGATCGGCGCGCGCAAGGCTGCCGATTTCATGTAGCCGGCGCGCGCCGAGCCGCGCAGCCTGCCGCTATTCCCTCCAAGGCCGCTCCGAAATCGGAGCGGCCTCGGAGGGAACTCGCTTTCACCCTCCCCTCATCTTCCCCTCCCTTCCTCTATCTAACCCACCCCCCCCGGCCCTATCTAGACCCCCCCTACCTTTGTTGGGGGATTTACGCCTCCCGGAGGGAGACGTAAATCCCCGTGCGCCAGCGGGCCGCTATCGCGCCGAGACGCGACCTGGGGGCGGTTCCGGAGGGCGCAGCCACGCCCCCGGACCGCCCGGGCCGAAACCACGCCCCCGGGCCCGCCCCCAAAACGCCGCACCGATGCGACACGCCCCCGACACGCCCCCCTCGAAAAACCCCGGGACTTATGCGAGTCCCGGGGCTCTGCACGCGCCGGTAGGCCTATGGAACATAGGCGCACCGGCGCGCAAGGCCCTGCTCGCATAAATCCGGGCGGATTTACGCGAGCAGGGCTTTTAAAATCCACCCCATGGTGAACTTAATAGCAGGTAATAGACTTCTCCTCCAAGAACTTATCCAGTCCTTTTTTAAACACAGCTGTACTAACTGCACTAACCACATCCTCTGGCAACAAATTCCAGAGTTTAATTGTGCGTTGAGTAAAAAAGAACTTTCTCCAATTAGTTTTAAATGTGCCCCATGCTAACTTCATGGAGTGCCCCCTAGTCTTTCTACTATCCGAAAGAGTAAATAACCTATTCACATCTACCCGTTCTAGACCTCCCATGATTTTAAACACCTCTATCATATATCCCCCCTCAGTCGTCTCTTCTCCAAGCTGAAAAGTCCTAACCTCTTTAGTCTTTCCTCATAGGGGAGTTGTTCAATTCTCCTTATCATTTTGGTAGCCCTTCTCTGTACCTTCTCCATCGCAATTATATCTTTTTTGAGATGCGGAGACCAGAATTGTACACAGTATTCAAGGTGCGGTCTCACCATGGAGCGATACAGAGGCATCATGACATTTTCCGTTTTATTCACCATTCCCTTTCTAATAATTCCCAACATTCTGTTTGCTTTTTTTGACTGCCGTAGCACACTGAACCGACGATTTCAATGTGTTATCCACTATGACACCTAGATCTCTTTCTTGGGTTGTAGCACCTAATATGGAACCCAACATTGTGTAATTATAGCATGGGTTATTTTTCCCTATATGCATCACCTTGCACTTATCCACATTAAATTTCATCTGCCATTTGGATGCCCAATTTTCCAGTCTCACAAGGTCTTCCTGCAATTTATCACAATCTGCTTGTGATTTAACTACTCTGAACAATTTTGTGTCATCTGCAAATTTGATTATCTCACTCGTCTTATTTCTTTCCAGATCATTTATAAATATATTGAAAAGTAAGGGTCCCAATACAGATCCCTGAGGCACTCCACTGTCCACTCCCTTCCACTGAGAAAATTGTCCATTTAATCCTACTCTCTGTTTCCTGTCTTTTAGCCAGTTTGCAATCCACAAAAGGACATCGCCACCTAAATCAAAAGATTCTTCTAAGGTCGAGTCCATTCATCCAATCACATTGGGCTGTGGTTGCGAGATGGACGACCTCTGCATCGCTCCACAGGACATCTGGATTGTTGAACTTTATCCAAAAAAGCCACATGATTATCCTTATTTCCCGATGATTCTCCTGAAGAAGAGTCAAAAGATGCAGTCTTCTTAGATTTAAAATGATTAGCGTTCTTATTGCACCATGGATAAACATATCCATGTGTATAGTCTGTTTCATCCCGTTTAAATTTTTTAAGTTGGTTTGCTTCAACTTGTCCCAGAAAGCATCCATGATTTGAGTTAACTCGTCGAATTTGTTGTCAAAAGGTTCCATGGACATATTGCTTCTTAGAGTAGCTGTCAGAACATCAATTTGTTTTTGTGTTTCAATTATCAAAGTCTGAGTCATCTGTACAATAAGGATCATTAAGTCCATGGATCACCTCTTTAGAATAGAATTCCTTCATGTAACAAAAACTGCATCATCCAAAGAAATGAGGTTCTTTATGAATTCTCAATCCTCTGGGATCCTTTTCACCCTCAGATATTCAACTAAAGTGGAAGCATGTAAATTGGATCTCACCAAACGTTTTTGTAAGCAAGTCAAATTAGAACAATGAGAATCTCCCAAAGAAGCGGTCCCTTCTTCAAATAAGGGAGCAGTCTTTAACAAAGAATTTGACACAGATTTGGAATAACTAAATACTGAATCAGTAGAATGTGCCATAATTAAACATAATTAAAGGTACACTTTAACAATAAGGCAATTGCAAATATATATCACAGATATAATAAGCCAAAACAAAAAAGTGATAGGATTAATTGGGCGTCATGTTTTTGAATTGGCGATTTCTGATTGGCTTTTCCATACTATATATTTTGATTGGATATTGATGGCAACCTGTTTGGACAAGCGTTAGGGCAGTCCCGTTGCAGTAGACCTGTTCTACACTAAAGTCTTTGGAGTTTTGGTGGGTTCAACTTTTTCCCGTTTTTATAAATTTTATAAAGATTTTCTTTTTTTGATATCATTAATTCTCCATTTATTTTGTATAGATGTATGTTTTCTCTGAAAAATGCAGATAACGATGTTTCTATCAACTTACAGGGATATATGTAACATACTGTATTTCAAGGTTTATTTTTTATTTTTTTATGGTTTATTTCTAAATGTGTTTTTGTAATTTGGGTGCTTTTTATTTTATTATTATTTATTTTCTATGTAGATTTGAAAAGATGTATACATGTGAATCATTTTTCTTGGGGAAATGGATCAGCGTTCATGATAGAGAATAACAAAGTCTTGATGCCTTCAAGATTAAAATATACAGGAACACCAACTCTATTTTGGATTTAAGAATATTGTGGACTCCTCTGAAGAAGCTTTATGTAGCGAAACATGTTGGGAGATATTTGGCTCTTTTGAACCTGTTTTATGGTGTATGAATGTTTGTGTGTATGGTAGTGTGATATTTTATAGATATCGGGTGGGTAGCTCTTGTTTGTGTATTTTTCAAAGATTTTTTTTACATATTTTGTATTTTGTTGTATGAATAAAATAATTTATATATAAATTGTTATATCACTTTTCTGTTTTGACATGATATATGTGATATATATTTGCAATTGCCTTTTTGTTAAAGTGTACTAAAAAATTGACAAAAAGACCTGTTCATAAAAACAGATCATGGCATTGGAGTTGGCCTCAGAAAATGATGACTTACCTGATGCCGCTGAGTCTGGAGACAGCAGGCTGATTATCTGCATGCACCGATGGAAACATTTGCTGATAAAATATCTAAAAAGCTTGACTCCTGCCTTGGTGTTATTGTTAAAAAGGTTGCACAAATAGAAGTCTGTGAAAGACAACATGGCAAAACTGAATGAGCAAAAACAAAAGTTCATTGACCTTGAAATCGCCACTATATCTGCAACAGCCAAACTTGAGAAGCTAGAAAGAAATTCTCTCCATCCTATAAAAGATTGATGATCTAGAAAATAGGTCCCGTTGAGTTCTTGGTATCTTGTAGAAAGTGGAAGGTAATGACACTGTGACCTTTTTTTCAAAATGGCTACTGGAGCTTCAACTAACGTGCTAAGGGAGCCATTAAAATATACCATACATAGCACCTGTTAGCTCATTCTCCCTCCAGAATGGTTGACCTTGAGCTGTCATTATTAAATTGCATAATGTTACTAACAAGCGGCTAATACTAAATGCAGCCAGTGAGTCCCAGGAGATCAACTATCAAGTAACTATTTTTTTTCCCAAGATTTTTCCTCTGAAGTGCAGAGGAAATGTCAAGCATTCACTAGTGTTAGGTGAGAACTGCAAAAATTAAATTAGCAGTATGCCATGCTGTATCCAGACAAATTAAAAAAACACTGCAAATGGCAAATCTGTGGTATTGGGGCATGATGTTTTTTATATGTAATACTCCTGAGTACTGCACCAAATTTACGTATTCCTACCCCTGCGATTAGCACTGACGTCCGTTACTTGGACACTGGACAGATTCTGCACTGCTTTGTCTCAGGGTCCAGTCCTGGTTCACTTCGGTATACCTGTGGAATCCTTGTTGCTTATTTGCTTACTTAGTTTTTTTTGGTATTTAGTTTCTTTTAAATATATTTGTGAAGTTTTCCCAATGTGGCGTTATAATATCTGGTGCTGCTGCTGGGAAGTTATCTCAGTCCCGGAGATTCTTTCACTATGTGTTGTGCTTTGTTTGTGCTGGACTGATTTTATTTTGCTTTTATTTTTTATTTTTTTATTTAGGGCTTTTTTATACCGACATTCATAATACCAATCATATCATATGTTTTGTTTTCTTACAATGTTTTTATATCTGCTATATTTCTTGCAATGCAACAAGACCATTCCACCATGTTCCTAAACTTTGGGCAGGCAGTTCTGCTCAGTCTGGTAATCCAGTAGTCCATTCTGCATTTGGGGGGGCTCGGTTGTCTTAATTGCTCCATATTGTAAACATCAGCTTGGGGCTCATAAGAACATAAGAAATTGCCCAGCATCCTGTTTCCAACAGAGGCCAAACCAGACCACAAGAATCTGGCAAGTACCCAAATCTAATGGCTAATTCATGCCTGTTTGTCAACCGAGAAAGCAAGTTTGTCTACATGTAAACAGGGATCTCCTTTTTTTATGCATTTATATGAAGTCTCAAGTCTGTCAAGTGAATTAATACTTTTTTCATTTACAAATTTGTGTGGGAATGCTTTCATTTCAGCCTTTTTTTTTCAAAGCAGTACTATTATATTTGCCTTACATAAATTTTTATTTGAATATTATCCATCTGGATAAACAGGTGATTGCTCTTGTGTGCACAATCATCCCCAGGATCTGTAAAACATGCATGTATCCAGTAATTCATAAGAGTGGAAGTAACTGCACTTAATCTGCTGTTGCAGCTTCACCGTGAACATGTAGTTTGAGTAGATGACACAGGCATACATAATTTAAAAAGGGGGGTTATTAGTTGGCATACCTTGCAGTTGATGGATTATGAACGCAATACCATTCAACTACCACTAGATTGCACCAAAGGGTTAAAAATGTACTACTTTTGTTACTATAATGTTGTGAAAGGACTTTTTATTTATAAAAGAAAATTTCAAGGTTACTTCCTTACAGATTCATAATAACAATAACAGTCATAATTTCTTTTATGTACTTTACCTGCTGTAGCTATATTTTTGGAGATTTTCATGGAAGAATATGCATCAGAGAATAATGTTCTATACCAAATTTTATATCTACATCTGATCATAAATGGAGATTTCAGGGGTTGAGTTTTTCAAAATCAGCTGTGGGGATTCTTCAGATTTATACTGTTGTGGTATGTGCTTCTCCTTTCTTATCGTTGTCTGTGAGCAGTCTTTCCCTGAAGGCTGCTGGAGATGTTTCTTCTTAAAATGTTTCTTTGGTCTGTATGGGTGAATGGTTCTCTCTTTAAAATGCTCTTAAGATGGTTCTGATGATCGTGATGAATGTGATAATTCCCTGTTTGATTGTGTTGATTCCCTCTGTCTGTTGGCAGTGTCTTCATTTTATATTTTTCTGTGCTGTTGTAGGAGTTTGAAATATTGTTGCTTTTCTCCTTATTTTCGCTTCTACATATTTTGGGGTTGCTAAGCATTCATCACAAATCAAGCTAGTTGATTTCCCAGTGCTCATAGGTTCATTGCTCAAAGTTTAGCTTTTGTTCTGTTGATTGGCTTACATTTCTAACTGTATTGTTGTCCTTAGAGACCAGTTCCATTTTTGTCGTAAATCAAGCTGGTTGGTTGTTAGATGCCTATAGGTGGATTGGTCAGAGTTTGACTTTTGTTTTGTTGATTGGCTTACAGTTTTTATTGTCCTCTTATTCTTAAGAGACAGACTTTGTTTTTGTCAACTCTTTTGGGGACGAGTCACAAGTCCCACATCAGTGTTTTATACTCTGTCTTTAGATACCAACTCTGCATTCCTTCAGCTGGCAAGTTTCTTTGTTTTGCATCCAATTGACATTTTTTTCCTTTAGCCATCTGTCATATTAATATGCAGAGCATAATCTAATACAGCATTATCACCCACCTTACACATGTTGCAGCTTCACAAGAAAATTCAAAGCTTGGATATCTGTCATTGAAATATTCTAGTTCCAGTATTTGTATCAAGTAAGAAACCTTGATTTTCTGTAAATAAAATACTATACTAGTTTCTTTATTTTGCCTAGTTAATAGGAAGATTTCACCTTTGATGTAAAAGTTATTAGGCAAAAGGGATGGGGCTCAGTGCTAAGTGTTTCTTGTTTTGTTCTGGCTTTGAAAGCTATACAGATGATTGTATCCAGTTGCTATATTTTTTCTTGGGTGTTTTGAGATTAACCTAGTGATATATTTTATTTAAAATAGCTCATCTTATTTACGTTTTCAGAATTGTTAAAGCTACAAGAGATACATTATGGACAAATTATTATGACAATGTGTCATAAAATACTCACAGGTACCAGTTTACACATGCCAGGAAACCTAGTTTTAGTAACGCTGTTAATTTTCAAATGCTTTGTACCAGTAGTTACTTAATTAGAGTGCAGCCACCACATATGTGCACTGTTTGCAGGTATGTGACAATTCCACCAGCACAGAAGACTTTCCAAGACTTCAATTTGGAATAAATTTGAGAAAGGCAGACCCATACTACCAGTATAAACAGCATGTCAGCAACATACCTCACAAGCAGCCCAATACAGAAAAGATCGCGGGAGAATGGGCGCTCCGTGTTGAGCGCCAGCTCTCCCAACATGTGCCCAGCCACCTCTCCTGGGCGCGCGATCTTATATTTAAATGAGGGGTCACGCTGAAAGGAGGCGCTAGGGAAGATTACGCGCCCCTAGTGCCTCCTTGGCCTAGGAGAGGTGGCTCTGTCAGTGGGTTCAGGAAACCTGCGCTCAATTTTATGAGCGTCCGTTTCCTAACCAGACCGGCTGGCACTTTTTTTTTTTTTTTTACATTTTTGATTCCTCCGACTTAATATCGCTAGGGTATTAAGTCAGAGGGTGTACAGAAAGCAGTATTTTCTGCTTTTCTGTGCACTTTTCTGGGCTGAGCATAAATTAACGTCTGCCCTTGGGCAAGCGTTAATTTATGAGTGTAAAATGTGCAGACTGGCCGCACATTTTGCTTACAGAATGCTGGGTGACTGACTAATAGCCTCATCAACATGCATTACAGTATAAGGGGTAATAGACAGTATAAGGGGGTAATAGACGCTCCTTGCAGTATAAGGAGTAATAGAAACACCTCGAAAACACGCAGCCAAAAGCGTGTTGAACAGTGTGCACGGCCGAGCTTAATTTACTCAATCGGCCCAAAGGTAAATTATAGTAATGACTAAATTGGCTTATCCGGTTTGCCCAATTGAGATTTTTCCACATAGGGTAGATAAACATACAGCATCTATATGTAAGCCAACACACGTCTACTCCTAACCCTCTCCTCCATGTCTTTTACCTGAACCTTCAATTCTTTTTCTACTTCTGCCCTCCATATTAGTCCCAAGCATGTCCAGAATCTGTTGAAGCACTAGCCTTTATCACCACCACTGGTAGTCCAATTCAGCCCTTTTTATTGTCCTCTTTGCAACACCAACACTAAGTCCAATAACTGGGTCCTCTGCTATGTATTAAAACTAAGCTTTCTAACAATTTTCACGGCCTCCAAAATCAGTAAGCCTATTGCCAAAATATTCAGTCATTGAAATCTGGGTTTTAATAATGGTCACTTCATACAGCTTACCCAATTCAGTTAAACCATTGCCGTTAGAAAATAAGATGCCATACTGGGTCAGATCAAGGGTCTATCAAGCCCAGTATCCTGTCTTCTACAGTGGCCAATCCAAGTCACAATTACCTGGCAAGTACCCAAACATTTAATAGATCCCATGCTACTAATGCCGGCAACAAACAGTGTTTATTCCTTATTGATAGTTTATGGACTTCTCCTCCAGGAACTTACCCAAGCTTTTTTTAAACCCAGCTACTCTAGCTGCCTTAACCACATCCTCTGGCAATGAATTCCAGAGCTTAATTGTTCATTGAGTGAAAAAGAATTTTCTCTGATTTGTTTTAAATGTGCTATTTTCTAACTGTTTCACGTTTACCCATTCAAGTCCTTTCATAATTTAGTAGACCTCTATCGTATCCCAACTCACCCGTCTCTTCTCCAAACTGAACAGCCTTAACCTCTTTAGCCTTTCCTCATAGGGGAGCTGTTCCATGCCCTTTATCATTTTGGTCTCCTTTCTCTGTACTTTCTCCAGTGTAGCTATATCTTTTTTGAGATGCAGCGACCAGAATTGCACACAGTATTCAAGGTGCGGTCTCACCAGTGAGCGATACAGAGGTATTATGACATCCTTCATTTGATTTGCATTTTCCTTTCTAATAATTTCTAACTTTCTTTTTGCTTTTTTGACCACCACAGCACACTGAGTCGATGATTTCTATTTAATATCAATGATGCCCAGATCTTTTTCCTGGGTCATAACTCCTAAAATGGAACCTAACATCGTGTACCTACAGCACGGGTTATTTTTCCCTATGTGCGTCACCTTGCACTTGTCCACATAATATTTCATCTACCATATGGACGCCCAGTTTTCCAGCTTTTCAGAGTTCTCCTGCAGTCACAATCCTCTTGTAATTTAACTGCTCTGAATAATTTTATGTCTGCAAATTTGATCACCTCACTTGTACCTCTTTCCAGATCATTTATAAATGTATTAAAAACCACCGGTCCAAGTACAGATCCCTGAGACACTCCACTGTTTACCTTTTTCCACTTTGAAAATAGACTAATCCTACTCTCTGTTTCCTGTTTTTTAACCAGTTTGCAAACCGCAAAAGGACTTCTTTCTCTTATCCCATGACTTTTTAGTTTTCTTAGAAATCTCTCATGAGGGACTTTGTCAAATGCCGTCTACCAGTTCATCTTTATCCATATGATTATTCACTCCTTCAAAAAAAATGTAGCGGATTTGTGAGGCAAGACTTCCCATGGGTAAATCCATGCTGGCTGTGTCCCATTAAATCATGTCTGTCTATCTGTGATTTTATTCTTTATAAGTTAGGATTATAACTGCCGATCCATGCAATTTGCACTAGTCTTAGAAGCCCAATGCAGTCATACCATGGTTATCTGATCCTAATTGATCAGACACCATAAAATGGATGTCTGGGTTTATTGTAAAGTTGTATTTCTTGCCGTATAAAAATACAACTATCTTAAATGTAACTGACAGCAAGGGGTGTCTTTCAGTGTAGTGTTTCAAATAATGTTTTAAGGTAATTCAAATTCCTATAGTAATTCATCCAAGATTGAAAAGCTAAGACCTGGATAAATTGCATGTGAATATCAGCTATTGGAATCTGAAAATGCTCCAAAACAATGTAAAATCAAGTATCATGTCTTCTAAACTTATTGAATTTGGATAATTTTAGCATCAGAAATTGGAAGCCCTTTCAGGGAGGGAAACTAAATTAACTAAAATGTACAAATAAGGATCAGTAGAGAGATCTGTTTGTTAGACCCTAACATTTTTAACCTTCATGTGGAAAAAAAAAAAAAGAAATATGAAAGAAATCAATTAGAGAGCATCCCATTATCTTTTAAGAACAGCTTTGAGTTTTATAAATAAAAGGGATTTAGTGTTAAACAGGGAAATGATTAGTTCAATGTCATGCCAACCAAGTATTTAGATTCTGACCTAGATCAGTTACTAGGAAGCACATATTTATCCACAGTCTTTCTGCAGTATGTAATACTGGGGTTTACCTTACTCCAGATACATTGAGAATTTTATTTAAGGCTTGAATTGGCTTAGATTTATGATCTTAGCCATAAAACAAAGCCATTTCCAGTGAAATTAAAACATAAGCCAAGGGCTATTTTTATTGCCATTCAAATTTTCCACCCCTAAGCTCTGTATTCCTTAATGCTTTGCCATTTTGCCATTAACAACATGTAGGTTAAGCATTTGTACTAATTATCGACTAGACTTTTTGACTTTTATTGCTTCTGTTTTCATCCAGTTTTTTTTCATATGAGCGACATTGCTGTTTTCTTTTCCGCAGTACAGTGTGTACTTATTGGATTTTTTTTTTGCCAGGGGGATATTTTTGCTCTATTTAATATTTGTGTAGTTCAGCTATGGATTTTATGAAATCATGAATGTTTCATAAGACAAACAATTGAATTTTTTTTGTGATCAAAGTTTAATGCATAGTGTAAATCAGATAATACGAAATATCTCTGACTCCAGTCATCAGATGCTGTTCCCAATGGAGAGAGGATCAGAAAGCCTTGATCCCTGCTTCCAGAATATGTTAATAGAGAACTGTGCTTTGAATGTTTATGTACAATATACATTTTTAAAAATGAGGTATAAATGTAACACTGCAGAACTTGTATGTTCTTGCACTCTCTCTATATAAATATATCTGTATATATATGTATGTATCTAGTTCTGTTTCTCTTTATAGACACACTCATACGCACATACACATTTATTGCAACTTTAGTGAATGTGATAGGGCCATTCTCAATTACTCATTACAATATACTATCAGGAGACAGTTCATTAGGTCATATCTGCCAAGTCTAATAATTTATTTGTTTACTATAAAGATTTGTGAAAGGTAGCTTGAAATGCATCAGATTGGAAACTATAATTCTGTTTTGTAAAATGTGGGCACAGATTTTATTAAGTAATGAGCCATTGGCAGAATACATTTTGTGGGCTTAGGATAAGGCAATAGGTTAATTTATTTTTATAAATATATTTCCAAACTTGCTGCTTGTATTCTTTGTAAATTAGCTGATACCCTTGAAATTCCCTGGAGGCCTTTATTAGTGCCACTCCTCCCCAGGCTAACACTTGCACTCTCTTCTACTCACTCCTGCACACAATGACCCTCCTCCCTAGCCCACACCCAGCACACTATAGTTCCCCCCTCTCCAGCCCAACTCCTAGGATATTCTGACCCCAGCAATCCTTTCTCCTTTCCTCAGTCCAACTTCAGTACACTGAATGGCCCTCTTCAACCCAACCCCAGCATACTGTGATCCCCTAACCCAATCCAGTGCTAGCATTCATTCTCTCTTCCCAGCACAATGTGACCCACCTTTCCCCAGCCCATCCTCAGCACTTTCCTCTACCCGTCCCTATCTGGATCCCAATGGTCACTTCACCCACCCTCCCCAGCCCAACTGCAGCATAGGCAGACTCACCCAGAGCCCACTCCAGCATTCTTTGACCCTCTTCCCTGCCCAATCACTGTCCCCCTGCTGCAGCCACTCCCTCCTCAGCTAGACCCAGGACCTTCTGACCTCAGCATAGTGCAACCCTCCTCCTCATCCTGTCCCAGAACTCTATGCTTCCACCCCTCCCCCCCCCATGACGCAGCCTGTCCCAGGACTCTCTGCTCCCTGCCCCCCCCCCCCCCCTCCCAGTTCCAGCCTGGCCTGGAGCTCTGCCTCACCACTTACCCTCTCCAAATTGGCTCAGCATTCACTGGTATTCCCTCAGAACTATGACCCACCTAACTAGCAGTTTCTGTGCCTCCTCCACAGCCCAGCTGTGGCAACTCTGAACCCTCTCTGGTCTGACATGATTTCAGCACAGTCCAGTTCTCCTCCCCACTGCATATCTAGCCCTCCCTTCCCAATTCCATGGTCTCACTTGACCCCTGCACACTCTTCCCTTTCATTCTCCTCTTCCTTTTTCCAGCCTGACCACAGTACCCTGTGTACCCCCCAGCCTGACCCCCATCATTTTCCTCCACTTTTCTCCATGTAGACTTCCACAGTCATTTCTCCTTCCCTCCCCATTACGACTCCAGCATTGTCCAAACCCCTCACAGCCTGACGTCTGCATCACTTGACCCCACCCCCGCACACACTGTCTCCGCCCCTCTGCAGCCCAACCCAAGCATTCTGTACACCCTGTAGGACCCTGCATCTCTTTCCTTTCCTGCCTTTCAATTTTCTGTCTGCCTTGTCTTTCATGCAACTCACCTGTCCCACTGCCGCCTTCCTATTCAGGATCCGATGTCTATACCCAGGCCAGTTAGTGGCTGGTAGAGTGTGTATGGCATTAGCATATGCAAACAAGACAAAAAAGACCCTATATATTATTTTCAAGCTGTATCCACCGAATAGCAAGTGAAAAAAGCATAATCTTAAGCAAGCCAGACAACGGCAGTATTGTGACTTGCCGTCCGGACCACTCGTCATTTGCGGTATGTGTGCAACAAAGTGTTTTTCAAAGTCTCAACTATATAAAAATTGTTGTAATGTTCTTCCAAAAAAGAAAGACACACATCTGTTCCCCGAGGTGCAGTTGAAGAATAAAGCCCGAAAACGGCCGGTGTTTCGCGATAACACTATTGCTTCTTCAGGAATGAATTTCAAAGGGATTTTCAGGACAGATGCTTCATCCCGGACGCAAACGTCTCCGAAGTTTTTGATAAGAACGGGACATTCTGCTTTTTTCACTTGCTATTTGGTGGATACAGCTTGAAAATAATATATAGGGTCTTTTTTGTCTTGTTTGTCTTGTTTGCTTTGGTTTGAGAAGACTGTGTTTGGTTCTTTCTATTTGAGATTAGCATATGCATACACACTCCACCAGTCTGCTGCTAGCCCACATGCACATGTCCTGACATCTGCACAGAGGCTGGGCTATGGCTGGTGGGATGCACATGCACTCCCAATGACAGACATCTTGTTTGCTAAATGTGCTATATATATCGATGATTTTATATTGTGAATGTCTCTTTGTAAACTTTTTTTTTTTTTTAAGTATAATTGCTCTGTACTTTCTACTGCATGTTTTGCGTTTTGTTACTGTTTTTTCCCTTAACTTATTTTTTTCTTAGATCTGTGGAATTTTTCATCAGGGATAAATATGAAAGGAAGAAATACTATGATAAAAGTGCAGCTAATGCCATCAATGTAAGTAATATTTTTTTCCTGTTTGGACTCAGGGTGGGGGTAGGGGGTGTTTTATTAAGAAGATCAGAATGATGACTCCTCTTTTTAGAAAATCCAAGTCATATGTGATGTCAATGGAGAGTGAATTCCATTGAGCATAGCCAAGATGTGCTTCAGTGTCAGAAGAGAGATCTGTAATGGAAAAGGAAATCAAAACAAGTTAGTGTTAAGCACTGTGAAAAAAAAAACCAAACCAGAAACCACCACAACAATATTGGTCAGACAAAATTCTAAAATTTGTGCAGTCACTTGAGTACAAAAATATTTATTTCATCAAAGGAATGTAGAGGTCAGCAAAATATTATATATCAAGAGAACCCATACACAGCTCTGTGTATGGGTGAAAATGTTCTGCATCAGGGGATAGTGCCACACTCCACAAGATTCTGATACTGAGTACCATTTTGGAAAGTGGATATATGCAGTGGTGTTACTCGTTATAATGAAACTTTCATGAAGATGCTTTAATATTGCTATTTATGGGGATCACAAGAGACCATATTTAAGACCAATGATAACACAGTACAGTTATATTTAGCAGTGTATACTACGAAAGTTCATTGTCCCTTCTGTATGATGGTATTATAATATATTAGATTACTTATTTTTCTCACATCAGTAAAGAGCCTGTTTTGAAATTCTGTCTGACCACTAGTACTGTGATGGTTTCTGTTTGCTTTTTTTTGACAGAAGACAGATATGTACATTGTCATTTCACCAACCAGTATTTGAAATAAGCATTCAGCTCTTGTACCCAACCAATACCATTCCATGCCATGTTTTTGTTGAATAGTTCTGTAGAATAAAATTGAAAAAATGTTGTGCTGTGTAATCCAGAATCTTAAAACATAATAGTTCATCAGAAGAATCCATTTTAGAAGTTATCTCTAGGCAATTGTGTTTATCTACAGATTGCTGAAAGCACTCAGTCTTCAAATAGCCATTCTGTTTCTCACTTGGCATAAAGATAAAAGTGTTTTGTGCAGATTTAATATAAATAAAGAAAATATCATAAAATTGTTGGACAGTGAATTATTTAATATATAAAATATATAAAATAATAAACACCTGTTTAGCCACTTAGTAACACTGGTTCAGTAATGTCATGGACTTAGGAGAAATAGCCAGCACTAGTAAAGCTGAAAAAAAAAAAAAAAAAAAGATTGTATAGGGCAATTATATTCAAAGATTGAGTGCATGGCACTTTCTTCTTTTTAATTTTTTGGGAATACAGATAATATAGAAGATGTTGACACCCGGTCTACTCAACCTGTCCATTTGTGCCTGTCTATTATGCTGTTGGAGGTCTGATTTTATTTGTGGTCTTCTCCCTGGCACCTCTTCTCCCTAAAGATACTCACTAAGGTCCCTTTCTGTCAATCTCATGCTTGCCTTTGAATGCTGTCGTCATTTTGATTCTTACCACGTCTGCTGGGAGTACATTTCAGGTGTTCACCACCCTCCTAGAGAGAGAAAAAATATATATTTTTTGAAGATAAGCAATTCACTATAAAACAAATGGATGCTGAGCACTAAATGGAGAGAATATTCCAGAGCTCTCTGAAAGGCATTGTTGTTTCCTACAATTCTGTCCCATTCCAGTTTGTGCACGGACATTGTTGGGAACATATTCTCATGTGGCAGCCCCAAAATTAATTGAAAGAATTTCTTCTTCTCTGTCAAAACTCTCCATATTTGTGGGCATTTTTCTAAGTTTTATTTTTTTTTTCAGTGACCCTGCTGGGCTGGGTCCCATGTTTTATTTTCATCATGAATCTTTTCCATCTCTCCAGACTCTTTGAGGAGAAAAATTATTTGATTCTATCTTATCAACTTTCCTTATCATGTTTGGATGCCAATGGCCTGTTTCTCAATTCTGTCCCAAATATAAACAGGAAGGTATCCATTACTGACCATCCAAAATTTACTATAATTGCTAGGGACAGGGTCACAACAACTCTGGTTGTAACACCTGCACAAAAATGTCACCCAGAGTGGTTTAGGCCTGGAAGAATAGGCTTCAAATCTTTCATGCTGGAAAACTAAATTTAAATCACTCAAAGCCAGTGTTGAAGGCTGGATGCAAGGGCCTGTGCATCAGCTATTGGTGGCCAGGCTAAGCTGAAAAGGCCTTTAAACTCCTCATCTAAGGAAAGGTACATGAATTTAGAAAAAACTCAGTTCCCTACTTAAGCAAACAACTTGATCTTGAGCACTTAATCAAGGAACAGAAGAGAATTGACAGAATCTCATGCATACATTTTGAAACTTTAATGTGTCTTTGCATGGCCTCAAGAGCTAGGAAGTGCAAGAGATTCTGCTCTGTCCAAAGTTAACTATACAATCTATCTATTGTATAAAGAACCAGAAAATCAATAATTTGCACCTTGGTACCCCCAGGATGTGATTCTGACTGTAGACTTCTTTGGAAAGATGTATCACCAGATCTGTATGATGCTGTACTTGCACACAATCCTGAAGGCACCCAGTAATTTAGAATTTCTCTCTCAAGAGAAATAGGTGACAGTCCATCATCCTATAGTAACAGATGAGGAATGTGAAAAACATCTCTCCCTTACAGCCTACAATGCTTTTGAGAGAACCTTTGCCATGTCTACTGATGCCCACAGATACTCTTAGCAGGTGGCCACATTTGCTGGAAAGTCTTGCAGATGTACTCTGGAATTGTGGAAATCTCTTTGGAGATAAGCAGTGGAACTTATGAAAGACCACCATTCTTTGCTTCCGATATTATCCAGGCACTATCTGGGGAGAGTGAGGAGACTTGCGGGGGGCTGTCCTACGAGCTGCCAATCATAACAAAACCCAAGAAATTTGGAAGGTTGAGTCTCTCATTAGGCCTGAAGGATCTAAACAAGTTCTTCTACAAAAATAAATTTAAGATGAATTTGCTTCAAACTGTCCTTCACGTAATAGGTAGATGTAAAAACATAAGACTTAGAGAAACAATACCATCAGAACTAGTGCAGATCTGATTTAATCCACTGCCTCTCGCCACGCAATGGGCCGCAGGCAATTTCAGCAGTTTGTCAAGCATGTGAAATAATTCTGCTATAATTTCAATTCCAACAGTAATGGCGTTTGAACGCTGAGGCGCCATTACTGTTGGAATTGAAATTATAGCAGAATTATTTCGCATGCAGTGATATTCCTTGAAGGTTAAATTGAATGACTAGTGCGTTGGAAAGGCAAATAAGAATTTGTGATACAAGGCACCCCCTGACGAAGACTGGAAACAGTCAAAACATGGCTCATGTCGGGACAGTATTAAAATAAAATCTACAGTGGGAGCTAAGTATAAAAATTTTAGGATTTAATGAAAAATTGTTGGTTTTTGGGGTAAAAAATAAAGTTTTTAAGTGGATTAAATAAAATTGTGAGAGTAAACGTGAAACAACACCAAATGATTAAAATACAGTGCTTGACAAACTGCTGAAACTGCCTGCGGCCCATTGCGTGGCGAGAGGCAGTGGATAAAATCAGATCTGGACTAGTTCTGATGGTATTGTTTCTATAAATTTAAAAGTAGAGATAAAAGGGAAAATAAATAAGATATATCCTCTCTATTTTGATTAGTTTGATTATTCTGTGAGGATACAGAGCTTCTGTGTAATGAAAACATAAGACTTGCCATACTGAGTCAGACCAAGAGTCTATGTAGCCCAGTATGCTATTTCCAACAGTGGCCAATCCAGGTCTCAGGTACTTGGCAGAATCCCAAGGGCTAGATAGATTCCAAGCTGCTTATCCCAAGAATAAGCAGTGGATATCTGCAATTTCACCTTAATAATGGTTTATGGACTTTTTATCCATAAACTTGTCCAAACCGTTTTTAAACAGAGCTACACTATTAGCTTTCACCACATCTCTTGCAACAAATTGTAGAGATTAATTATGCGTTGAGTAAAAAAAAAATTATTTTATTAGTTTTAAATGTATTACCTTGTAACTTTGTTGTGTATCCTCTAGTCTACTTTTTGAAAGAATAAACAACTGATAAATGCTTACTCATTCTATTCCACTCATTATTTTATAAACCTCTATCATATCTCCCCTCAGCTGTCTCTTCTCCAAGCTGGAGTCCTAACCTCTTTATCCTTTCCTCATAGGGGAATTGTTCCATCTCCTTTATCATTTTGATCATCCTGCTCTATACCTGTTCTAATTCTGCTATATCTTTTTTGAGATGTGGTGACCAGAATTTCACACAATACTCAAGATGAAGTTGCCGCATGGAGCGAAACAGAGGCATTATGATATTCTCTGTTTTATTTTTCATTCCTTTCCTAATAATCCCTAGCATTCTATTTTCTTTCTTGGCTGCTGCTGCACACTGAGCAGAAGATTTCAATGTATTTTCAACAATGACATCTAGATCCTTTTCCTGAGTGGTGATTCCTAATGTAGAACTTTGCATTGTATAGTTATAATTATGGTTATGCTCTCTAAATCTAAAAGATGCATATCCCTATCCAGCCTCTCCCAGAAAATTTCTAAGGTTTATGGTAAACAGAATCCATTACCAGTATCGAGTATTTCCATTTGGCTTCTCTTTAGCACCACAAGACTTCACAGTGCATCTAGCAATGGAAACCACTTATTTATGAAAATAGGGGAAATTTGTATTTCTATAACTGGAAGATTGTCTAATAAAGTGCTAATCCCCAGAGAAACCCAACAGTCTGCCAAAAGTGATAAATATCTTATAATCCCTTGGGTTTATCACAAATTTTAAAAAATCCCATCTAATACTAACCAATCCTTCACCTTCATTGGGACTTTGGTACACGCCCAAGTAGGGAAAGCCTTCTTACCCTGCAAAGGGCATAAACCAGGGGTCACCAACTCTAGTCCTCAAGAGTCACAGATAGGCCAGATTTTCAGGATATCCACCATGAATATGCTTGAGATAGTTTTGCATGCACTGCGTTCATTGTATGCAAACCTATCTCATGCATATTCATTACAGATATTCTAAAAACATGGCCGGTTTATGGCTCTCAAGGACAGGAGTTGGCCACCCCTGGCATATACAATAGTGCACTTAGTGAATCTGCTCATCAGCAGAAACAATTTATTTGTGCAGTTGATTCTGTTGTTACTAGGGCACATGGCATCCACAGTCCATGTCACCCCCGTTAGTGTGTCTTTAGAATTTGAGCACCTATTGAATGGGACGCATTCAATGGGATCAGATTAAGCAACCTTTGTCACATCACATTTCCATTACAGATTGGATGAACGGGGCGTTTCACTAGTAGACAAATTTAAATTGACAATGCTCTTGTTTTTCCATAGCAACCATCACAATACCAAGTAGTCCTTGCAGAGGCACAACAGAGACAGGATGGGGACCACACCTGCTCAGTTTACGCTCTGAAGAGTTCTGGTATAGAGAGGTCGAATCAGATATATCTGTTTGAACTGAGAGTAGCCTACAAGGCTGTATGAGCATTGGCAAGTCAAAAAATGTCAGCAAAAACTTACTTTAATCCAAACAGACAATCAAGTAATAATTCTGTACATAAATAAGCAAGGAAGAACTGTATCTTACACTTTTTCAAGGAAGTGATAAAAATTTTGATTTGGGCCCACTGTTCATTAAATCATTTTGTTGGCCAAATATCTACTAGATTTCAGAACAAGATTGCTGACGTATTCAGTCAAATCATAGAACCACTTGAGTGATCAAGCAATTGTGAATCAAATTTATAAACAGTGGGATATCCCAGAGATAGAGCTCTTTGTGACAGAAGACAACATCAAACTACAAATCTTCCGCTTCAGGAGACCAAATGCCATCAGAGTAGCTTCAGATATGATCAAGCTCTTAGGTCATAGGTCTCTCATGTATGCCTATAGTCCATATCTTCAAATTTGAAACACATTTTGGAAGGTGAAATAAGATCGAGCCCAGATCATCTTCATAGCCCCAGCATGGCTGCAACAGGTGTGGTATCTCTGTCTCTGTCAACGTTTTATTCAGCTACCCATCTTAGTAAATGAAATTTATACTTTGATAACTCAGAATGAGAGAAAAATGCCCCACCCAACATCT
The DNA here is from genome assembly GCF_901001135.1 of Rhinatrema bivittatum. Taxonomy (NCBI): domain Eukaryota; kingdom Metazoa; phylum Chordata; class Amphibia; order Gymnophiona; family Rhinatrematidae; genus Rhinatrema; species Rhinatrema bivittatum. The sequence continues at coordinate 392,093,097 of NC_042617.1, read as the reverse complement.
CTTGACAGCATGGATGTTGAGCATAAGATAGTATCTTTCTTCCAGCTAACCAGAGAAATGGAGAACATTCTCTTTGCCTCCAGGAAGCAAGTATAAGAGATTTTCAATATGGTGTATCCATAACAATTATAATCCTTTCACATTTGATCTAAAAATTCTACTTCAATATTTGTTTCCCCTATTCATCGTCAGAGCTAAATACATCCCCAGTAAAGTGCACTTGCATGCAATGTCTGCATACTATTCACAGAAGGCTGACTGGTGTCACAACTGATGATGAATAGTTTCATAAAAGACTTGTGGAACATTAACATTGGCAGTCCGCACTTCCGTGTCGTCCCCCCCCTCCCCCTTTTACAGCCGCCCCCACACATCACACAGAAACTCATTGCTTGGTGAAACAAGGCCGCAGCATTTATTAACATTAATTAGCATAAATCAACATAATTACATTACTGGTACCCGAGCTGTCGGTACGTCAACCCTAGTGCATTCCGGGCGTCAAACCGGCGTCCGCCGTTTAAGCCAGACCGCCACCGTCTTACCGGCCCCGCGCCGTGCCACAGCCACGGGGCCATTCCTCCAGGCTGCCCACGCCTGAATACATGCACTTTCTTTTACCTAGGACTTCCGGTCCGTCCTGACCGTGTCCTCGATGTCCCCACCTACCTACCGGCTCGGGTACCCCCCGCCATGCTGCGACGAGCCCTTCTTTTATTATCAAGATGCAAAGTTGTCCTTCCTTTCCGCCGTCTCGTGTTACCCCGTCCCTTCATGGCAGCCCTCCTTCTGCTCCTGTGGGCGGGTGGGTGGGGAACTGGCGAGCGCTGGCCAGGAAAAAGGATCAAGGCCCGCGCTCGCCGGCGTCTTAAAGGCCCCGGGTCTCGCGAGAGACCCGCGGACCGACGTCATCGCGCCGACGGCGCGTCAGCGCCATCACGCGCTTTGCCCCGCCCCTCCCAGGGGCCGACGTCAGCGCGCCGATGCTGCGCTGATGCCGCCCCGCCCCTTCCCGGAGCCGACGTCATCGCGCCGATGCCGCGCTGACGCCGCCCCGGTTCGCCCCGCCCCTCCCAGGGGCCGACAGCATCGCGCCGGAGGATCTTGAGCCGCCGCGCGAACGGGCCCTGCCTCATGGTGGGGGGGGGGCCCTCCCCTCCGGCGGGCGCCATGTTAAGGGGGGGGGCCCTCCCCACACAAGGTGAGTCGGCCCTGTTAAAACCTCCATACTTCCGGTCCCTGGGACCTAAACCATTTTATTAAGCCCCCTAATGAGCCCATGAGATCAATGGAGTTAAAACACATATGGAAAGTGCTATTCTTATTAGCAGTTTTCTTGGCTTGCAGAATAAGTGAACATCAAGCACCAGTTACCTATTCTCAGTTCCTGCAGTTCTTCCACAACAGAGTAGTCTTGCAGGCTCACCGGAAGTTTCTTCCAAAAGTCGTGTCAGTTTTACATTTAATCCCATAGTTCTGCTAACTTTCTTATGCTTCCAAGGGTGAACAGGCCATGCACGCTCTTGCTACTTAAAGTGGACTTAGCCTCATCATCAGTCTACCCAATTGTTTGTTTCTTTCAACCTTAACAGATCGGGAATTGCAGTGGCAAAAGGAACCCTGTTTGGCTTGCAAATTGTATGTCTCACTGTTATGGCCTGACAGGAATATATCTAACTTTCAACGTGAAAACTCCTCAAGTAAGAGCTATGGCATCATCAGTAGCCCCTTTGTGTTCACTCACTAGGTAGTAATGGTTCTCAATGCACATTTTCATATCCCACTACTACCTAGTGAATATGACATGAAAAGATGAGATCTTTGGTCAAGTAGTTCTGCAAAGTCTTTTCAATTAAGAGTCAACTCCTCTATATCTATCTTCCAGGTTTCTCAACAGACTAAAATTCAATCAAATTTAAGCAACTCAGTTTTGGATTCCCCACCACTGTGACTGTTACTAGAACTGCCACTGACATGTTTTTATGCCAGTAAAGATTTAAAGGATTGCCCAGTCAGTGTACATGATAGCAGCATGCTGAGATTCTGTAAATTTGCAATATTTTGATTACCTTTGATTTTTGAGTATTGTAGTCCTCCATTCCATTCAGATTTTTTACTCCACGTCAATCACCCTAGTGGTGGCATATTGTCATGCCAGTAAAAGTTTTTTGCATTCTGCTTGTCCTGATTTAGCTTTTGAGGTACTTTGACCTCTTTGACAGTCATGCTGGTGATTCTCAAAATCAGTGCAACTCCCTCCACCCCTCCCATACCTCCATTTCCACCTGCTATGAGGTTGTCATTCACCAGCATGAAAATGTATTCTATGGTGTGGAGCAAGAACTGAAGAGGTTGGGAGGCTAAAATTTTCAGGAATTGAAGGTCATCATGTAATCTTATATTAGTAATGACATGCTAGGTCCTTAGTTCACGTTCCCAGGGAAGTGGGTACAGTGTCAGATATTTGTTTGATAAGATAGCTGTTTGTATAATAAGGCTGGTATTGTATAATAGGAATCTTTATATGAACTATGCAATATATATAGGCCCAGCTTGAATTACATTGTGGATATGTAAAATAAATGATGAAAGGTCATGGAGCTGCAACCTGCTGCAATTATGTATCCCATTTATACTTCTCAATTGCATAACAATCTGTCTGCAGTGGTTCTAAGGAAACTATACTTTGATGTGAAAAATGTCATCAAATACCTGTAAAAACAGCAATAAAACATGAAAGAAATATTTAAATTTGTATTGTAAGTAATTCTTGTTTTCTTTCAGTTATAGAGCCTAAAACATAGTTGCATATTTTCATGCATGTTGCTTTTCTAGGGTGTTAGCCACTCTTGCGGTCTGTAGTACATTTTCAGATTTTACTTTGAAATGAATAGACAAACTGCAGAATTCTTGTCCTTACTTATTACAGAACATCAATTCATACAACAAAATAATGTTTCTTTCATTTATAGAGTTTAAAACATAGTTGCATATTTTTGTGCCAGTGGCTGTTCTAAGGTGTTAGTCCATCCTGGCAGTTTTTAATACATTTTTAGATTTTACTTTGAAATAAATAGACAAAATGAGGAATTCCTGTCTTTATTTATTACAGAGTATCAGTTCATACACCAAAATAATTTGTTTTCTTTCAATTATACAACCTATTACATAATTGCATATTTTTGTGTGGCCAGTGTGCTAGGGAGTTAGCCACTCCTGGCAGTTTTCAGTACATTTTATAGATTTTATTTTGAAATAAATAGACAAAATACTGAATTCTTGTCTTTACTTTTTACAGAACAACAATTTGTACACTAAAATCAATTATTTTCTTTCAGTTTTAGAGGTTGAAAACATAGCAGCACAAAAACATGCCGGTGACAGTTCTAATCAAAATATGTTGGCGGTTCTAGTGTTAATCCTGCTGTCAACAGAGAAAGCAAGTTGCTTACCTGTAATTGGGATTCTCCATAGATAGCAGGATAAATCAGACATACCCTCCCATCTTTCCTAAGCTTCGTTAAGGATTGCGGAATTTTGTGAGGCAACAACTGTATAAGCATGTCTACACATGCTCAGAAAAACTTTCTAGATTTCTTTTTTTTAATGTTTAAGAGCTGGTTCATGTTAGTGCCATCAGATGACTTCACATGCTAGTATGCCTGATTTATCCTGCTGTCTATGGAGAATCCCCATTATAGGTAAGCATTTCCTTTCTCTATGGCTTCTTTAAGGGTTAGAACCTAACTCTGTCTATTCTTCAGTCATGTTTTATACTTGTTTTTCCTGTTGGTCAGCACAACAGTATTTTTTACAACAAAATACTTCCTACCTATTGTTGATCTTTTTGTTCCCTTTTTTCATTTTGAAAACTTCCCTTTGTTTGGAAATTCCACTTGTATGACCATGACGTACTGCTTGCTTTCAGAGAAAGTGACACTGCTTACCTATAACAGAGATGTTCTCTGAAGACAACAGTTCACAAGCCACACAAACCTACCTGCCTCTTCTTTGGAGGAATTCTTTTCCTTGCAAAATAATAGAAATAGAGAGAGCCACGTTGCCATGGCAGCGTATAGTGGGAACTACTATACACAAACAGAGGAAAGCTTTTGCCTTTTCCAGAAAGCTCTAGGAGATTCTGTCGTTTGTTACCAAGTGCAGTCATGTGACCCACTTTGGTAACTGGTGAACTGCTGTCTTCAAAGAACACCTGTTATAGGTAAGTAACTTTGTTTAATGGCATTCTTTTTGAGCCTTTTGCCTTTAAGCTTCTTGTAATGACCCGTGACCTTGAGCTTTGCATTCTTTGAAGAATGCTGCCTTCTGGTATCTTATTAAAGCCAGCTGAATTATTTCTCTATTTGTAACATAAAATAACAGTATTGTCATAAAAAAAAGTTGTGTTCTTGGTTAACAAATCATAAATCCCCCCTACGATTAAGACTTCTGGTTTATTATATTAATATGAATGTTTGTTCATGATATATGTCAGAAAAGAAGTGTAGATGCAGACATGGAGCAGTATATAACTATGTATGTACAGATTTTCAGTTGTGATTGTTTGGCAGTTGAACAGTCATTTGAATACATCATAGCATTTACACTGTAAATAGTGTTTCAAGTACATACTTGAAGTGTAAATTTTTTTCTTTCAAGTACTCTAACTTAGCTGTGTTCCCTTGGGTACAAGCTATATTCCTAAGAGATTCAACTATAGTTGGCATTTCTAGAGATAGAAGGAAAATGCTTTGAAATGAGATAATGGGAAAAGAGGTTGAAAAAAGTTGGAAGTAATTGGTGAACTGTATTGTAGATGAGAGGTCAGAATTTAAGCCTGATACTGCTGTATTAGGTAAATATGTTATCTATCATTTGTTAACAATGACATTATTTTATTTTCTGACAGTGCATTTAGTAGTACATTATGATCTAGTACTTGGCTTAATGATGTGTGTTCTATTAACCATTCCACTTAGGTTTCCTCTGTCATCAGTGGTAGTTTATAAGTAAAATGTCTGTTTTCAAATAAATTCTCTCCAACATTGTGATAATTAACATAGCAGTAAATGTTTCCCATTAAAATACTAATGGGTACATGGAGATAAAGTTACATTTCTAAAATATCTGAATTGCTTTTGTGGGTAGCGAGCACACAGCCTAACTTAGGTGCTATTCCTTTGATTTAATTTATTTCAGACTGGAAATATTAGAACTGGGATTGGGACTAGTTTGTTATAGCTGTTCTTGTTCCTCAGAAAAGTTAATACACTGCAGTTTTTACAGATTTCAAATTTTGAAATTGTTAAAGAAACAATCTGTGCTGTATAAAAAATGTTTTTAGCTCTCCCAAACACAACCACTCATTTTATATGAACTGTGTTCCTGGAGTAATTCTGTGCAAAGCAGTATTTACACAGAATTCCCTTTGCATGCAGAATTTGGCTCTGCAGGGTGAGTGAGCAAGCTACAAATGGAGGACAGCTGCATCCTATCATGCATCTACTGCTAGAGGGATGCAACATCAATGTTACTGGGGGACTGACTGGAAGGAAAAGAACTAGCATCTGCTCATGCTGGCAGGAAGGAAGCAGCTTCGGCATCTGGCTGTGTGGCAGGAAGGAAGGGGTAGGGGTATTGCAGAAACACAGCTTGTTCTGGCCTTGCCCAACATGCTATGTATATTCCCGCTCTTTAATTTACTTTAGAAACATAGAAACTTGATGGAAAAAAAACCCATAAATCCTATCTAGTTTGTGCATCCAAACCATTTAGCTTTATAGTCCCTACCATTTCTTAAGAGATCCCCTGTGTTTATTCCATGCTTTCTTGAATTCAGAGACTGTTCTTGTGTTTATCATCTTTGTGGAGAGGCGGTTTCATGCATCTACTACTCTATTTCTGTAAAGAAATATTTCCTAAGATTACTCCTGCTTCTACCTTCTTTCACACTCATACCATGACTCATCAATCTGGAGCCTCCTTTCTGTTGAAAGAGGGCCTGCCTCCTATGCATGGAAATCTTGGAGGTATTTAAACATCTCTATCATATCTTCCCTATCTAGCCTTTCCTCTAGGCTATAAACTTCTTCGTATGCTTTAGAAAGATCACTGACCATTTTAGTAGTCACCCTCTGGACCATCTCCAATCCTTCTGCATTGACATTGAAGAAAATGTTGAAAAGAAATGGTCCAAGGACTGTCCTGTCGAGAACCGTTCCTCAGGTTCACACCGGGATCCATACAGCTACGCACGGTCCCCTCCTTCCTCCCAAAAGTGGTTTCTCGCTTCCATCTAAACCAAACCATCTCGCTGCCATCACCAGACGAGCATAAGGACTTGGAAGAATCTCACCGCCTTCGCCATCTTAACATCGGCAGACTCCTAGTCTGATACCTGGAAAGGTCGGAATCCATACGAAAGAAGGACCACCTATTCGTCCTTCACAGCAGAAAGAAACAAGGGGAAGCGGCCTCACGGGCAGCCATAGCCTGCTGGATCAAAGAAGTTATCAAGGCGGCCTACATAGAGACAGGCAAGCCTCCACCTCTACAAGTCGAGGCCCATTCCACTAGAGCCCAGGCAGTGCCCTGGGCGGAAATCAAGATGCTATCACCCGCCAAGATCTGCAGGTCGGCAACATGGTCCTCCATTCCCACCTTCTCTAGGTTCTACCGCCTGGATGTTCAGGCTCGGGAGGACACAGCATTCGCAAGGGCAGTGCTAAGTGGGCCACGGGCAACCTCCCACCCCGTTCGGGAATAGCTTTTGTACATCCCATTGGTCCTGAGTCCATCTGCTACATGCTAGGAAATGGAGAAATTACTCACCTGATAATTTTATTTTCCTTAGTGTAGACAGATGGACTCAGCATCCCGCCCATGGCTGCCGACAAACATGGAAACCTTGGGTGACAATCCCCGAGAGCAAGACAAACACGGGTAAGCCAAGCTTCCCTCTAAGACACGTTTCTCGGTTGAGTGCACTGGCGGTCTCCAGCTATAACCACATCAACCAGTTCAAGTTAATCATGTTAACCAAGTTATTCAAGTTAATCAAAGTTAACCAAGTTAATCAAGTTATTCAGTCACATGTGTTACGGAAGGCCTTCCTGTTCGAGAAGGCCTTGCATTGTGTTACTGTTGGCCTTCCTGTTCGAGAAGGCCTTGCATTCTGTTACGGAAGGGGAGCACTAGGGGATTGTGTGTGCCCTTGGGCCTCGGCACTACCCCAGAGGACTCCAAGGCAGCACCGAGGGTTGGTGAGGCGTGTCCCAGCATGGGTGGAGGTGGACGGTCTGACCCTCTGCCAGACCTGCATGCTTCTGGAGCCAACACAATGGTGTTGGTTATTGAACAGTCCTCTGACCGTTCCCAGCCCTTTTGGACCTGCCACAAGGTATTGGCAAGAAGCAGCAGGCCGGACTGAGGATGAGGGCAGACAGAGGCTCCGAAACAGAGACTCTAGATGTAGACTCAGGAATGAGGTACTTGGGTGCACAGACGAAGATTCGGGCACGAGGTACTTGGGTGCACAGACGAAGACTCGGGCACGAGGTACTTGGGTGCACAGACGAAGACTCGGGCACGATGTACTGCAGGCAAGGTATTAGAAGCAGGATCAAGGTCTGGGTTGAGACTGCGACGCAGCGCGCCCTACATAGCCACTACCCATGGGCTTGTCGCAGACCACGTTTGCATGCGAAGCAGGCTCTAGACGAGGTGTGGAAAACTGAAGCTGGAACATGGCGAAGATTCGGTAGAAGCCTGTACCAAGGCGCGCCCTACACAGCCCATCCTAGGCTGGTCGCGGACCACGCTGGAATGGCACAGGTTCATTCAGAGTCTTTGGCATGAACGGATGCAGTGCCATGGACTCCAAAGACTGGGACAGAAGCAAGCAAGGATTCTAAGACAACTTAGGACTGAAGCAGAAGTCTTCCAGAGGCTTGTACTTGCGCAGGTGAAGATGGCCTTGTACCATAAGCGCCCTACACAGCCACTACCCATGGGCTGGTCACAGACCACAACATGGCACGCTAGAAAGGAGGCAACAAGGGACCTGGGGTACAGGACATCAGGAACAGGCGAGGAACATCAGGACTGGATTACAGACTTCAGGAACAGGCGACGGACATCAAGACGAGACATGGAGCTCCAATGAAAAAAAGGCCTGATGGCGCACTGGAAGGCGAGACATCCAGGAGCATGTAACTCCAAGGCAAGGCAGAACTGAAAGCAAAGTCCTTTTATAGTGCAGGAAGCAGGCAACTCCCTGGGAGGAGTTTAGATGGGCCATACCCGACTGGCCCTATAACTAGAGAGAAGAGCAGTGGGCCGGCCCCTTAGAAAGACGGGGCGAGACACAAACCAGAGAGTCCAGGAGGAAGCAGAGCAGGGCTCAGGCAGGCCCAGATGGCAAGGAAGACCTCCCAGGCCATGGAGCAAAACCAGGATAGACTGTCCAGGAAAGGCCCCGGCTTCAGTGCGGCCTCCAGGGAAAAGGTGAGAGGCCTCCTGTGGCACAGCTACAGGAGGAATCGTAACACATATATCCACAATTGTTTTTCGAATAGAATACTGAAGAGCAGAGCTTCCTGCAGGGTATATGTACTAGGGCTGACGTCAGATTGAAATCTGACTCCGTCTCCAACTGCTATCAGGAGCACACTATACTCATTGGTCCTGGGTCCATCTGTCTACACTTAGGAAAACGAAATTATCAGGTAAGTAATTTCTCCATTAGTCCTCCATACATCCCCCTTCCACATCTTTTAACAAAACAAACATCCACTATCAATGCCTCAAACTTAATAAAACAAGGCAGAGAAAAATATTTGCCAATGTTGAATTCTAAAAAAGTGCATCCGGTGGTGGTAGGGAGAAGCACTGATGGATTAAATTGAGCCATTGAAATACAAAAGAATTTTTCATCTTTTGACCAAAATGTCTCTGTTCAAAAATGTCACCTCTGAAGAAACTAAATTATAGCTTCCAGAGTTCTGAATTCCCGATTCTGTCATCAGCAATTTCAACCCAGGTCTGTGTGCTTCATACACAAATCTATTGCCTTAGACCTGCATAACTGCTTCCTGCCACTGGAATCGTTTCAACCCTTAGGGATAGATAATTTTCATTCCATTCAATTTTGCTACCTTGTTGATAGTTGGAACTGAAACAACTCTGAAATTTTTCAACCGGATCCAAACTGTCTTCCACCTCTGTAATGTGTTAGTGCCTTCATAGGAAAAGAACAGAGTAAAGATGAATCTTCAGCAATATCTGAAATCTTTCTCTTTGAAGAACTTTATAAGAGGGTGGAAATCTTTCTTCTTCTGAAGGGTGTGCTAAGAAATATCAGAAAAGATACATATCTCATGTCCCTGAAAGCATATAGTCTCCTTCACTCTCATACTCATTAAAGTTTATCTTTAAAATAGTGAAAAAACGCAATAATAGCCCTAGTATAATTACGCCTCTTCTGTAGGTTTCCTCCACTTTTGTGGGCTCTCCAGTTTCAGGTCACCTATACTTCCAGTTGCACAAAAGTTGGAGATCTTTAATTATCCAAAACTCATCCTTTGTTCTCTCAGTTGGTGCTGGTATCCCCAGAACGCTCAATATTACAGCATTGTCTGTTTTCAAAGTCATCCTGCTTGTCTCTACTTTCCCTAAATATAGCTTCAAAAAATGTAATCTTCATTTGGAATAAGACTAATATTCAATTTGTTCACCAATGTGTATTTTGTTCTGGGTCATCCATCTACTATTTTAAGCTCAGATTTTAAACTCACTATTTTACACAGGTTTGTTTGCAACATCTTGATCTCTTGAACTAAGGCAGCCAGATTGACTTAGTTACTGGTAAATCACTGCCTTTACTCACACCTGCAGGAGTGCTATTCAGAGTTTTCAGACATGTTTTCCTGTCTCTTGTCTGATCTCTAGGAACTGTGCTGAACTAGCAATGACAGAGAAGTAGCTTGTTTTACTTTCCATAAACAGAACTGAAAATCCCCAACACTATATGTCTTCGTATTTTAAGCTTCTCTAGTTGTCTGCAGCTTTCAGGATCCCCAAACTACTTTCTGTCATATAGCTTTCCCCTTAAAGGTGTGTTGGTTAGTCAAGGTATGATTATTTCATAGGACGCCCCTCCTTTAAAATATTTTATATGTCTCCTTTTTATTTGCAGTGCTTTACTGAGTTTTCCATTCTGAGTGCACAACAAGCTTGTGATAAGAGGACTTTTACCCCTTCTTCCTGCTGTTTCTGTGAACTCTGTAGATTGATAGAATTGAGAAAAATGCACAGCTTTCTTTCTGAGCCTTCATCTCTCATCACCAGCAAAGAGTTAGATGTTACTTCTGAGGCCATAGATACTCATTGCCATTCCTACTCTTTAGCTGAGGAGGAAAAGCTTTTCCTTCACACTTAAATATCATCTTTCAGGCAATTCTGCTGACTCATTAGCACTTTTGAAGCACACAGCATGAGCAGACTTTAAAATTCACTGCTTGATTCAGCATTACACATTCAGTGCAGGGGTCCTGACATTTCCTCCCTCCTCAATGGCTAATTAAACAGCATGTTTATCCTGCCATCTGAATTTGCTTTTGTTTGCATTATACTGCATCTTCTCTGTCCATTATCCTCCACTGGCACAGCTCTCTGTGCACCTCAGCCTGCCCCAGCTTTCCACCTCCCTTTCAGGTCGATACAGTAACGTGCAGTTAAAGATTGCCCGTCTGTAACGTGCTGGGAGCGCACAATACAGACGAGTAAGGCCATCCAGCGATACAGTCTCCAGTTTCACGCGTCCTTAGCGCTTCCTAAAATAAACACCTAACCCTTTCCGCACCCAGCATGTAAATGAACGAAAAAGCTGTATAATGAAGGAATTAGCTATTCCCCTCCGATACTATAACGGGCGCTGATATTATCTCCTTAGGAACGCGCTGTTTTGCCGCGGCCTTAACCTGTTAGTTTACCGCCTCCCCCTAGTAGGAGTTAGGACTGTGTAACAAATCCATCGACACCGCTTAAGATACTCAAACACAATAAAACAATAAGCCTGGCACCCTCCTTGATGTAGTACGTCCCGGATGCCCCCCCCCTCCCCAGCGTGCCCGCCACTACCCCTTTCATCAGCTGCATCCACCCATTATGCCCCTCACGGGCATGTCCCGCTTCACAGAGCGCTCCCACTCAAATCCGTTCATGGGTATATACCCTTTCGCCCCCCTCACAGCGCCATGCTACCCACTGCGACCCGGAGGAGGTGAGGCACAGCGGCGAAGACAGACGGGAGAGGAGAAAAAGCAGAGCCGAGCAAAGCAAAAGCGTGCAGCAAGCCGGCGAAATAGACCTGCGAGCAGAGGCAATAGCAGCGGTTCGGTAAGCCTGGCACCCTCCTTGATGTAGTACGTCCCGGATGCCCCCCCCCCCTCCCCAGCGCGCCCGCCACTACCCCTTTCATCAGCTGCATCCACTGCGACCCGGCAGTCCCGTGAGGCCTACAAAAAAAAAAAATCCCCGGCTCCCGCGCCCCCGCACTGGCCCGCCGACTCTACCCCCCCCCTCCTCCCGATCGGGCAGGTAGGCGGCGGCGAAAAGCAAAAAAAACCAAAATCAATTTTTTTTTTTCAAAAAGCGACATCACACAATGCATAAAATAATTTCTCCAGCCTTAAAGCGACTTACTTTTGGGATTTGTCAAGATCCCAAAAGTAAGTCGCAAAAGTAACTTACTTTTCTGAAGCCATCAGGAACACGATCTTAGCTCCTCCGGACGAAGACGAAGATGGCCGCCTGCACGGGGAAAGCGTGCAATTGGCCGCTGAAGACGTGACGTCACGTCTTCAGCGGCCAATTGCACGCTTTCCCCCGTGCAGGCGGCCATCTTCGTCTTGAGCTACGATCGTGATGGCTTCAGAAAAGTAAGTTACTTTTGCGACTTACTTTTGGGATCTTGACAGATCCCAAAAGTAAGTCGCTTTAAGGCTGGAGAAATTATTTTATGCATTGTGTGATGTCGCTTTTTGAAAAAAAAAAAAATTGCTTTGGTTTTCGCCGCCGCCTACCTGCCCGATCGGGAGGAGGGGGGGGGGGGTAGAGTCGGGGATTTTTTTTTTTTTTGTAGGCCTCACGGGACTGCCGGGTCGCAGTGGATGCAGCTGATGAAAGGGGTAGTGGCGGGCGCGCTGGGGAGGGGGGGGCATCCGGGACGTACTACATCAAGGAGGGTGCCAGGCTTACCGAACTGCTGCTATTGCCTCTGCTCGCAGGTCTATTTCGCCGGCTTGCTGCACGCTTTCGCTTTGCTCGCACGCTTTCGCTTTGCTCGGCTCTGCTCGGCTCTGCTTTTTCTCCTCTCCCGTCTGTCTTCGCCGCTGTGCCTCACCTCCTCCCGGAGCAAGGCTGCTTTCGCGCCCTGCTCCGGGAGGAGAGACACAGCGACGAAGCAACAAAGACTTTTCGTGTTTTTTTACACTTCCTGGTACCTGTCATTCCAAATGCCATTTGAAATGACAGGTACCAGCGCACCCAGGTTACTGTATAGGCGCTGTATTAAGCGCCTATACAGTAAAATGGGTTGCGCGGGCATAACCCTTCCCTAACGCTTTAAAGCCGCGGCATGCATTTGCATGCGATTAGAAGAGAGTATCGGGGACTTAGTGAAGAGAGCTGTGCGTGCGGGGAGGAAGGGTGCGCCTGACACTGCCGCACTGTTTCTACCGCGGCCTTACTGTATCGACCCGTTTGTGTTTTCCTGCAGGCCAGAGTCAGCTTAACTAGCGCAATCAGGATACCCCAGCAGTTCTGGTGCCTGCAGTACTCCAGCCATGGAGAGGCCTGCCTCCCTCCTTGCTGCGTATCTTATACCTATCCTACTGCACCACCAATCCAGCTCAGAGAGCACCTTTTCTTAATAAGCTATATCGAGTGAGTGATTATACAGCTGCTTGTGGCATTTGGAGTGCCTTTTATTTAAATCTCTTCAGCTTAAAATTTTTTTGGTGGGGGGGTCAAGGGAGGAGAGCAAAGGGATTAAACAGCCATTTTTGTCAAGGCTTGCTAGCAGTCGTTCACCCCCCCCCACCTCCCCCCAATCCTGTTTTATGATCAGTGCACGAATAATGCTTGCATGATCCTTCTTTCCACCAAAAATACATAGTATGAGAAAAACAGGAGAGGTAGCAAGTTGCAGAGGTAAACCAGAAGCAGCAGGCACGCATTGGGGCAAGAAAAACATGATGCTTCTTGTATCCATTGCTGCTGTTTCCTGTCTTTCTATTTCCTGAGCTTTCCCAATTAGAAATGAAGCCTGTACAGGGCTAGGAGGAAGAAGAGGCAGCTGCTGGGGCCAGAAGTACATCACTTTTACTATCTTTGTGGTACATGCAGCCTCTTCTGAGTCATCTGCTTATAGTGATTGCCTTGCTTCTGCTCCTCAATTGCTATGGGAAAGAGATCAAGACTGGAGAGATGGAGTGGTAAGAGTTGGGAAAAACTATGAAGGGAGATGGGGGCTGAGTATTGGGGAGCATACACAGGAAGGTGCTAATAGGTGAAGAAAGAGAACAGGAGCAGAGGGATGACAAGACAGGAAATGGAATGCTGATGTGTATGTTGTGGGGGAGGATGCAAGCTAGAGAAAGGGAGATGGACTGGAAAGTGGGGGAGAACAAGAAAGATGGATTACTGGGAAGAAGGCAGAGTCGGGGAGTGATATGGTGAACCAGTAAAAAAGAGAGTAAGACCTCTGAGGTCAAAGACAATAAAAGCAGGGGATTGGAAACATGGGAAATAGAGAGATGAAAGATGAGAGATGGGGGTGAGAGAGAGCAAAAAGCGAAAGTGTTGGTAAAGAAGGGAGAGATTATTGAAGAAAGATTTTTGAGAGACAATGGAAACAATAATTAAGCATAGAAGAAAAGAGAAAATGGAAACAAAGAAGACAAAGCAGGAGAAAGAGGGGGTGGAGGGAGAGAAGAGAAGAACCAGGGTATGTATGTATGTATTTATTTATTTAAGTGTTTTTATATACCGGGATATGTTGGGAACATCATCTCTGTTCACAGGTAACTCAAAATAGCAAGGAGCTTTACAGATAACAATAACAATGTGAACTTTGCAATGTAGGCTTTACAGATGACAAAAAACAATGTTAGCATAAATACGGGGATCTGGGATTGGATAGGTAACAGGAAAAATGGTAGAGACATTTGAATTGGGGTATAAGGGGGGGATGGTATATACATGAAACATTAAACAGTAACATAATGGTTTGATAAATTTACAGGGTAGGGGAAAACACATCTTGTTTAGATACTGGAATATTACTTTGTAAAGTACTAATTTATTTTATATTTTATGTGCATTTTATTTGTATTTTTTAAAATTGTGTATAGGTATTGGCAAATAGCACTGCTATACTCTTGTTAGATCTATTTTGTACATCTAATACAGTATATAAGTTCAAAATATACTATATATTATCATTGACATGTTTTTTTGATGTAGGAGAAGTGAGATGGGTTAGGGCAGTGTCCAGTGGAGGTATTCCTCACTCTATCTCCTTGAAGTAAGCAGTATAAACTTGGGCTATCTGGTGCACCCTTCCCATGCTGCATTTCCCCTCTGTTCCATCCCAAATTTTCTAACTGGTGCCAGGGTGTCAGAAAAAGACAATCATCATGAGAAATGTATTTTCCAACTGCCTCAATACCACCTGCTTTGCTGTACAAAAATCACTTCCTGCAAGATTTGGTTTGCGTGTGTATTCTTTCATAGCTGGGGTAATCAATTTGGTTTAAGAGGATGTTATCACAGTCCTTTCAGCCATGTTTCAGTAATGCAGAAGGTAGTGGGGTTTAGTTCCTCTAGCAGGCCATTTAAAAGAGGGATTCTTTTTTTGCTAGCGACTGAGCATTTAGTAGTAGTAGAGTAAACATTAGGCTGGAAGAGATGCCAGGAGAATTGGTACTTATCGTGGGATAGATCAGGTTTATCTTTTCTTTTTGCTTGTGTTTCACAGTTCTCTGATTTTGGTGGTTTCTTCGTGTAGTGACTGTTTCAATGGAGCGAATCAGCTCCATTTTAAAGGTTGCTAGGTTAATTGCTGTGGAAAGAAATTATTTGCTTCAGAAGTCACTTCAGGTGCTTCTTTCGTGCACGTGCCAAAGGGCGCGCTCATGTCGGTGCAAACACCTTTGGCATTGCAGCCGCACTTTAGTGAATGCCAGCAGTGGAGGTGGGCGGTCAGCGGGCAGAAGGAGGGCTAATGGATTGGCGCCAGTACCCACCTGAACAGCTTCCTTTCTCTGTTGGGGGTGGGAATGCCTTCCGCATGCTCCCCACGCTGCTCTCTGGTGCCAGTGGCTGGGCTGCCCTCTCTTTTGTCCAGTGGCATTGCTTCCGCACTTGGAGGTGGGCAGTCACCGAGCAATGAGCGGGCAGAGGGAGCGACTGATGGATTGGCACTGGCACCCACCTGAGCAGCTTCCTGTCTTCGTGGGGATCAGGAGCACCTTCCGCACACTCTCCGCGCTGCTCTCCAGTGCCAGTGGCTGGGCTGCCCTCTCTTTTCAATGTGTCTAATAGTCCTTGCATTGTGAAAAAACAAGTAGACTTTTAGCCATGTTAAGAACATAAGAAATTGCTATGCTGGGTCAAACCAAGGGTCCATCAAGCCCAGCATCCTTTTTCCAACAGAGGCCAAACCAGGCCACAAGAACTTGGCAATTACCCAAACACTAAGAAGATCCCATGCCACTGATGCAATTAATAGCAGTGGCTATTCCCTAAGTAAATTTGATTAATAGTCGTTAATGGACTTCTCCAAGAACTTATCCAAACCTTTTTTGAACCCATCTACACTAACTGCACAAACCACATTTTCTAGCAACAAATTCCAGAGCTTTATTGTGAAAAATAATTTTCTCCGATTAGTCTTAAATGTGCTACTTGCTAACCTCATGGAATGCCCCCTAGTCCCTCTATTATTCGAATGTGTAAATAACCGATTCACATCTTCTTGTTCAAGACCTCTCATGATCTTAAAGACCTCTATCATATCCCCCCTCAGCCATCTCTTCACCAAGCTGAACAGCCCTAATCTCTTCAGCCTTTCCTCATAGGGGGGCTGTTCCATCCCCTTCTCTGTACGTTCTCCATCGCAACTATATCTTTTTTGAGATGCGGCAACCAGAATTGTACACGGTATTCCAGGTGCGGTCTCACCATGGAGCGATATAGAGGCATTATGACATTTTCTGTTTTATTAACCATTCCCTTCCTAATAATTCCTAACGTTCTGTTTGCTTTTTTGACTGCTGCAGTATACTGAGCCGACGATTTTAAAGTATTATCCACTATGATGCCTAGATCTTTTTCCTGGGTGATAGCTCCTAATATGGAACCCAACATCGTGTAACTACAGCAAGGGTTATTTTTCCCTATATGCAACACCTTGCACTTGTCCACATTAAATTTCATCTGCCATTTGGATACCCAATCTTCCAGTCTTTCAAGGTCCTCTTGTAATGTATCACAATCCGCTTGTGATTTAACTACTCTGAATAATTTTGTATCATCCGCAAATTTGATAACCTCACTCATCGTATTCCTTTCCAGATCATTTATAAATATATTGAAAAGCACCGGTCCAAGTACAGATCCCTGAGGCACTCCACTGTTTACCCTTTTCCACTGAGAAAATTGACCATTTAATCCTACTCTCTGTTTCCTGTCTTTTAACCAGTTTGTAATCCACGAAAGGACATCGCCTCCTATCCCATGACTTTTTAGTTTTCTTAGAAGCCTCTCATGAGGGACTTTGTCAAACGCCTTCTGAAAATCCAAATATACTACATCTACCGGTTCACCTTTATCCACATGTTTATTAACCCCTTCAAAAAAAATGAAGCAGATTTGTTAGGCAAGACTTCCTTTGGGTAAATCCATGTTGACTGTGTTCCATTAATTGTCTTTCTATATGCTCTACGATTTTGATCTTGAGAATAGTTTCCACTATTTTTCCTGACACTGAAGTAAGGCTCACTGGTCTATAGTTACCCGGATCGCCCCTGGAGCCTTTTTTAAATATTGGGGTTACATTGGCCACCCTCCAGTCTTCAGGTACAATGGATGATTTTAATGGTAGGTTACAAATTTTAACTAATAGATCAGAAAAATCATTTTTTAGTTCCTTCAGTACCCTAGGATGCATACCATCCGGTCCAGGTGATTTGCTACTCTTTAGTTTGTCAATCTGGTCTACTACATCTTCCAGGTTCACAGTGATTTCTTTCAGTTCGTCTGACTCATCACCCTCGAAAACCATCTCCGGAACTGGTATCTCCCCAACATCCTCATTAGTAAACACGGAAGCAAAGAATTCATTTAGTCTTTCTGCAATGGCCTTATCTTCCCCAAGAGCCCCTTTAAACCCCTCTGTCATCTAATGGTCCAACCGATTCCCTCACAGGTTTCTTGCTTCGGATATATTTTTAAAAGTTTTTATTATGAGTTTTTGCCTCTAAGGCCAACTTCAATTCAAATCCTCTCTTCGCCTGTCTTATCAATATTTTACACTTAACTTGACAATGCTTATGTTTTATCCTGTTTTCTTTAGATGGATCCTTCTTCCAATTTTTGAAGGATGTTTTTTTGGCTAAAATAGCCTCTTTCACCTCACCTTTTAACCATGATGGTAATCGTTTTGCCTTCCTTCCACCTTTCTTAATGTGTGGAATACATATGGACTGTGCCTCTAGGATTGTATTTTTAAACAATGTCCATGCCTGTTGAACACTTTTAACTTTTGCAGCTGCACCTTTAGTTTTTTTCTAACTATTTTCCTCATTTTATCAAAGTTTCCCTTTTGAAAGTTTAGTGTTAGAGCTGCAGATTTACTTATTGTCCCCCTTCCAGTTATTAGTTTAAATTTGATCATGTTATGATCACTGTTGCCAAGTGGCCCCACCACCGTTATCTCTTTCACCAAATCCTTCATTCCCCTAAGAATTAAATCTAAAATAGCTCCCTCTCTTGTTTGTTCCTGAACCAATTGCTCCATGAAGCAGTCATTTATTATATCCAGGAACTTTATGTCTCTAGCAAGTCTCTAGCAAGTCTCTAGCTCGCCAGAATGACGGCTACTGCCTGGAGACAATACCCTTATTCAATAAACATACACATGGTTACTGTGACTCCAACATCGCTCTAAGCTACAACAGCAAGAGGAAATGTGGAAAAAAGGATTCGCACTCACAAAGTGGGGAGTAGCTGGCTTGTTACGGCGGTTACTATCCCAAACCAAATAAGCCTGATACTTCACTTTCAATGCATATCCAGCATAGCTCTCTGCTTCAACGGCAGGGGAGAAGAAAAACTGATACTTCACGCATATCCAGCATAGCTCTCTGCTTCAACGGCAGGGGAGAAGAAAAACTGATACTTCACGCATATCCAGCATAGCTCCCTGCTTCAACAGCAGGGGAGAAGAAAAACTGATACTTCACGCATATCCAGCATAGCTCTCTGCTTCAACGGCAGGGGAGAAGAAAAACTGATACTTCACTCATATCCAGCTTAGCTCTCTGCTTCAACGGCAGGGGAGAAGAAAAACTGATACTTCACTCATATCCAGCATAGCTCTCTGCTTCAACGGCAGGGGAGAAGAAAAACTGATACTTCACTCATATCCAGCATAGCTCTCTGCTTCAACGGCAGGGGAGAAGAAAAACTGATACTTCACGCATATCCAGCATAGCTCTCTGCTTCAACGGCAGGGGAGAAGAAAAACTGATACTTCACGCATATCCAGCATAACTCTCTGCTTCAACAGCAGGGGAGAAGAAAAAAGGATTCGCACTCACAAAGCGGGGAGTAGCTGGCTTGTTACGGCGGTTACTACCCCAAACCAAATAAGCCTGATAATTCACTTTCAATACATATCCTGCTTCAACGGCAGGGGAGAAGAAAAACTGATACTTCACGCATATCCAGCATAGCTCTCTGCTTCAACGGCAGGGGAGAAGAAAAACTGATACTACACGCATATCCAGCATAGCTCCCTGCTTCAACGGCAGGGGAGAAGAAAAACAACCAATAAGGGCTGAATAACACAGTCTGGGTAAAACAAATAAGCATGGGTGTAGCTTGCTTATTGCGGCGGTTACTTCCCCTACTACCCATAACTAATCAAGCTTGATATTTCACTTGGTTGCAGCTCCATCACTGCTCTCTACATTAATGGTGGGGGTGGAAGGGAAATAGAACCAAAGAGCTAAGAGAAACAGATAAGTATGAGAAAAAAATGTGAAGCTTGCTGGGCAGACTGGATGGGCCGTTTGGTCTTCTTCTGCCGTCATTTCTATGTTTCTATGTTTCTATGTTTCTATGTCCTGATGTTACATTTACCCAGTCAATATTCGGGTAATTGAAATCCCCCATTATTATTGCACTGCCAAATTGGTTAGCTTCCCTGATTTCTCTAAGCATTTCATCATCTGTCTGACCATTTTGTCCAGGTGGACGGTAGTATACTCCTATCATTATACTCTTACCCAACACACATGGGATTTCTACCCATATAGATTCTACTGAGCATTTAGTCTCTTGTATGATTCCTGTTGGACTCTATACCCTCCCGGACATAAAGTGCCACACCCCCACCAAGTTGATCCTCCCTATGATTGCAATATAATTTGTACCCTGATATAGCACTGTCCCATTGGTTATCCTCCTTCCACCAAGTCTCTGTGTTGCCAGTTATGTCAATCTCATCATTTGCTGCTATACACTCTGTCTCCCATCTTATTTGTTAGACTTCTGGCATTGGCATACAGACATTTCAAAGTGTGTTTTTTGTTTGTTGAAGGAGAACAGTTAAAATTGTCATCATAATTTAAATATTTTTTGGACCCCCTTCTAGCATTTGTGAACAGAAATTTTGAACTGTCTCTTCTCCTCTCCAAAATAAATATCCATAGGTATGATAGATTTTTCTTACAATTCTTCTGTTTAATTTTTCTAGCTCTGTTGTATCTTCTTGAGATAGGGAGACCAACAATTTTCACTGTAGAGGTGAAAAATAACACAGTTCATTCATGTAGTTACTCGCTTTGAAACAAGTATATATGTTTGCATCCCTTATACACAAATTAATAAGTAATAACTCCCTGATCTGGATTGACACTGTTTTGCATATCTTAGAAGTACATCTCCAAAACTGGTGCAACTTACAATAAACAGAGAGAGGTGCACACCTATGGAACTCTTTGCCTGAATCTTCATGTACAATCAGTTGCCCAACGGCTTTTAAGAACACTCTTAAATTTTTTTATTTTTTTTTATTTGTGCATTTGAAAAACTGTAAGTTCTAATGAAGGTGAATGACTCTGATCAAGAAATAGAGAGAGAGCAGCTGTCTTGTCCATTCTCTCCGCATATAATGTATGCTTTTGGTCCCGAATCAGACTGGAATGCCTGTTACATGACTGTGTTCATAAATTTTATAGTTCCTACTTGAGTAGGATATGTGGGACCGAAGCAGAGTGTAACAGTTTCTGTTTGTCTGAGCTTTTTCTTTCTTTATGTATTCTTATCTATGCACAGACATGACTACAATTCTTTTCGAGCATACCATGTATCAATGCGGAATACAAATTAAAAAAATAAAATAAAAAATAGATTCTATACTTGCTGAGGCTTGATTTTGTAGTTGATCATGAATGCTGACAGAGATCTTATTTAGAGCTGCTACTACTAGTTTTCTTATCTAATTTATGCACAGTATGCTTGTCACAATTGTTAATGTGTATCACCTTTCATTTTGTCTGCATTGCCATTTAATTTCCCAAGCTGTCCACGTCAACCTGAAGATTCCTAAAATGAGACTGACTGGAGACCCTTTTTTGTAAATGCCAGGTTTCCTGGTAAATTTTATTACGTGTTTAGAGAATTCAGTGCTTAGATTCTTGCACTTAAGCTTTTAGAAGCATCACTTTGATGTTTCAGTGTAAAAATGTACATTTGTAGTTTTGAAATGGGCTTCAGAGTTGGTGGTTCATAGAAACATGACGGCAGAAAAAGACCAGATGACCCATCCAGTCTGCCCATCCCTCCAATTAATTTAGCATTATAGTTCTCATCACTTCCTTAGAGATCCCCTGCCTTTATCCCACACTTTCTTGAATTCAGATACTATTTTTGTCTCTGCTACCTCCACTGGGAGGCTGTTCCATGCATCCACCAACCTCTCTTTAAAGAAATATTTTCTAAGATTACTCCTGAGTCGTACCCCCTTTCAACCTCATCTCAAGACCCCTCATTCTGGAGCTTCCTTTCCACTGAAAAAGGCTTACCTCCTGTGCTTTGAAACCTTTGAGATATTTGAATGTCTTTATCATATTTCCCCTGTCTCGCCTTTCCTCTAGAGTATATGTTTAGATTTTTAAGTCTGTCCCCTTATGCTTTAGAACGAAAACCACTGACCATTTTAGTGGCCACCTTCTGGACCAACTCAATCCTGTTTATATCCTTTTGAGGGTGCAGTATTCAGAATTGTACACAGTATTCCAAGTGAGATTTCACCAAGGGACCTATACAGGGGCAATGTCACCTCTGTTACGAGCGCGCGCGGGCGCGGTCGTCTCGAGCTGGTGGTGAGCCCTTGGGCCACGGCGAAAGCTAGGGAGGAGCCCCAGCCACACCGTGGGAGGTGAGCTGGGCAGGCATGGTGAGCCAGGCGGGTACAGAAGCAGGCACAGAGTCTGACCCTCAGCCGGACCTGCACGCCCATGGTAGCCAACACTGGGAAGTTGACTGATGAACGGTCCTCCGACTGTTCCCGGCCCTTTCGGACCTGCCGCTGGGAACTGCAGTGGGCAGCAGGCCGGACAGAGGCGAGGGCAGGCAGAGTCCTTTACACTGAAGACGTCAGACGGGGGCTGAAGCAGACATCCAAGACAGGCTGAAGCAAGACGGAGACATCAGGGCAAGGCTGAAGCGAGACATTGTAGAAGAGGGCAGGAAGGAGACGTGGGCACTGTCCCTGAGGGCGCCCTACTCAGCCCACCCACGGGACTGAGTCGCGGACCACCCCGTCCCATACGCGCCCTACTCAGCCCAGGAAGGCTGGTCGCGGACCACGCTGGGAACAGGAGAGTGCAGGGAAGATCCAGGCGAGCAGGAACTCCGATGCTGGGATACTGACATCCGAAGCCCCGTCGGCTGGCAGGAACAGAAGCTCAAGAGCCCGGGGGACGAATCCCTCTTGTTGGCCACTCCAGGGCCCAACAGGACAGAAGGCTCAGGAACCAGACGAGGACATAGGGCAGAACAACCGGAACTGGAACAGGAACGGAATCAGGCAGCTTCAGGAACAGACATCAAAGCAAGGTCAGGAACAGACATCAAAGCAAGGTCAGGAACAGACATCAAGGCAGAGACACTGGACAGGGACCCATCAAGGCATAGGCGATCACGGAAGACCTGGATCGGCAAGGTTACAGGCAACTGTAGAGCCCGATCCGGAGGCCAGTTGCAAGTGACAAGAAAGTCCTTAAATACTGGAGGTTGTAGGCAACTCCCTGGGAGGAGCTTGCCAGGACCGCCCACTGCTGGCCCTATAAATAAGGAGGAGAGCTGCGGGCCGGCCCCTAGGAGAAGGGCGTCGCCAAACAGGAAGTCCAAACGCTGGCATGCAAGCCACAGGCACAGCTAGGCCTCTCTGGCCCTGGAGCAAGTCCCGGAAGGAACACAGGCGAGGCCCTGGCTTCGGAGCGGCCTCCGGTGGAAGGTGAGAGACCACCTGTAGCGCAGCAACAGGGAGGATCGTAACAACCTCCCTTTTTCTGCTGACCATTCCTCTTCCTATGTAGCCAAGCATCTTTCTGGCTTCTTAATTATTTATTTCGATTTGCGTTAGCATTATGATTTTTTGCAGGATGCCTTACAAAAATAAATGACATTAAAATCTATATGAAAGGGAGGTGCTCTTCATATCTCTAATGATGTGAATTAGGTCATCAAGAAGTGGTTTAAATGATAGCAGAGTTAGATTTTAGCCAACAGAGCTTGTGATGTGAAACACTTCTGCTATGATCCCCTACCACCTGTGGCTGATGAACCATGGAAAAAATGGTAGTGTCTCAACTGTCTATTCACTGGATTGGGATGCTCCAAATAACTGATAAAGATGTGGAGCTATATCTCTGGTTCAGTCACTTGAGATTGCAGCAATAAACCTTAAACAATGCAAGACCTGCTTAAATACCCACTGTTTGAAGACACGTATATGAAAAATCTTAGAGTGAACAACATTGAACAAGCTCTTAAGCATGAGTGACAAAATGGTCAAATCTGGTATAAAGATTTTTGAGATGATTACCATATATGTGCTATATATTTAAAATCATTTGCTATTTGTCTTGCTCTTTTGCTTTTTATTTTGGATTGGTTTATTAACTATAATTATATATAGAAAATAAAAACATTCAGAATTTGCAAAATGGAAAATATAATTTGATGTTTGAGGAAGAAACATTGTAGTCTTTCATGGGATAGTCTCTCCAAATAGGTTTACACATACCATTATAGGCATGAACTTCACTCATAAGTCAGGGTATATTGAGTATGAACTCAGTCTCTCACGTTTATTGCTAACTGCTCTTCTTATTACTTACAATGTACCCAAAGAGATCTTTCTTTAGGACCCTTTTGATTCTGCTTGCTTCATATGCTCACTGACCTGACCTGTTGCAGTGAAACTTGCTTTTCCTACCTTCTGATTTTTGTATCAGAATTGGATTATCAGCTTCAGAATGTCAAGTTTATTAGTGCTGGACCTCCAGACTGATCTCTGTGCCTGGTTTGTCCTTTCTGCCCTGACCCTCAAAAACCCCAGACTTAGATCTCTGTATTTCCTTTGACTTGCTGTGTTTTCCCTGAACAGATCTACCTTTTGTACTTATGGGCTTTTATATGCAGTACCTAACATTGAATCATTTATTTTTCCCTTTGGACACATTGGCATTTACATTATAACCTTCAGTGCAGAATCCGAGAAACTTTACTTGTCATTTTGTTTTGTTAACATTTTCCATGGCTCTCAGATATGATCTAATATTTATATTATTGTACATTGTATGTTTCTGATTACACCTGTTTTATTCACCTTGTATCTTTATTTGTCTAGTATTCTACACTTTCCTGCCCTCAGTAGCTCTTTCTGACTCTTTTCTAGCTTCTTTGTGTAGATTCCTTGATAACATCCAGAAAGCTCATTTTTCAGCCCTTGAGAAACCCCTCTCTCAAGCTCAGTAAATGTGAACAGGCTTTATGTCATTGTTAGTGGAATCAAATTAGGGCCAAGCTTTTATGGAGAGAGATTACTGATGCAGTTGGTCTCTCTACCTGCTGGTAGCCCATCTCCACTTCCACTGCTGCTGTGGGGGGAGGGGGAGAGAACAGGAAGAGATTGGAAGGGGAGGGGATATGAAGGGGATGTCTGAAGAAAATTATTTGGAGAGAGGGGAAAAACCAAAAAGAAATTACAAGAAAGGTCATGAAAATAGTAAAAAAGATAAAAAAAAAGGCATTAAAATCTGGGGGTGGGTGGGAGGGGGCAGGTTATTTCCCTTGGCCCCTCTGTGGTTACCCATAGGAATCGGTAGAGGAAAGAAGAAACTGACATGGGGGAATGGAGAGAAGCTGAGGGAGAGGGGAGGAGAAAAAGGCTGGAGGAAGCAGCAGGGCAAAGAAAAGCAAAAATAGCAGAAAAAAAACTTATAAGGGAAAATTCTTTTCCTTGCTCTTAAAATATTTGATTGCCATCCAAGGCCTAGGTTTGCTAAGCCGAGATAAGGCAATATCGCGAGTTAAACATTATGTAATGCACATTAGATGCTATTTCTGTCTCCTTTTTGGCTTCTTTGTGTAGATCTGATGGCAGTGAAGCTATGTGACAAGGTGATAGCTAAAGAAGAATGCTGGGCTGCATAGACAGAAGATTAACCAGTAAGAAAAAGGAGGTGATAATGCCCTTGTACAGGCCTTTGGTGAGGCCTCACCTGGAGAACTGTGTTCAGTTCTGGAGCCAGTATCTCAAAAAGGATAGAGACAGAATGGAGGCGGTCCAGAGAAGGGTGACCAAAATGGTGTGGGTCTGTATTGGAAGACTTATGAGGAGAGGCTGAAGGATCTAAATATATATACCCTGGAAGTGAAGAGGTACAGGGGAGATATGATATAGGCCTTTAGATACCTGAAAGGTTTTAATGATGTACGAACTTCAAACTTTTTTTGTTGTAAAGGAAACTGTAGAACCAAGAGTCACAAGATGAAACTGCAGAGGGGACAACACAGAACCAACATCAGGAAATATTTCTTCAACAAAGAGGGTGGTGGATAACTGGAATAACCTTCTGAACAGGGCATGGGATAAACACTGTGGATCCCTAACGGCTATTAGTTGGAAATAAAGAAAAGCGTACATGGGAGTAAACTGCATGAAGCAACATTTACTGCTCTTAACTGAAGACATGGGGATTATTACCCATAACCAATTAGCCTTGATGCTTTTGACACAACTTCAACATTGCTCTCTGCTTTGTTGGTGGGGACAAAAAGGGGACTTGGATTCAGAGCCCTGACTTTTATGGTCTGGGGTACTGGTATACAGACATTAGGGAAAAAGCACAGGACTGCTTCCATGGCCAAGTCTAAAAGCAAAGCACTTTCAAGAAGCATTGTCTGAATTATTGAGAAGGCTGCTCACTCAGTAAAAATGCTGCTTCCAGTAATTTTGCTTTGGGTTTGGCTTCAAGGTAACTGGCATGGAGTGACAGTTACTACCATAAGAAAGTTGCTGAGTAGATTGGATGGACCATTTGGTCTTTTTCTGCTGTCATTACTATGTTGCTATGATACCGCCATATCATGGCACTGTTGCGTGATATATCTGAAGATTTCCTCCCTCTATGGAAATAAGCTGCTTTGCATGTATTTGCATGTGTAAAACTGCCTAATGTATGCAAATGAGCTTATGCATAGGCAGCCTATGAAAACCTAGAAAAGTTAGCTGTGATATTTTATTTACATAGGCTTGCCTATGCATAAGCTGGACTGGACTCGGGCTACGTGGCCTAGGTGTTGATGGGCCCGGAGTTAGGGGTGCTCTGAGCCCCCACTGACTACAAATGATTCTTTTAAGAGGTATGAGGGGGTCCAACTTTCCTCTCCACAGACCACCAGGGTCATTTGTTTTGTTGGGGGTGGGGGTGTGAAGACCGGACACCAGGGATTTTTTAGTATTTGGAAGGGTGGGGTGCATGGTAGGGAGGGTTTTTTTGAGTTTGTGGGGGCATTTTTGTGGCTTTAGGGAAGGATGCAGGCCATCGCCGCATGATTTCTCTTAATGTTTTTTTTCTCTTTTGGGGGCCAGAGCCACCTCGGGGGACAGATGGGGGTCTGTTGCACTTCAAGAGAGTATAAATTGAGCAGTCACTACTAGGTTTTTGGTATAATTCTTGAAGGTTGTTATGGATATTAAAGACATTTTTACTTGTCTTTTCATCTCTTTACCTCGTCCTCTTGTACACAGTTCTCAAAATACTCTCCTACCCATCATATTGTTTTCTTCTATCCTCCTTGCTCATTCATTATCAAACACTTTTCTTCTTATTCCCTATTCTGTTCCACTTTCCTCTGATTATTTGATGCCTTCATTATGAGTTATATTTAGGGCTTCTGTTCTTAGATGTTTTTAAATTGTAAATTCAAGTGTTTATTTTCCAGCTAATTTGAGGTCTTAGTACCAAGAAATCAGTGTCTATTGGTGTTGGTTACCTTTTCCAGTAGAATTAAATACATACTTTTGTGCAACTGAGGAGTCATTTTTATGAAAAAGGTACAAAAACAGAGTAGAGGAGTAATCCAGATGGCTCTTTTAATTTGTACAAGCAAGTTTAAAAAAGAGACAGTTTAAATCTTAGCTCATTATGATGCATTCATAACAGTAAATTATTTTTAATACATCTGCCTGTCAATTTCTCATCCATCGACAGTAATTTGAAGATGTCCCGTTCTTTAATTCTGGCATCCCAGCCATGAATAAGATACGAATAATAATATTGGGTGGCCGCCCAGCGCAGATATGTGAGTGCCACTAGTAATGGGCACCTGGTTGGGCAGTCACCCCTACCCGCAGATGATACTTACCTCGTTGTGGTCCGGGGAGCAGCCTCCAGCATGGCACCGTCATCGTGCAGGGCGGATCGTGCACTGGTTGAACGATGTGGCACCACCCAATTGGCTTGGAGTTGGATGTGATGAAGCATTATAGACATGACCCAGTGCTGGGCCATCGGCTTGGTCGAGCAGGGCCGTGTCTACCATAACCGGGAGGGGCTGGCCGGTGGGAGATTCAAATTCCGCCGGCTAGCAAAGATGGGCCCCTTTTCCACCTGGCTCTGGTGGACACAGCATTTTAGCTGTCCGTGTGCTAGCAATCAGCATCAGCCCGATAACCACCCCTTCCTCTGCCATTCAGTGGGCAACAGATGGCAGCAGCAATGCAAAAGACAGGAGATGCCTGGAAATTGCATTATGAACATAATATAAAAAAAAAAAAGGGAGATTAGAGACAGACGCTGCCTACTCACCAGCACTTGTGGAGGTAGAAGGGCAGGAAAGGGTAGGTGGTAGCCATTAGGGTAGAAGGCAAAGAGATGATACATATACATCTAAAAAATAAAAAAAGGAGGGGGGGAGGGAGGTGTTAAAGTTTTTCAATCAGAAGGGCATATAGAAATTTCTGCTTTCTGTAAGTAGCATTACTGCAGGGTTGTTTGTCCCTGCCCCTCCCAGATTAAGGCCAGCAAGGTTCCTTCTCCACTTCTATCAATAAATAAGTAAGTAAATAATGACATTTAAAAATGAATCCATTTTGGCTTATTTGGACCAATGCTGCACCATAGAGGCGGACGGTTGGCTTTAATAAATGCCTGTGCATGTAGTGGAGTGCCAACATTTGTATGGATTCCCCGACTCCTGATAGCATGGTACCCATCGAGTTGGAACTCGAGTTCGAACAAACCAATCCTGACCTTTATGGACCACCTGCCTGCTATTGTTTCTGACCAGCAGGGAGTTGGAAGTTGGGGGAGAGTAAAGCATCCGGGCCTTCACCAAGATCTGGGAGGGGTGGGAACACCAGGAGAAAGCCGACCCTGGAACAGAATCCTGTACCCCGATAAGAAACCTTCAGGGCTGTGAAGGA
This sequence comes from Rhinatrema bivittatum, assembly GCF_901001135.1. Taxonomy (NCBI): domain Eukaryota; kingdom Metazoa; phylum Chordata; class Amphibia; order Gymnophiona; family Rhinatrematidae; genus Rhinatrema; species Rhinatrema bivittatum. The sequence goes on along the minus strand of NC_042617.1, from coordinate 392,064,806 downwards.
AAAGCACAGGGTAGGGGTGCTGTGGGACCAGATGACGCCATAGCAACTATACCATTGCCACAGGTGGCCAACCCACCTCGGGACTGTGAAAAGAATGCACCCCTGGAGGCAGTTAGCGGGGACACCCTACAAGAGGATAGGATAGACTCCCAGAGGGACATGATGCAGGATGCCAGTCAAACAGTAACATCTAGAACAGCACTCGTGCTTCCAGAAAGACCATGGTAGGCTAGCATAGGGAAAGCAAATGCCAAGGCCAGCACTAGGCATAGATCCTTCTCTTGGGCTGCATTGTGATCACCATCTGCCAGGTCTTAGGGAAACCATAGCCCGCAATACAGACACCACGATGGATATCGATACAAAGGTTTATTATCTGGTGTAGTATAGGGTATAGGGGGAGAACCCTGAGCTATGCACCTGCTGCTAGGTCCACATATCATAGAAGCTTATATTCACCACACAGGTATTCTCTACCATGATATTGCTGCAGGGATTACCTCACACATCAGAGGCATATGAGCTACAAGGGAGTACAGTGCCTGCCCCCGTCAATTACGAACAGCCCTGCTGCAGCAGACATCAACGCAGTTCTAGATTCCACCTCAAGGGAGGCACGGTGCCTGCCAGCTATAGAGCAACCAGTATGCAAGCAGTCTGCATTGACCTTCTGTGATAATACGGTATAGAAACGACTGCAAAATAAACAAACAAATAAATAAATAAATAAACAAAATAGCGTGAGTGCCCTCATGCAGAAGGTGGGAGTCCACATGAGTGGCAGCATTTCGGAAGCACCAAAGGTCCCAGAGCCAATGCTTGCGTTGTCGTCTGAACAAGGTGAGTCTGTTTCCATGGTCATGGGAAGGTGAGGCCACAGGGTTGTAAGTCAAGGGACAAGCGCAAGCAGGGGGGAGGGGGGGTGTTGTAGAATAAATTCCTCTTTTTGTCCCAGCAGGTACTCCAGCAGAACCTTCCTTTCTTTGGGGCTGATGCAATATTTGTGTGCTGAAAGCGGGCTCTAAACATTCAGCACCTGCTTTCCTAATGCGCCCCTCCTGGGGGCGCCATGCAGTGATTTAAATTAGGGGGTCGTGTTATCAAGGAGGCGCTAGGCATGCTTGCGCGCCCTGAGTGCATCCTTGATAATGGGAGCCAGAGCATCTGTCGTCCGCCGGTTAGGAAAACAGACGCCGTATTTATCAGTGTCGGTTTCCCTAAACGGTGCACAGCCAGGGGTTCAGGTAATGGACGCTTGTCAACTGAGCGTCTGTTTCCTGCACCCTATTGCCAGCGCTTTTTTTTAATTATTATTATTTTTTAAAGATTTGTTCCTTCTACTTAATATCGCTTTTCTTTACTACTTTTTGGAGCGCTTAGCAATTAACGACTGCTCCGGCAGGCATTAAATTCTGAGTGCAAAAATGTGTGTCTTAGATGCACATTTTTTTTTTGCATTTGGAGTGAATAGCTAATAGCCTAATTCACATGCATTTGCAAAGAGATATGGTCAGCTGGGTGCAATTCTTTATTCACATTTATTTATTTTATTTTTTATTTAAGGTTTTTTTTATACCGGCATTCATGAAATCGTTCACATCATGTCGGTTTACAAAAAACAGGGGTGCGAAGAATACAACCAAGAACATAAATAAACGTGATGAAGAGATGCAGTTACAATTAACAAGGGCTAATGAACCTGGGGTTGGAAGAAATAAAGAGAGATAGAGGAGGTTAATTATATACAAGTGTACAATATAAGTATGGAGTCCAATATATACAGCTTCTGTGCCCTCAGTAATCGTCTGTATGGACCCTAACATAGTACAGCTCTTCTTCAGTTACATGGACTGTATTCTGAGTGTCTAAAGAGAATACAGTGAGTTTGCCTAGTTGAATTACAATGAGGCTTTCTGAGAAAGGATGGCCGGCAGTAGTTGCACTCCACATGATGTCGGCTTATGGCTGGCAAAAATGACAGCCAGGGTTTTTGACGCTAAAACAAGTTCACACCATTTTGTAACACTCCCGCCCAAAGGGGGGTAATGAAAGCGACCACAGATTCTCAGTGATGTATGCTGGAGATTTAACAGGGGCTCATGCTTAGCAGCTAACTGCAGATATAGACATATCTGCAACTGGTGTGCGGCTGCCTACCCAGCCAACAAATGCACAAATAAAGACCACAAGTAGAGAGAACCGTGCACTGGCGACAGATGCTTCCTTTGTTAAAATGCTATCCTAATAAGGAAGCAGTTAGTATGTTCCTGAACGGTTTCCGGGAGGATTTTGTCATATCATACAATGGCCAACATTGCGCGGGAAACGTTGCAAACACACCCTCCCTGCGTGCCAGATGGCCAGCATTATCAGAGCAAAACTAGCAAAAGAGGTCAAGCTGGGATCTATTGCTTTAATCCTATCCCCATTGGCAGCGGAGCGAAGAAGGAGCCTGGTAAATATAGGCTAATTCACAACCTATCCTTCCCAGAAGGGGCTTCAGGGAATTACTTTATCCGTGAGGAGTGCTGCTCAGTGCAGTGTGCTTCCTTTGTTACTGCACTGGAGCTGCTCAGAGAGTGCAGGCAAGGAGTGCTCATGGCAAAGCAGATAGAGTCAACTTTTTGACTGTTGCCAGTGCACCCTGGCAACTTTGCATTGCTAGTGTTTCACTACTACAACAGATGTATGCCAATGGGATACTCCGTGTCCTGCGCTTACTTTGAAGAATTTAGCTCTTTTCTATATTGCGCCACTGGAGAAGTGGCAAACTTAAGATCCTTGTTACATTACCTAGACGATTTTCTCTTCATTGGAAGAGGAGGTACATATTGAATGAGCAAGGTTGTTTGAAGGATTTTGTGAATTAGCACACAAGTTTGGCTTCCCATTGGCAGACAACAAGACCCAGCGCAAAATGCATGTTGTCACATTCCTTGGGATTCAGTTGGATTCCATACGCATGGAGTCCAGACTCCCTCAAGATAAGCTAGCGAAGCCAGCCAAACTGATATCAGTTACAGTGCATAGCAGAAAAGACAGGGTGAAGCATATGAAGTCCTTGATCAAATGCCTGGCCTTTGCAGTGCGGGTTATTCTGATGGGCAGAGTATTCTTGCATTATTTGATCCAAGCCACTGTGGCGCTGACCCGCGAGCATCACCACTTGCAAATCAGCAAGCTACTGAGAGAGGACCTTACCAATTGGCAGAAGTTCTTTGAGGAGTTGTTCATCGGCTGTTCATCGGTTGGCTCGGTAGACCGATGTCGATGCCGCTTCTTCTCACGATGGCTTCTCGATGCCGAAGATGAAGCTATCGAGGTTTCGGATGGCGCCAGTGACGGCCGGTCATCGAGTCGTTTTTCATCTCGATGTGTCGATGCCGAAGGAGAAGTTATCCTTGGTGAAGACGTCGACGATGATGATGGAATCTTTTAAAATAATTTTTCCAGCTTATCTAGCCAAGCTCATCTGCCCTTTGGTGTCATTTGGGCACAAGTTGAGCAGGCTCGGACGTCATGGCCTGATTCCAGGCAAAGAACACAAACATAATGTGGGTCGTGATCGACATAATTCGGTTGCAGTCCGGACACTTTTTGAAACCTGAAGCCATAATAATTTTTTGCCCTGATAACGGTCGACGACCGGCGGGAATCGACACTGAGGTGACCGGAATCGATCAAAAAGTATTTGAAAATTGTACTCACCGAGACTATGTGAAAAGGAGACCCAATTATGATGAAATTGTGACTGAGAATATAGAACTGAAAAGTTTTCTTCCCTGATAAATGTGAGGGAATTAGTTTTCCAGAGCTCCTGATGTGCTTTGCTACAGCAAGGTGGAAAAAAAGAGACTGAAGGGAGACCCCTATGGCTGAGAATATCATGGCATGCTGGGCATGCTCAGTGTGCCCACAGTGCCAGCCAAAAGTTTCTAGAAACTCTTGACACAAGTTTTCCGTACCAGGGCTCCATCTGATGATGTCACCCATATGTGAGGACTACATCCTGCTGTCCTGGGATAACACCTATTACAAGGTAAGCAATTTTGCTTTATTGGAGCGGAATGGGAAGGAACTAGTGAAAGGCCTTGTCACGTTGGCGTGCGTTTCTTAAAAAATTTCCCCCCTTGCACGCATCGATATAAAATTGGCATGTGCGTGTGCGCCAGGAACCGCGCGCACATGGACGTCTGCACGGCTTTTGCAATTTGCCCGTTAGAGTACAGTGTACAATTTTGGATATCATATCTTCAAAAGGATATAAATCGAATAGTCAGTCCAGAGGGTAGCTGCTATAATGGTCAAGGATCTTCATAATAAAGTATATGGGGACAGACCTAAAGATATGTATACCCTGGAGGAAAAGAAGTAGGGATGGCAGCAACTCTCATTCACTTCAGTATGTAGTAGCATCCTTTTATTCAGCCCCACCACTGGCTACCTCAGGATGGTGAGGGGCAGTGGTTCTTCCTCTGTCCTGCAGCAGTCTGCATCTGGAGACTATGACTTTCTTCAACTTCATGAGAGCTGACAAATTTTGTTTTGCTGTGAGCCAATCTAGAGTTTTGTCACCCTAGGCACAAGCCTAGTGTGCCTGTTCATTAATGCAGGCCTATCCCTATTTTAATGCATCTGTAATTCACGCTCCAACAATATGCCGATATTCAAGCACTGTACCTAACTTTTTCTGAGGAAAAACAGAGTGACCAGTCACTCATGTGAGTAGTGTCATCTGATGGCCCCAATACACAGCATCACCTTGAGATTTCTGAAAAAGCTTGGAATAGCAGACATGCATGGGGATTCTTGTGCAACTACTACCTCATGAAGCCCCCTCAGTCTGTTTTTATTCACCGTAACATTCAGCCTTCATCTTCCTTTGTATGTCCTCTCATCTCTACTAATTTTTTGTGTGTCTAGACCTCCATGGTTGCTCTTTTCTTCTCTTATCCAGTAGTATCATAACTTTTTTTTTTTTTTTTACTCTTTGAAGTTTTATTATTTTTTTGATGCAGCTGCTTGACCCTGAGTATTTGTTCTTCTTGTTGAAGCCTTTTTTTTGCAGCTTCTGCCAAATTGTGTAAAAGTTTTATCCTTGAGTTTGCTTCATCTGTTTTCCTTATCACAGTGAAGATGTTCAGTGGATTCAAATTTTGCCCCTGCTGCAGTCCAAAGATGTCCATCACGGACCATAATGAAATATGCATACACAGTTTGGGATTAGAGCATGATGTCCCTGATTGTGGCATCTGCTGAAAGATATCAACTGGGGGATCAAGTTGCAGAGATTTAGATTGTTTGACATCTTCTCATTAAGTAGAAGACTGGTACACTTTCATCAGCACCAAAGACATCAGTTCCAAAGGACTCAGAAACCAAGCTAACTCTGACTATTTTCAACACCAAGGAAGCAATGCACTTAGGCATCCTTTCAAATCTACATGATTAAATATATGTATTCTATTCTGGAAGGGATACAAACATTTCTCTGAGTTTTTTCCTCAAGAGAAACAAGGAGAATTTGGATTCCAGAAATTGCATTATCCTTTGTTTTAGCAGTTTTTCCATTAATTTACTCACCACCAAGATTTGACTAACCAGCCTGTCATTCTCAAATTGATAGGCTAGTACCAGATTAATGAAATCTGCATTTTTTTACTCTGTCAGCTTGAATATCTTATAGTGCTGAACTGTCCACATCATAAAAACATAAGATTTGCCAGAATCCTGTTTCCAACAATGGCCAATCCAGGTCACAAATATCGGGCAGGGTCCCAAAAGGTCGATACTGTAGAGTCCATGCTGCTTATTCTGGGGCTAAGCAGTGGATTTCCTCAAGTCCACTTTAATGCTGGTTTATTGTCTTTTCTTCCAGAAATGTGTTCAAACCTGTTTTAAACGCAGCTACACTAACAGCTTTTATCACATTCTCTGGCAACAAAATCCAGAGTTTAATTATGTGTTGAATAAAATAAATATTTTCTCCTATTTGTCTTAAATGTATTACCTGGTAACTTCATTGCATGTCTCCTACTCTGCGCTTTTTGAAAGAGTAAACAACCGATTTGCGTTTACCCATTCTACTCTATGCATTAGTTTATAGACCTCTATCAGATCTTCCCTCAGCCATCTCTTCTCCAAGCTGAAGAGCCCTAACCTTTTTAGCCTTTCCTCATAAGGGAATTGTTCCCTTCTCTATACCTTTTTTTATTGCTACTATATCTTTCTTGAGATGCAGTGTCAAGAATTGCACAAAATACTTTGAGGTGCAGTCACACCATGGAGCAACAGAGAGGCATAATGATATTGTCTGTTTTATTCTCCATTTCTTTCCTAATAATTCCTACCATTCTATTTGCTTTCTTGGCTATCACTGTACACTGAGCAGAGGATTTCAGCATATCCACCATGGCACCTAACTAGATCCTTTTCCTGAGTGGTGACTGTCAATGTGGAACCTTGCATTATATAGCTATAGTTTGGATTGCTCTTCCCTAAATGCATCAATTTGCACATGTTCACATTAAATGTTGTCTGCCATTTGGATGCCCAGCCTTGCAAGGTCCTCTTGCAATTTCTCACAATCCTCCTGTGATTTAACAATTTTGAATAATTTTGTATCAGCAGATTTTATCACCTCGCTCATTGTTCCCATCTCTAGGTCATTTAAAAATGTTAAAAAGCAATGGTCCCAGTACAGATCCCTGGTGCACTCCACTATTCACCTTTCTCTACTTTCTGTTTTCTTTCTTTTAACCAGTTCTCATTCCACAATAGAATATTGTCTCCTATTGCATGACTTTAATTTCCTCAAGAGTGTTAGGGGGACAGCCCTTGCTGGTGTCAGGAAAGTAGCCCTGGGGTCACTCTGTAAGCACTTTCGGACTATAGGTGGTAATGTGGACCCCGGTGTGATGAGGCAGCAAGAAGCAGCACCTATGAGCCTGACCTCAGGCAGAAGTGCCAAAAAGGGACCTGGGGAGGCTTCACCTATACTAACCATCATTCCCTCAGGTTGAGCCCTTGGTTTGGAGGGCCAGCAGGACTTAGGTGGATCCCAAAGCACAATCAGGCAGAAGCAGTCTGGGGTCGAGGCAGGCAGCGGGTAAGCAGATCCAGAAACTGGTCCAGGTTTGAGGCAGGCACTAGGCAAGCAGAATCCAGTAACCTGTCTGAGGTCGAGACAGGCAGCGGGCAAGCAGAATCCAATAACTGGTCTGGGGTCGAGGCAGGGAGCAGGCAAGCAGAATCTAAAATGGTCCAAGGTCGAGACAGGCAGCAGGCAGGCACAAACAGCATCTGGAACCAAGCACTCAACAAATGAGGCAGGAAAAGGAATAGGCCAAGGAACCTGGTACCAAGGCAAGGAGACTAGGTCCAGGCAGGCTAAGTAGTCTTGAGCATGTGACATTATCATTGGGGCGACTACCCGACTCTTTCACCAGAGTGTGCAGAATTGTGCGCACAGGTATGAACTCTTGCTGTATGCGTCTCTTTGCTGGGTCCTAATAATACGTGCATCAGAGCATGCAATGGCGACTCCCTGCTGTGCGGTGAGAGTCCGAAGCCAAGGAGTTTTGGAAGGCGGCTGAATTCTAACAGTATCCCTTCTCCAAAGTCTATTTCCCAATTTCCTGGACCTGGGTTTTGTGGGATATCAACGGTGAAATTTGCAGAGCAATTGGGGGACCTGTAGGTTAGAAGTCGGTTCCCATGAATTTTCCTCAGGAGCGTAACCCTTGCAAGCAACAAGATACTGTAGTTTATTGCAGACTCTTCTTGAGTCCAAGGTCTCTGCAAGTTTGTACTGTTTCTTCTACTGGCATCTCCTGTGACTGGTGTGGTGGGCTGCAGGGCCACGAAAGTACTGCAGGTTTTAGCAGAGATACGTGAAACACTTTGTGAATATGTAGCAAAGGTGGTAATTTAAGCTTATCAGCTACCTGGCCTATAGAACTGATCACTGGGAAGGGTCTGAAGAAGTGAGGATCATGAGCGATGGCATGTGAAGCCTCAGGTTGCACGTGCTTAGCCAGACTAAGTCTCCAGGTTGAAACTGAGGGGCCAACCGATGTTTCTTATCCGCCTGTATTTTGGAAAGGTTTGCAGCCTTTTTCAGGAGCTGATGGGTTGAATGCCAGAGGTCTAGTAATTCTTACCCTTGGATCTTGGCAGCTAGGCATTCCATGGTTGTGGTCAGTGATACCGGAATCCGGGGATGGTGTACATATACTAGAAAGAAGGGGGATGAGCCGGTAGATTTATTGATGTGGTTATGGCAGGCCTCCGCTCAGAGAGGACCAGTTATCCTGTCTTTGGTTGTTGTAGGACCGTAAAAAGGCTTTGAGAGATTGATTAGTCCCTTCAGTTTGTCCATTTGTCTGTGGGTGATACGAGGAAGAAAAGGTCAAGGTGTGATACCAAATTTGCTGCACAGGTAGATAGGTAGGCCATGTAACTGAAAGATGTGCTGAATAAACAGACAAGCTATTTCAGGAGCAGATGTTAGCACTGGAAGTGGGATGAAGTGAACCGTTTTTGAAAACTGGTCCACAATCATCCAGATGGTAGTGTTACCGTCTGAAGGCGGGAGATCGATGATGATATCCATGGCAAGGTGGGTCCATGATCCCTTGGGAGTAGGCAACGGTTGTAATAGACCCCAGGGTCAGGCTTTGGGCATCTTATTTGTGGCATAGTTTGGACAAGATTCCACTTAGCACTTAAGATCTTGTTGCAGTTGAGACCACCAATAATAGTGGGAGAGCAGTTCAAAAGTCTTTGTGAGGCCGGGCTATTCGAGAATCATGGACCCATTTCCTAAAGTGTCGTAGTACTGCCATTTTCCCTGGGGGTATGGTCAAGGCGGTGGCCAGGCGGATCTTCGCAGGATCAATAATAGATGTCAAGGGTTCTGGAAGACTGTCGTCTTGGAAAGAACGGGATAGAGCTTGAGCAAGTAGATTCTTTCCCGCTGGGCGATACTGTAACTCAAAATCAAATCGAACATTCAAATGCTGGCCTTGAGCCAAATATTTAAGATTTGTGTAGTCAGTGTAGATCGTTACCGGGAATGGGGCACCCTCCAATAAATGGCACCCTTCTTTGAGAGCCAATTTAACTGCTAAGAGTTCTCTGTCACCAATGGTGTAATTCCTCTCTGCCGGAGAGAAATTCCTTGAAAAAAAGACACAGGTAACAAGAACACCATGAGGGTCACATTGAAGCAGAATGACTCCTAACCCAAGTGTGGAGGTGTCTAACTCTATGATAAATGGTCGGGTGGGATCAGGATAGCAAAGGCATGGATCATGGGTAAATTCCTCATTCCAAACCTGAGGATCTGCTCCCTTCCTGGGAAGGACAGTGAGAGGTGCCGCTAGGAAAGAATAGTCTCGGACAAACTGTCAGTAGAGGTTAGAAAACCCTAAGAAGCGCTGGAGAGCCTTAAGTGAAAAATGTCAGCTAACTTTTCTGGATCATTATGGAAGCCTGTGGAGGACAAAATCTACCCAAGAAAGGGAAGTTCCTTAGGCTCAAATTAGCATTTTTCCAGTTTATCGTAGAGCTGATGCTGTTTAAGACATTGTAGCACTTGCCTAACGTGAGCTCGGTGCTATTCCAAGATTTTTGAGTAGATGAGGATGTCATCTAAATAAATGATGACATGAGAATGGAGCAGATCTAAAAAAAAAATGTCATTTACCATCATCTGGAAGATTGCAAGTGCATTACATAGGCCAAATGGCATGACCAAATATTTGTAATGATGGTTTTGGGTATTGAAGGAGGGCTTCCATTCATCGCCTTCTCTGATGCAAATTAAATTGTACGCACCTCGCAGGTCTAATTTAGTAAAGATTCGGGCCCCTCTCAGCCTATCAAAGAATTCAGAGATAAGTGGTAAGGGGTAACAGTTCTTCTTAGTAATCGTGTTTAAGCTCTGATAGTCAATACACGGTTGAAGAGACCATCCATTTTTCCCACGAAGAAGAATTCAGCACCAGCGGGGACGATGATGGTCAGGTTAAACCCTTAGCCAGATTATCCTGAATGTACTGTGACATGGCCTTGGTCTTTGGTTCAGATAGTGGGTATACTTTCCCTCGGGAGAGGGCATTTTCCCTGACTGAAGTTCGGTCGGACAGTCATAAATTCTGTGAGGGTGTAGCACATCTGCATTTTTAGGGTAGAAAACATCAGAGAATTCCATATATTGTGGCAGCAACCCTGGCATTGAGAAGCATGAACGGTCCAGGCACAAGACAGAAGGCCAGATGTGGGGGTTAAACATTGCGGTGGCAGGTAGGACCCCAGCTCGCCAACTGCAGTGAGATTCAGTCAATGAGAAGTTGATGAATAACTAACCAGGGAAGACCAAATATTATCTCATTTATCAACCTGAAAACACATAGAACCAAATGGTCTCTTGGTGAAGGAGGCCTGTTCATGTATGGAGTGGAATCGTGGTACAAACTGTTCGGTCAAGCAAAGGCTTCCCAGAAACTGATGACACCAAGAGGGTGGTAAACAGGGGTTCAGTGAGATTGGGGTGATTATCCAACTCTCTCGCCAGAGTGCACAGAATCATGCACATGTATTCCCTATGCACCAGGTCCTAGTAATACACATGACAGAGCAAGCATTGGCGGCTCGTTGCCGTGTAGTGAGTGTCTGAACCTGAGGATTCTGGGAAGGCGGCTGAATTCTAATAGAGTTTTTCATGAGGTAATTTGTCAAAAAACTTTCTGAAAATCCAGGTTCATTATGTCAACTGGCTCACCTTTATTCACGCTTTAAAAAAAAGTAGCAAATTGGTGAGGCAAAACTTCCCTTGGCTAAATCCATGTTGGCTTTGTCCCATTAAACTCTGTCTCTCTGTATGTTTAGTAATTTTGTTCTTTTTAATAATTATAACAATGTTTTTCTGCACAAATGTCAGGTTCTCTGATCTGTAGTTTCCTGGATCACTCTTGGAAGCCTTTTTAAAAACTAGCTTTATGTTGGTTACCCTCTAATCTTCAGGTGCTGTAGCTGATTTTAATGATAGTTTACAGATTACTAATAGTAGGCCTGCAATTCTATTTTTCAGTACCTTGAACACTCTGGGATACATACCATCTTGTCCAGGTGATTTTCTTCTCTTTAGTTTGTCAGTTTGCCCTATTGCATCTTCCAAGTTCACTGAGATTTGTTTCAGTTCCTCTGAATCATTACCTTTTAATATCACTTCTGTCTTGCATCTTCCTAGGTAAAGACCAAAGCAAAGAATTCAATTAAAATCTCCGCTATGACCTTGTTCTCCTTTTGTGCTCCTTTGAGCTACAATCTTACAGGGTCATTCATCAAAATGTTTTAGGGTGTTATCGCGAGCAGTAGGGCCCTAATGCCCAGATAATGCCATAATACATGCGTTATTTTTCACATTGCACGATGCGTATGCAAATTCTGAAAATTTAGTCAAAGGGGAGGAGTTTGGGTGGGGTTTATGAAAATGAGGGATGATTAATGTGTGTGATAGCGTAACGTGTGTTATCGCATGTTTTAATGCCGGAAATAACTACACCTTTTTTCCTGGAAATAAGCTGTGTGATATGCCCAAAACAGGGTTCGCGAATCTTGTTTTGGATTGGAAGAGTGGAGAGGGAGAGGAGTAGAGTAGAGAGAGAGAGAGCCTCTGTGGTGGCACACATTTGTCATCTATTTATAGCACTATAGGATGGACATCTAGTAACTCGAGGTGAGGTTTTGGTGGTGGTTTAGGGTTTTGGGGCCAGTTTTACATGCATAGGCAGACGTACGAACAGCACAGTACACATCAGTGAAGATTTTACGTGATTTGGAATGAGGAAAGGTACATAAAGATTAAATTTCTACAATGTACTGTCACTCTAGCGTGATGCACTCTCTACCTGGGTGCTATCAAGCTAAGGCAGAAGTACACTGAGGAAATCTCATCTTTGTGTTCCTTTCATTATTCCAAATCACGTCAAAGCTTCATTGATGTATACTGTGCTATTCAAATGTCTGCTTGTGCATGTAAAACTGGCCCCAGAATCCTAGACCACCACCAAAACCTCATCTCGAGTTACCAGGTGACCCTCCTATAGTGGTATAAATAGATGACTAATGTGAGATCCTTATAAAGAGTGTCTCTCGCTTTTGCCAGGAGCAGCCCCAAACAAGGAAATGCCTGTCTGGGCATTTTGCAGGCTGCGAAGTGAAAATATTGCGGGTGCAATAAATTTAATGCGCGTTATGGCTAAAATAGCGTACGTTGCGGAAACTCAAATTACCCTAACCACCTTTTTTATCGTGGGTGCTATTCATGTGAAATTTATAGCAAAATGATGAATCTAGGGGTTAGATTTTAAACAGCATTCTCCAATCACTTTTAAATTTCACATATAGAAACACATTTAGGTGGGGAAAGTGGGGTGATTCTTTTTATTACCATCTTTTCTGTATCCGGCTTAGGATTACCTCACCAATCAACTTTATTTCTGTTTTGCAGATTTAAAAAAAAAATATTCCTTTACGTAAACTTGTAAACTTCCTCTCTTGAACTTTTTTAAGATATATTTCAATTCTATTAAATATATAAAGAAAATTTTAAATAAAATTTCACTGAGGCTGTCACTTTTCCCAATCTTTTTAGATGAAAATAAGAGCCTGTCAAAATGATAAATTAATTCAAAGCCAAATACTTTCATAAGTAGACAAACCAGATTCTGTCTCTTAAATTGCTTCAACCTCTAGCAAAGGATCATCAAATTCAACATTTAAAAAAAGCATTTTTTTAAGTTGTGCATACAGCATGCCGCTTATTTTTTCTAAATCATTGAAGTCTATGGGACAGATTTCAGTGTGAGACCATTTCATATTAATCACAATTACCTTTACAAGCCATGTATGATTAGAAAAGTCTGTATCCTTTAAAGTACTTGTAGCTCGAGTTGTGGTTATTTTTGAATTTCTTTTCAGAGCTGCAAATATAGGTTACTATGCAAGGTTGACATCACTAGCTGATGTCCTCTGATATCCTCAGGTTGCACTTCTCTTTAGAAATAGCACTGGAGCCATCTCAATGCACATACTGCTCGAAAAGACTAAATAATGTTGAAGCGATATGCTTGCTTCAAAAGAAAATGTGATTTTAACTGCAGAAACCGGGAAAGATACAAATGAACTTTGGGCTGGTGCATTTGAGCAGAAACATAGCTGCTTAAATGCTGGAGGCAAGAATAATCTAAAACAACTTTGGGCTGACTTTCCCCATACAAAGCAAAATTGCCTCACATGCACTTTTACAGGTCCAGGACTCTCAAGGAACCAACACAGCACCTTTCTATCTGCCACTTGTACATGCAAGTGAGACACAATGACATACACCTGATCATACTGTGGGCTGGATATACTAAAGGATTTTCCTTATTTTGCGTCTATAGGGTACATTGTTATTACATCTGGCCTGCAAATATAGTTTTTAAATTTAAAAATAACCAATAACTTAGGGGTTTATTAAAGTGTGGTTTTTTGGGGGGTAGGTGTATGCACAGTATTCAGCACCTCCATCTGGACAGCTCCTCCTGTCAGTCTAAAAATAGAAATGTGACAGAAGGTAACATTTAAATTAATTGCTCATTTCAAATTTTTAAAATTGCTGAAAATGCAGTTGTCATATATGATGGATAAGTACTTTGGCTGGATATTTATTGGTCATCCATATGAGATTAATGTTTGTCACAAGCACAGATTGTTGTAACATGTTCTTGAAAATAACTATTTGTAGTATAATTATGATAATTATTCCTTACTATTAGACTTGGTCAGTTGGACATGTATTATTTAGCAAAGAGGTAACATAAAATATTTTATTGCATATATTTGTATGTAAAGCCTTATTTTATATATAAAAAAGCTCTGTCAAAACGAATTTTGATAACAAAAATCTCCATAAAGAATTTTTACTTATATAAACAACAGATCTTTGATGGCATAATGGCATGTAGTGTAATAGCTCAATATGTTTTTTCATTTCCCTCATGGGCACTATTAATAATACAAGACTGTGTAGAAATGTCAGTTTCTATAGCCTTGAAGATCTACTGTACATTTTTTAAAGGTATTTTTAGATGCATTTTTATCTGGAAAGGGAATAGGAAAGATAATGCTTCCATTAAAGTGATCAGGCAAGCATGCAAAAATCAGGTAGCAAAGATGTGCAGAAATGCTTGTAGCTGAAAGCCATTTTCATGTGTAAATTACATCGGTTACATATATAACAGTTTTGTAATACCTTTGGGTAATTCTGGCTATTCAGCACTGGAAATAGGGTTGTGCACACTGATCCTAAGGAAGAATGACCTGAAGGAAGAAAAAACATTTACAGAATGGTTTGTAATGTCTTTAACTCTTTTACTTGGATTCTATTTTAGCAGCCTATATTGCTTTCTGCAACTTTAATTTTACCCTCAAACAGAAATGAGTTCATTAGAAGTTAATTAAATTTAGTTTAACTGCTTCAGATCTGCTTCTCCTTTTCATTCTTAAAATAAACATTTTGTTAAAGTGAACAAGAATGAAGATCCTCTCTAGTAATGCACCTCCATGGCTCAGAGCATTAATATTTCAGCAGACATATTGGATCTAATGGAGGAATAGATGGAACCTAATTCTTTTTCTCATGCTAGTGATGAGTTTAAATCTTATTTTACATTCTGCAGTGAATTTCACCATTAGCTGAGTCCTAATGAAAATAAATGATTTTTCTCTGAAGACGAGCAGTTCACTATAGACACACAGATGGGTAATGTGACTCTGCTTGGTGCAGAACAGATGGATTCTTCCAGAACTATCAGGGCTGATGTGTGGTAGTTTTCTATACTCCATGTCTTCCTTGAGTTCATATTTGTCTGGTGAGACCGCTGGACATACGTTTGCTTCTGCAGCCCTTAAGAGCTCAAGAATCTTTATCCTATCCCCCACAAGCCTTTTTGCTTAAAATCCCTCTAGGTTTCTCTAGTTAGTTCTTTTGACATTTTTCAAGTTTTTAAAATGTTTTTGTCATTCTGCTGATCCAGCCAGAGGACTTTGGTTCAGTGTGGCTATGCAGCAGACCACCCAGACTAATGTTTTCATATCTTTGAACCATTTTTGCATAGAGGAAAACTTCTTTGTTTGATTTCATCTCACCAGGTTCAAGAATCAGTCCAGTGGCTTAAATAGAAACATGGTGGCAGAAAAAAAAAACATATGACCTATCCAGTCTGCCGATCCATCCAATTAATTTAGCATTATATTTCTCATCACTTCCTTAGAGATCCCCTGTATTTATTAGGGATGTGCAGGAGAAAAAAATTGTTTTCGGGAAGTGTTTTTCCACAAATTTCAGTTCGTGGATTGTTTGATTCATTTACATTCACGAGAAAAAAACAAATCAAGCAATTAGAAACAAATGGCGAAAAAACGAAAACAAGGCCTCCTGGGGCCTCCCACCCGAAAAAATGCCAGAGCAGGGATCCTCCCGGCCCCCACTTAACGAGTCTAGTGGGGATATGCCAGCTTCGACCTAAGTTCAGGCTGAAGGCTCGGGCTTGTGAGGGCCAAGGGCACAGTAGGTCGCTGCAACCTCAACCTACTCAAAGCTGAGGCTTTGGCCTGACCCAGAGGATGGGTCCTGCTGCCTGAGCATAGGCTGAGGCCCAGACCTAGACCCAATGCTGCAACCCAACCCGGAGGCATTTGTTTAATTTTTGGGGGTCTGGACCGAGGCCCCAGCATCGGGACCTGGCCTCCAGTTTGGGTCCTGGCATAGCGTTGGGCTGGGTCTGGGCCTCAGCCTATGCTCAGGCATCAGGACCCGGCCTGTGTCGGGACCCATCCTTTGGGTTGGGTCTCAGCTTCTGGCTTGGATCCGGGCCTAGACCCCAGCATCGGGACCTGGCCTTTGTCAGATATCCAATGGATAAGGTAAATTTTTGTTTTTTTGTTTAATTTTTGGGGGTCTCGGCCGAGGCCCCGGCATCAGCCCATGCCTCTGCCAAGACCTTGGATTCACGCATGGGCCTAGGCCACGGTCCCTACTTTTGGGTCTTTGCCTATGTTGTAGGAAAGCTCAGGTTTCGGTCCTAGAGCTAGGCCCAAATCATTAGTTTAAAACAAAACAAACATATAAGATTTGTTTCATTCTGGGGGGGGGGGGGGCCCCAAATGAAACAAATTGGCCTTATTCATCGTATTTTGTAGTTTAATTTTAAACGAATGCATATCACTAGTATTTCTCCCATGCTTTCTTGAACTCAGATACTGTTTTTGCCTCCACTACTTCCAATGGAAGGCTGTTCCATGCATGCAACACCCTCTCTGTAAAGAAATATTTCCTAAGATTACTCCTGTGTCTTCCCCCTTTCAACCTCATTGAATACCCCTTGTTCTAGAGCCTCCTTTCTGTTGATAAAGGCTCACTTCTTGTGCATGGAAACATTTGAGATATTTGAATGTCTCTATCATATTTCCCCTATCTCGCCTTTCCTCTAGGGTATACATGTTTAGATCTTTGTCTAACCCTATATGCTTTAGAGCGAAGACCACTGTCTGTTAGTAGCTATTCTTTGGGCTAACTCCATCCTGTTGATATCCTTTTAAAGGTGTGGTCTCTAGAAATGTACATAATATTCCAAGTGAGGTCTCACTATGGACTTATACAGTGGCAGTATCACTTCCATTTTTCTGCTGACCATTCCTTTCCCTATGCAGCCAAGCATCTTTCTAGCTTTTATCAGCACTTTATCCCCCGGTTTGACCACCGTAAGATCATCAGATACAATTACCCCAGATCATGCTCTTCCTTGTGCATAGAATATTTTCACCTCCAATACTGTGTCTCCCTTGGGTTTTTGCACCCTAAATGCATTACTCTGCATTTTTTAGCTTAAATCTTCACTGCCACACCTTAGACCATTCCTTGAGCTTCATAAGAACATAAGAAGTTGCCATACCGAGTCAGACCGAGGGTTGATGAATCCTAGCATCCTGTTTGCAACAGTGGCCAATCCAGGTTACAAGTACCTGGAAACTACCCAAACATTAAATAAATCCCATACTACTAATGCCTGTAATAGCAGTAGCTATTCCCTAAGTCAACTTCATTAATAGCAGTTTATGGACTTCTCCTCTAGAAACTCATCCAAATCTTTCTTAAACTGAGCTACAATAACTGTCCTAACCACGTCCTCTGGTAATGAATTCCAGAGCTTAATTTTGTGTTGCATGAAAAAGAATTTTCTCCAATTTGTTTTAAATGTGCTACATGCTAACTTCATGGCGAGCCCCTATTTCTTCTGTTATCTGAAAGAGAAAATAACTGAGTCATATTTACCCATTCTAGATCTCTCATGATTTTATAGACCTCTGTCATATCCCCTCTCAGCCCTCTCTTTTCCAACCTGAATAGCGATAACCTCTTTAGCCTTTCCTTATAGTGCAGCCGTTCCATCCTCTTTATCATTTTGGTCACCCTTCTCTGTACCTTTTCCAGTGCAACTATATCATTTTTTGAGATGAGGTGACCAGAATTGCACACAGTATTCAAGGTGTGGTTTCATCATCGGGCGATAGAGATATTATGACATCCTCTGTTTTATTCACCATTCTCTTCCTAATAATTCCTAACATTCTTTTTGCTTTTTTGACTGTAAAAGCACATTGAACTATTTCTATATATTATCCACTATGACATCTACATCTTTTTCCTGGGTGGTAGCTCCTAATATGGAACCTAATATTGTGTAACTACAGCATGGATTATTTTTCCCTGTATGCATCATCTTGCACTTGTCCACATTAAATTTCAACTGCCATTTGGATGCCCAGTCTTCCTGTCTTGCATTTTATCACAATCCACATGTGATTTAACTACTGTGAATAATTTTTTGTCATCTGCAAACTTGATTGCCTCACATGTATCCCTTTCCAGATTATTTATCATTTGCTAGATCCCTCCTCATGTTTTCCACACCTTCCTGGCTGTCCACCCTGTTACAGATTTTTGTATTGGTGAAATGACAAACCTTTCCTGACAATCCTTCCATTATGTTGCTCACAAAAATGTTGAAAAGAATGGGTCCAAGAATCAATCCTTGAGGCACACCACTAGTAACAACCCCCTCCTCAGAGAAAACTTAATTTAATACTACCCTTTATCACCTCCCTTTCAGGCAGTTTCTAATCTAGTCAGTCATTCTAGGATCCATACAAAGAGTGCACCGTTTATTTATTAGTCTTCTGTGCAGAACCGTGTCAAAAGCTTCGCTGAAATAGAAATACACTACGTCCTGTGCTCTTCCGTGATCCAATTGTCTGGTCACCCAATCAAAGAAATTGATCAGAATCGTCTGACAAAATTTACCTCTGGTAAAACTATGCTGCCTTGGATCATGCAATTCATTGGATTCCAAAAATTGCATTGCCTTCTATTTTAGCAGCAATTTCATTAGTTCACTACAGAGTTCAGGCTAACTGGCTTGTAATTTCCAGCCTCCTCCTTACTTCCACTTTTATAAATAGAAACCACATCTGCCTTTTTCCAGTCCTCCAGAACTACTCCAGATTCTAAAGAGCATTGAAAAAAACCCAAAAACCCTGGGCAGGACAGATGCTTTACTTGGGACACACTCTTTATGCACAACTACTCCAATGTCTCTACGAAAACCTTTTTCCTTACCAGTGGATAGATTTACTCTCTGAGGTCCACACTCCTGAGTGTGGGGACAAAGAATAACTCTTATATTCTGCATCTTTGCACTAAGCCCTATTTCCATCCTTTACTTCACAGCACTGCCAATTTACACTGTCTCTCCATCCAGTAAACACACAGGAGAAGAATGGTGGCTTCCAGCTTCTTTACTAATAGTTTCATTAAATGATTGAGTAATATTTACACTTCTCTCATTTGATTGATTATCAGAAATAAATAATTAGATAGCAGGTAAAATAAACTTGTGATTGCACATCTTCTAGCACAGCAATTCTCAATCAGTGTGTCAGCAAGCACCGGCAGATGTGTTACGTGCTACCCGCATTCGGTGGGGTGGAGATCAGCGCACTGGCCGCCGAAGACTGGAACACTATTGCCGTCTGAAACCAGACTGGCAGGGCCTAAGATCAAATTGCTGGCCTCTGCCAGAGACCAGGCCGGCGGGGGGACAAAGATTGGTGTGCTGAGCACCGCCGGAGACCAGGCCGGCAGGGCCCGAAGATCGGAATGCTGCTGTCGCCAGAGACCAAGTCAGTGGGGGCTGAAGATCGGAGCGCTGCTGCCGCTGGAGACTAAGCCAGGGAGGGCCGAAGATTGGAGTGCTGGGCGCCGCCGGAGACCAGGCTGGCGGGGTCCAAAGAATGGAGCACTGCTGCCGCTGGAGACCAGGCCGGCGGGGGCCGAAGACTGAGCTGTTCAGCTGGGGGCCACAGTGTGTGTGTGTTGTGTGTATTTGAAACTGGGAGAGTGCTTTTGTGTGTGTGGTGTATACGTGAGGGGGAGGGTGCTTCAGTCTGTGTGTGTGTGTGTGATAGAGCATGTGTGTGATTGAAAGCCTGTGTGTGAGAGAGAACATGTCATTGAAAGAACATGTGTGTGATTGAAAGTCTGTGTGTAAGTAAGAGAGAGAGAGCATTGTGTGATTGAGAGAGACTGGTCAGAGAGGTGATGTGTGTATGTGTGGGAATGACTGATCAGGGAGGTGACTGGTGTGTGTGAGAGACAGAAACTGGTCCTGAGGGTATGACTGGTGTGTATGTATGTGTGTGTGTGAGTATGTGAGAGAGACAGAGAGACTGGTTGTGGCCCCCAAGGAAGAGGACAATGAGGACAGCTTCAGCAGCTACTGCTGCTTCTGGTATAGCCTGCCAGGGAAAGGAGTAGGAGAACTACTGGAGAGGGTAAGTAAAGGTGTCTTTTTAAGTTCATTTTTCTTGATTGACTGGCATTTTAATTATCGGTTATTATGTGATATGTCTGCTGTTTTGAAATATTTTATTGTTCAGAGATTTTTAAAATATGTTTTAAGAGTTTTTATTTATTTTTAATTGTTAGATGTTCTGTTCATCAGCTCTTTTGAAACATTTATTCATATAGTTTTACAACTATAAAACTATGTGGGGATCTATAGCAGCTTGGTTTTTTTTCTTTCCCTAATCGGAGATGTATTGGTGTTTAGGGCCTGGTTTAATATTTGTAGTGTTGCCTTTTTATAGGTAGGGTTGTTCCATTTGCGTGCATGCCATAATGTAGGTGTAACTTTGTGCGGATTAGTTTGTGCACATTATTGCAGATTCTGGTACTATATTAAGTGCTATATTTCTGTTTCCGTTTCTCCAGTTTTGTACTACATGTAGAGTGGCTTTTTTGGGTTTCCGTTCCAGTTTCTGTCTCCATATTTATAATTTGGGGTCGTCCTATACTTGGTGAAAGTCGATTTTGTGTGTGTAACCGAGGTGAGGTATTTAGCATGTAGGCTAGTAAAATACCTCACCTTATTTGTGGTGTTTTCTCAATAGGTGTATTGGTGGTGAACTGCTGTCGTTTTATAAGTAGGGCTATTGTGCCTGGTAGTAGAGGGAGTTTGTGTTGTTGTTATTGAGATAACACCAGAATATCTTTTTTGTATGGTGAGTTGTACGTGGAATGTCCTAGTTCTGCTTTATAACCATTGCTGAGAGTCAGGGGTGGGGGTTCCTGTGGATGCAAAATGTACATTTACATTTAGCCTTGTGACAGTCATGTATTCAGTGTGTCATGCATGTGAGAACTTCTCTATCAGATGTACCCCGACAGAAAAAAGATTGAGAATCACTGTTCTAGCAAAGTCTCTTAATCACTTTGGAAGCACTCCTTATTTACACTGAAATTTCTTCTTCTCCCACTTAAATTCCTCAGATTATGTAGATTGAAATTTGTTCAGTCTTCCACCTCACAATTAAATTTTTAAATCTTCCCGCTGAAAGTGGTTAGAAAATATAAAGTCCCAGTATTTAATCAGAAATTAGTCCCAGATTTAATATCTACCAAGAAATCCTTTAGAAACACCTCAGATGGAATTAGAAGGGTACTTCACTCTCTTTCTTCATTCTGTTAACTCCTTAGGTAGCCTTTGGTGGGCACTTCTCAACCTTTTATGTAAAACTTCCCTTAGTAGCAGCAAAGTTCTTGTTACCTTTATGTTGTATATTGATTCTCCTGGTAGTGCACTTTTACTGGATCCCTTGCTTTAGAAAGAGTTTGTAATACTTCTGTTTCTTCCTGGATGAAAGACTTCTTCCTTCTTACTGACTCTCAGGTACCATGGATTATCATTTCCAAGTGGAAAAAAATATTAGTTGCACCCAAAAAAGGGAAACATTAAGCAAGAAGCAGGAAGGGTGGAATAAAACTTCCTTGCCTCCAAACAGAGGAGATGGTGCAACAAGACAGTTAATGAAAAAGTATAATTCCTCTGCACTGAGGCGCCGGACAGCTTAAATCCTCTAGAGGAAAGACAAAAGACTGCAAGAATCTTCCCTCACACATGATCTAACCTTGCGCAGCAGATGCCCCAATCCACTGTGAAGGGATATCAAGGCTCTCATAGGGAATTCTCAAAAATTGACTTAAGTGTCCAAAGCAAGCTTAAAAGCTGGATGGATGAGTCAGCTGAGGCTGGCTCCTAAATGGGAAAACTTCCTTACTCCAAATCGCATAACTGAGAAAACAATTACACAGCAGGAAGCTGCAAGGTCCTGACTGCTTGAAAGTCTAACTAAAAATCCGCAAAGATAGTAGGTGCTTTGGGATGATAAACAACTAGGACATGCCATCTGCATGTTCCAAAATGGGGGAGCAAAACCTCTAAAAGTCTCTCGGTCGTTTCCTATTTAACCTCCGCAGCTTAATGGTACACTCCTTTAGTAAGGGGAAATTAAAGGTCCGTTATACTTAGTACCCTTGGATGTATCCTAACTGGCCCCATTGCCTTACCTACTTTAAGTTTAGTTAACTCCTCATGAACACACTGTTCTGAAAATCGATTTGATGTTTACCTCACTTCCAATCTTATTTGTGTTTGGTTTATGTGGTCCTGTTCCAGGCCCTTCCACAATGAACACCGAACAGAAATATTTGATCAGCAACTTTGCTTTTTCCTGAACAGCCTTTACATATTCCTCCCCTTTTATCTTTGAGTCTCATAATTTATTTATTTATTTATTTATTTGAAGAGTTTTATATACCGTTATTCGGTAAAGCCATCATAACGGTTTACATAGTGAACAAATATATCTAAGGAAATTTTGAAATATTATTATAACATTGAGAACATTACAGTAAAACATAAAATAACAATTCTAGGAAGTAATGTAAGGTTGGAAGAGGAGGGAAATGAGTTAGATAGTAAATTATAGTTCTTAGTTCATTTGAGAGTTGGTATGAGCAGATTATTGAGGGTCTGTGAAAAATTTGCAAAACAGTAAAGTTTTTAGGTCTTTTTTGAAGGTTTTTATGTTGTGTTGAGTTCTCAGGTCTTCAGGTAGAGTGTTCCAAAGATTGGGGGAGGCGATGGAGAAGGCTCTTTCTCTTGTTGATGTTAGATGAGCATCTTTGATGGTGGGGATTAATAAGTAGTTTGAGTTACTGGATCGTAGATTTCTTGAGGAGTTTTGAAGAGTTATGTTAAGGGTGTTTAGGCCTTGATGATAGTTGTTAAGGATTTTGTAGATGATAGTCATGGATTTGTATGCAATTCGTGCAGTAATAGGGAGCCAGTGAAGTGAGGATAAAATGGGCGTAATATGGTCATTTCTTTTTGTTCCAGTTAGGACTCTAGCAGCGGAGTTCTGAAGTATTTGGAGTGGTTTGAGGGAAGAGAAGGGTATTCCCATTAGTAGGGATTTACAATAATCGAAGGTGGAGAAGATAAGAAGCTGAGGGACGGTTCTGAAGTCATCAGTGTTGAGAAATGGTTTAAGATGTCTTAGGGTAAGGAGTCTGTGGTATCCTTCTTTGATTTTATTTGAGATGTGGTTCTTAAAGGATAGGTCTTTGTCAATGATAATTCCAGGGTTCCTGGTGTGCAGCTTTTGCACTTTCTTCTATCATTAACATATCTAAAATAAGAAAAAAAAGGTCTTGTCCCCCCTGTTTTACCATATTTGCTATTTCTGTTCCAGTTGCAAACAGAAAATGTCCATTATTGACCTTTACAAGATTTGCTTTCAGTTTTTGGTACAAGGCCAGGATACCTTTGGCTGTGATATCTGCCTGAAGATGTTGCCTAGAGTGGTTTGCTCCCAAAAGAATAGGCTCTTGTCTTTCCTTGCCAGTGAGCTAAAGTCCAGATAGATAAAACCAAATTGGCATATGCAGTTTGCCAGTTGAGATGCTTCCACTTTGGGTAGATGAACATACATATTTCCATGTGCAAGCTAACAGCAGATCCCAATCACAACCCCCTACTGTCCTTACCCACCAACCTTTTCCTATCACTCTTTTCCATATCTGTCTAAAGCATGCTTGAAATCAGTTAAAAGTACTGATGGTCACCTCTGTTGCTAGACCTGGTTTTGTCATCTGCAACTTTGATTCTTATAAGATCAATTCTTAATCTAACATACAGGCCCCTTTTCATGTCTTATCACAATACCTAGTGGTTAGGTTCCTTCATCACTTCCTTTAGTTGAATCTTCCTGCAGTGTCATGGGGACACCGATATGATTCTTACCAGCTGATGAAAGCCTCCTTCCAGCCTCTAGACTCGTCAGCTCAACCTGCTAGGTCGTGTTGGTGGTGTTCATTTCAGGCATTTTTGTGAGTTCCAGGCCCTAGTGACTTGACCATCTTTTAACATAGTTCTTCATTATGGGGTGGTACTCTGCACTCATTTCAAGTTCCTGCCTATAGTGGTGTTGAACTTCCATGTTGATCAGTTGATTATCCTGTCATCATTTTTCCCTAGGCTACAGGTCGATTAAGGTGCTCAGGCTCTTTGTTCCATGGATTGTAAGAGTTAATACGTTTCCACTGGAGCAGACTCATACCCATAGAAAATCCATCCAGTTATTTGTGTTTTTGGACCCTACCAGATCGCGGCATGTGTGTTGTCTTAAATTGATCAGTTGTTTGTATCTCCTCCTGTTATGCCCGTGCAGATCTGACTTGAGAGTGATCTGTTAAGACTCATAATGTAAGGGCCACCTAATGTTTGCATCCACTGAGGTGATGATGAGACTAGATTGTTTTAATTTGGTTCATGATTTTTCTGACAGTTTAATGAATGCTAAGGATGGTTACACTTTCAGTATTTTAAGCAGCACTTTGTTTTCTGTCTATGTCAGTTTGCTTTATGTTTATTTAATTTTATGTAAATGTTTTCTTTTTACTTATTTTATGATATGTATATATTTTGGAATCCTCTGTGATCCTTGGAATATACAGAATACAAGTATTTATTTATTTATTTATTTATTTATGAACTTTTAATATACCGATATTCATGGGACACATCATACCGGTTCACAATAAACTCATGGAGAAAAGGAAATTTAAAAGGCTACATTATGGAGCTTATTCAATAGTCTCTTCTCAATAGAACTTAGACATTACCTTTCAGTGTGACAGTGAGTATAGACTGTCCATTCTCCATAGTCTTTTTTTTTTTTTTTTTTTAAAGTCAGGGCCTATTTTATAATTTCAGATTGTCTTCCCTGTTTAAAAAAAATTACAAAATGTAAAGATTTTTTTTCCCCCAACGAAAATTATGTCCTGCTCAATAGAGGGGTTTTTATTGTTACCTTTGTTTGTTGAAGAGCACCCTTGGCTGTGGAAGCCCATATTTGTGAATTTGGTGAACTGCTTGTTTTCAGAGAATGCAAATTTGCTTACTTTATTACAGGTGTTTTTTGAAGACAGTCGCTCACCGGTCATGCAAACCTTCTCTCTTCCCCTTTGGAGTTGTTCTCTAGTCAGAGCTACTACATAGAACCAAGGGGAGTCCTGGGGGCTGTGACACTGCAGGAACTGCTATGCATAAGCAGTAAAAAGGCTTTTATGCCTGTTCAGAAAGCTGTGGAAGAATTTGTCCATTCAGCACTCTTGTGTGTGCAACTTGTGAACTGCTGTCTTTAGAGAACACCTGCTTGCTTTCTGTTTTTTTTTCTTTTAGAAATAGTAATACAGGAATCAAAAAATGTGAATGCTTTCACTATGCTTTCTTCTTTTGTCTTTTAGTAAGAGCTGGTGTTTCTGTTGAGAAAAAATGCTTGTGTTCTCTGTAATCTAATTCTGATCTGCTGACTCAGTTCTCTTCTCATCATTCATCTGCTTTGTACAGATGTCCTCTTCTGATGCTGTTCAGGCTTTGCCATCTTCTCCTTCTCTGCAAGCTGCTGCTGAGAAGAACAAATTAGAGGTATCTTATTTTCTAGCATGTCATTTTTATTTTTTTTTTTTTTTGGCAGACAGCAAGTTGTGTTGTGCTGCACAGATGATTTGCAAACCTGATGGAACATCATTTTCCTAATCTTTAGTAATCTCATTTTTGTTTTTGTCTGGGGGTCCTCTGGTATTCCGGCTAGAGATCCCTATCACACTTTCTTCATCTTTCCCCAGACTTATATAAGTGAGCATGAGTCTATAGCACAGAGATTTGGCTCAGGAGGGTTTCCAGCTAATTTACCCTTTTGGGATGTTTTATTAATTGCCTCAATCCTTCTTCATAATACAGTTATACAATTGGTTACTGTACCTCATAGTGTTTAGGGATTGTTTACTGATCTTTTTAAAAGCTGAGGATATCTGCCCGAGAATGGAATTGGCACCATGCAATCTTTAAGCAGGAATCCCAAAGTATCTCCCAGCCTTGGGTGTGGAGTATGATTTTACAAATGCACTGCAGCACCTGCATCTATTGTTTTAATTGATGCTTTTACTAGAATTTAAAATTTTCAAATGTGCTATCCCAGAAAATCTACCTGCACACATTCACACTTATTTATTTGAATAATTTTATTCCACTTATGATGGCACATGCTAAGTGGAATACAATACATATATTGAAACATGTTAGCATTTTAAAATTACACTTGCACACTTATCCTTCCAAACCCTGCCCTTGGGATCGCCTCCTCTCATTGCAGGCAAAGGTACATGGGTATAGGTGGTATGTGCTTATATATTTATCTGCAGATAGGGTGAGCAGCGTTATAAAAGGTGATTTTTGTGAGAGAAGCTCTGTTTTATTCACAAAATGGCATTTACAATTACTCTGTTAATGCACTGTTCCTTCTGGAGATGAGTAAAGTACCCAAGTCATTCTGCTTCCATATGAGTATGATGAAACAGGTCCTTGGCTCCTTCCCCTTCCCACCCCACCGCCTGTCTGAGTTTCAAGCTATTCCTAATAGAATATACATGAGGTCTCTGGTCTCCAGTGTATGTAAATTTATCTTATGAATATTCATTAGGGCTATCCTGAAAATCTGACTGGCTAAGGAGGACCCAAAAAACTGGTCAGAACACCACTGCCCTATTTAATGTCACCAGTCATTCAATTTTGAACAAATAACCATATTGCCTCTATCTAGCTTTTATGATATGAATACTGGCCTAGTGCCCTGGTTTTCTGTGTCTGCTTTAATAATTGAAGATTTTTTTTCCATTTTCTGCAGTAATTGGTTCTGTATCTGTCTGTTAAAGAAATAAAAAAAAAAATATATATTTTCAAGATTACTCTGTAAGCCCAGTCTATGGTCTTGTTATATTCCCTTGAGGCATTGGGAAGGTCTGTTTAGAATTTTGCAAAGCTTTTTTCTTTTTGGATTTCACTTTTGATAAGTAACATTAAATTTGCTTCTGATAGAAATGGTGCTCTGAAAAGTTTGTACCTTATAGCAGAGATGTACATTATGTAAAAAACTCTTCTGAAATATGGTTGAGGGAACTTATTCAGTCATTTCTCAGCATGTCTGTAATTTGTTGTTTTCCATAGTCAATGTAATTGCAAAGAATACATAGGACATTGTGGAGCAGGTCACAGTAGCTTTTCAATTCACAAGTACCACTACTGTTGCACTTTAATTGTGTAACCCCCACCCCAGGAAGGGAACCACACTTCCTTGCCTTGCTGAGCACTGAACCACTTGATGCATGGTGTGGGAAATCAGGTTCTATGATTTGGGGGTAGGGCCACTAAAAGATTCAAAAGTCCACACCAAAGAATGTGTTCCAAACAAAAATAGTTACTGATCAAAAGTCTAGTAGTGACATAATTAAGGGAAATCCCTAGAAAAAAAACCCTCAAAACAGGATGTAGTTCTTTAGTTTTCACAGGCAATCAAATCCAAGCTTGAATCCTTATTCTTCTTAAGTGAGATTCAACTCGCTAAAATCCTGGTGTCTCTCCAAAAAGATCTTTATTTCTTTAGCTTCACAAAGAAAAAGTACAGGATCCCATTCTTATCTTACTATTAATTACTCACTCTCTAGTGGCAGGCTTGTAAAAAGCAGTCCTCTCCCCGATTTCTGGATTGGATTCCTCCCTTTCTCCACCTTTCACCAGTCCTACAGGAGCTCACCCTCTCCTTGAGATCCAAAAGCTCAGCCCTTGGCTACTCTCTCTGATGTCTTCAACCACTCCAAAGCACTTCCTCTCCTATTGATTTAAGGCCTCATCCTTTTTACTCCTTAGATACTGACCCAAGCTTTGAGGGATGGAACTCTTGCCATTCACGTGCACACCTACACCCCCTGTTGGAAAAATCCTCTTTTTTTTTTTAAAAGAAAGGCCTAATTACTAGTAAAGTCAAGAAACCCTTACAATTGTATACCACTATGCCAAACTTTTTATATAATCAGCAACATCCAGGAGTGGATATGATTAAATTCACGCATGTAATCACATTGTTACAAGAAGAGTGTGAGACTCCTCCACCTATCCAAAGTGCCTATACGCTATGCCGACTCTCCCCCTCTCCCCCGGGGGCCTTAAAATCCCCTACCAGGAACAAGGTACACACTTACCACTCCCAGTGTTTCCATCACTGCTTCTGATAGAGCAGTAGCATATAGCCAGATAACCTTAGGCAAGTATATTCAGCACGATGTTCATCGTGCTGAATATCCGTGACAGATTTTCTGGCTAACATTAGCTGTATAACTTGTCTGCTTTCTGGCTTACTGAATATGGACATCACTAAATCTAAACAAATTCCTAAAAAGGGAGAAATTCAGAAGGAACACATCAGCCTCTGTTCTGCTTCGCTTAGAAATCAGTGATTGGCTTAGGTCATTGGATTCGAAGGACATTTTCACACACATACCCATTCATCACAATCATAGGGCAATGCCTCTGGTTCACAGTAGAAAAAGAACATTTTCGGTACAAAGTTCTCCCAGCAGCTCCAAGAGTGTTCATTAAATGCCTAGTTGCTGTTGGGCACATCAGGAAAAAACAGTGTGCTACTTTTTCCATACTTACACAACTTGCTAACATTGAGCAGATACAGAAAGGGAAGGTCAACACAAGATATACTATTCACACCCTCCTTGCTCTGGTGTTTGTGAGAACCTAAGAAAAATACCAGTTTACACCATCCATCCAGTTGGAATTCATAGGAACGTTCTTGGATAGATGAAAAGGAAAAGCCTTTCTCCCCTTTTACAGAATGAACACATTGATGCAGTTACCTGGGTCCCTCTCCAAGAAGGTGGGAATTCCAGCCAGAATGTTAATGGACATATTATGTTACGTGGCAGTCAGAATCTGTTACTCCGTTTTCTTGCTTACATATGAGAATAGCGCAATGGCATCTAAAATTATATTGGAATCAATACTTCTAACCCCTGTCTCATAAGGTTCTACTTTTCTCTCCTCTTCTGTGTTCTCTGAAATGATGAGCTTGTCCATCTCATTTCCTGGCTGGTTATTCTCTCTTTCACAGTGTCAGATGACTGTAACCACAGACTCCTCCAGGCAATTTATTGATACAATTTATTTGCACTGAACTTGGTGCAATTTATTTGCACGGAACTTGTTCCAGATATGAGCAAACACTGTACATCAACATCCTGGAATTAAGAGCCATATTTAATGCTCTCCAAGCATTCAAACTCTTCATAAAAGGAAAAGTAATTGAGATACAGATGGATGGCATAGTAGCAATATTTTTTTTGCCTAGGAGATGGATTACATTGAGGTAAATGCTTTAGTGTATTGCCCAATTCCATATTTGAGGCATCATGTTTAACCTTTTGAGTGGTTCGAGTATCTGCTTCAATGTTAGCAAGTTGAGTCTTCACCTTCAACCTTACAAGTGGTCCCTTCACCCAGTGATACTACAGTCTTTTTTTTTTCAAATGGGGAACTACTTACATAGATCTTTTTTGCAGCTTACTTTAATCACAAACTTCCATTCTGTTGGTCCACGAGGCCTGCCTCAGATGCCATACCATCAGATGTTTTTGTAATATCTTAGACAGGAAAACTGATGTATGCTTTTCCACCAGTTCCTTTTATTGCCAAGACATTTTACTAACTAAGAATGGATAAAAGAAGATGATACTAGTAGCACTCTTTGGCCTCACCAAATATGGTTCCCATGATTACAAAGATTAATACTCACCAAGCCAATCCAGCTTTCACTTCGCTTGGCTTTTTTAACATAATTCAACAGCACACTTCTTCACACCAGCCTTCGATCTCTAGCTCTCATGGCATGGATATTGAATACAATGCCTTTGCCTTCAGATGTAAAGGAAATACTGCTGACAGCAAGAAGACCATCCATTAGATGTTCCTATGGCTCAAAACCAAGATCCCTTCCAATGTTCAACTTCATCTGTTCTTCAATATCATCTTGATTTGTTTAAATCAGGACTAAAGTCCAATTCTGTAACAGTACATTTGAATGCCATTGTTGCATATTAAAAGGCCTTCTGGTATCTTACCTCCCTAAAGTAGCCAGATTGGTTAAACTCCTACTCCATCTTGATCCTCCTATTAAGAGCCCTCTCACACAATGGAACCTTAACCTAGTCTTATCAAGCCTTATGCTTCTCCCTTTTAGCCTTTGGCAACTGCACATATAAAATTTGCAGCTTGAAAGGTGCTATTTTTAATAGTAGTAACATCCAAAAAAAGAGTGCGTGAGTTACAAACTTTAGAAGCACACTCCCCTTATACCCAGAAATTTAAAAAATAGGATAAGTTCTGAGAACTACATTGTTTCTTCCAAAGGTTGTATCAATTTTCCTTTCCATCTGTCAGTCTATAATACTTTCTACATTTTTTTCAAAACCTCATTCTAGCAAAGCAGTGCATTCACTTCATTCATTGGATTGTAGAAAAGCTCTACTATTTTACATGAATAGAACTAAATCTTATAGAAAGTCTTCTTACCTATTTGTTTCCTAAAAGCAAGGGTGAGAGTTAAAAAAACAAAAAAACAAAGCAAACAAACCTTTCAACCTGGATATCGAACTGTATATCCTTGCAAATAAAGTAAAAGCTCATCAAATACAAGCTATCGCAACTTGTATAGTTCATCTGCACTTTGACTCATTCAGGAAATTTGTAAGGCAATAACTTGATCATCCATTTATACCTTTTGTCAAATATTACTATCTAGAAGAGGACTTTTGCAGCGACTGTGCCTTTGGGCAGAAATTGCTGAAGTACCTGTTTAGCTAAGTGCTTCAACTCTCCCTCCATCCACTCTTCAACCAGATTATATAATCCCAACTTTCTTCAAATTACTGTATTTCATACACAACCCTCAGATATGGAATCCCCACTTGTGTGGCTGAATTTGACCCTGCTTGTCCACAGAGACAGCAAAGTTGCTTATCTGTAACTAATGTTCTCCATAGAGAGCAGATCAAATCAGCCACAAATTCCAACCTCCTCCCCAAAGAGTTGACGTTTGCTAGTGAAAAGACTGAAGAGACTTGAGCAATGTGGCTGTAGAGAAACTTTGTCTTTCTGAGCTCTGAGAGAGCACTTCTGCAACAGCACCTTCAGATAACATCACCCACTTGTGTTGCTCATTTGACCTGTTGTCCATGAAGAACACCTTTTAGAGGTAAGGAACTTTGCTTTCCCTGGTAGAAGGCTAGAAGAGAAATCTAAGAATGAACTCTTCAGCTCCACTCTAGCACTACAAGGAGATACTGCAGTAGTGGTAGCTGCATTTTTTCTCACCTAGATCCTGACTCGCATCACCTCCATGATATGACTAAACCCTATAGTCAACTGACAGGGCAATTCCTAAGCAGTTTTTAAAGTTTAAGTATTTCTGATAATTTTAAAATCTATTGGCCAAAGGAATATTTAGTTAACTTATTGACCATATAAAATATAATTGGCAAAAAATTGGCTCTATGTTTTATAAGTTTCAATTCATTTGTATTCTGTTTCTCATATCATTGTTTTTTCATGCAAATGCTATGGGCATTAAATTAAAAAACAAAACATAATCTCCTGAACTGATCAAAGAATCCTGAAAGTTTCTAAACTGAATGGGATCCAGAAGCAAGTCTAAAATCTTCACCATAATGTTAGTTAGGCAAGGCAAATTGAGAGAATATTATTTCTATCCTGACCTGCAAAGTTTTTTTTGTTTTTTTTTTTTTAAATGTAAATATTTTTAGTGAATGTCAGTTTTTATGAAAGATGCTTGTATGCACTGGAAACAGAAGGTCCTTGATTTATCCACAGAACAGGTACAGCATAGGCAGTGACTCTGCAAGCTGTTATGTACTGTCCTGCCAATGTACTTCAGCCCTACTTTGGCATGCCATCTCTACAGTTGAGTGGATAATTTAGTCTCCATAGGCTATCCTTTGCCTTGGCTAAAACTGCCAGGAAGGGCACCAGTTTTTTTTCCCCATTATAATGATTTTTAAGTGATATTGACACCTGTCAATTGACACCTAGACTCATGCTGAGACCATCCATTGATTTCACATTGGTTGACAAATAATATTGTCTTTTTCACTATCTCATTTGGATTTGACTTGGTAGCATCAGGATGAAAGACTTTGTATCTGTATCTTTTACAAATTCAGATTAAGTAAAAGAAACGCACTCAAATAACGGGAAACATCTAATATTATAGAAGGCTAACATCTTTCAAGCAAGCCTTCAAGAATACTAAAATCCCTTCTTCAGTAGTCCTTAAAGATAGCATTTTGAATTTTTTCAGTCTTAGATATTTCTAGTTGGTTACTTTATTAGTTTTCTTTTCTTATTTATTTTTGAGTAGATTAAAACTATACTCCCTGTTTAATATGAAAATTCACCAAACCATATAGTCTCCCTGCCCAGCTGTTGTATTTCAGGCAGTACAAAGCACATGCAAATAGTTTATTCAGTCAGCGAATTATTCCTCAGTGTCCTTACTTGCACTGTTACAATATTGATTTGTTTAATTCTGTTCAGTTCAATTTTGCATAAGGCACCATTAATAATTGTCTTTATAACATTGCTTTTATAGATGGAAAAGGATAAAAGGAAGGAAGATAAAAAGAGAGACAGAGAATCAGAAAAACCTCCTAAATCTTTAGCAACTGAAAAGGTAACATTACGTTTTCATTTATTTAAGAAGGCTTTACGAGTGATTGCATCTCTTTCCTTTTTGTGAGTCTGTCATTTAGAAAGCAAGTAAATTAGAGCTGGTTGGAAAGAGTTGAATTTTAAGTAAATGAATCATAATGGCAAGGTTCATTACATTTATTCCTAGAGTATTTTGGAATTGGTAGAGTATCAAAGTTATTTCTACCAACTGAGTGCTGCTTTATTAGGGTAAGGGACTTCCTGTGGGTTAACAAGTATGGCTGTCAGACAACAAAAGTGCCCCATTGGTTACAATTTAGCCATTTAAAGGCATGTTTTTTTCTTGAATTCATGTTTGGTTTGCATAGTATTTTAAATAAAATGTATTTCTTGCAGTCATTTCATTCTTGGGTATATAATGAAGCGTTCTTAAGCTAGCTTCCAGTAAAGTAGTTAAATAAGTTTAGTTTACTTGAAGCACATATGAGAAGTCACTGCTTATCTCTGTGAAAAAAATGAACATTGAAAGTATCCTTTCTACTTTAATAACTGTGTTTCAACAACTTTGGGGTTTGTTCAGGAAAGGAAATAAAAGAGCAAAGATAGTTTTACCGCCAAACCTAGTGCATGGAGATAAGGACTCAAAACTGCTAACTTGTTAAATGAGAATGGTGGAATGCAATATACTGGTTGTAAAAATATCTTATTGGATTGGTATCATACTCCAGAATAGTTTAGTTTTTGGAACTCCTATGTATATCTATTCAGTGCTGCATTATGTATAGAAATAAGTAGTAGTAGAGTTTTAGCTGCATGCCTGGTAGGAAAGAAAAGTATAAATCTTAACTGTGGCGCACAGTGATTAATCAGAAAGTGACATGTGAAGTAACCTGAAGAAGGCCTCATTGTGTTCTCCCAGTCAAAGACGAGCACAGCAGTTTTGATATTAGTGTATATTTCAATAAGGGCAAGTGGGTATAGAAGAAGCATTGGAAACCATGCCTCTGATGACTGACTTTTGTGCTAGAAAGGAAGGAGTAAAACTAGATATCTTCCCATTTAATTATCCTTTGTAAGGTATCTTTTTTTTTAAACGTTTATGAAAACTGGACCAAAACTACGGATCCCGGCTATCTTGAATACCTTCTCATGAGCTGAAGATTGTTGAAACTATATGCAAGCCATATAATTACAGAACAACCGAGTGTTTTGAATCATCTAATTAGAAAGTTTTGCAATTAATAACAAATACAAAACCAGCATTGTATGTTGGTCATTATTATTTGTGACTTAAGCTTTATGATCAGGTAGGTAAGCTTCTAAATATATATAAGATTAAAATAGGTCCAGTGATTCAGTTAAAAGTAGTAATTACTAGTCATGTCAAGTTCGTAAATAAGTCCTTTGATTTCCAATTTTTACTTCTGAAGTCAATTCTACAAATTTTAGAAATTAAGTATTTTAACCTGCATTTCTAATACAGTTTAAAAGATTATGATGATTAAAGTCTGTTTAATAAGATTTATTAATTGATTTACACCATAATTTTTATCATCATGATGTCACTGAAAACAGTTGTTGAGTTTTCATTACAGCCTGATGTTTTTTGTTGGCTTGCCTTTTAGATCAGAAGGTGTTATGTGCTGATGCCTGAAATTGTATTTTTTTTTTTTTGGTTGAACCCAGAATCAAATCTAAAATTGTTCGAAGGTCTATCCACTAAGAAATAAAAATTACTGACTTCCAACAGTTATATA
Organism: Rhinatrema bivittatum; assembly: GCF_901001135.1. Classification (NCBI taxonomy): domain Eukaryota; kingdom Metazoa; phylum Chordata; class Amphibia; order Gymnophiona; family Rhinatrematidae; genus Rhinatrema; species Rhinatrema bivittatum. The sequence continues at coordinate 392,030,470 of NC_042617.1, read as the reverse complement.
CCAGTGTAATAGCTTTAAAGATAAAAGATTTAAGTGTTATCTGCCATTGCTGACCTCATAGACTCTTGTATATTTCTGGATGTTCCAGAAGCCATTAGAATATCAGGGAGTCTACAGATGGTCCACCCTGGAAGCTAGATGGAATAATGGCCTGCTTTGACCTCTGGACTAGGACGATGGTGGCCATAGGGTTTCAGCCTGGAAAAAAAAATGAGAGAAAAAGATTCAGGTCAGGGCCTAAATAAGGCCACAGCAAATTTACAAAGGCACCGTTACTGGTAACACACATGGTTACTGGTAACTCACACAATATTGTGTGAGAACCTGACATGTCAAACACTCATTGATATTGGGAAACACACAAATACTTACTGGAGCATGCAGGAGGACCCATCAGGGATATTCTGTGGAATCTCACTACTAGCCTGGGAAGACCAGTAATGGCAGCTACACAGACAATGGTCCTGCCCTCTCCTGCTGTCGTGGATCTTTGAAGATGTATAGTATGCAATGCAGCTTCAGGTTATTGCAACAGATCTATTTAAAGGGGCCTTGTATGTACAGCTGAGGCACATGGTGCACTTATTACTTACAGTGAACAGCAATTTTTATAAAAGGAGCAAGAAGAGGGAATAGCAAAAGTCACCCTTTTGAATCCAGACATGACATGACATATATCTTTCTGGATTTCATAGCTGTTTGCTTTTCTCATGATATCTGGTATCCCTATACAGATCTGTACAACCAGGAGATTATTCTATCACATATGTGAAAGATGGATGTGATGTGCATGTTGGATTTGTGGCATATTGTGGACTCTTGGTCCCTGTACTCGATGTAGGGACGTAAGGTGCCATCTTTTTTCCCTACAAAAAAGAATCCTGCACCAGCCGGGGATTTGGAGGGTCTGATGAATCCTTTTTGAAGGTTCTCTTGTATATAGGTGGACATGGCCTTAGTCTCAGTTGCAGAAAGAGGGTAAACTCTTCCCTTTGGAGGCTCCGTATTAGGTTTCAGGTTTATAGCGCAGTCAAAAACTCTGTGCGGAGGGAGTACATCTGCTGCTTGTTTAGAGAAGACATCCTGGAAGGAGGCGTATTGTGGAGGTAAGCCAGGTAACGATGGTGTAGTGGGCACGCAAATTAGTGGCGAGACTTCTGCGAGACACTGACCATGTCAGCCAGGTCCCCACTGAGATAATTCTAGCGTAGCCCAATCAAACTGTGACATATAATTTTGTAGCCAAGACAGTCCAAGAACCACTGGGTGCATGGCCTTTTCCAATGCGAGGAAGGAAATGGATTCAGAGTGTAAAGCTCAGGTGCACAGGCCAGTGGCCTGGCTAATTAATGAAACTTCTCCAGGAAGTGGTTCCCCATGGATTGAAGACAATAGCAATGGCTTAACTATTGGTGTGGTAGGAATCTGTAGATGTTCTACTAAGCGTTTTAAGATGAAATTTCCTCCAGCTCCGGAGTCTATGAGAGCGAGGGTCTGAAATTCAAGGCTTCCGCAGAGTAGTGAGACTGGTAAAGATAATGGAGGAGTTGGAGAGGTGAGGCCTAGGAGAAGACCTCCTGCAGATCCTAGGCCCGCCAGTTTCCCGGACAGATGGGGCAGGTTTGGACGGCGTGGCCTGATTGGCCACAGTACATGTATAATCCCATGCATTTGCGAAAATGTCTTTCTTTAGAAGTTAAATGATTTCGGCCTAGTTGCATAGGCTCGTCTTCTTCTAAGGGAGCAGACAGTAGGCTTGAGGCAATTGGCACAGGTTTAGGATGGTTAGCTCCCAAGGCAGACTTTCGAGGACTCTTACCCTCTTGAGTTCGTTCTCAAATACGGCGGTCAATTCTCCCAGCCAATTCCATGAGAGACTCAAGGATATCAGGCAGATCACGAGCCACCAGTTCGTCCTTCAAGTGAGAGTAGAGGCCCTTCATGAAGATAGCACATAGACATCCAGTGTCCCAGTGTAGTTCGGTTGCTAAAGTCTTGAATTCGATCACATAGTCTGTAAGAGGCTTATTACCTTTCTGGAGGTTAAGCAGAGCAGATCCAGCGACGGTCTGCCGACCCGGGTCATCGAAGACAGACTTAAAAAGTTTCAGAAATCCTGATAGGTCATTCAGGATAGGATCTTCACGTTCCCATAGTGGTGAAGCCCAAGCCAAGGCTCTTCCTTCAAGTAGAGATAGGATATAGGTGGTCTTGGAAACTTCCGTGGGAAAGAGGGTAGGCTGTAAAGAAAAATGCATACTGCATTGTTTGACAAACCCTCTACACATCCGTGCTTCACCGGTGAAGTGGGTAGGCGTAGATAACGCTATGGTGGTATTGACAGTCACCATCGGAAACAGCAGTTCTTTTACTGGAGTTGCTGAAGTATTCCATTGTGCATGTAAATGATTGAAGGCAGTAGCTAGGCTTTCCAGAGACTTTTGTTGCTCGATGATCCTCTGGGCTATGCCAGGAATGGCCTGCAAGGCCACGAGTTGAGCCAAGTCCATGGAGTTAGCAATCTGTTGGGTTTGTGGCATATTGTGGAGTCTTGGTCGAAGTGGCGATGACTCCTCCCACGGGGAGGGGCCCCATGGGGAACCACAACAATAGGCTAGACTCTAGTAAGCAGACACTGAGGAAAGAAAGCTTTATTGTACTGCTGATGTAAGTTGAATCTTGCTTCAAGGAAGGGGGATAGAACTGTAGGCCAGCGATATCACAGTAAGCTCAGACAGTCTCTATAGATGATGGTCTCACCCGGATGTAGCAAGGTTGGGTAGTGTTCTGCAGCGCAGGATAAGCCAAACCTGAAGAGTGGAATAAGAAGAACTGGAGCGTAGCGATACTCACAGAGTGGCAGTGCTGGTAACTTCCTTGGTAAAGGAATGGAGAGAGGGACCAAGGTCCGAGGTACAGGGTAACCTGAGCAGGATAGGCCCTCGAGGAGCGAGTACCTAGGAGCGCCGAAGGATCCTGGAAGAAAGTAGATAGGACCCCCGAGGAGCGGGTGTCCTAGGTTAGGTAGTTGAACCCTGAAGGGCAGATAGAAGCGAGGGACCCCTGAGGAGCGGGTACCCAGAGCTTCCTTAGGAGCAAGTTATCCCGGAGGGTAGAGAGGAATCCAAGCGAGCAGCTTAGAAGCGGTCAGAGTAGCAAAACCGAAGTCCTTGCTAACTCATTGGGCTATAGCGGAGCGGAGGTTAAAATATCCGGAGGTACTGATGTCATGCGGTGGGGACGCCCCCGAGGTTTCCTCTATGACGTATTGAAAAGCGTAGGTGGCGCATGCGCGCCTAGGAGGCCTCAGGAAGAAGCATGGCGGATGGGGACGCCCATGCTGTGTCGGAGATGATGAGAGTTTCGGCAATCAGTACCGGAGGCAGCCATTCTTCCCAAGGAGGAGGAAAAGGGTAGAAGAGAGGTGAGGCAGAACAGTCGCAGCCGTCTGCGACAGTGTAGGTTTCCTGATTTTTGACACAAGTAATATATGAATACTGAGACCTCATATGAGTATATACCAAAATCTTTCTAATTGATGTTGCAGAGGAGATTCCATGCACTTCCCACTGCCACTGCTGCTCTATATGGATGTGTTGAACGCAGTTGTGAGCTGTCAGGCCATGGAAGAACTGACTCTTGAATATTCATAATAAGCAAAAAGTGTGCTTTTCCATCTGAACAACTACTGTTGCATCTTTTAGTGCAAGAGAGCTGCTTTTTACTTGAATAGAAGGATTTTTGATACATTTGCTTTTCATGATTGCAGTTTTTCATGTTTTATAACTATAATACCCCCTCCCCCCAAATGAAGTTTCTTATGCTTCTTAATTTTCCACACAATGGGATCCTGGTGTTTTTCCAGAAGAAAAGCTTTTATCTCTTCACACTCAAAGAAAAACTGCAGAATCCCCTTACTCTTTCGTGCACAATTATTCTCTGGTTTCAAGCATGTGAAAGGCAGTTCTCGCCCCAATTTCTTGGTTAAGCTCTGCTTCCTTCCACTCTTTACCAGTCTTACAGGAGAGTGCCCGCTCCTGCAGAACCCAGTGGGACCCCTGAGCAGAGCCCAGCCTCTTGGCTGCTCCCCCCGAGTCCTTTCAAGATGTCTCTTTATATTTTAACTCCAAAAGCTCCCTCTGACTACTACTGTAACTCATAGTCACCATTTATACTTCCATACCGACTTGCCCTTTTTGCAGATGGATGCTCCAGCCATTTAGATACACAACGTGCTCTTGAACATCCCATTGCTAGAAGATTCCTCTTTTTAAAGAATTCATTGGCTGATGTTCTACCAGTAAGGGCTGTATTTCCTTACATACCTTTACAAGCTATTGGTGTGTGTTTCTCTAGGAGGTTTTCTAGGAATCATCTGTAATGATTCCTAGAAAAATAAAATTTCCATGTTTATTCTGTAAGCTAGAAATAAGAAAATGCTGAGAAACAACTTGGGATGTTTATAGAAAGAGCTTACAAACATGAAAGATAATGGGGCTATCTAGAAACTTTTCATAGTGAAACATCATTCTGGAAAGTGACGTCACATTTTTTTTTTCTTATTTATGGATCAAAATGAGGACAAAGTAAACTAACAATGGGTTTCTACAGTAATTAGTATTGCCTTTTTCTGATAATCTGGCTACCACTTCATTTGAAAATTGGAAAAACCATCACAGTGTCTTTCCATATTTGAGTCAAGTAACATTTGAGATTCACAATCAGCTGAGAGAATCTTCTCAAATCGAGCTACTCAAGAAGATAGGAGGGACAAGCCTTGTAACTGATCACTTGAAAAATCTATTATGAACCTTGTTGCCCAAGATGTTTCCAGCAGCAATCATCACTAATGCATTTAGGCTGTGTTTAAAATATGATTTTGTTTGTCTTCCTGTTTATTTCCACTGATGGGCAGGGTGTGATTCTGATGATCTCCAAACTGTCAGCTTTGTCTTGCATCTTACATCAGTAGTCAGATCACTACATAGATTTGTTATACTCAGCTTGCATGGTGGTTAGTGAAATACAAAGGTCTGAAATGAATTCTTCTCTTTCAGTAGTATCAGTTAGTCAAATAAGGCAATGCTTGCTCAGGCCCATCTAAAACAGGGGTGAGCAAAAAGAATATAAGAAGTTGCCATACTGAGTCAGACTGAGGGTCCATCAAACCCAACTTCCTGTTTCCAACTGTGGCCAATCTAGATTACAAGTGCCTAGCAAGTACCTAAACATTAAATACATCCTATGCTACTAATGCCAGTAATAGCAGTGGCTATTCTCTAAGTCAACTTGATTAATAGCAGTTTGTAGATTTCTCCTCCAGAAACTTATCTAAACCTTTTTTAAACCTAGCTGAGTAACTGCCCTAGCCACATTCTCTGGCAATGAATTCCAGAGCTTAATTTTGAGTTGGTTGAATTAGAATTTTCTCTGATTTGTTTTAAATGTGCTGCTTGCTAACTTCGAGTGCTCCTAGTCCTTCTATTATCCCCCAGAGGAATATGAAGAATCCTGAAGGGTGGCACACTAGAAAAAATGGTTATGCTGTCAAGTTTTGTTGCCATGGAAGCACTGCAGGCTCAGGAGGGAGATAGTGTCTGAGCATAGTGATATCACTGTTAGCATTCTACAGCTTAGCCATATGTCTCTTTAGGTGGGTTGGGGAGAGATGTTGCTTTCACTATGGAGGCCCTGGGCGGTTTGCTGCTTACTCTGTGGCAGAACTAGGACATGGGAGGAGCCACTGCAGGGTTCTATAGCCCAGGAAGAGCTGCCACCCTCTGACCCCAGCTCAGGAGGAATTCCTGCTGCTGATTGGGTCCCTACTCAGGGAGGGAGATCACAGCTGCTGCTTACTCAGGGGAAAAGAAGTGGTGAGTTGGAGAGGGAAATGGACAAAGGGGCCAGAAAGACTAGAGAGGAGGTGGGGGAAAGGAGAATAAAGGCAAAAAGGGTAAACAAGTTAAATACGCAAATTAAAACATGAGAAACTGAAAAAGATGAGCAAACTAAGGAAAATGCAAAATAGAGAGAAAAACTGAAAAAGTTATTAAAAACAGTAAATAAGCAAAGAAAAGTGGGCAGGGTAGGACAGAGTTTTTTCTCAGCTCCTGAACAATTTTGGTTGGCAGCTTAAGATTTATAAAAATTTTTCCAGCCAATTCCATTTGTCTGTAATGTGTCTCTCTCTATATCTAGGTATTATCTAAGTATTATCTAGATGTAGAGTGTGTGTCTCTGTGCTTGTCCTGTGCATGTGGCCTATATCTCTATGTGTGATGTGGTCTGTCTGCCTCTGTCTCTCTCTGTGTCTGTGTGTGATATGTCTCTGCCTCTCTCTTATTTATTATTATGTATATATAAAATTTATAGCTCGCTGATCCACAGAGTTCAGCGGATAACAAGTTTACATAAATAGTTATTTGAAACCATAAAATAACTTAGATGACCTCCAGTAAAATATAAAACAGAACTTTGTTTCAAGACATAATGTAGTCATTACATTGCTAACAGAGAATGGAAGATATCAATATTGCACAGTCTAGAGCTGTGTATAATCTGTCCTCCTGTATCTACGCCTCTCTCTGTGTCTGGATGTAGTGTGTCTGTGTTTTTCTGTCTAGGTGTGATATGTCTATGTCTCTGTGTCTGTCTGTGTGTTGGGTATGGGGAATCTGTGTTTCTCTGTGTCTGGATGTCTGTGTCTGTTTTGCTCGGTGTCTGTGTCTATCTTGGGTATAAGATATCTGTTTCTTTCTGTCTGTCTGTCTCTGTGCCCATGGTGTGTATGTTTATGTCCTTTCAGCAACTTGAAGAAAAATAAAACTTGGGCTCTGAGATACTGGCTGGCATACCAACAAAGTGTGGATACCTTTTGTATATTTATTTATTTATTTAAATGATTTATATACCGGAGGTTCCTGTATAATATACATATCACCCCGGTTCACAAGGAACAGTAACTGTTGCTATATAGTGTATGTGTGTATATACCTTTTGATAGAAACAGGGAGAATGCTTTAATAGGTGGTGATGATATTTTAAGCAAGAAACATTGTTAATTTTATGTTTATGTATAGTTGTATTGTATTTAGTGATGAATATTATCTCCTGTGAACAGTGGTGATTGTACCACATAACGATGGTAAATAAATAAATGTATGTGTGCATGTATATGAAGTAACCCATCTTGGAGAGGGGCACCGTATCAACTGTATGTAAGGAAGGAGGGCCGTGGCTCAGAAGGTTTGCTCCCCTCATCATAAAAGGCACAGTATGGAGGTAAAATATCTATTTAGAAAATTGGTAACACTCTGAAAAATCATTAGAAACAGAAACTGAAGGCAGCTAACTAATTTTATTTTCATGTTATCTGCCCATTTTCCTGGCATGATGCAGTACTTTAAACCCCACTTAATATCTGCCTTTATCCTTGCTTTCCCACCAATACATGTCCTATACTTTTAAAAAATGTTCATAGTCTTTAACTTCCACTGCCTTCACAGCATGGCTGTTCCATTCTTTTACTTCAAATTCTGTGAAGAAATCCTCACATTTTAAAATCCGTTTTAAAACAAAAGAATGTTGTCTTGTGTATTATGTCCCTCTTCTTTCTGCTTTGCTCCAAGGTGTACTGTACATAAATCTCTCAGTATAAGGAGCAGTCTCTGCACCATTTTGGTAGCCCTCCTGCTGTTCTGTCCCTATCCTTAGCGATGCAGCCTCCATAACTGTACATAATGCTCCAGATGGAGTTTCACCAGTAACTTGCTAGACGAGATTATTTTGTTTGTTTGTTTGATTTTTTATTGTGTATGTGAATTTGTAAACCACTTTTATTGTAGCTATAGATTATGCAGTATAAAAATTTTTAAATAAACTTCAGTAAAGAATTACCACAACCTTTTTTTTTTCTTGCTGATTATATCTTTCCCTGATTGTTCTAGCATTCCACTGATTGTTGCGCGTCCCGGCCATGTTGGTGCCAAGACCGGGCCTGCTCACCTTGCACTCCCTTCTACCAGCTCCGGCTACTCGTCTTTGGTGCCGCGGCCAGCTCCTACCATCCACGGTGCTCCCAGGCTTCCCCAGGCCCGTCGGGGCCTTCCCACTCTCAGCGCTCCTCATGCTGGGGCTCGGCGACCTCCACAGCATCGGCCCCGCCCCTAGACGCGCGTCCCTTTAAAGGGCCCAGCACGGGAACCCGGTCCACAGCGCCCGATGATGACATCACATAGTTCCTGTATATAAGGCGAGGTCCCGTTCCCAGAACCTCGCCTTGGCAATCGGGTCGACACTTCGGTGTAGCTAGTTTGCTGTTCCTTGTTCCTGTTCTCCTGCTTCCTCGATCCAGTCTCGTTCCAGTGTTCCTGCGTTCCCGTGCTCCTGTCTTCCTGTCCTCTTCCAGTGCTTCTGCGTTCCTGTAGTCCTCCTTGTGTTCCAGCATCTCTCCTGATCCCTGCTCTTCGTTCATCCTCCTGTTGTACCTTCTCGGACTGATTCACGGTACTGACCTTTGCCTGCCTTTTGACTACGTTTGACCACTGCCTGGAACTGGCCACTGCCTGCCTTCTGACTATGTTTGACCGCTGCCTGGAACTGACCACTGCCTGCCTTCTGACTACGTTTGACCGCTGCCTGGAACTGACCTTTACTCATCTTGACTACGTTCGGACTGATCTTGAAACTGACCCTTGCTTTGGCTGACCACTGTCGGATGGATACCTTGGCTCTAACACTTGCGCTACATTCAGACACTCTGTTCGCTTCCGTGACCACCATACCGGCCTGCTCGGATATTAACCACGGCTTCTCCTTGACCAGACCAATAGGTGCTGCCTATCTCGCCCGGAGGACCTTCACTTCCTGTCTCATCCAAGAGGTCTCCGGTGACCCTGCCTTCAGCAGCCATGCACCTTTGCTTGTGGTGGGCACACCCCATTGCTACCTCGCGGGGAAACCCTTGGAGGGCCACCTAAGTCCAGGCGGTCCGGGTACCCAAGAGCTCAATCTGAGGATACCCCAGATTGCTATTGGTGAAACTGCAGCTAGCCTCTGTCTCCTTGTGTGCTCTGCCTCCTGGTAGCAGATGCTCTCTGTGTCCGACCAGAGGGCCGTACCAATCCTGCACCAGGCCAAGAGTCCACCTCCAGTGCAACAGGTTGCCAAGGCCATGGACTTGGCAGAGTCCTCTGCCCTGCAGGCCGTTCCGGGTCTAGCGACATGTGTCTGGGAGCAACAACAGTTCATTGAAGCATTGGCCACCTCTGAGGGAAAAACTGCGTTCTCAACTAGAGGAATCTGCCATGGCCAACCCAGGGGCTCTTGCTCACTGCCCATCTTCTGTTTCATTGCCCTCACGGGCACTGCTGGCCCTCCCAGCTCCACCCCGTTTCAATGGGGATCCTCATCTGTGTCTTGGTTTTATCAATCAATGCTACATGCAGTTCTTACTGCAGCCTACTCTTTTTACGGATGAAGTGACGAAGATCACATTCATTCTCTCTCGTCCTAAAGGGAGGGCCCTGGCATGGGCCTCCCCACTTTGGGAATGTTCAGATTCCATTCTACAGCAGCTTCCACAATTTATCGCTGCTTTCTGATGCACCTTTAAAGACCCAGGCTGACAGGCGGTTGCCGGCCATCACCTCCTACATCTCCGTCAGGGATCATGCTCACTCTCCGAATACACTGTGGAGTTCCGAACCCTGGCAACTGAGTTGGGATGGCAGGAGGACTGCCTGCGGGCACTCTATCTAGAGGGTTTGTCTCCTATCTTGAAGGATGAGTTGGCTGCCCGTGAAATCCCTACATCTTTGGAGGAACTGATATCCCTGGTTGGGCAAATAGACCACCGCTTCAGAGAATGGTACCAGGAGGTAAAGGCTGTCCGACCTCCCGCCCTACGACTACCTCGGTCTATGAGCCCCAAGTTGAAGGCTCTACCTGCGAGTTCTCAACCACCGGAGGAACCCATGCAGATAAACCGGGGTCGCCTTACTATCAAGGAACGCCTCTGAAGAAGAAAGACTGGTCTCTGCCTCTACTGTGGGGGTTCTAGCCATCTTCTCCAGACTTGCCCGGTGCGCCCGGGAAACTCCAGAGCCTGAGCCCGGCGGGGTTCCCGAGCTTGGGCGCCACAGTTTCTGGCCCTCAACTGCTGCTACCTGTCTCCCTCCTAAAGGAGATGCATTCCTTTGCCACTACTGCCCTCATAGGTACTGGGGCAGGTGGGAACTTCATGCTCGAGGAGGTAGTCATTCTTCTCCAGCTACCCACTTAACAGCTAGAGATACTACTCCGCATTGCTTCCATTCTTGGGGAACCACTACCAGATCGTATCACTCACCGTACACTGCCTATCCTGCTGACTGTGGGTACACTCCACAAGGAAGAGATCTCACTCTTGATCCTCAAACAATCGGTTCACCCCATAGTTCTCGGCCTTCCATGGCTTCAAGAACATTCGCCCCACTTCGACTGGCAGTCCCTTCAATTAACCCAGTGGGGTCCTCGATGTCAAGACTAGTGTTTACAACGGGTGTCCCCGTCGGTGTCAGTATTGACCTCTACAACCCTTCCTGGGTTACCCACTCCTTAAAATACTAAGATGTTTTCTCTAAGCAGAAGGCCGATATTCTGCGACCACTCCGGAAGTTCAATTGCCCCATTGAACTGGGTCCACACCACCTAAGGGCAAAACCTATCCTTTGTCACTTCCAGATACTCAAGCAATGTCTACATACATATAGGAGAACCTAGCCAAAGGGTTCATAAGACCATCCACCTCTCCGGCAGGTGCAGGATTCTTTCTTAAAAAAGAAAGAAGGAAGTCTCAGAACCTGTATTGATTACAGGGGTCTGAACGCCATTACCTGGCAGGATCGTTATCTACTTCCGCTCATTAGTGAGCTCTTTGATCGGCTGCAAGAGGCTCAAATCTTCACAAAGTTGAACTTATGTGGAGCCTACAATTTAATCTGAATTCAATCGGAAGACATCTGGAAGACTGCATTTAATATGCGGGATGAACACTACGAATACGTAGTTATGCCCTTCGGGCTATGCAATGCTCCCACCATCTTTCAACGATTAATGAATGAGATCTTTCGAGACCTCCTGTACTCATTCGTTGTAGTATACTTGGACGATATACTAATATTCTCCAAAGATCTGGAATCTCATTGTTCCCACGTCCAGACGGTTCTCCCACGACTCAGAGACCACCAACTCTATACCAAACTAGAGAAATGCCTTTTTGAGCAGTCCAGCCTTCCATTTCTGGGGTACATTATATCGAGTCAAGGGTTCACCATGGACCAAAAGAAGCTCCAAGGCATCTGTGATTGGCCCCAGCCAGTAGGGTTGCGAGCACTGCAAAGATTCCTAGGATTCACAAATTATTATCATCACTTCATAGCAGACTACTCCACGCTGGCCGCTCCACTCAACGCCATGACGAAAAAAGGAACTGACCTTCGGGTCTGGAGCCCCAAGGCACAATCTGCGTTCCAAGCTTTGAAGGAAGCCTTCCATACCGGGCCCTGTCTCAGTCACCCGGATCCTAGCTGCCCCTTTAATGTTGAAGTCCACGCATCCGCCATTGGGGCTGGGGCGGTCCTGAGCCAGTACTCCACCAACAGAGCTCTTGTTCCATGCTCATTTTATTCCCACAAATCGCCTACTGAACGAAATTATATGATCGGGGATCATGAACGTCTGGCTGTGAAACTCGCCCTCCAGGAATGGCGTCTCTGGCTCGAAGGGGCGCAACACAAGTTAACTATTTTTACTGATCATAAGAATCTAGAGCATTTGAAGGAGGCCCAACTACTCAACCCAAGGCTAGCCCACTGGGCTCTATTCTTTGCACGCTTTAACTTCGAGCTTCGATATCGCCCAGCCGCAAAGAACCTCCGCGCAGATGCACTCTCGCGTTCCTTAGAACCAGAGGATACTCCAGACAGCCCAGCACATATTATTGATCCAGCTTGCATATCCATGGCAGTCACAACCACGTACCAGCCGGTAAGACAGTCGTGCCCTGTCGCCTTAGAGAAGAGCGTGTACTTTGTTGGGCTCACGACTCCAAATTGGTTCGCCATCCCGGCCGAGTTCGAACGCTCGAGATGCTCCGCCGACACTATTGGTGGCTAAGATGGTCAAAGATTCCAGAGATTATGTGGACTCTTGTCCCGTTTGCGCTCAGCAGAAGCCCCCCACTGGGCGTCTTTGGGGCTTTCTCCAACCGCTTCCTGCACCTACGGAACCTTGGGCTAGTATATCTAAGGACTTTATCGTAGAGTTGCCCCCTTCCAAGGGGCATACACTAATTTGGGTCATAATAGACCGTTTTTCCAAGATGGCACATTTTGTCCCCTTACCGGGGCTCCCATCAGCCTTGGAGTTGGCTCGCCTTTTCTTGACCCACGTTTTTCGTCTACATGGACTTCTACAAGAGAGAGTCTCTGATCGTGGCCCGCAATTCACCGCGAAATACTGGAGATCTCGCTGTAAAAAGTTCAATATATCTTTGAACCTGACTTCGGCATACCATCCCTAGGCTAACGGCCAGGCCAAGAGGACCAATCGGTCCTTTAAAGCATTCCTTCGTTCATTTGTCAATGATCAGCAGGACAACTGGCCCAACCTCCTCCCGTGGGCAGAACTATCCCACAACACCCACGTCGCCTCCACTACTGATGTCTCACCATCACGCTTCCATGACCACCAGACCAGCCTGCTCGGATACTAACCGTGACTTCTCCTTGAACAGACCAATAGACGGAGGACCTTCACTTCCTGTCTCATCCAAGAGGTCTCCAGTGACCCTGTCTTCATCAGCTGTGCACCTTTGCTCATGGTGGGTACACCCCTTTGCTACCTCTCGGGGAGACCCTCGGAGGCCCACTTAAGTCCAGGTCTGGGTACCCAAGGGCTCAACCTGAAGAAACCCCGGATTGCTATTGGTGAAGCTCCAGCTAGCCTCTGTCTCCTTGTGTGCTCTGCCTCCTGGTTGCAGGCGCTCTCTGGGTCCGACCAGAGGGCCATACCAATCCTGCACCAGGCCAAGGGTCCACCTCCAGCACAACACTGACTTTCTGTAAGAAACAAAAAGCAAAGATATCCCTTTGATCATGTGCTTTTAGTAATATGACAAACTTGCTTTGGTTAACCAATATAAACGGTGCACCTATTTTTGCATTAATGCATTCTAAATACCTGTTCCTTATCCATAGCATTTATTTTTGTGATTTTTACTCACTTAAAGGTGAATTTTCAAAGAGCTGGTGTGCTTAAAAATCAGCACATTTATGTGTAAATAACATATACTCATGGATATGCTTTTTTATAAACCTCAAAATATATGTGTATTTAAGGGTATGTAAATTAATTTGCATTCGTAAAAAAGGGCATGCCAACATTTACACGAATTGATATATTTTTAAGCAATGTATGCATGTAAATTTGACAGTTTATTTGCATAAATTTATACCTGCTCTATATCTGGAGTAAGTGATCATAAATGTCTTAAAAGTGAAATACTGACTGAGTGGGGAGTCTCGGTCAAATGGAGGGAGTTCAGAATGAAGAGCCAGGAGGATCTTGATGACCTACTGATGGACTGGATGAACTGGTGGACTAATTGGTAAAACTGGTAATTTCATTGTTGTACACATATTAGAAAATCTCCTAAAAGCCAAGTTACAAAGGGAAATGCAGTAAATTACACAGGTAAAATCTCAGTACATATATTTTTAAATTGGACATAAAAATACCCAAGTATAGCAATTATACACTACTTATCTGGATAAACTCCGATTTATCTCACTAAACCTTGAAAGTGGCACTTATCCAGACAAGTTCCAACTTACCCAGCTAAGTAGCAACACTTATTCGGGCAAGTTCTGATTTTCCTGGCTAAGTAGCAGCAAAGATGCTACTTACCCAATTAACAGGCCGAAACAGTAAGGAGCGGTAGGAAGAGCTGCGTTAGTGCCGGGCGCACCCGCGGTTGCCGCATGCACAGTCTGGCTCATCTACCGCTTGATACTGTATTTAAATAGCTTGCAAATGCAAGCTGCGTCCAAGAAGCGTCTGTGAAGCGTTAGGCCAGCGCACCCAGTATACTGTATAGCGCTCTTTACAGTATACAGTCCGTCTCCGTCGATGTCCGTCTCCGGAGGAGGGCTGCAAGAAAAGTAAGTCGCTTCGTTGCTACTTTTTTTCTTTTTTTCGCTTTTTTCCGCTTTCGTTGCTTCGGGAGGAGGGGAGAGAGGACTGGGGCTGCCCCGGAGACCAGCACCCATGGACGCGGCCAGGGCAGGTGAGCGGGGGCTGGGGGAAAGTTTGCCGCCTACCCTTACCCCTGCCTCTAACGCAGGGGTAAGGGTAGGCGGGAAGTTAGCAGGTTAAACGCGCGGCAAAACGGCAGGGTAAAAAAGCGATAGTCGGGGCGCGCGTTACTGTATGGGAGGGAATAGCTAATTCGATCGTTTACATCTAATATACATGCCGCGGGCGGAAGGGGTTACCCGGTGATTTAAAGAGGCGGTAAGAATGGGGTAAAGGGGATAGTGTATCGCGGGTTGGACTAACGCGGCCGAAAAGTGAGTAGAAAGCGGGTTAGGAGCAGGGTAACCGCGGCCGCACTTTACTGTATTGACCTGTAAGTCTTAAAACGCTACTTATCTGGGTAAGTCAGATAGCCAGATAAGTCTAAAAAGCACTACTTATCTGGCTGTCTAACTTAGGGCCTGATTCACTAAGGCTTTTCTGTGACCATGGGAAAAATGCTTAGTGAATGAGCCCCTTAGCTGATTAAGTAATGCTTTTTAGACTTATCTGACTAAATAGCATTTTAAGACTTATCCTGCTTAAGTAGCAGCTTTTCCATTATTTAGGTGGATAAATCGGAACTTATCTGAATAAGTGCTGCTACTTAGCCAGCTAAAACCAAATTTATCTGGATAAGTGCAGATGTATTTGCATGTATTTTGTTTTACATGCATGTGCATATTGCAGAGTTCATTTAAGCTTAATTTATAACGTGTATATCATATACACCGGGTTATAAAATAAAGGATTAGATTTTTGTGCATCCATATACATGGGTGGGCGTGCACATGCATGTTTCAGATTTGACTTGTCAAACATATTTTCTCTCTGATTGCCTGAGGCTATTGATATTTCTCAGAGTGACATGGGCACTTGTAGACAGAAATGAGTCTTTAAATAAGAATATTTTGTTAAAAAGAACAAGAAAAAAATGGAAAAGAGCAAATGATTGCTGTTAGATATGCTATACAATATTTCTTTAAAAAGCTGAAAATGACTGGTTTTATAAAAACTGTTGCACAACAGCAAAACAAGCCTGTAGGGCTCATGAAACTTTCAGATCACAATTGCAGCATTTCTGGCTTCTAGGCTACTCATCTTCCTGCCCTTTTAGCAGTTGCTCCAGAGGGAAACAGTAGATGCAGAATGCTGGAAATGTAAACAGCTACCAAGCAGGCCCCATAGCCATTCTATGACATCTTTTATAAAATAGTGATTTTCACTGATTTTAGAATGAGTTGATCAGCACCTAGCTTTTAACTTGTACATGCCATTAATGCTTTTGGATCTATTTTAAAACATTTCTAGAAGGAAAAATATATTTTGCAAATCTATGTAGCAGATGGAATGTTAGTGTTCAGTAGGGATGCAATTTATTTGAAACATAGATATGACATTGTCATTTCTTGTCATTTTCAAAATGAAACGATGAGACAAAACATGAAGTTTTGTGTTTTTTCTATTGTTTTCAGTGCACACTATTTCTGAGTAGTGTACATTAGAACATAAGAACATAAGAAATTGCTATACTGGGTCAGACCAAGGGTTCATCAAGCCCAATATCCTGTTTCCAGCAGTGGCCAATCCAGGCTTACAAGTACCTGGCAAGTACCCAAACACCAAGAAGATCCCATGCTACTGATGTCAGTAATAGCAGAGGCCTTACCCTAAGTCAACTTGATTAATAGCAGGTAATGGACGTCTCCTCCAAGAACTTATCCAAATGTTTTTTAAACCCAGCTACACTAACTGCACTAACCACATCTTCTGGCAACAAATTCCAGAGCTTTTTATCTCCCATTGCCTCAGGTACTCACTTAAAGGTGAAATTTAAAAGCCCAACACATGCATCAGTTAGGGGATGTGCGAAGGAGCGGTTGCACGTGCCGACTGTATTTTTAAAAGCACCCAGATACA
Source organism: Rhinatrema bivittatum (assembly GCF_901001135.1). Lineage (NCBI taxonomy): Eukaryota > Metazoa > Chordata > Amphibia > Gymnophiona > Rhinatrematidae > Rhinatrema > Rhinatrema bivittatum. The sequence goes on along the minus strand of NC_042617.1, from coordinate 392,014,216 downwards.
TGTGTAAAACCTGCTGTGCACACATCTGAAAAGGTTCTAAAAAGGGGAGGGGAGGGGTGTGGGTGGGGGCATGGGCGTTTCAGGGCCTGGCCAAGTGATGTGCACGTAAATTCTTACACGCCCCGGTGTGCGCCGAGGTCCTCTGCTGCGTAACTACTTCTGCTATGGATGATGTGTAAGTTATAAAATAAAAGGATCAAGTCATTTCTGAGGAGTTTAAAGGGTCTTGGGTAACTAGGGGAAGTGTAGGCTATCAAACCAGGGGGGTTTGGAGGACCTTGCTGTTAATTGGTAAACTGGCAATGGCGTGGGTGTGCCCCCATTTTAAAATCCCCTAACTTACGCGGTAGAAGCAGGATTTTACGTGCCCATGTGAGCATCCATTTAAAATTTGGCGCACATGTGCATGTAACCAGGCTATTTTATAACATGCATATATGGGCACAAGTTATAAAATGGCCACATCCCTGGGCATAGGCTGTTGCACACACATGCCAATGTGAAGTTACTGTCTTTGATCAGTGGTTCTCAACCTTTATTCGGTCGGGACACACCTGACAGATGTTTCTCACCTGTGTGACACACTGCTCATTACAATCTACAGCAGAAAAAAAAAGGCCCCATATTACTTTTATTGTTAAGAATGACACAAGGGAAAAATAAGAGTACTCTCTCTGAACATAAATTATATAAATAGTGAACCTCCCATACCAACACCCAACTTCCAGCACTCAAATAGTAACCACTTTACTTAAGAAAAGGCAACTCTGAAAATATTACACCAGGCCTTAAAACTCCAATACTCCTATTATGAAAATGTAACTTGCCAGGCAGCTATACATCCGTACCTAGAAACTACATGGTGCAGAATACTTTACCTCAGTCACATGTGCAGACCCTCACCTAACGAAGAATTAAGAGACAATAAAGCATAAATAGAAACATGCAGTCGAAAACTGAACTGGAAACCACAACAAGCCAGAGTCGCTGGTATGCAGTGCAACAAAGGAAAAAGAGAAATCACCAGTCCTCGTAAAATAAAGCAAGAAATATAAAATCAATAGCACTTAAACCATACTAATAAAAAGAACAGATTATTTCAAAACAGCTGATGAATGTAATATACAATAATTAAAAACTCATATAAAAAATTTCTAGACACCAATAAAATATTTCAAAATAGCAGACACACACCCAATAATTAAAAATAATAATAATAAAAAAATGCTCTGTTCTCCATACCTGAAAAAACATTCAATTTTCAGGTGCCCTGAGATTGTTGTGAATTAGGAGGGGGAGGGGGTCATTTGCAAATTTCTCCTTTCTCTTAGTCACACACATGCTTGCTCTCTCACTTACGAAGGCTCTCAATCACAGTTGCACACATGCTCGCTCTCTTATACATACAGGCTCGTAATCATACATACACTTGTTCTCACATAAGCAGGTTCTTAATCACACACCTACAATGTTGTCTGACACACACACTCGATCTCAAACACATATGCTCGCTCACTCACTCACTCTCCCCACCGAACTAGCGGCAGCAACAGTCTCCTCCTCTTCCAGCCCTCTCGGCCTCGAGAAAGGAGTCCCCTCGGCTGTAGGGGCTGACGTTGCTCCTCGTTTTGCTCTGGGCTAGTGCTGCTGCTCTTCTTCAGCCAGTGCTGCTGCTCTTCCTTGGGCCAACTCTACAGAGACTGTCCCTAAGATCTCTTCTTCCCACGCTGCGCTTCACATCCTCTTCCGGGCTGCAGGGGTGAGAAGAAGAGACCATACTGGTTCTACTTATTCCAGTTCTCCTGCCGCGTTCCAAAAGTTCCAGTTCACTGGAGCAGGAGCAGCTGGGCCAGTGGGGGACCGGGAAGTGTGACAACAAACCTGTTGAGAACAGCTGTCTTAGATTATAAGCTGTTTTGAGCAGGGACTTGTTTTACCTGAGTACTATGACTGCTGTAAGCCACCTTGAGCATCATTTGGAAAGGTGGCTATACAAAAAAAAAAAAGGTTGAATTTATAGAGCCTGTTCTCTTAAAATACTGCTGCCTTTATTAGAGATCTTTCTTGTAGCCATACAATGGTAGCAAATCCTTTTAAGTGGTTCTGTGTTGAGGGTTTTTTTTTGCTGCAAAAGCCAGCCTCTACCAGTCTGATGGACCATTTTTAACTAATAGGAAGTAAATTTGTAACAGGTAGCAGTTTACTAATTGTTTGAGAATTAGATGCTAGATGTTTTGCTATTATCTTGCTCACACTGTACAATTGCACATAACTAGGAATATAAAACACACAAAGTTAATGCATGTGTTTTTTTGAAATTTATAAAATCAAGGAAACTCAAGAGTAAAACCTGAATTGGGTTTGGTTGCTAAGTAAGTTCTTATGTATTCATAACATAGTTGTAAAAGTTCTTGGTTTAGAAAATATAATGGCATCACTTTCGAAACAATTATGGAGGAAATTTTCAATATGTTTTTGCTTCGTGACTATTTAATGTGAAAAGAATTTGTTGAATAGATATACATTTTTATACAGGGGTTTTTTCTCAAATATTTTGCCCTTTACCAGCCACTCCAAGCATGTAGGAAGTTTTGTGGAAGACGGTACAATATGTTAAAGGTTGAGAGCAGGCAATGTGTTTTTCAAGTGAGATACAGTATCAGTTGGTGGTTAAAGCAAACCCCCCCTCCCCCAACTTACCAATTTAAATGTCTACTGTATACTAATTAATGTTTGTGTGTGCGTGTATGTGGTGTTGAGCACTACATTTTGAGTTTCAGTGATATTTGTAATGATCCTTTTAAGAATTGCAGACTTTTGGCACTAGGGTGTGTTATGTGTGTCAGTAGTAGAGAATCAAATGTACCAATAATGTTCTGATGACAGAAAAGCACTAAAAAAAAAAAAAAAAAAAAAAAATCTGGTGGGCTGATCAGGTTCATTATCAGGGCAACCTTCAGTTGGTTGGTTCTGCCCTTGTCTATAGATGTTGGTGCAGTCATTGGAAATTATTAATTGAGGTGCTCTTTGGATTAAGATATATAGTTCATCCAGCTAGAAACAAAAATTATAAAAAAGTTAAAATCCATATAATAATAAATAAGAGACATTTTTCGATTAGTGCCTTTTTCTTTTCCTATTTTTGACTGCATTGGAGGAAGTAAGAATACTTGTGCTGAATAATTTCCAGAGAGTTACATTTTAATAAAATTGTTTTTTTAAATGCTCCAGTAGAAAGTGTACTTTTCCTTATATTTATAGTACTAACAAACAATTTCTTTATGAATGGAGAATACAATTAAATTAGTACATCTGTCCATGGACCATCGCTTTAGAATGCAATAGTTTGCTTACAAATACATTATTTGTGTCTTGAGAATATTTTTAATATAATTGTATTCTGATCTGTTTGTAAACCTGTCATTTTTTCCTGACCAGTGAATGACCCAAATTTACAGCATAAACTGGATAAATCTAACAGAACTTTTCTAATCCATCATTTATATGTATTTTTTAATTTGGAGTAGAAAAATATAATTTGATTGAATAATAGCCTTCAAGGTTGCCAGTGTAATAATGCTTTTATATACAGTATTTTACACTTCAAAATGATAGTGCATGCTCAGATGTTAAGAACATAAGAAATTGCCATGCTGGGTCCATCAAGTCCAGCATCCTGTTTCCAACAGAGGCCAAACCAAGCCACAAGAACCTGGCAAGTACCCAAACACTAAGAAGATCCCAAGCTACTGATGCCAGTATTAGCAGAGGCCATTCCCTAAGTCAACTTGATTAATAGCAATGAATGGACTTCTCCAAGAACTTATCCAAACCTTTTTTAAACCCAGCTACACTAAGGGGCAGATTTTCAAAGGGGTACGCGTGTAAGATATGCGTGTAGCCCCCGAAAACCTGCCCCAAGCTCCCCCTGCGCGCGCCGAGCCTATGTTGAATAGACTCGGCGGCGCGCTTAAGCCCCGAGATGCGTGTAAGTCCCGGGGCTTTGCTAGGAGGTATGTCGGGGGGGGGGGGCAATGTTTGGGGGGCGTTCCGGGGGGTGTTGCCGAGGCCTCTGGACCAGGCCCCGGGTCGGGTGATGGCGCGCCTTGGGCAGGCGTAATTTTTCAAACAAAGGTAGGGGGGGGTAGGTAGGGGAAGGTGCGGGGGGGGGGGGGGAGGGAACGGAGGCAGGTTGCGTGGCTCGGCGCCAACCCCGGATTTTAAAAGATACGCGCGGCAATGCACGTATCTATTAAAATCCGGCGTACTTTTGTTTGCACCGGTCGCGCGAACAAAAGTACGCGCGGGCATACTTTTTAAAAATCTGCCCCTAATTGCACACATTTGTTGCCACATCCTGTGTGTTGAGTGAAAAAGAATTTTCTCTGATTAGACTTAAATGTGCTACTTGCTAACTTCATGGAGTGCCCCCTAGTCCTTCTATTATCCAAAAGTGTAAATAACCAATTCACATCTACTCGTTCAAGACCTCTCATGATCTTAAAGACCTCTATCATATCCCTCCTCAGCCGTCTCTTCTCCAAGCTGAACAGCCCTAATCTCTTCAGCCTTTCCTCATAAAGGGGAGCTGTTCCATCCCCTTTATCATTTTGGTTGCCCTTCTCTGTACCTTCTCCATTGCAACTATATCTTTTTTGAGATGCGGCAACCAGAATTGTACACAGTATTCAAGGTGCGGTCTCACCATGGAGCGATACAGAGGCATTATGACATTTTCCGTTATATTCACCATTCCCTTCCTAATAATTCCAATTGATGAATCAACTGGAAAGGTGTCTAAACTTTTGCACATACCATAGACGCTGTTTTATTATTTGCAATATGTTAAAATTGGTAAATAATAATTTTGCAATAAAAATTGTAGAAAGTTATGTACAACTTTATGCTATGTAGAGGTTGTCAGCTTCTGTTAATCTAAATATTCATTGAAACATACAGTTTCTCCAAGGGTGCCTAAACATGCTTACATCTGTATCGATTTTTAATGGATGTTATCCATAACATACGGTAGTTTATTGGCTCATAAGGGGATACATGATGTTAAACTGTCCTCAGTCATGCAAAGGTAGATTTTAAAACAAGCGCGCATGCACATGATGCAATCATTTTATAACATGAATGCGTCACCACGCGTATGTTATAAAATGCAATATCCGCACGCACATGGGCGTCAGATTTTAACATCTGCATGTGTGGGTGGCCCATGACTCGCCGGGGGGGGGGGGGGGGGGGTGAGAAATTTCAAAAGCACATGCAGCGATGTGATTGGGCCTTTGCCCAACTTTCCTAACCCTATCCTTCCTCCCTCTTCCCCTCTCCTCCCTGACCCCTAAACCTACCCTAGCTGTCCCCATTTTTTTTATTTTAATACTTACTGCACCTCCTCAGCAGAAGTATCTTCCACGCGTCTGCCGGTGGGTGCTTTTCCAGGACAAGGTCTAATGGCTGCGGTCCCGGCCGGCCCCCACCCCTCCCAGACCCTGCTCTTGGCCCACCCCTTTTTGTTGGCCCAGCACTTCTGCACATAACAGAGGTTATGCGCAGAAGCCGGGCCCTTTCGAAAATGCTCACGGCGCACGCAAGGCTTGGCCGTGCGCGTAACCTCCATTTTTTTATGCACGCTGGCCTTTTATAATCAGGCCTTAAGGGTCTATTGACCTTGCGCTACACCAGCCTATGACTGTGGAATCTTCAACTCTGTTTTCCTAGGCACTTCTCATGCTAATGGAGAACCAGAGTCCTTTGCAGACTTGGTGTCCAAGAGTAAGGAGCGTGGAAAAAAATGCTCAGAAAACGCCACAGTACTCCATTCCAGCTAATTGTGTTTAATAATAGCATTAAAACAGTTCTCAGGAAAAATGACTCAAATTTGACTCTCTTGTTAGAATGTATTTTTATATATTTAATTTTTGTCTCAAAGGATTATTTTATTCGGGTGAAATGTTTGTTTTACAAGAGAGAAAGTCCTCACTTGGATTTCAGGACTCTGCTCCATCTTAGTTCTTTTATGACCCTTCCCATTGCACTTTATAGATGGTAACTTTCAAGCAGGTGCACATATATATGTGTGTGTAGGCGTGTGCCCAGAGACCGCAGGCATTTTATAACCTGCATGCATGTAATAAAATAGACTAAGCACGTATATGTACATGCACAATTTTAAGCTTGTGTGCGCCAAGCAGTGTGAATCAATTTACGGACGTGCAGCTGCCTGCATTTTAAAACAAGACACATGTCCAGCGAGGACCAGTTTCACCAGTTCATCTACCAGTTGCCCAGTGTTCTAGATCTTCCCAAATCTACTGGTTATATAGCCTGCATTTTCCCCAGTAACCACAGACCCCTTGAACCTCTCATAAATGCCTGTATTTTTTTTTTATTTACACCTCCTCCATAGCAGAAGTAAATTTATGCAGCAATGGACCTGTTCGTACTCCCAGGTGCATAGGTACTTGTGCATATCTCTTGGCCCTGCCCCAGAATTCCCTGCCCACACCACACCCCTTTTTATTCCGATGAGAAATGTGTGTCCATTGGCATTTGTGCATGCATTTACCCATGTTATAAAATAGGGTGGACACACACTAGTGCTTGATGCATGCCCAGCTTTTAAAATTCACATGTTAACGTATCTGATGGATCTTCCTTCATTGCTATCCCACTAGCAGTTGGTGTATTTCAGGACTCTGTCCTGGATCTTGTTTTTTTTTCTCTGCGCTCATTCCCCTGTTGCTCTAATCGTTGTTTTTCAGTATCATCTTTATGCTGACTCTCTCCAGATCTACCTCTCTCCACCACAAAGAATCCAGCCTCAGATCTCAGTGTGGATGTCCTAGTGCCACCTTAAATTTAACAGGGTCAAGACAGAAATTCTGATCTCTCCCAAAACCTATGTCCCTCTTTCCTTTTTTTGTATCACTGTGGAAAACAGTCATCAGTCCAGAACCTCTGCTTATTTGGGCTTTTGTGTGTGTGTGTGTGTATATATATATATATATATATGTAGGGGGCGGGGGGTAAGGGCTAGGGAGCTGATATTAGTAGGGGTAAAGGGGGCCAACTCAATACTAGCCCAGATGCAAACTTGCAGATTTTGTATTCATAAATCTCTATTCAAGGTGCTTTCAAAAAACCAACAGGGAATGGTATCAGAATAATTAGTGGTTCCAATCTCATGGGCTCTTGCCCTTACAGGGCTACAACCCCTCTCTTGTATGAGCACTATCTGATCACGTCACTTACCACTTCCCATATGGTATTTTTTGGTTTTTTATTTATATATTTTTCTGTTTTAATGTGCAAAAACCTCCCGTTAAAAATGACCCATTTAAAACTCACACCTCACCTTACCATTTAAGTCATATGTTAACTTTTCTCTTATAGTGTAGTCACCTCTCTTATTATTATATATGAACTTATCTCTTTTATGCCAAATCGCAATCGCTTTTCTTGCTATTATTTTCTGGGTCACTTACCACTTCCCATACCATATGGGAAGTGGTAAGTGATGTGATCAGATAGTGCTCATACAAGAGAGGGGTTGTAGCCCTGTAAGGGCAAGAGCCCATGAGATTGGAAGCACTAATTATTCTGATATCATTCCCTGTTGGTTTTTTGAAAGCACCTTGAATAGAGATTTATGAATACAAAATCTGCAAGTTTGCAGTTTTCCTCAAGGATTCTTGTTAATTATTTTGTATTAATTTGAGGAAGTGAGCCATTACTTTAGTGTCTTTATATATAACATCACCAAAATCCATCCATTTCATTAAGAACATAAGATATGCTTTACTAGATCAGACGAAAGGTCCATCAAACCCAGTATCCTATTTCCAGCAGTGGTCAATCCAAATTGCAAATACCTAGCAGATACCCAAACATTAAATAGATCCCAGGCTATTAATTCCAGCAACAAGCAGTAGCTATTCCCTTTTGATTAACAACAGTTTTGGACTTTCCTCCAGGATCTTATCCAAACCTTTTTTAAACCCATCTATGGTTGAAAATGTATAAGAAGTGGTATTTTGGCACATACCTTCTGAATTTCTACTACTGGAATGTGGAAGCTGGGCTGTGGGAGCTAAAGCCTAGAGTCCTCTGCTGGGATTGCTGGGAGGAGTATGCAGATGAGCCTTATCCTCTGCTGATGAAGTGCAGGAGCTGTGGAAGATGAGGCCTAGACAACTCGTGGGTATCTTTTGGAATCTTCTGCTAGGAAAAATATGCACTTGAGCCTTCCACTTCTCTGCTCTGGAAACAGTATGGGGGCTGTGAAAGCTGAAGCCTAGATGGCTCGAGGTGTCCTCTGGATTCCTTTTTCCAGTAGTAGAAGAACTGAAGGCTCATCTGCATACTTCTCCTAGCAGCTCCAGTAAAAGACACCATGAACTTTTCAGCCCCTGCCCTCCTTTAGCAGCAGAGGATCCGAAGGCTCATCTTTGAAATCAAAGTGTTTTAAAATAAAATACATAAGTAAAATACAATGAGATATATAATTTCAAGAAAAAATAATGACAATCATAAAATCTGAATATTAAGCAGGCAAAAGTTTTATAAAAGTGCAAGCTTAAAAATCATTTCAGTAATAGCAACAAAAAGCTGGGTAGAACCATATTCAATGTATCAGGTAAATTAAGTAAGGCTGGTTTTAAAAAAAACAAGTCTTAATTGTTTTTTGAAAGATGCATAAAAGATCAGGAGGCAAAGTATTGCTGTTCATGGCATGGGATGCAAAAATTAATGCCCCATTAGGGCATTCATGGTAAAGCAAATAATGGAAAAGGTACTCTGGCCCATAATGACAAGCATCTTGGGGAAAGGATGGAGATCCTGCTTGAGGTAGCATGAAATACCTATGAGGCTAAGTGATTTGTAGCAGCATTCCTAATCATCTACTTTGGGACATTTAGAGTTAGTGAGGTTGCACTCAATGTTCCCTCAAACTTTGAAAGCCTGCATGCGCAAAAATGTTCTTTCTGTGCAACTTTTTATAAGCCAAGTTCAAATTTGTGCACTGCGAGCCAGTATAATTCAAATATCGGGATTTCTTATGCACGCTATGTTTTGCTATGTGTACCGGGTTCATGATCCCTGTGCACATGCGCATGGCTTAGAGGGAACCGTGGTTGTGATATAAACTAGGTTAAAACCTATGGTCTGGCGCTAGCAGGAGATGTGCAGTCAGGGGAAGACTAGGTAGAGGTGTGGCTTTGTCGATCCAAAAACAGATAGAAAGGAGGATGCAAAGTAATACTTGGTCCCTACCCCCCACCTAACCCAACGTCAGATACATGCCTGTACAATCCTGCATAACCAGTGGATATATCCTTGTGTATGATAACGTGTCCCCTATAGCCCATGCTCAAGATCCCACCTCTTGTTTAATTTCTGCCTGCTCTTTTCAATGCCTTTGATGGAATTCTCTCTTCTCTCTTCTCCAAACCAAAAGGTAAATTTTAAAACAACCGTGCAGGCATCCATGTGTGTGCAGTTCGCGGCGCGCGCACATAGACACGCACACATGAACGGTCACTTTTATATCGGTGCGTGCAAGTGCTGACTCGCGTGCTCAAGGGGGGAGTTCTTAGAAACGAGCGGCGACGCAATAGGATTATTTCCCCACTTCCCTCCAAGTCCGCTCCAGTAAAGGAGTGGCCTGGGAGGGATCTTCCTAACCTTCTAGCTTACCTGCCTGCATTTTCCCCTATCCTGCCTAAAACCCCTGTAACTATCCTTTTTCTTTTTCTCCTAAACTTATCTGCTCTTCAGAGCAGCAGTAAGTTGTGAGGGACGGCCGGCTGTCCCATGCCCTCCCCCAACCCTATCCCTGGCCCACCCCTTTTTTCAAACCTAACTTTTCTGTGTGTACCAGGAGATACACGCGTGGCCGTGGCATGAATATCTCCAGGTATTGGCATGCACAGGCATGTTAAAATTTACCCTTAAGCGAGGAATAATGTGGGGTCAAACCAACACCATCGGTGGCTAGAGGGTCTTGATGAATGCTAAGTTCTTCTTGATGCTAATGATGAACACACTACCAAAACTTTTATTCATATTCTCATTACCTTCTGGCTAGACTACTGCAGCCTGCTCTTCATAGATCTCCCACTGAACAGTCTCTCTCCACTACAGTCTATATAAAATTCAGTTGCATGACTTGGCTTCCTCCAGCATTGCTTACATCATGTAAATCCCTCTTCTCAAGTCTTCCCATTTGCTTCCATATACAGCTTAAGCTTTTCTTACTCACCTATAAGTGCATTTACTCTGTTGTTCCTCCTCTTATCTGTCCCTGCACCTCCTCACAAATCCTGTTCAGTGGGCAAGATACTTCTGTGTGTCCTGATCCTTTGTTGCTGACTCTGACTCCCTGTTTTCCACTCTGCTATACCATATACCTGAAATATTCTACCTAAGTTGGTGCATCATCCTCTCTCTGGTCACATTCAAATCCAATCTAAACACCCAACTTTTGAGCCTGCTTTTAAATCTTAAGCCCTGGTTTTCTATTGTCCTAGCCTTGTTGATATTGGTCAGTTTTCTATTATACATTTCCCAAAACGTATTTGTCTCATACATGTCTTTTGACTAGATTGTAAACTCTGCAGAGGAGGGGCCATCAGTGTGTTTGTGCAGTGCTTGCATATTTATTTTTATTTATTTTATTTATTTAACACTTTTTCTATACCGACCTTCATGGTAGAGACCATATCAGGTCGGTTCACATCGAATAGGGGAACTGAACCAAGAACAGTAACCAAAAACAAAAGGTTGAACATGAAAAAGCAAAGTTACATTTAACAGGGAAATTAAACTATGTGTAGTACTGTTCTAGAAATAGTAGAAAGGCAGTCACAATTGAGTGCTTTGTTTTGTGCTTCTTTTTTTTTTTTATCCTTATGTTTTCGCAATGGTTATAACATCATCATGGATGGCGGACCATTAACTCCCCCCCTTCCTCAAATATTGTACAGGTTTTCAGTGTCAGCCCAAAGACCAAGAAAGGACCATCCTTTGTAGCTCAGACCCTGCACTTGGATCTTAGCCAAAAGTGGGCCGAGAAGTGAACAGCCTTTTCTCATCACTGTGAAGTGAACAAGGAAAGGTTTGCAGTAATTGCAGCCTCTTAGCGGCTGAAAGTGATGGTGGCTAGCAGGCTTAGGGCGTATCGCATCTGTCTTAGAATTAAGAGATGGGCTTTCTACTCTAACCCCTTCTCAGTTTTATGGCTTATGCTTAGGAGACAGGAAAGCAAAGTTCAAACATTTTATACTTATTATGGATGAAAAAAATAGGTTAATTGTTTCAGGGTTATTCTTAATGTAACAGATCAACGAAATGTGTTTTCTGCTAAGCAAAATCTTGCTGTCAAGCTACCATGACCCATTAGTTCTCTCTCTTATTATTTATTACTATCTATCATACATTTTTTGTAAGTTAGTATGTAAGTTTTGTTTTGTTGTCGAATTTAATAATATGCCACTTAGATTTGCATAAAGATTTTCCTTCTTAAAAATAGTGTTGCTCTTTGCAATCTAGTGATTTAGCAGAAAGGCATGCATATTTTTCAGAGATAGATATGCTCTGACCTTGTCTGTAGCTTGAAATTTAGAAAGGTCTACTGGGAATTAGTGGAAGAATGAAAACTGCCTCATTTTCTGACCTGTGCTTGGGTACCAGATTGAACAAAGTGACGTATTTCGTTTTTAACTTCCAGCTATAGAATAAGATGAGTTGTGCCTGGAATACAAACAAATTAACAAACAAGTTCCTTGGTACAGTGCATGTGTACAGGTGGTGTTTTGCAACAGATACATGGATGATGAATAACTGTTCTTGTCTGCAAAGCATGCTCACACCTATGAAAATCGAGAGTCCTTTGTTTTTGAGACTTAATAGGAACATTGGTTTTTTTTCACCCATTATCAGCCATAGTCCTCCGGTAGCTGTAAATTGTCTTTTAGCTCCCTTTTTTTTTTACTCACTCTGTGTAAACATTTCACCCTTTTTCTCCACTCTCCCAAAATCCTTTTATTTTACAACCTTTTACAGCTTTGAAAGCAAACCACCACACATCACCATTGTAATGTTTCTGCACTGACCTGATAAAGGGAGCATAGCTCTCCAAAGCTAGTCTCAGATGGATTTAATTTGATTTATTACCTTATAAACTTATTCAGTAACAACGTAAAGATCAAAGCAAATAACAACAATTATAATCCTTAAATCCTGTTAAAAAAGGCAATCCCTTAATCCCCAGGGTTTAAATCAATAGCATAACAGACCCCAGCAGTTAAAACCCAGAAGTCACCATAAATGTCTCATAATCCTATAATCACAGAAAGAAACAAATAAAATCCTTCCTTAAAATCAAATTCAGTAATACAGTAAAACAAATGCAAAATTGATAAAACTTGTATAAAATACCCAAATGTATGTTAATTAAATTAGAGACTTATGTAATTATAACATTAAATTCTTTACCATATAATTACAATATTAAAATAAAGCATATAGTTACATGATGTTAGGTTCCATATTAGGAGCTACCACCCGGGAAAAAGATCTAGGCATCATAGTGGATAATACTTTAAAATCGTCGGCTCAGTGTGCTGCAGAAGTCAAAAAAGCAAACAATGTTAGGAATTATTAGGAAGGGAATGGTTAATAAAATGGAAAATGTCATAATGCCTCTGTATCGCTCCATGGTAAGACCGCATCTTTAATACTGTGTATAATTCTGGTCGCCGCATCTCAAAAAAGATATAGTTGCGATGGAGAAGGTACAGAGAAGGGCAACCAAAATGATAAAAGGGATGGAACAGCTCCCCTATGAGGAAAGGCTGAAGGAGGTTAGGGCTGTTTAGCTTGGAGAAGAGACGGCTGAGGGGGAATATGATAGAGGTCTTTAAGATCATGAGAGGTCTTGAATGAGTAGATGTGAATCAGTTATTTACACTTTCGGATAATAGAAGGACTAGGGGGCATTCCATGAGGTTAGCAAGTAGCACATTTAAGACTAATCGGACAAAATTATTTTTCTCTCAACGCAAAATTAAGCTCTGGAATTTGTTGCCAGAGGATGTGGTTAGTGCAGTTAATGTAGTTGGGTTCAATAAAGGTTTGGATAAGTTCTTGGAGGAGAAGTCTATTAACCAAGTTTACTTAGGGAATGGCCACTGCTATTAATTGCATCAGTAGCATGGGATCTTCTTGGTGTTTGTGTAATTGCCAGGTTCTTGTGGCCTGGTTTGGCCTCTGTTGGAAACAGGATGCTGGGCTTGATGGACCCTTGGTCTGACCCAGCATGGCAATTTCTTATGTTCTTATCTGTAATAGGTGTTCTCCTAGGACAGCAGGATGTTAGTCCTCACGAAACCCGCCCGCCTCCTCATGGAGTTGGGGTATCCTATTATTCTCTTTTCTTTAATGTAATTCTAAGTTACGAGACTGAAGAGGGACCTCGCATGAACGCATGATATAGGGTATGCTGGCCATGCTCCGTGTACGGTCAAAGTTCCAGAACTTTGACATGTTTTCCGTGCTGGACTCCATCTGATGATGATATTCATGTGTGAAGACTGATATCCTGATATCCTGCTGTCCAAGGAGAACACCTGTTACAGGTAAGCAACTCTGGTTATTCCTAAATTCCTTACTGTAGGTGATTTTTTTTCAATGACCAGTGTTCAGATTTGAAAGAAATTGGGAGATTATTTGATGGAAATCTGCTAAGAATTATTAGATCAGTTTTATCAATATTAAGAGCCTATTAATTAGCATGCATCTTCACCCAAATAGAGCTTAAGTCAAGACCTACAAAATTAAAGACATTAGTAAATGATGTTGTAACAGGAATAAAAATCTGCATCTCATCAGCTTAGAATCTATAATCTACTTGCAAGCTGGTGAGTAAGTTACAGATTGGACAAAGGTAAATGTTAACTAATAGGGCAGAAAGCGCTGACCTTTGAGAAATCCCAGTGGTAATGGGGTACCATTCAGAATTTTGAGAACTAACCTTTACTTGATAGTTGATTAGTGAGAAATGATTCAAACTAGTTTAGTACACAGCCAGAGATAACTATGCCCTTTAAAAGGGGTAACAGCAATTGGTGGTTCATAGTGTCAAATGCGGCTGAGATGTCCAGTGAGACTAAAATGTATTTAGTGGGCATCTCAAAGCCATCCCTGAAGATATCCATAGTTGTGAGAAGAATAGTCTCTGTGCTATCGTTTTGAAAAATCTGAATTGATAAGTATCGAATATCATGATTAACCAAAAAAAAAAAAAAAGCAATTGTTTTAAAATCAATTTTTTAAATGATCTTAGAAAGAAAAGACAGTGATAAGATTGAATGATAATTTAATGGATCATCCTGGTGTAATTTAGGATTTTTTAAAATTGGAGTTAGTTACTTTTTTCAGGAGGTTGGGATAAAAATGTTCAGCCAAAGAGGAATTTACCAGTTTAGAGAAAAAATCAGTGCACATAATGAATTATTTAAGGTGCTGACTATTCCTGATTTGGAAACATTGAAATTCCTCCCAATAGTTAGCTCTCAACTCTGGAAAAATCCCAGACATCAGCAGGAAGGCACCCTATTTGTATTTTTTGAGAGAATGACCAGGGAAATGTCTCATACCTAATGGTAAATGCTTTATCTGAATCCAAGTATGAGAAGTTAGAACTTTTTGTAAGGTGTAAAACTATATTAAAAAGAGGCTAAGTGAATTTCCAGCTGTCTGTATCTTCTTATAGTAAAAAAGGAAATATCAATCTCCCAGCAATATTCTAACAAATATGCTGTTGCCCAATGAAGTTTATAAATTTTTTTAATTTTAATTTTTAATTTATTTGATATCTAGCCGCATCATCAAGCCTGACAGCGTATTCTCTTATGATTTTCCAAACGAGAGCCGCCCGGACCGGGCGGCTCTCGTTTGGAGAAGCATCATCAAGCTGTCAGGCTTGATGATGCGGCTAGATATCAAATAAATTAAAAATAAAAATTAAAAAAATTTATAAACTTCATTGGGAAACGGCATATTTGTTAGAATATTGCTGGGAGATTGATATTTCCTTTTTCATATTGGATTTGATGTTGATGGAAATTGTTGGAGTTCTTTTTTGAGTCGTGTCTTCTTATAGTAATACATATATTTTATTTTTTTGCTGTTTCAATGCATTTTCTATAACTATTAAAAAGGTCTATATAGATTGACTTATCTGTAGAGGTACAAAACTTCTGCCAGTATCTTTCTGCCCTTCATAGTTTCTGCTTTTCTTTTGTGGTCTCATTATTAAACCAAGGAGTGACTGAAGTGCAACACGGTGTAACTTACTTCACTGGAGCAAGATGCTCAGCAGCTCAAGATATAGATTCATGTCACTTATGTACTAGCTCTTCGGCTTCACACTATGATGGAATTTCAAAATTGGGCAACACTAACTCTCTAGGTTTTTCATAGTCAATATACCCGTGCCTCAATTAAAAGTTTTTCATATCAGAGTGATTTGACTTCTTTCTTGGAAAATTCTGATCTAGACTAAGCAAAGCAAGCAATAAACAGACCATGGAACTTTTATGTACTTGCAGGACTGGTGAATCATTAAATCTAAACAAATCGCTTAAAAAAATAAATCTGAGAGAGCATACATGTGTATGGAGGGGGCGTGGGAGCATGCTGTGGGGGAGAGGGAGCATGCATGCATGCATGCACATGTGTATGTGGGGAGGAAGAGAGAGCATGTATGTGTGTGTGGAGAGGAAGAGAGAGCATGTATATATATGTGTGTGTGGGGAGGAAGAGAGCATGTATGTATGTATATGTGGGGAGGAAGAGTATGTATGTATATGTGGGGAGGAAGAGAGGGTATGTATGTATGTGTATGTGTTGAGAGAGGGAGAGAAAGCATGTATGAATGTGTTTGTATAGGGGTGAGAGGACTTGTAGGTATGCATGCATGTGTGAATAATCGAGTTTGTGTGAATGTGTTGGAAAGTATGTGTATTTCAGAGAGAGGAGAACGTTTCTGCACTCCCCCCCCCCCCCCCCCAAGAGGTTAAGGATGGGGTGTTATAGAGAGGTGAAATAGCAGGAATAAACTTGAAGAGGTGGACAAATTAGGGTGCTTGGATGCTGGGAAGGAGGTAAAAGTCAAAAGAAAGGGGCAGGAAGCAGGGGAATGACATAAAAAACAGGAGGAGAGAGTGCTGATGAGGATTAGAGGCGAAGGAGATGAATAAAGAGTGGAAATAGGGACTAGGGAGTGGCAAATAGGAGACTGGGAAAGAGAGAAAGCAGGGAGATGGATTGAGAAGGTGGTGGGAGTGGGAGAAAGCTTGTGAGAGTTAAAAAGAGAAGATTGAGGACTGAAAGTTGAGGAGAAAGAAGAAGGGATGAAATCTAGCTATGAGTGGCTAGAGGCAGGAAAAGAAATGAAAAAAGGAGATGAAAGTAAAAGATCAATCTCAGAGGCCATGCAAAGGAGGAAGTGAAAAAGAGGAGAAGAAACAAAAAATAAAAGGAGACCTTGGATAAGGTCATAGTAAAAGCAGGAAAGAGAAATTGGGATCAGCACAACTTAAAAAATAAGATGTCCAGACAAAGGTAGAAGAAAGGATTTTATTTTTAATTTACTGATTGGAATATTTATGTTTTGGAAGTATGCATCTCTTATCCTTTCGTTTTGCTCAGCAGGGAAGGAAATGCTTTCTGTTTTGAGTACTTTACCGTTGCACTTAGTGTGGAGTCTGGCTTTTCAGGATTTCCATTTCAGTTTTTATCTTAATATTTCTAATCTCTGGTCTCTTAATCTGTATTTAGTGAAGGTCTATCTATGTTCTGCATGTGTGAATGTGGTGCTAGTATGTAATTTTTGTGCAGGGATTGTTAGCCATCTGCTTTCTTCTGTTTTCCCTGTAGAAGGTGTATTGGAGTTCTAGGGCCCATTGCAATATTTACAGTGCCACCTTTTCATAGGTAGGGTTATTGCTATTTGAGTTCTGGATGTTAGTGCTTGTTTGAGAATGATAGGTTAGCTACATAGTTGCTTCACAGAGTCCTATTACAGGATGGAGTTTGTGTCAATGTTACTGAGATGATGACAAAATTTGAATACTCTTTTTTTTTTTGTATGGTGAATAGCCACACTTGTACTGCATTCTTAAATGCTCATAAGCTCCTGATTACACAGTTTTCTCTATATGGACTTAAACATTCTAATTCTTTAAACCTGCTGTTCACAGCCTGGTGTTCATGGCATTACAGTTATCTCTTCTCTGGTATGAATCTCTGTTGAAAGATATTCTGATTATGTAAAAAGTTAAAGATTCTCTGATACAAGCCATCCCTACCAATGCATCCTATGTGAAACACGGTCCCGTGTCAGGGGACTGAGTTTAATTAAAAATTGCTATGTATACATCTTTAAGGAAGATTGAATCTTATTTGCTTCATTAGCTTACTGCAGATTTACAGACCATTCATAAGGAGTTTTGCAGCATATCTTTATTAATTGATTACCTGGTGTGCTTGCCCTCCTATCCACAATTTTTTTGTCGAATAGTAAGAGGAAACATCCTCCTCTGCTCTGCATCTTTACTGGGGCCTTTCTATGGACACAGATTATTTATTTTCAGGACTAGAAGTGCAGGATATTAAATAATTAGTTTTTATCTGCCGTCTTTACAATGTTACTATCGGTGGAGTGGCAATAATAGTCGTGTGAATGTGGAAGGACATTATCAAAAACCTTACTTGGTATCTGTAAGGTTTCGGAATTTTCACAGTTGAAAGTTGGCAACCTTAAAGAACAGTGATTCACACTATTGGGCCATATGCTGCTTATTATGTGTTAAATTGGAGGACTCCTTCAGAGCTTTCTTACAGGGTCATTCATCAAAATGTGTTATGGCATTAACGCACACAATAACGCATGCGATAATAGCACTATAGCATGGTGCGAATGCAAATTTTGGGAAGGGGTGGGCTTTATGTAAATGAGGGGCAGTATCGCATGGTTTTAACGCCAGAAATAACTACACCTTTTTTCCTGACGTTAAGCTGTGCGATATGACCGAAACAGTCGTAATGCAATTCTCAATACATTTTTCGAATTGCATTTTGGCCATTTCTGGGCTTGGGAGGGGGGCAGGGGAGTGGAGTGTCCATTTTTGCCTGGCAGCTCATTTGCCTATTGCATCAAGCGCCCAGGAGAGGTGGATGAGCATGTGTTCAAAAAATATGCACTCAGTTTGGCTGCACATTTTTAATGCAATGATATTGCATCGGCCTGCTTGAATGGTAATGTCTGAAGACTTCAAGATAGCGAGATAAAGCAGAGAAATATTAGAGTACATAGGGGGAGGCATACCTAGTATAAAAAAGATGACAATGCCTCTTTACAGGTAGTTGATGAGCTCTCATTTGTGTCCAGTTCTAGAGAAGGAGTGAAAATGGTTTATTTCAAATCTTTTTATTGTAAACAAGAACATTACAAAAAAGCACTGATGTACAAGGAACTCTAATGCACACCAGGACAAGCAGAGATCAAATGACAGCTTACAGACATATTATAATATTATTTATTTATTTATTTATTTATTTATTTATTTATTTATTTATTATTTTTGTTATACCGAGTTTCATGACAGATATCACATCAACCCGGTTTACAATTAACAATGTGTGTAAAGCATAGCGTAACGTATATTCCCAATAAACTGTGAAACTTTAAATACAGTGTATCAATACCGTGTGTGAGAAAGTTACAATAAAACAGGGAAAATTAACTTGGAGCTGGAATAGGGGGAAAATTGAACAATGCAATATATACATTTCTTCCAATTAATGAAATAGTATAGTAGAGTAAATAAATAAGCCTATGTGGATACATGTGATGGTACATAAATAAGAGACGGTAAAATAAGTGATCAAGGGAATAAATAAGACACAGTAGTGCCTGGAAAGATATGATAATAAAATGAAACGGTAGTGAGTAACCAAGAGAATAAATAAATAAGACACAGTAGTGCAAGGTAATGATATGATAATACTCAGCAGGTAAAGACGATATATTCGTCTATTCCCTTCCCATCCCACCTCTCCCATCCCTTCCAAATACCCCACCCTTGAACAGCTGGCAACAGATGCACAAATGAGAGAGTAAACATAACAATATACACTTATTGACCAACCCTGCTCTATAGCAGAAGATATAGGCACCAATCATTAAGGGTAATTAAGCTCCATACTTTTCACCTTCGGGGAAAGCAGTTAGACATATTTGTCCCATATAGCTGTACACTGCAGTTTGTATGTAAAGGATCTGGTGGTGTCCATATTCTCCATTTGCATTAAAGAATGCAAACTATTCCTCCATGCTCAATATGCAGGACTGTCTGCAGTACACCATATGGAGAGTATTGCTTTCTTCCCCAACAACCAAGCCTTATGCAAAAAAGGACAGTCTCCCCCACCAACAGTGACAAATGTTTCTTTACAATCAAATAACCCACCTTCCAGGGTAAGGGAGAAATAACCCCTGACAACATATTGTAGGTACCTGTGCAACTTGTCCCAAAAGGCTTGGATTACAGAACACATCCAAAAATAATGACCCAAAGTGCCCCTATCTGACAAACACTTGGGACTTACATTGAATTGTAGGAGTCTTGCTTTAAGCAACCTTAATGGGTGCATATAGAATCTGAACAAAAATTTATATTGCATCTCCCTTAGAGTCACATTCCCCACCAATCCTGGTATTTTTGTAAAAGCTGAAATCAATTGCTTCTCCGTCATTTGAATTAGAGGTTCAGCCTTCTATTTATTTAATAAAGATCGAAATGTAAGTGGGTCTTGTAGCCAAGATAATACCTTATAGAGATGAGAAATTCCCATCTTGGTCTGCATTCCAATTTGACAAAACTCCTCAACTTGTGTTTTAAAGTGTTCCTGAAGATTATTGCTCATCAGAGACCTCCAGTAATGTCTCAATTGATGGGAAACAAAATGTTGCCCCATATTCATCCCAAATTGAATTTCCTTATCTTGAGGAGAAATAAATTGACCTTCTGTATCTACCATTTGCACAACATGACATAGCCCCTCCCACGCCAACTCAATAAAAGCTTTAGATTGCGAACCCGGTAAGAAATTCCCATTGCCTTGTAAGGGTATAAAGACAGACTCCTGGTGGTCATGGTATAGCCTAAAACATAGCAAACGTCTTGCATGCTTAATGGATAAAGCATTGTAATGCATCTTAATGTGGGCGGGCAAAACAGAGAGATCCGAGTGTAGAATAAAACAAAGCCCTAAAAGCGCTACCCACCTTTCCTCCCAGGTTCGAGGAGTAAATGTCGATGTATTGAAGAGCCAATCCCACAAGGACGCAATATGCAAGCTATATTATAAAGCTCAATTCTAGGAACCCCCAATACCCCTTCCCACCCCCCCAATGTACGATTAATCAATATTCGGGCCCAATTCCGCTGCCAGAGAAACGTAAATAGCAGGCATAACACAACAGAACATCCTTCTTTGTAGATAAATAGGAAAATCTGCAGCATGTAAAGCCACTTAGGCCACAACATCATTTTAAAAAGCGTAATACGCCTAAACAAGGTCAATGGTAGAGAATTCTATAACAATTTATCTTTCATATTTTTTTAACAGGCGGAGCCCAATTAAATTGTACAGTTGGAGTAGATCCAAAGTAAGAATCTACCTTATAAATGGGCCATGACCGACGGCCCGCAAATGCGCAGTAGAGCACAGCTCTACTGCGCATGTGCGGGCAAGGACGTCGGTCTTAGCCAGCGTCAAAAAAAAAAAACATGGCGGCGGCGGTGTCGGGGGGCAGCGGCAGCGGTGGCGGCGGTGTCGGGGGGCAGCGGCAGCGGTGGCGGCGTCCGGTGGCGGCGGCAGTGTCAGGGGGCAGCGGCAGCGGCGGCGTTGGGGGGCGGCGGCGTCCGGTGGCAGCGGCGGTGGCGGCGAATGACGACGAGGAGCGGCGGCAGCGGCGGCCAGTAGCGAGGGAGGGAGGAGAGAGAGAGGGAGGGAGGGACGAACTGAGGGAGGAAGGGACTGAGTGGGGGGAGGGAGGGACTGAGTGAGAGGGAGGGAGGGACTGAGAGGGAGGGAGGACTGAGTGAGAGGGAGGGAGGGACTGAGTGGGAGGGAGGTAGGGGGAGGGACTGATTGAGAGGGAGGGAGGGACTGAGGGGGAGGGAGGTAGGGGGTGGGGAAGAGTGAGAATGAGGGAGAGGTGAGAGACAGGGATGTGAGTAAGTGGAAGGGTAAGAAGTTGTGGAGCAGAGAAAAAGGGAGTGGAGGAGGGCTGAGGGAGATGGGATTGAGACAGGGTGGGGAGTGACTGAGGGAAGGGGAGAGAGGTGGGAGTGACTGAGGGAAGGGGAGGGAGGTGAGAGTGAGGGGAAGGAGGCAGTGGGAGACAGAGAGTGAGTAAGACTGAGGGGTGGGAAGGGGTGAGTGACTGAGGGGGAAGGGGGAATGAGGGAGAAAAAGTGTAGGAGGGTGCTGTTTTCGAAAATGGACCGAAAACAAAAATGTAATGTAGCCCGTTGTGACGGGCTTAACGGCTTGTTATATCTAAATAGCGGAAAGAACTGTACGTCCAATGCAGTGGAAAATCTGTTCCCCACATAGACTTCACCTGACAGGAGGAGTCCAAGGCCTCCAATTTTTCCATGTTGAGTTTGAAATCAGAAAAAGAGCCAAATAAGGAGATCATGTTCAACAACTCAAAGACTCTCGGGGTTTGGAAAGGTGGACTAGCAATTTATCAGCAAAGGCCACTATTTTAAATTCCTGATCACGAACAGGAATTCCCGTTACCTTATTTAATTGGATCAACCATAACAAGGGCTCCAGGGATAAAAGCAAAATTGATAGGGGCAGCCCTGACAAGTTTACCGTTGTATATCAGATTCCTCAGTTAGTTGCCCAATAACTAAATTTGTGCTTTGGGAAAAGAGAATAATAATTTCACTACATCACAAAAGAGTCCTGAAATTCTAATTCCCGCATTACAAAAAAACAAATATTCCCAATCCACCCTATTAAACCCTTTTTCAGCATGAAAACTGATAAGTAAAGAAGGAATGTTAGCCTGAAGGCATTGAGAGATGGAGGCCTGCACCTTTTGAAAATTAAATGCTGAATGTTTCCCCCTGCACAAACCTTACTTGATGTTCTGCTATAAGAGCTGGTAAATGAATAGCTAAACAGTCCGCCAAACGTTTAGCTAATAATTTAAGGGTAAAATTAAGTAATGAGATTGGGCGAGGTACAGACATGCGAGAAAGCTCTGCGCAGGCCTATCGATTTCACCGAGTAGTCTTGAAAAAATAAAATTCAGTGATCTCCTATTTTTGGTGGTTTAGCCCCTTCAGATTGCCTGTATGACAGCCATCTTATGGGTAAAATTTAAGAAGTGAGCATGACAACCCAAGGTCTCGCCTGGTTGTCTGGCTGTGACCCCAATCTGTGTGCCCGCTCAATTAATATTGGGCCCATCGAGGTGTCCAGTTGTAATTCGGAAACCAGCCATATTTCCAAAAAAACGAGTAGCTCATACTCCACAGTCTATTCGGGGATGCCTACCAGACGCAAATTTATTCTGGCAGGAATGATTTTCTAGGTCCTTGACACAATTATCCAAAGGTGATATTTTGGCCTGCATATCCTTCCTCTTGATTGCGCCATCCTCTGTGTCTGATATATACTGCTCCACATTGCTCACCCAGCGGGTTACCACATCCACAGACGCCACGATCTCATCAAATTTTGCAAAAACCTGATCGAATTTGGTGTCTAAGGTTTTTGCCACTGCCGCAGTCACTGCCTGTATCAGGTCTGCATTGTTAAGAAGATCGCCAGCCGCGCAGTTGTAGTTCGCCATCTTAGGATCATAGAAACATAGAAATGACGGCAGAAGAAGACCAAATGGCCCATCCAGTCTGCCCAGCAAGCCACGCAGTTCATCCATTTATTTTTTTTTCCCCACCCTTTTTCTCCCTCCCACCCATCACTATTGGCTTCCATCACCCTTCGGCCCCAACTCCCTTCCACCCCTCCACCATGCAGAGAGCAGCGCCGTATCCGCATCCCAGTGAACATCCAGCTCAATCAGGGGTAGCAACCGCCGCAACAAGCAGGCCACACCCCTGCCCCATACTCCTACCCACCCCTGCTTTGTTTGTTTGTTTCTTGTTATTGGTTTTTTTTTTTTTTTTTGGAGATGGCAGCCCTCCGTGAAGGCGGAACACCAACCACTGGCCACTGGCATCCCGCTCTGTGAACCACTGGCCACCAACCACTGGCCACTGGCATCCCGCTCTGTGAATGCCTCTGTGGCTACTGCCGCTCTGTGCAGTGTTTTGCTGCCTGAAGGTGGAACCCCAACTACTGGCCACTGGCATCCCGCTCCGTGAATGCCTCTGTGGCTACTGCCGCTCCGTGCAGTGTTTTGCTGCCTGAAGGTGGAACCCCAACTACTGGCCACTGGCATCCCGCTCCGTGAATGCCTCTGTGGCTACTGCCGCTCCGTGCAGTGTTTTGCTGCCTGAAGGTGGAACACCGACTACTGGCCACTGGCATCCCGCTCCGTGAATGCCTCTGTGGCTACTGCCGCTCCGTGCAGTGTTTTGCTGCCTCCTCTTTATTTATCAGTAGGCTGCCTCTTTATTTATCAGTAGGCTGCACTTTATCCTTTTCTTTGCAAGTAGGTTTGGTGGCCATTGCAGCAGCTAAACAGCTTGATATTATCCTGTGAGACTTTTCCTCAGGCACAGGACAACAATTTGAGAGGAACAAGCTGAAAAAAGGGCAAGGATTAGGGCTAATGGCAGGAGGAGCAGAACAGAGTCATGTCCTACTCCTGCCACGGCATCATATGATCTCCATGAAAATGGTTTAGAGAGAGGCACCTAAAATGGTGTAGGTTCTACACCAAAAGTTCCATGAGGTAAGACTTAAGGACTTAAACATGCATACTCTAGAGAAGAGATAAAATGGGGAGAGATGGACATAAAGTGATGTTTACATTCCTTGAATGTATAATTAATGCAAAAGAAACAAACTTTTTTCAGTGGAAAGAATGGTCTAGAACAAGAGGTCATGATATGAAGCTCTAAGGGGATAGACTCAGGTGTAACAGAAAATATTTCTTCAGGGAAAGGGTGATGGATGCATGGTATGGCCTTCTAGTGGAGATGGAGGCAAAAAACAGTAACAGAATTCCAGAAAATATGGGATAAGCTCAGAGGATCTCTTGTTGCAAAAATATGAGAGGTAAGCCAGAGATCAAGTGAGGTTTATTGCATTGTACAGGAATTAAATTGCGCAGATTAGATTTTTATTTATTTAATATTCCATTTTTAAGCACTTCAAAGCGGATTATATTCAGGTACTGTAGTTAGTTCTCTGTTCGAGGGCTCACAATCTAAGTTTGTACCTGAAGCAACGGAGGGTAAAGTGACTTGCCCAAGGTCTCAGGGATTGGCAGTGGGATTTGAATCCTGGTCTCAGAGAAACTGAAATAGCTACCAGGTTGCTAAGGCCAATTTAGTGGTCAGTGCACTAATAGCTTAGGAGCTGTAGTTTATGAAAAGCTTTAACATGCAAAAAAGGCCAGTTTTCATAGTAAGGTAGCTCAATCAAAAATTCTAACATAGAGCTGTTTAGAGAAGTTAATAGCCTGAGGCAACTGAATTTATGCATCCTGACCTGCAGGGTCAAATAATGTGTGTGAATAATTAAATTTTTTAACTGAAAAAGTATCCCACATCAGACAAGAAATTGATAGTTTCCAGGTTCTATCAACTCAGCTTGCCTCTTCAGCCCTTCCTGTTGAACTTATAAATACATTTTAACTGATAACTTAATCAGACGTTATAAATCTTCTGAACTGCTCTAATCCAATAATATGTAACTTGACCTATGTCCACCACAGTTCATTAGACTGTTTAAAAAAAAAAAAAAAAGGCTTAGTTGAGTGTCTGTACAAATTTTTAATGCTTCACTAACTGATGAGGTATTGCCTAATGTTCTGAAGTCAGTGGTTAAATGACCTATCCAGAAAAATTGTAACTTAGATCCAACTGAATTAGTACATTTTCATCCAGTTGCTAACATGCCATTTTGGTCAAGTTAATAGAAAGAGCACTTGCCATTCAAATATCCAGTCAACCAACAGAGATTACATTTTTTCATGATAAACAATCTGGGTTTAGGTCCTGATTCAGCACAGAAACTGAATTGACTCCTGGATGATATGATGATGGCACTTATTAAAGGTGTTAGCTTTCTACTGTTCTACTTGATTTATGTTTGGCCTTTGAAATTATTGGCCATAAAATATTGTTAGAACATCTATCAGCCAGCAGTTTTGCTGAAAATATGTTGTCATGGTTTGAGTCATTTTTAATTGGAAAGTTTCAGTCAGTTGGTTATGGTGGATTTTCCTTTACATCCCATCAGCTTAGATATGGTGTCCCATAGGGCTCCATTCTTGAATCACTTTTATTTAACATATGCTTGAAACCCTTAATTGATATAATATGGTGCCATCAGATGAATTTTTGTTTTGTATTTTGCTCACCCCTTTTCATTAGTAGCTCAAGGGAAGTTATATTTGGGTACAGTATATATCTACATAGCTCCATACTACTGAAAACTTAAATAGTCCAGAGATATAGTACTAGAAATAGCAAATCTTGCACTTAAAGAGATTAGAAATTGGATAGTGATAAATAAAATGTCCTTAAATCAGAGTAAAACTGATGCTCTCTAAGTGAATTCCTTCCCCTTAGTGAGTCAAATTAGCTCATTTGGTCCTTATGAGGTGTCTATCCCTATAAAATATCATGTAAGGAATCTGGGGATTACTCTAAATAATTCATGCAAATTAGATAAACTTGACTATATTAAAAATATATCTAATTTGAATGCATTATTTAGAATAACCCCCAGATTACTTGCATGATCTTTTATAGGGATAGACACGCCATCAAGACACAATGGGCTAGTTCATTTTGTTTCTTAAGGCAGTTAACAATTTAAAATTCTGATATTGCCCTTTAAGTCTCTACAAAGATTTGGTCAGATTATTTTTCAAATCAATTGTTTTGCTGACAGAGGCACTTTAGCACTATATGCTATGAAAGATGCCAGGTTAGCTAGAACCCAGAATAGATCCTTCACATGCATGGCCCCATCTCTTTGGAACTTCCTACCCTCTCAAGCATCCACAAAATATCAAATAACTGTGTTGTTCATTCTTATTTTTTGGACAAATGCAGTCAATCATCAGGTAACCATACCAAGTATCATTAATGCACTGTTTTGGCAAGATTCTGTTAATGGATATCATGTGAAACGTAAATCTAACACTAATTGTCATTCATCTAATGTTATTTATGTTATCATTTGTCCATGCCCTAAAGTATATGTGGCCGGACCAGTCACCTGGTAAAGGTTAGACTAATGTCAACCTTTACCAGGTGACATTAGTCATCCGCTGTATAACCAGGTGACATTAGTCTCCCACTGTATAACCAGTCATAATCGATTTGAGGATTTAAAATGGACTATCCTTGAACAACTAAATTTGACTCCATGTGGTGGTAAATTGTCTAAAATATTAAATTATTGAGAACAGTTTTGGATATTCACTTTATGTACAACATCCTCTGCATGTCTTAATGAGAACTGTGATTGCCTGTTCCTGCTATGATGTGATTCATTCTGATTGGAGAGTTACCTAGTCCCGTGACTATTATTTATATTCACAAAGCTGTAGTTAGTCATATAGTTGTTGGCTATAATGCCGGACGCACGACGGATTTAAAAAGGAGTTCAACACAACTATGCTGGTTATTTGGCTGGGATATGATTGATTTCAACGAAAGCCTGATGTAAGAACATTTATCATCTGGCCGTGTCAGGTCCCCTGAAGAAGGAAAATTATTCCGAAACCTGGCTAGATCGGGATCATAAAAAAAAAAACTGGCTAAGTATCCCTGCTGTTAAAGACATTCACATTTAAGTTTTTGCTCTTAATGAAGAAAAGATCACAGCTTTGATGGATTGTTTTTGATGATATATCACTATTTGTTGATACACTACATTGACTTTCAAAAAGGAGATAGGCGGTTAATGATTATTCTTATGTTTGTTTTAAGGTAACCTGGTTGATATCATTAACAACATCATATGAAACCATCTCTATCCTCATTAAAACATTTTTTATTGAAGTAAGATATAGTGGTATATATGGGTGGTGTTTGATATTTTGTGGATTTTTCTCACTATGTGGATTTTGTTTGGTTATTTTTGGTTTGTCATCCTCTCAAGCATGTCATATATCTGATTTGATCTCTTTTAAGTATATTATAGAGATCTGGGTTTCTTTCTCCAGGGCTTCAGAGAGTAATCTAAATATTTTTATTATGGTATATATATGTAGAATGTTGCTGTTTTATCTTAGAAGTTTTCAATTATGCTCTGATGGGTATTTGCATCTGATGTTTTAGAGTTTTAACCTATGAATTTTAATGGTTATTATATCTGTTTTAACTCATCTTTATTTCTTATCTTGGTTTATTTTATAATAGTGTTTTTGTCGATTAATATTTATTGTGTTAACCTTTGTAACTCATGTTGTATTTTATTATGTTTTCACTTGATATTGTATTATTTTATTATGGTGGTCCATGCCTTGAGCACCTCTGTAGGAGGACATGTTCTAAGTAAAATTCTGATTGTTTTGATTCATGCATGCTAAAGCAGTCCATTGACATGTTAGCAAGTTTGCACTAAAATTAACATATACTCAGATTTAAATTAGGCAACATCATATGCATTAGGCTTTAGTGGGCATGCAGGAAATAGTTTGATATGTGTTACTCCATAGGCTCACTAAAGCCTAAAATGTAATACCTGTCTCAGAACACATGTTCATTATTTAGTATGCATGCCACTTGTTAATATCCTCCATGCCACCAGGCCCAGAGTTTAAGGGCAAGTTAATGCAGGGGTTTCATTCTTCAACTCAGTCTCCGCCGACTCATGTTGTGTTATCTTCCTCGTGAAAGTACAGCCATTTCCAATCCATGCTCTTAAATCCTCCTCCCCCCCCCCCCCCCACCAAACTTCAAGCCCTCTCAACAGGAAGCTTCGACCCCAAAATGAAAGCTCTCCCAACATGAAAATCCAACCCCAATTTTAAGCCCTGGGCCTCACTCTTCCCTACGTGTTGCCCCAACCCCCTTGAAGGCTGAACTCCTTCATCACTCTTCCAGTGCATGAACTGCAAACTCTCTGACCATGCTTACCTGATCCTTCAGAATGAATCTCTTTCTGTTCTGCAGGGTCTTGATCTTCACCAGTAGGAGGGTCGTGAAAGTCCTGCTGGCTCCATGGCAACCGCTGAATGAGACACCACTAGGCAAAGTATGCATAAATGTTATGCTACTGCACACAAAAGTATGTGGTGGCAGTAGGTGTCTGAAGAAAGAGGAACAGTTGAAAACAGCAGCAGGATAGGAGATCTTCAGGCTTATAGTAGTTCAGAATTGAGGGTATCCTGGATGCCTTACTTTATTTGTAAATATAAATTTGATATCCCACTAAAGCAGTTTACAAAAAACCCCCCAAAAAACAAAAAAAACTCAATAACAGCTTACTGTTATACATACATATAAACAACAAAATATTTAATTAAAAAAAAACAACCACCATGTTACCCCTTCTCTAACATATCTGCCTTATCCATTTCAACATTCAATTTCTCTTTCTGCCCTATTCTGTTCTTCACACTCCAACCATATCTTTAAATCAATACTTCTCTATTGGCCTTCCCATATAGTTCATTGAATAACTCTTAAGGTACATTTAATGACTGATTAAGCAACAGATGCCTTATATACATGCTATTTTATAATTCTGATTCTAGTCTGAATTTAGATGAAATAATCAAGAATTTCTTAATACGCCAAGTTCTGTCTAGTTTGGCTGCACCTCCTGCCTCAAAACTGCATATTTGTAATTTAGATTTCTGATGCAAAAAATGCAATTGCATTCCACTTTACATTTTGATCACCAATGTTCTATATGTTAATTTAGTTTTCAAATCAAGAAAAAAATATGCATTAGTGCACAAAGACAAATGATGCACCAAAAGCCCTATTCTAGGTTGCTATGGATATTAGAAATATTTAGTGTTTTGCTGGCCTTGTTAATTGCCTTTCCAAGAGTATTCAGACTTAGCCTCTTTGATCTATTGCGTTCTGGATCTGATATTGCCATAGCTGTTTATTTCCAGCATAATGCTCTCTCCCAGTGTCACAAGCTGTCCTGCTCAAAAGCTTTTCCTACTCAAGAGACATTAGAAAAAAAATGTAATGTATAATTTACTATATTACTAATTTAGCATTTACATGTTTTATTTTTAATGCTGAATATGTTTGTTATTTTGTAAACCACACCGATCAAAATTGTTTGGACATTGCGGAATACAAGTGCAATAAATAAATATTATAGTCTAGCTACAAATAAGCATATCTGTCATTTTTTAAAAATGTCTTGCTACTAGACTACTTAGCCAGATAAACTTCCCATGCTTTTCTGACTTATCACGGAAAGGGCCAAATATCACTGAGGGGAGGCACCCAGCCTTATAGAGCCCCTCCCCGACAAACTATCATGGCAGTACTGTGGTGCGATTGTTTATCATGCCACAAGCGTGAGACAAAAATCTCGACAAAGTACAGGATCTACCTGTGTGATGGTGGCCCACCTTTGCTGGGACTGTTATAGCTTAAAGGGCTTGAGACACAAAAATTCACACCCCCCCCCTGCAATTAGTCAGAATCACCTTGGGGGTCAATGATGACCGAATTCCTGCCCTCCCCCCGTATTCTGAGGCAGGTCTGACCATGTGGCCTGAGTCTGGTCCCCGAACCTTGCATCTGTCACATGATAGGAGCAAGGGCAGGTCAATATCAATTTGAAAAATGGCATTGACAGACCTGGAACTAGAAGATGCTCTGGGCCCCCACTGAAAATCAATGACTTCTTTTAGAAGTATGGGGTTGGGAGTCTTTTGGGGGGCAGAGCCCAGGGGTGATTTTTGGCAGATTTGGGGTGGGGGTGTTTCGGGCACCTTGGCCCTTTAATTTTCCCACAGGACCATAGGGGACCTGTGCTAGCATCCTGATGCTCCCTTGGGAAAATAACTACACCTCCCTCAAATGTGCTAAAATAACAGGGCTGTCATTTTTTTTTTTAGTCAGCCAAGTTATTTTAATACCATAGGATTGCTTATGCATAAGCTGCTTTGCATGCATTAGGCATTTTTATGCATGCTAATGTATATAAAGTAGCTTATTTTCATAGGGGGAGGAAATCTTCTTGTCTATTGGGTGATAAACCACATTTATCCCACATTACTTGCTATTTAACTCATGATATCACCTTATTCCAGCTTAGTTAATCTTGGCCTAAGTAGCTGGATAAATCTGAAAAGCGCTACTTATCCAGCTAAGTAAGATAGCTGGATAAGTCTTACTTAGCTAGATAAGTAGTGCTTTTCAGATTTATCTGGCTAAGTAGCGGCAAAGCTGGAATTATCCTGCTAAGTGGTGCACATCTACTCTATGCATGTATTTTTTCTTTTTACTTTAAAATATATACGGAGAGAAGTTACATGCGTAATTTACATGCATTTATCCCTTGTAAATTGCCTTTTACGTGTGTAATTCGGCAGATTTTCTAACATGCATGTGGCAATATAATTACCAGTTTTACCAATTAGTCCATCTGTTTTCCTAGTCCTTCTCCATGACAACGAGGCCCTTCAGCCTGAACTCCCCCCAGTTCACCCAGACTGCCCACCCAGTCATCATATCACTCCAGAGAAAGAGCAGGTGGAAATATACGCGAGTAAGCTGCCAAATTTACATGCGTAAATTTCTTATAAAATAGCAACTTCCATGTGTAAATGTTGGCCCTGCCCATTTTTTACACATATCCTCAAGAGCCTGTACCTACGCATGTATGTTTGAGGTTTATAAATAGCATATACGCCACGTATATGCTAATTTTTAACACAAGGAACATTTTGAAAATTCACCTTTTAGATTGTAAGACTTCTGGGGATAGGGGCATGAATGTAATCTGCTTTGAAGTACCTGAAAGGTGGAATATAAATAAAAAAAAGTGCCTCAATAAAATGTGTAAGGACTGATAGCTTTTGTGAGTTATTGAAACATTTTGCAACAATATACTTTTTTTTATCAAAATAGAATTTTCATTAGACGGCACTATCATATATTACAATATTTAATTGTTAAGCATTCATTTACATATTTTACTCAAAACCTAATACTTTGATGAATAGGAAGAGCAAGGCTTAGAGAAAAGTTGAGCTGTACTTAACAGTTGTCTAGGTTGGATGACATGAAGACCAACTTGCCTTGATGTGATTCATTCTTTATATATTCCTATAAAATAGCTTCATTTCCATGGTGATCAGAGATATAGGCTCTGTTGTCCTTATTGACTTATACACAAATTATATTTATCATTTCTGCAGTTCATTGATGCAGTGCTCAGGTTTCATTTACCACAAGTCTAGTAAACTTTCTTCCCAATTCTTCTTATAAAAATAGATAAAATATTGCATAAAGTTCATAGCTATGAAAATAGCTTAACTTTTAAAGCCATGGTTTGATAGAAAAACATGAACTGGTGAAGAAAATTTATTGTAATTTGTATGTTGTTAGAACTGAACAGAATGGGCCGGATTTTAAAAAGGTTGCGCATGTAACCGGTCCTGCGCACGCTGGGTCTATTTTAAAAAGGCCCGGTGACGCGCGTAAAGCCCCGGGATGCGTGTAAGTCCTGGGGCTTTACAAAAGGGGCGGGCCGGGGGCAGGGCAGAGCTAAAGGCCTCCGACAGAGCGGCCATTGCCGCTCTGTCGGAGGATGCCTGCCCAGAGGCAAGCGCAAAAGGTAAGACGAGAGTCCGGCGGGGGGGGGGGGGGGGGGGGGGGGGGGGGGGTTAGAGTAGGGCTAGGGGGAGAAAAGTTTAGGGGAAGGGGTGGGAAGGTCAGGTTAGGGGGAAGGGAACGGAGGAAGGCAGTGCGGCTTGGCGCGTGCAAGGTGCACAATTGTGCTCCCCCTCGTGCTCGCTGACTCCGAATTTTATAACATGCACGCGCCTGCGCACATGCTATAAAATCGGGTATACATGTGCGCGTGCCAAGTAGCGCGTGCACATGTAGGCCACACGCGCTTCTTTTAAAATCTACCCCAATATGACTTCCATTTGTTGGCCATTTGGCATTTTAAATCAGACAAATGTAAATCAGAAACTAAGAAACATAGTAAACAGGATTTTAAAAAAATTGACCAGCTTCTTTATTGGAATAAGCACAGAGACCAGCCCAGTAGCTCAACATGTAGGAGATCGAGGTTTATTTCTTGGGCACTCCCTCCCTCCTCCCCTGCTGGGGGCCCAAATGTCGTGTTTTGAACCACGTGGTATATAGCGGGAAGCTTGGACTCCTGCAGGGGAAGAGGGAGGAAATGCTGGAGGAGTTGCAAGGCCCCTATCCTCCGCCACCTGTTTTACAATAGGGAGTGGGAGCGCAAGTAAATTGTGTGTGTGTGGGGGGGGGGGGGGGGGGGGGCACGCGGCAGAGTGGGTGTGGGTGAATGAACTGGGTATTGTGGGGAGAGGGGAAGGTGGGGAAATGAATGAAGCAGGGATCACTATGGGGGAGGGAAAGCAGAAGTGAATGAACTGGGAATCACTGATGGGGAGGAAGGAAGTGAATGAACCAAGGATTGCAGGGGGGGGGAGGGGAGGTCATAAGCCAGTCACTCTGGAAGATGTGTGCAACTGAACCAAGATTTTGCAGGCTTGGGAACAGACTGAGCCATAATGCAGGCCTGTGCAACATAAGATGGAATTTTTAGCCACGTGATTGCCTCTACAGTTTCACTTTTAATGACTGTGAAAAACTAATAAGAATAAAGTGCATTTGTTCTTCATATCAGACATTTGTCTGCATCTTACAATCTGGCTGGGACCTCTAGAACTTATGCTACTAATTCATAGCCTTCACCAAAACTTTGTATCAAGCCATGAAGTGAGCATTGTTCCGGAGAGAAACCTCCAGAACCTGCTAGCATTTCTGTGAGAATATGCACATACATTTTGACTCAAAGTCCCATCAGGAGCCACTAATCACATGCCTATAACATCCAGTCAGGATCACATTGGACCATATGTATCTGAATATGTATGAAGTCCTAAGAAGAGAAAAGACTTTAGACTTAAAGTTTGCAAGAGGGCGAGGAACTTTCCTTAACTGCAGCAATTTTTCCCCTTTTCTATTTCAAGGGAAATTTTCGCTATTCATCGCTGCCATTCACATGAATTCTACACTAGGGAACTTGGCACCAAGACTGGGTTTAAAGCGTAGCCCAGCTCTGCTCCATAACTGTGGAGTACCTGCTGGTCTGCTGCTTGCCTAAGCCCTGGCAAGTTAAGCCCTTCACCTCGTTCCTGCCTGCACAGCTTACAGAAGTATCTGTGAAGGCTCTGGGTCCTGTCTGAGACTGTGGCGTTAACCTATCCCTTGCCAGCCAGAGGTACAGCTGAATTCCCTCCATACCATGAGACAGGATCCCTGATTTACCAGGAGTGTGACCTTATTACTGTGCAGACTTAGGACAGGATACTGGCTTAATTACTATTTCAGCTGGGTTAGTTAATTGGCATTGCATTTACTAAGTACAAGTTGGCTCTGGCTCAAATGCAGGAGTTCTTATTATATTTTTCACAACAGTGATCTGCTATGTTAAACCAGAAACTTAAAACGAATTATATAAACTGTAAAACCATTGTATACTTATGCTGCTAAAATAAAACTTCATTATCAACTTCAAGAAAGGTATTAGTTCTTGCTCCCTTAAACCAAAGAATATGTAGTAAATGTTATCTGTTTTTTATAACAGGTAATTACTGTAGCAACTCCCCTGCAGGAAGGGAGTGAATGGACCGAGGTTCTTGGGGTGAGTGGAGGGAGGAAACTGGGGTGAGTGAGAAATGGGTGGAGTGGAGAGAAAGGGAACCAAGGATTGTGAGGGGTGTGGAAGGAAAATGGGGAGAGTGAGAGATTTGTGAGGGCGGGGGAGGAAGTGAATGAGGGAAAGTGAGGGGATGGTGATGAAGGGAAGTAAAAGAGAGAGAGAATGAGAGGATCAAATGGGACTTTGGAAGGGGGGATAAGGGAAAGAGCGGATAGGGTGTGATTTGCAGAAGGGCTTATGGCTTCCTTCCTTTATCCCATCCCAATCTTTACTCCTCCTCCTCGTTCTCCACCTCCATCCATGGTCTTCCCTCTTTCTTCCTCTTCCATTCCCATCCCCAATACTCCCTTTCTTCCTACTTCCCCATCTCTGATCCCTCTTCTCTCCCCTCCCACTTAGTCCCTCGCTTCCCATTCCCAGATCTCTTCTACTCCTTCCTTCCCAGCCACATTCTCTAAGATTCCTCTTCCTCTCACAAAGAACCAAATAAATTAACTGGAAGTGTCAGAAAATGCCTTTATTTTTATAAAGTAAAAAAAAATACATTTTAAATTGAAAATATATGCAAAAATATGCAAATTTGCCACACTTAATCTTGAAACTTCTTCCACAAGGAAGCGAGGGCTCTAATTATAATCATAGGTGATCCCAGAATTTTTTTGAAATTTGTACTGCATATTAAATTTTTTGAAATGGTAATTGAACATATTCCAAATTGGATAAGTACAGGATGATGAGACTCATTAAAGTTCTCAGTTGATGCCTGATTTTTTTCAAATTCTCCTAAAGGAGATGCAGGGCCTGTGTCAGGAATTGAAGATTCATCTAATTTGTATAAGTACAATTGACATTTGAAAAGATTTTATATGAAGTAAAAATGTAAAAAAAAATAAATTCTCGGGAGATCTTTGATTAAAAAGGTGAATTGCTGTTAAAACATAGAGCAGTAAATGAAAACATTAAAGTTCAACCCAGCCAGATACTTCACAGATTGCTTTCAGCCTGTGAGGTAAGGCTTTCCTTTATTTATTTAATTATAAATATATGTATTTTTGAAGTCTGCCCTCAAATATCACAGATGACACATTTATCAGGTATTGTGACATGGTTTCTAAAACATATTTGTATAAAAAATGTAAATATGTGTTTAATATTTAAAAATATGATGTCCCACTATGTGCCTTAACAGTGGAGGTCATCATTGACCATCAAAATCTTGAGGGGGTGGGGACAGGTAACAGGGATTCAAGGCTGAAAGTTCACATAGGGTGTCTAATACTCTTGCACCAGCCCTGACTCTGTCACCATCACTCTACAATTAAGTTTATTTCTTTCAACAATTCAGTGCCAAGATGAGATAATTAACCTATTAAGAAAAAGTCAGTTGTTATATGTTGTTGTGGTGTCTGTGACTTTAAATCAAGCAAGCTTTTGCCTTTTCTTTACTTTTAAAGCAGACTGTTACATACAATAGAAAATTAATATATATCATACTTTGTGACCAGCATATTGGATATATTTTATTTTATTTAGATTTATATTCCACTTTTTGTACTTTTTTCAGCACTTCAAAGTAGATTACATTCAGGTACTGTAGGTATTTCCCTACCCCCAGAGGGCTTACAATCTAAGTTTGTACCTGAGGCAATGGAGGGTAAAGTGACTTGCCCAAGATCACAAGGAGCGACAGTGGAACTCAAACCCTGGTTCATAGTCCACTGTTCTAACCACTAGACTACTCCTCCACTCCTACTTCTCTTTCAAAGGCAGTAAATATGGCCATACATGCTTGTGAAACTATCCATTTACAGAGGGAGCAGTACCTTGTTTGTTATTTTGTCATAATTTGTTTTTTGCTTTGTATGGCTTATTTAATGGATTATTTATAGGGCTTCTGATTTTAGGTATTTATAAGTTGTATATTTAGGTGATTATTTTCAAGCTAATTATGGTTCTTTGGGGATACCTAAAATAGGTGTGTTTGTGGGGCAAGTACTCTTATCAATTACCTTTTCCAACTGAATCAAATACATACATTTGTGGGGGGGGGGGGGGTATTGCTCTTGATGTGCAGCAGAAGGTATTTTTGGTAGTGTACCGGGGTATTCAGTGGCAGGGTAAACCTGTTTAAGATGACAATCTTACCTAGATGGCTTTATGCACTCCAAAATCTACCCTTAATACTGAGGAAGAACGATGTCAAGAAAATAGAAAGTGCTGTTAGGCGATTTCTCTGGAGGGGGGGGGGGGGAACCTAGGGTGCCACTGGCCTGGTTGCAAGCACGGTGGAGCCAGGGGGGCCTGGGATTTCCAGATTTGGTGGCCTATAATTTGGCCAGCAATCTCAGAATTATCAGAGACTGGTTGTTACATAAGACGGTTTATACCCCACTCGGGGCAGATAGGGCAGTGATGAATCCGATGGCACCGGCCTATGTAGTGCAGTCAAGTGCAGCACCTCTAATGCCTTTTCTTGCCCAAACAGTGTTGGTCCGTCCCCTGAGACAGACGTGGCGTAGAGTTACAAAATTATTGAAGACACAAACGCAGTGTGCATACCTCCTCCCAGTAGTAGGGAACGCAGATTTTAGCCCAGGAAGTTATTCCGCCAACTTTCGTAAATGGGCAGATAGGGGGGTAACATATTTGGGCCACTTGATGACGATGGAGGGGACTCCACTCCCCTTTCGAGAGTTCATGACCACATACGGGTTTGGAGCTACACATACTTTTCCCTATCTCCAGATACGCCATTATATACGAACATTGCTAGCAGATAGTAGAAGTCCCTCGGTATTTCTTACCTTAGACAATCTGTTCCGTTTTAATGACAAAGGGACACC
The DNA here is from genome assembly GCF_901001135.1 of Rhinatrema bivittatum. NCBI lineage: Eukaryota > Metazoa > Chordata > Amphibia > Gymnophiona > Rhinatrematidae > Rhinatrema > Rhinatrema bivittatum. The sequence continues at coordinate 391,977,215 of NC_042617.1, read as the reverse complement.
GTCATTATCCTGGTATTACAAATCTTTGCAAAGGAGTCTGGAGTTAGATCACTGTTCAGTGTTGGAGGCCCACTGGAATAGGGATGGGGACTTCAAGGTGACGGCCTCCATCCTGCGTGGATGCTTTAAGCGAATAGCCAGAACAACGGATAGCATGTACTATCGGGAGATGCAGTTTAAGTTCTTTAATCGAGCCTATATATCTCCACAAACGGCCTCACATTTTATACCGGGGTCCACGGCACAATGTACCCGGTGTGGCCGGGGACTAGGAACGCTGTCCCATGCATTTTGGACCTGCCCGCCTATTTTTCGCTTTTGGTGGCGGATTGCAGAATATATGGCCGATCTATTGGATAAGGCATTCCCAATCTCCCCGTTGTGGTTACTCTTTGGATGCATCTCCCCAATACGTATCCGTGATTCTGGCGCTCGCATGCTACTACGCAAGGCCTGCTTGGTAGGGATAAAAATGATTCTTATACAGTGGAGGTCCTTGGAGCCCCCTCTTTTTGGACGTGGAGGAACGGGCTACATCAGATGATGCTCATGGAGAAGTTGGCGTCCCAATCATCCCCTCAGAATAGACGTAGATTCCTCGCACGGTGGGAGTTGTATATACAGTCGCTGTCACATAAGGCCCGCATCTTAGTCCTAAATGCTTAAACGAGTAGGGGCATAACTTACGCACCAGATAATGTTATTTGATTAATGGCTGAATCTGAATGGCTTGTTATCAAGAACACTCACTCAGAGGGGGATTGAGAGGGTTGGGAAGTGTGTGTGTGGGGGGGGGGAATTCTTGGTTTCTTATATTGTTGTACTGTTTGGACTGTGAGGTGTTCAGACTACACGCCTCACAGTAATGTTGTATTGTTGTGGTTCTTGGAAAATTCAATAAAAACGTTTCAACAATAGAAGCTAATTCGGTAATATTGCACAATCTTTTGCAAAGATTGCATTCAAATGAAAGATAAGAATACATAGCTTCTTTGTAGCACTGTCATCATCAGAGAGTAGTAATAAAAGTTGGACAAAAGGCAAGATTGAGTTGACAAGGTCAGTTGAACATACAGTGTGGGCCAAGAGGTCCTTATCTGCTGACAGTTACTTACTTATGTTATGTTGTTTTCAAGGAGACATAGTTACACAACTGTTTTATGTACATAAAAAAAAAAGAGAGAGAATGCCGTGTGACAGTTTGGTAGCAATTGTGATGCATAGCCTTGTGGATGACTTGCATCTAATTCCTAGTCCAGGATTTTGCTCTATGGACCAACCAGAGGTAGGATGCTTTGGAAGCAGTGTCTGGATCCCCTGTAGGAAGTTTCTGCCATCAATTAACAGTGGCACCTAATGGCTAAAAGGCCCATGTTAGCCAGGGAAAACTATGGTTTGTGGCCCCTAAGCTGAGGACTGTTGGTATCTGGGCTGAATTGGGAGAGGAATATAATTAAAAACAAAAAAAAAAGGAGAGGAAGAAAAGTCCTTGATAATTGTGTGAAGGGTAATGGTGCTATAGCTCAGCACAGTCTAGTCTCTGTTGAGCCGGAGGCCCAAAGGAGCAGAAGGAACAAACGAGTGGAAAAAAAAGTTTCTACCAGAAACCAGCAGTGTTCTGAGTTGTACACACTAGAAAGGAACAGGGCTAGTGAATGTTATTAGGTGCCCTAGACAAATCTTACAGCCTGGCACCCTTCTCACCCTGGCTCTCCCCACAGACAATTAAAAATGATCAATTGATAATAAGATTTTACATGAATAAGGACATTCAAAGTACAGTCATCTGAAGAAAAATAACACTTACAACATATATGTTATATTTACATGCACTGCTGTGGTACCTGCCAAAAAGCATTGCAAAAAAAGAAATTTGGAGCCCATATGGCATTAGGTTTTTTCTAACACATGTTGGGTGCAGGTATGTTCTAGGCTGAATTGCAGCTACAATATAGTAAATCTCCTATTAAAACAGCACTAACTGTCAGCACTCAGTCACCATCTTGTCACATTGATTTGCTACCTTCAGATCATCACATACTATCACCCTGTGGTCTCCCTCTTGATCTGTGCATATCAGTCTTTCTTCCCACCCTATTATGTACCGCTCCTTTGGATTATTGCACCCCAATATTGCAGTTTAATGTGGATAAGTGCAAGGTGATGCATATAGGGAAAAATAACCCATGCTATAGTTACACAATGTTAGATTCCATATTAGGTGCTACAACTCAAGAAAGAGATCTAGGCGTCAAAGTGGATAACACATTGAAATCGTCGGTTCAGTGTATTGCAGCAGTCAAAAAATCAAACAGAATGTTGGGAATTATTAGAAAGGGAATGGTGAATAAAATGGAAAATGTCATAATGCCTCTGTATCTCTCCATGGTGAGACCGCACCTTGAATACTGTGTACAGTTCTGGTCACCGCATCTCAAAAAAGATATAATTGCGATGGAGAAGGTACAGAGAAGGGCGACCAAAATGATAAGGGGAATGGAACAGCTCCCCTATGAGGAAAGACTAAAGAGATTAGGACTTTTCAGCTTGGAGAAGAGACGGCTGAGGGGGGATATGATAGAGGTGTTTAAAATCATGAGAGGTCTAGAACGGGTAGATGTGAATCGGTTATTTACTCTTTTGGATAATAGAAAGACTAGGGGGCACTCCATGAAGTTAGCATGTGGCACATTTAAAACTAATCGGAGAAAGTTCTTTTTTACTCAACGCACAATTAAACTCTGGAATTTGTTGCCAGAGGATGTGGTTAGTGCAGTTAGTATAGCTGTGTTTAAAAAAGGATTGGATAAGTTCTTGGAGGAAAAGTCCATTACCTGCTATTAATTAAGTTCACTTAGAGAATAGCCACTGCCATTAGCAATGGTAACATGGAATAGACTTAGTTTTTGGTTACTTGCCAGGTTCTTATGGCCTGCATTGGCCACTGTTGGAAACAGGATGCTGGGCTTGATGGACCTTGGTCTGACGCAGTATGGCATGTTCTTATGTTAAATACATGACTTGCCATTTCTGAGCAATTAGGATTCAATGCAAAGTAGTTCAGAGTCATGCATTTAGGTTGCACTAATCCAAAGCAGCTGTATGTAAAAAAAAAAAAAAGGGGGGGGGGGGCGCAGAAGGGGAGAGACTGATGTGCATGGACTGGGACACAGGCCTCTGGGTTATTACTCTGCTACCTTCAGATCCATCGGACACTATTGACAAGACTGGTTGTTATAGGGAGAGACAGAGAGAGCGATGCTGGGCTGCATAGAGATTCTTAACCAGCAGGAAAAAGGTGATAGTTTCCCTGAACAGCTTGTTGGTGAGGTGTCACCTGTCCATTGTTGGAGACAGGATTCAAGGTTTGATAGAGTAGATAAATCTCAGATTGTGATGAATTGCAAGAGGACCTTGTGAGACTGGAATATTGGGCTTCCAAATGGCAGATAAAATTTAACGTGGATAAGTGCAAAGTGCTACATATAGGGAAAAATAACCCTTGCTATAGTTACACAATGTTAGGTTCTATCTTAGGAGTTACCACCCAGAAAAGAGATCTAGACATCATAGTGGATAATACATTGAAATCGTTGGCTCAGTGTGCTATGGCGATCAAAAAATGTTAGAAATTATTAGGAAGGGAATGGCAAATAAAAGGTTTGATGTCATAATGCCTCTGTATAGCTCCGTGGTGAGACCGCATCTTGAATTCTGTGTGCAATGCTGGTCACCACGACCAAAATGAATAGGGATATAGAACAGCTGCCCTATGAGTAAAGGCTAAAGAAGTTAGGGCTGTTCAGTTTGGAGAAGAGACGGCTAAGGGGGGATATGATAGAGGTCTACAAAATCATGAAAGGTCTTGAATAATTTAATGTAAATCGGCTATTTACTCTCGGAGATAATAGAAGGGCATTCCATAAAACAAATCAAAGAAAATTCTTTTTCAGTCCGCATATAGTTAAGCTCTGGAATTCATTGCCAGAGGATGTGATTATAGCAGTTAGTATAATTGGGTTTGGATATGTTCCTAGAGGAAAATCTCAGCTCTTAAGATACCTACTCCCTCTAGAATGTTACGGGCCTCATTTCAATTTTTGCTGGCTATTCCTGTCCGATCAGCCTGGTTCTCTGTTACTCAGAAAAGATCTTTTTCCATCGCTGGACCAACTCTTTGGAATTACCTTTGTGTTACTTAAAAGAAACAAAAGAATATTTACAAGAGCTTTCCCGCAGACAGTTAATTTTTTTCCTCCCTCTTTGCATCAGCACCCAGGCAGCATGTCCCATGGGGTATCCAGGCACTTTATTAATATGATTGTTTTTTGTTTGTTTTGTTTTTATGTTCTCTTAGTTATGTATGTATAGTTGGAACCAGCCCCGAACTATGGAAGGTGTGGAATATAAATATTTTTTAAATAAATAAATGAAAAAGAAGTGATTGGAATAAGGGTAATGATATGAAACTCCAGGGGACTCAGGAACAAGGTCAGGAAATATTTCTTCACTGAAAGGGTGGTATGCCCTCCCGGAAGAAGTGGTGAAGACCAGAACAGTAGCGAAATTCAAAAGGGCATGGGATAAGCACAAAGAATCCAAGGATGGAAATGGGGTAATCTATGGTAACTTTAAGCATAACGTTTCTTCATGGGGTTAATCTGCAATGAGTGGCAGTTAAAACCCTAAATATCTTGGAGGAGAAGTCCATTAACTGCTATTAATCAAGTTGACTTAGGGAATGGCCTCTGCTATCACTGGCATCAGTAGCATGGGATCTTCTTAGTGTTTGGATATTTGCCAGGTTCTTGTGTTCTGGTTTGGCCTCTGTTGGAAACAGGATGCTGGGCTTGGTCTGACCCAGCATGGCAATTTCTTATGTTCTTATGTACCTTGCTGGGGGAATTGGGTGGACCATTTAGATCTTTATCTGCTGTCATTCACCAAGTTACTATATAACCCTGCCTTAGAAAAAGCAATACTAAAAATATTATGCCAGGCCCTATAACATCAGTACTCGCCTCTTTTTATGAAAACAGAACAAGCCAAGTTGTTATAGATCCCTATACTGAAACTACATGCTAGCAGGCTACCTCACTACAGTCACACTTGCAGAACATAGACAGACCCTCAACAAATACAGAATAAAGTGTCCATAAAGTATAAATAGAAACCTCAAGAAGCCAGACTTTGTATGATCAGAAATATTACCTTTCCTCATAAAGCATCAAACAAAATAAATATAAAACAATAATAGTAAAACCATGCTAATGAAAAGAATATTTCAAAACAGCTGACAAATAGAATATCCAATAATGAACTCATATAAACATTTTTTAAAATAATTTTCCTAATACCAATAAAATATTTTCAAGCAGCAGACACGCAACACTCAATAATTAAAATAAGGATTGATTTCCAGATTCCCCCTTGCTAACCCTTATGAAATCTCAGGGAATCTGGAAATCAATCCTTATTTTAATTATTGAGTGTTGCGTGTCTGCTGCTTGAAAATATTCTATTGGTATTAGGAACATTATTTTAAAAAAAATGTGTAGGGGTGTGGCAGATAGGGTCTCAGTAATAACATTTCTAGGTTTCTCCAAAGTTGATAACTCTTCCAACAGTGCCACCTGCCTTCCCCAATATCTACCTAAGGAACCAGGGAGGGTGGGTGGGTGGATGGATAGCAGCAAAAGGTGTTTGTGTGTGGTGCACTCACTCTTACTCCCCTCATGCACACTTGTTCTCTCTATACTTTCTTCCCCTTTCCACTTCCTCTCACTCTCTTTACTTGTAACACTCCAGATTTGCGGTATAAGCAAAACAATCTCCTCTGGAGACCTTAAGACAAGGAGGAGACAAATCAGACTTGATATCTGAGTTATAATAATGAAAATTTCTGCATTCTGTATCTCTAAAGCCTGCATCCTTAGAGAGCAATGTCCATACACCCTGCCCCACAGCTCTGAAGAGATGGCGGCACGGTTGGGAGATCCAGACACTACTGTGCTTACCTGACTTTTCCTGGCAGAACCCATAGCTTGGTACCACCAGTGCCTTTCTCCCCGTGATCTGCACTGCCCTCCACAGCAGCTGAACACCGCTTATGGCTGTGCTTCAGCTTTCTTGTCTTTGGCCCAAGAGGCTCCACCTGCACAAGTAGCACTTATGCACCAATGCATAATGCAGCCAATTAGTGGTGGCCCTGCACTGGCATGTCCTGTCCATACCGCTCTGATGTGTTGCTACTTGCAGTTCCAACTTCAAGTACCTGAGCTGGGGGTATAGGCAGAATGTGCTTCACTGTTGCCACTGCATGCCAGATCAAGCTCCTTCTGTCATCATTACTAAGGGCCAGATTAAGGTCCTTCTGCTGTTGCTGCCAGGAACCAGATGAAATTCAGTTAAAGGCTGCATCCAGCCCTTGGGTCATAGTTTGAGGATCTCTGATACAATTAAATAACAAATCCATATTTGAAGAACAATAAAATACAGAAGTTAACATATAACAATTAATACTTTCCTTAGCATGCACTAACATGCTAAGGAAAACCTGTAGGTCATGGCAGTTCTCGCACCACACAGAAACCCCAGCTTGTCCAATCAGTGAATCTGCCAGTACTGACAAACTATCCCTACAAAATGGCTCCAATACAGCTCAGGGAGCAGCCATCGCTTGTGCTAAATCCAAGGTTCTAGTAACCTTCACAGACTACTACTACATACTAGGCATCTGTGAGAAGATGGGAGAAGATGTTGAAGCCAACCTACTAACATCTCTACTAGTGTTCCCAGCACTCCAGTCCTAGGATGTAGTAATCTATCAAGGAGAAATGCCATCTGACATACAAGTCTTTACTTCCCCTTACACGTAACCATTCTGAGGGTGCACACAGATGCTTATCTTCCTAGCTCTAGTCTCTCTCAAACAGTTATTGTTTACCACAGCATGGAAATGTACCCCATAATTAGAGCTTCTGTTTTTAGGTGTTTATAAATTGTGAGGCTGATATTCAGAAGTCATTTAGACGGAAAACTGAAAAGCTATTAGTGTAAATGGCTTAGCCACGATATTAAATGACTTGACTGGCTAGAATTTAGCTAGATAAGTTGGGGAAGTTCCTGGGGCAGGAAGTAGGAATTCTGGAGAGGAGAGTAGTGGAGTTAATCAGATAGGTTAACCGGTTAACCTATCCTGCTAACTCTGGCCATGCCATAGGGCTGGTCTAAAGTTAGCTGGATATACATAGCCGGCTAACTTTTAATATAGCTAGGTATATCCCGATTAAGTTAGCCGGATAGGTGTTTCCGGTTAACTTAATTAGCCATTCCGCAGCTGAATATCGGCCCCTGTAAATTTAGGTGCTTATTTTCCATGTTGCGGGTACAAAAAAATGTGGTGTTTTCAGTTTTTGCAGCACCGATATTATTCCTGGGTTTCTTTACTGATTGATTCAAATACATACTTTTGTGTAGCTGAGGAACTATCAGCACAGAAAAGGCACAAAAATAGAGAATCAGCTTGAAGGCAGGCAAGGGGAATGGTAAGAGACTACTAGGAGAAGTAATGTTTTTCCAGTGTTTATCTAATAAACACCTATTTAGTTTTTTTGCTTCAGGGGTGTTATCAGAGTTTATCAGTTAAAATCTAAAATCAGAAGCTGCACCTATTGAGCCAACTTTCCATGTATCACAATGTCACTGGCCAAGTGCAAACATATTTGTCAGCAGAACAACGGAAGTAACTATAGCAAAGAACATAACCAGTTGGACCAAGCCTACAGCTTGGAGAATCCAGGTTCAGATTCCCTATTTTTTATAGCTGATTGGGTCTTAGTGTACTACAGAGGTTCTTCAGTCAGGGCTAAAAAATGGGGGGAAACACTGTGGCAGCAGTGTGTACTGTCCGGGTGGCTGATCTTAATGCTTTCCTGGGGATTCTGGAGTACCCTAACAAAGCAACCCCTCCAGCTGGGCAGGTTTGTGGTGTCACCCCATTGCCCCTCAATACTATGTTTATTTATTTATTTATTTTATTTATATTCCGCTTTTCACACTTTTTTTTTTTCAGGTATTGTAGGTATTTCCTTATCGCCAGAGGGCTTACAATCTAAGGGGGTCATTTATCAAAGTGCTATATGGCATTTTCGCATGCAAAAAAACGACTTTAACGCATGCGAAAACGTCATTAACTTGTGTGAAAGCACCATAACACATGGTGCGATGCAAATGAGAAAAAGGGGTGGACATTGGGGTGGGATTTTTGGCCAAGTGGGCTGGGCTCACAGTTTTATATGTTTTCGCAAATGCTGTTTTAAGCTCCTGGAGAGCCAGCCTAGCTATCAGGGCCACTGGGGTGGGGTGGGAGGAGGAGGAGGAGAGAGAGAGAGAGTGCCTAGCCATAATGCCCTCACACTAGATCAGTATTTATATCTCTATGGGAGGCACACCTAGTAACTCGAGGTGAGGTTTAGGTATTAGTGTAGGGGTTAGGGGCCACTTTGACATTCAAAGTGAGACATACGAATAGAACAGTGCTCTCTTGTGAAGATTTGATGACCTTCGGAGTGAGGAAACTCACCCAGAGATGAGATTTGTGCAATGTTCTCTCAACCTAGCTTGATGGTACCCAGGTAGAAAGTCCATCAAGCTAGGTTGAGAGAACATTGCACAAATCTCATCTTTGGGTGAGTTTCCTCACTCCGAAGGTCATCAAATCTTCACAAGAGAGCATTGTTCTGTTCGTACGTCTGACTTTATTTATTATTTATTTATTTATTTTGCGGCTTTTCTTTACCGACATTAGAGGGTATATCATGTCAGTTTACATCAAACAATAGGTAGAAAGTACATTGAACAAGGGCAGGGAATGGGAGTACGGAGAACAATAACTAGCGTAACGGGTTACATGATAGAGAAGGGAGAGAAGAGAAGCGCAAGAGACAGGTAAACAATAACGTATCAATTAAAACTGGTAGCATAATATTGTTGCAATGAGGTTGGGGGATATGTCCTAATCTGGGAAAGCCTGTTTGAAGAGCCAGGTTTTTAGCTTCTTCTTGAATTTGATGGTGCATGGCTCAAGGCGGAAATTCGTGGGTAGTGAGTTCCAATGGGTGGGGCCTGCAATAGAAAGGGCTCGCTCCCTTGTGAAGGAGAGGTGCGCATACTTAAGGGAAGGGGTGTAGAGGGTACCTTTACGGGCTGCTCTGATGGGGCGGTTGGACTGTATGAAGTGGAGGGGCTCGTCGAGCCAGCTGGAGTTGTGATTGTGGATGGATTTGTGTATGATGGTGAGTGTTTTGTAGAGGATGCGGGAGGAGATGGGAGCCAATGGAGGTCCTTAAGGATGGGGGTTATGTGGTCAGATTTACGGGCATTTGTAATGGTTCTGGCAACGGCATTCTGCAGCATCTGGAGAGGTTTTATAGTAGAGTAGGGGAGGTCTAGAAGTAGGGAGTTATAGTAGTCCAATTTGGTGGAGAGGGTTGCTTGAATGACTGTGCGGAGATCATGGGTGTGAAGTAGGGGTTTGAGTTTTTTTCATAACTTTGAGCTTGAAAAAGCCTTCCTTTGGAACAAAGTTGATGTGTTTTTTCCGGTTTAAGTGCTGGTCAATCTGGACACCGAAGTCTCGTACACTTTGAATGTCAAAGTGGCCCCTAACCCCTACACTAATACCTAAACCTCACCTCGAGTTACTAGGTGGGCCTCTCATAGAGATATAAATACCTATCTAGTGTGAGGGCATTATGGCTAGTCTCTCTCTCTCGGCTTTGATAGCTAGGCTGGCTCTCCAGGAGCGTCCCCCCAAGTGGTTGTATGTAGGAAATACAACAATTCTAGCACATCTCAAAGTGCGAAAAAGTTATTGCAATTTGTGCTAAGATAGTGCTTCGCATAGGTATTTGCGCAAATTGCGATAAAGTGCCTGTTACCATAAAACACACCCCTTTTCCTATCGCATGCGATACTTAGTGCATTTTGATAAATCCAGGCCTAAGTTTGTATCTGAGGCAATGGAGGGTAAAGTGACTTGCCCAAGGTCACAAGGAGCAACAGCAGAACTCGAACCCTGGTCTCCTGGTTCGTAGCCCACTGCTCTAACCACTAGGCTACTTCTCCACTCCTGTTTACATTCTATGTATGCTTTTAATCTGTAAACTGTTTTGGTATATATATATATTCCTCTCCCTTTCTCTTTGGGGCTCTCTCCTTTCCTCCCTGGTTCAGCAAAAGCTGAGGAGGATCTCTCCCCTCCCCCCCCCCCCCCCCCCCCCCCCAGCCCTCTCAGTGTTTGAAATGGCCTATGTGTCCCTTCTCTTGAAAAGTTAGGGGACCTCGGAATTACATTGTTGGTTTATAATACATTTTTGCATTATAGTTTTCACTTATTTGAGCAAAATGTTTTGGAAAAATAGGTTAGAAATATAATAAATAAATACAAATAAAATAGTCTCATGAGTGGAGCATCAAATGCCAACTCCCTCACAGTTGATTACTTTAGAGTCCTTGAGGAGGGTAATGGGTCAGCTAGCAGCTGCAGCAGACTCCAAAATGGAGAATAATACATTTGATGTTTCTGGTTTGCCCAAAAATATCATATTGTAGGAATAAAAGCCAACAGAAACGATCAAGAGTGGAAGTTTTTAAAAAGAACTTTAACCCAATGGAAGCCAACATAAATGTCTTGGTAAGAGACCGTGTCACCTTAAGACGTAAGTTGGAGAATTTAGAAAGCGTGGCCAACCTAGAAACCTATGTTTTGTATACTTTCTAAAAGTAGAAAAAGTTTTGGTTGCGAATACTTGGCAGGAATATTACAGATGAGTCTTCCCTCCTTAGTCAAAACAAATCTGTCTGCCTGAGAGGAGAAAATAAGCCTTCCTACTCGCCCCACCCCACACCAAAAAATAAAAGCTATGCTGGCAAAAGACAGGAAAGTTGCTTCTGATAAAGTCTCTGCTTTAATTACTGGAAAACAGATTCCTCCTTTTTGTACTACTTTTAGATTTTTAGACTCTTTCCTAAAAGAAAAGCAAAAAATAGAAACTAATGTATCAATATTAATTCTTGGTTCCTTTTGTTCTGTAGCTGGATGTAATTTTTCTGCTTTTAAATGAGTTATTTCTTTTGTTGCCATAAGGATATGAGGTTTTGTGGCACGGGTGCAAGCAGTTCAAGTTAGAACTGAGGTTACCCCAAATAGGATCACAAAATCCGTGGATGGGTGTCTGAAGAAAAGGGCTCTTCCCTCCCCACATGCACCTCCACTTTGATCTGCGGCTGTCAGCAGTGGTCTGCCCTGGGCTTGGGAGGATGCACTGCTTTTTCCACTGCTATTTTGCTTTCATATTTGGGAGTGGGAAGAGGAAGAGAAGATCTGCTGTTTTATTTTCCATGTGGGGTTCTGTGAAATTTTAAGTATTAAAATGGGGTAAACCGGATAAAAGTTTAGGAAGCACTGAGCCTAGAAGAAGGTTCTTGCAAATCTGGCAAGTTTCTGATGCGGGAATTTTTTTTCACTGATACTCTACTAAATAGATAGTTTTCCATGAAGGCTATGTACCTCTTTTCTGTGATCCTGATCAAATGCTGGCTTTTTTTTCCTTTAATTTTTAAGAAAATATAAGATGCTGTACTAAATAGCCAATATATATTTTTTTCTGGGGAGACTTGATTTTAGAAACATAAAGAAATCCATTTTTTCCTTTTTACCTATAGTGTGATAGTCTGTATTGTCCCCCCCAGGAGGCTCATAAATAAACTGGAGCAGCATAGGATGGGTCTAAGTTGGTTAACTAGATAAAAACTGATTGAGTGATAGACATCAGAGAGTATTGGTCTATTCACCAAGGACAAAGAGAGGTTATCAGTGGAGTGGCTTGGTGATTAATGTTGTGGCTGGTTTTCTTCAGGATTTTGATAAGTGAAATTGCAAAAGGTTTAGTAGGAAAACTGTATTGTTTTGCAGAATATACCAAGATCTGCAATAGGGTGGATGCACTTGAAAAAATTGTATTACTTTTTACTTTTTTAGATATTAGAAACACAAGAACATAAGATGTTATTATATAGATTACAGCAATTGGGCATTGGTTTGATTAATTGTTGAGAAGTAGACAATTTCAAGTTCGGTAAAAGGAAAATTTTGAATCCTGGAAATATAGTGATTCTGATGTTCAAGGATCGTCCTTGTCTTTGATTTTTTTAAATATTTTTATGCGTCCATTGGGTGATGTATTGCAAGAGTTAGGGGTCCTTTATTCTCTCTATACTGATGATATTCAGATATATATTCTGAGCATAGATGAAGCTTTTCCATCCACCCATTTTCAATTATGTATGATAGGCATTGAAGAGTAAATCAAACGATAGCATGCAAGATCCTCAAAACAACTCACTAAGACGTGAAAACTATAACTTCGTATTTTCATCATCCGATCTCTCTGCCTTTTGTACTAAATCAATGTTTATATGTACTAGAAATTGAATTTGATAGATTTGATAAATGCCTGTCTTTTCATGCCAGCTCTGTAAACAGTCCATATTTGTCTGTTAATTATAATTGTGAATGTCACTTTGTAAATTGTTGTGATCTATAAATGGAACAACAGTACATAAAATGTCTAAATAAATGAGACGGATGATGAAATGCTAAGAAATCAGGGAAGCTAACCAATTTGGCAGTGCAGTAATAATGGGAGATTTCGATTACCCCAATATTGACTGGGTAAATATAACATCAGGACATACTAGAGAGTTAAAATTCCTGGATGGAATAAATGACTGCTTCATAGGACAAAGGATGCAGGAACTGATGAGAAAGGGAGCATTTTTAGATCTAATTTTTAGTGAAACACAGGATTTGGGTGAGAGAGGTAACGATGATGGGGCCACTTGGCAAAAGTGATCATAAAATGATCAAACTTGGACTAATGATTGGAAGGGGGACAGTATGTAAATGTACAGCTCTAATACTAAACTTTCAAAAGGGAAACTTTGATAAATTGTGGAAAATAGAAAAAAAATGGAAGATACAGCTGCAAAGGTTGAGTGTATAACGGGCATGGACATTGTTTAAAAATATTATTTAGAAGTGCTGTCCACATGTATTCCATGAATTAAGAAATTTGGATGGAAGGCCACACAATTACTGGCATGGTTAAAAGGCGAGGTGAAAAAGGCTATTTTATAAAAAAAAAAAAAAAAAAAAAAGTCCTTCAGAAATTGCAAGAAGGATCCATCTGAAGAAAATTGGAAACAGTATAAGCATTGTTAAGTTAAATGTAAAGGATTGATAAGACAGGCTAAGAGAAAATTTGAAATGAAGTTAGCCGTAGAGGCAAAAACTCATAATAAAAATTTGTAAAAATATACACGAAGCAGGATATCTGTGAGGGAGACAGATGATCAAGGGGTTAAAGGGCCTCTTAGGGAAGGTAAGGCCATCTCAGAAAGACTAAATTAATTCTTTGCTTCCTTGTTTACTATTGAAGATGTTGGGGAGATACTGGTTCGGGAAATGGTTTTCAAGGATTATGTTTCAGATGAACTGAACAAAATCACAATTAACCTCGAAGATGTAATAGGCTAGATTGACAAACTAAAGAGTAGCAAATCACCTGGACTGGATGGCATACACCCTAGGGTTCTGAAAGAACTAAAAAATGAAATTTCAGATCTATTAATAAAAATTTGTAACCTATCATTAAAATCATCCATTTTACCTGAAGACTGGAGGGTGGCCATGGAACACAGCAAACATGGCTTTACCCAAGGAAAGTCTTAGCTCATATATCTGCTACATTTTTTTGAAGGGGTTAATAAACGTGGATAAAGGTGAACCAGTAGATGTAGTGTATTTGGATTATCAGAAGGGGTTTTGACAAATTTCATCATGAGAGGTTTATAAGAAAACTAAAAAGTCATGGGATAAGAGGTGATGTCCTTTCATGGATTACAAACTGGTTAAAAGACAGAAAACAGAGAGTAGCATTAAATGTTGAGTCTTCTCAGTGGAAAAGGTAAACAGTGGAGTGCCTCAGGAATCTATACTTTGATTATTGCTTTTTAATATATTTATAAATTATCTGGAAAAGGGGTATGACAAGTGAGGTGATCAGATTTACAGATGACACAAAATTATTCAAAGTAGTTAAATCACATGCGGATTGTGATAAACTGCAGGAGAACCTGCAATTTGGGCATCCAAATTGCAGTTTAAATTTAATGTTGACAAGTGCATGGTGATGCATATAGGGAAAGATAACCCATTCTATAGTTACAAAATGTTAGGTTCCATATTAGTGGTTAGTACCCAGGAAAAGGATCTAGGCATCATAGTGAATAAATCATTGGAATATTTGGCTCCTTGTGCTGCGGCGGTCAAAAAAGCAAACAGAATGTTAGGAATTATTAGGAAGGGAACAGAACTCTCGTTTCAAAGTATGTGATCCATGCTCACATATCTCTAGTTTACTATTGTGTATGGCTGTGACATATTTACATTTCAAAGGAAACAATTTAACCAAAAATAAAAAGTTAAATGACTTCAGCGGGCTTTTACAGAGGTGAGGTATAATGTATGCTATCAGTAATGTCACTAAAACTTAATGGTCTCCCTGGGTTAGCTGGATTGTATATTATTAAAGCATGACAATCTTAATGGACTAAAATATTTTGTTTGAAGTTTTATTACTCTTTCTTCAAAATCCACAATTACAGAATCTGCAAAATATTTTCCCTTAATACTTTGTGAGTTTTAAATTATTTTCAACAATTATGCAGTGCTGACTGAAGTAGTCAGTTTTGTTATAGTAAAAATCCTCTAATATAGTTATTTAGAGCCAAAAATACTGGAAAGTAGTATGTTATGTCACATCTACCTTTCATATACAGTACATTTAAATAAAAATGTTCAGGCTCTTCATGTTCTCAGATATTGTATTAATTTTCATAATGGTTTTGTGGTATTGAAATAATAACTTCTTTTCTCACTACTAGTATAGTTTTCTACTGCTCCCACACCCATAACTTTACATCCAGCCATAGAGGAATGTCAGCTCTCATTACTTTCATACATGCAGTAGAGCATTCATTTAACTTTCTCTCAAATGCATTTGAAACTAATTTCTAATTATTTTGTCATTTTAAATGTGCTTGAAACCATTTTCTAAATTTCATCAGCCACCCAACTATCTATATTCCTAATGATTTAATCGCCAGCTACAATGGGAGTCCTATCCATTCCCTCTTGGGCACACACACCTTCAAGACATATTCTTAGTAATAAAGTTAGATGGAACTATTAATAGTCCCATTGTTTCACATATAACTAAGCAGAACATTGTTTGAAATGTTAAGAAGCAGGTTGCCATTATACCTTAGCAAATATAAAAGTGGAACAGAAATAATCTGAAGGTCATCTTGAGGGTAAAGGAGCCAATCCATCCCATATAGAGTGGGGAGGCCACAACCAGGGTGGGGCTCCACCTCAGGACACCAAGAGACTGGATCAAGAGGAGAAGTGGAGGCCGGGGGGGGGGGGGGGGGGGGGGCAGCATAAATCAGTGATCATAATATAATCATCGGCCAGACCAACATCAGCCTCTTCTTTTGGCAGTGTGGTGTGTAGAATTCGGGGCAGGGTCAAGAGATGTGCATGAAAATACTTATTTGCTTGGAGCATGCCCAGGTGAAGTGCCATGTTTGTTTACATCTTCTATGGAGGAGATGCAAATTAAAAAAAATAAAAAAAACTAGCTGCCCATGAAGGGTTTTAAGGGTCTGCGGTAACTGGAGGGAGTGTAGCTATAAAACTAGAGGGGTT
Organism: Rhinatrema bivittatum; assembly: GCF_901001135.1. NCBI lineage: Eukaryota > Metazoa > Chordata > Amphibia > Gymnophiona > Rhinatrematidae > Rhinatrema > Rhinatrema bivittatum. The sequence continues at coordinate 391,961,380 of NC_042617.1, read as the reverse complement.
TGGATGACTTAGCTCTTAACTGTGCAAATTGGTGAAACAGGTAATGGTGTGGACACACCTTTTAAAATCCACTGACTTATGCGGTAGAAGCGGGAATTTGTGCATCTATGTAAAATTATGTGTGCAATTTATAAAATGGCTGTGTCCCTTGGCTTGTGTTGGTGCACATGTGCTAATGTGCTCCTGTGTTCTGGGTTTGAAAGTAACTGTCCCTGAAAATTGACATCTATCACTTATCTCATAGTAAAATTATAAAGGTGATACAGGTAAGGACCAATATGTGACTAATTATAAATCAACTTTGTTACAGATTATTATAAGATTTTACAAGGTCCTACTTTACAACTGCAAGGTTGAAATTAATTTGGTTGCCACACAAGGAGCACAAGCTGGATTTATTACAAGTAAAGAAGCAGAATTCTTAATAGTTGCACATCCTCAGATTCTGGTTATTTACACTTTGCCCAAAGTTCATAAAAATATACAAAAATCACCATATAGGCCACTAGTATCAGTGGCTGGATCAGTTTTAAAACCTTTATCTACGTCTGTGGATTATTTTTTGAAACACCAAGTCACTTTAGCTCATTCATACATTAAAGACTCATCACACATGTTAAAAAGTTAAGTAAAATAAAGGTTATTTCAGATGAGACAATACTGCTTACTATGGAAGTTAAACCATTGTATACAAACATTCCTCAATTAGAAGCATAAAAAATAATAATAGCTGTTTTGGACACTAGTCCTAGTCCCCAAAAGATTCCATCTGATTTTATTGTCAAGTCGGCAGAATTTATTTTGTACCATAATTATTTTTATTTCCAACATGAACTTTTATCTTCAAGTCCACGGTCAGCTACAGGAGCTACACTGGCACCAGATTTAGCTAGTTTATTTATTTATTTTATTTTAAAGTATTTATACGTACCTCACTTTGCAGATTTCCCAATGGTTTCAATATATTACCATGTGGATTAGATGCACTGATTTTTTTTTTTTATTTATTTAGGATTCCTTATTGTCACAATTACAGGAAGTTCATCAATGGCTCAGTTCTTTAGACAGCAATTTGGAGTTCTTGACGGAATACAGTTATGATCAGATACTATTTCTGGATACTGAAAGGAACAATCTTTTAAATTTTGAAAGTTTTCATCCTAGAGCTATGAAGACAAATTTCACCACTAGTCAGTTCCTTTAGCCACCAACATATTTGTTCAAATTAGGAGTACTTTAAAATTCAAGACTGCGATTTATCGAGACATTTTTTGGACCATGGATATTAAAAAATGGCAGTAAGAGGAACATATAAACGAACATTATATGCTAATAGAGATTCATTATTAAATGACCATAAAGAATCTAAGTCACAGTGTGTGTATTGCATTATTTAAATAACTAACATTTACAAACACTAGCATAATTTAATTTTACATAAAAGGGTAGATTTTCAGAACCAAGTGCCCCCCCCTCCCCCCCAGGAAAGCCCCGGGACTTACACGCGTCCCGGGGCTTGTGCGCGCCACCAAGCCTATTCAACATAGGCTCGGGCACGCAGGGGGAACTTGGGGCAGGTTTTCGGGGGGTACGCGCGTATCATTCGAGCGTACCCCTTTGAAAATCTGCCCCTTAGTGTTAGAGCTGTAGATTTACTTATTGTCCCCCTTCCAGTTATTAGTTTAAATTTGATCATGTTATGATCACTATTGCCAAGTGGCCCCACCACTCTTACCTGTCTCACCAAATCCTGCGTTCCACTAAGAATTAAATCTAAAATATCTCCCTCTCTAATTGGTTCCTGAGCCAATTACTCCATGAAGCAGTCATTTATTATATCCAGGAACTTTGTCTCTAGCACGTCCTGATGTTACATTTACTCAGTCAATATCGGGGTAATTGAAATCTCCCATTATTATTGAACTGCCAAATTGGTTAGCTTCCCTGATTTCTCTTTGCATTTCATCATCTGTTGGACCATTTTGTCCAGGTGGACGGTAGTATACTCCTATTACTATACTCTTACCCAACACACATGGGATTTCTATCCATATAGATTCTACTGAGCATTTAGTCTTTTGTATGATCTTTATCCTGTTGGACTCTATACCCTCCCGGACATAAAGTGCCACACCCCTACCAAGTTGATCCTCCCTATCATTGCGATATAATTTGTACCCTTATATAGCACTTCCTCCAGATCTCTGTGATGCCAATTATTTCAATCTCATCATTTACTGCCATACACTCTAACTCTCCCATCTTCTTAGACTTCTAGATAGCATACAGACATTTCAAAGTTTGTTTTTTGTTTGTATTAACAACCTGCTTTCCAGTTGTTAGGGATAATTTGGAAATCTTTTGCTCAGGTGATTTTTACATATAGGCACATGGACTACTTTTGCTTTTATTGGAGCCTCTCTGTTGGGATGCCCTAACTCTCCTATTTCATTAATATCCTTCAAGGATACATTCCTCTGAACCATGCACTGCTGAGTGACTGTCTGCTTTCCACCTTGTTCTAGTTTAAAAGCTACGCTATCTTCTTTTAAAAGTTAGTGCCAGCAGCTTGGTTCCACTCTGGTTAAGGTGGAGCCCATCCTTTAAGAAAAATCTCCCCCTTCCCCCAAAGTTTCCCCAGTTCCTTACAAAACTGAATTCCTCTTCCCTGCACCATCATCTCATCCACGCATTGAAACTCTGGAGCTCTGCCTGCCTCTGGGGACCTGCACTTGGAACAGGAAGCATTTCAAAGAATGCCACCCTGGAGGTTCTGGATTTCAGCTTTCTATCTAAAATCCTAAATTTGGCTTCCAGAACCCCTCTCAAATGAAAATGATTACCCTCTATTTTAGATTTATCAAATATAAAACAGTAAAATAGTTGGATGGTGTCATCATGTTTTTCTAAAAGCTACAACCGCCCATTGAATTGTAGGTTATGTCACTGTCAGAGCTTATGGAGACATTTATGACTATCAGGCATATTAAGAGGGAACACTGAAAATACTAACCTTTTAGATGGAGTAATTGAACTAGGATACTGAAATCTTATAAATGTAATTTTCAGCATGATTACGGATAGCCAAAATGAGAATTTCCAAAAGAATAGTCAAATGAGTCAGTACTTTAAAAGCAGTCCTAGGTTGCAGAAAAACAGCTCCACAGTGTAAAGCTTACAGTTGGGGAGGTCCAACACTTGAAACGAATGACACAAACTCCCTTCTGAAACATAAATTATTGACTATTTTGGCTACTGCCAGTGATGGACATGAATTCTATATGCCTTGAAACTATACTACTTATGCACAATGATTTGATTGAAGGCAGCAATGCCATAAGGGACAGCAACTCTGTCCTCTGAAAAGAAATCAAACATGATTGAGGTGATAGTCAAAACAGACCAGCAAAAGGCAAGAAATATGCTTAGGTATATTTTAGATCAGAGGTGCACAGTCCTCAAGGGCCATGGGTATCTCAGGGATATTGCATACATTTGGGCTGAAAAATATTAATTGGTATTGGTTGGGTTAGCTGTGAAGTTGGGGGGGGGGGGGAGGGGGAATGGGGGGAAACAATATTTGTGAGACTGCCTTTAAAGATGATCATATATATCAGTACAAATGTGTAAGATTTTGGAAGGATAGAAGATGATGTAAGAAGATGGTTGCTGCTAAGATAGCTGTAGAATAGACAATCACATTCTAGAATAAGATCAGCTAAAGACAAAGATTCTAAATTAAACAGGATAGTTTTACTTGCTGTACAGCATGAATGCAGTGTCTAGAGATTACTACTGTTAATTTACATTGAAAAGAATGTGGAGTAGAGCACAATCACTCCATTGTATTAAAGGATGATTTTCTGTAGAACCCTGTTGGAAGTCATCCCATAATGCAACTGGTTAGAACTATTTATTTAAATTTAGTTCTTATGCTTTCATTGGTAGCTCAAAGTGAGTTACATTCAGGTACTGTAGGAATTTCCTCTGTCACCACAGGGCTAAAACCTAAATTTGGGCCTGAGGCAATGAATGTGAAGTGACTTGCATGAGGTCAACGGGTTTTGAACTCTGGCTTCCCAGTTTCTCAGCCTGTAGCTCTAAACACAAGGCTACTTCTGTTTAATTGTTAGACTTGATTTCCCAATAGTGAAGAAAAGCACTGAAGAAAAATAAAATTTAATTTTTATAAAGTTTTGAACAGATTTCCAAATGTTATTTTAAGGTAGAAGGGGAGAATGCAATTTATAGTGGTTGTATTACATTGACTTATTGAAAACCACTCCATACTTCTAAAGAGAAGACTTGCACTGTATTACTTCCACACCTATCTGTTCTTAGCCAGCTGGGAGTATCTCTGAGTCTTTAATTTGGAAAGGGTAAGAGAATGACCTTGCAGAAGGCAAGAAAAAGAGCAAAGGAAAATGTATATTAATAACCTCATTTGAAAAGAAAACTAGAAGAAAAAGAGATATTACAAAGACCTCTAATTGTACAGTTATTTTCATTTATATTACGTCAGGTAAGAAACTGTAAATTATATTGGTTTCCTATCCACTGGTTATGATGTTTTCATTAAAGCCCTTAAAATTGACCTATTGTACAGAACTATTTAATAACTTTGAGATGTCTAATTGAAATTCTAAATACTGAGCCATAATACATTACTGAACATGTTACATTGTTTATAAATGTTATTATTTGTATTTCTTTGTATTATACTGTTGGACAACCCTTTGGGATTGGAAAGGAACTTAAGCAATGTAGTAAACATGAGTGAAAACTATGGAAAAGTTATTGACTACCAAATACATGTGTATCTGTATGTGGGAAGCTATTGCTTACATAAAACTTTATAGATAGAAATCGGACTTGTGTCAGGGGTGGCCAACTCCGATCCTCAAGAGCCATAAAGAGGCCAGATTTTCAAGATATCCACAGATACATTTGCAAGCAGTGCCTCCATTGTATGCAAATCTATTTCATCTATATTCATTGTGCATATCTCGAGGATCGGAGTTGGCCACCCCTGCTCTGTTGTAGAAGTGCAAACTTATTGGCCTGTTTTCCTTCCGAAAGTCTATGTAAAATCATATATGACCTTGTCGTTTGACTTCAGGTCATTGATTCCCAATGTACTTGCCACAAAACCTTTTTTGGTGACAAAGGTAATTTTTAGCAAAACCTTTTAATGTTTCTTGAACCTGGACAACGTGAAGATCATATAGACAGGCTGGAGGCAGTCTAGAGCAAGGTAACCAAAATAGAGCAAAAGCCATACAAGATGAGACTTAAGAACCTAAATATGTATATTTTAGAGGAGAGCATTTAGGGTTAGAACCAAAAAGAATGCCATGCACTGGATGGGAAATGTGCACAATGAGATAGGATTTCTACTTCTACTTATCACTTTTATAGTGCTATTTACATATGCAGCATTGTACAGAAACTTATGAGAGACAGTCCCCTCTCAGTAGAGCTTATAATCTAATCAAGACAAACATACCGAGCATATGAGACTTTAGGAAGTTCATTTATTATGAAAATGGTTAATATCAATAAGGTTGTAAGCAAGACAGTCTGGTTAAGATTTAAAAGCAGTCTCAGAAAAATTAGATTTTAGACTGGGATTTGAATAAGATAAGAGAGCATGACGCAGTAACTCAGGAAGCCTATTCCAAACATACAGTTCAGCCAGATGAAAAGCTCAGAGTCTGGAACCCGCAGTAGAGGAGAAGGGCACAGATGGATGTGACTTGCCTGATAAATGGAGTTCACAAGGAGGGGTGCAGAGAGAAATAAGAGAAGACAGATAAGGAGAAGCTGCAGAGCGAAAGCTCTTGTAGGTGAGTAAGAGGAGTTTAAACTGATATAGAAACAGATAGGAGGCCAATGTAGTGATTTGAAATGAGGGGGTTATATGGGTATAGCGACTTTGGTGAAACATAAGTTGCATAGCTGAATTTTGGATAGATTGTAGTGGAGAGAGATGGTTCATAGGGGGACCTATAAGAAGAAGGTTGTAGTGGTCTAAACAGGAAATGAATATTCAGAAAAGAAGGAATAGATTTTGACGATGTTGTAGTGAAACAGACACATCTTAGTGTTTTGGATCTGTGCATAGAATGAGAGAGAAGAGTCTAAGATGATCCCAAGCTTACAGAGAGGACTAGGAGGATGACAGTGTTAACCACAGATTTAGAGAGAGGATGATAAGGGAAAGTGGGTTTGTGGAAAAGAAAAGGAACTCTGTCTGACCATGTTTAGTTTGTGACAGTGGGACTTCCAGGAAGCAATGTTAGACACACAAGCTAAGATTTGGGAATGGATTTCTGCTGAAATTTCGGTATTGTGAGGTAAATATAGGAATCAGTAACTTAAAGATGGTATTGAAAGCCATGAGATGATTAGAACATCAAAGGAATTACTAAACAGAGAGAATAGGGCCCAGGAGCAAACCTGAGGCCCACCAATTGATAGTGGGATGGTGATAGAAGAAATCTTCCAGAGTACATGCTAAAAGTGTAATGGAAGAGGTAAGAAGAGAACCAAGACAGGACAGATTCCTGAAATCCAAGTGAAGACAGAGTATCAAGGAGTAGGTGGTGATCAATAGTGTCAAAAGCATCAAATAGGTCAAGAAAAATAAGATTCAAGTAAAGGTCTTTGATTTTAGCCATAAACAGTTTATTGGACACTTTGGCAAGGGCTGTTCCTGTGGAATGTAGAGGGCAAAATCCAGACTGGCATGGATTGAGAATGGCTTGATTTTCTTTTGTCCCAAGTCAAGATAGCAGAGGTCAACAGTATGCTCAGTTAGTTTGGAAGCAAAAGTTAGAAAGGCAATGGGATATTAGTTAACAGGGCAGGTGAGGTCCAGTGAGGATTTTTTTTTTAAATGTTGTGTGATCACAGCATGCTGTAGTCAGCAGGATAGACAGAGGATGTGTCAGATGAAAGGGATGACTGCAGGGAAAATAGAGTTGTGGAGCTGGGTGGGAATGAGGTCAAAAGAACAAGTAATGAGTGTGCAAGAGGAGGAGGTGATGGGCAGTTTCCTGCACTGTGATTTCAGAAAATGAGGAGAGGATGGCAGGGGTTAGGGGAATGAAAGAGGAATAAAATGGGTGAGAAGGAGGTAGAGGTGACCTAGTTTGAGAACTCAAGACTAATTTTGTGAAACATGTCATGGAAGTAATCAGCTATAGTCTAGGCAAATGGCTATGGGAGATGAAGGCACTTTGAAGAGAGAAATGAATGTGGCAAAGAGATGGTGAGAGTTGGATGCAAGCGAGTTTGTTGAATGGACATAGTATTCTTGCTTGGCAAGTACAATAGCAGACCGGAAGAAGGTCAGCATGAATTTGAAATGTATGAAGTCAGCTTGGGCATGGAAATTTAGTCAGACCATGCACAAGAACATAGGAAGCACATTTTGGTGTCAGTGTGTGAGTCCTTAGGCTATGGCATGGTTGGTACTACCCTGCTTTTGGCACAGGATAGGTCCACACCAACAGCAGGCAATCATGCTACTGGGTCTGACCAGCAGGAAACTTCACCCACAGGTTGAACCCTTGGGTTCTGTCACCAGCAAGACTTAGGCAAAGGTCCATAGCAAGGACAGTGGTCTAAGAGTCAGGGCAGGCAGTAGTCAGACAGCGTTGGAATCCAGGCAGGGTCGAAGCAGGTGGCGAACAGACAATGTCAGTATCCAGGCACTGGTCATGGCAGGCGGCAATCAAATAGTATCCAGGCATGGGTCAGGGCAGATGGCAGTCAGGCAGAGTCAGTGTCCAGGCACGGATCAGGATAACGAGAGAGGAATAAGAACAACAGGAGGCAAGGAAGGGTCAGGAAGGCAGAGACTGGGACAGGAGGCAAACAAGGTGGGAATAAGAGGACAAGGCAGGCAGGGACCAATCAGGGAACAAGAGCAAGACATGGACTAGGAACAAGGCATGGACAGGCTTGAACATGGCAGAGGCAGGACAGGACATGACAGGAACACGGCAGGACTTGAGAACAAGAGCAAGTAGCATCAAACACCAACAGAAATGCAGGAAGACTTGTTGCTGAAGCCTCAGCTGTTTGCAGGATGGGAATTTAAATACCCGAGCTTCCATGATATCATCCGATGGCATCATGGCACCTCCCCGCCGTGGGGAGCGTATAATGTTGCAAAAAAAACCTGTCTCATTAACTAATTCAGACAATGTAGTGGAGGAGAGGAGAGATGAGATAGTAGTGGAGAGGGCAGAAGGGTCAACAAGTTGGAGATTCCTGAAGATTTTTATTGTGACTGGATAAGGCTGTGGGAGAGGATGGTTTAGTGTGAAAGCTATCAGATGATGGTCTGACAGGGAAAGAACTGAAGGCAGTGGCCATGCTTGTGAATAAGGTTGGTAGAGCAGAGTTGAAGACCAAATGAGGAGTTTAAAGCAAGAAGTTTTGAGACATAAGAATCAGAGGGGTTAAAGTACCCAAGAATAAGGGAAGAAAGATGGTTCAAAGAAGGAAAGCCAGGAGTCACAGTTGGTAAGAAAGGAGGAGGGGGATTTCTCAGAAGGTAAATCACAGCTACCCAGAGAGATAATGGGGTGAATAGGTGGATGGAGTGAGCTTCAAAGTAGGAAAAAAGTGGGTCTGAGGTGGAAGAAAGGATTGAAACCTACAGGAGGAGGAGAGCAGCGATCCATCACCACCCCCACAGCCTACTGAGTGAGGTTTGTGAGAGAAAAGACAACCTCCACGACAGAGCAGCAACTGAAGGGGAAAGCCAAGTCTTAGTCAAGGCAAGAAGATGTAAAGTAAGAAAGATAGAGGTTATGAATGTAAGCATCAATATAGGGATCAGTTGATACCAACTTTAATTCCCCTCTGCATCTCATTCTGATTCACCTAGCAGGTGATAACCTGGCAGCCTGCAAGGGAGTCCAGCCTATAGTAAGAATTAGGAAAGACTTGCATAACAGTGTTATTCCTCCAAGGTAGGATCATCTGGTCAGATATTATCTCTAGCAGAAGGTAGATAAATGTAATGGTAATGCAAGAAATGGAGTTGAGGGGAAAACAAGTAAATTGGAAGAGGTGCACAGGATGTGCACATAGACTGTGATTATAGAATGAAACTAGCAGTTGTCTAGCAGACTACAAGTTTAATATAACTAGATATCCTAGTTGACAATACAGAGCAGCACAATAACCTGAGATATATCCTTGGTGCTAAACTTTCCATAACCTGTACCTTTACTTAACTTATTACCGTTTTGTAATTTTTTCCTTTCTTTTCTTATTCTTTTATTTTAATCCAGGGCTTCCCAAACCTGTCCTGGGGACCTCACAGCTTGTTGGGTTTTTCAGGATATCCATAATGAATATGCATGAGAGAAATTTGCAAATACTGAGTCTCCATGATATGCAGATTTATCTCTTGTATATTCACTGTGGATATCTTGAAAACCTGACTGGCTGTGGAGTCCCCAGGACAGGTTTGGGAAGAGCTGTTTAAATCATTCTGTATATTTGGTAATACACAAAATTGTCATGCCAATAACATTTTCAGAATCTGAATTGTAGGTAATCTTGTAGCTGGGTCTGTTTCTCAGCTATGGAAGGGACCTAAGCTGCTGGATGTTCAGGCAATAGCTTTGTGGTTGACAGGGAAGGGTGGGATACTGGGTGTGAAGTACAGGAAATAAGGTGTCTTGCATGATCATCTAACAAAATGATGGTGTGCTAAGGAGGAAGTAAAAAACTGCCCTGAATGGGGAGTGATATCTTGCAAGTAGTTACATTTTATGGTTGGCAGCTGTGATATATCCTTGTGGAAAGAGAGAACTGGGTAGACTGGATGGGCTGATTGGTCTTTTCTGCTATCATCTACAATGCAGTATGCACTGTGGAGAAATTAATTGTTTTCTTAAACTTTTAAAATCTTTAAAAATATGGTTTTGTTCATTTGTAATGAAGTCTTTTTTTTTTTTTTTTCAAAGACTAAAACAGAAAGAAAAGATGCTTTAGTAGTGGTAAGATATTGGGTTGCTTAGTGTTTGTAGATGTATTGCTTCAGTTAGATTTCAGAACAGGTCGATAAAAAGCCCCCAGCATGAAATCTAGAAAAAGGCACTTAAAACTTTTGAACATATCAAGATTGTTTTCTACAGGCAAAATAGTTACAAATAAGCCTGGATCACAACATGATTTAATCAGCAAAAGATCAAACCTAATAGACTTCAGTTACATTACAATAAAGTAAATGATTACTTTACATAGTCTTCCAGTTTGGTAACCGTGACCAGCTTGTCATGAAGGAGAGGGTGAAGGCTGCACACACTCTGATACCTCACACATCAAAAGAGACTGATTGCATGATGGTGTAAAATGGATGCTGCTTTATTGTAGGTTAAACAGAAGTACAGTAAAAACCTAAATACCTGAGCCAAAACAAAGGTTATTCTACCAGGCACCAAGTGGCAGGCAGTGCATCATCTGAGGACCTGGGCCCTGCCACAGGCAAATAAATTCTTTTCCTTCCGAGAGGTGCTCCTCGTGGGCATTCCTGGTTATCCCACCACAAGATGACTGCCCAACAGATGGGGACATTTGGTCTGCCGCAGTATCAGGGCCACCCAGCCTTGATGGCAGACAGTCCCTAGTAGAACATATAATAGCATAACAGACATACAATGCACTGCCTCCAATTGGAAAACTCTTTCCCGGCTTGGGTACCTTCGCCATAGGGCCTGGGTAACCAAAAAGGTTTACCTGGGACATTTTCCCACTCAGTTGCTGTGGCCTATGGACTAAACCCCAGGCACCACCTTAAGAACGGCCCATCTCAAGGTGTTTAAGAAAAGGTCCTGAGCCATATCCGATAGGTGAACACCATCATGCGGAGCAGGTCCTCACACTCGATGCAGAGCCAAGTGTGCTTAGTATGATGACCACTACGATACTTGGCGAAGTTGCCAATCTGCTTATTAAACTTCTGCATATAATGCCTCCATAGCCATGAGTGAAGGCACTGGCGATGGAGGACAATCTTGGATCACACAACCCTCGTGCCAGGCTTCAGGAATGAAATGAATGTGATGTCATTTCTCATGTTGTGAATGAGAAGTCAGCTCTGAGCAGCAGGTGACACATAAGGGGATTGAGCTGGCCCCAACACATTCCTCCTCTGCCTAGCCATTGCACCATCGTGTTGTGAGGCGCCAAACCCAAATATGTGCTCAGGGTACCCTTCCTTGCATGGTGCTCGCCTCAAAAACACAAACAAGTGTCCTGCAATCCACACCAGCAAATCCCTAAAATGACACAAACTGTTAGCACAATCAGCCACAGGAGCATTACACTCTGATCCCAAGCCAGCCCACCCTACTATGAGCTTTCTCACTAGGGTGTGCAATGGCCTGGGGAGCCATTCATCTGCCTGATATAAGACATGCAGGGAAGCACTACCTACTGATGCGGTGCATAGTGGTGAAATAAGGTAACTGTCTATCAGGATGAAATGAAATAAAATATCTTGGCTTCTCTGTAACAATAAGCTAAGCAGTTAGATAGCTTGGAGAAAATAAGAGAAGGTGGAAAGTGATGTTACCAGAGCGCACTTCAGCTCCTACACACAGTGGTCTCTCTCCACATCTGTTGGGTTGACTATTGTCTCCATCTGTTCTGTGTGACTATGGGGGGGTAATTTTCAAAGTCATAGTTATACATGTAACTCAGTTTTGTGTGCAGATTGAGCCAAAAGCATTCCAGGAGCATATGTAATTTTATACAGGTGAATTTCTGCCCATATCTGGTCACTTACTCATGAATTTCAAAGCAGCTACCAAACACGAAGGGTTTTCAGATGTAATAATCTCAGGTGATTTGGAAGAGTTATAGTTAATAGGGTGCATAAAGGGGAGGCATCCCTAGCAGAATAAAAAAGGTAATATTGCCCTTGCACAGATCATTAAGAGCCTCTACCTCTAGTACTGTGTTTAGCTTTGAAGGCAATTCATTTGTAAGAATATTGGAAGAATGGAAGCAGTATGGACAATGGTTACCAAAATTATACAGGGTCTGCAGCACAACACAGATATGCTTAAACTTTTGAAAACATACTTTTGTAGAAAAGAAGTTAAAGGGGGATATAGTAGAAACATTAACATATTTGGCAGGTTTTAGTAAAGTACAAGAAATTGGCATTTTTCCTAGAAAAAGAAATGCAAACACAAGGATACATGATATGACATTTGAAAGAGGGAAGCACAGAGGAAACGTCTTTCCTGGAAGGGTGGTATATGCCTAGAATAGCCTACCAGTAAAAGTGGTAGCAAGCAAAATATGGCAGAATTTAAGCAAACTTGAGACAGATAAAGATGGCAGTAACACAGTAAAAGAAATTAGGGGCATTGGTGTAAGTCTGGATACAGAAACTTTTATACTCGTCTACCTGTAAGGTTAGAGACCCAAAAGTAGGAGATGACTTTCACAGAGTGGCGTTATGGCACATTCAAACTCCCAAAGAAGAGAAAAGGTTGACCAGCAGGGCTTTGGTAGATTTTCAGATATAATTGGGGCGGTAGGGAGGTCCCTTCGCATGGGCAACAGGCAGACTTGGTACATTTCCATTTCCATTTAGAGTAGACCAGTGAGCCTGACTTCAGTGCCGGGAAAAATAGTGGAAACTATTCTAAAGATAAAAATCACAGAGCATATAGAAAGAAATGGTTTAATGGAACACAGTCAGCACGGATTTACCCAAGGGAAGTCTTGCCTCAAAAATCTGCTTCATTTTTTTTGAAGGGGTTAATAAACATGTTGATAAAGGTGAACCAGTAAATGTAGTGTATTTGGATTTTCAGAAGGTGTTTGACAAAGTCCCTCATAAGAGTCTTCTAAGAAAACTAAAAAGTCATAGGATAGGAGGCAATATCCTTTTGTGGATTACAAACTGGTTAAAAGACAGGAAACAGAGAGTAGGATTAAATGGTCAATTTTCTCAGTGGAAAAGGGTAAACAGTGGAGTGCCTCAGGGATCTGTACTTGGACCGGTGCTTTTCAATATATTTTATAAATGATCTGGAAAGGAATATGACGAGTGAGGTAATCAGATTTGCAGATGACACAAAATTATTCAGAGTAGTTAAATTACAAGCGGATTGTGATAAATTGCAGGAGGATCTTGTGAGACTGGAAGATTGAGCATCCAAATGGCAAATGAAATTTAATGTCAACAAATGCAAGGTGTTGCATATAGGGAAAAATAACCCATGCTGTAGTTACACAGTTACACAGTTTGGTTCCTTTTAGGAGTTACCACCCAGGAAAATGATCTAGGCATCATAGTGGATAATACATTGAAATCGTCGGCTCAGTGTGCTGCAGCAGTCAAAAAAACAAACAGAATGTTAGGAATTATTAGGAAGGGAATGGTGAATAAAATAGAAAATGTCATAATGCCTCTGTATCGCTCCATGGTGAGACCGCACCTTGAGTACAGTGAACAATTCTGGTTACTACATCTCAAAAAAGATATAGTTCCACTGGAGAAGATACAGAGAAGGGCGACCAAATGATAAAGGGGATGGAACAGCTCTTTTATGAGGAAAGGCTAAGAGGTTAGGGCTGTTCAGCTTGGAGAAGAGACGGCTGAGGCGGGATATGATAGAGGTCTTTGAAATCATGAGAGGTCTAGAATGGGTAGATGTGAATCGGTTATTTACTCTTTCGGATAATAGAAAGACTAGGGGGCATTCCATGAAGTTAGCATGTGGCACATTTAAAACTAATTGGAGAAAATACTTTTTCACTCAACACACAATTAAGCTCTGGAATTTGTTGCCAGTCTAACTTCAATTAGTCAGCCAGAGTGACTCACTGCTCTCTTGATTAACAAATGTGCTTCAGCCGAACCCTCAGTCCCCTCCTGTTCCCTGCAGGCAGCTTGAAGGCAGGAATCATGTAGCTTTCTTCAGACCATTGATTAAATTAGGAGGTGGGGGAGCTTCAAGTTTGTTGATTATGCGTCAGGTTGTGAATTATCTGGCAACAGACTATGTGATTTCCCTCACAGCCACAGAACCACGAGTCCCCTGAGGGGGATCAGTATAATTAATTTTTGGTATGCTATCAGTTAACAAGGGGGAAAGCAGTGTCCTGGACCTCCCTGCCCCCAAGGAAAATGAATCGATATCCTCCACCCTCACTTTGCAAAGCAAAAACAACTGATCCCTCCTTGCCAGTACCCTCCCCATTTAAATAAGGACCCTCTGACTCAGCAGCCTCAATCCCAATGCATGTAGACACATTCTCCCCTCTGCCTCTGGCAAACAGTAGAAAAGTCCTGCCTCTTAGCAGCGCCGGTAATGTTTCTGAACTGGCTCTAACTAGTGCCGTGCCACTGTAGACTGCTCCATTAACAGCACCATTTTGGATTTGATGCTGTATTTCAGAAGTGTCACTAGAGGTAGTAAATGGTAGCACTTTATCTTTCTACCAGCTAAGTCAGGAGGGGTGAAGGGGGTTCCTGGATGGGGAATTGGGAGACATGGAATGGGTAGGGGAAGAGAGTTCCTCTAGGCTAACAAGCCCTTTCATTCTGATTTGGTTAGTGTTCAGGAACATGTTTGCTGCTATTTGGAGGCAAAGCACTCGTGTCAAAGGGCTGTGTAAATTTTAATGTGGTTCTTTAAGCACATGGATCCAATAAGCTTGGTATATAAAGAATTAAATCACATTTTAACACCAGCATTAAAATGAGCAGGTTAACAGACTTAACCTGACAGTTTTGATGCAGTTTACTAGATAGACCTCTAAATTAAATCTGTTTTATCCAAGCAGTATAATTAAAATTAGATGACAATACCTGATGGTGTTGTTTGTATGGTCCACCATTCCCAAGTGACCACTCATAGCAATGCTCTATTTCTGTCATGAATGTGAGCCTTGGGCAGTGGCATGGTTCACGCAGCCTAGCAGGCATACCTACTAGGCCCACGCCAACAGCTGGGGGATTCGCTTTTGCTGGGACTGGAGCTGGGGCTTCACGTATACCAGCTTTGTTCCCCACAGGTTGAGACTTTGGGTTCCAGGGGCCAGCAGGGCTTAGGTGAGAATCCTGCGAGACATGGTCAGATGAATTTGAGACCCGGGCAGAGGTCAGAACTGGCAGTAAGCAAAGATGTCCAGGCCAAGGTCGGGATAGGGAGCAAGCAGTCAGTATCTGGGTCCAGTCCAAGGTCGGGCAGACAGCAAGCAAGCAGTATCTGGGATCATGCTGTGGTTAGGGCAGGCAGCAATCCAGAAGAGTAGTCAGTATCAGTAACAGAGGTCAGAACTGAGAATCAGGCCAAGACAGACAAGACACCGAGTACCAAGACAAGGGTGGGTCCAGCAGGATAAGGCATGGGGAGACAAAACATGGACCAGGTTGCTAGGCAGGATAAAGGGATCACAGGAAAGGCAAGAATAACAATGAGCAAAGCAGGCAAGGGTAGACAGGATGACAAGGTAAGAAGACAAGGTAAAGTAATACACACTGCAAGGCTGCAGTAGGACCTGTTGCTGGGGCAACGTATGGAGCGTGGCTGGGGGTTAAATTCCCCAGCCATGTGACATCATCAGTAGGCACACTCACCACACCTACAGCATGGCGGTGTGGTGAGTGGCGACAGCATGGCGGTGTGGTGAGTGTGACCAGTTGTGGGATCATCCTGTGGCGAGCCAAACGTTAGTCTCCATAGTAACGTTAGCACAGGAAGGAATTAATAATGTCAATTTCAAAATTGATAATACATGCATCTGTACATTTACACTAAGTTTCTCTATGAAACATTGAAAATAGTTACTTGATTTGTTTATGATATATGCAGTGTTCAGTAAGTGAAAAGCAGCTACAGAAAGTGATTAACTGTTAAAATTGAAAATTATAGCTTATGTGGTTTTAATTGGAGGAGGAAAAATGCTGTCCAAGTTAAGTAAACAATAATAAAACAATTAAACAGATACAACTTTAAATCAATACATAAAGTTTATTTGTTTTCCTATAAAAGACATGTATTTAATTGGCTTCCTCTCATACATACAGAAAGGAACTTAAATAAGCAATTCAAATCCCTTATCTTCAGTGCTGTAAGTACACTAAATGACTATACTTACATCACTTAATCCATATGTTTGACAGCAGTTTGGATGAGTAATCAATATTTGTTGGATTTAGTATTCTTTCAGTTGCCAGAGGTTGTAGACACTGCCTTATCCCTTAGGATTTGCTAGTTTGTACTATGTGTATACTGATAGAATGCTGAAGACTTGAAAGCAAAAGACATATCCTTTACAATCTCCTTTCATCAAACTGTTTTTAAGGCTGCTCGTAATAATGTTTCCATTTCTACTTCTCTGTTTGATTATCCAAATTTGAACAGGCCACCTTTTATCTCTTTTCTTACCCACACCTTGAATCTCTGTTTGAGAGGTGTAATTAAGTGTTGCCTGTGTACAAATGCACAGTACTAAAAGCGCTGCACAGTTGTATGGCTCATAATTATACACTAATAAAGGGACTTGGGGGTTCTGTCACAGCACAAAATTGTGTGCCCTGAAGCATCTAGCCTTATATATATATTGCAATAAGACATTTCTTTTAGCAGCATAGGACAAGGAAGCCCTTTTAAAGAGGAATCTATTGAGCAAGAAATCTTCATAAAAGGATTCACCATGTTTCTACTGCCCCTTAGAGAATGTTACTTTTTAAAGTTAAATTATACAATTGGAATTCAAGGAGCAAGTTCCATGATTCTTCAGTGGGAATCTTTGACTGTAATGAGAGGTTTGAAATTACCTGTGGCATTTGGCTATTATATTAACAGGCTGTGTAATTCAGATCTAACAGGCTGATTCAGTAAAGTCCGCGGGAGAGCGGACGAACGCCCACTCTCCCGGCGCGCGCACCGGCCCTTTGCCGTTGCGCGCGATTCTATATTTAAATTAGGTGACGCGGTAAAAACGGGGAAAAGGAGGCGCTAGGGAAACTAGCGCATCCCTAGCTCTTCCTTTTTGACAGGAGCGGCGGCTGTCAGCAGGTTTGACAGCCGACGCTCAATTTTGCCAGCGTCAGTTCTCGAGCCCGCTGACAGCCACGGGCTCGGAAACCGGACGCCGGCAAAATTGAGCGTCCGGTTTTCGGTTTGTGCACACCTTTACAACTCCATATTGTCTGGACAACATGCCCTGGGGAGACACTAACTTTGAACTAGCTATTATATATGCAGCCTGTTCACCCACTAGTCCACTCTCTATCTGGTGGGGCCGCTTTTTAAATTGTTGCTCCACAACAGAACCCACGGCATGGGACTCCCCATGTGTTATGGATGATACATACCTGCTTTGCGATAGAGAAATCAAGTTTGCTTCCATGTAAATGGAGCTCTCCACAGACAGCAGAATGAATCAATAATACTTAATATCTGCCCGCCTCCCCGGAGAATCGAGTACCTTGCTAAAACTGAAGCTATAGAAGAGACTGAGAGGCTCACAAAGCAGTGACCATGCACCATAACTCCTTCCATGTTCAGCAATGCTTTCTTTGGGCTGTGAGAACTTTGTCCATGTTGGTGCTGTTGGATGACATCTCCCACCTGTTAAAGCTGATTCATTACATATTCTATGGAGAACACTGTTTACAGGTAAGCAGATTTGCTTTTTCTGACCAGATTTACCCTGCTAACATAACCAGCTCTCCATCACAATCTCTTCTTATTCAACTGCATTTTATCCAGGTAATGAGTTACCTAGACAAAATTTAGCACAGGGAGGAGAGAGATTTTCACATTTGTGGTTAGTGCAGTTAGTGTAGCTGTGTTTAAAAAAGGATTGGATAAGTTCTTGGAGGAGAAGTCCATTACCTGCTATTAATTGTTGACTTAGAGAATAGCCACTGCCATTACTAGCAACGGTAACATGGAATAGACTTAGTTGTTGGGTACTTGCCAGGTTCTTATGGCCTGGATTGGCTATTGTTGGAAACAGGATGCTGGGCTTGTTGGACCCTTGGTCTGACCCAGTATGGTATGTTCTTATGTTTGGATAATTTTAAAAGTTACCCAGGCAAAAGCTTTCAATATCGACCTCTGTGGAATCACTTTTAAAAAGTGTTAATTGGAATTCAAAGGATAAGCAGATATTACTCTTTTGGAGATACTGTACTTACCTCATTCTTAATTCTGCTGATCATTGTGACTCAACCAATGTGAGGATAAAAAGTGTTTGCACTGTGAGTAAAATATTTCCCTTCTGCTTTGTTTCCCTTCCCAAATTTTAATTATTAGATTCATTAAAGATAGCTACAGTAGCTACATCTATTCAGCCATTTTAATTCTTAAAATCCCTCAAAGTGAATATGATATTTAAATCTATTTTCTAACTATATTTAGTCAAATATTTTAAATAAGGCTAATGTCCCAGTACCTAACTTCATTTAATTTAGTTTAAGAGCGTGCAAATATATGGTCATGTTTAGATTTCGTGAGGTTAACTTTTTAACAGAATTGTATCAAGAAAGTACTTTTTTCATTTCTTTTCCACTCAAAGTTGCATCCAATTTACTCACTAGTGCTTTTAATGCCTGCATGCTTGCTGAACAAAAGTCTTAGTTTGCTCTCATTAGGCAGGAATTGTAGGCTTTGTGCATAAAGTAATTGGATTTTTTCCCTTTTTATTGCCTTCCTTGCAATAAAGCTTTAAATGATTGCATAAACATTTGAGAATTCCCATAAGGAGAAATAGTAATGTTAGCAATTTGCTGATAGCGTGCAGTAGACCTGCAGATATGAATTTTTCCTGGCAGCTCATACACTCTTATTGCAACAGTATCTTTAATAAGCATGTATTGAAAAGCTGTTTCCAAGTGATGTAGATACCCAGTTCCTAGTCTGTTTTTAAAGACATCTTAATAAACGCACAACAGGCATCAAAATACATCTGTGTAATACAATTATTCTCTTAAAATCAAAATTTCATTTATTTAGAAAGCAATAAAAAGGTAATGTAAATTTTAGACATTGGTTACTTCCTCATCAGTGACTAAAGGTGAAACTTATGATGACTTAACTAGAAAAAGGAATACACAGTTCCAAAATGAATTATATGATACTTTAGTAAATGACCGATAGTCTTAAAAGTTTAAGCCCAAACTTCAGAGGCCAATATTCAAAGGCATTTCGCCATATAACTTACGAGTTATCCAGCTAAATGAGGAGTTTTCAATTTTTCTGGTACTAATCCAGATAATTTTTTGTCAAATAAGTAATGGGCATTTCAGTGGTGTTCCGTGGCAAGGACAAGTAAGCTGGGAAACTTTTCCAGTTCCCTATATTAGGAATTAACTAAATACGTTTTTTGGATAACTCCAGTTGTGCCCTGGAGTAGGTCCAAACTACTCATGTATTTGTTCCTGGATAACTTTTGACTTAACTGGCTATGGTGGATTAAGTGGCCATACTCTATTAAAAAAAAAAATAAAAAAATTTCAAAAAGTCCAGCATGGGCCAGGTGGCCCAAATTGCAGACCTCCAACCAAAGTCATAAATGGCCTCTGCTGGGCCAAGACCTGCCAACCCCCTCCAAGTAGTCAAAAAAAAATCTGGGGTCAGCTTAATGATCTACCCCCTTCCCCTGCCCTCTCCCCAGTTTGACAAATCTGTCAGAAATTCCCCCTTCCCTTCTTTCTTCTCCAAGCCCTTCCACCATAACCCTTATCCTCCTGGTACCTCTGCAAAGGTTTTTCTGGCTCTAGTATTGCTGTTCATTCATAGAACGATCATAGCAACTTCTAAAGATCCCAGAGCCGGAAAGTTCTTTGCAAAGGTATTGATTAAGTGGGAGGATAAGGGGAGAGGAGGATAGGAGGCATTGCTGTCAAGTTTGCTTATCTGTATGGGGGGGCCTAGATTGGCGAGCCGCCCTAGATTTTTTAAAAAAAATTATTGACTAGGTGGGGGTAGAGGGGCTTGGCCTGAAAGGGCCTGTTTATCTAACTTTGGGGTAGGAGGGTGGGATTCTGTGATGCAGGCTGCTAAGCTCCTGCAGGACATTTTTTTTAATTTTTGGTATGTGGCTACATAAATAGCTATATTCAAAGCTAGCCAGTTATGTCTAAAAATTATCTGGCTGGGTCAGACCCTTCGTCTGGCTGGGTCAGACCCTTCGTCTTATGTTATTATGTTCTTAAGTTAGCCATTTTAGAGGCTTTTTAAAGTTGGCCCTATTATGCTAAAAATCCTTGAAAATGTAAGAACATAAGAAATTGCCATGCTGGGTCAGACCAAGGGTCCATCAAGCCCAGCATCCTGTTTCCAACAGAAGCCAAACCAGGCCACAAGAACCTGGCAATTACCCAAACACTAAGAAGATCCCATGCTACTGATGCAATTAATAGCAGTGGCTATTCCCTAAGTAAGCTTGATTAATAGCATTTATGGACTTCTCCTCCAAGTACTTATCCAAACCTTTTTTGAACCCAGCTACACTAACTGCACTAACCACATCCTCTGGCAACAAATTCCAGAGCTTTATTGTGCATTGAGCGAAAAATAATTTTCTCCGATAAGTCTTAAATGTGCTACTTGCTGTAATGCCCCCTAGTCCTTCTATTATTTGAAAGTGTAAATAACCGAGTCACATCTACTCGTTCAAGACCTCTCATGATCTTAAAGACCTCTATCATATCCCCCCTCAGCCGTCTCTTCTCCAAGCTGAGCAGCCCTAACCTCTTTAGCCTTTCCTCATAGGGGAGCTGTTCCATCTCCTTTATCATTTTGGTTGCCCTTCTATGTACCTTCTCCATCGCAACAATATCTTTTTTGAGATGTGGCAACTAGAATTGTACACAGTATTCAAGGTGCGTTCTCACCATGGAGCAATATAGAGGCATTATGACATTTTCCGTTTTATTAACCATTCCCTTCCTAATAATTCCTAACATTCTGTTTGCTTTTTTGACTGCTGCAGCACACTGAGCCGATGATTTTAAAGTATTATCCAATATGATGCCTAGATCATTTTCTGGGTGGTAACTCCTAATATGGAACCTAACATTGTGTAACTACAGCAAGGGCTATTTTTCCTTATATGCAACACCTTGCACTTGTCCACATTAAATTTCATCTGCCATTTGGATGCCCAATCTTCCAGTCTTGCAAGGTCCTCCTGTAATGTATCATAGTCCACTTGTGATTTAACTACTCTGAATAATTTTGTATCATCTGCAAATTTGATAACCTCACTCATCGTATTCCTTTCCAGATCATTTATATATATATATTGAAAAACACCGGTCCAAGTACAGATCCCTGAGGCACTCCACTGTTTACCCTTTTCCACTGAGAAAATTGACCATTTAATCCTACTCTCTGTTTCCTGTCTGTTAACCAATTTCTAATCCACGAAAGGACATCGCCTCCTATCCCATGACTTTTTAGTTTTCTTAGAAGCCTTTCATGAGGGACTTTGTCAAACGCCTTCTGAAAATCCAAATACACTACATCTACCGGTTCACCTTTATCCACATGTTTATTAACCCCTTCAAAGGAAACTGATAAGTCAATTGTGAAAACTATTGAACTATGCTCGCCCCAAGGTATGGGACTACCTCCAAGTCCTCGGTCTCATGACATCAACCCTGGAAGTCTTTCCATGGGCAAGGGCCCACATGCGCCCACTACAACGTTCCCTACTGTCATGATGGGACCTGACATCCCAGAACTACTCCATACACCTCCAGCTACCAGCAGAATTTCGGACATAGCTCCAATGGTGACTACAGGAGGACCACCTGAGCAAGGGAATAAGACTATCCTCACCGACCTGGGTCTTGCTCACCACAGATGCGAGCCTGCGAGGGTGGGAAGCCCACTGTCAGGAACAGATGGCCCAGGGACAGTGGGACAAGGAAGAGTCGGGATGGGACATAAACTGGCTGGAAGCCCGAGCAGATTCGGCCACAGACTCCGTAGCGAGTCTGTCAGTCATGTCGGACAATGCCACAACAGTTGCCTACATCAACCGCCAGGGAGGAACCAGGTCTCTGTAGATAGACCCCCTCATGGCGTGGGTGGAAACAAAAACCTGCAAGGGATCTCAGCCTCCCACATCACGGGAAAAACAACGTCTCTGCGGACTACCTCAGTAGAGAGAGCCTAGATCCAGGGAAATGGATGCTGTCGACCACAGCCTTCCAGCTGATAGTAAACCACTGGGGAACCCCAGCCATGGATCTACTGGCAACCCAGTCCAACGCCCAAGTTCCCAAGTTCTTCAGCTGTAGACGAGAACCGCAATCCTGGGGAATCGACGCCCTTGTCCAGACCTGGCCACAGGAAGACCTGCTGTATGCTTTTTCCCCCATGGCCACTACTGGGCAGGATCATCCGCAAGATAGAACACCACAGGGGACTAGTACTTCTAGTGGCCCCGGACTGGCCAAGAAGACCATGGTATGCAGACATGCGAAGACTTCTTGCGGGGAACCCTCTGTGCCTACCTCCACACAGGGACCTTCTCTGGCAAGGACCAATCCTCCACGAAGACGTGACTCGATTCTCTCTTACGATCTGGCCATTAAGAGGACTCACCTGAAGAAGAGCGGATACTCTAAGGCAGTGATTGACACCTTACTCCGAGTATGCATGTTCTCCACATCTCTAGCTTATATACGAATATGGAGAGTATTCGAAGCCTGGTGTGAGGATCGCGAGATCCTTCCGCAAACAGTCAAAATCCCCATGATCCTGGAATTTCTGCAGGACGGCTTGAAGAAGGGGTTGTCTCTCAACTCCCTCAAGGTTCAGGTGGCCATGCTGGCCTGCTTCAGAGCCAAAGTGGACGGCATCAGATGTTTCACGCTTCCTGAGAGGGGTCAAACAAATCCGACCACCACTAAAGTGGCCGGTGCCCCTATGGAATCTCAATTTAGTACTAGACTTCCTAGTGGGAACTTCCTTCAGACCTACACACGGTCTGTCACTACAGCTCCTGACCCTGAAAACTGCATTTCTAATGGCAGTATGTTCAGCCCGTCGCATCTCCAAGCTTCAAGCGCTATCCTGTCTGGAACTGTTCCTCAGGTTCACACCGGGATCCATACAGCTACACACTGTCCCCTCTTTTCTTCTGAAGGTGGTTTCTCAATTTCATCTAAACCAAACCATCTAGCTGCCATCTCTAGATGAACATAAGGACTTGGAAGACTTACACCTTCTTCGCCATCTAAATGTTGGCAGACTCCTAGTCCGATACCTGGAAAGATCGGAATCTGTACGAAAGATGGACTACCTATTCATCCTTCATAGCGGGAAAAACAGGGGGAAGCGGCCTCGCGGGCAACCATAGTCCGCTGGATCAAAGAAATAATCAAGGCAGCCTACGTAGAGGCAGGGAAGCCTCCACCTATACAAGTCAAGGCCCATTCTCCAGGGGCCCAGACAGTGTCCTGGGCGGAAACCAAGTTGCTGTCGCCTGCCAAGATCAGTCGGTGGTGACGTGGTCCTCCATACATACCTTCTCCAGGTTCTACCACCTGGATGTCCAGGCCCGGGAGGACACAACCTTTGCAAGGGCAGTACTAAGTGGGCCACGGGCAGCCTCCCGCCCGGTTCAGGAGTAGCTTTTGTATATCCCATTGGTCCTGAGTTCATCTGGCTACACGCTAGGAAATGGAGAAATTACTTAGCTGATAATTTTGTTTTCCTTATTGTAGGCAAATAGATATTTTTTCCTATGCCTAACTCCCCAGCATGTTACTACAGATTCATAGGCCTCCCTGGTAGGACCAATTAGAATTAATCTTTTGGTAGCAGTCGATCTGAGATAAGGTCATCAATTGTTGGAGTAATGGAATGATTAGCTTGTTCTACTATCCTAATATAACATAACTTTAAAATCTTGAATTCTTAATGAGCTTTTCAGATTTATTTTATAACAATACTGAAGTAAGAATACTAACTATAACAAGAAAAGTTGTTCTTCCCCCAAAATATATCTCTAAACCCTAGCAACTACTTAAATTTGGTCTGATAGAAGATGATAATAGAAAAAGAAAAAGCTATTAAATTGCATTAGGCAAAATTCCTAGTTTGCTTTAGCATCTTTAGGTTAGATTCTGTGCTAGAGCATATAAGAATGTGACCATATTTTAAGCTTTGTAGCTTAGAAACAAGTCTGACTTGTTAAATATATCATCCTTAAAATCATTTTAGAGCTTGCTTATTTATTTTTTTATCCCACACCCTCCAAAATTCGAGATGGGTAACATAAAAACATCCATAAAATTCAAAACCAAACATAACCTGATCAAATGTACAAGATTGTCAGGGCAAAGCTTATTAGGGAGGTAAAGGACCCTGCTTAGAGGAGATTTATTTGCTAATTAGCTGCTTGGGTCGGCTATTAGATCTTTGGAGGCTTGGTTGAAGAAAATGTTTTTAGGACTTTCCTGATTCCCTTTGGATCACTAGTATTGTGAAGCTGGATAGTTATAGTTCCACAGGATTGGACTTGTGATTGAGAAAGTTTGTTTTCTGGTGCAGTCAAGATGAGCAAAGTGGGGTGACGGAATTTCGAGTAGCTGTTGTTGTGAAGAGTGTAAAGTTCTATTGGGTGTCTATAACTTAAGAGTGGCTTTTGCCCGAGGGAAGGGGGGATATTATGTTGAACATTAGCTATGGATAATGGTGGTTAGTTTGAATTGGATTCTCCATTGTACTGGGAGCCAATGAAGTGAAAAAAGGACTGGTGTA
This sequence comes from Rhinatrema bivittatum, assembly GCF_901001135.1. NCBI lineage: Eukaryota > Metazoa > Chordata > Amphibia > Gymnophiona > Rhinatrematidae > Rhinatrema > Rhinatrema bivittatum. The sequence goes on along the minus strand of NC_042617.1, from coordinate 391,936,595 downwards.
ATGTGGTCGTGGATATTGGAGTTGGTTAGTAGGCATGCTGCTGCATTTTAGTGATTTGTAAGGCACAGAGAGGGTATCTTGTGGTAAACCAATGAACAGGGGATTGCAGTAGTCTATGGAAGAAAAAAATGGAAGATCGAAGAACAGTTCTGAAATCAGTTTGGTTTAAAAATGGTTTAATGTGTAGCAACATTTTTAGTTTCATGAATGAGGTATGTGTGGTTTCATGGATAGTAATGAATCAAATATCACCCCTAAATTATGTACTTTGTTGGATATGTGGAATGTTTGTTTATTATAAGAGGCTGAGTATGGTATATCATATTTAATACAGCGACTGAAAATAGGACTTCTCTTTTCTTTGTTTAGTGCTAGCCAGTTATGGGTTAACCAGCTTTTAATAATTAAAAGACAGAGTATGGAAAAATTAACAGTAGCAGTCTTTGAAGCTTTAAGAGGGAAGAAGAACTGAATGTCATCTGCGTAGATTTTGTAATTGAGACCCAGAGTTGAGAGAAGACAGCAGAGAGGAGCTAGATAAATATTAAAGAGGGCGATGGAAAGAGCAGAACCTTGTGGAACACCCATGGTGATGGGGTGCTAAGAGGAAGAAGAGACAGCTATATGGATTTGTTGGGAACATTCAGAAAGATAAGAGGAGAAACAAGAAAACATCATAGAAACATAGAAATGACGGCAGAAGAAGACCAAACGGCCCATCCAATCTGCCCAGCAAGCTTCACACATTTTTTTTCTCATACTTATCTGTTTCTCTTAGCTCTTTGGTTCTATTTCCCTTCCACCCCCACCATTAATGTGGAGAGCAGTGATGGAGCTGCATCTAAGTGAAATATCAAGCTTGATTAGTTAGGGGTAGTAGGGGTAGTAACCGCCGCAATAAGCAAGCTACACCCATGCTTATTTGTTTTACCCAGACTATGTTATTCAGCCCTTATTGGTTGTTTTTCTTCTCCCCTGCCGTTGAAGCAGAGAGCTATGCTGGATATGCGTGAAGTATCAGTTTTTCTTCTCCCCTGCCGTTAAAGCAGAGAGCTATGCTGGATATGCGTGAAGTATCAGTTTTTCTTCTCCCCTGCCATTGAAGCAGAGAGCTATGCTGGTTATGCGTGAAGTATCAGTTTTTCTTCTCTCCTGCCGTTGAAGCAGAGAGCTATGCTGGATATGCGTGAAGTATCAGTTTTTCTTCTCCCCTGCCGTTGAAGCAGAGAGCTATGCTGGATATGCATTGAAAGTGAAGTATCAGGCTTATTTGGTTTGGGGTAGTAACCGCCGTAACAAGCCAGCTACTCCCCGCTTTGTGAGTGCAAATCCTTTTTTCCACATTTCCTCTTGCTGTTGAAGCTTAGAGCGATGTTGGAGTCACAGTAACCATGTGTATGTTTATTGAATAAGGGTATTATCTCCAGGCAGTAGCCGTCATTCTGGCGAGCCACCCACTTTTCATTGATGGCCTCTTGACTTTATGGATCCACAGTGTTTATCCCACGCCCCTTTGAAGTCCTTCACAGTTCTGGTCTTCACTACTTCCTCCGGAAGGGCATTCCAGGCATCTACCACCCTCTCCGTGAAGAAATACTTCCTGACATTGGTTCTGAGTCTTCCTCCCTGGAGCTTCAAATCGTGACCCCTGGTTCTGCTGATTTTTTTCCTACGGAAAAGGTTTGTCGTTGTCTTTGGATCATTAAAACCTTTCAAGTATCTGAAAGTCTGTAATAGCCATTGCCAGATATTCCAGCAATAGCTAGGTGGTTTAGAGGAATGTTATGATTTATAGTGTTGAAAGACGAACTGATGTCTAGCAGAATTAGCATGTAATGTGTGCCTGTATCAGATCCTCTTAGAATAGTATCAGTATTGGATAGGAGTAACATTTCTGTGTTGTGGTAGGGGTATTGATGGCTCAGCAGAATTTCTGTCTACTGTTGTGCAGAAAAGACAGATTCTATTTCAGAAACATTTACTCTTGTGATTGGCAGGTTGTGAGGAAGTGTATAAGAAACTCCCTCAAAATGCCTTAAAGGATCAGCCATAGCTATCTGGCCTGGTCCTCCTTGAGAGCCATCACTGCCAGGGATTCTGGGCCAAGAAGGATCCCTGCAGCCTTGGATAAGAAGGTAGGGCCCAGAAGGGAGAAGGCAGGAAGCCAGCTCATGCAAGAACTGCCTTTACTTGATTGTTGTAAGAATGCTAAGGTAAGTGGCCTCTACACTGTATTTTGGCTTGCGCTGATAAATAAATAGTTTGTGTACAATCAGTTGGAGTTGGCCTCCTTTTTGTACTCCTGGCTGTTTTCCAATTCGTGGTGACTCCCAAGTGATCACATATAGTGGTAGCAGTGGGAGTTCTGTTTTAAGTGGGAAGCACAGACAAGAGCCCACAGAGAAGAATTTGTTTTCTTTTCCTGGGGCCTGACCACAGAGCCACACAGGACTTTGTTAGATCAGGCCAAGGGGTTTAGCCTGCCTGAAGCAGCTAGTGAAATAACCAGTTAGTAAGGGCTGGACAGGCCAGAAATGTTTTGGGTTTTTTTTCTGTAACTCTTCATCCCTAGAGACTCACCAAGCTTGCGGCATGTACAGGTTAAGGAGCAAACAATATGGAGCGGCTGGTACATCTCCTGGTGGGAGCAAGTCCCACCTATCATCAAACAGTGATATCCATTGCAAAGACTCGGGTTTCCAAGCGTATTATGATCTGTCATTCCTAGCCAATGACTGGTATTCTTATATCTGGGATAGATTATGGATGGGAAGATGAGGTTAAAAATTAATGAAAAAACACAAGTAGTTTCAAATGAAAACTCTTGGCACCATAGCCCTGGTAGTGTCTGTTCAAATGGAACCAGAAGCCTAAAATAGGAGAATTTTGCCAGACAAAGGAATACTAGAAGCAAAAAGAAACCATTTTAATTACTAATTAGATATTGAAAACTGTTATTACAGATGGCAAGAAGTAACACTTTAGTGGGCAGATGGAATGGGTAATATTGGTCCTAATCTTCATTTATTATGTTATTTAATTTCTAGTTTCGCCTTATTGACTTAAACCACACTCCATGTAGTCAATGCAGTATTACAAAACAGAAAAAAATTGTATACATAGCATTTGCTTATAATCATGACCAAGACAAACATAGTAACCAAAAATAAGAGTTACAATAATATCATCTATATAACACGGCATAACAGATTACATCTTCAGAATAAAAATGATAAAAGCCCCCTCTTCTCTCCCCACATAATCAAATATAGTGAGAACCAATTTGAGCTAACCAAGTTTACCTACAATATCATCATGATCATTAAAGTCTACTTTTTCAAGTCCCCTTCCTCTCTAATAGAAAAGACAACATAAAAAAAGTTTTCTATTGTTTCCTGAAAGATACCGGTAATCTGGAGGCTTTCCAAAACATAGGGTCTGTCTAGGAGAAAGCACCTTTGTGGCCTATATTCTGACAGAGCTGGTATTCATAAAAGTGCTTCATGCATAAATGTAATGCATGGGTTGGAATATACCAGGCAAGTTGCAATGGAATATACCAGGCAAGTTGCGATGGAGACGCTACAGAGAAGGGCGATCAAAATGATAAAGGGAATGGAACAGCTCCCCCATGAGGAAAGACTAAAGAGCTTAGGACTTTTCAGCTTGGAGAAGAGACAGCTGAGGGGGGATATGATAGAGGTGTTTAAAATCATGAGAGGTCTAGAACAGGTTAATATGAATCAGTTATTTACTCTTTTGGATAATAGAAAGACTAGGGGGCACTCCATGAAGTTAGCATGTGGCACATTTAAAATTAATCGGAGAAAGTTCTTTTTCACTCAACACGCAATTAAACTCTGGAATTTGTTGCCAGAGGATGTGGTTAGTGCAGTTAGTGTAGCTGTGTTTAAAAAAAGGATTGGATAATTTCTTAGAGGAGAAGTCCATTACCTGCTATTAATTAAGCTGACTTAGAAAATAGCCACTGCTATTACTAGCAACAGTAGCATGGAATAGACTTAGTTTTTGGGGACTTGCCAGGTTCTTATGGCCTGGATTAGCCACTTTTGGAAACAGGATGCTGGACTTGATGGACCCTTGGTCTGACCCAGTATGGTATGTTCTTATGTTATTAAGTTTATTTGCTAGATATCCTGGATCTACTCCTTGCATCATCTGGAAGACTTCTATTAACATCTTAAAACAGTGGAATTCTTTAAGATGGTGTATAAAAATCTCCCATCTTGTAGTTTGTCACCACTTTCCATCAGAATTTTATGCCAATTGTAATTTTTTTTCTAATATGGCAGGTAGACAAGCATATCAAGAGGAGGACAATAATGAGCTTTCCAAGATCAGGTCCAACTGAATGCCTTCTAGAAACTTTCATAATCTCTTTATCATGTTTGAACAATCAAGCCCACTGTATACTAGAACAGAAAACGGCTATTACATTTAGCCTCTATAATGATAGTGGACCACCTTCCCAAAAAATAATATCCAAACAGTTTGATCAACAAAAAATAGATAATTACAGAAATAAAAGCATAAATGTTCAAGTCACCCCACCAATTCAGAATAGTCTCGCACTGATATTTATTTATTTATTTATTTATTTATTTATTTAGCATTTTTCTATACCGGCATTCAAGATAAGAATCACATCATGCTGGTTTACATTTAGCAGGGGGATGTAAAGTAAAATAAAAACTGAAAAACTGTGACAAGTGAAAAGAGAAATCTGAAGTTACAATAAAACAAGGATGTTCAAACTGGGTGGAGGAAAGTCTAAAGGAATTTAACAGATCAATTATTTACAATGTTCTAAAAATGTCTGACTGTGGTTGTCGTTGAAATGAGATTTAATTAGGGTCTGGAAAGGCTTATGATATAGACCACATTTCTCTGAAGGTACATTAAGGGGGCATAAGAACATAAGATATGCCATTCTGAGTCAGAGCAAGGGTCCATCAAGCCCAGTGTCTTGTTTACAACAGTGGCCAATCCAAACATTTTTTAAACCCAGTTACAATAACTGCTGTAACCTTATCCTCTGGCAATGAATTCCATAGCTTAACTATGCACTGAGTGAAAAAGAATTTTCTTCGATTTGTTTTAAATGAGCTCCTTGCTAACTTCATTGAGTGCCCCCTGGTCCTTCTGTTATCAGAGAGAGTAAATAACCAATTTACATTAACTTGTTCATGTCCTTTCATTATTTTGTTGACTTTTATCATATCCCCCCTCAGTCGTCTCTTCTCCAAACTGAACAGCCCTGTTCGGTTTGGAGAAGAGACGACTGAGGGGGGATATGATAAAGACAGACATAAAAAAAAAAATGTAGACGACAGTTTGTAGAGGAAGAAATGGCAAATTGTAAGCATTAAAAAAAAAAAGAATAAAAACATCACAAAAACTTGAAAGCTGCCACCATTTTCATATTGCACCATCTTGCTCAACAACTCTACACTTTAGTCTAGTACTTTAGTGTAAGGTTGTTTGAATATGATACAAGATAGTCCTGTATGAAGATAATGGCAGCTTTCAAGTTTTGGTGATAATTTTTATTTTTATTTTTTTACAGTTGTATTTTTGTGGTTTCCTTTTCCAAATACTTTCTGCAAAAAAAAAATTGCTTGTCAGTCTTATAGATTGGTTGATTAGGTATGTTTGCCCTCCTTGATGCACCTTCAGCAAAACAAAGTCTGTGAAGAGAAAAGATTGTTGCTATGGTATACTGCTTTTATTTTTGTAATTATCTATTTTTGTTGATTATACTGTTGGGAAGGTGGTCTGCTATAAATAATTTTCCTAAATTTGACTGCTGTTTTCTGTTTTAGTATATTGCTTTTTCAGTGATGCAGCTGTATGAATGTTCCTCCATTCCTTTCATTTGATTTTTGTTTGTTGAATTATATAGTTATTTTTTTTTAATTTATGTTGAACAGTGTTTAATGCCAAACTCCATAGATATAGTATCTCGCATAGACACTTTTTAAATTCTTCCATCAAGGTAAGAACAAAACCATTCCACATCATGCTTTCTAAGTCCCAGGTCCTCTGGTCATTTAATCAAAGAGAGGTCGAGCAGAATTGACAATGAGGAATCTCTTTTATCCAGAATATAACAAAGGTCATCTATGATGTCCACTAGGATTGTCTCAGTTCTGTGTCCCTTTCAGAAACCAGAATGCTATGAGTCTAACCACTTTGAATGAGACAACAAATATTGACAACTGGATCACACTCATTTTTTCAATGAAGAGTAGATTTGAAATAGGTCTGTAGTTTTACTGCTAACAGAATAAACCTGTATTCCAGTGCCTTTAAATTCTGTCCTACTTAATGTTATCATCCAGTAGGCAGAAGTTTAAATTCTAAGCCATTAACTATATCCACCTTAGCTTCAAGAGTTCATATTATCATTATTTATTTATTTAAACATTTTTATATACCGGTATTAGTTGTGGACAACCTACCGGTTTACATAGAATGCATCAAGTTTGATGCGTTCATGATCTAGGGTCCTTCAGTTCATAAAACCCAGCCACAAGAACTTTAGGGATCGATTTTAAAAGGCATGCACGCGGTTCCCGGTATGTGCACATGGACGCGCTGATTTTAAAACATGCACGATTTTAAAAAGCAACGTGCGATGACGCGAGTAAGGCTTCCCCCAATTAAGGAGCAGACTGGGAGGGAACTTCCCCATACCCCTATCTAACCTTCCTACCTTTTCCCCTCTCCTCCCCGACCCCTAACCCCTTTCTAGCTATTAGTTTTTTGTTTTTTTTTTGTAAGTTACCTTATTGCTTCTTCGGAGCATCAGTAGACTGTGCACGCTAGCCGGCTGCCGGCACGTTCTTCCCCAGGACAGTAGCTAATGGCGCTGTCCTGTCCCAGACCCCGCCCCCTAGTCTGCCCCGTTCTTGAGGCCTGGCACTTCGGTGCATTTTCCAAAGGGTCTGGCCACGTGCGTAACTGCTGAAATTTACTTGCGTTGGCTTCTGAAAATTAGGGCTTTATTGAGTTAACAGTGGGCTTTTGGATAGGAAGATAGATCACAGTTTTGGGGCTACTTTTTAATTTTCTTGAAGTGTCTGTTCTCATGTGCCCATAAATCACGTTCTAACCAGTTTTTCAGTAGCCCCCTTGCCTGGAACAAGTGGATTTTGATTGGCAACATGGATCCTGGAGGAGGTTGCATCTTTAGCCTGATCAGCCCCTGGAGTAGGTGGTGGTGTCTTCAGTCCCATTTGGACTCTGGGAGGAGGAGGAGGAGGAGAAGACTTTAGGTGAATGAGAGTGTTGTGGGGAAAGAGGGAAAGGGAGTAGAGTCCTGTGATAGGGGAAGGAGGAGCATGAAAGGGCAGTGGAAGGGGAGTGGAGAAGAAAGAGAGCTGCATGGTGGGGGGGGGGGGGGGGGGGGGGAGGAATCAGAAAGCATGTGTTAGGGGGAGATACATAGGAAAGATGAGAGAAGGATTTTTTTTTTAGTGGGAGAATTCTGGAGTGTATGTTGAGTGCATTTCTTTCCTGGGCAATAAGGTCACTATGAATTTTTGAATTCCTGCTTTCTAACTGATGTAAGAGAAATCTTTATATCAGTGGCTTTCAATCCAGTCCTTATCACCCTGGCCTTTCTGGTTTTCACGCTATCCATAATGAATATAAATGAGCTATATTTGCACACACTGGGTTTCTATTATGATTTTAGACAGTAGGTTTGAAATTCATATTTTTTTTTTCTCTCAATGCTTGAAAATTCATGCCTGTCAGCTCATGTGTCTGAAATGTGCTTTTTGGTTAAGTAAATGTATGCCTGCCCTTTCCACATCTCCTTTCTCTGGCCTATTTTATTTTATTTTCCTTTTTATGACCTCACTAAAGCTGTCCATGTTTGAACTAAGCTAGAGGCAAGGTGAGAGTCTGCATTTTTTAGTGATCTATTGTCTTAATTTCAGGGTACAAATAGCCAACTTCCATGTGTGTCAGATGGGATAATATGATCAGACCTTGTCTATTCCCAATAATAACTCTTCCCTCTATTGTGATTTACACTTTTTTTTACTCCCATATGAGCACCCACTTAAGTAACTGACAAGCTGTTATATAATCCAAAATAATTCAGTGTCTTATAAAGAAGACATTTAGGAGGAAAATTCTCTTTTATTCACATATGTACAAAATGCATATTTTTATTTTTTATTTTTATTTAACATTTTTTATATACCGATAGCCGTTTGCACATCGTATCGGTGTACATTTAACTCAGAACTAGTAGGCGATGCCTTTACATGGAACAGAAACTAAAAATAAACAGTAAAGTATAGTAACAGATATTACAATGGACAAGTTAAACAATATTAATAAAAGTAATGTACAGTATATTTACAATAGCGACAATAGCCATATGTACAATAGCGTCAACAGTCATATAGACAAAAGATTTTCGTACAAAAAGATTTTCGTACAAAAAGACAAAAGATTTTCATATATAGCAAATCCCCTTGTCAAAGCTTTGCTTAGGTCCATATACACTACGTAAAATTCAGTCTTATGGAGCTATGGCATAACATATATTGATAAAGTATCCCAGACGTAAAAATATTATCACATGATAATGCATTAAAGCAAAGGTGGCAAACTCCAGTCTTCAAGAGCCACAAACAGGTGTTGTTTTCAGGATATGCACAATGAATCTGCATGACATAGATTTCCATTCACGGCCTCCATTGTGTGCATATCGATCTCTTATATGTTCATTATGGATATTCTGAAATCAAGTCTGTTTGTGGCTCTTGAAGCCTAGAGTTGGTCACCAATATACTAAGCCAGTGTTTCTGAACCTTTTTGTATACCAGGAAATGGCTAGCTATTTTCTTTAAATCACATGGACTACTTGCAGCACTAATGGGTGAGTAGGGTTGGGGGAGAGTGTGATAGTGGTGTCCCCCAGAAAATTAAAAAGCAAGGGAGAATATACTCCTCCTATCACGCAGTCTTTAATGTCATGTGTCAGCCCTGTAGTTGATCTGTGTCATTTTAAGAAGGTAGAAGAAGAAGCTGATCAGATGAATGGAGAGTTGGAATCTGTAAAATTGGATATTGGAAATGCTACTAATTTACAATAGGTCTTAATTAAAGAAAATCAGATATTGCAGTATAAAATTGAGAACATGGAAAATGTTTCAAGGGCAAAGAACCTCCGCTGTATTAATTTTCCAAAGTTGCCAATGACCTCTCCGAAAGAGTTATGGCGGAGATATCTAATGGAGGTGTTGAAAATCCCCAAGACAACATTGCCAATTATATCCAAGATTTATTATCTTCCACCAGTGAAGAAAAGTACAAAGGACAATAATAATGGAATGCAGGAATTACAACCAGTGGAAACATCAAATATTGATATCTCTGCAATCTTGGAAGGTTCTGAAAGTAATATGGTGAGACCATCTACACTGATTGTGACTTTCTTATTGAAGACTGACAAAGTCTGGTTGTTTAAAAAATATTTTTCAAATCAATTAGAGATGTTTTTGACTCAAATGTTTTCGGACTTGTCTAGGCAGTCCCAAAAATGTATTTCTGTTGCTTAAACCAAAAGTGGTCCAATTGGGTATGTTCTTCATCCTAAAATTTCCATGTAAATGCCTGATAAAACATAGAGGAGTATCATATGTATTTTTCCAGCCATCTCAGTTAATGGAATTTCTGGTTAGTAGAGAAGGTCTGCAGTTTAGCTCTTCCCCAGGCCCAGAGTGAAGAGCTTTTTAAATGGAAATTGATCTCTGTAAGATAAAGCTGTCCTATAGCTAAATTTCTTTGTGTTAGTTATAAGAATTTCTTTAGGAAGTGTAATCTTGGTTACCTTTTGGGAGCTTGTAAGACAGGTGTATCAGAAAACATTATAGTTTTACCTTTATATGTGGCAATGCAGTATGATTTAATTCAACTGAAACACCTGTATTTCTGTTCAAGTAAATAACTTGATAATTATGTTTGTAAAATTGCATAAATAGATAATAAAATTTAAAAAAGTTGCGTACGGCCTGTATGGTGAACAGTTGGCTCATAGGTAAGAGAGACGCTTCTTTCGATATTCCATCTAGGGCTATGTGTTTGTGGCAAACAGTACGGACATAGAGGGTGGTGGGGGGAGGAAAAGCATCACTGCCATGACAAGTGGTTTGTAAAGTTACGTCTGCAGGCTATTGGCTCAGGGCCTGACTTTTTCTCCCCATGCTGCAGAGGCCTGCTAACCTTGTGAGGGCAAACAATGCACTTTCTATGAGTTAAATTTCATAATAGCCCTGTTCCTATCCTTCAATCGGGAGCTATTTAAATCTCACTGGTTAATGACAAGCTTGAAGTGTCCACACTGCTGGTACTGCACGATCACTTGTGGCTGGTTAGTGAAGCTTCATCCAGAATGTTGGCCACAATTTGTCTTGAACCTCACACACCTCAATCAGAAGCAATGTCCTGTGCATGTTGGCGGCCTGGTATATTCCCTGTGTCGGGCCTCACAAATTGGTTTATATGGAGGGCATACTACAGAACCAGCAGGGACATTTGCAATCACACCAGGAAGTACCATTTTTCAGCTAACACAAGTGTGGCAGCTCTTATGTATTGCTTCAAGGTTGGAAGCCTGCTACACACCAGTAGCCTTAACTCGGTTGTGAGGGCCTAGCAAGCAATTGTTGGAATACCCATATGCGATTTAGTAGTCCAGAAGAGCAGAGCTACTTTTGGCCACTGGTATCTTGCACATATACTGGCCCTGAACACTATGACATGCAATTAGGCTAGGCAAATTGGCCTTTAAGGCTCAGGGAAAAGGTACAGGCTACCTTATACATTCTTATAGGATGCTGTGGTTTGCACGTGACTATGCTATGATTGATGGCTTAAATCTGGCTTTCACAAACACGAAACAATCGTATCACTGGTCAATAATTCATATAAATCAATCTAGCCAAGTATATGTAGGCCCCTTACTCTAAGGGTCTGTCAAAACATACAGACTCCTAAATAGGTATGGGGCCACCTTACTTTAATTATAAATCATTTTTAAAACTTTTTTGAAATTTTTTGCCTTTTTTCTAAAATGTCAAGCAGACTAAACAATGCTCAGCATTCAATCACCGCTTTTTATAGCACGAGGGTTTCAAAAGATACGAGAGGAACCGTCAATACTCATCTGTTCCCATATTTTGGTTGGTCTCCCTCTCCCCGACATGCGCGTGTTTCGAACCCGAAGTTCTGCCTCAGGGGGATATCCTTCTGTATCTGTTTAGTAAACGATTTGCCCAGCTTCAAAGTAGCGATTTGCCTTCTTCATTTTCTTCTTGCTTCTTATCATTTCTTGGCATCTTTTGAAGTATCTTAATTTTTTCAGCGGCCGCGTCCCGCCGCCCTTGTATTTAAATGGCATCCCGCTGAAAGTGAGACTCTTATAGCCTGGACCGGAACTTACGTCATCACAAGCAGTTTCCCTTCACGTCCAAGGTGCCTTATCCATCTATATGATCCTCAAGGAGTGTTCCCATTCAATCACACCACGTGTTCACAATTATTAATATTACTGCTCCACAGAGCATTTATTTATATAGCACAACGGGCGTTAGTTCTACTCAATCCTCGTCTCAAAATTAGAGATCGGGTCTGGCATGCAACTAAGTGTCCTCTATCACGTCCGCTTATGACGTCACCGGGTATTGTCACAAGAGTCCTTAATCTTCCAAGTGTTAATCTTCATCAGAATTGTCCTAAATCTCCGGGCCGTGCCTGTTGCCCTTCTATTTAAAATGCAATGTTTTGATAGCCCTCCTTCATTTGGGGTATAAGCTTCGAAAACTCCGACTGCATAACTTTTATAGGAAGCACACCAATATCACTCCAGAGTTTTTCAATCACTATAAACTGCACATCCTTTTAAAAAACTGGCATAGGTTATCAGTAAGAGCCGGCGGGATCTAAATCAAGGAATACCAGTTTATCTTTTCATTCAAACCCGCCGGATCTATTGTGTTTAGCCAGTAAATCCAAAACTGTTCCCGCATGTTTAAGCGGGCTTGAATATCCCCACCTCGTGGGCCACAACGCACCTGTTCCACAACTAGCCATTTCAAATCAACAAACTTATGTTGGGCATTAATGCAGTCGGAGTTTTCGAAGCTTATACCCCAAATGAAGGAGGGCTATCAAAACATTGCATTTTAAATAGAAGGGCAACAGGCACGGCCCGGAGATTTAGGACAATTCTGATGAAGATTAACACTTGGAAGATTAAGGACTCTTGTGACAATACCCGGTGACGTCATAAGCGGACGTGATAGAGGACACTTAGTTGCATGCCAGACCCGATCTCTAATTTTGAGACGAGGATTGAGTAGAACTAACGCCCGTTGTGCTATATAAATAAATGCTCTGTGGAGCAGTAATATTAATAATTGTGAACACGTGGTGTGATTGAATGGGAACACTCCTTGAGGATCATATAGATGGATAAGGCACCTTGGACGTGAAGGGAAACTGCTTGTGATGACGTAAGTTCCGGTCCAGGCTATAAGAGTCTCACTTTCAGCGGGATGCCATTTAAATACAAGGGCGGCGGGACGCGGCCGCTGAAAAAATTAAGATACTTCAAAAGATGCCAAGAAATGATAAGAAGCAAGAAGAAAATGAAGAAGGCAAATCGCTACTTTGAAGCTGGGCAAATCGTTTACTAAACAGATACAGAAGGATATCCCCCTGAGGCAGAACTTCGGGTTCGAAACACGCGCGTGTCGGGGAGAGGGAGACCAACCAAAATATGGGAACAGATGAGTATTGACGGTTCCTCTCGTATCTTTTGAAACCCTCGTGCTATAAAAAGCGGTGATTGAATGCTGAGCATTGTTTAGTCTGCTTGACATTTTAGAAAAAAGGCAAAAAATTTCAAAAAAGTTTTAAAAATGATTTATAATTAAAGTAAGGTGGCCCCATACCTATTTAGGAGTCTGTATGTTTTGACAGACCCTTAGAGTGAGGGGCCTACATATACTTGGCTAGATTGATTTATATGAATTATTGACCAGTGATACGATTGTTTCGTGTTTGTGTGTGCACAAGTAAGGTACGCTGGAATACAGTGGTGAACAGGTGGAAGTTTGTGATTAAATCTGGCTTTGCCACAGAAAATTCTGGGTACAGTTGCAGGACCTGGCTTCTCACTCCCGCTGCCATTCTTAACATGCCAGCAAAGACGAGGTACAACGAGGCCTTATGTGCTACCTACTGTGCCATCGAATGCATCTTCGGAGTTCTCAAAAATCGATTTCGCTGTTTGGACAAGACAGGTGTAGCTTTAATGTATCCCCCACCCAAAGTTGGAGATATGGTGTTGCTCTGCTGTGTCTTCTATAATCTCACTCTATACCATGGACTATGAATGGATATAGTTCCTGATCTCCCCCCGGATCCACCATGTGTTAATGCATGAGCCGAAGACACCACACTGAGTGGCAGCCAGCTTCGCGAAACCCTTATACAACGCTATTTTGCCTGATAGGCCTCACCTACCACATCCCCTTCCAGGGAAGGGAGGCCAGTAGACTGTTAGCTGCTGCTTTCCTTGCTATCAACTTTCTTTCTCACTGCTTCTCTGTCTGGGTCACTATGTATCAAAAAAACATGTATGCCTACTCTGGATTCTTCTTCACAATGGAGCTGTACAGTGTATTGGAAAAACAGTTGTGAAAGAAATGTGACATAAAATACATGTGGCTGCCATAATGTGTTTTGCCTTATAGTGACACTAAAAGAGGCATGTGTGGCAGCTGAGTTGGTGAATGACTGCAAACACAGAGTTCATAGTTTGGCCTAGCTAGCACCGTCTGGATTGCCTGCCATCCTCTGCGGACCCCATCCTAGTACTCACATATGGATGATATAGTGCCACAAGTGTGATGCCACCCCAGCTGGTCCTCGAGCATGGAGAGCTACAGCTCTAGAAATGCTGTATATATCAAATAGCTCAGAAGCTTAAAAGCACAGCCTAAAGGTACAGATAGACATTTTACTGCCTCATTCTGTAGCTGATAAACGTGTGCATATGAACTTATACACCTGTACTGGGTCGACTTACTGTCACATGGGCATGCCAAGACACAGCTGACACCACTGCATCACCAGTTTTAGAGCCACTGCTGACTCAGTTTTCCAACTGGATCCAGATTTCCTGGATATGTTGATCCAGTCCTGGTCTTACTCCTATGCATGCTGGTATTGATAGTCTTGGTTTTGCTTGGAAAAGCTGTAGGGAAATCGGATGAAATCCTTGCACGTTATGTGTTCCAAACCAGAACAGAATTTACCTGACCTGAAAAGTGGAGCCAGTTGGCAACACTACTGCAGAAAGAGTACTGTAGTAGCACTGTAGTAGCACTGATGCAACGAGCTGTGCAGTGATGCAACACACTGACACAACACCTCATGCAGTATTTGCCTATCCGATGCGGCAGGCTGCAAATTATCCTAACCATGCTCTCTTTTTATTGCAGGCACTATTTTCACTATATTTATAGCATTTTGATTAATCTAGATCTATGTGAGTAACCTTGCACCAATTTTTAGTGAGAGTGCACATTTATTTGCACTGTGACACTTACTGTGAGTACAAAATACCTATAGATATTTGCACCAGCTTCTTGTGCATGATTCAGGGGTGTACACATGAAAAATTTAGTTCAATTTTTTTTCCACTTTTCTTTTTTTATTCCACTTTTTCATTTACCCAGAACAACATTAAAAAACAAATCCCTGAAAAACAAAACTAAATAAAAATATCCCCACACTCTGCCCATTAAACCTGCCTAAGCAAAGCCTCGCCAGGCCCTACCCCCTGACATCCGCCCATCCCAGAGCTTACTGTATCGCAGGTTTGTGGGTTTTCCAAGGTAGGAACAATCCCCAATCACTCTTGTCCCACTATTCTGGCTTTCCAAATGGCTGACAGTCATTTGAGCACGGCTCCATTCTGTCATGCAAACTTTATTTTCGGTTTTGGTTTTAGCTCATTCCTTTTCATTGGTTTCTCAATGCGAGTTACATTCAAGTACTGTAGATATTTCCCTGTCCCCAGAGGACTTACAAAACTAAGACCTAGGTACATCAAAATGCTATATATAGGGAGAGAAAGAGGGAGACTCTTTTTATAAGTCCTTCATAGTAGTCAACTATTTATATCACTATAGGAGTGCCAGCTAGTAACTCGAGGTGAGGTTTTGGTAGTGGTGTCGCAAACGTTCCGCATATTGCACAGCTTAATGCCTGCAAAAAAGGTGTATTTATGTCTGGCGTTAAAAGCGTGCGATAGTGTGTGTTGCACTATCACACTGTGCGATAATGCCCCTCATTTTCATTAAGCCCACCCAAACTCCTCCCCAATCCCGCCCCTTTGAATACATTTGACAAATTTGCATTCGTGCCGCGCGCTGCTATAAATATCGCATGCGTTATTGCGGGCGTTAATGCCATAATGTACTTTGATGAATGACCTTGCAAGTTTGTACCTGAGGCAATGTAGTGTGAAGTGATTTGCCTTAAGGTCACAAGGAGTGTCAGCAGGATGTAAACCCTGGCTCTCCTGGTTCTCTGCCTGCTGCTCTCCTGACTAGGCTGCTCCTCAACATTATGGCACCAGCCTAGAGTTGATCAGCTGCCATTTTGGAAAGCCGGAGTGGCAGGGCAGGAGTGTCTCTAGGGATCATGCCTGCCCTTGGAAGACCCACAGACCCTCGATGGGATAATTGATAGGTTTGGATGGGCTGGGGGGAAGACTTAGTTTAAGAGGGTTTGGTGGCAGCAGGAAGGACTGAGATCTGGACCAGTAAGTTTTGTTTGTTTTTTGTTTGTTTTTTTCAGTTTGGCAGTGGTAGTGATGTTGAAAATGAATCAAAATAAAAAAACACAATTTTGTTCTGTTTTGAAATGATAGTACGGCCCTAAGTTTTTTCTATGGAAAATAATGAGCATAGATTTGAAAATGCAGTCTGCATTTTTTTTCCTCTCCTGACCTTCATAAGCCGTGGGGAATGCTTCCTATAAACATGGCGATAAGTACACACAGTTTGGAACAGTCGGGCTGATAACAATACAATGTGCTCAGCTGAGCGCACAGTTTAACCTGCAGTTGCACATACATTTTGGACGTGCATCCACAACCCGTTATACTATAAGGGGATTAGTGCATCTAAAACGAGCATCCAATCCCCACGCGAAACTGATAGCGCTCATCACATGCAAATGCATTTTGATGAGGCTATTAGCTATTCACTCCAGATCCAAAAAAAAAAAAAAAAAATTTGCGCCCGAAAAAGTGTACAGAAAAGCAGAAAATACTGCTTTTCTGTACATCCATTGACTTAGTATAGCCACGGATCCATTTTCCTAACCTCTGACAGCCACCTCTCCTGGGTGTCTACTACCAAAGAGGCACTAGGGGGCGCACATTTGTCCCTAGTGCCTCCTTTTTAGCACGACTCCTCATTTAAATATTGTATCGCATGCCCAGGAGAGGTGGTTGAGCACACTTTAGGAAAGAGGGCACCAAACACTGAGTGCCCATTTTCCACACGGCTTTATTGTATCGGCCTGAAAGTGTATACTTTTAGCTATATTGAAGGTGGGAAATTTAATGACAGTACATTTATGTATATGAACTGCTATTTACATACATAAATGGCTTTGAAAATTGTCCTCCCCATGTATACTTTTTTGACAAGATTTTATTATTTTAATGAATGACTGATTTAGTCAGTGGAGCCAATTTATCAAGGTTTTTTCCACATTGCAAACCCTTCGAGTGATTTACTATTCCCATTTACTGGCAGTGCTAAAATATTATTGGTCTAAACGCACTTGCAACTCGAACGTGCAAAGTTTGGTTTTCCAGATTAATTAAAATAAATGGGCAGACTGGATGGACCAGATATGGTCTTTTTCTTTTATAACCTACTATGCTACTATTTAGTTGTCAATGAGGCTTGCAATCATGTGGCAAAATGACTAATATTTAATAGATATTAAGCCTTTTACACATAAGAGGTTGGTGTTAAAATGTATTATGCCAGGGAATTAAATTCTTACCCTGCAGCCCCTAAATGGAAGCTGTAGGGAGAGTTATGGTAATCATTAAGGATGACATCTAATGGCCAGATTTGGAGCCTATGAAATATGGCTCCAGAAGGAACCTTGGTGCATATCTCCCAGTTTCAAGACCATCACTACAACGCTTTGACTAAGACCAGTGGAGGGGATGGTCTGTTAAAATGGGAAAAATCCCCAGGTAGTTGCAAATGAAGGTTTGTGGCACCAGGATCCCAGCACTGGTTCCGATAGAGATAGAAGAGAAAAATAGAAAGGAGGAACTACATAAATCAGTCCTGATATGTATTCAATATATTGTAGAGTGAGTGTAATTTAAATGCTGATTTCCAAAGCCCTTTTACTTGAAATCTCTTTACAGCTTTGATAACAAACACCATTTGTAATCTTTCTACTCTGACTTGATAAAAGGGGTACAGGTCTTGAAAGCTAATTGCAAACGTATTAAGTTAGTCCAATAAAAAGATGTACAACTTGTTTGCTGAACTTTTATTTCTGCTTAAAAGGAAAGGGGCACTATCTCAGTAAAATCGATTTTATAACTGGAGACGGTAACTTTGAAACTGGGACATGTGTGCACTTATGCATGCACACGTAGACCCGCACCCAGGTATACAGCCATTTTATAACACGTGTTGTTATGTACACACATGATAAAAAAGCCTGGCCGCATGCACATGTGCACACATTTTTAGTGGGTGCACGTGTGTGCAAATCCCGCTTCTACTGCATAAATCGGGGGATTTTAAAAGGGGTATGCACCAATGTCATTCCCTGTTTTACCAATTCATTCCCCAGTTACGAGAGAAGATGTCCACCCCCCCCCCCCTTCCCGGTTTGATAGCCTTCACTCCCCCCCAGTTAGCACTGACTCGTTAAACCCCGCAGATCTGCCTACTTTTCTTTTTTAACTTACACTTCATTCATAGCAGAAGTAAAGTTACGCGACAGGGGGCCTCCGCACACACCATGTCACATCAGTATTTTGGGTTCACGCCCCGAAATGCTCATGCCCTGCCCAAAGTACACCCACCTATTTCTGAAAACTTTAGAGATGTGCGCGCTGCGGGAGATTCAGGTGCATTTCGGTGGCTTTTAAAATCCACTCAGTGCGTGCAAGTTCGACTTCTTCACTCATCCCTAATTAATGCACGTCAGGCTTTTAAAATTCATCTCTTAACTTATAGTTGTGTGCAAAGGTTTAGGCACGTTTGTATATTTAACTGAATCTCTAAATGAACAGAATCTGATGCAATCTTTGCATGAAGCAAGGTTAAACATAACATCTTTTTGCAATGTTTAATGCAAAATTACTATTTGCTGATTTTAAGAAATTAAAAAAATAAAATTGAATATGGCATGTGCAAAAGTTCGGACATCCTGGCAGTTAATTCATTGTTCCTTAAAAAAAAATGTTAAAAATGCCCAGAATGTTGATTGTCTTGCTAAGCCTTCAATTAAGTGATGACAATTCCATGATCTAACAAATACTCTGGTTCCGTCTACTTTCAACAACTATGAGCTCCTCGAAGCAACTGTCTGAATATTTGAAAATTAAGATAATTCAGTCTTACAAAGCAGGAGAAGATTATAAAAAGCTCTTTAAATGCTTCCAACTAGCAATTTCAGGTGTAAAAACACATTGTGAAGTTACATGGAACTGTTGAGGTCAGGGCAAGATCTGCAAGACCAAGAAAAATATTTGATAGAACTAGAGCTAGTTATAGCTGAAGAACAGAACCCACAGATGAATGCAAATGATCTGATGGAAAGGCTAGCTGCCACAGAAGTAGCTGTCCACAGTATAGCGTTGTTTACCCAGAAGTGATCTACATGGGAGAGTGGTCTAAAGGAAACCTTTTCTGCAACCTGATCACCAAAGTCATCATTTAAAGTATGCAAAACAAAACTTTAATAAGCCTGAATAATTTTGGAACAAAGTGCTTTGCACTCATGTAACTAAAACTGAACTGTTCAGTCACAACCACCCAAGATGCATTTGTAGAAAAAAAGATTAAAGGCCTGATTTTTAAAGCCCCCTGCGTGTAAAAAAAAAAAACGGGGGTTATGCACGCGGCCGGGCCTTGCGCCCGCTGCGTGCATTTTAGAAGAGGCTCAGCCACGTGCGTAACCCCTGTTACGTGCACAAGAGCCAGGCCTTTATCAAGGGGCGGTCCAGGGGATGGGAAGGGGCGGTCCAGGGGGCGGGGTGGAGCTGGAGACTGCTGTGCCAGGGGATTGTATGCCGGCAAGCTGCCGGCGTGCATCTTACGCCAGCTCAGGAGCTGGCGTAAGTTCAGAAATAAATCTACTAAAGGTAGGACCTTCAAAGGGGTCGGAGAGGAGAGGGGAAGAGGAGAAGGAAGGTAGGTAGGGGGGGAACTGGTGGAGGCCCGATCTCGTACCACGCGTAATCTGGTTAAATCTCCTCCCCCTGCGCGCGCCAGCCCAGATTTTATATCATGCGTGCGCGCATATTTTAAAAAAATCTACCCTTAAAGCATTTGAAGAAAAGATCACTTTGTCAACTGTTAAGTATGGGGGTGGTTCTATTATGCTTTGGGGGGTTATGTGGCAGCCAGTGGCAAAGGAAATATGGTGCAGATGGAAGGAAAACTGGATTCACCTAAATATCAACATATTCTAGAAGCTGTTGTCCCACTATCAGTGAAGAGCTTGAAATTAAAAAGAGGTTGGATATTTCAGCAAGATGATGATATGAAACATACCTCAAAATCAACCATTAAGTACTTACAGCAAAGAAAGCTGAACGTTTTTGAAGGGTATTTGCAGTCCCCAGACTTAAATAAAAATGAAAATCTGTGGGGAGATCTCAAACATACAGTGCATGCAAGGAGACCTAAGAATATTTCTGAGCGAGAACAGTGGGAAAAAAATTCCAAAAGCAAGAACAGAGACACTCTGAGCTGGCTACAGGAAACTTTTAGATGCTGTTATTTCTTCCAAAGGATGTTTTGAATAGCACTGATTAAAGGGCATCCAAACTTTTGTACATTCCATATTCACTGTTTTCTAATTTTGAATCTGTAAAAAAAACAAAAAAAACCCCTGCAAATAAATAGTAATTATGCATTAAAATTTGCAAAGATGTTAATGTTATACTATGTAGAGATTGTGCCAGCTTTTGTTCACTTAGAAATTCACTGAAACATACATTGTGACCAAGGTGCCTAAACTTTTACACATAACTATATAAAATACTGGGATTCCCATGTCAATCCTCTTGAAAGCATGGAAATAAAGGTTAACAAAAAATACAATACCTTTTTATTGGATTAACTGAATATATTTCTTGACTTTCAAAATCTAGTCAAAAATGTATTGTTAATCCAATAAAAAAGATATGGCCTTAGTTTTTTTTGTTTTTTTTAAATCTGTTTCCAAACTTAATCTTAGGAATGGTAGGGTCAGACAATTTTTTAAATAATTTTTACGTGTGTGGCAGTGAATTATTACAGCTCAGTTGTTCCATTGCTTGTTGACCATGAAAAAAAATTATTTCAAAAAGTGCATAGCTTATGATATAAGTATATAAGTTATTTAACAGTTGCAGCTATTATATAAATGCCACTGAGGTCTGCAGCCGGATGCTTTATGCATAAATTTCTGCAGTAACTTATGCATTTTGACTGATAAATGCTTCAGTTTTAAATAGAAGTATTCCTGCATATTATTCCTGAGAAAGCAGAGGATAGTAGCTGAGAATATTAATTTGGAAGGACTGTTCTTCATAGCACAGACTACTTTAATAGCATCAGAGTGTGGTAATTGCAAATTACAGTATGCCATGGTATTTTAATATGTGATACTTTTTAGGTGGACTGCATATTGCTGATGCTTTAAACTATTTTTCCCACATATGCAGTGTACACTGTTGTATAGCATTAAACTATTGTTCACAAGTTTTTCCAGATACATATATTATTTACATATATTTGTAATCAATCTTTTATTCGTCTAGAGTTAATTTAAAATGATTAGTGAATATTGCTTGTTTTCTTCTCTGATCTTTACCCTGATTCTGCAAACATGTCATGAAATCTCCAGACACCACTTGTCCCCAACAATTTTTTAAATATTTTCTCCAGCAGCATTCTTTGTAGTCATTGATTAAGCCAAAGTCAGAACTGGATGTTACTCTCTAATCATTGCTGCTTCTCCTTCCATGTATTCACACAGTTGCTTTGAGATATGGGTAGCTGCTGTGGCAGCGTATGTGGATGCCTCCAATAATGGGCCACCTAGGACTTATTCCTGCCCAGAGTAGCATGTGGAGCTCAGCACCACTACTCCACAGTGGTTTTGGCTGCATGGTCCAATGACTGATGCATGGATATCCTGAGGCTTCAGCGCATCAGACATCTGTCAGTGGTGCAGGTACTGGCACACCTCACAATTGGTCATCACAGGACACAGTGATATCATAAGAGGGTGCCATCAGCACACCTCACAATTTGCCATGGATGGGGCATGCTTGCATCACCAGGGAACCAGTCCAGCAGCAGTTTTAAAAGCACCAGTCCCAGCTTTTACACTCTTTCTTCGCTTGCCCTGAAAGCAGATGAATTCCCACCTCTTCATAGTTATGTGGTTGTTAATGACATGCAATTCTAATAAGGTTTTTCAAATGTCTGTATGTTCATTAAAATACTTTGTTACCCCTGCTGTTAATCAAGCCTAGTTCTGGGGGAAAGCAGACTATGGAAGGGGCCTGAGGAATCAAGGAAGAAGGCATGACTATAGGGTTGTGGCCTTGGATCAATTGTACTGAAGACTCAGTAGTGTGACAATGGATGAGCCCAGTAGATTTAGGCAAGAAGATACACAGAGAGTCTAGTTCAGCTGATGATAGAAGGGGAGGCCAACAATTTTGCTGTGCGTGATTTCCTGCCCAATCTGGACACCCCCTATGACAATTCAGCTTCTAGAGGGTACCACTGACCACAGGTGGACCTTGAAAGACTAATGTCCTAGCCATGTCAAAGGGGTCAATGGCAACTCCCATAGGTGGGAAGAGTTAAGGCAATAGGTAGGATTGAGCACCCAAATTAGATTTCTTTGTTAGGTATCTAGTAGAAGGCTACAGCCATTGATATCCATTATGAGCTTGTTTAGTTGTTGCCATCTACAAAGAGAGGGTGACACTGCCAGATGTGTCTCTGCTGCTCCAGTTAGGGATAGTAATGCCTGATCAGCATCCAGCCTCAGTCAGTGAATACAAGAAGTATTGCTTTAGAAAATATTTATCATATGAATGGGATTAGAAATCACTTGGTATAGACAATAATAAATAGAGAGGGAGAAGAAGACCGGAAATTAGGGTAAGGGGCATACAACGACCTTTACATTAATCCCTGTACCATCTAGTGAACATTTTGTGAATATTACTTGATTTATGCAATTCCACCACAATGGATGTCAGCAAAAACATCCTGCCTGATGAGGTGATTTGGAGGCAGGAGGGAAGCCCTAGTAACCGGAACAAGTTCACGCCAGATCACTTATACCTATCACACTACAGGGTACCAACATAAGAACATGAGAACTTGCCATACTGGGTCAGACCAAGGGTCCATCAAGCCCAGCATCCTGTCTCCAATAGTGGCCAATCCAGGCCATAAGAATCTGGCAAGTACCCAAACACTAAGAGGTAGATTTAACAAAATTACGTACACGCATACTTTTATTCGCGCACCAGGCACAAACAAGAGTACGCGGGATTTTAATAGATACGTGCGTATCTGTTAAAATCCGGGATCGGCGCACGCAAGGCTGAGCAAAATTGGCAGCCTGCGTGCACCGAGCCGCGCAGCCGCCCCCCCCCCTCACCTTCCCCTCCCTTCCCCTACCTAACCCACCCCCCAGCCCTATCTAAACCCAACCCTACCTTTATTCCAGAAGTTACACTTGCTCGGGCCAGCTGCCGGCGCACCGTTCCGGTCCGGGAGCTAGTCCGGAGGCCGCGGCCACGCCCCGGAATGCTCCCGGGCTGGAACCACGCCTGCGGCTCCGCCCCAGGATGATGCGCCGTCGTGACATGCCGCCAACACCCCCCCCCCCCCCCCAGGAAAGCCCCGGGACTTACGCACGCCGCCAAGCTTATGCAAGATAGGCTCGGTGCACGCGGGTGGGGGGGTTTGGGTAGGTTTTCGGGGGTTACGCACGTAACCCTTTGAAAATCTACTCCTAAGTCTATCCCATGTTAATTTTGCTAGTAATAGCAGTGGCTATTTTCTAAGTCAACTTAATAATTAGTAGGTAATGGACTTCTCTTCCAAGAACTTATCCAATTCTTTTTTAAACCCAACTACACTAACTGCACTAACCGCATCCCCTGGCAAAAAATTTCAGAGTTTAATTGTGCGTTGAGTGAAAAAGAACTTTCTCTGATTAGTTTTAAATGTGCCACATGCTAACTTCATGGAGTGCCCCCTAGTCCTTCTATTATCCGAAAGAGTAAATAACCGATTCACATCTACCCTTTCTAGACCTCTCATGATTTTAAACACCTCTATCAAATCCCTCCTCAGCTGTCTCTTCTCCAAGCTGAACAGTCCTAACCTCTTTAGTCTTTCCTCATAGGGGAGCTGTTCCATCCCCTTTATCATTTTGGTCGCCCTTCTCTCTACCTTCTCCATTGCAACTATATCTTTTTTGAGATGCAGCGACCAGAATTGTACACAGTATTCAAAGTGCGGTCTCACCATGGAGCGATACAGAGGCATTATGACATTTTCCGTTTTATTCACCATTCCCTTTCTAATAATTCCCAACATTCTGTTTGCTTTTTTGACTGCCGCAGCACACTGAAGTGACTATTTCAACGTGTTATCCACTATGATGCCTAGATCTCTTTCTTGGGTGGTAGCTCCTAATATGGAACCTAACATTGTGTAACTATAAGCATGGGTTATCTTTCCCTATATGTATCACCTTGCACTTAACCATATTAAATTTCATCTGCCATTTGGATGCCCAATTTTCCAGTCTCCTAAGGTCCTCCTGCAATTTATCACAATCCGCTTGTGATTTAACTACTCTGAATAATTTTGTATCATCTATAAATGTGATTACCTCACTCATCTTATTCCTTTCCAGATCATTTATAAATTTATTTATTTATTTAAAAGTGTTTGTATACTGCTTTTACAATTGAAAATTAATCAAAATGGTTCACAATATTAAAACATACATAATCTGGGTAAAATAATAAAAGGTATAAAACATAAGACTAAAAACAGTAATGACACAAACACAACTCTGCTACAAAATTAATACAAAAAATGCCAATAGGTGAGAAGGTCAGGGTGGGAGCAACAGCAATAATTAAGAACCAGTACTAGCAAGAAAATTGAAAGCTTTCTGAAATAAATGTGTTTTTAGTGATGTCTTAAATTGTTGTTTAGATGGTATAAGACGAAGAAAATCTGGCAGTGAATTCCACAGGATAGGGCCTGCTACAGGTCCTAATACAAATCCCTGAGGCACTCCACTGCCCACTCCCTTCCACTAGAAAATTGTCCATTTAATCCTACTCTCTGTTTCCTGTCTTTTAGCCAGTTTGCAATCCACGAAAGGACATTGCCACCTATCCCATGACTTTTTACTTTTCCTAGAAGCCTCTCATGAGGAACTTTGTCAAATGCCTTCTGAAAATCTAAATACACTACATCTACTTGTTCACATTTATCTAAATGTTTATTAACTCCTTCAAAAAAAGTAAAGCAGACTTGTGAGGCAAGACTTGCCTTGGGTAAAGCCATGCTGACTTTGTTCCAAAAAGTCATGTCTCCCTTTTTCCCACTTGGACTACTTAACATGTGTTCCAACAAATTCCTTGTTCAAGGAGACTGCAGCAGCCATGCAGAGGCTCCTCCTAAAGATAACACCATCAGCTTTCAGTGAAACATAGATGATCTGAGCCTCAGCCAGCTAATAAAAGTGACCATCCACAAGGGTGACTACTCTCTAGACTTGATATTCCACTCCACCAGCATTTGGGTAGATGCTAATTCAGTAATGGTGGATCCTATCTTTTGGTCAGATCATGATCTAGTGTAGGTTATGCTACCCAACAGACAAAACTCTTCATATTTCTGAGCCCAGACCTCTCACCAGGAATACTTCCCTTATCACTAGTGACAGCTTCACAAGCTCCTTAATCTACCAAAAATAGCAATCACTTTGGAGCCAGCAGAACACTTTGTCCAGCTGTTATCTAAAGAATTTACTTCAGCATCTATACCCTCAAATCCAAACTAACCAGACCTTGGTTCAATAATGGTCTTCAACTCCTCAAGCAATAATCCTGGCAACATGAGTGGAAATGATAAAAACAAAAGCCAGATACTAACGAATGTATCTGGAACTCACAAACAATACAAAACAGCATTTAGCTGGCAAAAAGAGACTATTACCAAACAACCTGAACTAGCAAAGAATCACTCAGGAAAACTATTCCAACTAGTGACGAAATTCTCCAGATCTGACTCAATGGCAGCTAGTACCACCATGGAGGGCCCCTCAGGAGAAGAGCAAGCTAATAGGTTGAATTTTGGAATCAAACAATCTGCTCCTCCTTTATCATCAACCTTTCCCCTTCTCCCAAAGGCCTATGCAATAAACATTCCCAGACACTCCTCCAAAGTTGGCCAGACTTATTCAATTAACACCCCCTTCCTAATTCTGCATCCAACTGTCTGAATTCAGGACAGTCACCCCCAAAGAGGTAGAGAAGGTTCTCCAAAGGATCAGTCAATCCCCTGACTCTTTAGTCCCTATAGCTCCAAAATTCATCTGCAGTCTGAGACGAGACCTAGTCCCCTGGCTAACCACTTTAATCAGTGCTATGTTAATTCAAGGCTATCTACCTGCCCCACTTAAAAAGGCTGTGATGAAACCCATTTTGAAAAATCCAGGCAATGACCTCAGAATAGTCAATCACTATTGCCCAGTCTCCAGCCTTCCTTTCCTAGCCAAGCTAATGGAGAAAGTGGTCTACTTTAACTCCTTGACTTCCTAGAGAAGGCCAGCAGTCTCCACCCTTACCAGTCCAGCTTCAGGTAAGACCACAGAAGGGAATCCATTCATCCATCCATCTTAACAAAACAGCATCTACTTACATTCTGACCAAGGTAGTGTCTCCCTCCTGGTTCTATTAGACATTTCTGCTGCATTTGACACTGTCAATCACCTAATCCTGCTACAACGCTTGAGAGACATCTGTATTGAGCAGTCTGCTCTTCAACGGTTCAAATCATTCTTGATCAACTGATTTTAGTCCATCTCATGGGCCAACAAAATATCCACACCTATGAATCTCAAGGGGGGTAATGTCTCAAAATAAATTACTGTGCATACCTTGAAAGGAATGAACCTCACTTGTAATCCAGGTTATGCTGAGTATAATCGCATTCTCCCAAATTCAAAGCTAATGTCCTTAATACATGCATTGTGCCAAAGAGAGAGTCCTCCTGAAGTTCATAAGATGTTCTAAGCACAGGCAACATATCTAGATGCATCTGGACATTCTTTTTAATCAGGCCAGTGGCACTCAAAACAATTGAGAATATTTATGGATCTTTCTGCCACATTTTCTTATTATCTGATTCTTAATCTCAGTGACTTGTCTCTCAGCAGTGGTGCTATGGCTTAACAAACACAAACTTAAGTCAAATCCTTCCAAATCTCAGCTTCTCTGGTAACTCTGACAAAGGCAAACACTATTAACTCCTTGTCAGGAGCCCTCCTACAATCTAAAGACTCTGTACATAGTCGGGGAGTACAAACCAACCAGCATCTAACAATGGAAAGCCACATCTCAGTGATAGTAAAGATTTACTTTATGCACCATGCCAGATTATTTCGCTGTATAAAGAAAATAACATAAGAAGTTGCCCTACTGGGTCAGACCAAGGGTCCATCAAGACCAGTATCCTGTTTCCAACATTGGCCAAACCAGGCTATAAGTACCTGGCAAATACCCAAACAGTAAATAAATACCATGCTGCTTGTGCCAGTAATAAGCAGTGACTACTTCCTTTGTCAATTTGACTAATAGGTTATGGACTTCTTCAGGAACTTGTCCAAATCTTTATCACATAATACAAGGACTAGAGGGCACTCCATTAAGTTTGCAAATAGTACATTTAAAACAAAGAGAAAACTATTTTTCATTCAATGCACAATTAAGCTCTGGAATTCATTGCAAGAGGATGTGTTTAAGACAATTATCGTAGCTGGGTCTGATAAAGATTCCTATACCCCCACAAGGAAACTTTGATCTTCCCAACAGACCCTTTTATACTTTTCAAATCATGTATATTTAAAAAAACACCGGTCCAGTTACAGATTCCTGAGGCACTCCACTGTTTACCTTTCTCCACTTAATCCTACTTTCTGTTTCCAAAAGGACATTGCCTCTTAGCCCATGACTTTTTAATTTACTTAGGAGTCTTTCATGGGGGATTTTGTCAAACCTCTTCTGAAAATCCAAATCACTGAATCTACTGGCTAAATTTTTCAACATGTTTATTAACCCCTTCAAAAAAAAAAAAAAATAGCAGATTTGTCAGGCAAATCTTTCCTTGGGTAAATCCATGCTGGCTGTGTTCCATTAAACCATGTCTGTCTATATGTTCTGTGATTTTGTTCTTTATTACAGTTTCCACAAATTTTCCCAGCACTGAAGTCAGGCTCACCAGTCTATAGTTTCCCAGATCACTCCTGGAGCCCTTTTTAAATATCAAGGTTACATTGGCCACCCTCCAATCTTCAAGTACAATGGATAATTTTTTTTTAATTTTATTTTTATTGCATTTCAAATTTAATACAATTACACTTGTGAGGTAAGATAAAGATACAGGAAACTAAATACAGTGACTCCTTAAAAGTTACAAGAAATATATATGACCTTCAGTTATAAGGAAATTTGGGGGGGGGAGGTGTAGCCCAGGAAAATCCAAGAGCGAAAAAATCTAGGAAATAAAGAAAAAGGAAAACAGAGGTTTGATCGCCTACTAACATATGCCAACTACATTGGCTACATTTATCACTCACTTAGGGTGAGAATCCAAAAAACCCGCAATTGCAACGGCTCAAAGAAAATATATTTAGAATTCTGGAAATTTACCATGCATTTACAGGGGTAGCGTAATATAAACTTGAAGCAAATAATTAAGGCATCAGATCTCATAGTAAGAAACTTTCTTTTCCTATCCTGGGTAATACGTGTGATGTCTGGATACATCCATATTTTCTGTCCATGAAATAGAGAATACCTGTTTCGGAAGAAAAACCTAAGAACTGTATTTAGAAATGCAAAACACACTAACAATGTTCCTCTTTGAGCAACTCGATCTTCCTGTGAGAGTTCCAAAACATCTGTGAGACTCATTTATTGCTGAACATTCCCGTCACTTTGTGGGTCCTCGGTAACTTTCTGAGGCAGAAAATAGGCCTTTGTAACTAAAGGCAAGGTATCTTGAGATTATTAACCATATAGTTCTTAAATATATCCACCGTAGGCATCAATTTAATAACTGGGATATTAAGAACCCTAATATTAAGGGCTCTTAAAGAATTTTCTATATTTTCCATCTTTTTAACCTGAACATTTTCAGAATGCACCAAGTTCTGTTGAAGCTTTTCAGCTGAGGCTAATCTTTTGTCAACATCGTTTAGTCTCTTTCCTTGTTCCGAAACCTTTTTTTCAATATTCATAGTACGCTTGTTAGCATCCGTGTATATCTGAGATAATGTAACAATTGCAGACTCTATTGAGACTAGTGCTTCCCAGAGCACATCAAGAGTTATAACTTTAGGCTTCGATAAATAAAAAGGCCTGAAAGAACCACATGCTCACCCCTTCCAGTGATTCCAGTGTCAGTGTCCCGATTCAAGTCCAAGTTTGAAACAGCAGAGCAAGTTTGTTCCGATAAAGAGGGGGGCAAATAGGCCATAGAATGGCACTCCAAAACCTCTCTTGCTGCAATATTCCCCTTGGATCCTTCTCATATGGCTCCCATATCAATCTGCATTGCAGGTCATACAGTGGAAATGGCTGAAGAAGCCGCAGTAACAGCAACGGTCACTGCACACGGCCAGTGGGTTGGAGGCTCTGGCTCACCGGAACTTAGTGAGATCTCTTTGGCCATGAGAGGAGACGTTCGCTCCACATCCCCTCCTTCAGCGGCTCTCTCTCCCGGCATATTCGGCGCCAAGGAAAAGAAGCTCTGAATTCTTCGTTGGTTAAGATACGAGGAATCTAGAACTGCCAGGTTCTCACGGAGCTTGGCTTTATGCTTTGTTTGCGGCATAAGGAAAATTGAAAGGTAAACAGCGGTAAAGCAAATATACCGAGGAAACTGGAGAGCGTTCTGATCCTACTCCTCAATCATCCGCCATCTTGGTTCTACCTCCTACAATGGATTATTTTAATGATAATAAACAAATTACTTGTAATAGATATGAAATTTCATTTGTTACTTCTTTCAGAACCCTGTGGTGTATACCATCTCATCTGGGTGATTTTCTACTCTTTAGTTTGTCAGTCTGGCTTACTACATCTTCCAGGTTCACAGTGATTTGCTTCAATTCATCTGACTCACCTTGAAAACCATTTCCAGATCAGGTATCTCATTAGTATCCTCATTAGTAATCACTGAAGCAAAGAATTAGTTTAGTCTTTCTGCAATGGCCTTATCTTCTCTAAGTGCCCCTTTCTCTCTTCGATCATCTAATGGTCCAACTGACTCCCTCACAGATTTCCTGCTTCTGATATATATTTAAAGAAGATTTTATTTTGAGTTTTTTCTCTATGGCCAGTTTCTTTTCAAATTCTCTCTTAGCCTGCCTTATCAATATTTTACATTTTACTTGCCAGTGTTTATGCTTTTTCCACCTTTGCACCACACAGGCAATTTACCAAGTGATCCTCATGTCCACCAGCCACCCAGCTATCTGCATTCTTAATAATGAATCACCAACTATGATTGCTGACCTAATCCTTCCTTCCTGGGCAGAACCCCTGTAAGACTTGTCTTCTGTGTGAAAAGGTAATGCATTACTTGGAGAGCAGGTCTTTGCTACAGGATCACTTCCTACTATACTAGGGTGATACTCTCCGACCAGGTTGACATTCCTCCTCCAAGGCAGCACCAGGCTGCCAGACTGAAGTTGGGACATGGCTACTATGTAGATCTTCTTTATGTACCTCTCTGTCTGCCTCAGTTCCTCCAGGTCTTTGACTCTAGCCTCCAAAGATCAGACTCGTTCTCTGAGAGCCAGGAGTTCTTTGTACTGGGTGCATACACACAACCTCTCACCAACTATTAAAAAGAAATCATGCATGCGATTCTTGATCCAAAAGACAGGAACGTGTCATCTTAATATTGTTGCGTTCTTAGTTAAGTTTTGGTTGCTAAGGGAATAGGGATGAGAAGATTATAGTCCTTTATATTTAAGTGGTTTACTCACTTTGTTTGGTAGTGATCTGTAAGGGGATAATTAAATAATTGATAAGGGCTGGGGCAATCTTGTGTTTTAGATAAAAAGCTGATTGATTTTTAATGTGAAAGTGTCTCTTGCCTATAAATCAAAGAATGAGCTAGGGGTGGGTAGGAGGGGAAAATAGACACTAGGAATTTACCTTATGTTAGCTCTTTATTTCAGGAACACACACTAAAGCATATACCCTACTATTTCAACTCTCCTCCAGACTTTTTAAGTTCTAACAGAATTTTAAAAGCCCTGTGTGCACCAAAAGCAGGAAATATGCACACGAGTCAGGCCAATGTGCGCCAGGTGGATTTTAAAAGCAGCCCGAGTATATGTGTGTATCCTGCTACGCGAACAAATAAAAGTTTCAATAAAGGGGTGGTGTGGGGGGGGGAGGGGATGGGCATTCCTGGATTTCACAATGAAACCAGAACATAAGTACTTGCATGCACAAGCGCGTGATGGGGTTCCCTACCTCGTAAATTTAATTCTGCTATGAATGGCGTATAAGTAATAAAACAAAATAAATTACACAGATCAGCGGGGTTTTAAGGGTCAGGGCTAACAGGGGGTAAGCAGGGCTATTAAAGCAAGGGGGTTTGGAAGTCCTATCCCTTTCTTGGGCAAACTGGGAAATGGGCAATTGTGTCGGTGCATGTTTATTTATTTATTTACTTAATTTTCTATACTGATGTTGGTGTATACCTTCACACTGGTTTACAGTGTTTCTTAAATAAAATAAAGCAAAAATACGTTTCAAAATAAAACATAAAATACAATAAATTTTAAACCAATCATAAAGAAACTATCTATCATATAAATATTTAAAATAAAATAAAAATACATAACGAAAACTAAAATACTAAATATAAAAGTAAGGGTCTTTAACATAAAATAATAATACTAACTGACTTCTACTTGAAATGCTTGTACATACATCCATGTTTTTAGTGCTTTCTTAAACTCTTTTAAATCTCTCTGGAGCCTTAATTCAGTGGGTAATGAGTTCCATAAACCTGGACCAGCTAATGAAACAGCCCTTTCCCTGACAAAAGTAAGTTTGGCAGTAGCGATAGAAGAAATCGTAAGGAGTCCTTTACCCATTGAACGTAGATTTCGCTGAGGGGTATGAATGGGTATGACCGCATTCATCCTGTCTACTTGCTCTGCATAGATTGCTTTATGTATCAAACACAAAGTCTTAAATGTAATTCTAGCCAGTGTAGTGCGGCCAGGACAGGGGTGCTATGGTCTCTTTTTTTTAGTACCAGAAATGAGCCTGGCAGCGGAATTCTCCAAAACCTGCAATGGTCTAAGTCAGTGGTTCTCAACCTTTTTTCTGTCGGGACACACCTGACAGATGGTTCTCACATGCGTGACACACTGACCCATGATCGTCACGGGGTTTGATGTAAAAGTACAGTTTGCATCCACGGGAACCACCCTGACCCATAATAATGGATGTAAAGCAGAATTATGACATTCCCCATACAACTCACCCTACAAAAAAGATATTCTGGTTCTGGTGTCATCTCAGTAACAGGAACTCAAACTCCTTCAACTACCAGGCTCAATAGCCCTACTTATGAAAAGACAGCAGTTTATCACCAATGCATGTCCTCTTGAGAAAACACAACAAATAAGACTGATACAAATGCTTACATGCTAGTAAAATATCTCATCTCGGTAACAGACACAGAACCGACCTAACATACTCCCAGGATCTGTAGTAATGCACATAAACTAATCCGCACACATTTACACCTGTATTATGGAATACACTCAAACAGGAGCAACCCTATCTATGAAAAGGCAACACTATAAATATTAAATCAGACCTAAAAACCAATACACCTCTTATTAGGAAAACAGAACTAGCAAGCAGCTATAGATCCTCACACAGAAATAATTGTAAAACTATACTAATAAGCAGAATAAATGTTTCTAAACCGCTATGAACAGAATAACATCCAACAATTAAAAACTCATAAAAACTATTAAAAATTCTCCAAACACCAAAATATTTCAAAAAAAAGCAGACACATCACATAATATTAAATAATTAAAATGGCAGTCAATCAAGAAAAATAAACTTAAAAAGCCACCTTTACTTACCCCCTCCAGCAGCTTTCCTACTCCTCTTCCATGCAGGCCGTAGCACACAGCAGAAGCAGCAGTAGAGGCTAAGCTCTATACTCATGGTCCTCTTCCTTAATGAACCAAAGCACAAAGAACCACAGCACTTGTTTTATGTATCAAACTATATGCAACCAAAAAAACAAAGTATATAAACTATATCCACAATGTGCTATTATCCAAAAGTATTTTTTTGAAACGATTTTTGAAAAATATATATTTTAAAAAATGTATAAGACTCTCTGTCCCGTACGGCTGCAAAACACTAAGAGACATTTGGGTCCATCAGAAAGCATCTGCCGTAACAATTTTGTGAATTTGCTCCTGATGAAGCGATTCTGATCGCGAAACACCGGCCGTTGTCGGGTGCTATTTGGGACAGTTCGGGTCATTGATGCATTTTTCAACTTATACACGGGGGTGCTATTTGGGACAGTTCGGGTCATGGATGCATTTTTCAACTTATACACGGGACTCAGAGGATATTTAAAAAGCTATCTAGTTGCTTCTATACAAAAAATTAGATATTTAACATCACGCCGCAAATGACGAGTAGTCCGGACGGCAAGTGGGTTCACTGCCGTCGTCTGGCTTGCTGATGCGGTCTTATACATTTTTTAAAATATATATTTTTCAAAAATCGTTTCAAAAAAATACTTTTGGATAATAGCACATTGTGGATATAGTTTATATACTTTGTTTTTTTGGTTGCATATACCTCTTCCTTAATGCCCATGTCTCTCACACACACACACCATACCAGTCATGCCCCCATGACCAGTTTCTGTCTCTCACACACCAATCATCTCCCAAACAGTCTTTGACATACACACCAGTCACCTTCCTGAACAGTTTCTCTCATGCCATACACACACACAGGCTTCCCACTCCCGTGTTCTACTTACATATACTGGCTTCTCACTCTCATAATCACTTTCTCTGTCTCACACACACTCACCAGTCTCTCACTCCCATGCTTGTTCTCTCCACATGCACAGGCTTCTCATTCCCATAATCACTTTCTTTCTGTCACACACACACATATACACACACACCAGTCATCTGATCTCTCTCATGCATACACACACAGGCTTCCCACTCACATGCTGTAACTCACACACTCCCAGCTTTCTCACTCCCATGCTCACTCTTCACATGCACAGGCTTCTCATTCCCATAATCACTTTCTTTCTCTCACGCACACAAACACACACCAGTCACCCGATCTCTCTCATGCATACACACACAGAGGCTTCCCACTCCCATGTTCTTTCAGATATAAAGGCTTCTCACTCCCATGCTGTGTCTCACACACACCCAGGTTTCTTACTCCCATGCTCACTCTTCACATGCACAGGTTTCTCATTCCCATAATCACTTTTTCTCTCTCTCTCTCTCACACACACACACACACACACACACACACACACACACACACCAGTCACCTGATCTCTCTCATGCATACACACACAGGCTTCCCACTTCCATGTTCTGTCTTACATATACAGGCTTCTCCCTCACATGCTGTGTCTCACACACACCCAGGTTTCTCACTCCCATGCTCACTCTCTTCACATGCACAGGCTTCTCATTCCCATAATCACTTTCTCTCTGTTACACACACACACACACACACACACACCAGTCTCTCTCTCATTTCCATGCTCGCTCTCCACTGCACAGGCTTCTCATTCCCTGAATCACATTCTTTCTCTCATATTCACACACACCAGTCTCTTTCTCTCATACACACCGTCACCTTACCAACCAGTCTCTCGCTCTCATGCATGCACACACACACAGGCTTCCCACTCCCATGCTCTCTCTCTCACATAATCAGGCTTCTCAATCCCATGCTTTCTTTCACACACATCCACACCCCCCCCCCCCCAACAGCAGGCTTCTTACTCCCATGCTTTCTCACATACCCAGATTTCTCACTTCAAAGATTTTTCTCTCTCTCTCTCTCTCACACACACACACACATCAGTCACCTCCGACTAATGTCTCACACTCTCACATACACATCAGTCATCTCCTTGATCAGTCACTTTCATTGTCTCTCACATATACACACACATCAGCTCTCTGACCAGTTTCTCTCATTCACACACATGCTCTCAATCACACGCAGGCTGGCTGCTTCTTTCTCTCACTCACTTCCTCTTCCCCGCCCCTCCCCGAGCACAAATGGTAGCTGCAGCAGCCTCCTCCTCCAGCCCCCGCAAGCCAAGAAAGAAGAATCCCATCGGCCGTGGGAGGCTGCTGCTGCTGTCTCCTTTCCCGATTACCGGCTCCAATTGCTTGGGGGCCGATGCTGCAGCCGCCACTGCTACTTTATCACGCGGCACGGCTCTTTCTCCTTCTCGCGCACCGCGTATCACTTCCTGTTCCGGGTCACGGGGGGGGGGGGGGGGGGGCAGGCGCGGGAAGAAGAAAAGGCCCAGCCACAAGTGACACAACTTTTTTTTAGCACTGCTGCCGTTCCCACTGGGCTTGAACGTGTTAATAGCCCGGCGGCAATGGCAGCAGGGAAGAAAGAGCAGCGGGAGAGGCCGGGAACACGCGATACAGCAGCCGGTGCTTGGCGACACACTAGTGTGTCGCGACACACCGGTTGAGAACCGCTGGTCTAAGTGATGGCTTTGGAAGACCAAACAATAAAGAATTGCAATAATCTATATTGGTGAATAGTAACACTTGGAGAACAGTTCTAAATTCATCGTGGTTCAGTAAGAGTTTTAAGTGCCTAAAAATTAATAATTTGTGATACACATTTCAACAAAGATACAGGAAGGTTATCTACCAAAATTCCTCCACTTACTCAATTGAAACTGTATTTACGTGCATAGGCATGCACCCATGTCACCTATTTTATAACATGCAAGCATATATGTGTATATGTTATAAAATGGCCGTGTTTCCTGTTGCGGGCCTACAAACGCGTGCACATGTGCGCCCACACGCCTGCTTAAAAGTTATCTTCTAAGATTTCCCAAAGTAATACTCATTGATCCTTTTCAGCTAGCAGCTATATCTTCTTATCTACTCAATACTCCCACATAACCTAGATACTATTATACACTCAGGGGTAGATTTTCAAAGGGTTACGCGCGTAACCCCGAAAACCTGCCCCTGGTTGCGCCGAGCCTATTTTGCATAGGCTCAGCAGCGCGCAGAAGCCCTGAGACACGCATCTGTCCTTGGGCTTTGAAAAAGGGGCGGGGGTAGTGGGCGTGGCGCCAATCCGGGGGCGGGGCCAAGGCCTCCGACACAGTGGCTGTGCCGGGGGTTGGCTGGCCGGCACGTGCAAGATACGCCTGCCAGAGGCAGGCGTAAAAAGTGAAATAAGGTGGGGGGGGGGGATTTAGGTAGGGCTGCGGGGTGGGTTAGATAGGGGAAAGTGGGGGGAGCATTAAGAAAAGTTCCCTCTGAAATCGGAGTGGCCTTGGAGGGAACGGGGAAAGCCATCGGGGCTCCCATAGGGCTCAGCGCGCTAGGTGCACAAGTATGCACCCCTTTGCGCGGGCCGACCCCGGATTTTATACATGTGCGCGCTGTTATAAAATTGGGTGTACATTTGTGCGCACGGATTCGAAAATCTGCCCCTCAGTGATCAACAATGGCATTGACTACTGCAATTCTCTATTCTATGGCATTGTACAATATAGTCTCAAACATCACCAACATTTGCAGAGCATAGCAACTAGACTTTTCATAGGGGCCAAATACACTGACCAGTTGATAGCAAAATAAAGTTTTAAAACACTTTGCTTTGTCTTCAAATGTGAGAATCAACTGGCCACGGAATATCTTTTCCAATTTCTATTTTCCTCTATCCCCCACAAGGAAACTTTGATCTTCCCAACAGACCCTTCTATCCTTCCCACCACTGGCTTCAGCTAGACTAGCATGCATGAGACCTTGTGCATTCAGCTGCTCTGCCCTAAGATATGAAACAAGTTATCTTTAATGTTGCACAGGAAAACTTGCTAGCTCACCTTCTGGAAAAATTTAAAGCTTGGCTGTTTAACCAAGACTTCCTCTAAATGCCAAAACAGAGACTCATCCTAGTTTACCAGAAGTCTCCCTGACCATGAATCCCACAAAGTTTGCCTACTTTTAGGCTACCTGTATCCAGCTGATTATTAATATATATCACTAAAATTTATAATCACTAATTTATAAGGGTATCATACAGAAAGAACTTTTATGATCTACGTGCTTGTTTTTGGTTAATGGGGCCAAGGTGCACTAGAAGAACTTTGTTTCCTGTTTGGCAGTAACTTTGCTTGGCCTGTCAGAAATCATACACTGTTTTCAGTATTCTCATAGGCTACCATAGGGATTCAGAAAATGGCCAAGACCATAGTAGATGGAATCAGCCTCAGACCTAAGAGAGAATAATTTATTTTTGGTATTTTGATAATAAATTCTGTCTAATGCATTATTTTAGCTCTGTACACTTCTGGGAAAGTATTTTGGTATTAATTCCTTATTCTCATGTTAAAGTATTGGAAACAAAATGTTTATACTGTATAATCTAGTCTGTTCATTAGTATTTTATTCTTTTTCTTTTCTTTTTATGTATTGGTACAAGAAGAGGGCAGGGTGAATCACTGAAGAGAACAGAGGTTAGGGGACCGACAAAGAAATCAAAGGAGCCGTGATAAATAAGAGGAAAGAGAGCAAAAATGAGACAAATGGGCAACGAGAAGACAGAAAAACAGATGAGAATTCTGCGAATTTAGATTAAAATCTATCCTAAATAAAATAGAGATTGGAAAAGGTTTCATTTACAAGAGATTATTAATGTAAACTTTATTTATTAAACATAAAAACATAGAAATGATGGCAGAAATGGACCAATGATCCATCCAGTCTGCCCAGCAAACTTCCCATGGTGGTATTTGCCGTGCTGTGCAGGTTGAGAAGTACATTAATGTTGGATGAATAATAAATCTGCCACAATGTTTTATCTTATTATTGATAGCAATCAATATTTATAAATATGCTTAGGTACCACCATGGTGGAGTCTGTATGATAGCATAGGCAGCCAGAGGTGTGATTTCAAAGCCAAGAACAGGCGGTGCATAGTCTGGACAAATCTGGTGGATTCTAACAAAAGCAGAAACAAACATTTGCCTTCTTCAGAATCTCAGGTGCTGGTGACCAGCAGAACCTGGACAGAAAAACAGGAACCACAAGGCAATGAGAAACCCAAACCTGGAAACATGATGGTGCCCTCAGAAGCAGTGATGGTCCATTGCAGTAAACAGGAACATGAAATGTAGGACCCAGTCTAGGACCAAGCGCTGACAAAGTGCAAACCATAAGCCTGATATATAACCGTGTGCAGAAGGGAACAAGATGGTCGCCAGCAGGAGGTGGGGGCCAAAGGGATGGGAGGACTGAAAATATAGTCCAAAGGGCCCACTGAGGCCCTCTGCTGGTGGGAGGCAAAAATTGCCCATTGAGGCCTCATAGTCTCAGTGACTTGAGGGGTGCTGAGGTGCATGCCAATCTGGTTCTGGTAGCACACAGGCTGGAAGGAGTCTACAGCATTGGCCTCCATATTGCACTGCAGCAAGACGACAAGTGGGAGGGGCATGCTTAATAGAAACTTTGGTACAAGTTACTTATTTTTGCAGATTCAGAAATATCTGCCTTGTTTCTTAAATGTTTTTTTTTTTTTTATCAACTTGAGAAGCACATTGAGGTGATAGTGTGGCTATTCAGTGTCAAAACACTATTCCTTTAAAGAAATTGTATATTTTCCAGATAGAAAGTGTAGAATATTTATTGTTGCGATGTTCTGGTCCTATGAAAATAAGACAACTTGTGTTGCATCATGCTCAATCTGGCTCTGAGAAAGTTCCTTTAGAGTTATTAAAGATCTTTGTGACTGTTTTATTTTGGAGCTTCCTGGGCTAATTATCCTGGGATATTTCAATATGCAGCCTGAGGAACTATCACCTTGGGCGATTTCAGACTTACTTCACTAGCTTTCTTTTTTTCTTTCTTTATTTAAAAAAATGTATATTCCGCTGATCCACAGATTTCAGCGTATTCCAATATATCACACATAGGCAAATAAACAATACAATCAATACAAATCAATCTGAACAAACAAATACATTCAAAAATACATTAAAATGTCTTAAGGAAACGTTAAGATGATCTCAGAATGTGACGGGTCTCACACAAATTGCTGGGCATGTTTTAGATCTGATTTTCTCTCAGAGGGATTCAGATGTTGGTTTAGCTGTGGATCAGCTTTTGTTGGAGATAATATCTTGGTCTGACCACTCCACTGTCGGCTTCTGTTTAACTTGTGCTCCAATGCTATAAATGTTGGGAGCCATGTTAAGATAATCCCTCCTAAAGCAAAATCTGACCAGTTAGTTAAAATGTATAAGTTCCTCATTCTCAGTTAATGTTAAAATGTAAAACAATATGACCCTCGTCATACTGTTCCAGTTGTTTTAATGTAAACCGATGTGATGTACCCCAATGAATGTCGGTATATAAAAGCAAATAAATAAATAAATAAATAAAATAAGATAATTTCCTCAGTGCCTTGCAGGGGCTTTGTGCAGAGGTGTGTCTTATTCCATTTGACCAATTAGTGGATACCTGGCCTTCATCTCTCTCAGATGTACTAAATTTAATAGCTCCTCACAACTATAGGTTTAAAATGAATCATTCCATTCCCTGTTTTATACCTCAGTCGCACTAATTAAAACAATTAAGATGCAACCTAGAAAAGAGCTGGCATAAGTCCACCTTAAAGGTGGACAAAACTTTCTGTATTGCCCACAGGCAACCATTTCATAAGGCAATTGCTGAGGTTAAAAAAAACTTTATTTTTCTAGCTTGGTGTTGAAGGCTGGAAATTCTCCTAGGGAGTTTTTTTTTTTTTTCACCTCATTAAAGGGATCCTACAGAATAGTGAATTAGCATTTGCTGGTATATCATCTGTGATGCACTTCAATCAATTTGCAAACTATTTTGCTAAAAAAGATAGATATTCATAGGGAATTTGATTTTAATGACAAAAAGGAATTTGGAGAATTGATTTTGCCTTCAACTAGCAACCATTTCTTCTCCTATTATCCAGTTGAATTCAATTTAAAATATTCTCCCTGAGAAGTAAGTCCTTATTCAGGGGGACTCTGCAATATTCAGCAAATCACTTGATTCTCTATCAGCCCACCTGGTTGCTCCATTTCTTTTCAGAATCCCCCCCACTGACAGCGGTAAAGCTGGTACACACTCAGAGAGTGGCATTTAGCTATTCAACTCCTTTTGTGGAATAATATTCTATTAACCATTAGGAAAGAGTCTTAACTATT
This sequence comes from Rhinatrema bivittatum, assembly GCF_901001135.1. Taxonomy (NCBI): domain Eukaryota; kingdom Metazoa; phylum Chordata; class Amphibia; order Gymnophiona; family Rhinatrematidae; genus Rhinatrema; species Rhinatrema bivittatum. Next base: position 391,896,428 of record NC_042617.1, on the reverse strand, counting down.
TAAATTTCAGAAAAACCCGAAAGCATTATGGTTTGCCCAGGCCTGTAGGAATTATTAGTAAGGTTTCCTACCTTTGCCTGTCTTTTATGCCTTTGTAACCCAGGGGTAAAATTAAAGTTGGGGGATATAATTTTTTTTTTTTTTAAATAAAGAAAGGAAAACTTTGGGCAAATACATTTAGCATTTTAACATTACCTGGCTATTGTGACCCTGGCAGTAAGGAGACAGCGTCTTTGTTTTATTTTATTTTATTTTTATTGTTCCGGGGCATGCACTAAAAGCATCATTCCTGTGTGCAAGAGGATGGAGGTTGAGGCAGCAGTTATTTTTAGCCCCGGGGTCCGGGAGAGGCAGCATCAGCTGCTCTGAAGCAGCCCATGATCAAAGCGGCTGCATTTGGGAGTAGGCAGTATGTGTATCCCGGGCCAGTGACTGTGATTGACATCAGGGAAGCGGGACAAAGAGCTGCAATGCTCGCAACTAAAGAAAAAAAAAATGCCCTAAGGCACTGTTCTTTGCAGCGGGTCCTTGAGGACACTGCCGCTGCCCTGAAGAGGCAGAGATTTGTACCGGGGACGAGTGGGAAAGTCCCCGGTGCCAAGAAGCGCAAGATCGGGAACCGGAGATGCACTTCCAGTTTCGTGCTGTCTCGAGGGTGACTTTAAAATTAAAAATAAACAATTCTAAGAGGTGAAAAAAAATAAAAATTTGTGATCCAATCTGGTTTTCAAGATCCCAACTGAACTTTGATTGACCCAACTTATAACTTGCCCCAAATCTTCTTTAAAAAGTAAAATTGTGGCCAAATAGAGTGTGCACAGGTCAGGGGGACCTCCTCAGGCTGGCACATATGGTTTCAGAGCCCTGAACTGACCCTAATTATCCTGTTTTAAACGGGTGCTCAAATTGTTCAAATAAGATTTTAAAGCTGGCCAATGGTGGTGCTGGTGGCGACCATATTTAAATGGTCGATATGGGAATTGAGGGATAAAAGGGCTTCACATGCTTTAAAATCATTATAACACCCCAGGCAACGTGAAAAGATGCTGTAAAACCCAATATGCCCTCAGCAAGGTTTTTGGACTATTAAAGTGGACAAAATTATTCTAATAGTTTCTTAATGAATAAAGTGTCCCAAGAAATTTAAAAGGGGAATGAACACCTCAGAAGAGATATTAAGGGAAGATTGGTGAGAGAATCCATGTTTTTGGACTTAAACTTTGCCCTTACATTTTTTTTTTTTATTTCAAATACTCTAACTGCCACAGTTCAAAGTTACAGGATTCCCATCCCCCACACTCAGTAAAAGTTGGTATTTTCAAGCTGCTGGAAACTGTTAGTGTACTATATCCATGGTAACCTAAGTGCTTCGAGCTGAGCTGACAGAAAAAGATATTATAAATTGGTCAGGGTAAGAATACCAGTTTAGCATTCACTCTAAACATCTCTCACCTCTGAAGGTGCTGACATGAGCCCCTATAAAACTAAAAATCACAGGTAGTCCTTCTAATATGTCCTATAAAGTTAAAATGGATTTTTTTAGAACTAACACTATTTAGTACTAAAACTATTACTCAGGAACTTTTTGTTCATGACATCAGCAGGTGTAATGATTCGCAGCATGGCAGAGCAGTGGTTACAGTGAAAATTTATGGGAGAGAGACTTTAGGATTTGAATGAAGCACAAGGGTCTGTTGCCCCTCTCATATAGATGCTAAATCTCACTCAAAGCACAGTAAAACACATTGAGGGAATGAGAAAACCCATCTATTGAATTGTGTATGTGTGTATGAATGGAAATGTGTAGATTTTGATTTGAATATATAGGAAATCTTCAGGTAAGAATTAGAATAAGTTCAGTTACTATTTTAAAATTCAGCTGAAGCGTGGCTATATTTTCTTCAGTTTTTGTAGGAATGTTGAAAGAAGAGAAGGGTAAAAGAAAATAGTAAATATTAACTGAGTAACACATTTAAAGTATACTGATTATTATCCTCAGAGATACTCCCACCCCTTTGTACCATTATTCATGGGGAAATCATAAAGGCTGTGCTAGTCTTTAATTGTATGTCAACACTGCTGTTTATAGAGAAATAATGTAAATGCTAAGAATTGGTGACCACCCAGCTGAGTGTATCCCCTAAGTATAACTAACTTAAAGTGTTCAGGAGTTGGTAGAAACTATCCTGAGAAGAGCAGAAAAAAAGATTCACTATAAGCAGTTTACTAAATGCCCCAAAATCATTTTATTTGTGAAATTTCAGTGTAATAAAGTAAAAAAAGGAGGAACCTAAGTCAGAGAGTATATAACTCAAGGATTATAGAAACAATTTTCACTATTGATACCAAAAATCTTAACATTTAGATAAAAGCAATTAGCCTTCTAGATAACCTGAGCAACATAATAGAACATATACAGAAGATCTTCAGTTGCTAGAGTAGGTAGGTTATATATATTTTGATTATTTAAAGGCTAAGGTAAAGAATTTACATCATAAAAGAAGGTAGATGTGCACTCAAGCAGCAGATACCAAGCTGAGTCAGTAAAAGCAGAGCAGTGTCCAGAAGTCTGCAGCCACATGAAATTCAAAGGAGCAGATTTAAATCAACACATCCCAATCAGCTACACCAGTTCTACAGAGTCAGAGTTAAGTGTGCACACTTCTATCACAATACCACATAATCTAGCTAGAATATCACCTTGAAGAACTCTGAGAAACGTTTACCTGAACTGAGAGACAGACACCACGGATATCTGAAAAGGAAACGCAAAAAAAAGAAAAACGTATAGCAACATTCGAATTTAGAAGACATATAAACAAGAAACTGAAAGAACAAAATTTCATTCAAATAAATATACTTACCTAGTAAACTGGTTTCGAGGAGAACAGGAGCTACTAAAAAGGAGAGTAACACAAAGAGTCAAGTTAATTAAAGATTAAGAACTGTGAAAGCAATTAACTTTAGTCTCACAAAATAGTTGGTTTAATATTAATATAAAAAAGGTTACTTATCTGACAGTTCTGAAGTTCATTCTATGCTATCCTAAATAAAGACAGAGAGCTTTCAAACTTTGTTTTTTGGTTAGAATAAGTAAAAATTGTGGGGGTCATACAAAATTGTCTGTGGGTATTGAATTAACTGGGTAATGTTATAATAAATGTTTTTTTTTCTTAAGTTCAATTGTTGAATCATTGTCTAAATGACCTCAATCATTTATTTATCTTTGTGTTCTACCTTCCCTTTCTCCCCCGGGAGTCCTACTGGATGGGTTCTGGACACCTATTCCAGTTTCCTAGGAGACCCAGTCGGAAGGAGAATTCCTTTTTCTATCTTCTCCCTCCTGGTATTCCTATCTCTGGTGATACCTCTAGTTCCATCTGAAACCCCATAATCACTTATAACCTCAGCCACTGCAGTGGGGGGGGTCACTAGTCACATCAAAGGGGTGGGGGATTAGACCTTTCTACGTTTTGTTGCAGATTTTATCTTTATAACCATCATTTTTAAATAAACAGATTTTCAGTTTTATTACTTTTTGTTATGACACTTTTATATTGTTTACATTTATTATGTATCATTTGGTTTTACTATTATATTTTTATGCTTATTTAATTGTTTAAAATTGATTTATAACTTATTTTGTAAATCACTTTGTTAATGCAAATGGAATTGCAGTTAATCAAGTAAAATAAATGATGTTTTGACAGACTTGTATGTGAACTTTGTTGGATCCAGTCTCCTGTTCCCTTTCAGGCAGAAATTTATTTATTTAAAAATTTATAGCCCACCTATCTAAAATACTAAGCAGGTTACAACTAGGCACTCATAAAAGTATAAATAAGGGTGGAGAGAACGAGCAATACACTCAATGGAAAACATCCAAATGCTGAAGGTGTAGCGCTAGGCACATTAGGATCCACAAAGTGACAAGGCGATTCAGTCCTTCTGATACTCGTTTACTAATAAAAGTGGAAATTGCTTCACAATCCTGTGCAATTGACTGAATTGCCTTGTCACTTTGTGGCTCCTAATCTGCCTAGCGCTACATATTCTGCATTTTATTTATTTATTTATTTAACATTTCTTATATACCGGTATCCGTTCGCACATCGTATCGGTTCACAGTGAAACAAAACTTTGGGCATTGCCCTTACAATTAACAGATAACATATTGAACTCGGCAACATATAAATAGTCTTTGGGAGGAGCCCTAAGATATAACAAGCATCAATGAGTAGATGCTATGGAATAGAATAATAACTATAACTATATACATGATAGTGCAAAGTACAAAATCAGCAGACATAAAGGCGTTCATACCAGGAAATCAGTCTAACATTTCACAGGGGGGTTTATGTAATAGGGGGTGAGATGGAGTAGGCTTGCCGAAAGAGCCAGGTTTTAAGTTTCTTTTTGAAAATGGGGGTATAAGTCTCTGTGCGAATATCATGGGGCAGTGAGTTCCATAAGGTGGGGGCGGCAAGGGAGAAGGCTCTGTTAATAGTAGAGGAGAGTTTAAAAGATTTGATAGATTGGGCGTGGAGTGCACCTTGGAGTGCTGGGCGGGTAGGTCTCTTGGATGTACGGGGTGAGAGGGGGGGTTAATCCAGTTGAGGTTAGAGTTGACTAGACTCTTGTGTATGATCGAGAGTGTTTTGTAAAGAATTCGTGACTGTATAGGGAGCCAGTGCAATTCAATAAGTGTGGGGGTGATGTGATCTCTTTTCTTCGTGTTTGACAAAATCCGAGCGGTGGCATTTTGTAGGAGTTGAAGAGGCTTAGTGTGTGATGCAGGAATGCCAAGTAAGAGCGCATTACAATAGTCGATCTTCGATAAAATAATAGCTTGGAGGACTGTACGGAAATCATTGAAGTGTAGTAGGGGTCTGAGTTTCTTTATTGTTTGGAGTTTAAAATAGCAATTTGGACTCATAAAAGTATAATATCAAAATATTTAAATAATAAATAAACAAAAGCATAAAAAATATTCATAAAACTGTCAGGTGACAGTAAGGCAAGTATAAAGACAACAAACATAGATTACATACATCGACTGCTACCATTAGCTTATCTTTTTATGAAAAAAATTTTTAAACATGACCACCCCTAACCGTCGAAGAATAATTTAAACAACTGCTTACATCAAATAAACTTCCCATCCCCAATAGGATCAAAACAATCCCAAGGTACAAATCAAATCTGAAAACCGATTAGATATATACAAAAGCTTGGAGGAATAATTGAGCTTTCAATAATGTCTTACATCTCACAATAGAAGTTTGAGTTTTAATTTCTCAGGAAATTGATTCCTCAAGCGTGTGTTCCCCCCCCCCCCCCCCCAAAATAGGCTCTCTTCTGGACTCTGCAAGTCTCACTTAACGAACTGACAGGACTTCTACAAGTAACTGTGAGGAAGATCTTCAGTTTGGATAGGGTGGTATATCTTTAAAATTGAATTAAAATACACAGGTGTTAAGCCATAAATACACATAAAAACAAAAAAAAAATCTTGAATTTTAATCTCCAAATAGTGGGCAGCCAGGCAAACGCTCCAAAACAGGAGTCATATGTTAAGGCTCACACTCTTAACCACCTGTTCTGCCGCATTTTGTATGAGCTGAAGAGCTTGCTTGGAAGCTTGAGGCAAACCAATATAATATAGAATTAAAGTAATCAATTCTAGAGATTATCTATTTATGTATTGTATTTATTACCCCCCCTTTCACAGTTCAGAGTGAGGTACGATTTACATACATCGTAAAAATAAAAAACAATATAGTACATATATACAATATCAATCAAATAAAATAATCCAAATAGGAAACATTAGAATTTCTTAATTGCTTTTTGCACAAGGACAAAAAACTTGAAAAAGTCTAGATGGAAGAATCAAACTTGAGTTTGAATAAATGTGTTTTTAGAGCTCTCTTAAAGTCCTTTTGATCTTTGATGGAATGTATAGTTGCTGGTAAGGGCTTCCATAAGATGGGACCAGCAATCAATAATGCTCTGTCTCTGACTTTGTGTAAATGGACAACTTTAGGAGGGGGAACATATAGAAGGCCTGAGTTGGAGGATCAGTGCATGGGAAGCATTGTCTCAAGTACAAACTTACCCTAGATTTATCAAAATGCTATAAATATAGCAGAAATAGCACTTGTGAAAAAAAAGGGGGGGGGGGGGGCATGATTAGGCTAATTACCCGGCTCCCACATCGCATAGGCAGTTTTCACTTTGCATGCTGATTAATACATTGCAGCAGGACAGAGAGAGAGAGAGAGATTTGTGTACAATACAAATCTACTCCTCTAGTTAGACTTTTCATCCATTATAATGACTACAAATCTTTTGTGTTATCAGTTTTGCTATGAATACCTCAAAATGTTTCTGTAACACCAACCCCCTAACCCCCCCCCCCCCCACACACGCACCTTCTGAAATCCATCCCGATTCAAAGTGCCCCTCTACAGTGGTGTATATATTGAGAGAGTGTCAGACTGACTATGTATAGACTCTCTCTCTCTCTTTCTCAAATAGATGGCACTAAATTGTGCATTGCTGTATCGCATCGAATGCTAACGACCCTCACTTCCATTAACTCTATCCAAACTCCTCCCATACTCACTGTGGAATTTGCATACACATTTGCATTGCATTATTTATCGTGTGCATTAGAGGGCGTTATCACGTGTTAATACCCTATCGTGAAATGATAAATGACCCTATTAGTTTGTGAGCCCACTATGGATAGAGAAATACTACCTGAATATAATCTGCTTTGAAGTACTGAAAAGCAGAATAAAAATTAAATAAAAGACCAATGTAAGAATTTAAGGACAGGTGTAAGGTGTTAATGAATTGCTATTCCAGTGAATAAGCATGCCGCAGAATTTTGTATTATCTGAAGGGGGTGCAGAGTATTAGCAGGAAGCCTGGTGCAAAGGGCATTAAAATAATCAAGTCCACATAAGACCAGGGATTGAAAGACTGTCTCGAAAAGTACAGAATTGAGGATAGATTTTAAGTGATGCAGGAGGCAGAACTTGGCAAATGAAGTCTAGACAATAGTTTTGATGTGTGAATGCATATTTAGAGCAGAATCAATAGTAACACCAAGGCTTTGCACTGTAGTAGAAATTGGAATATGATGGCTGTCAAAAACAAGAGACTGTGGAGAGTTGTCATCTTGGAAATGTGAAAGTATTATAATATCAGATTTATCAGTTTTGAGAGAGAGTTGCTTGTGATGTAACCAACTCAAGCATAGTGATGTGAATTGTGTGGTGGAGGCCCAGTTGGATCTCGAAGGAAAATAAAATTGAATGTGACCTGCAAATATCCTGTAGTGTAATCCAAGGCTCCCAAGAAGCTGACATAAGTGTCCATTATGTATTAAAAAGAACAGCTGAGAGGGCAGAGCCTTGGGGGACACTAGTACTGATGGAAGACCAGAAAGAGGTTTCTGAGGTTCACCCTTACTTGTATGGATCTGTCAGATGGAAATGATTTTAACCAGCTCAATACTGAACATGCTATTCCTAGTGCAGAAAGGCAGGACAGTAAAACAAAGTGATTTACGATGTCATATAAATATGTCAAGTAAAATATGTCAATATGTCAAGTAAAATAAGCATGTAGCATGTAGTTTATAGCATGTAGCATGTAGTTTATAGAGATCTCAAATCATCTTCTAATAGGGCCGGATTTCAAAAAGGTTATGCATGCTGGGCGTGTAAGTCCCGGGGCTTTACAAAAGGGGTGGGGCGGGGCCAGAGGCCTCCGACAGAGTGGCCATTACCGCACTTGCGCCTGCCCAGAGGCAGGCGCAAAAGGTAAAATAAAAATTTTGAGGGAGGTTAGAGTAGGGTTAGGGGAAGGGGTGAGAAAGGTCAGGTTATGGGGAAGGGAACGGGGGAAGGCAGCGCGGCTTGGCACGTGCAAGGTGCACAATAGTGCACTCCCTTGCACGCGCCAACTCCTGATTTTATAACTTACGCGCGCAAGTTATAAAATCAGGGGTACATGTGCGCGCACTGGGTAGCGCGCGCACATGTACGCCCGCACACACCTTTTTAAAATCTACCCCATGGTGTCTAGACTGGATAGCAGCAAACTCTTGGTGTTTTGTGAGTTATGAAAATCAAGATGATTCTGGTTTAGTGCTAAGTGTTGGTCTAGAAATGTTGAGTTGGTATAAAACAACTAACTTGATTGCCTTTGTGAGGAAAGGAAAGGACGAGATTGATCAATAGTTTGAAACAAGTGTAGGGTCTGTAGTTGACTTGTAAGTATCGGATGAATGGATGCCTTTTTCAGTGACTTGGGCAGGTATCCAGAGGAAAGAGACAGATTTACCAGGTTTGCTATGAAATTGGCGGTCATAATGAAACACTTTAGTAAGGCTGTAGAACATGGGTCCAAGGGACAGGAGGTAGAATTCAAGTTAATATTGATTTCGTGTCTCTGAGGGAGATACAGGAGAGAAATTGTCCCCTTGTCTCCCATCTAAAGTGATGATGTCCAGTGGAGGAGAATTGTCTGTGGGAAAGTTAATGCAGATGTCCTAAACTTTGGTTCGAAAATTCGGTAAGAAAAATTGTGGAAGAGTAGTCACAGAGGTTACAGGAGAAAAGTTCGGAGCCTGAGATGGTGAAGTTACAAGTTAGCTTACAATATAAAATAATTAGTTAGCAAAGTGGATATTCGCTTACTTTTTGGCGGTAGTAGTGGCAGCATGATATTAATCGAGTGAGATTTTTAAATGCCTCTAGGCTAGACTGACTAGAGTCTTTGCGCCACTTTCTTTCTAATCTGCGTAGATTCCTCTTTTTATTTCCTGTAGGGAGAGGGTATACCAGGGTGCAGAAATCCTGCAGTAAACTGGCCTAACCTTTTATGCACTAGTTCATCAGCAACTTTACCCCTAGATTCATGAAAATGTGATACTTTCCACATGGATAACGCCTGCAATAAGAAAAGGGGTGTGGATATCATAATTTCAGAGTTACCGCGCCATGCGCTATCTTACCACTTCGCATAGGTAGGTTATCACGACATACGTTAGAGATTTTGCACCCTACGATATTTGTACTTTGCTATTTGTGAAGTGCCCAGGCAGGCATTTGAGAGAGAAAGAGAGACTCTTTATAAGGCTTTCATAGTAGTCAACTATTTATACCACTATAGGAGGGCCAGCTAGTAACTTGAGGTGAGGATTTGGTACTGGGCCAGTTTTACATGCAAAGTGAGACATACAAACAGTACAATAGACCTCAGTGAAGATTTGATGTGATTTGGAGTGAGGAAAGTCAGACTACTTCAGTGTTCTCTCGCCCTAACTTGATAGTACCCTAGTAGAAAGTCCATAAAGCTAGGGCGAGAGAACATTGTAGCAATCTCTTCTTTGTGTGACTTTCCTCACTCCAAATCATGTCAAATCTTCACTGAGGTCAACTGTGCTGTTCGTACGTCTCACTCTGCATGTAAAACTGGCCCCAAAACCCTAGACCACCTTGAGTTACTAGTTGGCCCTCCTATAGCAGTATAAATAGTTGATTACTATGTGTGCCACCCCAGAGGCTCTCTCTCCTCTCCCCATGGCCAAAAATGCCTGAAACAGAATTTGTGATATTTATTGCAAATTGCGTTTTGGCCATTTCGGGCATATCATACAGCTTACACCAGGAAAAAAGGTGTAGTTATTTCCAGTGTTAAACATGTATGATAGTGTGTGTTACCCTATTGTACAGTGCAATCGTGCCCCTCATTTTAATTGATCCTTCCCAAACCTCTCCCCAATCATGCCCCTTTGAATAAATTTGTAAAATTTGCATTCGCACTGCACGTTCTGATAACTATCACATGCGTTATGGCGTGCATTAACACCATAACACATTTTGATGAATGACCTGATAGAGTGAATTACTCCATAGATCAGTTAATGCAATGACAGAATCATTGGTGAGGTTATCAAAAGCTCAAGAAGCTTACTATTGAATTGGTCTTAATCAATGAATCCACACCTTTGTATCCTAGAGCAGTGGTGGTGGTAAAAGTATTAGAAATGGATTTAAACTCTATGGTAAGTAGAGAATGATCAGACTTTGATAATTTCTGGGCCTTCATGTTGTTTGGTTTGCAGAGAGGCAATTAACAAATTGTTCTCCCTCACTAGCAGATATCACCTCTAAGAATGATTCACAAGTGTTAGATCGTGGAATCTGGTTGACATGAAAATTGAAGTCACCTAGTATAACAGTTGTAATTAAGTCAGTCTCTAACTAGGACAACATCGCTACTAGTAGAGAATAATTTAAATATTACAGACTAGCTGGGCAGTAAATTAAGCAAAGATTTAAAGACTCAAATATTAATAGTAAAACCTTTATATGGTAAGGCAATAGACACATTCCTTTTGTGAAAATTCAAAGGTCTCTTAAAGAAAATCAAAAAGCCACTTCCTCGTCTAATGCCTCTAGGCTGGAAAATATACAGGTAATTAGGAGGGCAGCAGTGGTTCAATTGAAGAGTGACTTGTTCAGATAGCCATGGCTGTTATACAGACATGGCTGTTATACAGACATGGTCTGGTTTGGTGGAGTTGAGGAGCCTTCTTTTTCAAAATGGCCAGGACATTTACCAGGAGAACAATTAGAGTAGTTGAGATTGTAAATAAATGGAGAGGATACCAAGGAATGTTAATGAGTGCTGACCTGGATATTTTTTGATTCCAGAGGCAATGCATGCAGCACAGTATCAATGCATCCCTTTAAGAAGGTACTATTCTAGCCCCTTTGAAAAAGGAAGGTATTTGGCTTCCTATTCAGAAAACTAATTTGGATCTTTTGAGAGGTAATTAATCAAGGAAGCAGTTTTGATTTAATTACAGGACTGTTTAGTCTGTACATATGCTTTAGATCCATTTCAGTCTGGTTTCTGTACTGGATATAGCATGGAGATGTTTTAGATTTCCTTGATAGACAGCCTTTGTTGGACCATCAATCAGGGACATCCATCATAGTTGATTTGTCTCCATTTATCCTCTGCATTTAATGTTATAGGTCATGATATTCTTCTTTCTTAGTTGGCCATTATTGGGTTTGGTTGCATAGTTCTAAAGTAGCTTAGATCCTTCTTGGAAGGAATGCATCAAGTGGTTATGCTGGGAAATAGCTGATCATAACCATAACCCCTGCGGTATGGGGTCCTGAAGAGGTTAATCATTCATCCAACTTATTTAATATTTGCATGCTTCTGCTTGAACAACTTATAACTGTCCTACTATGAAATAAATATTATTGCTATGCTAATAACATTTAGCTGTGTGTTGATTTGGATATTAAAACAGATGAAGATATTTCAAATTTAAATTGTTTGACAAAATTTCTGCATTAGGTAAAGCTTAATAAACTACAATTAAATGCAAACAAAACTGAAGTTTTATGGATACGTAACTATCAGAAACCTAATGCATACATCTGGTTGATGTTAGATAGTTCATACTTTCCTTCGGTTCATAGTTTCAAGGCTTTGGGGGTCATTGTAGACACCATACTTTAGATGGGGTTGTGGTATTAATGCCATTACAAAGGTAGCATTTTTTGTGGAAAATAGAACTTCATCCTTTTTTTTGCTGCTGCTGTTGAATATAGCTTGCAGTTCAAGATCTCTGCCTTTGTTTTTAAAGCTGTGAAAGATTCTGGGCTTTCCTGTTTGAGCCAGAAAATAATTGTGTATCCCGTTACCTACCTTTTGCAATCTGTAGTAAGTCAGCTTCTAAATATCCCTCCAGTTTCTGTAGTGCAATTAGGCCAAGGTACAGGTCCTTCTCCTGCAAAAGTCCAACTTTATGGAACAAAGTACCTAAGGAAGTTTATCTAATCAATGATTATTTTTAGGAAAAGGGTTGTCATGTTTATTTGACCTGGTTTTTATTCAAATGGTTTTTATTAAAGAAACAGTCATGTCTAGTCTTATGATATTGGAACTAGATTTGTTGGCTTTTAATATTGTATAGTGTTGTGGCTATTAACTCCATTTTACTGAAATGTTAATATTTTTAAACCAACTTTGTAATTTATTTTATATTTATGTATGTATTCAATTTATTCAATTTATATTTTTGATTTTGTAATTTGCAGTTGACCTTTTGATAAGTATGATTATTGTTAAACTAGAGCAAGAAGGAAAGCCGACAGTGCATGGTTCAGAGGAATGTATCTTTGAAGGATATTAGTGAAAAAAGAGTTAGGGCATGCCAACAGAGAGGTTCCAATAAAAGCAAAGGTGCCTATAAGTAAAGAATCACTGAGCTAAAGAATTCCAAATTATCGATATCAACTGAAAAGATTGTTAAAACAAACAAAAATCGCACTTTGAAATGCCAGAAGCCTAAGAAGTAAGATGGGAGAATTAGAATGATTAGCAGTGAATGATGAGATAGACATAATTGGCATCTCAGAGACTTGGTGGAAGGAGGATAACCAATGGGACAGTGCTATATTATTCTACAAATTATACCACAATGATAGGGAGGATCAAGTATTAACTTGCAGCACCATGGATGTTATGAAGGTCCCTAATCTATAATTGTTACGCAAGCATATCATAGCTTAAATATTGACAATATCTAAATATAAGTATTGTGATACAACATTTCTTCTGAAGTTATACTATTAGTTGTACTGTGGATAAAGAGTTTACGTTTGTTTAGATTTCAATTACCCCAATATTGACTCAGTAAATGTAACATCAGGACATGCTAGAGACATAAAATTCCTGGATGGAATAAATGACTGCTTCATGGAGCAATTGATTCAGGAAACAGCGAGAGAGGGAGCTATTTTAGATTTAATTCTTAGTGGAATGCAGGATTTGGTGAGGGAGGTAACAGTGGTGGGGCCACTTGGCAATAGTAATCATAACATAATCAAATTTGAACTAATGACTGGAAGGGGGAAAATATGTAAATCTACTCTAAAACTAAATTTTCAAAAGAGAAACTTTGATAAAATGAGGAAAATAGAAAAAAACTGAACAGTGCAGCTTAAAAAGGTTAAAAGTGTACAACAGGCATGGACATTGTTTAAAAATACAATCTTAGAAGCACAGTCCAGATGTATTCCATGCATTAAGAAAGGTAGGAGGAAGGCAAAACAATTACCAGCATGGTTAAAATGTGAGGTGAAAGAGGCTATTTTATCCCAAAAAAATCCTTCAAAAATTGGAAGAAGGATCCATCTGAAGAAAATAGGAAATAGCATAAGCATTGTCAAGTTAAGTGTAAAAAATTGATAAGGCAGGTTAAGAGAGAATTTGAAATTAAGTTGGCTGTAGAGGCAAAAACTCATAATAAAAACTTTAAAAAATATATTCAAAGCAAGAAATCTGTGAAGGGAGGTGGTTGAACTGTTAGATGACCGAGGGGTTGAAGGGCTCTTAGGGAAGATAAAACCATTGCAGAAAGACTAAATTAATTCTTAGATTCTCTTTCTAATGAGGATGTTGGGGAGATATTGGTTCCAGAGATGGTTTTTCAAGGGTGATGATTCAGATGAACTGAACCAAATCACTGTGAACCTGGAAGATGTAGTAGGCCAGCTAAAGATGTAGTAGGACAAGCTAAAGAGTAGCAAACTACCTGGACTGGATTGGTATGCACCCCTGAATTCTGAAGGAACTAAAAAATGAAATTTCCAATCTATTATTAAAATTTGTAACCTATTATTAAAATCATCCATTGTACCTGAAGACTGGAGGGTGGCCAACGTAACCCCAATAATTAAAAAGGGTTTCAGGGGTGATCCAGGAAAGTATAGACCAGTGAACCTGACTTCAGTGCTGGGAAAAATAGTGGAAAGTATTCTAAAGAATAAAATCTTAGAGCATATAGAAAGACATGGTTTAATGGAACACAGTCAGCATGGATTTACCCACGGCAAGTCTTGCCTCACAAATCTGCTTCATTTTTTTTAAGAGGTTAATAAACGTGGATAAAAGTGAGCCAGTAGATGTAGTATATTTTGATTTTCTGAAGACATTTGATAAAGTCCCTCATAAGAGGCTTCTAAGGAAACTAAAAACTCATGGGATAGAAGGCATTGTGCTTTTGTGGATTACAAACTGATTGAAAGACAGGAAACAGAGTAGAATTAAATGATCAATTTTCTCAGCGCAAAAGGGTAAACATTGAAGTGCCTCAGGGATCTGTACTTGGACCGGTGCTTTTAAATATATTTATAAATGATCTGGAAAGGAATATGATGAGTGAGGTAATCAAATTTGCAGATGATACAAAATTATTCGGAGTAGTTAAATCACAAGTGGATTGTGATAAATTGCAGCAGGACCTTGCGAGACTGGAAGATAGGGCATCCAAATGGCAGATGAAATTTAATGTGGACAAGTGCAAGATGACGCATATAGGGAAAGATAATCCATGCTGTAGGTAGATGATGTTAGATTCCATATTAGGAGCTACCACCCAAGAAAAACATCTAGGCATCATAGTGGATAAAACATTGAAATCATCAGCTCAGTGTGCTGCAGCAGTCAAAAAAGCAAACTGAATTTTAGGAATTATTAGGAAGGGAATGGTGACTTAAACAGAAAATGTCATATTGCCTCTGTATTGCTCCATGGTGAGACCACACCTTGAGTAGCATGTACAATTCTGGTCACCGCATCTCAAAAAATATGTAGTTGTGATGGAGAAGGTACAGAGAAGGGCAACCAAAATGATAAAGGGGATGGAAAAGCTCCCCTATGAGGAAAGGCTAAAGAGGTTAGGGATGTTCAGATTGGAGAAGAGATGGCTGAGGGGGGATATGAAAGAGATCTTTAAAATCATGATAGGTCTAGAATGGGTAAATATGAATCGATTATTTACTCTTTCGGATAATGGAAGGACTAAGGGGCACTCCATGAAGTTAGCAAGTAGCACATTTAAAACTAATCAGAGAAAACTCTTTTTTACTCATCACAGCGTCGCAAAAAAAGATATAGTTGCACTGGAGAAAGTACAGAGAATGGTAACCAAAATGATAAAGGGGATAGAATGGCTCCCCTATGAGGAAAGGCTAAAGATGATGTTCAGCTTGGAGAAGAGAAGGCCAATGGGGAATATGATCAAGGTCTATAAAATCATGAGAGGACAAGAACAAGTAATTGTGAATCAATTATTTACTCTTTCGGATAACAGAAGGACTAGGGGGCACTACATGAAGTTATCAAGTAGCAACCAAAATGATAAAGGGGATGGAAAAGCTCCCCTGTGAGGAAAGGCTAAAGAGGTTAGGGATGTTCAGCTTGGAGAAGAGATGGCTGAGGGGGGATATGAAAAGAGGTCTTTAAAATCATGATAGGTCTAGAATGGGTAAATATGAATCGGTTATTTACTCTTTCGGATAACAGAAGGACTAGGGGGCACTACATGAAGTTATCAAGTAGCGCATTTAAAACAAATCAGAGAAAATTCTTTTTCACTCAACGCACAATTGAGCTCTGAAATTTGTTGCCAGAGGATGTGGTTAGTGCAGTTAGTGTAGCCAGGTTTAAAAAAGGTTTGGATGAGTTCTTGGAGGAGAAGTCCATTAACTGCTATTAATCAAGTTGACTTAGGGAATAGCCACTGCTATTAATTGCATCAGTATCATGGGATCTTCTTAGTGTTTGGGTAATTACCAGGTTCTTGTGGCCTGGTTTGGCCACTGTTGAAAACAGGATGCTGGGCTTGATGGCCCCTTGGTCTGACCCAGTATGGCAACTTATGTTCTTAAGCTCTGGATTTTGTTGCTGCTTTGTTGGAGGATCGCGTGCTGGCAGGCGCAAGAGGTAAAATGCTGGTTGGGGGTGTTAGGATAGGGCTAGGGGGCGGAAGGGAGGTTAGGTTAGGGGGTTAAGAAGTTCCCTCCCAGGCTGTTTTGAAATCGGAGTGACCTGGGAGGGAACGGGTGAATGCTGTGGGCGTCGGCGGGCGCAATTGGGCACCCCCTTGCGCGCGCCGACCCCTGATTTTATAACATGCACGCACTTGGCAAGTACCCGGCAAGTATCAAAACACTAAGTAGATCCCATGCTACCGATGCCAGTAATAGCAGTGGATATTCTCTAAGACAACTTGATTAATAACAGTTAATGAACTTCTCCATGAAATTATCCAAACTTTTTTTAAACCCAGCTACACTAACTGCTCCTTTTTTGAAGCCCTGGGACATACGCGCGTCCCAGGGCCTTTCTAAAATAGGCCCGGCACGAGTAACCCCACCTATGCGCGTAAATCCTATGGATTTAGACGCTTAGGCTTTTGAAAATCTGCCCCTTACTGTATGCTATTCAGACTTCTTAGCAATAGGCATTACTGCTCTAGCAGTGTAATAGAAATGAGTACCTTCAAATTAAAAGTTACTTCATATAGCTTCCTGTCCCTCCTTTCTTGCTCCTAAAAGAATTCTTCCCATTCAGTTTTTTGCTAATCTCAGACTGGGAAGGAACATAGCAACAGGAGCTCCTTCTAGGCTCCAAAGGATAAAAAAGCACTTGCAGCAGCCTTGAAGACTCGGTGCGGTAGTAGCACTGCTTTGAGCCTTTATCCGATTTACAGTGCACCCCACAAAGCAAGAAGGGCATCCTTTGTGTGTGCACCCTGCAACTTTGGCAAGCAAACAACACAGTGGGACCCTGCTGGTGCCGTCTCAGAACTGGTGTCATCTCGTGGGTCTTGCTGAGGTGTTGGGGAAAACAGCAGAGGCCAGAGGACCTGCCAGTGGTGATGGTGCAGTTTGATTATTAGAACTGAGAGACATTTCTATGCACGAAAGGACACTGTCTCAGCATACGCATTGATTCCTTGGATAAAGTCTTGAGCCGTTGGGGTACTAATGAATATATCCATTGAGACGAAAACTGGGTGTCAAACACTTGGAAAAGTAAGCATGCACTTTTCTCTTCTTCACTAGGCTGAGATAATTAAGTAATGACTTTACAAAAGATCCAGCCTGTCTTGGAGAGCTGACTTGATTGATGTTCACTGGATGGACACCATTTTGATCCCCATCCTGAATTTGTTTTTGTTTTATTTTACAGTAAATCAATGTTTGTATTCTCGAGCTATGCCTGTTGTGAGTCAAGTTATTTAAAATAAAAAGAAATTGAGAGAAACATTTTCTTGAGCAAAAAAAGTTTTTTTTTTTCTTGGGGGGTGCTTGGGTAGAGAAGATGCAAGTTAATTCACATATTTGACTAGGGTCTTCCCCTTGGATGTATATTTACAAGATCATTTCTTGATTAAGGAAAGATGTCTGGTTCAGTCTCCCTTTACTTTTGGTTTTCAAGGATAGAGATGGTCATGTACACCCTGGATTAGCCTGGGAATCTCAGGATACTCTGTTGGTTTGTGCAGTAGATAGGGTAAAGTAAATAAATATTAAAATACACCACTCATATGTGCATTCCAGATCATAGATTGTTTGAAAAGTGTTTAGACTGAGCGGAAAAATAACTGCAGCAAGAAATGAATGAGCACGTAGGACAAAAAATGATATGCTATAACTTGTAATTTCCATTTTGAAGCTGCTGGTCTCAATTATACTGAGCGTTACTGCCCATAGGTCCCAGCTGCTGTAAGAGTTAATAGTGCAGTAACTGAGAGGAATGACAATTCCAATTCCAATTTGACTCAATAATGTGGAAAAGTAGAAATGGTATCGTACTTAAAATGATCGCTGCTAATGATCAAAGGCTATCAAATCACCTTGTTTGTATACTGACAGTTTACAGCGATAGACCTACTTAGTCTGAACCCAGCCATCTCAATTACTAATCTGAATGAATGTGTAGAGAAAATTGATGGCCGACTACACCAAAGTAAACCAACAGAGGTACTGTGGAAATGCAAACAAAAATGTTGCATTTTAACCAATAAGATGGTTCTTGAAGGGACAACTCTGCCTCTCAGCTATCAAGTTTGGAGCTTGTGATGTGCACTGAATTATAAGCTCTCTGTGGAAGCTCAAGTTTTAGCAGTAGCTAAATCTGCCTTCTTTCAACTACATCAACTATGCCATCTTCAAACTTTCTTTGATGGCCCTGACTTCACTACAGACATCTCTAACAGACACAGGGTGTGTGAGCCCATAGTTCTGCAGCTCAGTTGTTTGCAGTCTTGAGGGCAAGCCTCCGAGGCCTGCATTCTGGAGCTTCATCTTTACCTGCCGCCTTCTCCACAGATTGCACCCTTGGATTCTGGCAGCTGGTAGGACTTATGTGGGTCCCTAGGGCTGGCATGGTGGCTAGAGTCCAGAGACACACCAAAGACATGGTAGACAGCAGGCTTACAGAAGTCGGAGAAGAGCCAAGGTCAAGGCAGCCAGTGAGCAAGAATGATTGGGTCCAGGCAAGAGATCAGTTCCGGAGCAGCAAGATGAGGGAGACGTGGACACATAGGAGACACTGAGGATAGGAGCAAGGAAGACAGCAAGGATGAGACTGGACCTGGTAACAAGACGAAGCTGGACAGCAAGACTAGACAAGGCTAGAACTGGAAGACAAGGCAAGACTGGACGAAGGAACCAAGGACCAGGAACGCTGGCAATATGCACTGCAGGGAATGCATGAGACCCATTGCTGAGGTGAGATCTGGATGTCCAAAAGGCCCTTTTAAGGGTTGAAGCCTATGATGTCATCCAAGGGTGCCACGGCCTGTTTCCCACCTCAGTCCCTTTAAGTCTGGGTGGCTGGCACATGTGCGCACCTAAAGAGAGCAGGACTGGTGTGAGGATTGTGGCATTTGTGATGCGCGAGTGAGGCCTACTGTTGTGGCATTCGAGAGAGAGTGCCCCAGCTTGCAGGGACATCCTGCGAGCCAGCAAACATAACATCCAAGTCTGTAAGATCTCCTGCTTAGATTACATCAACTTGTTTTACGTTGGGCTACCAAACAAATTCAACCCACACTTACAAAATGGGGGATCTTTACTGCTACAAAATGCAAGTAAATTTGAAAATACCACTCCTATCCTGAAATTGCGGTATTGGTGTCTAATGCTCCATTGATCCAAGTTCAAAACGCTGGTACTAGCTTTTAAAGCCTTCAAAGGATATGTACCACACTACCTGTGCACTTGCCTTACACCATATATTCCTTCCCATACCCTAGGATGATCACTATATTCCTATCTGGTTGTGCCAACACCCAAAAACCTGGGCCCAACACCTATCAGAAAGAAAACTTGCTCAGAATCATTTCCCGCCATATGTAACCCTACCACTGAACAACAGATTATGTAACCCTACCACTGAACAACAGATTAGACCCTAACCTGGTTGTCTAGAAAACTGTTAAAAACCTGGCTCATCAAGGTAACTTTTGGTCCAGAAACTGTAACATATTCCACCTTACAAGGCAAATTCTGACTTCTAATGTGAAGCAAACCTGCTCCCATTTGCCTTACATAAGACGATCCAATTGATGGCTGTTTTGTTTCAGACACTTTAAATAAAGGATCCCCATGATCTGATTTACTGATATGTAGATTATCCAGTATGTAAAATATCTCTGTATTTTACTACCCACTGTGCTTATCAAGATGTACACTGGTCGATTGTCTGAGATGAAACTTAAACTCCTAGTCATTTTAAATGTTGGTTTCCCTTATTCCTCTCTTCCCATGCTATGGTATATATGGTTACAGATATGTTCTAAGTTAATTGTCCTAAATGTTTGTGCTTTGAACATATCTGTTATCTGCTGTGCTGTTACCTCATGTGTTTATATGTAGACTTAATTCTGTTATAACACGCTTTGAGCTGTCTTTTGTATCCTTTTTAGCACCCAGTAAAAATTGTACAGAATAATGGGGACAGAGGTTATTTTGATTTTTGTGTATTTCTCTTCCTGACATTAAGAAGACTTTATCAAATTTACATGGAGATATTAAAATATGATTTTGCTGTTTGTAGAACTACTCTTAGTGCATTTATGATGTATGACAGTATACTGAGCAATATGTAAATGTTATATGAATTCAAATACTGAAAATTGAAAAACTTGATAGAAAACTGGAAAATGTGGGCTTTTCACTGCTTTATAATTTATGTAAAATGGCAGTGAAATGAAGCTAACGCAGGAGTGGGGAAGTAAATGATTTTTGATTAAATTATATTCTGTGACTTGCTTTATAAATTGCCGGCAGATTGACTGGTGAAGCTTCCACTAATAAAGACTTTAATAATTTGAATGAGACATCTGCTCAACATGAATCTATGGAAATTACATTTTATAAAATTACTTTATCTAAGGAGGTCTATGTTCTTGCTGGTTATGAGATTTGTTTAATAAATTATAAATGACCACTCACAGTTGACTGCTTTCTCCATTTCTTAAGAGATGAATTTTATGTGTACTGGTTATTAGCATAGATTCTTAAAGCTGAATGACTCTTCAAAGCTTGAGTACTTGATGCATAGAAAATAATATGAATGTACATCTGCCATTTGTAATAAGGTTAAATTATATATATTGCTGTTATGTTTCTTCTTATAGTTCATACAGTATGAAAGATAGGAGAGAGGCTTAAGGTTTTTGAATGTACAGTGTATGTGTATACATGTGTGTATATATACAAAAAAATTAAATAAACTTATTTCAAACATTAAAGAAATAGCGCATACATAATGGCATGTCATAATTACTTTATTCTCATTGATCATAAATAAGGAGCTCTAGAATCTATGAGCTAGTAGTAAAATTGAACCTACATCTAATGGTCAACTATTTTGCTGTTTGTCTTTGCAATATCTGTATATTTTGTTCAACAAAATATTACTTTTGCTCCTAATCTAAAAGTTTTGGGCTGTTTGGTGATTGCAACTGTCGGGATCTTTCAGTGATGACTTTACAATTGTTTAACTGACAGTCAAATCTGATTGGCTAGAGATAGTCTGTTACATCATTTGCATTCCAGTTCCAGAATGGTGTGAAAAGTTTTAACAGACAAAGAGCTATAAAACTAATTGGGTTTTCTTAACCAGGGTGGAACCAGGCTGCTGGTGCTAACCTTTAAAAAGGAGATAGAGCAGCTTTTAAACTAGAGCAAAGGGGAAAGCCAACAGTCGCTCAGCAGTGCATGATTCGGAGAGAGGTATCTTTGAAGATACTAATGAAGCAGAAGAGTTAGAGTATTCCAATGGAGAGGTTTCAGTAAAAACAAAAGTAGTCCATATGCATATAAGTAAAGAATCATCTGAGCTAAAAGATTCCAAATTATCCCTGTCAACTGAAAAGCAGGTTATTAATACAAATAAAATCACACTTTGAAATGACTGTATGCCAAAATAACAGAAGACTAAGAAGTAATATTCAATAAACATACTCATTGTTAATGCGACTCCAGCATTGCTCTATGCTTCAGCAACAAGAGGAAATGTGGTAAAAAGGATTTGCATTCACAAAAAACCGGGGAGTAGCTTGCTTGTTGCGGCAGTTGCTACCCCAAACCAAATAAGTCTCTGAAACTTCACTTTCAATGCATATCCAGCGTAGCTCTCTGCTTCAAAGGCAGGAGAGAAAGAGGAAAAGAAGATTTAAATATAGAGGCAACAACCAAAAAGGACTGAATTACATAGTCTGGTAAATAAATAATTATGGGTGTAGCTTGCTTGTTACATCGGTTACTACCCCGAATCAATTAAGCCTGATACTTCACTTGAAATACATATCCAGCGCAACTCACTGCTTCAACGGCAGGGGGGAATAAAGAAAAGAGAAATTATATTCAGAGGACATCCAACAAGGACTGAATGGCACAGGCTGGGTAAACAAATAAGCGTGGGAGTAGCTTGCTTATTGCTGCAGTTACTACCCCTAACCAATTAAGCTAGATACTTCACTTAGATGCAGCTCCAGCACTGCTCTCTACATCAATGGCGGGGGTGGAAGGTAACTAGAACAAAAAGTTACTAATAAGGGCCAAGAGTACAGATAAGTATGAGAAAAAAAAAGTGTGAAAGCTTGCTGGGCAGACTGGATGGGCTGTTTGGTCGTCTTCTGCCATCATTTCTATGTTTCTATGTAAGATGGAAGAGTTAGAGTGTATAGCAGTGAATGATGAGAGAGACTTAATTAGTATCTCAGAGACATGGTGGAAGAACGATAACCAATAGGACAGTACTATAACAGAGTACAAATTATATTGCTATGATAAGAATAGGCAACTTGGTTGGGCAGGTACTTTATGTCTGGGTATGGGAACCAGCAGGGAGTTAGATAAGTAGATTGGAAGAACTTTTTGTAATGTGATAGGTGGGAAATAGTGGAGCAAAAGTAATAAATGAATGAATGTAGAAAAATATATTTTGCAAAGCTTAGCATAAGACTTTTTAAAACATCATAGTTTTACATGTATTTTTTTTCCTTAGTCTGCTTAAGTAACAAGCCAGAATAGGAACAGGAAACATCTCTTGACTGCCTGATAAGGCTCATATCTAACTGTCTGGGAGTCCTGCAGTAGCAAGATGTCTCATAGCATAACCACAGCTTAGGGCATAAAACTGATGAACTTGTGAATTCTAAATAGAATTCACTGAGCTTGCACAACTTGGAATAGAGCCAGAAATTAGGGCATAAGTGAAATGTAATTAATAGTGTCCAATTGGATCATCAGAGAAAGAGCACCTTAGACATTTCATGTGATCTCCGAGTCTGTATGTCTCTCGATTTTCCGAGTTACATTGACTTACAAAAGGGAGACTGTGAGGGAAGTATCTTTGTACAAATCTTTATCCATAGCTTTATTACTGCACTACTATTTACTGATTTATTCAGTATTTGCTGCAATACTGTTTTACCTTTGTTGATGTTTACATTATTTACATATTTAGTAAACTAAGTACTTGCTTTTACAAGTTGTGTGTGTGTGTGTTTTATGACATACCACCATTCGTTCCTCCGTTTACACTTGGATGGCATGCGGTCCAACAAGATAAAGATCCTGCAAGAGACTTAATGCACAATAGAATCTTTATGGGTAGAAATTCCATGTGTGTTGGGGAAGAGTACCTGGCCAAAATGATAAGACAATGATGAAATGCTAAGAGAAATGAGGGTTGCTAACCAAAATGTTAAAGCAATAATAATGGAAGATTTCAGTTACCCCAATATTGACTGGGTAAATGTAAAATCAGGACATGCTAGAGAGAGAAAGTTCCTGGATGGAATAAATGAGAGCTTTATGGAGCAATTGGTTCAGAAACCACAGAGAGAGGAAGCTATTTTAGATCAAATTATTAGTAGCACGCAGGATTTGGTGAGAGAGGTAATGGTGGTAGGGCTTCTTGGCAATAGTGATCATAACATGATCAAATTTGAAACAGTGTCTAGAAGGGAGATAAGTAAATCCACAGCTCTAGCACTAAAGGCCGGATTTTAAAATGCCTGCGTGCTTAAAATCTGAGGTTTATGTGCGTGGCCGGACCTTACGTGCACCATGCAAATTTTCAAAGAGGCCCGGCCACGCGCGTAAACCCCGATAAACGCACAAGTGATGGGCCTTTTCAAAAGGCAGGCTAGGTAACAGGGTCTGGGAGGGGTGGGGGGCGGGCGGGCTGGCCAGGTCAGCACCATTGTATGCTGTCCCGATTGCTTTCACAATGTACGCCTGTGCGTACATCTTAAAATCCGGCCCTAGCTGCCTTAACCACATCCTAAGGCAATGAATTCAAGAGCCAAATTGTGTGTTGAGTGAAAAATAAGTTTTCTGATTTACTTTAAATTTGCTCATGGAGTGACCCATAGTCCTTGTATTATCCAAAAGAGTAAATAGCTGATTCACATTTACCTGTTCATGTCCTTTCATGATTTTGTGGACTTCTATCATATCCCCTGTCAGTCGTCTCTTCTCCAAGCAGAACAGTCCTAACCTCTTTAGCTTTTCCGCATAGGGGAGCCATTCCATGCCTTTTATTATTTTGGTTGCCCTTCTCTGCATTTTCTCCAGTGCAAATATATTTTTTGAGACGCAGCGACCAGAATAGCACACAGTATTCAAGGTGCGGTCTGACTGTGGAGCAATACAGAGGCAATATGACATCCTCCGATTTAATTGCTACTCATTACCTAATAATTCCTAACAGTCTGTTTGCTTTTTTTTTTTTTTTTTATAGCTACAGCACACTGAGCTAACGATTTCAATGTAATATCAACTATGACGCTCAGATCTTTTTCCTGGGTGGTAACTTCTAATATGGAATCTAACATCATGTAACTATAGCATGGGTTATTTTTCCCTACATGCATCACTTTGCACTTGTCGACATTATATTTCATCTGCCATATGGATGCCCAGTTTTCCATTCTTGCAAGGTATCATGCAATTTATCACCATCTGCATTTATTTAACTACTCTGCATAATTTTGTGTCATTTGCAAATTTGATCACCTCACTCATTTTATTCCTTTCCAGATCATTTATTAAAAAGCACCAGTCCAAGTAAAAATCCCTGCAGCATTCCACTGTTTACCTTTTTCAGCTGTGAAAACATACCATTTAACCCTACTTTGGTTCCTGTCTTTTAACCAGTTTGTAATCCTAAAAAGGACATTGCCTCCTATTCTATGACTTTTTAGTTTTCTTAGAAGCCTCTCATGAGCGATTTTGTCAATCGTATCCTGAAAATCCAAATACACCACATCTACCAGTTCATCTTTAGCCACATTTATTCATCCCTTGAAAAAAATGTAGCAGATTTGTGAGGCAAGACTTCCCTTGGGTAAATATATGCTGTTGTGTCCCATTAAATCATGTCTATCTAAATGTTATGTGATTTTATTCTTTATAATAGTTTCTATGATTTTTCTGAGCACCGAAGTCACTGATCTATAGTTTCTTGAATCACCTCTGGAAACCTTTTTAAATATTGCGATTACATTGGCCTCCCAGTCCGGTATAATGGATGATTTTAATGATAAAGTACAAATGTCTTGTAATAAGTCCGAAATTTCATTTTTTTAGTTCTTTCAGAACTTTCAGGTTATACCATCTGGTCCAGGTGATTTGCTATGCTTCAGTTTGTCAAGCTGGCTTACCACATCTTCCAGCCCTAGGGGAGACCCAATGGCTTTCCCCGTTCCCTCCAAGCGGCCTCAGAGGGAACTTTCCTTCTGCCCCCAGCCCTACCTAAACCTCCCCCCCAGCCTTTATTTTATAAGTTGCACCTGCCTCTGGGCAGGCGTAGGTTGCACACGCCGGCCAATGGCTGGCCCGCGATTCCAGGCACAGCGCCAAATGGCTGCTGTGCCTGGAGGCTCCGGCCCCGCTCCGGCCCCCACCCGCCCCTTTTTGCAAGCCCCGGGACTTACACGCGTCCCGGGGCTTTACATGCCGCCGGGCCTTTTGAAAATAGGCTCGGCGCACATAACCCCACTACGCGCGTAGGGCTTTGAAAATCTGCCCCTTAGTGTAGCTGGGTTTAAAAAAGGTTTGGAAAGTTCCTGAAGAAGTCCATAAACTGCTGTTAATCAAAAGGAATTAGCCACTTCTTGTTGCCAGCATTAGTAGCATAGGATCTATTTAATGTTTGGTTGCTTGCCAAGAACTTGTGACTTGGATTGGCCACTGTTGGAAACAGGATACTGGGTTTGATGGACCCTTGATCTAACCCAGTATGGCATATCTTATGTTCTTATGTACTTCTCAAAGGGTGTTCAAATATGTTTCTGAACCAATATGTAGCTTATAAATAAATAATTCTCTCAAATGATCTGAAATTTATATGAACAACCCCATCCCATAAGTCAGTTGTAATAGAATTTTTACGTGGTCTTAGCCTGAAAGAAATTCATTTTCTTCACATTTAAGTTTGTTCGCCTAGTAACAAGAAACTAGTTTGCATTGTGACTTATAACATCCCTAGGAATATGTCACACTTTTTAAAGTCGTTCATATCTGTTGGGTATAGATAAAGGTTGATTTTCAACTTATGCAAACTATATATACATTTACAGTTTCCAGAGGATTGTTTAGTCATGGAGGAAGGGATTGTCCTTTCTAACTTAAGGCTTTGCCAGTTATTGGGTATAGGCTCATGAGCATAGCAGCACCTTTATTTAATGAAAAACTATTCTCTGATATCTGTGTGCTAATCTACCTGTCAACACTTAAAGGATTTGTATGTTTGCAATTACAAAACAGGGTGCTATATAGATTGTATGCTAATAGATCATATTTTGGATGGATTGCATGGCATGAGAATATTAATTCTTCTGAATCTTGAAATACTACAATGTGTTCTAATAGTCAAGTTTCAAGAATTAAGTGTTTTCAAACATGGTTTAGTATTCTCTGCAGGTTTAGTAGTGGTGCAAATAAAGTAAAATAATCTTGTACTTCCTGCAGTATTGGGAAAGTCTTATTATTTTAATAGAAAAATTGGCTGTTTGTCATACTGTCCAGATCAAGTTTTCCATTCTAGCACAGTTTAAACATCTAAGGGAGTCATTTATCAAAGTGCTATATGGCATTTTCGCATGTGTTAAGGTGTTTTCGCATACAAAAAATGCCTTTAATGCATGCAAAAACACCATTAACGCATGCGAAAGCACCATAACGTTTGGTGCGATGCATATGAGAAAAAGGGGAGGATATTGGGGTGGGAATTTTGGCCAAGTGGGCTGGGCTTACAGTTTTGTGAAGCCGTATCACACGGCTTTAACGCAAATTTTAATACACCTTTTTCATTTGCGTAAAGCCGTGAGATAGGGCTTTATCACGCTTGTGATGTTTTTCGCACATGCCGTTTTAAGCTTCTGGAGAGTCAACCAAGCTATCAGGGCCCTCCTGGGGGGAGGGAGGGAGAGAGAGAGTGCCTAGCCATAATGCCCTCACACTAGATTGGTATGTATATCTCTATGGGAGGCCCACCTAGTCATGCGAGGTGAGGTTTAGGTATTAGTATAAGAGTTAGGAGCCACTTTGACATTCAAAGTGAGACATATGAACAGAACAGTGCTCTCTTGTGAAGATTTGATGACCTTCGGAGTGAGGAAACTCGCCCAAAGATGAGATTTGTGCAATGTTCCATTACACAAATGAAAAAGGTGTAGTTAAAATTTGCGTTAAAGCCGTGCGATATGGCTTCGCAAAACTGTGAGCCCAGCCCACTTGGCCAAAATTCCTTCCCCAATATCCTCCCCTTTTTCTCATTTTTGAAGGAGTTAATAAACATGTGGATAAAGCTGAACCGATAGATGTAGTGTACTTGGATTTTCAGAAGGCGTTTGATAATGTTCCTCATGAGAGGCTTCTAGGAAAAGTAAAAAGTCATGGCATAGGTGGCGATGTCCTTTCGTGGATTACAAACTGGCTAAAAGACAGGAAACAGGAAGTAGGATTAAATGGACAATTTTCTCAGTGGAAGGGAGTGAGCAGTGGAGTGCCTCAGGTATCTGTATTGGGACCCTTACTTTTCAATATATTTATAAATGATCTGGAAAGGAATATGACGAGTGAGGTAATCAGATTTACAGATGATACAAAATTGTTCAGAGTAGTTAAATCACAAGCAGATTGTGATAAATTGCAGGAAGATCTTGTGAGACTGGAAAATTGGGCATCGAAATGGCAGATGAAATTTAATGTGGATAAATGCAAGGTGATGCATATAGGGTAAAATAACCCATGCTATTGTTACACAATGTTAGGTTCCATATTAGGTTCTACCACCCAAGAAAGAGATCTAGGCGTCATAGTGGATAACACATTGAAATCGTCGGTTCAGTGTGCTGCGGCAGTCAAAAAAGCAAACAGAATGTTGGGAATTATTAGGAAGGGAATGGTGAATAAAACGGAAAATGTCATATTGCCTCTGTATCGCTCCATAGTGAGACCCCCACCTTGAATACTGTGTACAATTCTGGTCGCCGCATCTCAAAAAAGATATAATTGCGATGGAGAAGGTACAGAGAAGGGCGACCAAAATGATAAGGGAAATGGAACAGCTCCCCTATGAGGAAAGACTAAAGAGGTTAGGACTTTTCAGCTTGGAGAAGAGATGGCTGAGGGGGGATATGATAGAGGTGTTTAAAATCATGAGAGGTCTAGAACGGGTAGATGTGAATCGGTTATTTAGTCTTTCAGATAATAGAAAGACTAGGGGGCACTCCATGAAGTTAGCATGTGGCACATTTAAAGCTAATCGGAGAAAGTTCTTCTTCACTCAATGCACAATTAAACTCTGGAATTTGTTGCCAGAGGATGTGGTTAGTTCAGTTAGTATAGCTGTGTTTAAAAAAGGATTGGATAAGTTCTTGGAGAAGAAGTCCATTACCTGCTATTAATTAAGTTGACTTAGAAAATAGCCACTGCTATTACTAGCAATGGTAACATGAAATAGACTTAGTTTTTGGGTACTTGCCAGGTTCTTAATGCCTGGATTGGCCACTGTTGGAAACAGGATCCTGGGCTTGATGGACCCTTGGTCTGACCCAGTATGCCATGTTCTTATGTTCTTAACCTAGCTTGATGGACTCTCTACCTGGGTAACATCAAGCTAGGTTGAGAGAACATTACACAAATCTCATCTTTGGGTGAGTTTCCTCACTCCGAAGGTCATCAAATCTTCACAAGAGAGCACTGTTCTGTTCGCACGACTCACTTTGAATGTCAAACTGGCCCCTAACCCCTACACTAATACCTAAACCTCACCTTGAATGAATAGGTGGGCCTCCCATAGAGATATAAATACCAATCTAGTGTCTCTCTCTCTCCCCTCCCTCCCCCCTCCAGCTAGGCTGGCTCTCCAGCAGCTTAAACCTACTAAACATGGTTCCCCCAGTGGTTGTATGTAGGAAATACATCAATTCCGGCACTTATCGCAAAGTACGAAAAAGTTATCACAATTTGTGCTAAGTTAGCGCTTCGCATAGGTATTAGCACAAATTGCGATAAACTGCCTATTACCATAAAACACACCACTTTTCCTATCGCATGCGATATTTAGTGTATTTTGATAAATCCAGGCCTAAATGAAGTTACTGCTATTGTATGATAGAGCTTGGGGATAATAGGTGTAGCATATAAGAATAAAATAAGTTAGTCCAGGATACTTAGTTTGTCTTTCCTTAATTTGGAACCTAAGAGGTAGGCCTCAAGAGAGGTGTTGCTAGGTACCGAAAAAATCTGGGGCATGGGTCCATAATTGTTGTCCTTTCCTCCTCTTGAGATTTTGATCATTAACTCACAATTGGCAGCTTCCCCCTCACCAAGAATAATCCTATACAAACACATAATTTTACTTCCCAGAAATGATCTCTGTTTTACATTCCCATGTAGCTGTCATCAGGGAGTCATCATATGAGATCTGTGACAGGGGAACCTCCCTGTTAGTTTGATCCTGGTGCCAATAGCTCTCTCTATACTGGCTTCTTACCAAATTCTATCCAAGCGAGGGATAGGAAGTCCCCGCTCATTAAGTAGGATGCACCGCTATAAACATTTTGCACCATTGACTCAAAGTGTTGGGCATGTATGTCAGTGGCATCTCTAGACAAAAGGATGTTCTAAACAATAGAAATCCCCCTGGCTAGTTTCAACTATCTAGTAAAACTACCACAAAAATTATTTGCAAGCATCTATCAAAATTCTGGATAGAAATTGTCTGTTCAAGATAGGACAGAATTCCAATATAAATCCTGTACCTCACATTCTACAATAACCTGATTCATAGAAACTCCCCCAACAAAGGATGCAGAGCAAAACAAGGACATTTCCCTTTACCACTCACCACAGAAAAAAAATAATCAATTTAGGAATTGCCTCAGTAACAGCACACAAACTTCCTCCACTACCTGGAACATTGTGTAAAGTATAAACAGAAACATGCAGACAAAAACTGAAGTGGAAAACACAAGAAGACAGATTATATGTGCAGTGCAACATTGGAAAAAACAATATATTACCATTCCTCATAAAACATTAAACAAAAAAAAAATCAATCTTAATAGTAAAACCATTCTGATAAAAAGAATAAATGTTTCAGAACAGCTGACAAATAGAACAACATCCAATAATTAAAAACACACATTCAAATTTAAAAAAATTCTCAAAAATCAATAAAATGTCAAAACAGCAAACACATCAAATAACACCCAATAATTCAAACTAATAAAGATAAAAAATCTTCTGCTCTCCATACCTGGCAAGTATTGATTTCCAGTCACTCTGAGATTGTTGTAGATTAGCGGGGGGTGGGGCGGATGGTGCCCACACAGCTTTGTCCTCTGTTCTATACACAAATACATGTCATGTACAAACACACACATACTCTCATACACATACTCTCTCTCTCTCTCTCTCTCACAAATGCTGTCCCACACACACAGTCATACATGCTCTCACACATAACGCTCCCTCTCTGACACATAGAATGCTCCATCTCTGTCTCATACATACACATGCTCACGCATATGTTCCCCCTCTCACACACAAGCTTAACCTCTTATACATGTTCTCCCTCTCTCTAATACACATACACGTTTCCTCTCTCTTTCTCTTTCTGTCTTACACACACACACACACGCTCCCCTTTTCTCACATACACATACATGCTCAACACCTCTCTCACACTCTCACATGCTCCATCTCAGGCTCTCATTTGAGGCCTCCCTATTAATCCCATTGAGTGTCTTCTTGGGCCACCATGGGACAGGGTCTGCAACAACCCCACTAGGCCTCTTGGGCCGCTGTGTGTTGGGATCTGTGGGGCCCAAAGCATATGATGCCCCTGGGCCTCAAGAAGAATAGTAAAAGTTGTCTCAGCATGTAGCTTTACTCAATGAACAAATATGAGCCTAACAAGCCACATGTAATATCTGATAAGGACCAGTAGCCATTGGCGCACAGCATTGAATGCACATGGTAAGGTGGGGGCCACAAAACTCAACAGATGCAGATGTGAGACTCTAGATAACAGACACTCCATCCTGGTACCAAGGGCCCATCAATCAATATGAAGTCAAAACTTCACCCAGACCCCACCAATAATGAAGATCCCACGTATAGGCTACTAAAATATTCACCAAAGGACTAAGAAGCAGTCTAGCCTATGGAGCAATCCTCTATAAAACAAGGGGCTTTTGGGAAGCAAACCTGTACTTCAACCATATCTCTAGCTGCCAACAAAAGAATCATTAGATGATTTTGAAGCAGTGAATTTGATCTCAGACCCTGAGAGACATACCTGGAAAATGTGACCTTTAGCCAAGGTGCAAGAACTTCAAACCAAAAGAGCATGAGAGGGAGAAAGCAAAAGGCTAGATAAGTGTATGTTCCTAAGCATGTGCTATACTGTATCATTTTGAGGATTATAGAATAAATCAAACCCAAATTGGAATTATACAATGTGTGAATGCATGTGTTTGCTTATTTGAGCTGCAGCATCTGTAGGTGCTCATATATTTTCTTTGTCTTTGTCTGTGCACCAGATCCTTACTACAGGAACCACCTATGTGATACTTCCCCAAATAATTTCCCATTAAACTACCATTTATCACTTGTATAGCATACCTCGATATATGTAACACTGTACAAAAACATACAAGTCATTTCTCAGTAGAGCTTACAGTCTAGTTAGGGCAAATTAGACTTTTGGAATTTCATTTATTAAGAACAGAAGATATGCCATACTGGGTCAGACTAAGAGTCCATCAAGCCTACTATCCTGTCTCCAACAGTGGCTAATCCAAGTCGCAAGTATCTGGCAAATACCCAAACATTAAATAAATCTCAAGCTACTATTGCTTACTAATTAATAGCAGTTTATGGATTTTTCCTTTAGGAACTTATCCAAAACTTTTTTAAACCCAGTTACATTAACTTCCGTAACCACATCCTCTGGCAGTGAATTCCAGAGCTTAACTATGCTCTGAGTGGCAAAAAATGTTCTTCGATTTGTTTTAAATGAGCTACTTGCTAACTTCATGGAGTGCCCCCTAGTGCTTCTATTATCTGAGAGAGTAAATAACCAATCTACATTAACTTGTTCAAGTCCTTTCATGATTTTAAAGGACCGACAAGCGCCTGTGGGGAGGGCCCCCTTAACAGGGCGCTTGCCAGCGGATCGCCCCCCCCCCTTTTCCCTCTTCCTTCCCCCCCCCAGTCCCCCGGTGGCGGCTTACCTCGGCGGCTGGGGGGGGGGGAGCAGCACGGAGGCAAGGACAGGGCGTTGAGGCAGGCAGGCGGCATCGGCGCGATGACGTCAGCACGCTGCCGCGCGGCGACGTCATCGCACAGGCGCACTGTGACGGGCCTTAAGTACGGGACGAGCGCCGGGCCAGGCCTCTTTTCACTGGCCGGCGCTCGCGCTTTCCACCCACCCACCCAACTAAACATGAGAGTGGGAAAGGAGGGCACATTAAGAAGGATCAATAGGAACAAATAGTTAGAAGACAATGTTAACAAGAGAATTGCCAAATGTACAATTTGTCGCAGCTATAGGGGTGGCGGGGGGTACCCGAGTTAGTGGGCCAGGAGGGGCCTGGAGGACACGGTGGACAAACCGTGGCCATAGGTGAAGGAGAAGTGCGTAGAGGTGGGCGTGGGCTGCCCGGGGGATGGCCCCATGGCTTGGACATGGCGGGGGGCCGGTCAGATCGTGTGGCGGACTGGCTAAAATGGCGGACACCGGTACGAAGCCCGGTATAGTAATATTGGATGGACGCACTAATACTCGGGTACCGAAAGTTTGGTGTTTATATTAATAATTAATAAAAGCTGCGGCCTGTTTTTCACCAATCCTGGTGTACGTGTGTTTAATGGATGGCTCTACAGTGAAAGGGAAGGGGGGAGGGGGGGGAGAGAACACAGTGGTGCAAGCTGCCCATGTTATGTAGAACTCTATCATATCCACCCTCAGCCGTCTCTTCTCCAAACTGAACAGCTCTAACTTCCTTAGCCTTTCCTCATAGGGCAGCTGTTCCATGCCACTTATGATTTTGATCACCCTTCTCTGCACTTTTTCCAGTGCAACTATATCTTTTTTGAGATACAGCAACCAGAATTTTACACAGTATTCAAGATGCGTTCTCATTATGAAGCGATACAGAGGCATTATGACATCCATCGTTTTATTTGCCATTCTCTTCTTAATTCCCTGCACCACAGTACACTGAGCTGACTTTGCTGCATGTTTCAAACTGAAAGTACACATGTAGCGTTACATTGAAAATTATTGTGGGTACAAAATACTCATGGACATTTGCACCTGTTTTTTTGTGTGGATACCTTTTGAATGAATGGATAGATAAATTTGAAAATGCAGTCTAAACACAGTTTTCCTCCCCAAACCAGACATACCTGCAGGAAAACCCATACTTCTAGCTGCATTGTGGAAGGGCAATTTTCAGATGGCCAACTTACCTAGGTAGAATGCTTTTTTTCCCTGTGTAAATGGCTTTGAAAATTGCTCTCTTTTGTCTGTGTAATCCAAGACATTTACTGGCATTAAGACTTCATAATCTATCCTTGTTGGAACTCTCAAGTTCATTGTGATGGTGAAAATCAAACCGCCTACCATGCAGTGGCAATGTAGTGATCCAAAGTAGGATGCTCAAGACATTTTTTTAATTACATTGTGGCCACTTTCAGCATACAGATAGAAGCAAATTAAATACATTTTAAAACTGCACAGGGTTATCCCCTTTACTTTATCAAGCAAAGATGGATGCTATTACCATTTTTAAAGCCTAGTTTCCTACAGGGAAGCTGGCTTTATAAAATTATCATGTCTGTTTTTCCATCTGTCTTGTCCGCCTGCCCTTTGTAAGCTTGTTCCCCATAACTTTTCCATTTTTTTTTCAGTGTCATACAAATTTTTGTCATAGATGGTAGAACTCCCAGTGATCCACAGCACACACTTTTAATGTGCTCCAAAGCGCCCAGTGCTCCCAGAATTTCAAATTGCTGTTTTTGTTTTATATCTATAGGGAAGCGGACCAAACCAATTCAGTTTCATTGTAATCCATTGAATATTTTGAAAGTCGTCCTGCTATTGGTTAGTAATTATAACCATATGCACATTTCTGTACCAAAAAAGGAAACAAGGCATCATGAACTGTTTGCACATCTCATTGTATGATTTTATTTTTGATACCCTCAAACAAGTTCATTCAATATAAATGTTGTCTAAATTCATTCTGTAAAATGTAAGTTCAAGGAAGATGCTTCTCAATATATGTATCCTTCACAAGTGTTAGTTAAGGCATTGATCTTGCAAGTTAGTATAGAGATTGAATCAGAGAGCTGCAGACTGACAATTTTGAGTTTCTTATCAATTACTGAAGAGTATCACCTTAAACAACTTATTTTAATCATCCTGTGTTAAAACTTTAATTATGAACTCATTGATTATGTTTTGTTATACAAATTTATGTACACCCTTGTTATATGAATACATGTTTTCTTTTCTTCCCAGTGAGTTTTCAGTCTTGGAAATTTGCAAGCCAATGCATCTGTTTCATGGAGGTGTTTTAAATAAAGCTTTTACTTACCAATATTTCTTGTTCTATGCATCGATTATATTAAGAAACACAGCTTTTACTCTGAACTTAAATAGGCACATGTAAGGGATTTCTTTAAACTATAGAGTTGTAGCTAGGGCCTCTTACCTGTTTAGGTAGAGTTAATTAAGTTCAGAATGAAAGGTTAAATGGCTTAGTGCTATACAATGAAAATCCTAAAATTATTTTCTGGATCTGTGTAAACACTATTCTTGAATTGCATGCGAGGATATGGATAGCAAATTAATAAGAAGGATATTGCCAATTTCCAGTGATTTTTCTTATAACATTAGCTGAGCAACTTACCTGTGGCATCAAAAGTGACCTGTACTATTTGGGGCGGGGAGGAGTAATTTGTATTTGGGAGGATTTATAGAGATAGGAAAGTTGCTTACTTGTAATAGGTGTTCTCCAAGGACAGCAAAATGTTAGTCCTCACACATGGGTGACATAATCAGATGGCACCCCGACACAGAAAACTAAGTCAAAGTTTCTAGAACTTTGATTTGCCACAATGAGCATGTCCAGCATGCTGTATACCATGCTTACATGTGGGGTTCCTCTTCAGTCTTAGATGATTGAGGGTTTAAAGGGGCACTTAGAGAAGATAAGGCCATTGCAGAAAGATTAAACAATTTCTTTGCTTCAGTGTTTAATGAAGAGGATGCTGGGGAGATACCCGATCTGGAGAAGGTTTTCATGGGTAATGATTCAGATGGGCTGAACCAAATCACAGTAAACCTAGAAGATGCGGTAGGCCTGATTGACAAACTGAAGAGTAGTAAATCACCTGGACTGGAAGGTATACACCCCAGGGTTCTGAAGGAACTAAAAAATGAAATTTCAGATCTACTAGTAAAAATTTGAAACCTATCATTATAATCATCTATTATACCTGAAGACTGAAGGGTGGCAAATGTAACCCCAATATTTAAAAAGGGCTCCAGGTGCAATCCGGGAAACTACAGACCAGTTAGTCTAATTTCAGTGCCAGGGAAAAATAGTGGAAAGTGTTCTAAAGATCAAAATCACAGAACATATAAAAAGGCATGGTTTAAAGGAACAAAGTCAGCATGGCTTTACCCAAGGCAAATCTTGCCTTACAAATCTGCTTCACTTTTTTGAAGGGGTTAATAAACATGTAGATAAAGCTGAACCAGTATACGTAGTATATTTGGATTTTCAGAAAGCATTTGACAAATTTCCTCATGAGAGGCTTCTAGGAAACGTGAAAAGTCATGGGATAGGTGGCAATGACCTTTCGTGGATTACAAACTGGTTAAAAGTCAGGAAACAGAGAGTAGGACTAAATGGGCAATTTTCTCAGTGGAAGGGAGTGGGCAGTGGAGTGCCTCAGGGATCTGTACTGGGACCCATGCTTTTCAATATATTTATAAATGATCTGGAAAGGAATACAATGAGTGAGGTAATCAGTTTTGCAGATGATACAAAATTGTTCAGAGTAGTTAAATCACAAGCAGATTGTGATAAATTGCAGGAAGACCTTGTGAGACTGGAAAATTGGGCATCCAAATGGCAGATGAAATTTAATGTGGATAAGTGCAAGGTGATGCATATAGGGAAAAATAACCCATGCTATAGTTACACAATGTTAGGTTCCATATTAGGTGCTACCACCCAAGAAAGAGATCTAGGCGTCATAGTGGATAACAAATTGAAATCGTCTGTTCAGTGTGCTGCGGCAGTCAAAAAAGCAAACAGAATGTTGGGAATTATTAGAAAGGGAATGGTGAATAAAACGGAAAATGTCATAATGCCTCTGTATCGCTCCAAATTATTCAGAGTAGTTAAAAAAACAAAACAAAAAACCGGATTGTGATAAATTGCAGGAGGATCTTGTGATATTGGAAAATTGGGCATCCAAATGGCAGATGAAATTTAATGTGAATAAGTGCAAGGTGATGCATATAGGGAAAAATAACCCATGCTATAGTTACACGATGTTAGGGTCCATTTTAAGAGCTACCACACAGGAAGAGATCTAGGCATCATAGTGGAAAATACATTGAAATCGTCATCTTGGTGTGCTGCGTCAAAAATGCAAACAAAATGTTAGGAATTATTAGGAAGGGAATGGTGAATAAAACGGAAAATGTCATAATGCCTCTGTATCGCTCCTTGGTGAGACCGCACCTTGAATACTGTGTTCAATTCTGGTGCTGCATCTCAAAAAAGATATAGTTGCGATGGAGAAGGTACAGAAAAGGGCGATCAAAATGATAAAGGGGAAGGAACAGCTTCCCTATGAGGAAAGACTAAAGAGGTTAGGACTGTTAAGCTTGGAGAAGAGATGGCTGAGGGGGGATATGATAGAGGTGTTTAAAATCATGAGAGGTCTAGAACAGGTAAATTTGAATCGGTTATTTACTCTTTCAGATAATAGAAGGACTAGGGGGCACTCCATGAAATTAGCATGTTTTAAAACTAATCGGAGAAAGTTCTTTTTCACTCAACACACAATTAAACTCTGGAATTTGTTGCCAGGGGATGTGGTTAGTGCAGTTAGAGTAGGTTTAGAAAAGGTTTGGATAAGTTCTTGGAGGAGAAGTCCATTCTAGTAGAAAATAGCCACTGCTATTACACTAGCATGGATAGACTTAGTTTTTGGGTAATTATAGACGGATTGGACACTGTTGAAAACAGGATGCTGGGCTTGATGGACCGGACACTTGGTCTGACCCAGTATGGCATGTTCTTATGTAGATATAAATCAAAAAACAGGAGAAATCCAATTCTGCGCAGTAGTGGGTAGGTTTCATGAGGACTAATATTCTGCTGTCCTCAGGGAACACTTGTTACAGGGAAGCAACTTTGCATTCTCCGAGGACAAACAGGATAGTAGTCCTCGCAATTGGGTGAATCCTTAGCTATAGGCTGTCGCCCAACATAAAAGAAGGACCAACACACACCCAACCAGGTGCCATTGGCCACAACAACAATGGTGTTGATGGTAACAAGAGGGAGAGACAGCCTGAACCCAAACAGCGGGCTCTAGGTGGGAGAGAGTTGGGTTCTCTACCTCAAACAGGTTTGGAAGGACAGATTGTGACTGCGTGAAGAGAATTCCACATCGCAGCTTTGCAGATCTCCTCCATGGGAACTGTTCGTAAGTGGATAACAGACGTTGGAATGGCTCGGACAGAATGAGCCTTGATATGAGCCCCAGGATGCAGTCCCGCCTGGGCATAACTGAAGGAGATATAATCTTCTAGCCAATTTGATAGTGTCTGTTTGGCAATGCCCAACCTATTTCTATCAAAAGAAATAAAAAAGTTGGGTGGACTGTCTATGGACTTCTATCCACTCCATATAGAAGGCTAAGGCTCCTTTGTAGTCCAAACTGTGCAGGGCTCATTCATCTTGGTGCAGATGGGGCCTGGGAAAGAATGTTGGCAGGACGATGGACTGGTTAAGATGATAATCTCACTACCTGAGGCAGGAACTTAGGATGCATATGCAGGACCACCCTGTCATGATAAAACTTAGTTTGAGGTGGATAAATCACTAAGGCCTAGAGTTCACTGACCCTGTGTGCTGAGGTGACTGCCACGAAAAATATGAAATTTACAACTATAGGCTGTACAGAGATGGATGTACCATCTACACTATAGTGGTATGCACCAATTGCACTGAGATGAACTCTAATGGAGTTGTTTTCAAGCCTACCTCCAATAGGTAATCAAGCATTTTTTGTAGGGGGCAGGAGAATGGATCTAGAGCCTTCTGCTCACACCACACTGAAAATCTCTTCCACTTCAGTCCATAGGACCTTCTAGTAGAAGGCTATCTAGAAACCACCAGGAGCTAAGACTATCTTCTGAAAGATCAAGTGGTTGGAAAACTAATCTCTCAGTATCCAGGCTGTGAGTGACCGGGCCTGGAGGTTGGGATGTCTCAGCCTGCCTCGATCTTGCATGATGAGATCTGGAGAAATCCCCAGATTGATCAGCCTCCGAATGGACAACTCCTGCAGGAGTGGAAACCAGACGTGTCTCGGCCAACAAGGGGTTATTAGGATAATAGTCCCCTTGTCCTTATGAAACTTTGAGAGTCTTTGCTACTAAGAGAATCATAGGATATGCGTACAGAAGACCTTTGCCCTAATGCTGGGCAAGGGCATCTAAGGCTGGTTTGCTGTCCTGTACAGGGACAGAACCAAGATACCTGTCTGTTGAAAAGGGACACGAAGAGACCCACATCTGGGTTCCCCCAGAGGCGGGATATCTGATCAGCAACATCTTGGTCTAGAGACCACTCATGGGGTCTGAAGGCAAGACTCAGTCTGTCTGCTAACACATTCTTTACTCTGGCCAGGTACATAGCCCTGAGCACAATCCCATGGGACAGCTCCCATGAACCACTTCCCTGCTTGTTGACATACCACATCGCCACTTGGTTGTCAGTTTGTATCAAGATAACTTTGTTGGACAGCTGACCTCTGAAAGCCCATAGTGCTTACCTGATCACCCAGAGCTCCAGGAAATTGATTTGCCAACAGCATTCCTGGGCATACCAGATACCCTGGGTGCTGACCCATGGCATGAGCTCCACAGCCTAGGGTGGACACATATGTGGTTAGGACAATTTGGGTGGAAAGACTTTGGATAAAGATCCTCTGTTCCAGATTAAAAAGTCCCTGCTACCAGGACAAGGAGAACTGGCGGGTCAATGTGATTTGGATGCGATACTGGAGATTCTGCATGGTCTCTTTAACCCTCAGGGTCCATTGGACTTTGTGCATATACAATCGTGCCAAGGGAGTGACATGAACAGTTATGGCCATATAGTCCAACAACCTCAACATGTGCCAAGCTAACACCTGCTAGCTCTGCTGAATCTCTGCGCAATGGTCATCGGGATGATGGCCCTTTGACGAGGCAGGAGGGCCTTGGTCTGAGCCGTGTCTAGCAGGGCTCCTATGAAGTCTAATTGAAGTGACAGACTGAGATGGGACTTCGGGTAGTTGATGAGAAACCCTAGTGACTCCAACACCCGGCTGGTCAAGAGCATGGATTTGATGGCCCCTGCCTGAGAGGTACTCCTGACAAGCTAATCGTCCAAATAAGAGAAAACATGTACCCCCGGCCTGCAGAGGTGTGCTGCCACCATGGCCAGGCATTTTGTAAAGACCCGTAGGGCTGATGCGAGCCCAAATGACAACACCTGATACTGGAAGTGCTGTTTTCCCACCACGAATCAAAAATATTTCTGGTGACTTGGGAAGATCTCAGTGTGGGTGTATGTGGCCTTCAGATCAAGAGAGTATAGCTAGTCTCCTTTTTTAAAAGGGCAAGCAAGATGCCCAGGGAAACTACCTTGAACTTTTTCTTTCTGATAAATCTGTTCAAGGCCCTTAGGTCTAGGATGGGACGGAGTCGTCCTGTTTTCTTTGAAATCAGGAAGTACCTGGAGTAAAATCCCAACCCCTTTTTGTCTTGGTGGAACAGGTCAACTGCTCTGGCTGTTAAGAAGGAGATAAGTTCCGTTAGTAGTACCTCCTGATGCTCTACTGGCCCCCAAAACAGGCTCGGAGGGCATTTGGCAGGGCACCCAATAGGATCAATTGATACCCTTGATGGACAATGGAAAGAACCCATTGGTCTGAGGTTATACTGGGCCACTGAATCACAAAGAGCTGCAGCCTACCCCCAACTGGGAGATCTATCACCTCTAGTACAGGTAACTGGACTATGCTCCCTACAACCCAGTCAAAACTCCGTCCCTGGAGTTTAATGAGGCTCCGACTGGGCCTTAGGAGCTTTCTGCTGCCTGGGATGGCTGCAAAGCCCTGATACTGACTGGAAGTAGTACTTCCTCTGGTGAAAAAAAGATGACTTCTGCCCCAATCTTGCCAACCATCTAGCAGAGAACAGGTCCAGAGTGCTGGCAGAAAGTTGTTGGAAGGTTTCATGGTGGTCCCGGAGCTGAGCCACTGCATCTCTCACCCTATCTCCAAAGAGATTCTCCCCAGTACAAGGCATGACAGCACGTTTTTCCTGTACCTCTGGCTAGAGATCCGAGGCCCGCAGTTATGCTATTCTGCAGGCGCCAATTCCCGCTGCAGAGTCCCTTGATGCCATTTAAAAAACATTGTAAGTTGCTTGGACCTTGTGTCTTCCGCCCACCAGGCCCTTATGCACCAGAGACATGAGGGTGTCCTGCTACTGCTGAGGCAGCTGCTTGGTCACCTGCTGCACCTGCTTCCAGTTGTCCTGTGAGTACTGGCTCATGTAGAGCTAATAGGAAGCTATGTGGGCAATGAGCATAGCTCTCTGAAAAACCTTTCTCCCAAGAGCATCCATCAATCTGTGATCCTTCCCCAGGGGAACCAAGGAATGGGTCTGAGACCACTTGGCTCTCTTGAGAGCAGATTCAGCTACCAACATATGATGGGGAATCTATCTCTTATCGAACCTGAGAGCCTAATGGATGAGGTAAATCCCATCAGCCTTTTTATTCACAGGAAGCACAGTAAGGGGGCATTCCCACATCCTTAGCAGTAACTCCTTAAGGATGTCATCCACCAGGACCACCTCTACCTTAGGAGACTCCATGAACTGGAGGATTTCAAGCATTTTGTGCCTGGTATCCTCTTCTGTCAGCAACTGAAAAGGAATGACCTCCACCATTACCTGAACAAAACCTGAGAAGATTAAGTCCTTAGGCTGAGACTTTCTTTGCTCCTAGAGAAGGGTGTGAGGAGCGACCCTTAAAGCCATTGGTATTAGCCCCCCCAAGAGTCATAGGGGCCCTTGTCCTCACTGACATTGATAGGGGATGGGGCCTTGGGTGTTCACCCTTTGTCCAGAGGAGCAGGGATCGGTGGAGCTGGACGGAGGGCTGCAGGCCTTGATGTCTTGGCTGGCCTAGGCAGAGCTTCCTCCTCCTAGGAATCATTCACGACCTCATATCGGCAGGGGAGACTGCGGTGCCCCAGTGGGCACTGATGCCAACCTGGGAACTGACACATCTGGTTCAGTAATGTGCTGATATGCACATGGAATTTCTCTAGCAGCAACTACAAGATGGACGGTGCTGGCTTTGGTGCTGTTGATGTCGCAGGACCGATGTACCACATCTCCTGTTCGACTGCCAGCTGTACTCACCTCTCGAGCTCCTCCTCAAACATTGCCAATGCCAGCATTGACTGAGAGGAAGGAGGGGTGACCAGATCCTCTTTGGAACTGAGAGGAGGATTTGTGACTGGCATCTGGACCAGTGGAGACCATTGCACCTATGAAGGACTGGCTCTCCTCACCACGGGGTCGCTTCAGGGGCATTACAGCTTGAGCTGGTGTATCCCTTTGCCCGGCATCATGCATCAATGGAGACTGATGCTGTTGTTTCTTCGGCTTCCCTTGATGGTCAACACAGTTTTTCCCCAGTGCTGAGGCCAATGATGAAGGAACCGGCATCCTTGACATGGAGGAGCCCGATGATGGTTGGTTTCCATCGCCTCTATCAGCCATTCCAACCGATGGCCCTGCTGATGTCAATGGCTCGTTATCCATCAGTGAGGCTCCATGGTCCTTCAGTGCCAATGCCACCGGCTTCGAGTTCTTTGACCCGAATAGGAGTTGCATCTTATCAAGTTGAAGACAACATCTTTTTGGGGTCAATTGGGTGCATTTGCAGCAGCCCTGGACATCATGCCATGCCCCTAGACAGAGGACACATTCATCATGAGGATCAGTGATGGACATGGCCCTTGGGCACCAAGGGCATTGCTTTTATCCAGACACAGCTTTTATCCAGACACAGCCAAATGGGAGGCAAGATCAAAATCGATGGCAATGGGTGTCAGTTGCCAGCGGGCAGTTTTGCCACGGGGAGTTGACCGTGAAAGGAAACCTACCAATAAAGGTCGAAAACCCTTAACTAGGAATGCTACAGGGAAGACCAAGAGGGACCAAGCGTCAAACACAGGCGGCTACTGTGAAGAAAATCATGTTAATTGAAAAGGGAAAAGTTTTCCAGAAAAAGCCCAAAACGCCAAAGAGCGTGAGCTCACAAACCACAATGCTGCAGCTCTGTGCAAAAAGAGAGATTGAAGAGGAACCCTGCGTGGACATATGATTTAGGGCATACTGGACATGCTCAGTGTGGCAAGCCAATATTCTAGAAACTTTG
The DNA here is from genome assembly GCF_901001135.1 of Rhinatrema bivittatum. Taxonomy (NCBI): domain Eukaryota; kingdom Metazoa; phylum Chordata; class Amphibia; order Gymnophiona; family Rhinatrematidae; genus Rhinatrema; species Rhinatrema bivittatum. Next base: position 391,853,731 of record NC_042617.1, on the reverse strand, counting down.
ACATAAGTTTTCCATGTCAGGGCTCCATCTGATGATGTCACTTGTGTGAGGACTACCATCCTGCTTGTCCTCAGAGAAAGCCATTCTTTTATTATGTTCTTGTACATAGTTTTGGGTGGCCTTTACCCAGAAAATAAATCTATACATTTGTTAATAAAATTATTGAAGTTATATTTAGTCACATTACTGTCATGTTAACTGCAGCATAAGAATGCTAGAAGAAGTCTGATTGTTCCTTTCTCAGTATTCATTGTACTTTTCCTCTTCATTCTGTGATATCACATACTTATGGCAGTGGTTCTTAACCCAGGCTTCAGGACACATCTAGCCAATCAGGTTTTTAGGATATCCACAATCAATATGCATATGAGAGATTTTTATTCATTGCTTCTATTGTATACAAATCTTTCTCATGCATATTGATTGTGGATATCCTGAAAACCTGACTGGCTAGGTGGGCCCAAGGACAGGATTGAGAACCTCTGACTTAAGGCATTAACTTCATCTCAATATCTTGTCCATTTTGTTTTGGTGATCATAAAGCAAATTTTGCGGCATCTCCAACTGTATTGAAAGGAAAGTAATTCATATTTTCAGCACATGACCTGAAGGATTTAGGATTAAGGCAAATGCATCAATGTGAAATTTTCTTCAGAGGAAGGAATGATGGTATGTCTAAGAGAGGCTGCTGTAGATAAATGGACAGTCAACAGCAATCATTGGGCTAGGGGCAGTTACCCTCTAAGGCTGCTCTATATCATTAATTATCTATTCAGATTTTTGTAATTTATTTATAAAAAGTTATAACCCGTTAATCCACAAATCTCAGTAGGGCACAAAATACATACATTGTTCTGGCTCACATAAAACATCCATGTTTTACTACCCAGGCAACTAAATTTTCCCCCTAATCAGTCCTCATGACAAAGATTCTGTAAAGTCTGAAATTGTTTATTGCACAAGTAAACTTTACTTACAATTGTTGTACTTCAGATGCAAGCCCCAGGCAAGAATCTTTGGTAACTGGAACTATGGTAGGAGAATGGAGTTTCTTGTGTTGCAGGAGTTATTGTAGAGGTGGGAAGGATGAGAGGAATATGAGGCTGATTTAGCCCATAGAAGAAGGCAATAAGGGGGAAGGTGAAACCCATTCCGTTTCAGGGGGTAACACAGAGCACAAAGCTACTCAGAGGCAAGCATGGAGCAACTGACTTGTGGCCGAGAGCTGCCAACAGAAACACCTCCACACAGCTAGAGGCAGAGGACAGGGTCCAATGGCAGCGAGCCTAAGAACCATATAACACACGGGGAGCATGAAGGGCAGACCTTTGAACTTATAAGGCACCCTGGAAACTTAAGTTAGGTTGAATAGGATTCAAGCTCTCCCAATGGTGAGAGAAAGTAGAGGTGGGGGGGCCTCTTAAAGACAAAGGCTCACAGATTTTTATCACAGGTAACAAACAGTGCTTCATTATTAAGAATTCTCAGAAGTGAGGACTTCACTAAACAGTTAAACTACAGTACAGACAGATACAAACATGTACCCACTGCTGGGGACAGAACATACATATACCCCTATATGCTAGCACATATTAATCATTTGTAATATAGTTTCATAAAAGTATATCATACTTAATATCAAAAGACAAGTACGGAATAATTCATCCAAAAGGTCAGAAATAAAACTAAACAAGAGACCTATATAGACAGTGCCAGCCCAGGTTTGGAACATCACAACATCTGCACAAAATTCAACATCCTAGTTGTCTTGTCTTTCTCGATATACATGTCACTTTTTTTCATTAGGATTTTCCTTTATGTCTCCGCTGTATTAGAAACTCTAAAACACTCAATCTTCAATGGCTTATTTCAGATCTGTTTTCCTTTATATGCCCTGGTACTTGATCATTAGTTTATGCTCTGTTTTTTCCTGTTTTGGTTTGATGATATATTTTTGATTTATGCTATTTGAATGTATTTTTAAAGTGTGTATACTCAAGGCATTAATAGCAATAAAAAGACAATTTGTGATTATTGTAATGTCTTAGAATTTTTCCTCTTATCTAGGTATAAAATCATAATGTTTATTGTGCTGACCTTGAACAATGACACTAATGTGTTTATTCATAAAGGGGCGGATTTTAAGAGCCCTGCTCGCCTAAATCCGCCCAAATCCGGGCGGATTTAGGCGAGCAGGGCCCTGCGCGCCGGTGAGCCTATTTTACATAGGCCTACCGGCGTGCGCAGAGCCCCGGGACTCGCGTAAGTCCCGGGGTTTTCTGAGGGGGGGCGTGTCGGGGGCGGGCCCGAACCGCGCAGCGTTTTCGGGGCGTGTCGGGAGCGTTCCGGGGGCGGGCCCGGGGGCGTGATCGTGCCCTCCGGACCCGCCCCCAGGTCGCGTCCCGGCGCGCTAGCGGCCCGCTGGCGCGCGGGGATTTACGTCTCCCTCCAGGAGGCGTAAATCCCCCGACAAAGGTAAGGGGGGGGGGTTTAGACAGGGCCGGGCGGGTGGGTTAGGTAGGGGAAGGGAGGGGAAGGTGAGGGGAGGGCAAAAGAAAGTTCCCTCCGAGGCCGCTCCGATTTCGGAGCGGCCTCAGAGGGAACGGGGGTAGGCTGCTCGGCGCGCGCTGGCTATACGGAATTGATAGCCTTGCGCACGCCGATCCAGGATTTTAGCGGATACGCGCGGCTACGCACGTATCTACTAAAATCCCGCGTACTTTTGCTGGCGCCTGATGCGCCAGCAAAAGTATGCCAAATCGCGCGGTTTGAAAATCTACCCCAAAGAAAAGGCCATGGAATTAAAAGGAATTGCATGTACACTTTGTTATTGAGTAAGTTACAACTGAAATCATTTTCTGTAAAATTCTAATTAGTTTTGTAATTTCTTCTGTTTTAAAATGAGACATATTAATCATGTAAACTATTTTTTCATGTTTCTGAGTATATGAAATAACATTTATTTTTATTTTGTTTCAAATTTTTTCTGCTGAAGAAACAATTTGTAGATTAAGTTATTCTGAAATCTCCTGAGGCATAAATGATAGGGGGATTGTTTACCACCACCTTCAGAATGCTGATTTGAAATATATCACCTCAAAATTATTAAATAAAGCACCATTTCTATTTACAACTGTTGTAGCTTATCTGTTATTCAGTGAAAGCTTCACAAACTAAATCAATCGAAATGTAGTAGCATTTTTTTCTAAAGCTGTTTATAAGACAAGTTTGGTAAATCATTAGGGCTCACATAACTAGTATTTTTAATATCAGAGGTTTTATTGGAGTCATCCTTTTGACTTATCATCCAGATGTGGTAATGTTTTTATTTTTATTTTATTTTTATTAAGTTTACATACGTTCCAAGATAAAATCTTGAGAAGCAAAGTACAATTGAAATAAATCACCCAAAAAGGTACAGTACAGAAGAAACAGCATACAATAGTCCACAAAGACCTAGGGGAATGAATAGACATAGTACCAGAAAACTCATAAAAAAGAAATCTCAGACATCACTCCTAGTCGACAGCTAATTATATAATATGAGAGGTTTAGCCCTCAGTCTCAGGTGGTCCAAATGGAGCAGAGCCTGGACAGGCATCCCCTAACGTCTTGGTGCTAAGAAAAAAATACAAGCTGACTAGGCTAAAAAAAATGTGACATTTTTATATCTTATCAAAGTGTTTCCCAGCCATCTCTTGGAGGCACACTTATCCAGTTGAGTTCTCAGGACTGTCCCAATGTCAATGTCCCAGTGTATGCAAATCTATTTCATTCATATTCACTATGGATATCCTGAAAACCTGACTGGTTAGTTGTGCCTCTAGGAGAGGGTTGGGAACCTTTGTCATATCAGGCATTTGGCAAGGTATTTAAGGAAAAACATAGCCCCCATTTGAAGTACTCTTGGCCTTAAAAGTAAAAATTGCTTCCTTCTTTTTTGAGTTGTAGCAGCGACATCAAGATACATCCTGATTTTATATCCATAACGTAACTTTTCTGTATCTAAAGAAAAGTCTCTCATAATCAGATTACATTTAGGCTCCAAAAGCAATTGAACTATTAAGGTAGCAGTTTCCACGTGGATTTCTCCAGATGACTCCAAGAATTTTTCAAATCAAGACTATCTGGAGAGGCTAATAATATTTCATCCTTGTTTTCCTTTCTTGTAACTTCTTTAGGTGATGGCAAATAGTATTTTGTAATAAAGGGGAGAGACTCTACTGCAATTTTAAGAATTTCTAACATATATTTTTTTGAACATCTCCTTAGGTGATATCAAGTCTAACTTTGGAAAACTGGTCAGTCTCAAATTTGTTTTACTTTATACTTGTGCCCCCCCCCCCCCCCCCCCACCTTTGGTCCAGACTATGAAATACCCCTATGCTTGGGGTGGGGGAGTACCACATGAGAAATCATATTTATTATTATGATTTCTTTTTGTGTTCATAGCCCGAGTAGGGGATGAGACAGGGTCCCAGTCACTCTGATGCCACAGTTCAGTGCCCTTCCCAAACAACCTCTCACTTGTGGCACCACAGACCAGATAAAATCATCACATCAGTATAAAACAGTAATTAACTTTTATTGGTATTGTGTAAGTAGACAGTAAATCCAACCAAAACATTACATGGGAAAATTACAGTAGTGAAGTATAATATAAACTTACAGTTTTCTTATTTTAAAACAAGCAATGCAGAAATAACACTGGTATGGTCAGTTAGCCAGGGCAACCAACATACTCATATGGATAGTAAAAGAAATATATATATAAAGCACACTAATAAAGAAAGGTTGGGATGGGGAAAGCAATGAAGTACACAGCTTTCAAAAATTCTTTACCCCTGAATACTCAAAACGCGGGGGGTGTACATTTTTCCTGGCGGCTATGGCTATGTTTAGGCAAATGGATTCCCCCTATCTGGTGATCAGTTTTGATGGTGAAAAAGCATTAGATAGGGTGGAGTGGAAATACCTATTTCATATTTTGCAAGCAATGGGGTTTGATGGCCTTTTTTTATGATGCTGTTCAATTGCTATATCATGATCTTTCTGCCCTTATTGTGGCTAATCATTCACAATCCGAGACATTCTCTGTCTCCCAGGGTACGAGGCAAGGCTGTCCACTATCTCCCCTTTTATTTTTGCTGCAGCTTGAGCCCCTTCTTTTGGCAATACAGTGTACTCAGGCGATACGGGGGGTTAGCTGCAGAAGGATGTGTTTAAGTTTGCGGCCTTCGCAGATGACATTTTGGCCTTTTTGACAGACCCCGCTCGTTCCCTTTCAGCTCTGATGCAATTGATTTGGGAGTTTGGACTTTTCTCCGGCCTCTGCCTTAACATGGACAATCAAGAGGCCTTGACATTTCCATACTCTCTTCAGGAGTGGTGGGATGAGACCTTTCCTTTACAATGGGCTAAGGTGTCCATCTGATATTTGGGGATTATGCTTCCCTGTTCTCCAGACCTTCTATATGAATGTATTGTCCCACCCTTGATTCAGAATTCCCTGGAAAGACTGCGCACTTGGAAGGCCTTGTTTCTCTCATTAGGAGGTCGCGTGAACTTGTTTAAGATGGTTCTCTTCCCAAAGTGGCTTTACGTTTTGCCACTTTCTCTTACACGCAAAGATCTGGTAAATTTGGATAAAGCGTTACACGCCTACTTGTGGAAAGGTGGGAAAGCTAGAATACCCCTGTCTGGCTTGCGGGAGAGGTGGGGGGAAGGGGGGCTGGGAATGCAGGACTTGGGCATATATAATCTGGCTGGGAACTTACGCCTTATTAGAGACTGGCTCATGAACCAATCATTCTACGTTAATATTTCAGCTGAGCGAGGATTGGTCACGCCTTTGGATTTGAAATTTATACTGCAGTCACCCTCGGACAAACATCCGACCTTTTTGACTCAAGCCCCCTCGATAGTGCCTGTTCGGAAAACATGGCAAGTGGTCACCAAGATGCTGCAGATACCACAGATGTGTTCCTATCTGCTATCCATTAGGGACATTAGGGACAACGGGGTTTTGCCTGTGGGAGTCTAAAGGTATTACTCAGTTGGGCCATTTACTTAATGCGGAAAGTCAAATATTGTCATTCTCTGACCTGCAAGCAATGTATCAGTTGCAGCCGGTCCAGATTCAACACTATATTCAATCCTTGTCTCCCAAATCCATGCATACCAGGGTTTTTCACTCTTTGGATGCCTTATTTTTGTTTGACAGGTCGCGGCCTCCCTCCCTTTCCTTTTATTATAAAAATCTCAAAAAACTTATACGACAAGACCCATATGCAATACTTGTGGATAGATGGAACGGAGATGGGGTGTTTGTTCTTACTGTCCCTATCCTTAAGGCCTGCTTTACACGAGTGTCCCAATTAGCGGTAGGTATGTACTATCAGGAAATGCAGTACAACTTTTTACGAAGGGCATATGTGTCAGCTCATATTGCGTACCGTTCTCAAATTTCTTCCTCTGACTTGTGTGTTAAGTGTAAGCAAGCTACAGGCACGCTATCGCATTCTTTTTGGGCCTGCCCTCTATCAGATGATTCTGTGGTCATATTGCAAATTATATCAAAAATTTAATGGGGTTCTCTCTTCCCTTGTCCCTGTTCATTTTTCTGTTTGAACATTTTCCTATGCTGCTGATTAAAGGTGCTAGTTCCCATTTATTCATCATGAAAGTGGGCAAAAAAGTGAAATTGTTACATTGGAGGGATTCAGATGCCCCTTCTTATTGGGCCTGGCGGAACCATCTCCACCATATGATGTGCATGGATGATTTCAACGCTCGTTGCTCTCCTCTACAGCGCCGGAAGTTTTTGTCGATGTGGGATCTGTACGTCCAGGCCCTACTGCACAGATCCAGGAGTTTGATTCTCAATGACTGACTTACTAGTTCTTTTCCTGATCCAGACCTGGCCCAACTTGTATGAGGTGCCTAGGACACACAGTATGGACTTATGGGTGGCTGTTCTGGTTCGTATAATGGGGGGGGAGAAAGGAGGGGGGAGGGGTTGAGATAACCTATATCTTTTTTCATTCTCTTTGTCACTTGTCCCATGGTGTTAAGTGTACCAACATCACTGGGCTGTTGATATTTTGTAAGCTTTATTCAAATAATAAAAATGTTTCAAATTGATTTCTCATTGGCCTATCATCCCCAATCTAATTGGCAAACTGAGAAGGTTAATCAAATCTTAGAGAACTTTCTAAAAGCCTACGTATCAGCTAGCCAGGATGACTGGGTGCAACTGCTCCCATGGGCCGAGCTTTGTTATAAAAGTCGAGTCAATTAATCTTCTGGGTCCTCACCATTTTCTTTTTGTATAAACAGTTTTATTGGTGTTATGCATAAACATACATGTGAAATAAAGAGTTTTAACAACTTAACAAAAAAAAAAAATAGATAAAATAAAGAAAAAGGTTCTATCTACTTAATTTCCTCTTACCATTTTTCATTTAAGGTTATATGATTTTAATTCCCTATCATAATCTGTGCATTACTAAGCAAGGTAAACATTATTTACATTTCAACTTTCTGATTCCAGGGAATGAATTCAAAGTAATACTTAGTTTTCTATTAACACATAGTGTTGATACAGTTTAAAGTAATTCATCATATATTAATGCATTTCTAAATATTTGTTCCATATTTTCTTAATGTAATTTAGACAAATATTCATATTAATTCCATATTTTACAGTAGTTTCTTTTGTATTGATTTGCACTCTTTAGAATGTATAAAGGCATTTGAAATGTGTGTGGCATATGTGTGCTATAGATGAGCAACAGTGAAATTTTACATAAATTTGGCTAAAAAATTGTTTGCAATTGGTTGCCAATTATAACATATGTAAAATATTTTGTGTGCTTAAAAATGGTTTATTGAATTATGGATGTGAAGAATTTGTTAGCATGTCCCTTTTCCTAGATACTGCATTTTGACAGCCCTTTATAAGTAATTATTGGGTAGCCAGGTGCTTCCCAGTACTAATTTACAAAACATAGCTAAAAATGATTTTCATCGAGCTAGCACCGCAACTAAGAGCTCCCTGGGGCTGGTGTGCTGTCGATCACAGCCTTAGCTGGCCTGACTCCCAGTATCACATGTCTGCTTCTTCTGTCTCTCCACTGTGTTTTCCTTAGAATAGGAGGAAAGAAGGAGCTGATGAACAACACAAAACCAGAGCCAAAGTAAAATCGCAGTGTGTTAATAGAGAATATCAGACATTTGAGAATATCCATTTGTCGCAGAAAATATAGGAATAATAAATCAATAGTAAGGTATCAGTAGTGACTATTAGTAGTTAACTATCCCAAAAATGAGATCATAAATGAAACAAAAATGATACTACTGATCAGAAATTTGTGGCATGATATTCGAACCCTACAGTATACAGTATTTGGTGCTCAGTTAAGTTTAGCTATTCATGTATTTGCTCTGATATGCCATGATGAGTATTCTGCTTTATTTTGTTTTTGGCTCGTGAGAGAATTAATCAACTTTTATCAAAGGTACAGAAACATATCCAATTCTATGGTAATACAACCTGCATCCGTTCTAAATATTTATAATCTGAATACTGTAGTGAATACCCTGACTGTAGAAATACTGTTTCTTAATACGCATGGATAGAGAATATTAGACTGCTTGTTTATGGTACCTTTTACTCAAAGTACTTTAAGAAATAAAGTCCATGACATGAAGAAAAATGAGAAATTAAAACCTGACACCACATGTTGTGAATCAGAGATCAGATTTTATTCTTTGGACATAGCAAGTGAGGAAGCAGAGCATTAGGATAGTTTCAAAATTGAAATGTGATCAAGTTGAAATAATAGAAATGGGATATTGCTATGCAAATAACTGTAATGACAGGAAAAAATAAGGTTTTGAGAACAAAGGTAATGTGCAGGAGTGTACATATAGTGATCTTAGAACTGAGATTTACAGGAACATAACAGGATTACATACTAGAAGATGAAATCAGTAAAACTGATGAGGTTGGGTGTGTCTAAATCTGGATTGACAGTGAAAAAAAAGAAAAGTCTAGCGTATATGTTCAGAATAAGGGTCGGGGGGGGCAGAGGGAAGAGGCAGAAAGGTTAACTACAGTAATATTGTTGCAGAAATCAATTTTGCTGAGGACCAAAGTGTGAATTGGTAGTTTGGCAGAGAATATTGGTAGGAAAGGATGATGTGAAAAATGCTGAGTAGATGGTTCAGTACACTTTTTCCTAACTGATATGTGGGTGGAAACTGAAAAAGATCAGTTAAAATGACACCAAGGTTTTTTGCAGAGGAAAAGGTTAAGGTATTACTAGAATTGGAAATGGGAAGTGAAGGAGTGATATAGGAAGTACAGTATAGAGCAGGAAAATAAGCTTAGTCTTCTCCATGTTAACTTTGAGGTAGTGATAGGACGTCCCAAAATAGCAGGAGCCAATGCAGGAAATATAATAGCTATGTGTATGCAAAGATTCAAGAACATATATTCCTGGGGCACTCTAACCCTGCAAGTGGAGAGATCAATTTAGTAATCCCAGATACTTTGAAATAAACCAGGATGGCACACAAGAAATACCCAAAACAGGGGGAAAAGATATGATCATTTCTATTGCTAAACGCAAAGACTAGATCTAGCAAAGTGAAAAAAAAAAACAAAACAGGAGTAAGTGAGAGAAAGTAAATGCTGAGGTACAATGCAGCAGGCGAGTTAGTATCTTGTGGAATGACCTGTATCTCATGGCTAAGTGTTGAAGAGCAGATGAACAAGTACATATTAATGCATGTGACTTTATTAACATCAGAACTGCAGTACTTCCATGATGCATAGTGAGGGAGAGAAGTAGAACGAGGTGACATGATAGGTAAGGTTGGCAGTTGGCACAAAATGTAGGGTTTGAGTTGCATGAGTTGGAATGGTGATTAGAAAATGGGCAAGAGAAGTAAAAAGAATGGTAGCTGGAGACAAAATGAAGAATCACAATGGCTAAAAACTGTATGTAGGAGAAACAGAACAAGGAGAAGAAGGTATTAGGGGAAAAGATAAAAATGAGTAGAAGGTCTTTCCAAGAAGGTCTGGTAAGAAGCAAGAATATAGGATGATTTTCTCAATATGCTGAAAAATGAACCAAAACGGGGTCAAGAAGGGAAGAAGCACACGCACTAAAGTGGCAAGGAAATGCCGTACAAGTGCTAGAGGTAAGGCACAAAAAGTGTTACAATGGGTCAGTGAGTGCTAACACAAACCATCTAAGGAACTTAAAGAAAATGAAGGACTTGGTGAATATGAGTAGAAGAGGTATAAAGGTTAAACGTGCACAGCAGAGATGACAAAAATTAATTTTGGATATTTTAGACTTTTCCAGGGTCAGATAAGGAATCTCTATTGTAGATTGTGATGTTGGATTTTTATATGGAAACAGAATGCAATATGTTCAGGTGAAGGTACTGGATAAAAAGCTTGTTGCGAGGGAACAGCAACCAGATGTCTCCATTCATTGCCAGCAGCAGTTGAAAAGTCTCAGGCAGACTTGGATGAAAAGTGTTCAACAATTGTCACTGGTGAGAAGGAAGGACTAGCAGAAGTTAGTAAAGAAGCCAGAAGAGATTTAGGCATCATTGCAGAGGATACTGGGAATGGTAGTCCTGTAGATAATCCTGTTCAGATGCAGACTTTGCTCAGAGTCTAGGAAAATAATAATTTATAATTTTTTTGCTTGATAGCTTCCTCCTGCTCCTATGTGCTTCTCTCTGTGAAAACCTGCCCTAACTGGGGTAATGGTGCCATGAGTCCTAATAGATTTACCCTATTAATTATTTCATTTCCCCTTTCTCATGTAATGGAGCCACTGTAGCAAGAGTCATGGTTCATGTGCTATTAACCGCTGGGAAACCCTTCTGCACCATCTCCAGTGATTCAAAGAGTTGGAGCTAGGCCAAGAAGTAAACCTAGGGCTCCCTTCCTCCGGCCCCTTTACCTCTTTGTGGCCTAGCTGTATGGGGCACCTCCAGGGCTATTGTGACTTCTGTCATGAGCAGATAAGTTGCCTTCAGCCAACCTAAGCAACAATGCAGAGAGGCCCTTGTTGGCTTTTCCCAGTAGCTGGGAGAGAGTTATCTACAGTTATGGTACTCAGAGGCATCATTAGCACTGGACACTTGAGGCCCATTCCCAGAATCTCTTCCCTGGTGCCCTGAGTCTTTGGCCACTGGTGGAGTCAAAGAAGAGGCCTTTTTGGGGCAGTCAGCATTTCCACTTCTTCTGGTAGCTAAAGAACAGGTGCAGCAGGGCTGCAGGCATTTCCACTGCAGCTGGTGGCCAAGAAAAGAGGCCCTGTGGGGCCACTGGTGTTTCCTGGTAGTCAGCAGCCAAGAATGAGGCCCTTTGGGACCACCTGCATTTCCCTTGCATCTGACATCCAAGGGAGAAGCCCAGAGTGAGCTTGTGTGACAGCTTGTGCTTTTGTGTGAGAGTGTGAGAAAGAGAGAGCCAAGGTATATATGTGTGAGAGAGAAAGAGAGAGCATGTGTTTGTGTGGGAGTGAGAGAACAAGAGAACTTGTGTATGTGTGTTTTGTGAGTGAAAGGGAGAGCCTATGGGTGTGTGTTTGTGAGAGAAAGCCTGTATATGTGTGTGTTTAAGTGACAGTGTAAGAGAGTCTCTGTGTGAGTTTATTTATAAAATGTATAGCCCACTGATCCACAGACCTCAGCGAGTTACAATAAACATATATAATAGACATATATAATACAACAATTACAGGTAAAATTAAAATCAACATCACAAATAAAGCAAAAAAATAAAACATAAAAGCCTTTTCATTTAACCTGAAATGTCACATCCTTGCTTTATTGCAGGAGCTAGGGAGGAAAAGCCAGTAGAAACAGGTGGGTTTTCAAAAATTTCTTGAAATGTAATAGATCGTAGTACATAACATACGAAGTTTGAAAAAACAGTTATGAAGAAGAAACTGAGTTTGTAAACATAGAGAAAGAGCTGAATCCCTAAGACCCAGGCTTCAAATTTAATTAGGATATTAACATCTTTAATGGTTTAACATGAAGGGACACCCTGAATTTGAGTATGAGAGAAACACAATCTCAGGTTTTTTAAGGTTCAATACAAGGCTGTTGCAAGACAGCCATTCATTGATTTTTGAGAAACAATATTCCAGTTTTCCAAATGCTGCAATTATAGTGGACTTTATAGGAAAGAAAAATTGTAGATCATCAGCATAGAATTTGAAAGCGATACCTAACTGTGAGAGAATTTGACTTAGAAGAAGGTAAGTTAAATAAAGTAGGAGAAAGCAAAGAACCTTGGGGAATACCCTTTGTTAAAGCCCTAAGAGAGGAAGCCTATGTGAGTGAGAGAAAGAGAGCTTGTTTGTGTGAAAGAGAGAACCTGTGTTTTGTATGGGACAGAGAGAACCTGTGTGTGTGTGTGTGAGAGAGAGAGAGAGTCTGTGTATGTATAACCTGCTGAAGGAAAGGCAGGCAGGTAACCAAGCTGCAGAGTGGGTGCCTGGATACATGAAATAGATGGCCAGAGCTTGAAAAGTAATGTACAGTGCACAGGCACAGTTATGCATGAGCTCACCAGATGTAATAAAGAGCTTAGCTCATCAGCACAAGAAGAACCTTCACTGGCTCAGCCCCAGCCCTCTGGAGTTCACGACCACTGGACATCGGATGTGCTTCAGACCTTCTAACCTTCAGAAAAAAAAACTGAAAACTTGGCTATTCATTAACAGGTGGATTTTAAAAGCATTGCTCGGTCAAAAACGGCCCCATACACGCGTATGTGGGTCGCGTGCAAGCAACATGAATTTTAAGAAGCCGGGAAGTACGCGCGAACTTACCTGTGTGTGCATCAAGAATAAGGAGGCAGAAAAGGAGTGGGGCATGGACAAAGTGGTACATGCGTAACCCCTGAATTTTGCAAGGCTGACCATGGCAATGCGTGCCATGTTACCTGCGTAACTTTACTACTGGCTCTGATGAGGTGCAAGTCTGAAGATTTTGGGCCAGAAGATTTCTGAACACTGGAGAGAGAGAGAGTTGAGCCTCTTTTAAAGAGACAATCTGACGCTCTATATCTCTCTCATTATATGAGGGGCAATTTCAACTCAGGGTGGGTTTTGGGGGGTGGTGGTATTACATTGGTCTGCCTATGAAGCAATGGTCTGTAGACCCTTGTAATGCTGCCCCCCCCTCCAAAACCCAACTGAGTGGAAAAAGTGCCCCTCTTATAGTGGGAGATATATAACGTGCCCCCTCCCCGGGCACTTGTGAGTACACGTGTAAAGGCTCCAACACATACATGCGTAGTGATATTTTAAATGGTACACTTGTATTTGCCCGCATGATATAAAATTGAGCATATTTTTGCTCATTTACCCAATATGTGCTTCTGTGGGTTCACACTCACTCCTTTTAAAATTTACTTGTTAGGCCTTTGGCCCCTAGAAAGCTGTGTCATCCTTAATATGCCCGACCCTCTTCCTGTGTACATGCTGCTACTGACAGCTACTGCTCTGTCTGATTAAGTTATTCTGGTAATCTGGAATTTCCTTCTATGTAGATGCTATATATGCTGTTCAGTTAAGTGCTGCTGCTGCAGCAACTGTTCTGTTCAATTAAGCTATTCTGGAATCTGGACTATCTTACTATGTATTTATTTTATTTTATTTAAAAGTACTTGTGAGGGAGTATACAAAAGACTCCCTCAAATCACTTTAAAACACATGCTAAAGCCATCTGCCCCAGTCCATCTTAAGCCATGGTCCTGCAAAGGATTCTGGGTCCCAGTATAAAGGGTCAGTATAAAGGATCAGGGTCCAGAAGGGTTAGAGAGGCCCTGGGGAGCTGCTTTAACCCCATGGTATGCCTGTATGGAGTAACTGCTTTGGATGTTTAAAGCAAGGTGAACTACTGTTTTGTTGCACTGTTTCTTTGAAGTCCTGTAAATAAATCTTTGTTCTAACCAGACCAACCAAGTCTTGCTGTCTTCCTTGGCTGTTCCAGACGCCGCAGCCGGCTCAAAATGCTATGGTTGCAGTGGGATAGGTGGCCTAAAGAGGGGAACCACAGGAACTGACCCTCACAGAGGTTTGTTTGTTTTTTTCCCTGTGTCCTGGTTGCCCAAAGGCTCTACAAACAGGCTAAGGGGATAGCCTGCCTGGAATAGATAGAGATCAAGAAGTGAGTCAGGGCTGGACAGGCCAGCAGGATTTTTTTCTCTCTTCCCACTCTCCTTTCCCTGAAGAGTCACCTGCCTAGCACTCCCCCTCCCCCAGAATGCAGGCAAATATGGAGCAAATAATACAGGTCCTGGCTACCAGGCAGCAACAGCTGCAAAATGCTTTAGAAGTCCAGATCAATCAGCAGCAGGTGCTGCAGGAGCAAGTGGCTCAGTAAAAATTGGCAGTGCAAACAGCAGTGATGAAACTACCTTCCTAGGCCACAGCCTTACTGAAAATAACTCCTGGAGAAGACCCTGACAGCTTCTTAAAGAATTTTCAGCGAACTGTTAGACTGAACAGTTGGCTGAAGGACAGGTGAACTGCCTATCTAGGTAACTCATTAATTGGAGACTGTGAAGCAGTTTTCCAGACCACGACCCCCGATGACACTGCCATATACCAGGAAGTGAAGACTGCCATTCTTCAGAGAGCTGGGCTCAGAGACCTATTGTCAATGCTTCCAGAGCGGGTTCTTTCAGCCTGGGGAGAATCCAAGAAATCTTTTCCATAGGCTTCGGAATGTAGCCTGTAAGTGGCTCTGCTCAGAGGGGAAGACTGTCATGGAGGTTGCCAAAACAGTTCTCTTGGAGCAATTCCTAGATAGCCTCGGAAGGCCCATGCGGCAGTGGGTCTGCGATCAACGGAATGTGACACTAGAGAAGGCCTTAGAAATGGCCAAAGTCTACTGCCAGGTTCATTCTATACCAGAGATACCATGCCTTCCAGAGGAGTTATGGGATGGGCTTAGAGGCCAATGAGACCCTAATAATCGGAGGCACCGGCTTCCAGAAGAACCAGCCAAAATGTGGCTCGTTACTTCGGTGCCCAACTTGGGGAGGCCCCCATGCATTGCTTGTGGAAAAAGAAGCCATTTCGCCCAGGACCATTCTTACCGTGAAGAAGCATCTATGGACCTTAATGCTATGACTCCGCATTATTGTCATTTTGCGGACATTCCCATGCAAGAGGCTGGCTCCTTCATACTTTCTACTAGGTCCTGGTAGATTCAGGGAGCGTGAAGACTCTCAATTGACATGAGCTGGTGAAACGTTTCCAAATCAACTATGATAAGGTGGTGGTGATGCCCTGCATACATGATGACCATAGACAATATCCAGTTTGCCAACTGCAGTTAGACATTCATCAGCCAAGACAAAAAAAAAATAGAAGTGGGGGTTCTTCCATGGCTCCTCTATCCTGTCCTAATTGAGCAAGAGTGTCTGAACGTTAACAATCTCTGGACCCTGCTCACGATAGGGACACCCATCACCATCAATGAGGACCTTTCAGTCCCCAAACTCTTCCCTATAGAGGACTTGGACTTGTTTCCTAAATTCTCAAAAATACCAAAATCCCGGAGACAATGGAGACAGGACAAGTATAGTTTTGCAGCTCACCAAGAGACAGAGGGGGAGGCTACCTCTGAGTTAAGAGGAAGAACCGCTCCCCCCCTCCCTCCCCCACCCAGTTTGAATTTTATGCCTGACTCCTTTAACTGAGAATGGGAGGGAAAGTCGGAGGGCTTCAAACATACACACAGCGGGAGGCAAATCCTTTTAAGTGGGCACAAAAGCAGCTATAGAGGCTGGACGGTAAGCCAGTTCCAGGAGCTCCGGCAACCCAACCTGCTTCCCCATATTTCATAATGAAAAGAGACTTGCTATACAGAGTTATCAAGGGGACTGTGTGGATGGGGGAACTGATAGAGCAACCTCTAGTCCCCAAGGGCCACTGCCAAAAAGTCATGCAACTAGTGCATAGTCACCTGCTAAGGGGAGTCGTTTGGGAGAGGAGAAGACCAGAGAGAAAATATTGGCCCAGTTTTATTTGCTGGGGTTCTAGAAATAGGTCCATTGATTTTGTCAGGCCTGCCCTACTTGCCAACTCACTGTCAGTGTTAGGGTGGCACCTCACATTCCCATGTCCATAATCGAAACCCCTTTTGAGAGGGTGGCCATGGACCTTGTGAGGCCTTTAGAAAGAAAAACTTGAGGTAATAAGTATATTCTCATGATCCTAGATTATGCTACAAGATAATACTACCCCTGAGAACTATGAAAACTCTTACCGGTGGCGATTGCCCTATTGAAAGTTTTCTCTCAGCTGGTGCTTGCTAAAGAGGTCCTGACAGATCAAGGAATCCTGTTTGTTTCTAAAGTAATAAAGCAACTCTGTCGTCTGCTTAAGGTGAAAACTCTATGTACATCAGTGTACCATCCACATTCTGACAGCCTCGTGGAGCACTTCAGTCAGACAGTTAAGCAAATGTTACAAAACTTCATAGATGAAAATGCAAAAATTGGGACTTGTTACTGCAATCCGCAAAGTGCCCCAGAGCTTGATAGGCTTTTTGCCTTTCGAGTTATTATACAGTATAAGACAGAGGCAAATTAGATGTGGCTCAAGAGACACGGGAGGATGAAGGAAACCCCAGACAGAATCTCTGTGGATCCCTAAAGGGCTAGAGGATGGAAATGAGGAAAAGAGTGCATGGGGGTAACTTATTGGTGTGGAGGTTACTACCCTTAACCAATAAGCCTTCATACTGTTGATGCAACTCCATTATTGCTCTCTGCTTTAACAGCAGGGGGAAAAGGGGAATTAGTTTCAGACAGCAACCAATGACGACAGTGAATTTTATGGTCTGGGAAAACAAGCATGGGAGGAACTTGATGATGCGGCTGTTATTATCCTTATGCTTGTAATGCAATGCCAACATTGCTCTCTGCTTCAGCGGAAAGAGGTAACGGGGAATTGAACTCAGACAGCAACCAGCAAGGGCCCTGACTTTGACATTTTGGGAAACTAAATATGGGGGTGACTTGAATGGTGCAGCAGATACTACCATTATGGGGGAGACCTGTACAGCGCAGCTGATGCTACCATAAACTTGCTGGGCAGACTGGATGGACCGTTTGATCCTTTTCTGCTGTCATTTCTGTGTTTTTATGAGCTACTGTTTTGTTTTGATCCTGACCAGAATAGTCAAGTCTTGCTATCTTCCTTGGCTGTTCCAGATGTTATGGCCCGCCCAAAATGCCACAGTGCTTATATACTGCTTTTTTGAAAATACAGTACTAAGCAATGTGCAAAACATGCATGATAATGCAAGGCATAGTTCACAATAAAATTCCACATAAAATGACATTAAAATAAGGCAAAGTTAATAATGATGGGACTAGCTCAAGAGAAAATACTGAGCCTTTATCATTTTCCTAAAAAGCTTGATATTTATAATATGCCACATTTCACAAGGTGACTCATTCACAGGCTAGGGCCGATAATAGAAAGGTCCCTGTTACAGGTTATCTGAAAGTGGGCTGTTTTAATAGTGAGTACCTGCAAAAGGCACTAGTCAGCAGATCTTAGGGCTCTGGTAGGAATATATCTGATAAGCACTACTGTTGAATTGTTTTTTGCATCTTTACTCTGTTTTTCTGTATCTCTTGCATTGCTCACTAGTTAAGCCTTTAGCAGTTGTGTTGATTGGTTATTCTGTAAAATGCTCTGATCTCATTTGTTGGAAAAGCAGTTAATAAATAAACACTGATGATCATGCTGCTGTTGATGATGAGCTATACTTGTTATAACCTAATGGAAACCTAAAAAGAGGCCCTTCTTGGCAACCTGCAGAAAGTCAAGAAACCAGTATAGCTGCCAAGGCAGAAATTGTGCACATCTTTGGCCATTTTCTGGGACTTCAATGGAATACACAAAACCCACCCATGTATAACCGGGTCACCCAGATACTGGGTGTGTATCATCCACTCTAAAACATATTGGGTAGTCATATGATAGCCGCTGCTTGCAGAAAACGTAGCTGAGATAGTGAAGTAGTATACATGAGGAGAACTGGCACCGAGTAAGGCCAGCAGATCCCCTGTCTCAGGAAGATATCGCCATTCCCACTGGGAGTTTGCTACCATGCATCCACCACCCTCCCAGTAAAGGAGTAGCTCTGCCGAGTCCATCCACTTTCATCCTTGTCCCATGTCCTCTTATTCTAGAACTTTCTTTCTATTGGAAGAGGCTTGCCTCCCATGATTTAATGGAACATAGTCAACATGGATTTACCCAAGGGAAGTCTTGCCTAACAAATCTGCTTCATTTTTTTGAAGGGGTTAATAAACATGTGGATAAAGAGGAACCGGTAGATGTAGTGTATTTGGATTTTCAGAAGGCATTTGACAAAGTCCCTCATGAGAGGCTTCTACGAAAACTAAAAAGTCATGGAATAGGAGGCGATGTCCTTTCGTGGATTACAAGCTGGTTAAAAGACAGGAAACAGAGAGTAGGATTAAATGGTCAGTTTTCTCAGTGGAAAAGGGTAAACAGTGGAGTACCTCAGGGATCTGTACTTGGACCGGTGCTTTTCAATATATATATAAATGATATGGAAAGGAATACGACGAGTGAGGTTATCAAATTTGCAGATGATACAAAATTATTGAGAGTAGTTAAATCACAAGCAGACTATGATACATTGCAGGAGGACCTTGCAAGACTTGAAGACTGGGCATCCAAATGGCAGATGAAATTTAATGTGGACAAGTGCAAGGTGTTGCATATAGGGAAAAATAACCGTTGCTGTAGTTATACGATGTTAGGTTCCATATTAGGAGCTACCACCCAGGAAAAAGATCTAGGCATCATAGTGGATAATACTTTAAAATCGTCAGCTCAGTGTGCTGCAGCAGTCAAAAAAGAAAATAGAATGTTAGGAATTATTAGGAAGGGAATGGTTAATAGAACGGAAAATGTCATAATGCCTCTATATCGCTCCATGGTGAGACCACACCTTGAATACTGTGTACAATTCTGGTTGCCGCATCTCAAAAAAGATATAGTTGCGATGGAGAAGGTACAGAGAAGGGCAACCAAAATGATAAAGGGGATGGAACAGCTTCCCTATGAGGAAAGGCTGAAGAGGGTTAGGGCTGTTCAGCTTGGAGAAGAGACGGCTGAGGAGGGATATGATAGAGGTCTTTAAGATCATGAGAGGTCTTGAACGAGTAGATGTGACTCGGTTATTTTCACTTTCGAATAATAGAAGGACTAGGGGGCATTCCATGAAGTTAGCAAGTAGCACATTTAAGACTAATCGGAGAAAATTCTTTTTCACTCAACGCACGATAAAGCTCTGGAATTTGTTTCCAGAGGATGTGGTTAGTGCAGTTAGTGTAGCTGGTTTCAAAAAAGGTTTGGATAAGTTCTTGGAGGAGAAGTCCATTAATGGCTATTAATCAATTTTACTTAGGGAATAGCCACTGCTATTAATTGCATCAGTAGCATGGGATCTTCTTAGTGTTTGGGTAATTGCCAGGTTCTTGTGGCCTGGTTTTGGCCTCTGTTAGAAACAGGATGCTGGTCGTGATGGACCCTTGGTCTGACCCAGCATGGCAATTTCTTATGTTCTTAGGAATGGAAACAAATGCAGCATGCATGCCTTTTCCAAATGGCCTCAGCTTTTTTTTTTTTTTTTTTTCAGCGTCAATACAAGTAATTGCCCAGAGTTAAAACCACCCAGAGGGAGTGGGGGCAGCTTGACCAGGTGGCCACATAACCCCAAGCAATAAACACTCAGTTGGATGGGGGAAGGGATTACAACCGGACCCTGATGGAGGGCCACTCCACAGCAGCCCACACACACACAACTCTGTCACCATGCAGCATCAGCCCAGTGCTCTTGGCCAGATGCCCAACTACAGAGGCCAAGACAGCCAAAAACTATCCCCTCCCTTTATTTCTTAAACATCTTTAACTCTACCCCCACCATGAGTCCATTGACTGCTACAGATCACAGCACTGGGGAAGAGAGGAAGAGGAACAGTGATAAATTCATCAGGCACATCCATGGTAACCTTGACCAGCGATAAAGCCCCCCTCACTTCTGTTACTAGTCTTTCTTGCGGGCCTCGACAAATCTGAGAAATTGGGGAGGAGGGGGTTCATGCCAACAGACTTAGGAACCCAATATTGACTCCCACCACAAGCCCAGCCATGCCCTTTGAGCTCACATCGACAGATCTGGCCTGATGCTGCATCCCGGCTCACTGGTCTCCATGTCCATGGGCCTGGCCAGGCATCTCAGGCCCCTGTGGCAGTAAAATCATAAAAGCCTTGCTGCACTTGATGCTATTTGATGTCTCCTCACATGCTCCCAGCAGCAGTGGATCGTTTGGCCACTTCTTAATTGAATTGCCACTCAGACGCCAGAGCAGTCTGCCAGCATTTATTTATTTATTTATTTATTTATTTATTTAAATTCTTTTAATATACCGATGTTCAAGACAAGTCTTATCGTACCGGTTTACAGTAGAACTAGGGGAAACCATTTAACTAAATGAGAGAAAGTTACAGTGAACAGGGAGTACAATTCGGGATATTTAAGCGAGAGAGAAAAAAGTTTAACAAAACGTACCTAATAGTAATGCAGGATAGTACAAATTCAATTGATTAGCATGGAGAGCTAAATTAACATTTAATATAAATAAGTAATTCGAGCATAACAGATTCCTTTAGATACTTGGCTGCGGAGGCATCATACTGGGGCGATGACCTGGGCCAGGAATGGGGCAGTGGCAGGGGAAGTGGTTATAGGTGAGGAGGAAAGGTAATGGGAGCGGAGTAGGCTACATTGCTAGTTGAGTAGTGTCTCATCAGGGGAATGCTTGTGAGAACAGCCAAGTTTTCAGTTTCTTTCTGAAGGAGAGATGGCATTGTTCCTGGCGTATATCTGGGGGTAATGAGTTCCATTGATGTGGTCCCGCGGTGGGCAGTGCTCGTTTTTGAATGGAGTTGTGAATGATGGCTTTGTTTGGGGGAGCCTGGAGGGAACCTTTATATGCGGATCTGATCGGTCTGGTGGAGGTATGGAGTTCGAGCGGGATTGTGAGTTGGAGTGAGGAATGATGATAGATGATTTTGTGGATGATGGTCAGTGACTTGAACAGTATTCTATAGTATTTGTCCAGCCTGGATCCCTTCATGTCTTCACTGGCTTTTTTTTTTTTTTTTTAACTTGCTCACCCCTCATGTATGCCATCGCTGCATGCACCACATTCAGCAGGCTGCATTCTTGCTCCAAGCACCTGTCCCCAGGTCGCCTGAGTCCAGGCTTATACCTGCCTCTACCCCACCACCCAACCAGTACCTGCATACAAAAAATGCAGAGAAATAAAGAATTGTGACTTTGAAAATTGACTTTAAGAGCATACTGGTTTGCAATAAACATACCGTTTGGAACAATCTGTGAAAATGGCCTTTGTAATCCACACAAATCTCCTAAATTTATAGGGGGCCGAATACTTTTGCAAGCCTCTGTATGTTGCCTACATAAAAAGCAGGCGCAAAATATATCCTGGAAAGTACCTGTGGAGATTTAAAAATGCCTGTTTTACTCACACAGTGAAGGGTAAAACTGGACAATAATCAGACCTCATTTTTATGCATGTTATCACACCTGATTATTGTCATCTAGGTTATTATAGATCTAGCTTAACGTTTGGCTCCTACATGCTCTGCACATTCTTTTTAAATCGATAGTTGTGTTCCAGTTAGACTGTCACTGAGGTAGGAACACACTTGAGGTTTTCCCGAGATCTATAATTAAGCATTCTGAGACAATTGCCTGTGATTCAAATTAGTTCCAGGCAAAACATGTGAAGTCTTAAAAATTGGTTCCAAATGAAATGGACTATTGCTTTGGGAAAACAAAAATAGGAATAAAATACTTTGTCACATTTTTTTTTCATCACAAACTGATGAACATTCTATTGTTTCTGAATTTATATAAACTTTTCATAACTTCGGGAGTCGAGATCTGTGCTTGCTCTTAACGTCCCTCCCAATAAAAACACAACACTTTCTTGGCTTTATACAAGGCCGCAGTTTATTAACATACCTGAACCCGAACAATATAAAGATCATGCTGACATGTCAGACAAAAACATTGGGTTTCCCCCTCCCCCTCCTTTATGCTCTAGCTCCCACCACGTCCCAGTGGTAAGCTAAGTACTTCCCTCGTTGTCTTACCTCGCCACATCCCAGCAAGGGTAAGACTTGGCCTTGAGCTTTAGCCCACTAGCTCATTCCGGCCTTCTCGTGCAGCAGCCTCCCCAGCTGCACGAGACTCGCCCCCCCTCCCCCGTGTCCTTTTAACATCCAATATATTAACACATTCAACTTGGGCTCGGGTTTCTGCCACAAACAAGAAGCTATGCTTCCTTGTTCCCCCTCTGCGGCCCCCTTATGTACCTCCAATTGCTGCCTCTAATCCTTCTTGCAAGGCATTGTTAAATAAGTCTATCCCCACATCTGGCAAGTGCACCCCATCTCCTCTAAAATATCCTTCCAAGATTTCCCAAGCCCAGCCGTGCCTAACCCAGAACCCGCCTTGCTGAACTACCCATCGCCCCATCTGCCCATTTATTTTTTTAACTCCTCTCTTCCAAATTGGCTCGTCCCTGCATTTAAAATGAACTATGTCAGACCACCCCAATTTAATCTCCAGCCATTCTTGCAAGAATCCCGTCCTATGTCATTCCCACCCAGATGCACCAATAACAGTTGGGGGACCCCAAATAAATTAACCTGCTCTTGCAAGAAGGATAACAGCCCATTCCATCTCATGCCCCTTCTTCCTTTCCAGCACATCCTCCAATTCTGCCTTTCCAATTGCAGATTCTCTCCTTCGGCCACTTTTTGGCCCTCTGCTCTACCGAATGAATGAGTGGCCCAAGACCCAAGCACACTCCTGTTTTTTATAACCATTATGAACTCTGCAAAAGAAAAGACCACAGTTAATATCAACTTCTCCCTCCTCCTATCCCTTATTTCCATACATAACTTCTGAAAGCCTTAGATTTCCACCTTCCAAGTGCTTTTATCTGTCCCTCAGCCATGCCGGTTTCCGCCGCTATGGTGGCTGCTCCTATATGAAAGGAATGCAAGGTGTAACAACTCACATCACTTCCCATCGCCTCTACTACCCTTTTTAATACCCTTGAGAATTGAAAACTCATCAGAGGCAAGCCATCCGTATGCACTAAGTAGGATCCCTGGACCTTAGGACGAACCCTCTCATACTCCTGCAAATTTCTTACAGGGCACACCAAGCTGTGACCTGCTCTGCCCAGTCTAATCCAACACCCTCTTCCTAATTGATCCGTCTTTGACTTTTTCAAATAGACCCTCGTGCTGTCGCTTTGATCCCACACCTGCTCCAACATCAGCCCTGCCCTACGTGCATTTACCTTAGAACTCACTACCAACTCATTGATTCTCAAGGCTCCAAAGACTGAAGGCCACTCTAAACAACGGAGCCTCGAAAGCCGACCCACACACTTGCTCTAAGTACCTTGCCATCCTTAACAAATCTGTATATCGGATGGGTCGTCTCCTATCCCCTTCCCAACCCCGCTCCTTTTGCCATCCATGCAAAATTCGCTTCACCCGAAAACTTAAAGCTGGATTCCTCCATCCCCTAAGCTTCTCAAAGAGGGCAAACCCTGCTAAATGCAACTTAACCGTGGATAACGAATAGTCCCTGGACGTAGCATAGTATGTAATCCACGACTGCTTCTTCCCCCACTGCTCCCCTGCTCCATACTTTAAACCTCAAAAATTCCATCATTGCCCTATGCCCAGCAATATATGCTGCCCAAGGGTTAGGTGCTACAGACCTTTTTAGTGTCCACTCTTCTTCTTTCCTAGCTCCGCTGCTCCCAGTTTGAATGCACTCCTGGTGCCAACGATCTGAAGACCTCCCACTTAAAACGAGAAAGGGCATCAGCTATAACATTTTCAACACCTGCAACATGCTTTGCGGTCACACTCACGTTCACCTCAAACAGAAGCCTACTAGTGCGCACAACAACACCGAAACCATCAAGCATTTTGCTGACAACCGATCGATTACCTGTACCACCCCCAGGTTATCACACCAGAAAACGACCTGCTTATTGCTAAGCTCCGTACCCCAAATTTCCAGAGCCACAACTAAGGGGAATAACTCTAGGAAGGTAATATTCTTTGTAATGCCCTCTGCCACCCAGTCCTCGTGCCATGGCTCGGCACACCATTTACCTTGAAAATAAACCCCAAACCCTGATGACCCTGCTGCATCGGAAAACAGTTCCAGTTCTCTATTTGTTACTTACCCATCCAGCATTATGCGTATACTGTTGAAATCCTCCAAAAATACCTCCCATACCTTCAATTAGTCCTTGATAGCCCGTGTTACCCTAATAAAGTGATGAGGCAATCTAACTCCGGCAGTAGCTGTAGATAGCCTCCTAATGAATGCCTTCCCCATTGGTATAACCCTACATGCGAACGTCAAAACCCCTATTAAGGACTGCATTTGTTTTGCAAAGTAATCTTTTTGGGCTCCCCCACTTCTCTAACTAAATTCCTTAACTTAAATACCTTATCTAGAGGCAATCTGGACTCCAATGCCTCAGTGTCTAATTCTATACCCAGAAAAGTTAACTTTGTAATTGGCCCTTCCATTTTGTCCTGTGCTATATGCATTCCCATCCTGCGCGCGACTTCCAGAAAATCTTCCAACTGCCTACTACACTGTTCCGACTTTTCGCTTCCTATAAAAAGGAAATCATCTAAATAATGCAGCATACTATATTCGCTCGTCTCATGTTCTGTCGCCCACTGTAAAAAAAAAGAACTGAAAGCCTCGAAATAAGCACAGGATATAGCACAACCCATTGGCAAACACCGGTCCACAAAAAACTTCCCTTCAAATGAAAACCCCAACAAAGTCAAACTGTCTGGGTGAATCGGAAGTAATCTAAAAGCTGACTCTGTGTCCACCTTAGCTAACAACACCCCTTTCCCAGCCTTTTTAACCAGTGCTAAAGCATATTCAAATGAACACTCGCTTCTGGGAATAAAATCATTAACAGACGCACCTTTAGGGTAAGACAAATTCAGAATCAGCCTGAAATTTCCCAGAACCTTTTTAAGAATAACTGCTAAAGGGGATAAATGCATCTTATTAAAAGGCAGATTGTTATATGGACAAGCTATGCTCCCAAACTCTATCTCTTCTTGCAATGTTTTAGCCACTACCTCCCTTAACTGTACTACTGACCTAGCATTTCTTACTCTACCCCCTTCCCCTGGACCCGTGTATGGAATTTGAAAACCTTCTGAAAAACCTCTAGCTAATAAATTTGCTGCCTTTTTGTTTGGATACGCTTTTAAACCCTGCAAAAGTTCTATTAGAACTATTGGAGATGCAGCTTTTTCTAACCTCACCTTATTGCTTGCCCCCCCCCCCCCCCCTCCTGCGGCACGCTTTGGCTCGAAGGGCACTTGACTGCTGGGTGCGCTCCATTACAGGCTGCGCAGGCATGCCTGAACTTGCAGTCAGGGAATGAACAGCTAGCTTTATTAAATCACCAGCACACATCTGCCCCACTCCTACTAGGTTTACCTGTTGCCCCCCCCCCCCCCCCCTTTTGCTGAGCTCCCGCCATACTTCTCACCCCTCCTCCACTACCCAAGCCCTTAGGGGCACCAACACCTTTATTTGTCATCTGGGTCAGCCACAAGTTAATGTCTTGTGTTCCCCACAACATATGCCTGTTGCCTTCCATTTTCTCTCTGAACCTCTCATTGTAGTTGAGCCAAGGCCAACCTTCATAATCTTTAAACACTCCCAAGATACTGTCAGCGTAAACCAACAACAACCCATACTGCTGAGGTTCGAAGTGCCCTACCACACTGGCCAGCCTCAGAAATCTTCTAGTCCAATTTAAAATATTTTTGGAAACTTTGGGACCTGTCTCCCTATCTTTTCCCTTTCTCTTACTCTTTTTCTTCTTCTTCTACCGCCCTCCCCTTCTACCTTCGAGCAATTTGAATATATTTACATATTTATGTTTCCTAATGCGCCTGCGCATTCTTCGCGGCACTTCCTCCGAAAGTTCTGTTAAGGAAGCTAAAGCTGGGTGCCCCATGTCATGCCTGGGACCTGGCCTCCTCTCTAATCCTGACTCACTAGAAGACGAGGATGATGAATCCTCCGAACTACTGTCTGACTCAGAATTTGATTTTTCATCCTTCTTTTTCTTCTTTCCTTTATCCTTCTTATGCTTAAAACATGTTTTTTCCTTTAACTCACCCACATTCTCTCCATAAAAGAGGACTTCCAGCTCTCTGCCGCCAACTTCCTCTCCCAGTCCTCCAGTCCATGCACGAAAAAGCTCTATCCCTCTAGGCTTCTTGCTGGGAAGTACCAGGAACTCAAAAATGAAATTTCAGACCTATTAGTAAAAATTTGTAACCTATCATTAAAATCATCCATTGTACCTGAAGACTGGAGGATAGCTAATATAACTCCAATATTTAAAAAGGGCTCCAGGGGTGATCTGAGAAACTACAGACCAATTAGCCAGACTTCAGTGCCAGGAAAAATAGTGGAAAATGTTCTAAACATCAAAATCACAGAACATATAGAAAGACATGGTTTAATGGAACAAAGTCAGCATGGCTTTACCCAAGGCAAGTCTTGCCTCACAAATCTTCAGGAGTTAATAAACGTGTGGATAAAAGTGAACTGGTAGATGTAGTGTACTTGGATTTTCAGAAGATGTTTGACAAAGTTCCTCAAGAGACTTCTAGGAAAAATAAAAAGTCATGGGATAGTTGGCGATGTCCTTTTGTGGATTACAAACTGGCTAAAAGACAGGAAACAGAGAGTAGGATTAAATGGACAAGTTTTTCAGTGGAAGGGAGTGGGCAGTGGAGTGCCTCAGGGATCTGTATTGAGACCCTTACTTTTCAATATATTTATAAATGGTCTGGAAAGGAATACGAGTGAGGTAATCAAATTTGCAGATGATACAAAATTGTTTAGAGTAGTTAAATCACAAGCAGATTGTGATAAATTGCAGGAAGACATTGTGAGACTGGAAAATTGGGCATCAAAATGGCAGATGAAATTTAATGTGGATATGTGCAAGGTGATGCATATAGGGAAAAAAAACCGCATGCTATAGTTACACAATTTTAGGTTCCATATTAGGAGCTACCACCCAAGAAAGAGATCTAGGCGTCATAGTGGATAACACATTGAAATCGTCAGTTCAGTGTGCTGCGGCAGTCAAAAAAAGCAAACAGAATGTTGGGAATTATTAGAAAGGGAATGGTGAATAAAATGGAAAATGTCATAATGCCTCTGTATTGCTCCATGGTGAGACTGCACCTTGAATACTGTGTACAATTCTGGTCGCCGCATCTCAAAAAAGATATAATTGCGATGCAGAAGGTACAGAGAAGGGCAACCAAAATAAGGGGAATGGAACAGCTCCCCTATGAGGAAAGACTAAAGAGGTAAGTACTTTTCAGCTTGGAGAAGAGACAGCTGAAGGGGGGAGATGATAGAGGTGTTTAAAATCATGAGAGGTCTAGAACGGGTAGATGTGAATCGGTTATTTACTCTTTCAGATAATAGAAAGACTAGTGGGCACTCCATCAAGTTAGTATGTGGCACATTTAAAACTAATCGGAGAAAGTTCTTTTTCACTCAACGCACAATTAATCTCTGGAATTTGTTGCCAGAGGATGTGGTTAGGGCAGTTAGTATAGCTGTGTTTAAAAAAGGATTGGATACGTTCTTGGAGGAGAAGTCCATTACCTGCTATTAATTAAGTTGACTTAGAAAATAGCCACTGCTATTACTAGCAACAGTAGCATGGAATAGACTTAGTTTTTGGGTACTTGCCAGGTTCTTATGGCCTGGATTGGCCACTGTTGGAAACAGGATGCTGGGCTTGATGGACCCTTGCTCTGACCCAGCATGGCATGTTCTTATGTTCTTATCTGCCAGCAGAACGGCCCGTACCTCTAACATCAGTTATCCCTGACCTGTCCTCTCCCCAGTACTTGGATAATGCCCTCCTTACCTGCATCATACCCGCCCTATTGCCCAACCCAAGCCGCCAATCCATCGAATGCTTAGGAGGGGCTCCAGTTCTTCCAGCTCATCTTCCACCTCAACCCTGTGCTCTCTACCCCTTTTACCTGATGCACCTCCCCATTGTTCGCACAGATCAGTGGAAAAACTTGGCCACTCTGAGCCTGTATCTCTTCCAATGCTTGGACCAGCAGACCTTCCCCTTGCCGGCCTACCTACTGCTTTTACGCTGCACACTTGCGCTACCAATAGTACCCAGCCCCCCAGCCACAAAATGCATCCTCCAAAGTGGCAACTTGCTGCTTCTTACCAATCTGAGAAACCTTACTGTAGCCTTTCTCTAAATGCATCCCATATTCTGTACCATGAACTTCCTCCTGCACCTGGAAGCTAACTCGTCTACCCCTGGCCTGGGCACCTTTCACTTGCTTTGCCCGATGCTGAGTCGTTACCTTCCTATTGCTCCTCCCCTTGGCAGAAGGGAGCCCAGAACCGTCGACTCCCTTTTCCATAACCTCCCCTCTCTTATCCTTTCCAAAAGGAGTCTCCAGACCTGCTGCGGGGGGGCGGGGGGGGGGGTGAAATATTGAACAAATCCCCTGAGACTAGTAATGATATTTCTGGGACGTCGATGTCCTCAGAACTATAAATCTGAGACGGGGAAGGGGTAGGTTCCGCTTCCGGCCCGCTCTCACCCGAGGCAGAATAAGGGGAATGGGGGGAGGGGGGAAACTGCAGGGGCACTGAGAATACTGGACTTGGCTGCATGGTCGTCTCCATGGATTCTTGGAGCCTCCCCGTGGCCGATGTTCTCCTGCTCCCCGCTCTCTGCTGACCGTCACCTGCCTGCTGGACACTCCTCTCTCTGCCCTTCCTATTCATCGCAGCCACTGCTAAATCACTATCCCCACAGTAAACCTGAAATACTTGGAAGGAATACTCTCTGTGGTAAAGTTAAAAAAAAAATTATTTTTTTTACACCCGGACCAGCTTAACTAGCACGGGAGACACTGATTAACTGCCCCAGACACTCAATTTAGGATTTTAAATCAACTGGGGCTGACAAGAAAAGCCAAAAATCCTGTGCAGCCGCTCCAATCACTGCCTGCTCCGATTCCCAAGCAAGCACCACGGCATCAGCCAATTCTTGCCTGCTCCCACCAATAGCGCCACCTCAATTCAAATCGCTAGCGCTGCACTATTGGTTCTCCTCTCTTTCCATCACCCCCTTTGTGACAACCCCCATTCCCAGCGGACTTCTCCGCCGCATGACTCTCCCCCGCATTATAGCTTGCGGCATGGGACCAGCCCGTGCTGCCGCTCATTTGTGATTTAACATGATTTCTTACTGAAGCTTAATCCTGACAGCATTGCATTTTCTTGCTTTGGTGTTTTCTCTTTTCACTTAAGAATGTTTTCATGCTGAATTTTAACATACTGAATCATTTAAGGTAGACTCTCATTTATCTTAGTTCTGTTCTGTGTATGTGTGTGAGGAAGGAAATTTTCATTTTTTCATGTCATGTTTGAAATGCATTTCATTTTATTCAGCCTTATTTCTCTTTGTAATGCTGAAATTTTTCTGTAGCAGAAGACTGATTTCAGCCATATAATATTCAATATTTGTGTTTTATTGAAAGTTTATAGAGCAGTTGATTACAAACTGCAGACTAGAATACAGAGAAACAAAAAATGAGCCAGAAAGTGGGTTTGTTTATCCTGTCACAAGTCAGTACTGCGTTGTCTGAATCGAGCACCAGATGAATTATTCAAAACACACTTTATGTAGTAGTATTGATGATGCCAGGATCAGATGGACACATTGTGGTGTTGCAAGCTTTCTGGCAGAACATTATAATTGCCAAAGACATGCAATGACATCTGCACTTTGAGAATTATGCAGATTTTGTGTACTTAATATAATGGAAGATATGGATAACAGTGACCTGAATCCAAGTAGATACTCATTATATTTGCAGTGGCAATGGCAATTAATCCTCTCCTTCCTCTCCCAGCCCCAAATCCAATACTTGCCTTTCTACTACAGACCACATCCTTACTCCATGATTAACTATACAGATTCATTAATGTAAAATAGTTAGACAGCTCTGATAGTACCAGAGTTGGTAAACATTTTCTTGTAATCTGAAGTTTATCTTGAAAATGTGTACAAACCCAGACAATAAGTTCCACGATTTCTTTCCTCAGTCTTTTTCATCAGTTTATTATGATCATTATTTCTTTACTTAATATTAAACAATACTCTTACATTCATCATGCAAACATTTTCCACCAGTGCAGTGTATAATGTATGGTATAATGATATAACAGACGCAACAACCAAAAGGTCCAGATTATGAGACACAATTCCAAAAAAGCAATAGTCAATAATTCACCTTGCATTTTGATTTTAAAATCAATGAAAAGTGTAATCAGCTGTATCACAAATTGCCATACTGGATCTACTAATCTCAAATGTGTGGAATCATAACAAAGAAGTTATGGATTTTGAAGTAATAAGCTGATAACGCTATTCTCCTTTGTACAGAATGAGGAAGTTATTGTTTTGAGTGTATTTGTATAGTGCTTTAAATATAGAGCACTTTCAGAGGACTAGATAGGGGTTTAAATACATAGGTATCTGGATTTCCAGAAATTACTCCAGTTTATTAAAGACTATTTTGATCCCATTGTTAAAAAGATAAAGAATGATCAGAAGAAGTGGTCTTTGCTGCCCATTTTTTTGATGGGTAGAGTGAATTTGGTAAAGATGGCTATACCTACCTAGATTGGTTTATCCTTTCATGCATTTTCTTTGCAATGTCCCAATATTAACATTGTATGCTTTGAGAAGTGCAGTAGTTAATTTTATGTGGAAAGGAAAGACTCCTAGGATTAAATATGATCATTGGTTAATCCAAGAGGTGTGGGTGGGTTGGGCCTTCCTAATCTACAATGGTATTATTGGATTTATGGATTAACCTGTTTGCAGGAATGGTGGGAGTCGATACAGAGCAATCTTGGGTTGCTCTGGAAGAAGGTTCTACTTGGGAGTATTGTCTGGCTTAATTATTAAATATGCCTTGGGAGGCACATAAGATGAGGTCAATTGCCCTTAATCACCACATAGTAGGGCATACTATTTGGGTATGGAGACAGGTTCAGAGGTTGTGGTACACAGGGGAAGAATTGAGGATGTATTTAACATCTCTAGTGCAGAACCCACACCTGTCTCCGTGTACATTCTCTCCTGATATGGGTTTTGTTGGGAGGCTAACAGCTTACATTTCTTGGGGCAAGTCTGGATGGATGGGAGATTTAAAACTTTTATTGAATAAAGGAGAGAATTTATTATAACTGCAAGTACTAAATATTTATTTGTTCAATTAAAAAGAGCTGTGGTCTCTATGACTGCGATAGCAGAATCATTGGAAGAGAGTGAGAGGACTGAGGGGATAATCAGCTGTAAATCCATAGCTAGACATTTGATTGCTATGATTTATAAGACAATACATTCAGCTGTTTGTGAAGAGCAACTGCAAATGGTTTAATTTATTAGTGAAATGCAGATTTGGGGGGAACGTTTGATGAGAGACACTGGAAATCAATATGGTTATGATCTTGGAAAGTTACAATATGTAGTAAAAGTTATGAATTGTTATATAAGCTTTTACACAGGATATACCGTACTCCGGTATTTTTTGCTAAATTTAATTACACCTGTAATATATGCTGGAAAGGATGTGGGCAGATTGGAACCTACATGCCCGTGGTGAGGATGTAAGGAGGTATAGTTCTTCTGGACTGCGATGACTGAGTGTATTAATCGGATCAGCAGCCAACAAATGTAAGAGAGTTCAGAAATATATTAATTGGGTCACTGGCCCCAAAAAAGAATGAGAAGTTGCAGTAAACTAGTGAATCATCTTCTTCATGTAGCTCACTTGACGATAGCATACCATTGGAAAACTAAATATATATATATATATTTATTTATTTATTTATTTATTTATTTATTTAACATTTTTATATACCGGGATTCATGTAGAATATTACATATCATCTCGGTTTACATTATAAAGGTAGCAAGCATGTAAGAATGCAATTACATTGAAACAGGGTGTAGAAACTTGGGACAAATAAATGGGGAATAACGAAAGAAAAAATGATGTAAAGAACAATGAATAAGACCTGGTTTTGGGGTTTTTTTGGGTTTGTTTTTTTTTGGAGCTAAACCAGAAGTGTGAGAATGGAAGGCTAAGGTGGCTGAGATTGCAGTAATGGAGAGATTGACTTTTATGCTAAAAGATAAGCTGGACAGATATGAGACTTTATGGCGTCCATATTGGGCATGGCAAGAAAAAGATCTTGAAGAATAAATTAAAGATGTGTTGCAATAAGGGAAGTAGATAGTAGGAGGAAGTGTCTGTTTAAGAGGGGGAGTTTTACAATTATGATTAAGCTGGATGTTCAATGTCTATATGATTCGTGCTAACTCACATAATATTGTAAAGAAGTACCGTCATTGTCACATTTGGTATTAAACAAAAATTAAAAATAAAAAAAACAAAACCATAGAATCAAACAATATATAAGGATTGTAAGGACCATATAGTCTGCCAATATACTTTATTAGCATTATAATTATTTATTTGATTTGATTGATAGTCAATTCTCAGTGCTTTCTGGTGTATGCCATAGACCACAGTTGATCTCTGGCTTTCCATTCACTTTTTCATAAATAGGAATCATCAGTATCATGCTTTCTAGAAATCCATTACTGTTTTTGCCCAGAGATGTGAAGGCACAAAATACATGAAAAAATTCAGGAAAAACTGTTTTTAATACATTTCTCCAAAGACAAAAGTGGAAAAATGAGACCTTTATGAAAATTTTCCAGGAATTGTTCATCTCTGTTAGCTTGCATTTTCTCACCTGAAAGGATGTTTCATTCATCTCCCAGACCATTACCCTTTCTATGAAGAAATATTTCTGAAGTTACTCCTGATTCTATCCTCTTGGACTCTCATATCAAAATCTCTTGTCCATAAATTTAGTACAGAGGTACATTTTTAAATGAGAAATAGGTATATTTAATAATGAGACAAAGATTTTTCTTAGTCTAATTAGGTTCTTGCTACATGAGGAATTTTAACAACTTGTGTGTGATTTTTGCTGTGAAACTAGAATTATTCCCAGTCCTGCAAAAGGTCCCCAAGGATCTTTGGTGTGCCACAAAGTAATCAGACCCTCAGTTGTTACAGCAAAAGTTTATGTTGCTAGTTATTCCTTTGTTCTCGAACAAGAGATTTTCATTCTAGTTAAAGTTGCCAGGTTATAGATTAAAGTTGAAATATAAAAGATCGAGTTTGTTCTCTCAGGAGAGGTTTTCTGTTTAATTCAACCTTACTTAACTGTCCTGATACTCTGTAAATGTCTTCTTTGAAATATGTGAATAAGATTTTGATGCTTGTAAGACAATGACGCCTAAAACTCAGCAATGAATCTTTCATATACAACTCAATTCATTATTACACACAATTTGTTTTGTTAAACTGAAGCATATTTTTAACTACTGGTATTGTACTGTACCTAACACTTTTATGCATCTTTGAAACAATGCTAAATTGAAGATTGTACATTTAAACTATCCAATTAATAGAGCTAATGTGTTCTCTTTTTTTTTTTTTTTAATGAAGCCAACGAAGAAAGAAGATCAGCAATTAGAACTTAAACCAAGCCCAAAGAAAGCAGCAGAGCCCACTATTGATCTTTTAGGACTAGGTAAGCAACAAATGATGACCTGTTCCATATGTTGGTGATAAAATGACAACAAGCCCTTTACTGACACAAATATAATAGCTTTATCTTCCATATGCCAACAGATATTATTAGTTGAGCTTGAAATGACATGATTAAGCCTGCTGAGAACCCACTATAAGTGAAATCTTAATAAGAGGGTCTGTCTGTTGGCAACAGTGCCTTTATCGAAATGCTAGTAATGAGCTCCTTAGGGAAAGAGAAGTTATCGAGGTGATCTTCAAAGATTTTATGGACTATGACATTTCAACATTTAAATACAAAAGTTGTTTGGAGATGGTATTTTTAGGAGCAGAATGTCAGTAGTGCCTTATATGATTATTGCACAATACATGTCTTCATGTGTCATACTGGAAATCTGTTAAAAGAACTTATATTGACTAAAGCCAGTTCTCTCCCTTCCCTTTTTTTCTGTATTTTATGTTATCCCATTGCCTCAATTGCTTCTCAGTCCTTTGCGATGACAGAAGGAACTGTTCATTTTAATCAAAAATGTACCCTTTGTTCTCCTGGCTGGCAGATGCATAGGCAGCAGAAAAGTGGGGGCATGCCCCCCCCCCCCTCCAATTAGGACACCAGCAACGATCGCTCCCTTCTCCTAAATTTCCATCTGGCTCCCTACTTACTGAACATATCTGGAAACGAAAAGTGCAAGAAAGTGAGACCTTCTCTGGCTAGAATGAGTGAGACATAGCTAGAGTGCTGCAGGAGAGTACTGAAGTGAGACCTCCTTTGGCTAGAGTGTGCAGGAGAGTACTGAAGTGAGACCTCCTTTGGCTAGAGTGTGCAGGAGAGTACCGAAGTGAGACCTCCTTTGGCTAGAGTGTGCAGGAGAGTACCGAAGTGAGACCTCCTTTGGCTAGAGTGCTGCAGGAGAGTACCGAAGTGAGACCTTCTTTGGCTAGAGTGTGCAGGAGAGTACCGAAGTGAGACCTTCTTTGGCTAGAGTGTGCAGGAGAGTACTGAAGTGAGACCTCCTTTGGCTAGAGTGCTGCAGGAGAGTACCGAAGTGAGACCTCCTTTGGCTAGAGTGCTGCAGGAGAGTACCGAAGTGAGACCTTCTTTGGCTAGAGTGTGCAGGAGAGTACTGAAGTGAGACCTCCTTTGGCTAGAGTGCTGCAGGAGAGTACCGAAGTGAGACCTCCTTTGGCTAGAGTGCTGCAGGAGAGTACTGAAGTGAGACCTCCTTTGGCTAGAGTGCTGCAGGAGAGTTCAAGAGAGGTAGACCTCTGGCTAGAGTGCCATGTTTGGTGGTCCTGCCCCCTCCCTCCTCAGAAAATACTATGCCCTCTTTCCTCTCCAACCCCTACCCTGGATAATCTTATGTCATCACAGACTAGCGCTCTCTGCTGGAAGGAGAACAAATCACAGCCAGCAAAAAAAAAAAAACAAACCAGAAACTGCCACTTTATTATCACCTTATGACAGACTGACAGCAGCAGAAGACAAGGCAAGGGCTATATTTTATCATCAGTAATCTTTGTTTTTGCTGCTGGGAGTCAGGGAAGTTCTCTGCCCTGCTAGTCAGGCCTCTGTGTGAGCTGGCTGGGCTGATCTCTGGAGAAGGGGCGGTACAGTGAGCCATTGACAGAGCAAATGGAGACATGAGTGCCTGAAAAGGAAAAAGGAAATGTAAAGGTGACTGCTGCAGGCTAGGTAAGAGCTGGCAACAAGGGCAGGAACTTTATATGATGAAGCTGTAGCGCCTTGTTAGTCCAATGCAGTATTGTGCACCGAGCCTAGAGCACAGGTTAATGAGCACTTGGACGTGAGTTTTGGACAAGCTAAGCTAACACCCGATGCAATAAGGGGATTAGCGTGTCCAAAGCTCGTGTCCAAACAAGTGTGTAGCTAATAGCGCTCATCACATATAAATGCATGTAGATGAGGGTATTAGCTATTACCCCCAATGCAAAAAAAATCACCATGCACCCAACGCGCACGTTTTAACACAAAAAACCTAATGCCAGCCCCAGGGCGATCTAAGCCATCTGAAAACGCACCATAAAGCCTTAGAAACTAAAATACTGCTTTTCTGTGGAACCACAGGAAGAGGCATAAAAAAACAATCTTGCCGTGGTCAGGTTAGGAATACGGATGCCCATTAATTGAGCATCTGTTTTCCTAACCCATGGCTGTGAGTAGGCTAGGAAAATGGATGCTCATTAATTGAACGTCTGCTTTCTTAACCGGCACATAGCCACATCTCCTGGGCGTCCAATGCCATGGAAGCACTAGGGACGCACAATTTATCCCTAGCATGTCCTTTTTAGCATGGCGGCTTATTTGCCTGTTGCATCAAGCACCCAGGAGAAGTGATTGTGTGCGCATTCAAAAAATGTGCGTCCAGTTTGGAAGCACATGCTTGCGTGCACTTTAATTGGCTTGATAGTTAACAAGTCTAGAGGAGAGAATACTTGCTAAGTGAACGCATGAGCAGCAGTGGAAGCATTGTGTGTTTGTGTGTGTTTATATGTCAGAGTGTCTGGGGAAAGTATGTGTCTCTGTATCTGAGAGAGCACGAGAGTGTGGGTCCATGTCTGAGCATGTCTCAGAAAGTGTGTGTGACTGAGAGAATGTGAGTATGTGTCAGTTTCTGAGACAGCAAGATAGTGTGTGTGTGTGTGAGCTACCCTTCTTTCCCCACTAATTTTAGGCTCGCCAGCTATTCTGACGCCACTGTGCAACAACGTGATTTTAACTACATTTTACCCAATCTGGAGACTTTTCACAGTGCATCTCAGTGTCTTTCTTCAAGTAAGAGTTGGCAACACTGCATAGGCGTCAGAATGGGGTGGGCCACCCAGGCCTGTCCAACTTTATCCCAGGGGTAGGCCATTCCTACCCACAGGCAGAAGGAATACCCTAGCAATTTTCTAGCATCAAGTATTTTATTGGTAGGTCTGGGAATGAATAATTTTAAACTTATGAAAAGAATGTGTGAAAGAAAGAATAAAAGAATGACATTAACTGTAAACATAAAGGAAGAAATTGGCAGTGAGGATGGAGCTAGGGGCAGAGCTTGGTTGCCCCCTAACCAAAAAAAGCATTTTGCTGCCTCTGGTTAGAAGACAATATGTTACTTGTCTTGTAGGCAAACAAACTTTGACTTAAATAATGTAGGAGAGACAGTTTTTGATCTACAAATATTGTCAGATTCTTTAAAGACTTGGTTCCATTTCTCAAGGACCTACCAGATATACTGTGTGTTGACAATAAACCGTTAACCCTGTAGTGGTAAATAGATAGGTTTGCGATATTTCTTTGGTTGGGGGGAGGGATCTGCAAAGGAGTATGGAGAACTCAATATGTAAAAAAAATCTTTACTAAAAGGTTTGAAATAATTGTTTAAGAAGGATTCATTTTTGAAGAAGCTATTATGTATCATTCAAATATACTTCCTGGAGGTACGTTTGTTAATGCTGTAATGCCATATGATTTTCAAAATAATCTCATAGAAGCTTGCGGCCTGATTTTAAACAGGCCACGCACTAAAAACGGAGGGTTAATTGCATGGCCGTGCGCATTTTCGGAAGGACCTGGCCACTCGCAGAAACCCCATTACATGCCAAAGTGGCGGGCCGGGGGCATGGTCTGGGTGGGGCTGGGGCCAGGCCGGGACAGAACCATTAGCTTTTCTGTGCATTTTTTTTGGGCTGCTCTTGGCAGGCGTTAACTTTTCATCGTAAAAATGTGCGGGTCAGACATACTTTTTTTTTTTTAAATCAGGGGAGAATAACTAATAGCCTCATCAACATGCATTTGTTGGACGCGCAATTCCTCTTAAAGCGTAAGGGGTTGCGGACGCGTTTCCAAACTGTGGGTTAACCAGTGTGCTCGGCCCCGTGGTGTTTTGCCGTAAAATTTTTAAATTTTCAACAATATGCCTTTTAACCATCTCATAAGGTGAAATCAGTTTTCTTCTAGGGAAATTTTTAAAACACAGACATTTATTTCATAGCATTTTCAAGCATTTCCATTCTTAGACAGTAAAGATAGATTAAAACTCTGATATGTGACAGGTAAGGGAATCCAAAAGAATAGAGTGGCTAGCTAAAGTAGAACTGTGTGTCCCAAGCAGCTGAAAATTAACTAAAATGAGCCATGCAGCTCTCTCAACTGAAAATGTACAAAGTTCTGATTTGCACACCTCTATGTATGATTGCTCCTTTAACAAAAATTTGAGGATCCGGGCCAAGTGCATGAGAGATGATTGTAACATGGCACCATCTGCCTATCTGCCCTTGCTTGAACACGTACACAGTAAGCGCAGATCCCGGACCCGTTCCTCGTGCAGGTCATTGTCTTCAGCACTGGTGTAGCGTGGGAACGCTCATACCCAGGAGGGGGTATCTTTACTGTCTAAGATGATGACATACAACAAGATGTAAACTGCAGCAATTTGTGGCACTCTCCATACTGGATGTAGCAGTCAGCATACCCTCTCTCCCACCCTTATTAGATTTTGTTGGCAAACAAATAAAAAAGTATATAAGTACCAATATATACTGTGGTGTTTGAGACAGGGCAAAATGGAGGTAATTTTGAAAGAAGTTACCCATGTAGATGTAACATACTATCATATTAATTATTAATTTTTAAAATTGCAGTTACATGTGAATATCCTATGGACAATTCAATGGACTTGGTGAGAGAGGTAACGGTGGTGGGGCCACTTGGCAATAGTGATCATAATATGATCAAATTTGATTTAATGACTGGAAAAGGAACAGTGTGCAAATCCAAGGCTCTCGTGCTAAACTTTCAAAAGGGAAACTTGATAAAATGAGAAAAATTGTTAGAAAAAAACTGAAAGGAGCAGCTACAAAAGTAAAAAATGTCCAAGAGGCGTGGTCATTGTTAAAAAATACCATTCTAGAAGCACAGTCCAGATGTATTCCACACATTAAGAAAGGTGGAAAGAAGGCAAAACGATTACCGGCATGGTTAAAAGGGGAGGTGAAAGAAGCTATTTTAGCCAAAAGATCTTCATTCAAAATTGGAAGAAGGATCCAACAGAAGAAAATAGGATAAAGCATAAACATTGGCAAGTTAAATGTAAGACATTGATAAGACAGGCTAAGAGAGAATTTGAAAAGAAGTGGCTGTAGAGGCAAAAACTCACAGTAAAAACTTTTTTAAATATATCCGAAGCAGAAAGCCTGTGAGGGAGTCAGTTGGACCGTTAGATGATCGAGGGGTTAAAGGGGCACTTAGAGAAGATAAGGCCATCGCGGAAAGATTAAATGATTTCTTTGCTTCGGTGTTTACTGAAGAGGATGTTGGGGAGGTACCCGTAATGGAGAAGGTTTTCATGGGTAATGATTCAGATGGACTGAATCAAATCACGGTGAACCTAGAAGATGTGGTAGGCCTGATTGACAAACTGAAGAGTAGTAAATCACCTGGACCGGATGGTATACACCCCAGAGTTCTGAAGGAACTAAAAAATGAAATTTCAGACCTATTAATAAAAATTTGTAACTTATCATTAAAATCATCCATTGTACCTGAAGACTGGAGGATAGCAAATGTAACCCCAATATTTAAAAAGGGCTCCAGGGGCGATCCAGGAAACTACAGGCCGGTTAGCCTGACTTCAGTGCCAGGAAAAATAGTGGAAAGTGTTCTAAACATCAAAATCACAGAACATATAGAAAGACATGGTTTAATGGAACAAAGTCAGCATGGCTTTACCCAGGGCAAGTCTTGCCTCACAAATCTGCTTCACTTTTTTGAAGGAGTTAATAAACATGTGGATAAAGGTGAACCGGTAGATATAGTATACTTGGATTTTCAGAAGGCGTTTGACAAAGTTCTTCATGAGAGGCTTCTAGGAAAAGTAAAAAGTCATGGGATAGGTGGCGATGTCCTTTCGTGGATTGCAAACTGGCTAAAAGACAGGAAACAGAGAGTAGGATTAAATGGGCAATTTTCTCAGTGGAAGGGAGTGGACAGTGGAGTGCCTCAGGGATCTGTATTGGGACCCTTACTGTTCAATATATTTATAAATGATCTGGAAAGAAATACGACGAGTGAGATAATCAAATTTGCAGATGACACAAAATTGTTCAGAGTAGTTAAATCACAAGCAGATTGTGATAAATTGCAGGAAGACCTTGTGAGACTGGAAAATTGGGCATCCAAATAGCAGATGAAGTTTAATGTGGATAAGTGCAAGGTGATGCATATAGGGAAAAATAACCCATGCTATAATTACACGATGTTGGGTTCCATATTAGGTGCTACAACCCAAGAAAGAGATCTAGGTGTCATAGTGGATAACACATTGAAATCGTCGGTTCAGTGTGCTGCGGCAGTCAGAAAAGCAAACAGAATGTTGGGAATTATTAGAAAAGGAATGATGAATAAAACGGAAAATGTCATAATGCCTCTGTATCGCTCCATGGTGAGACCGCACCTTGAATACTGTGTACAATTCTGGTCGCCGCATCTCAAAAAAGATATAATTGCGATGGAGAAGGTACAGAGAAGGGCTACCAAAATGATAAGGGGAATGGAACAACTCCCCTATGAGGAAAGACTAAAGAGGTTAGGACTTTTCAGCTTGGAGAAGAGACGACTGAGGGGGGATATGATAGAGGTGTTTAAAATCATGAGAGGTCTAGAACGGGTAGATGTGAATCGGTTATTTACTCTTTCGGATAGTAGAAAGACTAGGGGACACTCCATGAAGTTAGCATGGGGCACATTTAAAACTAATCAGAGAAAGTTCTTTTTTACTCAACGCACAATTAAACTCTGGAATTTGTTGCCAGAGAATGTGGTTCGTGCAGTTAGTATAGCTGTGTTTAAAAAAGGATTGGATAAGTTCTTGGAGGAGAAGTCCATTACCTGCTATTAAGTTCACTTAGAGAATAGCCACTGCCATTAGCAATGGTTACATGGAATAGACTTAGTTTTTGGGTACTTGCCAGGTTCTTATGGCCTGGATTGGCCACTGTTGGAAACAGGATGCTGGGCTTGATGGACCCTTGGTCTGACCCAGTATGGCATTTTCTTATGTTCTTATGTAGCAATTTTCAAAAGCCCACTTGTACGGGTAAAATGCATTTACGGTACACGTGTAAAACCCAATTTTAAGCACGTAAATGCTTTTAAAAATCAGGCCAATGGTTATCAAGTTGATGATCTGATTGTTCTCTACCTGTTATGTTCATTGAATATCACAGCTGATTAAAGGTTCAAGGGTACCTAAGCCAGTGGTCAAGGTTAGATTTTGTTAGCAGGGGATTACCACAACATTCTGTTACCAGGTTTACTCCTGGGGGAATTGTGCACAAAACAAATTGTTAATTCTGCATACTTTATATTAGTCAAAACAACACAATACACATCACAGTCTTTAATTAATTTAAAATGTAATACAGAAAAGTTATTACTCAAAGATGCAGAATTCCCCTGTAAGAGTGTCCCTTCTGCCTCTCTCCTTACTCCCCTGGCCAGAACTCTTTCACTCTGCCCTCTCAAGCCCCAACTCCTCCCCTTTCCACTGTCTCTCCCCTTCCCCTTCAAGCTTAACTCCTTTACTCTAGCTTCACTCCCCAGACCTCCACTCCCATAGTTTGACCCCTCTCTCAAACTGCCCCTCACAGAGGCTCCATCTCTCCCTCTCTCATACAGGATCCCTCTCTCTCTTGCATACACACCCGTACCTTTACACAGACTCCCTCTCGCACACACCCTCACACAGGCTCCCTCTCTCTCTTGCACACACACCCGTACCCTTACACAGACTCCCTCTCGCACACACCCACACACAGGCTCCCTCTCATTTGCACACACACCCTCATATAGGTTCCCTCTCTCTCTCTTGCACACCCACCCACAGTAGGCTACTTTTCTCTCTCTTACACACCCCTGCACACAGGCTCCTTCTCCATCTTGATATACCCACAAACCCTGACACAGGCTCCTTCTGTCACAAACAAACAAACATGCACCCTCACTCCCTCACACACACACACACACCTGCGCCCAATTTCTCACTCATATACACAGTTCCTCACAGTCTCTCCACATTCATACACAACCATGCACCCTCACAAAGGCTCTCTCTCTCTGGCACACAAACCCATGCACCTTCACATAGGCTCCCTCTCTTACACACATACACACACACATACCCTTGCACACTGGCTCTCTCTCTCACCGGACCTGTCAGATCTTCCTGCACTCATGTCTCCCAACCCTCTCCACCAAAATGCTTTCTTCGCCTCCCCTCTGCACATATACTTATGCTGTTTCTCTTCTTCTGGCAAATGCAGCTCTTCAGGGATGGGCTATGTTCGCGGCCACCAGGACTCACTCATCTTTGCCGCAAATTCAATTTACTCTGCTTGCGGCCTCCGGGCCTGTGAAATCTTCGTCGCGAGCAGGATAACTAGGAACAGCCTATTGCCTTCATAACCTGTTGATGCAACTCCATCATTGCTCTTCATTTCAACTGTAGTGGAAAAGAGGAAAAAGGGAATTGGACTCAGACAGCAGTAAACAGGGTCCCTGACTTTTACAGTCTGAGAAAATGTTAAGCATGGGGGTGACCTATATGGTGCAGCAGGTGCTGCTGTGGGCAGACTGGATGGATGATTTGGTCTTTTTCTGCCATCATTTCTAAGTTTCTATGGTAATCATTCACTCACATATTCTCAATAAATATACATTCATAATTTTTACATCAAATAAGTGCTTTGAAGCACAATAAACTGAATATTTTTGGCATACATATAAGAACTAAGCCCCAAAGAAACTATTTAGTTGGTGGGAGTAGAAATATATTAAATATTGCTGATAGCACTGATCCTTGTATCACACCGGACTCCAGGAGTCCAGGAGTTTCCATAAGAAATAATCCCTTCCCCCTCCTTACTTTTTGTCATTATTTACATAGCATGTGAACCATTTTAACACAGTTAAGCTTATTCTGATTTTTTTCTAACCATGAAAAAAAGAATGATAATGTCAATGGTGTTGAATGTGGCAGTGATGTCCAAATGAACCAGCAATTAAGGCTGATCCACTATCAATCATAGGCTGCATTTCATCTGTAAGTAAAGCTAAACAAATTTCTCTTCCATAAGTCTCTCTGAACCCAAATTGATATCTGTCTAAACTA
Organism: Rhinatrema bivittatum; assembly: GCF_901001135.1. NCBI lineage: Eukaryota > Metazoa > Chordata > Amphibia > Gymnophiona > Rhinatrematidae > Rhinatrema > Rhinatrema bivittatum. Next base: position 391,810,581 of record NC_042617.1, on the reverse strand, counting down.
TTTTTAATAAGAGAAGGGGCCTACCCACCCACTTGGCTGACAACCTGTAGTCTTGTGGGAATTCTGCGCTACTCCAGAGCACAGTCCCTGGCGTCCTGCTCATGGTGAAGTTGGAGCAGGCCCCCGTAAGAGTGAGTCTGTGTGTGTAACACTGAGAGTCTGAGGGGTGTGAGAGAGCATGTGTGAGGGGGTGTGGGTGTGGATGCCAGAAAAGGGGAGCTTATGTGAGGAGATTGTGAAGGAATGTTTGTATGTGAGAGCTGGTGTGTGTGAAAAAGGGATTGTGTGTATGTGAGGGTGCTTGTTTATTTGTGAGAGAGTGAGCCTGTGTGAAGGGATGTGTGTGTGTGTGAGAGAGAGATAGAGAGGGAGCTTGAATATAGGAGGGTGAGCGAGAGAGTGGGCCAGTGTGCAGAGGTATGTGAAGGAGACATAGGTAGCCTGTGTGAGGCTCTATGTGTGTGAGAGAAAGGGAGCCTGTGTGGGTGTGTATGCAAGAGCTTGAAGGAGCCTGTGAGGGGGGGGGTGTGCACGAGAGAGAGAGAGAGAGGGAACCTGTGTGAGGGTGCGTGTGTGAGGGTGCAAGAGAGAGATAGGTATCCTGTATGAGGATATGTGGTATATGTGTGCGAGAGAGAGAGGGGGAGTCTATATGAGGGGGTGAGTGTGTGTGTATGTGTGCATGAGAGAGGGAGCCTGTATGAGGGGATGTGTATAGCGAGAGAGAGAGAGAGGGAGCCTGTATGCAGGGGGGGGGGGGGCTGACTAGAGAGAGGGAACCTGTGTGTGTGTGAGAGGGACAGAGGGAGCCTGTGTGAGGGGCCGTACTAACAGAGAGTTCAAACTCTGGGAGATAGAATGGAAGGGATTGAGCCTAGAGGGGAAGGGGAGAGATAGTGACAGGTGGAGGAGCTGGGGCCTGAGAGGGCAAAGTAAAAGAAGACTGGCTAGGGGTGTAGGGAGAGAGGATGGTAGAGACACTCTTACAGTGAACGTCTAGAGAAATTATGCTCAAAATATTTAAAACTGCATCTTTAAGTAATAACTTTTTTCTGTATTACATTTTAAATTAATTACTTGGACTGTCATGTATATTGTGTTATTTTGACTAATATAAAGCATGCAGAATTTTAAATTTTTATTTGCAGAATTTTAAATTTTATTTTGTGCAGAATTCCCCCAGGAGTAAAAACCAGAGTATATAATTTTGCATCTCCTGTATACATGTAATTTGATGCCACCATTAGATATTTATGGACAAAACTGCAAAGGGGCCTGTCCATATGAGCACACTTCTCCAAAATGGGACAAAAGTTTCACAATGGCATGGTCTTGTTATACTCCTCAGCTTCAGGCAAGTAAGCATAGGATATATCTCATTCTACACTATCTCACCAACAGGAGCTCTCACTGACTGCAAGGAAACTTAAAACCATAAAAAGGAATCCTTAAGATAAACGTAACTTTACTTGTAATGTGTGGTCAATCAAAGTGCCAGGCACCAAGATTAAGGCAAAGGGGAGCCACTGGTCAGCTGGTCCCATTTTTAATTTCGATACCACCAAGGCAGGAGCAATTGGGGATTGCTCCTACCCAGGGTTTCGTAAGGCTACTTCATATGGAAGGGGGAGGGAGAGAGGGAGCTGTGGACTTTGGAGCCCGCTTTGAAGTTTGGGGGGGGGGGTGAGGGAAACAGAGGGGGATAACATTTGGGTTTGATGCCCCTTTAAATTTAGGGGGGAGGAATTGTCTGCCTCAGTGGTTGGGGTTGATTCTGGCAAGGGGGTAGGGTGTGGTCTGCCTCGGGGAGGGAAAGGGTTTAATTCCAGAGAGGGGATCTGTTTCAGTTGGGGAAGAAGGGAGTTTAACACTCAGACTACTGCCCCATTTAAGATGTAGATCATGAGATCCAGAAATGCACAATCCCATGGCAGGTAACATGCATACATTGTGATTGCTGGTAACACATGCACATTCCCCGAGTGAACATGAGATTTACTAAAGGGTTAATGCTCTTGCTTTGGGATATTAGCATGTATTACAAAGAAGCCTATTAGTTTGAAAATCTTTAACTGAAGTCGAAACTTCATCAAACGTTTTTGGCAGAAACATTTCTAAAGATCCAAAGGCAGACAAAGAGAATCTAAATTTTAATCCTTATCAGGATGTATTGTTTTGCCCTTACCATTAGACCTAGCTGGTTCCAGTTGGAGAAAGTGCTTCCACAACTTGTGATACAACTTTGAAAAACATGGCTACTGTTGCTGAAAATTCAGGCAAATACAAACTCCCGAGTACTTCAGCTGCAGTGGCATCCTCGGGCTTCCAAGAATCCATCGCCAGAAAGCCCTCCCCCCACTTTCCTCCTATGCTTGACAACTCTAACTCAATGCCACTTCAAAACATTTCCTCCTACTCCCACTTCTTACCACATGCCAAGAAACATTCTGAAACAGGAGGGCTGCTGACAAATCTGTGTCAATAGGAGCTGAAGGGGGGAGACTGCATCTCGGGGATGTCCAACTCAGGAGATAGCAAATCATCCCTACCAAGAATTCCACCAGGATTTATTCCCTTCAGAAAATAAACCAGTCCATAGCACCAGGAAAGACTAGTGAAGGCTCTAAAGGATATACCCTCAATTTACCCTTCATTTTGATCATTATTTAGGTCTGGGAAGGCTGGCGAGATGATAGCCATAGTTGAGGTGTTAGCCCAGCTGGATACATGTTCCTCTGCGGATGTTATCTTGGCCTTCTTTGACATATAGTTTTTTAAAGTTGTGTCTTACTAATTTCCTCTACTGTTACCATGTGCTATTATAAATGTTTTGCTTGATGTGCTTTCTTTTCTCTCTCTAATAATCACATTTCGTAACTTTCAGTATTTTGGTTCCACAAAATGTATTGCAGACCTAATCAGTGTTGATATAAAAATATTTGCAAAATGTTTTTCTCCAAGGACAAGCAGGATGGCAGTCCTCACACATGGGTGACATCATCAGATGGAACCCAGAATGGAAAACTTATGTCAAAGTTTCTAGAACTTTGCTGAGCTTCATTGAGAATGCTCAGCATGCATTATACCACATGTCCACGCAGGGTTCCCTTCAGTTTCTACTTTTCCATGGAGCCTGTATTCTCACAGTCGGGTGAGAGTCTCAATATTCAAACTTTTTGGTCTACTTTGAAAAAACTCTTTTTGTGATTTTTACTTTTCTACCTCAATCAATTAACGAGGGGGCCTCCAAGTTCTCCCATTAGCATCCTAGATAGGTTTTTCGACGTTTATCATTGTTTCTTTTCATGGTCTATACCCCAGGGGCGGTGATGCATTCATGCCTGCTGGTCTTCGACAGCCACCACCATCGATTTCAATCTCGCATCTCTTTTATTTTGTGATGACATGTCCATTTCAAGATTTAAGCGATGCCCCTGCTGCTCGTGGAATATGTCTGTCATGGACCCTCTTGATAGATATGTCCTCTGCACTAGGGCATCACACAGTGTTCAGGCTTGCAGAAAATGTGCCAGGGTGTCCCCGAAGGGACATAAGATCTGGCTCGATAAGTTGGAGCACCTCTTTGGGCGGGAGAAGACCGATCCATCAGTATTGAAGGCATAGGCACCAGTGGACATCAAGCCATCGACTTTGGCAGGACTGTCAGTTCCATTGAGGACACTGGGGACCGGCCATCATTGGGCTCCTCCACATTGAGGATGTCTGGTTCCTCATCATTGACCTCTGCATCAGGAAAGAACATGCTGAGCATCGAGGGAAGCCAAAGAAGTATCAGCATTGGTCTCCATCAATGCATGATTCTGGCATAGGGATGTACCAGCTTCTGCTGTGATGCCTCTGAAGATACCCTGCAGCGAGGAGAGCCAGTCCTGATGCCAATCACTGATTCTTCTCTTGGTTCCAAAGAGGATCTGGTTATACCTCCTCCCTCCCAGCCTGTGTTGGCATAGGCACTGGTTGAGGAGGAACTGAAGAGGCGCGTGCAGCTGGCTGTGGAGAAAGCAGTGCATGGACTAGCACCATCAATCCTTGAGCCGCTGCTGGAATCCCTGTATGCGCTCATTGGCATGTTACCAACCCAGCCAGTGTCAGTTCCTGGGTTGGCATCAATGTCTTGCTGGGCACCGCTGCTGCCTCCTGCCAGTCTGGACATTATTGCCAGGTCCTTGGAGGAGGAAGCTCCTCCCAGACCAGCAAAGACACTGGGGCTTACAGCCCCATGTCCAGTTCCATTCGTGCCTGCACCGCTGGACAAAGGCCAAGCGCCCAAGGCCCCATCCCTGGTCGATGACAGTGGGGATGAGGGCACATATGACCCCCTGGGGGGATGACTTATCTGTGGTCTTTGATGATGTTTCTGATGGACTCCCCTCAGATTCATGTCTTCCAGAGGTGTGAAAGAAGTCCCCACCAGTGGAACTCTTCTTCGCAGGGTTTGTCCAGTTGATGGCGGAAGCCATACCCTTTCAGCTAATGACTGAAGAGAATACCAGGCACAAAATGCTTAATATCCTCCAGTTTGTGGAGCCTCCCAAGGAAATTGTGGCACAAGATCCTTGTGGAGTTGCTGTTTAGGATGTGGGAATACCTCCTCAAAGTGCTTTTTGTCAACAGGAATGCGGATGCAACTTATCTCGTCCAGAAGACTCTGATTTGACAAGCATCAGCTGCCCCACCAATTGGTGGTAGTCAAATCCACTCTCAAGTAGGCCTAGTGTTCTCAAACCCATTCCTCAGTGCCCCTGGGGAAGGATCACAGAGTGGTGGATGCTGTGTGGTTCTTTGCGAACTGGTGGCCTAGTGTAACCTCAGACCAGTTGGTTTTATTCATCGTCCACCAAGGGTACTGATGGAACTTATTGGATACCCCACCAAATTGCCCCCCCCCCTCCCGAAGCCCGTTCTGGGGCCTGGTCGCACATCAGGAGGTACTACTGGTGGAGCTCTTCTCCCTCAACAGCCAGAGTGGTCAAACCCGTTCCACCAAGGCAAAAAGGGAGTGGATTTTAATCCCGATACTACCTGATACAAAAAAAAAACCAGGAGGACTCCAACCCATCCTAGACCTAAGGGTCTTGAACAAGTTCATCAAAAGAGAAAAGTTCAAGATGTTTCCCTGGGCACCCTGATCCCTATCTTGCAAAAAATGGAGTGGCTATGCTCCCTGGTTAGCAAAGATGAGTCCATCTATATAGAGATCTTCCCAAGCCAAATGAAGAAGTATCTCCGATTTATGGTGAAAAAACAATACTTATCACATGCTGCTGTTTGGGCTTGTGTTAACCCCATGTGTCTTTAGGAAATGTCTGGCCCTGGTGGTGGCATACCTTCCCAGACTGGGAGTTCACATTTGCCCTTATCTGGACAGTTGGCAGGTCAGGGAAACATCTCGGGCAAGGGCCTACAAGACCATGTGCTCGGCCATCCGGATAATAGAGACACTAGGATTCATTATCAACTACCCTAAGTCCCATCTCATTGCATCACTTGAATTGGACTTTATTGGAGACCTGCTAGACACAGCTACACCAAGGTCTCCCTGCCTCAACAAAGGGCTATCAACCTGATGGCCATTGTGGCAAGGATTCAAATGAGCTTGCAGGTGTCAGTTTGGCACATGTTGAGGCTGTTGGGCCATATGGCTGTGACAGTTCATGTCACTCCCTTGGCTCATTTACACTTAAGAGAGGCCCGACGGATCCTGAGGTTGCAGTGGTGCCAGGCCACGCAGAACCTTCAGGACTGCATCTGAGTCACCTTGTCTTTCCAGGACTCTTTGCCTTGGTGGCAAGCAATTTCAAATCTGGAATAGGTGATCTCCTTTCAAAGTCCTCCTACCCAAATTGTCCTCACCATGGATGCATCCACCCTGGGTAGGGGGGCTCATGTAGATGGGCTCAGCACTCAGGGTCTCTGGGCCGCAAATTAATTTCCTGGAACTCCAGGCGATCAGGTACGCCCTAAGGACTTTCAGAGATTGGCTGTCTAACAAAATTGACCTGATCCAAACCTACGACCAAGTAGCAATCTGGAATGTCAACAAGCTAGGAAGTGATCCAGATCTGGTCATGTGCCCTGTCCCACGGGATGGTGTTCAGGGCTATGTACCTGGCCGGAATGGATAACACGATAGCGGGCAGACTGAGTCATGCCTTCAGACTCTACAAATGGTATCTGAACCAAAAGGGAAACTCGGAACTTACACCTCTGGTGAAGCCTGGATGTGAATCTTTTTCTAGTGCCTTAGAACAGGAAGGTTCCTCAGTTCTGTTCCCTGTACAGGACACACAGCAAACCAGCCTCAGATGCCCTCTCTGGGCATTAGGTCTCCTGTATGCATATCCTCCAGCTTCACCGATAGCAAAAAAAACTCTTAAACCTTTGTGAGGCAGGTTTGGTTTCCCCTCCTCCAGAAACTGATCAGACTGGGTACTTCCCCAGATCTCATTACACAGGTTTGAGGCAGGTTGCAACATCTGAATCTTCAGGCCCTGTCACTCACAATCCAAATGTTGAGAGGTTAATATTGTAACTGCTCGATTTCTCGGAAGATGGGTCTTGCATCCTAGTGGCTTACAGAAAGCCTTCCACTAGAAAGTCCTATGGACTGAAGTGGAGGAGGTTTTCCGTATGGTGTGAGCAGAAGATCCAATTTCCTGCACCCCACAAAAACTACTTGATTACTTTCTACATCTATTGAAGGCTGGCTTGAAGACCAACTCCATTAGAGTTTACTTAAGTGCAATTGGTGTATGCCACCGTGGTGTACATGTTATTCCTATCTCTGTACAGGCTATAGTTGTATGTTTCATGTGGGGCCTGCTTCAATTGAAGGCTCCCCTAAGACCTCCCATTGCGTCTACGGATCACAGTGTGGTCTTAGCTCAGCTGATGAAAGATCTCTTTGAGCCATTGAGCTCTGTGACCTGAAGTACCTGACCTTGGAAGGTCATATTTTTGGTGGCACTCACTTCAGCAAACAGGGTCAGCGAGCTCCAGGCCTTACTGACTTATTCACTGTTCATATTTGATCATGTTATGATCAATATTGTAAGTGGCCCCACCACCATTACCCCTCTCACCAAATCCTACATTCCACTAAGAATTAAATCTAAAATAGCTCCCTCTTTAGTTGGTTCCTGAACCAATTGCTCCATGATGCAGTCATTTATTCCATCCAGGAATTTTATGTCTCTAGCATGTCCTGAATAAAAGGAATAAATTATGAATAGGTCTGTCAATAATTAAAATTTCATAAAAATATAATAGAGTTTCCCAAAACACCTATTTAATATTTCACAACAGCAGACATCAAATAACACGTCATATTTGGAGTTGGAGAGATTTCTGCCAAAGTAGTATTTTCTTTTTCAGTGGTTCATTTGAAATGCATGACTAGTTTGTGATTGCAGAATTATTTATATATCATAACACATGTTCTATATATAGTTGATTGCTTGGAGGCAAGTTAAATGTTGGCATGCTGCAGTAACATTTAGAAATATATTTGTAGTGTGGATCCCACAAAGAAAAGTATTCCTTAAAATGCAGATGAGCGTCCCTGAAGCAGCGATCTGTGAATTTTGTTCTAATCTGTTGTCTAGCCATGTTTGTGTGATAACAACTGACAAAGAAACTCATTTTGTTTCATGAAATTTGAAAGTCATTTTTTAACTTTTTGGCCGAAATTTCTACACATGAGCATTAAGCATATAAGAACATCCAAAAATTGGACAAGGACCTGCGATTTTTCTTTATCTTTATGGGGTAAAAGCTCTTCTTCCTGTTCCCTTGGTATATGAGGTCCACTCAGACTTTCAAGTGAATGCTTGGAAGGGTATTTTTTATTGTATTTGTTTGCTACCTTTCTGGGTGTGTGATTGTTTGATTTTTCAATATCTTGTTAATCTGCTGCAGACATGTGTGACTAATCTATGTTTTATTGCATCATTTCTTTTGCTGTGATAAGAGTTTATAAAAAGCAGCTGGACTCTTAAATTGGTGGACTTCTAACTGCCTGTTTTGCTGTGTAGATCCATTTGGTTGGTAGTACAGGAGAAAATATTCGTAAAGAGGGTATACCGTCTAATAGGCAATCTAGTAGTCAAAATGGGAAAAGATTTGTAGCAGAGACTTGCATCTGTTTCTAGTCTATATACTGAAAATCAATTTTGTATATTCTCATTAACACTTATAGGACCTGTTTGTTGTTTCTAATTTTGAACTTCTTATTTTCACTTAAAATGCTGCTGTTTTCACTGATTACACAAAAATATTGCTTGCAGCAAATAAAGTGCATTTGAAAAAGGAGGTGGTACCAGAGAGCAAAAATTAATTTACTAGTTTACTAGGTGCAGCTTATTCAGTAAGATTTTTAAGGAGATTATTTTTTGTCAATAATTAGTCCCAGTTAGTGGGCTAGATATTTACAGCCAGAGACTCAAAGGCGAGATAGTTCTATTATATGTCATGAATTGATATAGTTGCTGCTCAGGTAAAATGATTTAGCAAAATATTTCATAGTAAAAAGCAGGTTATAGCAAATAAAATATTATGTGTTTTTCTCATTTAAGATAATGTGCTTTACATTCACCATCGATAAGTAGGGCTGAATTAGCCATGACATTTTAACAATGTCATCTGGCGGCACCGAATGGACTCTTCTCTCTAAGTTCATAGAGCTTTTTCTCTACTGAGCATGTGCAGTAATTCCTGCATGGGTATTGTTGTGTGAGCCCTCCAATCTTTTTTCATCAAAGTATCAACACGAACATGTATTCTATCTCTGTAATATTTTCCTTCAATTTTCTGTAAATTCTTAATATCTCTTTTTTTCAAAGTTGCTTCACTGCCTCAGCAGCCCGCAAGCAGCACTTTTCAGTGCTTTAAAAAAAAAAAAAGAATTTTCTTAAAGATGTCCAACAAGAAAAAACCCATTGTGAGCAGCTTTAAGGACTGTGTATGCGGTAGGAAAATGTGCATTTTGGACAGACATGCCTTTTGTTACCTATAGTCTTGAACTGAATAAGACCAGGCTAATTGTTATCATTGTGGCCAGATGTCCCAATGTTCTCAAATATCAAGAATCCAGAAAATGGAGGAACTGCATGTCTCTTAGAAGCTGCAATCTGTCCTCTTCCTGAAGCACAGCCTTGCCTGCTTCCCCAGGTACAGAATTAAGCAGGAGTTTAAAGTAGAACAAGGGGGAAAGCTTTTAAACTAGAAAAAGGTGGAAAGCTAACAGTCACTCAGCAGTTCATGGTTCAGAGATGTATCTTTGATGGATACTAATGAAACAGGAGAGTTAGGGCATCCCAACAGAGAGGTTCCAATAAAAGAAAAAGTAGTTCATATGCCTATACGTAAAAAATCACGAGCTAAAGATTTTCAAATTATCCCTGTCAACTGAAAAGTAGGTTGTTAATACAAGCAAAAAACGAACTTTGAAATGTCTGTATGCCAGTGCCCGAAGTCAGTGAAGTAAGATGGGAGAGTTAGAGTGTATAGCAGTAAATGATGAGATAGACAGACACAATTGGCATCTCAGAGACCTGGTAGAAGGAGGATAACCAATGGGACAGTGCTTTATCAGGGTACAAATTATATCGCAATAAATATGGAGGATCAACTTGGTGGGGGGGGGGGGGGGGGGAAACACTTTATGTCCGAGAGGGTATACAGTCCACCAGGATAAAGATCATACAAGAGACTAAATGCTCAGTGGAATCTATATGGGTAGAAATCCCATGTGAGTTGGGTAAGAGTTAGGAGTATACTACCATCCATCTGGTCAAAATGGTCAGACATGATGAAATGCTAAGAGAAATCAGGGAAGCTAACCAATTTGGCAATGCGGTAATAATGGGAGATTTCAGTTACCCCAATAATGACTGGGTAGATGTAACATCAAGACATGCTAGAGACATGATATGCGTTAAATACCATCAAGACTCATGAAGCTAGAGCCATGGCTGCATCACTGCTCATCTGTGAGCTGTACCTCTCTAAGATGTCTGCAAAGCTGCAACTTGGTTGTTTGTATATCCCCTTGCATCCCATTCTGTGTAGACAGTATCTCAAAGAGTGGGAGTAGATTTGGACAAGCAGTTTTATGTAGCCTGTTCACCCAGTATACTTTCCATGGTGGGGTCCAGGTTGCTTTTTCATTAATGCTTCATTGCGGCCCTCCACTTTGGACTCCCCATATGCCATGACTAATGCAGCCCTGCTTGTCGATGGAGAAAGCAAATTTGCTTACCGTAAACGTGTTCTCTGTAGACAGCAGAGCTAATTAGCCATGCTAAATATCTGTCTGCCTCCCTAGCAAGTTGACTAGAACTAGCTCTAAAAATAACCGAGGGGGCTCATGAGGCAACACCCATGTGGGAATTCCTGCTATGCTCAGTAAAGCAAAAGCTCTACAAGCTTAGACAGAAAGTTCTATTCAGTGTCGTCAGATGATGTCACCCATGTGTCATGGCTATTTCATCCTGTCTATGAAGAACACCATTTGCAGTAAGCAGACTTGCTTTATCTGTGAGGAAAATTATTTTTCCTGTCAATGAGCCATATGGTTGAACAGAATTCCTTTTACCTGCTATCCTCAATTTCTTGTAATGCTTGCATACTTAAATATCCATGTTAGACAGCCACTTCTCTTCTTCCCATGTGGCTTTGTTAAGCAATTTTGAGCCATAGGGCACTGGGAGTACCTGCAGGGTTCTTTCAATGCTAAGTGATTATTATTAGCACCATCAAAGCTTGATGAACACTGCCAGTGCTGTCGAGAGTTGCTTCAATTTTCTGGTTGGTGTTTGGGTTCATCTGAGTGACAAACTCTCACCACTGCTTTAGCTTTCCCCTCTACATTAACTCTGCAGAGACTGTCTTCCAAAGCATTTCCTTGAGTTATACTGGTACTCCACACTATTGAATAAGCCTTCAACCTGGCCCTGGAAGCCTCTCTCTCAGGATTCATCCTGGAATAACTGCCTCTCCCCTACCTCCGGGGATTTGATGGGCATATATACCATCAAGAGGGATTGAGAAAAGAATGTGGCAGACAACTGAGCATTCACATAAGATTTTCTAAACAATCCCAGCATATGCTGCATGAAAAACGTTGGCATTATTTAGTCAGGAGTACACCAAAGTGCAGCACACATTTTCTAGCCTTGCTCCTCCATTACTATGATCGCACAATAACATATTGATTCCACATTGTTAGTGATGGAATGGCAATTCAATAAAATTATTATATAAGTGAAGTAATAATGAAAATGTTCAAAATAATTGGCAGCTCCACCAAATACAAATGGACATGTCTTTCAGAAATTGTTCCTGCACAGTCTTTCATGATAATTCACTAATAAATACAAAAGTGTTTGTTGTAAATTTTACTGGTTCTGCAATGTATACATTTTTTTTCAAGAATTGTACCGCAGCCATATTAATTATATTTCTGGGCAGGTTTGTGACATGCTAAATATTTAAGTCAATTTTACAGACTTGTAGAGTATATTGAAGGCATGTATCAAAATATAATTATAAAAATTAATGGAAATCTGTCACACTGTCAGCAGAAGCCTATTACCCAGCAGAACAAACAATTTTAATTAATACATCTAATGTATGGCAAAAAGTCATGACAGTTCATCTAAATATCTACACAAATAGTACCAGCTCAATTTCTGAGGGATCCATCTTGCCCAATTACAACAAATTCAGACTTAAACACATTTTATTTTTTGCTGTGCAACCGAGTGCCGCACAAATGTAATTTATAAAATCATTAATAAATTGATTTTTAAAAATCTGGTATGCAAGAGTTAACTTTGCTAGTTGTAAACCACAGCTGACATGGAGCTTCCCATATCTGTTTCCTGTTGTTGTTTGAAGCTAAGAGTAAATGTCCTTTAGGAACAACTCTTAGATTCTACAATTGTTCATGGAGACAGGATTTAAAGTTTAGAGATCCAGTTTCTAGCCTGTTGGCAGTAATTATTGGTGGCAGAGCCATAACTAGATATTTTAGCACCCAGGGCAAGCAAACTTATTTGCACCTCTCATTCAACCCCTTGCACTCTGATTCCCGGTCCTCTTTCCCTCTCAAATCTCTGACCTTCCTGGATGGCTCGAGGAGGGTTCTATTTTTCAGGCCTTTCATCTACTGTCAGCAAATGCTTGCATTTCAATCATTTTTCCGATCTGCTCTCACTCGGGAGTTTTATGCCCTGGACAGAGCTACCCTTCTTACCTGGCCTAGTTATGAACCTGATTAGTGGTGTACAAGTCATATTGAAGTTTAATTTTAAAAGAAAGCTTGAGTCTGACCAACAATACTTTTAAAACTACAAGTGGTCCATATTCAGAAGCATTTAGCCAGATAACGCAGAAGTTAGCCAGCTAAATGAATACTTGGGCACTTCTCCGGCTAACTTATTAGCCAGCTAGAATTTAGCCAGTTAAGCTTACGGATGTTTTGGGGGTGTAATTGGGAGGAAGTGAGTTAGCCGACTATGTTAAATGGCTAACTCTGATATTCAGAGTTAGCCGGTTAACATAGCCAGCTAAGTCTGGTCAGGCCAAAAAGCCATCCTAAAGTTAGCCAGCTGACTTGAAGATAGCCGGCTGTATTCAATAGTGCTGCTGCTGCTGCTGCACTATTGAATATACCTCTAAAGTTAGCCGGATAATTTTATCTAGCTAACTTTGCTGCCCGGATGGTGGCTGAATATGGACTTCTAAATATCTGTTTTAAAATTTCTGATGTGTGGCGGGCCACTGCATTTGTCATCAGCAGTTACTAGAGGCCTTCCTAGATGTGTAATTGCCACCCATCACCCTTTGTAAAATAATTTACCACTTGCTTTTGCTCTGCCCCTTGCTGATGTCTTTGGCTGGCTGCCTTCTGAAATAGTAACCTGAAGCTGGAAGCCACTCACCAAAGCCACAAGCAAAAGGTGAGCGCCCCTTGATGGGCAACTTTGTGGGCATCTTGCTGGACTTTTTGTGTGGTCCTGGTGTCAGCAGACTCTTGGACATAGAAGCTGGGATTGCTTTCTTTGGGAACTTTTTGTTTTGATTTTCTTGCTGCTTGTTTATTGAAAAGGCCGATAGGGACAAATGTTTGATTTTGAAGATTGATGACACTAATTTTGGGCCGTGGGTTCTGTTTTTTGGGGTTTTAATCTCTAGGAGATTGCATGTCTTGTTTGTTACAAGATGTGTTGCTTTTCAGTTATGGTAGTAAATAATGGAAACCTTCGCATATACCAATTGTGTCAGGTTTTGGGAAATATGCTGCTAGGCAGTTTGCTCCATATAAGAGATTTCTTATTCAGCATCAGGTTGTAAGGGTTTTATCTGCAGCTTGTGAATCCACCTCAACTAATAAGGGATATCAGTCTTCTGTCACTAGCTCTTTATGTAATTCTTTAAGGGTGACAGTTACTTTGTCTCTGGAGTCTTTGGGTTCAGAGAGAAAATCATCCTCTTCTATTGAAGTTTTGTGGGGTAGAAGGGTTGATGATTACTCGTTAAGTAGTAATATGTTAAATAGAGGCATACATTTTCAGAACCTCATTCTCCCTCCTAGGGAGAATATTCAATTCCTAAATGGTTTAGTCTCTAATCTGTCCTTTCTCCTCTTTAAAGCACATTCAGTATGATTTAAACTACTTATGATTTTTTATCTACTAGCAAAGCAGTCTGTTGTGTTTTGTTTTCAGAGTCATGGTTGGATGACTCTGAGGAGATGCTTTTAAATCAAGCCTGTCCTCTTAGTTTTTCCTACCTCTTTGTCTCCCATATTGGGAAGTTAGGGAGTGGGATAGCATTACTTTTTAAAGATGAATTGGCTGTTTCTAAAGGCTCATGGCAGACTCTTAAGGCCAGTGTTCCTTGTAAACTGTGCATTCACACAGGTCATAAAATAAGTGCAGGTAGGAAAACATAACATATAAGAAAAGGAAAATTGAATGATGTTTCAAAGAACACAGCATGCAAATTTGTACACTACATTGCACATGAGTATATTTTTGCACACACAGCCCACAAAAATAAGAGGGAACATTGCTTAAGTATCTGGAATATTTGTTAGTTTGATGTGGAAAGACCAAATCTTTGACCATATGTGGTATACTGCCACCCTGATTTAGTTGGATCCGTTTTTATTGAGTTTTTAGATTTGATCTCCCCTTGGTTATTAGAGTCACTCTGGCTTTTAATCCCAGGTGACTTCGTTGCCCATGCAGATTATCTCAATAAGGGGACTGTTCAATTGCTTTTGTCTGGCATGGTTTTCAAGCAGATTGTTTCTTCCTATACTCATGTAACTGGACATTTGTTTAGATATGGTATTTTATTTTAGCTTTGATTCTTTCATGTCCTTCCCTAATGTAGTATATCTATACCATGTCACTTGGAGGGACCATTTTTAGTTACCATTGCGACCACCCATTTTCAATTGATGGTAGGAAGGGAATCTTCTTTGTCAAGGTTAAACAGAAGGTGGAGCATGAATAATTTTTGAATGTGCTTAGGGAAATTGACTTTGCATTAATATCTAGAATTTGAATTTGCCCTCAGTTTTTAATCATTTAGCCCCCAAGAAAATGTTTAAGATCAGACAATGTAAAACTGCCCCTTAATATGGAGAAGAGTGGAGAGTAATGGAAATCACTGGTAAAGCTTTAGCTCATGACTTACTCTGAGATAGGTAAAGTTAGCTTTAACTCTGAGTATCTGATTCACTAAGGATTTTTCCCATAGACACAAAATGGGAGAAAAGCCTTAATGAATCTGGCCCAGAGTATGTTATCTAAGTCTGTTTCCAAGGCAAAGTCTTCCTATTATCAAGGTAAAATTGAGTCTGTTTCCAGTAAAACTAAGGAACTTTACTCAGTGATTAAAGATCTGGTTACACTCTTGGACAATATTTTGTTACTAATATCCCTGCTGCATAGGGATGATTTAGCTAATTATTTTACTGATAAGATTCAAAGTATTCATCTGAAAGGTGTTTTTCACATAACCTCTATTGGCACTCGTTTGGTAGTTCAGCTGTCCCTTTAAATTGTTGGTCTCATTTTGAGCAGCTTGAGAGCAATAATGTTTCTATATTGTTGAGCTGTGCCTGCTCTTCTGTTTGTCTATGGAATCCCCTGACCTCCTCATCTCCTTTAAGCATCAGGGGAGGTTCTGTTACTTGTTTTAACTTACATTAATTGCTGTCTAAATAAAGCTGAATTTCCTGCTTTTATCAGATGATTGTTTAAAAAAAAATCTCATTTTAGATCAAGATCAAGTAGAGAATTATGCCTTGTATCAAATTTATCTTTTCTTTCCAAATTGATTGAACAGGCTGTGATGGAGCAACTGGAGTCCTTTCTGAATAAAAATGGTTTGAATCCTTTTCAATCAGGCTTTTGCTGTGGTTATAGTAGGTGACCTTAGGTTGAGCCTGGATAGGAGTAGGCCCTCTGTGCTGATCCTGCTAGATTTAGTGGCTCCCTGGATTTGATTGGCTGACTCCACCTCTGACCCTATTGATCATAAAATTGTTTTGAAGGCTGAGTGACAATAGTTTTAATGGTGGGGTCACCCAGTACTTCAAGTACTTTCTGTCTAATAGAACCTAATCCATGTGCTGCCCTTTGCAAACTGGTTGTTGGAGTGCCCCAGGGAGTGATTTTGTCTCCTATGCTATTTAATATTTATTGCCATCCCCTTCTGGAAATTATAGGGTCTTTTTGCCTGAGCTTCCAGTGCTTTGCAAACAATTTACAGTTGTATGGATCTTGTCCTGATGATATTCCCAGGTTTCTTTTACATTTTAACAGTTGTTTATCAGAAGAATTTCAGTGGATAAAATTCATTAAACTTTTTATTAATTCACATAATATTTTATATTAGTTATTATGTTTTTATGATGTGTTCATTTTGTACATTGCCTTGAACTTTCAATAAGCAATTAAGTTTGAATAAATAAATATTATTGGCCACCACCCTGCTGTGAAATAATACCTTATAAATACCTGTTAACTGGGGGGAGGGGAGAGTGTTAGCATGCCAGCTACAAAATGGTAGCTTAATCCATATCTCCACCTTAATCAAGCTACTTTAAGTAGTTGCTACTGGGCAAGCCATTCATAGGTGTGGGACAGATAAGAGATGAACCCTGCCTGTTTCTCATGCTGGCTGCTGCTTAAAGAGAACACCTCAGCAGATCAGTATGTGGAGGATCATTTGCCGAAAGCCTCAGGCACCAAAAAGGTAGTTGCTGTTCCGGGCCACTGCAATCACTGAGTGCTTACCACAATCAGCACTGCTCAATGTAAGAGACCAGCGACAGTTTCGTCAAGCTGACAGCAGTTTTCTTTTTAATGCTGTCTTTAGTGTGTAACTCAGTATAGGACCTGAAACTTTCCATCTGCAACCAGGCACGCTCTTGACACAGGACCACATGGCCGATTAGAGGCTTAGTTACTGGATGTTAAGCTCATGCACCGGTACTCGGGTTTGAGGGAGAAACATGACACCGAGGAGCATCAACGTAGTGGGTCCCTGAAGGCTCAATTAACACCTCACAATGAAGGTGTAATGTGAGGAAAGAGATAGAGGCTGGTCAGCTTATTAAAAGGATAGAAGGAGGAGAAGGGAAAGGAGGGCGGAGGCGGATTTGGACATTGTTGCTGTTACAGAGACATGGTTCATTGATTCTCATGATTGGGATACTGCCATACTGGGCTGTATCTTGTTACGAAAGGACCGAGAGGACAGAAAAGGGGGAGGAGTAGCTCTTTATGTCAAAAACATATCCAAGCAACTGAACTGCAAGGAATGTGGAGTAAAGAAGAAGCATTATGGGCCATCCTAAAAAAAGATGATTGTGCATCTACTTTTACTGGAGTGGTTTACAGGCCTTCGACTCAAATGGAAGAACTAGACAGAGATCTGGTTGAAGACATCCAAAAGGAAGGAAAGAAGGGAGAAATGTTGATTGTTGGAGATTTTAATCTGCCGGATGTAGACCGGAGAATCCCTTTTGCGCAATCTAACAGAGTAGAAAGATAGTGGATGCCCCGCAAGGGGCTCTGTTCAAACAAATGGTAATGGTATCCACGAAGGAGGGAGTTATACTCAACTTAGTGCTCACTAACAGGGATAATGTCTCTAATGTCCAGGTGGGTGCTCATCTCAGCACCAGTGATCATCAAACAGTATGGTTTGATATTGCAAATAGGATATGGAGAAGTCGCGCGAAGACCCAAGTTTTGAATTTCAAAAATATGGACTTTGTTGAAATGGGGAAGTACCTGGATGTAGAACTAGAAAACTGAGAGAAAATGAGAGAGGTGGAGAACAGTGGGCCAAATTAAAAAGAGCAATTACAAAGGCAACAAAACTATATGTTAGAAAAGTAAATAAAAGCAAGAGAACTAAGAAACCTATCTGGTTCTCAAAGGAGGTGGATAATAAATTAAAAGCAAAAAGAACAGTGTTAAAAAAAAAATATAAAGGATCCCAAAAAAAAGGAACACAGGGAAGAATATCTGGTGAACTGAGGGAGACAAAGTAATCAAGAAAGCAAAACAGGTGGAAGAAAGGATTGCCAAAGAGGTAAAGTGAGGTGACAAAACATTTTTCAGATACATCAGAGAAAGATCCAAAGTGGTAAAGTGAAATTAAAAGGTGAAAAGGATCAATGTGTGGAGAAAGACGAAGAAATGGTGGAAATATTAAACAAATACTTCAGTTCAGTGTTCAGTAAAGAAGACCCTGGAGAAGGACCGTCACTAGTTAACAAGACAGTGGATGGGGCTAGAATAGATGAAACTCTGTTTACAGAAGAGAATGTATGGGAAGAGCTAGGAAAACTGAAAGTGGACAAAGTCATGGGGCGTAATGAGGTTCATCCCAGGATACTGAGGGAACTCAGAGATGTGCTGGTGGGTCCGCTACATGACATGTTCAATAGATCCCTGAAAACGGGAGTGGTGCCGAGTGATTGGAGAAGGGCAGTGGTGGTCCCGCTTTACAAGAGTGGGAGCAGAGAGGAAACTGGAAACTATAGGCTAGTTAGCCTCACCTCAGTGGTGGGAAAATTAATGGGAGGTTCCGCTGAAGGAAAGAATAGTGAACTATCTACATTCAGGAGGTTTGCTGGACCCAATGTAGCCTGGATTCACCAGGGGAAGGTCCTGTAAGACTAATCTGATTGATTTTTTTTTTTAATTGGGTGACAAAAGAATTGGATCGAGGAAGAACGCTTGATGTCATCTACTTGGATTTCAACAAAGCTTTTGATACGGTCCCACATAGGAGACTTGTGAATAGAATGAGAAGCTTGAGAGTGAGCGCCAAGGTGTTGGCATGGATTAAAAACTGGTTGATGGATAGAAGACAATATGTGATGGTAAATGGAACCTACTCTAAAGAGAGAACGATGTTAAGTGGGGTGCCACAAGGATCAGTGTTGGGACCAGTCCTGTTCAATATCTTTGTGACCAATGCTGCTGAAGGGATAGACGGTAAAGTTTGTCTTTTTATGGATGATACTAAGATCTGAAACAGAATTGATACGCCGGAAGGAGTAGAGAGAATGAGATGAGATTTAAGGAAGCTTGAACAGTGGCCAAAGATAAGGCAGCTAAAATTCAATGCCAAGAAGTGCAGTGTCATACATTTGGGGTGTGGTAATCCAAAGGAGTTGTATGTGATAGCGGGTGAATGGCTGTTGTACATGGAGCAAGAGAGGGACCTTGGGGTGTTTAGCGATATGAAGGTAGTGAAGCAATGTGATAAGGCAATAGCTAAAGCCAGAAGAATGCTGGGCTGCATAGAGAAGAGAGGAATAACCAGTAAGAAAAAGATGATAATCCCTTTGCACAGGTCCTTGGTGAGGTCTCACCTGGAGTATTGTGTTCAATTCTGGAGACTGTATCTCAAAAGAGACAGAAACAGGTTGGAGGCGGTCCAGAAAAGGGCGACAAAAATAGCAGGGGGTCTCCATCAAATGACTTATGAGGAGAGGTTGAAGGACCTAAATATGTATAACCTGGAGGAGAGGAGGTGCAAGGGAAATATGATACAGACCTTCAGATACCTGAAAGGTTTTAATGATGCATAATCGAAAAACCTTCTCCATTGGAAAGTAATCAGTAGAACTAGGAGTCACAAAATGAAACTCCAGGGAAGACAACTCAGAACCAACGTCAGGAAATATTTCTTCACGGAGATGGTGGTGGATGCCTGGAATCCCCTTCCAGAGGAGGTGATGAAGACAAAAATGGTGAAAAATTTCAAAGGGGCATGGGATAAACACTGAATCCCTAAAGGCTAGAGGATGGATATGAGGAAAAGAGTGCATAGGGGTAACTTGCTGGTGTGGCGGTTACTGCCCTTAACCAATAACCCTTCATACTGTTGATGCAACTCCATTATCACTCTCTGCTTTAATAGCAGGGGGAAAAGAGGATAAAGGGAATTACTTTCAAACAGCAACCAACAAAAGGCCATTGAATTTTACAGTCTGGGAAAACAAATAAGCTTGGGGGTAACTTGCTGATGCAGCTGTTACTTCCCTTAACCAATAAACCTTAAACTTGTGATGCAACTCCAGCATTGCTCTCTGCTTCAACAGTATTTATTTATTTTATTTAAGGTTTTTATATACCGGCATTCATGATAAAAATCACATCATGCAGGAGTGAATAAATACATCAACTAGAACTATCGTGCAGGAAAAAGCAGTTACAAATAACAAGGAAAGATGAACTGGGAGAAGATGGAGATAAAGGAAAGAGATTTGTAATAGCTAAAAACTATGTACAAGGAGACGAAGATGAGCTGCTTGTTTTAAGTATGTCGAAGGTGAAGGCATTAGTTTGAGTATGGGAAACTAAGTATGAGGTGACTTGTCCCTTTATATCCACGAGCTGAAATTGCCTTCTTTCACTCTTTTGAAGATAAGTATATACATGTATGTTTATGATTTAATGCTTTTAATCATTAAAACAGCAAACACATCTGCTAATGAAATTAGAGTATCTATAAATAAACAGATTGAGGAACTGAAGACCCACTCAGTGGTAGATTCATTCTCTATACAACTTGCTGAAAGCAAGAAGAATATGGATAAATACTGGCTTGAACTGAAGGCCTCCAAAATCAGGAAGTTTCATCGTGATAAACATGATTATTTTAAAGGTTACATATACCCTTGGATGGATAAAAACAAGACCATGCCTAAAACCCAAACCTTTGATAGTTCATCTAGTGACTCATCAGAAGAAGACATTCCAATCCATCGAAAATATAGCAATCAGACATCTGTATCATTTAATCTGCCCACTGCTTTGACAGAATCAGCAGCTTGTTCTGATACAGTGTCTGCACAGATTGGGGTTGTTTTATGGTCTGACTTAGTTTCTTGCTCTCTGACCCCAGTTGTCCTTCGGCACAGAAAATGGGTCTTAAAAACATAAGATATGTCATACCAAGGGTCCATCAAGCCCAGTATCCTGTTTCTAACCATGGCCAATCCAAGTCACAAGTACCTTCTGAAGACATGAAAATGTGGCCGTTATAAAGAAATACATCAAGGAATACTTAGCACTGAAGGAGGTCAATGAGAATCATTGTTTGGGCAAAGGAGTGATTAGGGGACACAATAGCCTTACAGAATGCCCTCAATAAAAAGAGGAGAGAAGAAGAGTCCAGGCTTAATGGGGAAGTTAAGACTTTAGATCTCAAGAATGCAAAAGGTCCCTCAGACTCTTTGAAGAGGAAGCTAACTCATAAATGTGGTTTTCTAAATGCCATTATTGACAGAAAAGTAATTTTATGATCACAGGAACAAAATGGGTAGACTACTAGCCTGTAAGCTAAATTCTCTCTTAGTGAACAGATTTGTCAAAGACCTTGAGATGATGAGAGAGGATATGTCAACAAAACTCTTGATATTTCCCAGTATTTTGTTCATTTTATAGAAAGTTTTACTCACAGGAGTCAATAGGCATGGAAACTCACACAGAAAACATTTTGAAAGGGGTCCAGTTGATTTCTCTTACGGAAAAGGAAACTAGCACTAGAGTAATATCTCACATTTCAAGCTAGATAGGGCTATTAAAGTCTTAAGGAATGGGAAATCCCTAGGTGAGGATGGCTTTACCCTTAACTACTATAAAACCTTTGCCTTAGTTCTTATACCCAAATTGTCTGAGATTTACAATTGAATATTGAAGAGTGATACTCTCCCTGAGTTTATGATAGTGGCTTCAGTTATACTGTTCCCCAAGGAGGGAAGGAACCTACAAAAGTGTAGTTCATATAGTCTAATTTCCCTCCTCAGCTACGATGTAAAAATTCTTGAGAAAATGTTGACATGCTAAATTGAAAAGTTCTTGTTGGTAGTAAAATACCTGACCCAAAAGCAGATCATAATGTACTATGGGCAAAAGATCTGGGAAGAGATCTAGAGGAGGAGTGGGATCATATTTTTCTGAAGACTGTCCCATGGGAATTCTGTCTGCATGACTTAGGGAAAATTGATGCAAAATGTTAAATCTGGCTGCAGAGGATAGGGTATAATGCTTAAGTGGATCAGATAGGCGCTGGAGAGAATGTGGGGACCTGGGCTCCTTTTTTCATATGTGAGGGCATGCCCCCTAATCAAACTGCATTGAAAAGTGTTGTGTTGGATATGTGACATTACGGGGATTTCACTCCCTGTGGATCTTGCAACTCCAGAAGTCATGCCATTGGTGATCCATTTTCTGGTTGCAGCAAGGCAGAGTTTAGCTCAGCACTGGCAACTTCCACAGAAACTGTCTGACAATGTGGATCCAGTTAATATGGGCAGTTTTTTCAATGGAACTGTGACCTATCTTGAGAAACAAATACCAGAACATACCAAAGATCTGGGAACCTTTTTTTAAATTTGTGGACACAGATGCTGGGAAGGCAGCAATGCCAGTAAGGGAGTGAGCTATTATGTCCAATGGGAGGAAGGGCTAATGGGACTGGGGGCAAAAGACAACAGATGTCTTTAGCCCTTTCTGAAATTGACAATGATAACGGTCTGCTCTTACAGAGTTCAGAACAACCTTCTATCCCGTTGTTTATGCTATATGCACAGGAACGACCCCTTTTTCATGTTTTCATAGGTTTTGTGTAACTTGTCATTACTTCTCTGTATTATGCTGATTGCACTTTGTTCTACTCCCTGTTGGATTGATTGCACTTGTTCAAGTACAAATGTACATTTCTCTCAATTAAAATTTAAAAACCAAAAAAAAATAAAAAACACCACCTGTTAACTGCAAATTTTTTTTTCAAAGAGGCATGCAAATGCAAAGTGCCCTAAATTATATGGTGCTATATGTACCTTTAACAAAAACACTAAAATAGCAAGTGGGGACGGAGTTAAGATTGTGGCATGACTCCAGGAAGCATTTGTCTTCCCTACTTAATCTTTTTTCCGGTAGATTGTTTTTCTTCTGACTGTAAAATGCCTTCTAAAAGGAAAGGCAAGATTAGAGTTTTCCCTTGGGTATCTTTGCACCCTTGACTCAGCAGACTATGAATCATTTCCTGGAGCGTGGCCTGGGTTCTGCGGGGAAGGGGGGGGGGGTCTCCGTTGTCATGTCTGGAGTAGGAGAGCTTGATCTGGCTGTAGAGGAGGTTTCTCTAACCCCTCCTGACTCAATACTGCCAGTCTCCCAAGCACAGCATCCGGGTCCTGAGTTCTACTCATCATGGTGTGATGATGCTGGGAGATGAATTGCAGGTATTGCTAGCAGAGTAGGAGTTTTGGTCGGCATATAAAAATTGAAAAGTTTATCACACGATAGAGATGATTCTCCTGAAGGTACTGTTTTAGATTCTGTGAGTCTCTCATCTGAGCAAGATTGCAGGTCTTTCACCCCTTTGATGAAAACCCCAGATTTTATTTTTTTGATTTATTTTTTTATCTAAAAAAATGTATTACCTGCTCTCTACAAAGCCTGAAGTGGGGTACAACATCAGCAATCATAAAATAGATAGAACAAACATAACTACACACAATCAAACAAGAAAACTTCCTTGCAAACCAAAAATATCACCATTGTGATAAGCATTTCTTTGGCGGGATAACAGCAATTTGGGACCTCAGGAAGCATGCATCATTAAAGCTAATTAAAAGCCTTCTTTAACAAATATATTTTGGGACCTTTCTTAAAAGCCCATGTATTGACTATAAGATGTAGATCTTCTAGAAGAGAGTTCCACAATGAGGCACCAGCAACTGAGAAAGTACGCTCATGCATTTCAGACAAGTGCACCAAGGAGACCCCAATTAGCGGATTTAAAGATCTTGGTTTATAAACATGTAACGTTGCATTTATCCAGATAGAGGTAGTATGGAAAAGTAGTTTTTGAATCAACATAGCTATCTTATAATGAATGAGTGGCTGAATTGGGAACCAAAGTAATGAATGAACTATGAGAGTAGTATGTTTGCATGTACAAATCCATGTCAAGATACAGGCAGCCAAATTTTGCATGATTTGAAGAGTTCTAAGTGTGATTGTTGGGAGGCCTAAAAATAGGGAATTGCAGTAATCAAGAGCTGGGAAAATAAGAGCTTGTATAGTGGTCCAGAAACTATTTGGTTCTAAGAGAGGTTTCAATCTTTGTAGTTTAAAAAGGGCCAGTTTAATCAGATGTTTAATATGACAGTACTTTAATAGATCTGGGTCTAATATTACACCCAAACTATACAGTTGCATCTTATTTGGAAGCTATGGACCCTCTAAGTTGAAAAAATAAGGGATGTTTGCAGAAGGGAGCCTACTAAGAACTAGCACCTCAGTTTAGCTAATATTGAGGGCTACTTATTATGTACTAACGAATTCTTGATTGAGAAATATGTTCAAAAGTGACAGCCCAAAATAATGTGAAAGGAACGAAAAACTGTATATTGTCTATGTATAATTTGTAGCTTAACACCTAAATCAGATGGCAGTCTACATAACAGTGTCAGATAAATATTAAAAAGGGCCACGGTCAGAGCCAAGCCCTATGGTACACCAGTTGAGAGGTATTGGCAAGAATCTTAACCTGTTGAGTGTGGTTCATGAGGTAGAATGTAAACTATGAGAGTTCCTTACCACTAATGCCTAGTTCATGTAAATGTGACAGCAGTTATGTTGGAGACCATCTAGGCCAGGGGTCAGGAACCTTTTTGGCTGAGAGAGCCATAAACGCCACATATTTTAAAATGTAATTCCATGAGAGCCATACAATATGTTTAAAACTAAATACAAGTAAATGTGTGCATTTTATGTAAGATCACACTTTTAAAGTACAATAAGTCTCTGAAAATATTACACCAGGCCTTAAGACACCAATACATCTCCTATTAGGAAAACGGACCAAGTCAGGCTGCTATAGAGTCCTACACAGAAACTACACGCCAGCAGAAAACCTCACCTGAATCACGTGCTGTCCCTCACCTAACATAGAATAAAGAGACCAAAACGCATAACAAGAAGCATGCAGAAAAAACTGAATTGGAAACTGCAACAAGCCAGAGTCTCTGTATGCAGTGTAACAAAGGAAAAAAGAAACATCACCCATCCTTTATAAAACAAATCAAGAAATATAAAATCATCAGCAGTAAAACTGTACTAACAAAAAGAACATATTTCGAAACAGCCAATGAGTGGAATATCCAATAATTAAAAACACATATAAAACATTTCCAGATACCAACAAAATATTTCAAAATAGCAGACACAAAGACCCAGTAATGAAAAATAATAAGGATACAAACATTTTTTTGCTCTGCATACCTGGGAACGTTTGATATCCAGGTGTCCTGAGATTGTTCTGAATTAGCAGGAGGTGGGGTGGTTTGCTTGGAACTTTCTCCTCTCTCAGTCACATACCAGCACTCTCTCTCACACTGGCTCTCAATGACACACCTATACACACATGCTCTCAGTACTCACATATACACATGCTTTCTCTCTCACTTATATAGGCTCTTAATTACACATTTACACACATGCTGTCTATCTTTTCACGCTTACACACACACACAGGCTTTCAATCACATAAATACATGCTGTCTTTTTCTCTCACACACAGACTCTCATTCACATGCTTACAAACATGTCCTCTCTTTCTCTCATTTACACACAGGCTCTCAATCACATACTCACATGCTCCCTCACCTAAATCAGCTCTCAATCACACACAGACACACATGCTCTCTCCCTTACTTATACACACAGGCTCTTAATCATACATACACATGATTTCTCTCACACACAAAGGATCTCAATCATACACACACACTTTCACACAAACAGGTTTTCAATCACAAACTTACACATACAGGTTCCCAATGGTAAACTTACATTCATGCTCTCTCTCTCTCTCACAGGCAGGCTCTCAATCACAGACATACTCTCTTTCACATGTACAGGCTCTCAATCATTCACAGACATGCAATCTCTCACTCTCACTCTCACACACACACTCACATAGGCCCCGGCCCGAAAGAGGAAGTGGAGAGTATCGGGTGCCTGCGCGGCAAGAAGAGGCCACGCTAGTGCGCTCGGCATCGGCCCAAAGAAAAGAAGACTGCAGCGCGGCTCGCAGGAAAATGAAGAGGTTCAGCCGCGGCCGATGGGACTCCGCCTCCGCGAGGGCTGAAAATGAAGAGGTTAGCGTTGGGAGGAGGCTGCTGCTGCCGCGAGTTCCCGGGGTGGAGGTGGGGGGGGGGGAGAGAGTGAATGAGCGAGCAAGCTGTGTTTGCTCGCTCATTCACTCTCTCTCTCTCCCCCACCCCGGGAACTCGCGGCAGCAGCAGCCTCCTCCCAACGCTAACCTCTTCATTTTCAGCCCTCGCGGAGGCGGAGTCCCATCGGCCGCGGTTGAACCTCTTCATTTTCCTCCGAGCCGCGCTGCAGTCTTCTTTTCTTCGGGCCGATGCCGAGTGCACTAGCGTGGCCTCTTCTTGCCGCGCAGGCACCCGATACTCTCCACTTCCTCTTCCGGGCCGCGGGGGGGTGGGGGCGGGAAGAAGAGAGCACGCCGGTGCCGCTGACTCCAGCTGTCCTGCCGCGTTCCGCCCGGGCTGACAGCATTTTAAGCCCGGGCGGAGGAGGACCGGGGAGCAGCTGGGTCAGCGGGAAAGTGTGGCGACTGTCTGCGAGCCAGATGCAGCCCTCAAAAGAGCCATATCTGGCTCGCGAGCCATGGGTTCCCGACCCCTGATCTAGGCCATTATAGTGAGGTTAAATTCCTCTATCTTTGATATACTCCATTAAAAGTTTGGGTGGGAAACAAGAAGCTGACTTGAAATAATTTAGAGGGAAAATAGCAAGATCAATAATGAAATAAAGTAAGTTAAAGTATTTACAGATTCTTTAGTTCAAGACAGATTACTTATTCATAGGCATTTTAATCAGCTGGAAAATCGGGCCAGGCAACTGAATTTTTGATTTATAAGTTTTCCAAAAACAGCTTTGCTTTCTTCATTGTAAATTCTTAAAAGATACTTTGAGAATTTTTCTATGCTATCTGAAGCTATCCCTTCTTTGAACAAGGTGTAGTATTTGCCAATGAAGAAGAGAGCAAAACAAATTGAGAACTGTGTAGTTTCTTCATCTAAGATAGTTTGAATTTAGCAGACTTGTTGGAAAGATCTGACAATGAAGAATTTGACAGAGCTACACTTTTGGCTTCTTTTGTCTTCACTATACTATAAATCTTCACTTTAGGGGTTAACACTAATATCACAACAAATTAGAAACTATAACCCTCCTCTATAAACTTATAACTAGGGGTGTAATGCTTCTGTTTAAACAACGTTTTTTATAAAGAAGAATAATCACATCAAATGAAAAAAGTATTTAATGGTGGAGTTTCTGTTCACTTATGTTATGGCTTTGAGGTGTTGGAGTGGATTCTTGGGTACTGCGGTGATGGCCACTCCCAAGGGGAGGAGCCCCATGAGGAACCCGTAGTACTAGGTTAGACTCTATACACACAGACACAGAGAATTTGTATTTATTATACAGCTTGGAGATCCTGGCCAGGGGGTGGCAGTAGTGAGGTAATCAAGTCGAAGTAGTCCAGAGTCCTCAGCAGAGGAGACCAGTCCCACACTTGAATAGATGGTAGGCAGCGCAAGGTAGTAGAGGAAGTCCCGGATGCAGACTCCCAGCGCTGAGCTGTAGGTGAGACAGACTGACGAGGTTAGATTGCTCACTGAAGTAGATAGCTGCATTGATGGAGATCCTGGCAGGCAGAAGTAGTTGAATTGCAGGCACCAAGGCAGAGAGAGCAGGCCCTCGAGGAGCGAGTACCCAGTATCCCAGATATGCTTTCTTTCAGGTACCTAAGGGCCCCCAAGGAGTGGGTACCCAGGTTAGAGATGAAAGACTCAGCAGCAGCAAGGAAGCGGCAGAGCAGCTTAGACCAGAGTCAGTCCAATCCTAACTCCGATCCTTGCTAACTCAGTTTGTTAGCAAACGAAGGGCAGGCTAAATACCCGGATGTCGTGACATCACTTGGAGGGTACGCCCCCGAGGTTCCCGCCATGACGTGGATAAAGACGTGGGTGGCGTGTGCGCGTGTACCCTAGGAGGCCCTCAGGAGAAACATGGCGAACACCGTTGCTGATCCGGGGACCCCAGAGAGAGCGGCAAAAAGATGCGGCAACAGCCATCTTCCCAAGGCTTGAGGAGAGAGAAGGAAGAAAGGTGAGGCACAGAAGTCGAAGCCGTCTGAGACCGACGGACGCAACAACTTATAAGGTAGAAGGTGGTATAATGATGATTATACGATAAAGTAAGACCATACAAGCCGCCAGGATGGCAGGTCTTTAAATGGTTAAAAATATGAAACTACCACTTTTCCACTTCACAAATTTTGTTTGGTTTATAAAAAGTTGTTTGAACAGAAGCATTACACCTCTGGTTATAAGTTTATAGAGGGGGTTAGTGTTTATTTGTTGTGATTTCTTTTGTCTTCAGGCAGGTTCTTGATATGGTTTTTCGATTATATTTTCAGAAAGCTACAGAGTAATTCATGGGGTGTTATATTAGCAATAACTAATGCAATTACATTAACTCGGGAGAGAAGGAAGATGTTTCAGTCTTTGCACCAAGAAACTAGATCTCATGGTGCATCTTTGTTTTTAAGATGTCAGTGCACATGTTTAGTTACTTTTGCCCAGATCAGTTATGTTTTCTTTACTCTGGAGCAATTGAGATCTTTCCTGGATTTGAAGAAGTCCATATTCACAAACCTTCCGCTATTGTCTTGCTTATGTTCATTTTTTTTCTATACTTGTAATTTTAGCCCTTTTATATATTTCTTTCCCTTTCTCCCCACTCCCCCTTCTTTATAATAGTGGGCTATATGTTGACATTTCATATGGTTTTTTCTTCTTTGATATTGGTTTGTGGAATTTCAGTATTTCTATTTAACAAAGTGTCTTCTGATAATGTTTGTTAAATTTCATAAATAAGTTTAAAAAAACACTAAACCTTAGTTGTAACCTAACAACTGGAGATTACATCCTTCTCCAAAAATTGAGGGATTTTTTTCTCTATCCCGATAGTTCCTTCTTTCTCATTTTTTTAAGCTCCTTCTGAGATCCATCTTCATTCACAGATACTCTGGG
This sequence comes from Rhinatrema bivittatum, assembly GCF_901001135.1. NCBI lineage: Eukaryota > Metazoa > Chordata > Amphibia > Gymnophiona > Rhinatrematidae > Rhinatrema > Rhinatrema bivittatum. The sequence goes on along the minus strand of NC_042617.1, from coordinate 391,781,873 downwards.
ATTCTTCTATTTTAACAGGGCCCATCTTCCCATTCGGGCGGATTTTAAAAGCCTTGCTCGTGTAAATCCTCCCGGATTTACACGAGCAGGGCCTTGCGCGCCTATTTTCCATAGGCCGCCGGCGCGCGCAGAGCCCCGGGATGCGCATAGGTCCCGGGGTTTTTGGAAGGGGGCGTGGGACCCGATGACGCGGTGTTTCGGGGGCGGGACCGGGAGCGTGGCGCCGGCCCGGGGGCATGGTCCAGGCCTCCGGACCAGCCCCCAGGTCGGAGGACGGCGTGCCAGCAGTCCGCTGGCGCGCGTAGATTTACGTCTGCTTCTCGCAGGCGTAAATCTACGGACAAAGGTAAGGGGGGGGTTTAGATAGGGCCGGGGGGGTGGGTTAGGTAGAGGAAGGGAGGGGAAGGGGAGGGGAGGGCGAAAGAGAGTTCCCTCCGAGGCCGCTCCGATTTCGGAGCGGCCTCGGAGGGAACGGAGGCAGGCTGCGCGGCTCGGCGCGCACCGGCTGCCCAAAATCGGCAGCCTTGCGCGCGCCGATCCAGGATTTTAGAGGATACGCGCGGCTATGCGCGTATCTTATAAAATCCAGCGTACTTTTGTTTGCGCCTGCTGCGCAAACAAAAGTACGCGATCGCGCTGTTTTTAAAAATCTACCCCATTGTCTTTAGCCTTGTCATTGCAGCACAGGTCCTGAAGCCAGGAGCCAAGCTCCAAAGCTTAACCATGGATCATGGGTCAGAAATTGAGACACTGTCATAATATGTTTGTCCTCAAATCAATCAGTTCTTGTCAGATGTGTATCTGAGAATTTCTAGATCATTTTTATATGTCAAAGTGTTAAAATACCCTAATACAAAAATTCCACCAGTGTGGCATGAAGATATTTTGTATGAAAATGAATTCCCTACTATATTTTCACTTCCTGAATAATTTCTAATCTTTATTTCCCAGCCCTGTGTCTAAAACGTTATAGCAAAAACCCCTTAGCAGTAGTTCTAAAACTTTAAAGATGATTTTTTTTAAACGCCTTTATGGTTTCAAAGATTTTTTTAAAAGTGTGTTCTGAGATCAGGGAAACGAAGCTTGAAGATTTAAATATTAAAAGAGCTCTTCAATGTCTAAAGCAGCTGTGAAAATTCAATTATTGAATAGAAAAGTTCTCCAACTTCAAAATGTTAAATCCTTTTTTCTTGTGCTATTCAGCAGCTTTTAAGAATCAAGGGCTATGTTTTCAAAAGGATTTCTCCGATCTTGTGCCAGTGGCAAAAAGCTTTAGAAAATAGAACCCTAAATAATTCTTAAGCCATTGATGAACATTGACATACATAGTACAGTGGCTGCCAAGCACAATAACCCATGAAGTACTCTAGGGCACAGTTAGCAAGATTGGCAGCATTATTAAAATACACATCTGTGGTTATCTAATATTATAGAGCACTAAATACCCTTTAGAGGTAAAAATGATTTATTTAAAAAATTGCTTCCTCCGGCATACCCAGTAGCCCAATGGCAGTCGTGCATTGCCATGCTGGACACCTGGGTTCAAGTCCCAAACCCGAGTGGTTAGGAGCTCTGTGAAGGCACCAGATTCAGACCCTGAGCAGAGAGAGAGAGAGCGTTCATAGAATGGTGACACCTATAAGTGAGATTCAGGGATATGCACATACCAGGTTCCAAAAGAAGCCACGGTCTGCAGTCTCCTACTAAGGTCTGCTATCGGATCCTGGGGAAAGGGGGGAGGGGGGAAATAAGAGGGGAGTCTGCAGCTGTTAATAAATATCCATGATTTCTCAACCTTGGACTCCCACACCCTTTCATCATAAAGGCCATTGATGGGCATTGGGACAGGTTCTGATCAGGCTAGTAGGATGTTGGATAGCAGTCTGGACCAATGTTCCCTGTAAACTGTGCAGGCACATAGGAAAACATAGCATTCACAAGGAAAGGAAAAAAAATGGTGTTTAAAAGAACATTACATGCATATTTGTACATTACAGTGCACACAAGACATTTTTTGCTCACACAGCTGGTTAAAAAAAAAAAATACAGAGGTCAATTTTAAAATTGGTGCATGCGCAAAAATGCCCACACATGCTCGTGTGAGCTATACACGAGCAATGTGGATTTTAAAAAGCCACAAATATATTAATCTGTACACATGTGTACATGAGAAATAAAGGGGCGTATCCAACACTTACACACGTAACTCTGTATTTTAAAACCGAAAACCGCAGCACGCATAGGTTAGATATCCGCGTAACTTTACTGCTGCTCCTGATAAGGAGCAAGTCTGGAGATCTTGAGTTTTAGGATTTATAGCACAGCGTGAGGGGTCCGAGTCAAATGGGCGATGTACAGGATGAAGAACCAGAGGGCAATGAAATATCTCGATACTAAATGGATAAACTGATGGACTAACTGGAAAAATGGGAAGGTGCTTCAAGTAAGCATGTTTTAAAATCCACTTACATATGCGCGTAAAAGCCGGCAAAGTCCTATGGAAAATGTGGGCTAACTTTGCTTGAGTGACCTTTTAAAATTAGCAGCCTACGTAGCATGCGGTTGGTGTATTTTAAAACATACATGCACAGGTGTGCGCATAATTTAAAATTCCAGCATATCTTCATTCACAAGCCGATACAAGCGTGTATGGGCTCACGCACGCTCATTTTAAAATTACCATCAGAGGGAACATTGGTCTGTATCCAGCTTGCAGAACAGCTTCCACAGATTTATATAGGACATAGTAATGATGGCTAAAAAGGACCAAATGGTCCATCCAATCTGCCCAGCAAGCTTCTTAAGGTAGTAACTGTCGCTCTGTGCAGGTTACTCCCATGTTTCTGTTAAAGATAGTGGGCCTGATTTTAAAAAGCATTTACTAGAGCAAAAACCAGGTTTACTGGAGTAAATTCACTTTACTTGAGTAAGTGGGTTTTTGAAAATTGCTACAATATATGCCAATGACTTGTCTATAGGATTTACTCACATAAGTGCACTTTACTTGAGTAAATGGCTTTTGAAAATTGCTACAATAGTAGCTACATTTACGCATGTAACTCCTTTTGAAAATTACCCCCAGTAATTGCTGCTCTGTGCAGTTATCCCCAAGCCTTATGATAACCTATAAAAAATTACTGCTAGCAACATTTTTACTGGGTGAAGAGCCTTCTTGAAAATTCAGACAGAGCTTCTTGACCTGCTTTGTTTATGGACTTGACCGTAGAAGCAGTCCTATGCTTTTTCTGTTACGTCTGTGTAAAAGTCTGTAAAAGCCAGGGCTTGTGATGATTGTCATCGGAATCCAATTCCATTCTCCCTCATCCCGTTGAAGCGGAGAGTGATGTTGCAGTTGCATCAGAGCATCAATGCTTTCTGATAAGAGTAGCAATTGCAGCTCCATGCAGGTTACCCCATGCTTATCAGTACCCCAGATCATAAAAGTCGGGGCCCCTGTTGATTATTGTCTGAATCTAAGTCCCCTTCAAAAACATTTACTTTATTTATATATTATTTAGCACTAATCACTGCCAGAGATGCAATCCATGTGGAGTACAATATATGGAATCATATCAATAATAATACAGTAAATCATAAAAATATACAGTCGTAATAAAGCATTAACTCAACAACTAAACTATTACCCAACCATACCTCTCACTAACCCTGTGATCCCACCCAAAACTAACATTCCTCCCATCCACCAGAAATACCCAATGACCCAAAAAACCCCAAATCATATTTCTAACACAATCTTAATGAATCCCTAATAATTTCTCATCATAACTCTTAGAACTCCAATCTTTGAAAACCAAAGATTACTAAAAAAAAAAAAAAAAAAAAAAAAAAGCAAATAACTGCCACAAACCATATTACTAACCAAAACCCCTATGGGTACATTTTAAAAAAGCGCGCGCGTACTTTTGTTCGTGCACCAGGCGCGAACAAAAGTACGCCAGATTTTATAAGATACGCGCACCTTCCACTCCCTTCCCCTACATAACCCACCCCCCAGCCCTATCTAGACCCCCCCCCCCCACCTTTATTCGAAAAGTTACTACTGCCTCTGGACAGTAGTAACTTACGCTCGCTGGCGCGGCAGGCCCCGACACAGGCCGCTGTGTCGGGGGACTCGGCCACACCCCCGGACTGCCCACACGCCCACGAACACGCCCCCGAGCAGACACCATGCCCCTGGCCACGCACCCGACCGCCCCTTTTTGCAAGCCCTGAGACTTACGCGCCTCCCGGGGCTTGTGCGCGCCGCCAAGCCTATGCAAAATAGGCTCAGCACGCGCAGGGCCGTTTTAGAAGGGTTACGCGTGTACCTTATGTGCGTCACCCTTTTAAAAATCCGGCCCCTAACTTTCATGCTTATAGAGCAATTCAGTTCTCCATCATCTACAAGAATAATAAATAGAAAAGGAAAATAAATTAGTTTTAACTAATGTCCTATAGAATAAATAATCTGCCAAAGCACAAATTTTAATAGAATCTATAAAGTGGTGCTCACGATAGAATATAAGAAATTGCCATACTGGGTCAGACCAAGGGTCCATCAAGTCCAGCATCCTGTTTTGAACAGTGGCCAATCCAGGCTACAAGTACCTGGTAAGTACCAAAACACTAAGTAGGTCCCATGCTACTGATGCCAGTAATAGCAATGGCTATTCTCTAACAGAACTTGATTAATAGCAGTTAATGGTCTTCCCAAGAACTTATCCAAACCTTTTTTAAACCCAGCTACACTAGCTGCACTAAGCACATCCTCTGGCAACAAATTCCAGAGCTTAATTGTGCTACTTTCTAACTTCATGGAGTGCCCCCTAGTCCTTCTATTATCCGAAAGAGTAAATAACTAATACACATTTACCCATTCTAGACCTCCCATGATTTTAAAGACATATCATATCCCCCCTTAGCTGTCTCTTCTCCAAGCTGAAAAGTCCTAACCTCTTTAGTCTTTCCTCATAGGGGAGCTGTTCCATCCCCTTTATCATTTTGGTCGCCCTTTTCTGTACCATCTCCAACACAATTATATCTTTTTTGAGATGTGGCGACCAAAATTGTACACAGTACTCAAGGTGTGCGGTCTCACCATGGAGCGATTAACCATTCCTTTCCTAATAATTCCTAATATTCTGTTTGCTTTTTTGACTGCCGCAGCACACTGAGCCAACGAATTCAGTGTTTTATCTACTATGATGCCTAGATTTTTTTCCTGGGTGGTAGCTCCTAATATGGAATCTAATATCGTGTAACTGTAGCATGGATTATTTTTCCCTATATGCATCACCTTGCACTTATCCATATTAAATTTCATCTGCCATTTAAATGCCCAATCTTCCAGTCTCACAAGGTCCTCCTGCAATTTATCACAATTCATTTGTGATTTAACTACTCTGAATAATTTTGTATCATCTCCAAATTTGATTACCTTGCTTGTCAACTTCCTTTCCAGATCATTTATAAATTTATTAAAAAGCACCGATCCAAGTACAGATCCACTGTTCATCCTTTTCCATGGAGAAAATTGGCCATTTAATCCTACTCTGTTTCCTGTCTTTCAACCAGTTTGTAAGCCGCTAAAGTACACTGCTTCCTATCCCATGACTTTTTAGTTTCCTTAGAAACCTCTCATGAGGGACTTTGTCAAACAACTTTTGAAAATCCAAATGCACTACATCTACTGGCTCACCTTTATCCACATGTTTATTAACCCCTTCAAAAAAAATGAAGCAGATTTGTGAGGCAAGACATGCCTTGGGTAAATCCATGCTGACTGTGTTCCATTAAACCACGTCTTTCTATATGCTCTGTGATTTTCATCTTTACAATAGTTTCTACTATTTTTCCTGGCACTGCAGTAAGGCTCACTGGTCTAAAGTTTCCGGGATTGCCCCTGGAGCCCTTTTTAAATATTGGGGTTACATTGGCCACCCTCCAGTCTTCAGGTACAATGGATGATTTTAATGATAGGTTACAGATCTTAACTAAAAGATCTGAAATTTCATTTTGAGTTCCTGTAGAGCTCTGGGGTGCATACCATCTGGTCTTGTGATTTGCTACTCTTTAGTTTGTCAATCTGACCTACTATATTTTCCAGCTTCACAGTGATTTGATTCCATTCATCTGAATCATCATCCTTGAAAACCGTCTCCGAAACTGTTATCTTTCCAACATCCTCATTAATAAATACAGAAGCAAAGATTTCATGTAGATTTTCTGCATTGGCCTTATCTTCCCTAAGAGCCCCTTTAATCCCTTGGTCATCTAACAGTTCAACCGACTCTCTCACAGGTTTCTTGCTTTGGATATATTTTTTAAAGTTTTTATTATGAGTTTTTGCCTCTACAGCCAACTTCATTTCCAATTCTTTCTTAGCCTGCCTTATCAATGTTTTGCACTTAACTTGACAATGCTTATGCTTTTTCCTATTTTCTTCAGATGGATACTTCCAATTTTTGAAGGATGTTTTCTTAGCTAAAATAGCCTCTTTTAGCTCATCTTTTAACCATGCTGGTAATTGTTTTGCCTTCCTCCCACCTTTCTTAATGCATGGAATACATCTGGACTGCGCTTCTAAGATTGTATTTTTAAACAATGTCCATGCCTGTTGTACACTTTTAACATTTGCAGTTGAACCTTTCAGTTTTTTTCTATTTTCCTCATTTTATTAAAGTTTCCCTTTCGAAAATGTAGTGTTAGAGCTGTAGATTTACATATTGTCCCCCTTCCAGTCATTAGTTCAAATTTGATCACTATTGCCAAGTAGCCCCACAACCATTACTTCTCTCACCAAATCCTGCGTTCCACTACGAATTAAATTTAAAACAGCTCCCTCTCTCATTGGTTCCTGAACCAATTGCTCCATGAAGCAGTCGTTTATTCCATCCAGGAATTTTATGTCTTTAGCATGTCCTGATGTTACATTTACCCAGTCAATATTGGGGTAATTGAAATCTTAAAGTGAACAACACATTGTATCTAGCTCTTATCTTTTTTATGTGTCATGAAATTCTTAACTTATATTTTTACTAGTATTTTTATATATTTTTATATTTTACTTCAGACCTTCATACCACCCCACGGTTGAACAAGTTCATAATTTTCACTTGTATTTTCGTCGCTCGGGGTCACCTTTAATCATCGGTCCGCTAATCCTTTTTTTTAGGGATAAATATGAAGAGAATTTTTCTTTTTTTCTTTTTTAAACTTTTTGATAAAAGTACAGAGGATAATACTTCCCTTTCTCGATGTAGCCAGAGTCCAGAGTCTGACGTGATATCACGTTTTGCGTGCTGCTGCCTCAGGGACTCTTTAGTTTTTCAATCACTGCTGTCACAAGTAATCTCTGGATATTTATAAATGTTTCGTTTTAGCTGAAGGGTCCATCATGTTTCTTCAGACTCTGCAACCATTTTCTTTCCTTGGCATTTAGGTGCTGTCAGGCTGAAATCATGGGACAAATTCAATATTTAATATTGGTAATTGAAATCTCCCATTATTACTGCACTACCAAATTGGTTAACTTCCCTGATCTCTCTTAGCATTTTGTCATCTCTCTGATCATTTTGGCCAGGTGGACAATAGTATACTTCTATCACTATAGTCTTACCCACCATGCATGGGATTTCTACCCATATAGATTCTGCTGAGCATTTAGTCTATTTTATGATCTTTATCCTGTTGGACTCTATACCCTCCTGGACATAAAGTGCCACACCCCCACCAAGTTGATTCTCCCTATCATTGCGGTATAATTTGTACCCTGATATAGCACTGTCCCATTAAATATCCTCCTTCCACCAGGTTTCTGAAATGCAAATTATGTCTGTCTCATCATTCACTGCTATACATTCTAACTCTCCCATCTTCTTAGATTTCTGGCATTGGCATACAGACATTTCAAAGTGTGTTTGTTTGTATTAATAACCTTCTTTTCAATTGATATGGATAATTTGTAATTCTTTAGTTCAGATCATTCTTTACTTATGGCACATGGACTACATTTGCTTTTATTAGAACCTCTCTTTTTGGATGCCCTAACTCTCCTGTTTTATTAGTATCCTTCAAAAATCCTTCATCTGCCATGTTCTCTGCAATTTTCTAGTTTCTAGTTTATTAATTTTGTATATACCGTCGAATCAGTTAAACCTTCACAACAGTTTACAATACAATAAAAGTAATGAAATTCATTAATAGAATCAAAATACTGGTAAATAAGTAGCTAGAAAATAATAAATAAGAGCTAGAACAAATACTAAAATCATAAAAAGATCAACTACAATATAAATTACAAACATTAAAAGAAAAGTGAGCCATGAAGTTAAAAAGTTTCTTAAATCCAAAACAGTAAGCATAAGATCATTTGTTAATTAATATCTGCATATACACATCCGAAAAGCCATGTCTTAAGCTCAGTCTTAAATTTCTTTGTCTCTGCTTGTCGTCTTATCTGGGCTGGTAATGTGTTCCAGAGTTTAGGGCCGGCTATTGATATCGCTCGATTTCACACCTGGCTAGGGTGTGCTGACTTTAATGATGGAATTGTTAATAAGCCCTTATTTACCAACCTAAAGTTTCTTTGAGGACTATGTAAGCGGATTGCCATATTTAGCCATTCAGTTTTTTCGCCATAAGTAATGTGTAAAATGCAAGCAGTTTTATATTGTGTACGGTATTTAATTGGTAACCAGTGTAGTGAAATTAAAACAGGTTTGATGTGGTCACATTTTTTATTCCCAGACAAAACTCTAGTGGCAGCATTCTGTAAAACTTGAAGGGGACGGGTTGTGGATTGAGGGCATCCTAGAAACAAGGAATTGCAGTAATCGATACTAGAAAAAATCAAAGATTGAAGAACTGTCCTAAAATCATTCATTTCAAGTAATGGTTTTAACCTTCGCGCGTGAGAAGTTTATAATAGCCGTCTTGCAATTTGGTAGATATATATTTTTTAAAGCTTAGTTCGGAATCTAAGATTATTCCAAGGTCTTTCACAAAAATGGTCGGTTTTATCTTAATGTTATTCTCAAATTCTAATGAGGGAATATCTTCATTTCTATATCTTTTATCTAAAAGTATAATTTCAGTTTTGTCCATGTTTAAGACTAAATTCATATGTAAGAGAAGTTGTTTTATAGTGTTTAAATATACAACAATAATCTTAAATGTTTTTCGATGGTGTCTTCAAAGGGGACAAGAAACTGGATATCATCGGCGTAAATATAAAAATTTAGGCCTAGTCCTGTAAGTAAGTGACAGACTGGTAATAAATATATATTAAAAAGGGTGGCTGAAAGTGCCAACCCCAGTGGTACCCTGGTGTCTAGCGGAATTTTATTGGACACTGAGTTTTTGATTTTTATTTGAAAAGAGAGTCTGCTAAGGATAAAAGCAAACCATTTAAAGACAGTATCTGTAATTCCTATTTCTATCAGGTGGTTAAGTAGAGTATTGTGGTCTACTGTATCAAAGACTGCAGATAAATCTAAGAATCCTAAAAAGTAACCTTGCCCAGTGTCAAAGCCTCTTAACACAGTGTCTATCATGGCGATTAGTAAAGTTTCGGTATTAAAATTGTTTGTAAAACCAAAATGATTGGGAAAAAGAATGTTATTAGATTCAAGAAAGTTTGTGAGTTGTTTTTGTATTACTTTTTCTATAAGTTTAGCAATAAATGGTAAGTTGGAGATGGGCCGGTAGTTATTTAGTTGTATGGAGTCAAGATTTGATTTTTTTTAAAATTGACTTTATTATCGTGTCTTTAAACATATCTGGAAATGTGCCTTCTGTTAGAGATAGATTAATTATCGAGGCAATGGGCGGCACAATTACATGGGCAATTGTCTTGAGTGTGAAAACTGGGATGGCATCAGGAGGGTGACCTGCTAGGTTTAACGTTTTAATAAGGGATTCTATCTCTAATGCTGATGTAGATCAAAAGTGATCCAATTAGTTCCTTCCTTAGGTTTCATTTTAACTTCTTGGTTAGATTTCAGTAAGGTATTGAAGATTAATGAATCTATTTTATTTTTGAAAAACAAGGCTTTCGTTGCATTTGTCTTCTGGTAGTGAATTATCAATCTGAGACGGGAGCTTTGTTAGGTTTTTGACCATGGAAAAAAGTGTTCTGGGATTATGACAGAATTTTTGAATTTTTTGGTTAAAATAATCCTTTTTTGCAGCATCTATACTTTTTTTGTAGTGACTTAATGCAGTGCGGTAGATCCCTAATGTTTGTGGGCTTTTGCTTTTCTCCAGTTTTTTTCTAACTTCCTCAAGGATTTTTTAGCCATATTTATAGTCTTAGTGAACGAAGGGTTCTGTTTCATAGATGGTTTAATAATTTTTGCTCTCATGGGGCAGAGTTTATCTGTTATATTTTTTGATTCCTGTAACCATTTTACAGACCTTAAAGAAGGGAGTTTGATAACTTTTTGTCTGCTGTTTGCAGGGCCCTACCAGTCTGTAATCTTCAACATATCTTACAAATATTTGAACACAAAACCATGGAAAGCTTTATAGTAAAATGACAAAATCTTAAAATGAATCCTGGTTCTGGTTGTTGAAATTTATTTTTAGCTGTGGCCATCTATTTTGCAAATAAAATGTTCCATTTTAGTAAAAGTTCTTATTTTTGAAGTGGTATGCCTTAGCACATCATGCATTTTTAGTAAGTTTCTTTTCATACAGTCTGTTAAGTATAACACCAAAGTGGCCTAAAACTGAAATCCTGTGGTTAGATCTTGTGAAGGAAGAAAAATAAGCTTATATTCTTAACTACGCATTTTTACACAGGTAAATGATTTTTAATTTCCTGGCTTGATTCTATTCTCTGGTTATTTTTCCAAACAACTGCTGTGAAGTTTCTGCTTGGGAGTTCAAATTCAGAATGCAGGATTTCCAGGGAAAATTATAATGCCATTGCCAAGAGGTTAAAATAAAAGGCCATACTTCTTTGTATATGACATTTAATCAACTGCTTTAGGATAGCATATGCTTTGTAACAGCAGACTATAAGCTTCTAGTACAAATTGAATGGAGGGATCTGATAGATCCTCTTAATTCTGGCATATTTTAAATAATAGACGTAGGTCAAACACCAGCAAAGATAGTGTGACAAGTAAGTATGTTAAACATTTCATTATGTTTTTATTGAGCATGAAAAATCACTATTACTTGTACCTTCTTAGCAAGGAACACTGTCACAATTGATGCTTCATTTTTATTTACTGATATAGTCTACAGAGAAGGGATGAGTCCTAAGCAAAAGTGTTGTTGACTTGTGTTTGATTATGGTAAATTGCATTATATTGTATGTCATTAATCCTGAATTTAATGATAAGCATAATAATTGTTCATTTTCCCCTCCAATTACTCTAGAATTTAAAATTCTCTCAATTGTCTTCTATAATTGTGTAAATGTACTTTTCATAAATGTGTGCATGCTTCCATGTATTCTAAAATACATTTTCTCCAAGAATAAGCAGGATGTGTAGTCCTCATATATAAGCTGGATGACATCATCTGACAGATCCAAGCCAGTGACGATTACTCCAGTAAAGGGCCCCTTCAATTTGTTTTTCCACAGAATCTAATGGTCGCATGATTCTTACTCTAAGAAATTTGTTAGAAATTTTTCATATATTTTCATTGCTGGGCCTTTTGATTCATCTTATCTCAACCTTCTTATATTCACACAGTAGTTTTATTTGATCATTTACAAATTTTCTTAGATTTTTCATTTGCCACTGTGTTCTTTGACATAGCTGCATCGAGCAGTATTGGTTGAGTTTTGTTAAAATCAAGTTGTATGATTTCACCTTGCTAATTTTTTGGACAATGTCCAAAAAAGAGAAAAGAGCTAGTGCCTTTAATGCATGCCCTTGGTATAGACACATATCATGTCTCTCACAAAACCCCATAAATAATGTGGGCTGTCCCTGGGAGGAGACCACAACATCTTGGAATGTTCCATGTGTAAGAAGATAACTCCCAGAGCAATCATTCCTGCATGGATCTCATGGAGAAGCTCTTCAGAAAAATAAGTCTTGCTCATTAGCATCAAAGAGCCCAGGAGCTGCATTGAATGCTATCAGTGCATTGATGTTGAGGAAGAATTGATCTCGCTCAATATCTAGCACCTATTGAGGCCAGAAAGACAAAAACCATCATCTAGCTCCTTCCATCAAAAGAAAACAAAGGATTTCACTTTATCGAACCTACACTAAGTGAAAGCATCAGTCCCCGTTAATGCATGATTCTGGCTGTGGCTTTAAATCCCCAAAAGCATTCCTATATTTTTTTTCTGTTACATGGCTTAAATGCCATCCATAGCAGAAGTCAAGTTACGCAGTAGGGGACCCCAGCGCGTGCTTGTGCGCATAACTGCTTAAACATTGAAACTTAGAAATGATGTCAGATAAGGCCAAACGGTCCATCCAGTCTGCCCAGCAAGCTTATGGTAGTATCTGCTGCGCTATACAGGTCAACCCCATACTTATTAGTTTTCCAGACTGTAAAAGTCAGGAACCTTGTTTATTGCTGTCCGAATCCAATTACTCGTTATCTCTTGCCGTTGATGCAGAAAGCATTGTTGGAGTTGAATCAGAAGTATCAGGTTTAAGTAGAGTAACAGCTGCATCAGCAAGTTACCCCCATGCTTATTTGCTTCCCCAGACTGTAAGAATCAGAGTCTTTGTTGGTTGCTGTCTGAATCCAATTCCCCTTTTCCTCTTTTCCCCTTACCATTGAAGCAGAGAGCAATGATAGAGTTGCATTAACAGTATAAAGGCTTATTGGTTAAGGGTAGTAGCTGCCGCACCAGCAAGTTACCCCCATTAGTTTTTTTTCTTCATTTCCATCCTCTAGCCTGTAGGAATCCACAATGTTTATCCAATGCTCCTTTGAATTATTTTACTGTTTTTGTCTTCACCATCTCCTCCGGAAGGGCATTCGAGGTATTCACCACCCTCTCCGTGATGAAATATTTCCTGACATTGGTTCTGAGTCGTTCTCCCTGGTGACCCCTAGTGACCCCTAGTTCTGCTGATTTCTTTCCAATGGAAAAGGTTAGTCGATTGTACATCATTAAAACCTTTCAGGTATCTGAAGGGTCTGTATCATATCTCCCTGCACGTCTTCTCCAGAGGGGTATACATATTTAGGTCATTCAACCTCTCCTTATAAATCATTTGATGGAGACCTCCCACTGTTTTGGTCACCCTTCTCTGGATCGTCTCCATCCTTTCTCTGTCCCTTTTGAGATACGGTCTCCGGAACTGAACACAGTATGGTCTCACCAAGGACCTGTATAAGGGAATTATCACCTTTTTCTTACTGGTTATTCCTCTCTCTGTGCAGCCCAGCATGCTTCTGGCTTTAGCTATCGCCTTGTCACATTGCTTTGCCATCTTCAGATCGCTAGACACTATCACCCCAAAGTTCTTCTCATGGTCCATACACAACAACCTTTCACACACACACACCCCCACCACCACCACCCATCACATACAGCTCTTTTGGATTACTGAACCTCAAATGCGGGACTCTGCACTTCTTGGCATTGAATCCCAGCTACCTTATCTTTGACCACTGTTCAAGCTTCCTTAAATCATGTCTTATTCTCTCTATTCCTTCTGACGTGTCCACTCTGTTGCAGATCTTAGTATCATCTGCAAATAGACAAACTTTATCTTCCATCTCCTCCGCAGTGTCGCTCACTAAGATATTGAACAGAACTGGTCCCAGCACCCATCCTTATGGCACTCCACTTAACACTGTTCTCTCTTCAGAATAGATTCCATTTACCATCACACGCTGTCTTCTATCCATTAACCAGTTTATAATCCATGCCACCACCTTGGCACTCATTCGCAAGCTTCATTTTATTCACAAGCCTCCTATGTGGGACCGTATCGAAAGCTTTGCTAAAATCCAAGTAAATCACATCGAGCGCTCTTGATCCAATTCTTTAGTCACCCAGTCAAAAAAATCAATCAGATTTGTCTGACAGGACCAATCCATTCTTTTTTTTTTAATTTGTTTATTAGTTTTTCCATAATTAACATGGGGTTTCAAAACTTTACATCATATCTATCACATCCTTGCCTTCAAATTACAATAAATCATATATCATGTTCAAGCATCATAGGCAATAAAGGCAAAAATCAAAGGAAAAGAAAAACTCCAATAATTATACAGGTTACACAGTATAGGAAAGTAAGGAGATCCAAGATGTTATATAGGAGCATAAACAAACAAAATCAATATAAGGAACAATTAAAGGAGAGGTGTATACATTCTTAATGCCCGTAACATTCTAAGGTACAGCTCACTCAGTTTCAAAATTATCCAGAAAATAACGCAATTGTAGAGGATCATGATAAACATATCAATTATTGTTAATATACATCAGACATTTACACGGATATCTTATTGTTATTTTAGCTCCTAGTTGCCTTGCTTCTTGACACATATCAAACATCTTTTTTCTACGGATTTGTGTGCTTCTTGTAACATCGGGGTAAATTCTAATTTTTTCACCAAAGAAGAGTTTTTCCCTATTACGGAGAAAACACTTTAAGACAGAGTCTCTGTCTGCAGAAAAAACAAAGGTACACAATACAGTTCCCCGATATTCTACTTGTTCTTCTACTGAAGCTTCAAGAAATCCGGTCAAATCAGCACTCATATCTAAGGGCGCATTAGGTTCCCCTGATGCAGTTTCACTTGTTTTAAACACAAAATAGATATTTGAGAGGGTGGTATAACTTCATTTGAAAAAAGAAGAAAGTCCATCATGTATATTTTAAACTGATCTCGCAGTGAAACAAATTTTATGGAAGGAAAATTTAATATCCTGAGATTCAAACTTTTTAGCTGAAATTGCCTCACTTTGGTCCTTATTTTCCAAGGCTATCGCAGGCTTGCGCTAACAGCGCAAGCCTGCGATAGCGAGCGAGGTTAGCGCACGCCTGCGCTACCTACATCGGGGCAGAGTCGGCCCCGGAAGAGGAGGAGTCGGGGCGTCACCGGGGCCGACTCTGTGACGACGGCATGGACAGCGAAAAGGTAAGAGCCTTTTCGCTGCCTATTTCGCACCCAATAATTACACCACCTATGGTGGAGTTATTGGGTGCGATGCCGGCAGCGATCGCACCGCGGAGGTGCAATCGCTGCCGGCTACTGCAGGACCGCCCCCCGTTTCGCCCCCCCCCGCCCCTCATTACCGCAGTTTTCTAAAGTATCGTAGGCCAGTGCTCCCGTTCTCCGGCCGTCGGCTGGGTGGAGTCACTTGGACTCCACCCAGTCTCTAATATTTGTTTATGTTCTTGTCTTCCAAGAATGATTCCAGACCTTTATTGAAGATACTATGCTGCATACTGTGACTGCATGTGGTGACAGCTGATTCAATTCTTCTCCTATGGAGTCAGCTGAATAAAGAAATGCTTTCTTGTATTTGTCTTGAAACTGTTACCATACAGTTTCATTGGATGCATCACGTCCTAATATTTTAGGCAGTGTAAACAACTGCTTATGTGGAGTTTATTTTTTTTCCATTCCTGATCTTTTAAACCTCTTTCAGGTTACCCCCCACTCCCAATCTTTCTTTTTCCAAGCTAAAATGCCCTAGATGTTTTAGTCTTTCCTCATGTGAGATATTTCCTAATCCTCTCACCATTCTGTTGCCTTTCTCAAGCTCCATCATATCCTTTTTGAGATGTGGTGACCAGAACTGTTTACAGTACTCCAATTGTGATCAAATCAGAACTCTATGCAGAGACATGATAATATATTTGGATTTGTTATAGATATGTTTTCATATTATTCCTAATCTATGGTTTGGTTCCATGTGAGAATTTGGTCTACTTTGGGAAGATGCGCATACAAATCACACATGAGCAGGCTAGATGGGCCTGTTATTTGGTCTTTATCTGCTATCATTTACTATGCTACCATGTTGGCTTTTTTGGCCACTGCCACACAATGTACTGATGATTTCAGTATGTGGTCCACAGTAATTCCAAGATCCCTCTATTGATAGCAGCTTTGCAGAGTGGACCCCAGCAGCGTGTACTTGTAGTTTGTATTTTTGTCCCAATGTGCATCACTTTACACTTCTCTGTATGAAATTCCATTTGCCATTTGGATGCCCAAGTTCCCAGTTTTTCTAGATTCTTCTGTAGTTGTACACAATCAGTTTGTATTTTAACTACCCTACATAGTTTGGTATCATCTGTAGATTTCACAATCCACTTGGTACTCTGTCTTCTAGAACATTTATAAACATGTTGAATAGTACCTGGCCTAGTACTGACCATTGAGGCATTTTGCTACGTTCTTCCGTCCAGTTTAACAACTGGCCATTCAGTACTACTCATATTCTTCCATTTATCCAGTTACTAATCCATGAATGTACATTGCCCCCTATTGCATGGTATATCAGTTTTCTCATGTAATACTTTGTCAAATGTCGTTGAAGTCAAATACATAATATCTATCAGTTCACCAGCATCCATGTGCCTAGTAACAATTTCAAAGAATTTTCAAATTTTTCTGGCCTCTATAAAGAACTCCACATGAAATTCTATGGTTTTAGATGGAGGAAGTTTGCCTTCTAATATGAGGGAAAAGCTCTAGACTCCTTTCTCCTGCCTCACGCAAAAGCTGCTTGAATAATTTCTACATCTTTCAGAGTCTGGTCTGAAGATTAACTCCATTAGGTTTCATCTCAGTGTAGTTGGCACTTATTGCCATCTTTATACAGCCTTTAGCTGTCAGATTGATGCAGGACTTGCTTTAGGTGATGCCTCCCTCTGGGTCATGGTATCTCAATGTGGTACTTGCTCAGGTGATAAAAGCTCCCTTTAAGCCAGGGGTCAGGAACCTTTTTGGCTGAGAGAGCCATAAACGCCACATATTTTAAAATGTAATTCCATGAGAACCATACAATATGTTTAAAACTAAATACAAGTAAATGTGTGCATTTTATGTAAGATCACACTTTTAAAGTACAATAAGTCTCTGAAAATATTACACCATGCCTTAAGACACCAATACATCTCCTATTAGGAAAACGGACCAAGTCAGGCTGCTATAGAGTCCTACACAGAAACTACACGCCAGCAGAAAACCTCACCTGAATCACGTGCTGTCCCTCACCTAACATAGAATAAAGAGACCAAAACGCATAACAAGAAGCATGCAGACAAAAACTGAATTGGAAACTGCAACAAGCCAGAGTCTCTGTATGCAGTGTAACAAAGGAAAAAAGAAACATCACACATCCTTATAAAACAAATCAAGAAATATAAAATCATCAGCAGTAAAACTGTACTAACAAAAAGAACATATTTCGAAACAGCTGATGAGTGGAATATCCAATAATTAAAAACTCATATAAAACATTTCCAGATACCAACAAAATATTTCAAAATAGCAGACACAAAGACCCAGTAATGAAAAATAAGGATACAAACATTTTTTTGCTCTGCATACCTGGGAACGTTTGATATCCAGGTGTCCTGAGATTGTTCTGAATTAGCAGGAGGTGGGGTGGTTTGCTTGGAACTTTCTCCTCTCTCAGTCACATACCAGCGCTCTCTCTCACACTGGCTCTCAATGACACACCTATACACACATGCTCTCAGTCACTCACATATACAAATGTTTTTTCTCTCTCACTTATATAGGCTCTTAATTACACATTTACACACATGCTGTCTATCTTTTCACGCTTACACACACACACAGGCTTTCAATCACATAAATACATGCTGTCTTTTTCTCTAACACACAGACTCTCATTCACATGCTTACAAACATGTCCTCTCTTTCTCTCATTTACACACAGGCTCTCAATCACATACTCACATGCTCCCTCACCTAAATCAGCTCTCAATCACACACAGACACACATGGTCTTTCTCTCTCATTTAAACACAGGCTCTCAATCACATACTCACATGCTCCATCACCTAAACCAGCTCTCAATCACACACAGACACACATGATCTCTCCCCCACCCCGCCCGGGGTGGGGGAGAGAGAGAGTGAATGAGCGAGCAAGCTCATTCACTCTCTCTCTCCCCCACCCCGGGAACTCGCGGCAGCAGCAGCCTCCTCCCAACGCTAACCTCTTCATTTTCAGCCCTCGCGGAGGCGGAGTCCCATCGGCCGCGGTTGAACCTCTTCATTTTCCTCCGAGCCGCGCTGCAGTCTTCTTTTCTTCGGGCCGATGCCGAGCGCACTAGCGTGGCCTCTTCTTGCCGCGCAGGCAGCCGATACTCTCCACTTCCTCTTCCGGGCCGCGGGGGGGGGGGGGGGGCGGGAAGAAGAGAGCTCGCCGGTGCCGCTGACTCCAGCTGTCCTGCCGCGTTCCGCCCGGGCTGACAGCATTTTAAGCCCGGGCGGAGGAGGACCGGGGAGCAGCTGGGTCAGCGGGAAAGTGTGGCGACTGTCTGCGAGCCAGATGCAGCCCTCAAAAGAGCCATATCTGGCTCGCGAGCCATGGGTTCCCGACCCCTGCTTTAAGCCATTAGAGTCCTGTAAGCTGAAGTACCTGACCTGAAAGGTCATATTTTTGGAGGTGATCACTTTGGCACTCAGAGTTCATAAGATCCAGGCCCTAGTGATTTATCCACTTTATACAAAGTTTCATAATATTCTATTTATTTATTTTATAGAATTTATAGTACACTGACCACCAATCTCAGGGGAGATACAAAATATATACATAATTATGACAACCCACAACCAAAACAATAAAACAAATTAAATAATTAAATAAGATAAACCTAAGAAAACACTCTGCCACCCAACCTAATACCAAACATCGTCTATATAATTGGGTGGTTTGTGCACATTGCCTAAGTTCTTTCCCAATGTAGTGTTTGACTGGTTAGGGTCAAAGTCCATCATCTTTCCAATATTATTTCCCAGGCCATATGTCTACAAAGGTGAACTAGTGTTGTATAGTTTGGCTTGCAAAAGAGCCTTAGCCTTCTTTCTGGAGCATACTGAAACCATTAGGAAGTCCACCTAGGTTTTTGTTTCTTGTAATTCTAATAAACCTTGAACTGTCATTGCCAAGTGCAGTCTCCCTGAATGGCTAGCAGACTGTATCTCCTTCTGGTATTCCTAGACAGGTCTGACTCTGGATGGGCTTGTTAAGCCTCATGATGTTAGAGCCATGGCAGTGTCGATGACCCACCTGAGATCAACCTCCATGGAAGAGATTTTCAAGGCTGCGATGTGGAGTTCAGGCCTCACATTCACATCCTATTACTGTTTAGATAGACTCTTGATAGCACAGGTTTAGTCAATCTGTCCTGCAGAACCAATTTGAGTGCAGAATCCAATTCTATGCTCTCTCCCCCCCCCCCCCCACCACACACACACACACACACATACACACACACACACAGGTCCTGTTATTGTTTCCTGGCTGCCTTTAAAAATAAAGATAAAATGACCAAATGGATTTTTTTTCCCACCAAAAACACTTGCCTGTTGGCACTGTTTTCTAAATGTTTTCCCCTTTTTCATTTAAGGCAACCAAAAGCTAGGAATTCCCCTCCTGTGAGGACTGCATATCCTGTTTGTCCTCAGAGAAATTGAAGGCAGTTTACATGTAACAAATGTTCTCCAAAGACAGCATGTTAGAAGTTCTCACAGCACTTGCCTGCTTCTCTTTGGAGTTGTTTCCTATATATTGTTAAATGTTTTAAAAACTGAAGGGACTCTGTGAGTGGATGGCCCTCAATTGGTAAGTAGACCATGCCAAAAACATGTAGAAGCTTTGGTGTAATCTTCCCATTGGATGAGGTTGTCTTCCTAACTCTGAGTACTGACATCCTGCTATCCTCTGAGAATGCTTGTAACAGGTAAGCAACTTTCACTTTCTTATTCTTAGTTGTAAGTTTTTTGTTTGTTTGGGTTTTTTTTTTTGCCCAACAGTTTCTTCCTGCTTCTTTGACATTCCACATCAGTTGGAATTGGTTTACTGAGGTTGTGCTACCATCTTTTATTTGCAACTAGCCAGGGTTATTCCCTTTTATTAACTCCCCTCCCATCTAGGCTAGCCATCATAGTATAACTGTCCTTGGCCAGGAAACATAGGCCTCAGATTCCCCCAGAACCCAATATATGTGAAGCCTGAATTTGGGCAAAAGGTTTAAAAAAGGACTGGGCCTCCCTCATCTCAGGGGCTGTGAATGCTTCCTCCACAGCATATCCAGCTAGGTCTAGCCCAAGGAGCAAATGTCGGGCTCGGGAATTGAACCTGAATCTCATATGGCAGTGTTTAGTGCTGCCGTCAAACTAGCCACAACGGTTTATGAATATCTTGAAGACGTTTATTCTGAAGATATTTATTCTGTTTTATTCCCTGTATATATCCTTTACGGCAAAGAAGAGTAAATGTTAGAGATAATAGCTTCCTTACCCTTACTGCATACATGATAGAGAAAGGGAAGGTGGGAGGAAGGGTGAAAAGGAGTTGTCAACAATTGATTTGAACCGAGTAGTTAGCTTGTTGCCACATTACCACATATCTGTTGCTTTAGAAATGACTGTGCTGTCACAAGCAAAGGATTATGACTTCAGATGGGGATAAGGGGTAAGATTAGATGAATTCCAAGAGACAAAAATGTATGTATGCAGTATCCTGTGAAAAGAGCAAATGCGATATGTTCAAGGATATCTACAAATATTCTAGCATCTGTAGTCCTTTGACATTGTATTGACTTAGAAAAAATGAATGTAAGAAATGTTTAACTCTTTGTTTATTTGCCCTGGTTTTGAAGAACAGGTATATTAGCACATTTCTGCGTTAATTGTGAACAGGTAGCATTTACCTATCTGCTTGCAAATGTAGGCTTTACCCTACTTGCTAGACATCATTAACATGCTAGTCCTTATGCTGCTTCTGAACTTTAAAATGTAGATTTTTATTAGATATCTGTGTGAGCAAATACTGTACAGTGGTTTGTATTCAGTATAAAATTATTTTCAGCATACTTGCGTAAATGCTTAATAGGACTTACGGTCCTATTGTTTACCACCAGCATGGCAGGTTGGTAAAATTATATTGTATTGTATTGTAGGGGAGCTCACATTTAATTTAGCTTTTACAAATTACACAGCAGTGTCACTTAGGTGATGCAAATTTAGTTGACTGACTTAATGCATCAAGCTGTGACTCTTTGCAAGTAGTGACTTGTGTAATCTTCAATACATTTTAACTTTATTTTTGCCACAATTAAAAGCTGAAACATCAAACCCTAGAACAGTCTAAATCAGTGGTATCCAAACCTCTTCTGTGGGACATCCCAGCCAGTTGGGTTTCCAGGATATCTACAATGAATATGCATGAGATAAACTTGCATGCAGTGGAGGCAATGCATGCAACTCTGTTCATACATATTTACTGCAGGTATTCTGCAAACCTGACTGGCTGGTCAAAACAGCTTTGGGAGCCACTAGTCTAGTCTCATTTGTTAGTTTGGCCCACTTCAGATATGTTTGTTTTCTTTGTTTCTCTTGGGAACCTGGTTAAATTAGGGAAGAAGAGAATGCAACAGGAATCTATGCGGTGAATATACTGTAGATATCTGTTCACCAGAACTCTCTCACTTTGTTTAAACAATATCAGTTTATTGCATCATATGCCTATTTGCAGATGTTAATATTCCTAGGGCAGTACTGCAGTGAGCAGACAATTTCAAAATTATTGGTATGTGTCCCAAGTGTCAACAGTAATGATTGATTTTATTGTGGTAGCAGAATCTGAATGCTAAATGTATCCAACAAGCTTTCACATAACATGTTTTAATGAGATAAGGACACTAAACGGGTTTTATTACCACAACTGCAGTTAAGAAAAGAAGCGATGCAATATAGAGAAAGGAGATGGTGATGTTGGAACTATTGTTTGTCTTCCAGAACATAGGTAGGCCCATGGGTTTGTAGAAACCAGATTTTCCCAATTATTTAAAATGAATATGAATAATCTATAGCCAATCAATATAGAAAGATTTCATTTTACATTCAGAAACTACTTCAAATCCTCCTCCTTTCCCAACAGCTTGCATGAAATTGATCTGTTCATTGCCCTCCCAATACATGCTACACACAGTGATTTGATTACTTCTGCATTGGGAGCACTTTCATTACATTTGAACAAACCCCTTTTCATTCCGTTTTTGGACAGTAGGATTTTCATGTCTCCTTTCCTTTCTGTTGAAATAAGTCAGAAAACAAATTGTTGGTGATATATTTTTATTGGGTAAACTTACATTTGTGACTAACTTTCAAGAGTTATGCTTCCTTCATTAGGACACCACAGAATGTTTTTCTAAAGGGGAAAAAGCCTAATAGTGTTATGATGATGCTGTGGTGCTTTAATCTTGGTTGTTTCACCTCCTTATAGTCTTCAGTCTCATTGTGTAATTGAGATAATTGTGAATGAGAATAGGATAGTAAATAAAATGGAGGAGACCCCGGATGGTAAAGTAAAATGTCAATCCAAATGTGCATTACTCCTGGAGGAATTCTGCACAAAAAAATTGAAAATTCTGCAACAAAAATTGTAAAACTCTGCGCAAACATTGTCTAAATTCTGCAAAATTCTGCACATTTATTTGTCAAAATAACTCAATAAACACACAGGCTCACACATACACTCTCAGGGCCCCACTTATTACTGAGCAAGTACCCCACCCAAAAACTAACCCTAAAAGACTCCACACAGCCACCAGTAGGATGAGGTCCCCTGCTGGCCACGGTGGGGGAGGGATAAGATGAGGAAAACAGGGATAGAAGCAGTGGTCAAAGGAGGATTCATATTTCCATTTGTTCTATCCAGGAATCTACAATCTATGGTACATGTGCCATGGCACTAGACTGACTTCCGCCGCTACTGAATCAGGCATGGCATGGCACTGGACAGCTGAGCAGACGATAGCCACCACTGCTTCTGAATCAGGAAACTAGCTCCAAGCCTCACATGTGGCAGCAAGAGTCACTTTTAACCAGAACGTCATTTAGAACATAAGAACATAAGAAATTGCCATGCTGAGTCAGACCAAGGGTCCATCAAGCCCAGCATCCTGTTTCCAACAGAGGCCAAACCAGGCCACAAGCACCTGGCAAGTACCCAAACACCAAGAAAATCCCATCTTACTGATGCTATTAATAGCAGTGGCTATTCCCTAAGGGCCAGATCTTAAAATCTACACGCGGGCGTAGATTTGTTCGCGCAACCCAGCGCAAACAAATCTATGCTCGATTTTATAGCATGCGCACGCATGGTATAAAATCCAGGCTCGGCGCGCGCTAGGGGGTGCACACGTGCTCCTTGCGCGTGCCGAGCCCGAGGGGATCCCCGATGGCTTTCCCCATTCCCTCCAAGGCCGCTTTGAAATCAGAGCGGCCTTGGAGGGAACTTTTTTCCGGACCCCCCCAGCTTCCCCTATCTAACCCACTCCCCATCCCTAACTAAATCGCCCCCATATGTTTGCTCCAAAAGTTATGCCTCCTGAGGCAGGCGTAACATGCGCGTGCCGGCCGGCTGCCGGCGTGCCATGCCCTGGCACGGGCCACTGTGCCGCAGCACTCAACCCCGCCCCCGGACCACCGCCACGCCCCCGGCCACGCCCCCAGACTTCCCCCGAACCGCTGTCACGCCCTCGGCCATGCCCCTGGACTGCCCCTTTTTGCAAGCCCCGGGACATACGTGCATCCCGGGGCTTGCACGTGACGTTGAGTGACTTTCGGTTCCCCCTTGTTCTAGTTTAAAAGCTGCTCTATCTCCTTTTTAAAAGTTAGTGCCAGCAGCTTGGATCTACTCTGGTTAAGGTGGAACCCATCCTTTCGGAAAAGTCTCCCCTTTCCCCAAAAGTATCCCCAGTTCCTTACAAAACTGAATCCCTCTTCCCTGCACTGTCGTTTCATCCACACATTGAAACTCTGGAACTCTGTCTGCCTCTGGGGACCTGTACGTGGAACAGGAAGCATTTCAGAGAATGCCACCTGGAGGTTCTAGATTTCAGCTTTCTACCTAAAATCCTAAATTTGGCTTCCAGAACCTCTCTCCCACATTTTCCTATGTCATTGGTGCCCTCACGTATCACAACAGCCAGCTCCTCCCCAGCACTGTCTATAATCCTGTCTAGGTGATGCGTGAGGTCTGCCACCTTCGCACCAGCAGGCAAGTTACCAGGCGGTCCTCACATCTACCAGCCACCCAGCTATCTACATTTCTAATAATTGAATCACCAACTATGATGGCCGACCTAAACCTTCCCTCCTGGGCAGTAGCCCTGGGAGACTTGTACTCAGTGCGAGAGGACAAGTCATCACCTAAAGAGCAGGTTCTTGCTACAGGATTTCTTCCTGCTATTCCAGGGTAATGTTCTCCTACTGGGAGACCTATCTGATCCAAGGCAGCCTCTGTGAGGCTGGTCTTGTGCCGCAGGAGATGATTTTGTTTAAATGTGACCCCTACTGCCATATATGAGGTTTGGAGCTGGTTTCCTGATTTAGAGAGCATCAGAAGTCTAGCCATGGCACACATATACCGTAAGTTGCTGACTTCTGACCTAGAACAAATAGAAATAATATGAATCCTTCCCTCTGCTTCTGTCCCTGTTTAC
This sequence comes from Rhinatrema bivittatum, assembly GCF_901001135.1. Lineage (NCBI taxonomy): Eukaryota > Metazoa > Chordata > Amphibia > Gymnophiona > Rhinatrematidae > Rhinatrema > Rhinatrema bivittatum. The sequence goes on along the minus strand of NC_042617.1, from coordinate 391,757,212 downwards.
CTCATCTTCCCTCATACCTCCACTCCCCCATCCCTGGCCTAGGAAAATGGAAATATGAATCTTTCTTTGATCTCTGCTACTGTCTTTGTTTGCCTCCTCTCCCCAACCACCACTCACCATTTATTCCCCTTCTCCCTTTGATCATCGTCATCGCGAACATTTACAGCCCACTACCCTCTTCCTTATAGACGATGCAGTAATAATATGCTGCACTCCACTGCTTCCCTCTTGAAATCGTCGGTGCAGTGTGCTGCGGCAGTCAAAAAAGCAAACAGAATGTTGGGAATTATTAGAAAGGGAATGGTGAATAAAACGGAAAATGTCATAATGCCTCTGTATCGCTCCATGGTGAGACCGCACCTTGAATACTGTGTACAATTCTGGTCGCTGCATCTCAAAAAAGATATAATTGCGATGGAGAAGGTACAGAGAAGGGCTACCAAAATGATAAGGGGAATGGAACAGCTCCCCTATGAGGAAAGACTAAAGAGGTTAGGACTTTTCAGCTTGGAGAAGAGACGACTGAGGGGGGGATATGATAGAGGTGTTTAAAATCACGAGAGGTCTAGAATGGGTAGATGTGAATCGGTTATTTACTCTTTCGGATAGTAGAAAGACTAGGGGGCACTCCATGAAGTTAGCATGTGGCACATTTAAAACTAATCGGAGAAAGTTCTTTTTTACTCAACGCACAATTAAACTCTGGAATTTGTTGCCAGAGGATGTGGTTAGTGCAGTTAGTATAGCTGTGTTTAAAAAAGGATTGGATAAGTTCTTGGAGGAGAAGTCCATTATCTGTTATTAAGTTCACTTAGAGAATAGCCACTGCCATTAGCAATGGTAACATGGAATAGACTTTTTTTGGGTACTTGCCAGGTTCTTATGGCCTGGATTGGCCACTGTTGGAAACAGGATGCTGGGCTTGATGGACCCTTGGTCTGACCCAGTATGGCATTTTCTTATGTTCTTATGTTCTTATGAGTCTTCAAGCTGCCTGGTCCCGCTCATGACTTGTACCTCAATGCCTCCTGCGAGTCACTCTGATTTGTGCTGCGCTGCTCCTGCAAGCCTGATATGGCCTGATTTATGCCACGGAGCTACCAGTGAGCATTATTTGGCCATATTTGCACTGCGCTGCCTCCCACAATTTGTGTCGCACTGCCTCCCACAAGCCTGCCACAAGTCTTCCATGTGCTTCTGGGTAGCCCCAATCTCTTCTGCCAGGCTCTCTGAGCCATTATTGTTGCAAACCTGACTGTGTAGCCCGATAGCGCTGGATTCTGCAAAGTGAAGGGGGGAAATCTAGGGGAGGGTGAAATTTTGCCGAAATTCTGCAGGTGCACAGAATTCCCACAGGACTAATGCATGCCACATTGCAGTCTGCTTAAGTTTATATTACAGCTGAAACTTTCTTTGGTGTTTATTCAGAGGAATTGAAGGAAATCACTATGAAAATGGAAGATGTAATAGTGAAAATAGACAAACTAGAGAATAACAAATCACCACAACTTGATGGTATTCACCCCACGTTCTGAAAGAACTCAAATATGAAATTGAAGACCTATTTCTAATAACCTGTAATCTATCATTAAAAGTTGCCATAGTACCTGAAGAATGAAAGATGGCCAAGGTAATGCCAATTTTTAAAAATGACTTCAGGGATGATCTGGTAGACTACAGACCAGTTTTTCTGACATTGGTGCCAGGCAAAATGGTACAAACTATTTTTAAAGACAAAATTACTGGTCATATGGATAGAGGTGGCCTAAGGGGGTAAAAAACATCATTGGTTTAGCAAAAGGAAGCCTTGCCTTACTAATCTACATTTTTTAAGGTGTTAATAAACGTGGATAAAGGTGAACAAGTCAATTTACTGTATCTGGATTTTCAAAAGACATTTGACAAAGTCCTTCATGAGATGCTTCTCAGAAAATGAAAAAGTCATGGTATCCTATCATAGATTAGTAACTGGTTAAAAGACAGGAAACTGATGTTAGGGCTAAATGGTCACTTTTCCCATTGTGAATGGTTAATAGTGGTGTGCCCCAGTGGTTTGTATTGGGACCAGTGCTGTTTAATATATTCATAAATGATCAGGAAAAGAGAATGATGACTTAGCTGATCGAATTTGCTGATGCAAAATTATTCAAAATGGTAAAGCACAAGCGGATTGTGAAGAGCTGCGAAAGGAATTAGAGAGACTGGGGAACAGGTCATCTACATGGCAGATGAAATTTTGTGTGGACAGGAACAAAGTGATGCAAATAAGGGGGAAAAATTCCTAACCATAGGTACACAATACTGGGTTCCATATTAGAAGTCCCTACCCAGGAAAAGGATCTTGGAGTTATTGTGGACAATACATTGAACTCCTTAGCTTAATGTGCAGCAACACACAATAAAGCAAAAAAAAAAAATGTTAAGAATGATTCAGAAAGGAATGAAAAATAAAACAGCAAATATAATACCACTGTACCGATCCAAGGTGCAACTGTAACTTGAAGTATTATGTGCAGGTTTGGTCACCCTATCTCAAAAAAGATAAAACGGAACTAGAAAAGATGCAGAGGAGGGCAACAAAAATGCTAAAGGTAATGGCTCCCTTTTTAAGAGGGGATATGATTGAAGTTTATAAAATCATGAGTGGGATGGAGCAGGAAAATATATTTGCTACCCTAACAGGTAGCAAATATAAAACAAATCAGTAGTTTTTCACTCAACACACAGCTGATCTGTGGAATTGGTTGCTGGAGGACATGGTCAAGGCATCTAGGATAGCTGGATTTAAAAAGGGTTTGAACAAGTTCTTAGAGGAAAAGTCCATAAACCAATATTTTCAGGCTACTAGATTTGGAAACACCAGTGGTTATCCCTGGGAATGAGCAACAAGAAATGGGTACTTTTGACTTGAATTGGACATTGCTGGAGACAGGATGCTGAACTTGATGGCCCTTTGGTCTGATTCAGCATAGCATATCTTATATTCTTATGTAAAAATATAGCGTGGGGCCAAATGAAGCTGAATTTTAATTGAATAGTGCTTTCCACTAGCAAGGTTTGTGTGACATGGTGCAGTTTTAATGTTAGAAGGTTGTGCAATTTAAAAAAAAAAAATGATGGAAGAGGACAGAACTGTAAATTCAGTTCCGTTTCACTCCCCTACAGTCTCTCTATGGCAACCAGGCATACGTTTCTCATGTTATCACTGAATCTTTAATGCTGATGTTCCGATAATAGCACCCTTGCCCCCAAAGTGAAATTTTTCCCTTGGGCAAATCACTGGGAAAATAGAAGAGCAGTGGAAAATAACTTTCATGGAACAGTAGAGGAGGGACTGATCTTTTTCATTAATACTTCACCGAGTTTGTAGTTTGTATGTGCCTGATAAGAGTGTATTTTTAACATGCTCCACTATTCAGCTTTCATTCCAGGCATCTGAGAACTTAGCTTTTCTTTACAGTGACAGCTCCAGTGCATTTTGTGTCTTTGAATTTTTCTATAATTGTTAACATTACTTATTGTTAAACAATTTATTTGGCAAATCATTTAATTTGCAAGGTGAGAGCTTCTGTATTGCTTTTTCTATAAATATTGTAGAATGGCAGCAGCAGACCTGTACTGCTTGCTTTCTTCTCTTACCAGCTTTTGTGACTTTCCACTTCTGTTTCATGCTGTCAGTCCCTTTTCATCTCCTTGATAGCTTCAGTCTTCACACCATCCGTTGAATATTTTTAATCCTCTTTGGGCTTCTGTAGTCAAATCTTTTCACAGCTCTTAGTTTTGTTTCATATGTCAAAATATGCAAGTTCTAGAGGAAGAAGTTTAGTAAGAGGAAGATGTCTTAACCAACATTGAGATTCATTAGAATAAGGGAATCGTTTGGAGGGAGACAGCAGAGAAAACAGAACATTTTTTAATTCTAAAGTTAGGGAATTTCTCTCCTATAGAAGAAAGCTGGCAGCCCTTGTATTGTTTTTATGCGAATTTACTGTATATCTGCATAGGTTTATTATCACCAAGTAGAGAAAGTCATTCTGTATATTACAATTTAGGCATTTATAGAATATTCTAAACCATCATCATCAGGGAGTATTTTGTTTCCTCTTGAATAAATGGGCTAAGAACAAACACATTTGTTTCCTTTATTAGAATCTAACTGCTATTAAAGATACTCCTGGACCTTTGTTTTCAGTTTTTGTTTTATTTTTCCCATAAAGTTTTCAGTGTTTATTACAAGAACAAAAATATTTACCTGGAAAATGACAAGACATTTTTTCCACTGATTTTTGCCACTTTTATTCTTGTAATAATAAAAACTAATAAATTCCCATAAAAAGAAAATAAAAACAGAAAACAATAGTCCCTAAAGATATTGTATTGGAGGACAAAATCATAAGTTACTTTAATCATGATTCCTAGACATGTCACATATGTGAAATTCTTTTCAGTTTTTATGTTTCATTCACATCTGAATGAGCACAAAGTATTCAAATGAACTGAACTTGGGTGACTTTCATTCTGTTATTCTTGGATGTGGTAAGTCTAATTTGAGTGTAAATCTCAAAGAAATACGCTTGATAAAGGTTCATATTTCCTGTAAAGATGTGGAGGAAAATGCTTACCATTGGCATTTGTTCTATTTTGGCTATTTTCCGTCAATAAACAGGCTGAATTAGCCATGCTGACTGGGTGATGTCATTCGGCACAGATTGGAGTGTCTCTTTAAGCCAGCTCTACTGGGTATGCATGGTAGTTCCCACATGATTGCCTGTTACCAGATTTCCTCAGTTTGTTTTTTCTGTGCTTTGCACAGACATGTGAAAGACTGTCTCTTCTTACATCTCATCTTTTCTTCAACTATTCACATCAGCAGTTCCCCTAAACAACACTTTTAAGTACTACTGTGTCCAAGCGCCCAGGCTTTAAATACTGCTCCTATGGGCACATAATGTCGCTTACAGATGGCCATAATTATTATCTTTGTCTGGGGCCTGACCACGACCAGGTCAATTGCAGAGACTGCAGGAGAATGTCTACTCGGACTCAAAGGCAGAGGTCTGAGAAGATTGCCCGGTTAAAGGAGCAAGAGTTGGCAGGGGAGCAAGGGTCTTCTTCAGCCTCAGAAAGTTACACTCCATCCCCAAGAGAGACTGACAAAAGGTCGACTCTGTCCTCTTCAGGGCCAAAGAAATCTCAACCAGACACATCAATGGGCCACATCCATGGGCACTCCAGAGGTATCCTATCTGCCATTGAAGCCTATGTCTCACTGCCCAAAGCTTTAGATGGCTATGGCAGCACAGAAGAAAGCCGCAGTATAAACCGCATTGAAGAGCACGCCACAGGCCGCTCAGAAGTCCAAGCACAGGATGTGTCAAAGCACAATGCATTAAAACACACGGTATAGGCCACACCAAAGCATGTGACGCATGGAGTGCTGGAGTGTATGGAACACAGCATGTCGAAGCGCATGACATGTCAAAGCAGCTGTAGCACAATGTGCTGAAGCACGAAACGTATGATGCACAAAAGCATGCAATGCACTGAAGCAACCAGCTCATAGTACACGTAAATGTCGACACATGCAACTTATAATGCATCGATGCATACAGCTCGTATGACAACTCCTACCTCAAGCTCTGGGTACTCTGATAGCCACAGCTGACAGCTCATAAGGAGCACAAGACCGTGGAAACATCGAAGCACCCAGCACTAAAGCTTCCAGTAATAATCTCTTCAGCTGCAAAGAAGATTCCTTTCTTCCCACTTTCCCATTACATTCCATGGAAGGACCCCAGGTGCAGAAAGCCATGTCAGATCAGGGAAGGTCGTTCTCATCCCCTACTTGGCCTCAGTCTAGTGCTTCTTCAAACTCATCCCAGAGCAGGAAAGAGGTCTTTTCAGGATTCTCTGACATCTCCATGAAAGAAGGATTCTTAACACCTTCAGGAAGAGTTGTATCTGAGACAGAAAGAGGTCTGGCCGGAGCCTTTATCTATCCAGTGTTCCAGCCTATATCTTCCTCTATTCTTCTAGCAGCTCTATCAATACCTTGGTACCTTAGAGTACTGCCCTCCACTACTCCAACTCCAGGATACCTTCCGCCATAGCCTTCTTTAGATGGTCAGCATCGAATGACAGAGCCAGAAAGGATTGCCCCCCCCCCCCCCCCCCCCGCCCAATCAGCAAAATCCTAGGAAATTTCTTTCCTGCATTGCATTCTCAAATGCAGCCATCAGCTTTCCCGCCAATGTATCCCAGTAGTCCGCCATTGGGAAAAAGATATCCCGCTGCATTTCTCAGAGCAAATGTTTCCAAACAGAGTATCAAAATCACCAACTCCAGAGAAATCTCCTTCTTCGCCTATTCTGATAGGAGACCACAGTCCACTCCCCTCACCAAAGTCTGAGGGTCAGTCTGAACAATCTCCAGGGAACTCACCGAATGACTTGATGGATATGCCTTCTGACCCTCTAGAAGAACCACTGGAGCATACTTCCTCACCAGAAGATCTTATATATCATCAGTTTGTGGAAAAGTTGGGATCTATTCTAAGCATAGAAGTACAGAAGATGCCTGACTCACTCTCAGATGTGTTAGGCATATTGAAAATCCTAGACATTCCTGCGGAGCCCATGGAGCTTCCTTCTTATACCGTGTTAAACTCAGTCACAGTGAAAGCCTGGAAGTCCCCCTTTTCTAGATTAGTAGTCTCTCGGAAGGAGGATTTAAAGTTCTGTATGAGAAAATCCCCAGTATATGGAATAGTCCAATTACCACACACCTCAGTTGTAGTGGAGTCAGTGATGAAAAAGGCAAAAAATTCAAGACTCCACTCCAATGCACCTCCCAGAATTAATCTCCAGGATGACTTCAGCCACAAAGTTTTTCAGCAAGTGATACTCACCTCAAGGATCGAGCAGCATCAATTCTATATGGTGCAATACTTATATGAGTGCGTGCAGAAATTGAAACCGTTCATATGATCAGAAATGGTAAAAGAAATAACGCCTCAACCTCTACATGAGCTAGAGGCAGGACTCTGTCACCTTCTCTGATCTGTTTATGAGGCCTTCAATACCTTAGTCCACATTTCAGAAACATCTATAGTTGTACACCATATGGCTTGGCTAAGAACTAATATCATAAGGGAGGGTATTCATGAGAAACTAGCAGACCTTCCTTGCTTGGGCGATAATCTCTTTGGAGATAAGCTCCGGGAAACAGTTTTTCAAATCAAAGAGCAGATGTGGTGGTACAATCACTAACCACTTCAGTTGACCTCCGGGAACAGCAAGGTGTTTTTACCCACAGTATAAACGTCCTTTTTACCCTCTAATTTAGTCAAATAATTCCTGCCATATCACCAGCCATCCTACTAACAAACTTGTCAACAGGGCCAGACATGTCACGCAAAGGGACATCAGAGGGACCGAAGACCACAAAAGCAGAATCAACAATCGACCACAAAGTTGCAGTAGAGTATTTGGTCTCCCAGCCACTATGGTCAACCATTCAAGTTAGGGGCAGAATCCAGCAGTTTGTCACAGTATGGTCCCACATAACAACAGATCAATGGGTCCTATGAACCATACATCAAGGTTACCACCTAGATTTCATCCAATGGCCGACTACTCCCCATCTGGTCGTTCCCCTTTTGGACTCCTCTCATCTGCCTTTCCTACAAAATAAGGCCCAGAACTGCTGGCTCAGAGGGCCATTCGGTTGCTACCCCAGTCCCAACATGAAAAGGGTTATTATTCCCAGTATTTTCTCATTCCCAAAAAATCTGTGGGCCTTCGTCCTATATTGGATCTCAGAAATTTCAACAAGCATCTGCAGAGAGAGAAATTCAAGATGATGTCTCTCAGCACAATCCTTCCTTTCATCCAGCCCATTGATTGGATGTGCTTCCTTGCTCTCAAGAATACCTATACTCACATCCCGATACATCCCTCTTGTTGGCAATTCCTTTCTTCAAGATAGGATCTTCTCATTACCAGTACAGGGTTTATTTATTTAGGTTTTTTATATACCGGCATTCATGAACAAGTCACATCATGCTGGTTTACATAGAACAAGGGGTGCATAGAACAGTAGAACTAAACTAGTGCAAAGGGGAAGCAGTTACAAAAAAACAGGGGTAGAATAACTGGGAGAGAGAAAAAAGAGGAACAGTGGGGAGAAAGAATTGTATGGGGATAAGATAAATAACTTAATGATTATTTACAGTACCAAATGGTAACATTGTTACAGGATTCGGGAGTAGTTATGAGTTGTCCGGGAAGGCTTGTTTGAAAAGCCAGGTCTTCAATCTTTTGCGGAAAGTTGGTAGGTAGGGTTCTAGGCGCAGATTTGTGGGGATGGAGTTCCAAAGTGAGGGTCCGGCTGTCGAGAATGCCCAATCTCTTGCCGTTATGTGTCGGGTGGATTTTGTGTTCGGTACCTGGAGCGATCCTCCAGGTAAAGAGGGTTCTCCCGTTTGGGTTCTCCCATTTGGACTCTCAGCTGCCCCAGACTTTTCACAAAGTGTCAATTGGTGGTTGTGGTACATCTCTGTTGAAAGGGCATAAGGATATTTCCTTACTTCGACGACTGGCTCATAGCATCCCCAGAGGAGGTAGCCCTTCGTTTCAATCTCAGTCACCATTCAGTGTCTAGAAAAGTTAGGTTTTCTCATAAATTATGAAAATTCGGTGCACCAAACCCAAATTCTGCAATTCATAGAAGCAAAAATAAATTCAATTCATTCAAGAGCCTACCTCCCCAGCAAAGAGCTCAGATGCTCAGACAACTTGCATCTCAACTTCTTCGGCAGCCTTTGATAATGGTTCATCGTGTGTTGGTATTACTGGGCCATATGGCAGCAGCTATTCATGTGGTTTCCAGGACTTGACTTCATATGAGGCACTTACAATGGAGATTCAATTATCAGTGGACTCAATATCTTCAACCCCTGTCCACTAAGATTCTTCTGACCGCTTCAATAAAACAGGGCATAGCTTGGTGACTGACACTGAATGTATTGGAGGCAGGTTCTCCTCTCCAGTCAATTCCCCATCAGCTAATTCTCACAATGAATGCTTCATTGCAGAGTTGGGGGACTCGTATTCTACAGTTCAAAATGCAAAGTGTATGGTCCAATTCAGAAAGAACCTTCCAAATCAACCTATTGGAGTTGAGAGTAATTCAAAAAGCTCTAATTGCTTTCCATCATTATGAGGCAAGTACACCATGATTCACATGAATAAAGAGGCCATATTCTACATAAACAAACAGGGAGGTTCCGGCTCATGGACACTCTGCTGTCCAAATATGGGACTGAGCAGACAATCACTCAATATCTGTTCAAACCACATACTTGCCAGGGATAGCAAATGCAGAAGCGGACAGACTATGCATAGTTTTTCTCCTCCATAAGTAGTTTCTCAATCATAAAATGGCTGATGACATTTTTCAGAACTGGGGCTGGCCATGGATAGACCTCTTTGCAAAAGAACAGAACACAAAAGTAGAAATGTTTTGCTTACTTTGTCCCAGTCACAACAGAGCAACCCAGAATTCTTTCCTTCTCTTTTGTTCAAAGGGGCATTTTCCCCCCATATTGCTAATCTCCAGGACAGTGCAAAAATGCATCCAAGATAAAGCAAGGATGATTCTAATAGCTCCTGCATAGCCAAGACAACCATGGTATTGTGTATCTTGTACACTATTCAATAGAGGCCCCAAGGGCTCTAAACTGTGGTCCAGAACCTTTGACCTAGGAAGGGGGATCCTTCCGCCACCCCTTCATACATCCCTGTACCTCACAGCTTGGATGTTGAATGCATGGTTCTAGCACAATGGAGTTTGCCGGAAGAAATACAAGAGGTTCTCATTTCCACTAGATGTAATTATTCTTTCAAATGGAACAGTTATTCAACATGGTGCATTGCTAACTCTCTTGATCCCTTTTCTTGTAGACTTTTAACAATCATTTGCATATTTACACCACCTTTCCCAGTCAAGACTGCTGACTTCCTCAGTTGGAGTGCACTTGAGTGCTATCGTGACAATGGAGCAGCTATAATCGACACATTCTCTGATGTTTCACTTCATGTGAGGTTTTAATCAAATTTGTCTGCCGAACCAAAAGCCTTCAATACCATGGGACATTAATATGTTCTTAAAGACCTACACAAAGGAACCATTTGAGCCTATGGATCATCTTCACTAAAGTTCCTAATTAAGGTTATATTTCTTGTTGCTATAACATCTGCGAAAAGAGTAAGTGAACTCCAGGCTTTAGTTCATTTTCTACCCTATTTGCAGTTTTTCCATGAAAAAGTGGTACTTCGTACACATCCAAGATTTCTGCCAAAGGTAGTATCTGTCTTTCACCTCAATCAATCAATCAATCAATCAATCATATTTCCTACGTTTTTTCCTGAACTACACAAACATGAAGGAGAAAAGACTCTATGCACCTTAGATTGCATGAGAGCCTTCACATATTATAAATGCAGAATTCAAGAGCATAGACAGTCATCCCAATTATTTGTTTCTTACAACCCCAATAAACTGGGAGTGGAGGTAGCAAAGAGGACGTTGGTCAACTGGATCACCTGTTGCATATAGCACTGCTATTCTTCCAATTCACTGCCATTGCAGAGGGCCAGTAAAGTCACACCAAGTACACGCCACTGCAGCCTCAGTGTTACACCTTCACAATGTACCAATTGAACACATCTGCAAAATGGCAATTTAATCTTCAATTCATACTTTCACATCTCACTACTGCCTGGACAAACTTATGGCCTCTGACAATTCCGTCGGCCAAGCAGTCCTGAAACAAATGACAAAAAAGTAAGGCTGTCCATACAGGAGTCTGGGTTGCAAAAAAAAAAATAATTAATATGTAAATGAGAGCAGAGCTCTGTAGCAACCCTCAGCTTGGGACTCCCCAGACAGCATGGCTAATTCAGCCTACTTACTGATGGGAAAAAAACAAGTTTGCTTACTGTAAACAGTGTTTTCCATAGATAGCAGGGATGCATTAGCCATGCTAACCTGCTCTACTTCCTGGATAGCTTACTTCATGAAAGATCCTTCTTTCGCTTTGGAATGAACTGAGGAGATCTAGCAATCAACAATCACATGGGAACTGCCATGCATGCTCAGTAGAGCAGAGGTCTGCTAGCTTGAAGAGACAGCTCTGATCCATGCTGTCGGATGATGTCACCCAGACAGCATGGCTAATTCATCCTGCTATCTATGGAAAACACCATTTACGATAAGGAAACTTGCTTTTTGCTTTTCATATATTTTCATGCAACAGTATTTGAGATTGTAGAGTTCTTGTCATTTGGCCAATGAAGTGTTACAATATACTCACCAAAATTTCAATTCTGGCAACTGGGATTGGTCTTTTCTTGAACAGAAGTGAGAACCTTGAATCCTTTCATTGTTGGGTGTATTTTGTTTGTGAGAAAATAGTCAAACCTTGTTTTACAATATAGTCTTCGTAGTTAATATTGTGTTTAACCAAAATGTGTCATTTGTGTGCAACACTGCAAAAACAGGTACTTTCTAGCACTTCACCTTTGAATTCTGACGAAGGTACATGCCCCGGTCCTGCCTTATGATGTCATTTGGGGCAAAATATTTAGCCGACCCCACTGCAGAGACAGTTCACTCCTGAAGGGGTGACGCTAAGAGAGCCTCTTTGGGGGTTCTCTCAGGAGCAACCGTGGGCTGGAAGTTAGTATTATTTAAAGGTGGGATGAGAATGTTAGGATATGTTTGAATGAGCTAATCTAATGTTAAATGGATATATTGTTAGCTAGTTTATGGCTTTGCCTTCCTGGTAAGAGTAGGTTTGGTTTAAGTTGTTTCTGAGTTGATGTATTTTTGTTATATCAACTGTTTTGTATAAATGTATTTTACTAACATTTTAGATTAATGATGTATTGATATATGTTTATTATCATTGTACTAACTTTTCGTAAAGTGTTTTGGGTTTTACTGTGGTACAAGGAAGGTGGTCTACAAATGTAAATTAACATAAATAGCTGAGAGATCATATCTTCATTATTTTATTTTTTTGCCTCGTTCTTATTTCAGGTCATTTTAAGGAATCATTTATCTGGGCCACTGAATACCTCCCAATTTTATGCTGTCAGAAGAGAGTTACTGCTTGATCCTTTTTGTTCAGTATTGATGCGGTGCTTCCTGAATGTTACTGGCTATCAGTTCTCTTCTCCTCTAACAGTGTTTCAGGTGTTTAATGAAATTGCCCCCTCCAGCCATCCTTTTGTTATAGCTTATAACAGAAAGGGCTGGAAGATATGGATTTCCAAGGCCATTTTATCATGGAAGACTAAAACCCTCTTAGAGAGTTCTGATATTTGGATATCTGCAAGCATTTCCTTCATGGACAATATGTAAAACACTGGTCTAAATAAAAACAGCATTCATTTGTATTTATTTTAAAGCACCTAGGTTCTGCTGATCCTAATTACTTAACACGCAGTGGATTACAATTATAAATATTTAAAATAAAATTTTGAACAAATACAAAAATACAGCATATTCATTGCTACACCCTAATAGTAGGGACACAGTCACTCTCCTCCTTTGAACATACATTTTTTTTAGGTTGCCAAGCAATTGACTTGATTGATATAGGTTGCAGCTTTATTTGGGCTGGGTGAGAGGAAGAGTGTAATCCACCAGTGGATAGGAATCGAGGACGCCTGTTTGTTTATGCAAACATTCTTGACCTTTAGTGCTCTCATCTATAACTAAGTCACTTTCTCACCAACGTATTTCATTAGGCAGATAATTTCTGATGGTTATTTGATAAATGTTTTTAAGAACCAACTGTTGGCATTTTAAAATACTGTTATGAACACATATATGCAAAGCTGTATGCTATGCTCTAGGAATGTTATATAGGAAATACGTTTGGTATAATGTATGTGGACATTGCTAAAAAAAAAATTTAGGGTACCGTTTACTTGGGAAAAGTGGTCCAAGTAAACAGTAATTACCCACCTCAAATACAACTGAGAGCATGTGTAAGTTTCAAAGTCACAGGCAAAAAAGAAGGTGTTTCTGTGGGTGTTTAGGTCAGAAGAGAGAAACGGCGCCTGCACAAATCCATGGACAGTTTTAGTGTATGTGTTAAAAATGCCTGCATAGTTTGAAACTCTGCAGGCTATTTGAAAAGTGCCACCTTTATGTGGTACTATATATAAAATGCTGGTTTTATGAATTACACAAGATGGAATTTGGAGACATTTATGAATGAGATTGAATCTAGCTAAAGGGGAAACAGCAGCAGGATATAGTTAATAGTATATTCTAATTTGAATACATTCAATGACTTGGGTAAAAGAAGGCTCAGTGCTTGGGCATAAACCATTTTAACATTTTAATCTATGATCTAAAGAAAGGAGTAAGCAAAACTACTGTTCTTTTTGTAAATGATACCAAATGGTATCACATTTGCAGTTTTACTTCAGGATTCACTTCTTTGACAGACAGATTTGAATGCACTAGACAAAGCAATAAAGATGTGGCAAATGAGGTTCAGTTTGGACTAGTGTAGGGTAATACTTACAAGAATGACATAAATTAGCAGGTGCAAGTACATTATCTAGGTCGTTATTATTGACAGCAGATTTTATAAAGCCAAATTGCAGAAACCAAATTGGGCGTGTTCCAGGAATAGGAGTTGAAAAGGGGGTAAGATGATGTCCTCCCAATGTATAAGAATGCTGCTGAACTTAACATTGAGCATTGGGTTCAGTTTGGGGCACTTACCCTCAAAAGATATCCAAGTGTTGGAAAAGGCCAAAGCGATCTACTAAGTTACTACAAATGTTGAAAGAACACCCTAAGGGAAAATGGATGTTATACCTTCAAAGGTGGCAAGCTTTCTTTATGCAAAGACTGCTGAAGTTATGAAACATTTTGCTAGTGGAAACAGTAATCACGACAGTACTGAATAACTTCAAAGCACAACTGAAGGACAATGATCAGAATATGATATAATTTGCTATATGGAAAACGTGCAGATATAGGAACTTTTGCCGATTGTCACATTTGAGGTAGAGAGATTGTTTTCTTGGTGCATCTGAATTGGCTATACAGTGCAAGTTTTTCTTTCCTTTGAATTGTTCCATAGAGATGGGCATAAAGCAATGCCCTGTTTATTTGATGGACCCGCTGATCTTGTTTTAGCATTACCAGCTGTATAACTGTACTCACGAATTATTTTGTAAATCTTGATTTAAAATCTCTCAGCATTAGTTTAATGATCTCCAAATGTTTTTCTTTGTAAATTCTGGATATTTTAAAGATTCATCTTTGTTAACTCGTCTCCTATTTTCTTTTAAGATGGTCCAGCTGAAGCACCAGTTACTAATGGATCTACCACCAGTATAGCAGCCTTAAATGATGACTTAGACATATTTGGTCCCATGATCTCAAATCCTTTGCCAACATCTACTGCACAAGTAAGCCAGGTAAGACTTGTAAGAGAAAAGTAATATCTTCCTTATACATTTTGTCATTTTCTTTTGAGCATCAAATAAAGTTTAACAATATTTTTCTCTATTCAGAGGGCTTGTTCACTAGAACAGCAGCCAAATAGTGAGTTTTCTTAAATATCTGCTATCATGAAAGGGGTTGTTTGCCTGTTATTTTTGGACTTTTGAAACATTCTAAAACATTTTTGAAAAGGCCTGAAAAAAAAAGATATTTGGAACATGCCAGACATATATAGGGAAATACACACTGGCTGGATCAAGTCTACCAACCAGAAGTGGTCCTTCAGAGCCCACTGAGGGTACTCCATGAGCCATCAGGGCATCCTTGACTCCTCCATTTCTACTTCCTGGTATCTGGATGGCAGGGTGCCAAAACCCTGGCAGTGTCCCCAGGACTATGGGCTTTTAACCAGGGTTCACCTGTAACACTGGCAGACTTTTTACAGGCTCCAGGGGCTTACCCAAAATGTTCTTACCCACCGGTCCCAAACACATTGAGTCTGTACTCTTCGCTTCCAGGTACTTAGCAAGGTTTTATTATGAGTAAGTGCCTAGAGTAATGAGTGATAATCAGAACCACTGAGCATTATCAGATAGTCACTGAGTGGGTAATTGCAATTATCAGATAAAGAGAACAAACACAATAATTAATACAGTTATATATGAAGCAAAGCATACATTCCTTACAGTGTTGATTAGGACCCCAGGAATTGATCAGCTTTGCAACCTCCAGAAGTCTTTTGCTTGAAGAGATCTGATTTCTGACAGTTCTGACCATTTTTATATAGTTCTGCATGATAACCATCCCCCTCCCTCAGCCTAATCAAAACTTTCAAGTTTTATAAAGTCAGTGACTTCGTCCCCATTCCTGTAAATAGTAGCAAAGGAACCTCATGACTGCAGAATCAGGGGTTAGTGAGATTTTATTATTTCTATAAATATTAGCAAAGAAGACTATCATTTCTATAAGTATTAGCAAGTAGATCTTATAACTTGTATCTACATTGTCAGGCTCAATGACCTTTCTACTGAGGCTTGTTCTGAAGGACTGATCACGCTCAGTGACCTTTCTACTATCCCTGCAAACAATAATAAGCAGATCTTATGATTTTAAGGTCAGTGTTCAGTCCTGCTGGGGCACACAAGTGTCACTAATCCTATTTGAGCTGATTGATCAGGTTCAGATCAATTCCAACTACTGGACCAGGAGCAACTGCCTCTTGAAGTCCAGACTGATCTGCAAAAAAAAAAAAAAAAAAAATAGAGAGATAGACACTCATTAATGGACTGAGTCCAACAGATACAAAGCAAAGTATTGGTCTAGTGAAGACATATTTGTTCAGGCAGCACATGTTGAACTCCTCCACAAAGCATCCATACTCTACCTTCTCAATTAGATAATAAACAAAATGTGCCAGACTTACTAGAATAGCCAGGGAGAACTACCAGGATAGTCCTCCTTATCCCAGTTGCAGTCCCAGAGAAGCAAATAGAGGAGGTTTGGCAGGTAATAGCTGGAGGTGCTGGCTGTAAAGGTCTGGACTGGACTGTGCTGTGGCTATCTCTAATACAGAGTCAAGTAGTGAATATGTATGTGTGTTTCCTACATGTTTTGTACTGTCTCCACCACATTTGTGCTGCCCAGGCACAGCTACAGACATCCTGTTCTCCATGGGGATGATAAATAGCAGGCTTTAGGCGAAGGGATCCGTCACCATTTGAGAATGTGCTGATGGATGAAGATTTAATTTGGAAGCGCTTAGCCATCATATATAGGACCATTCGGACAGTGGGGGAAGTTCCACTACCTTTAATGGACAAGTTGAAGAGCGATATAGGCTTAGAGCTAGACTGGATACAATGGCAATTGATCTGGAAAAGGGCATAAAAAATGTATATTTGCAGCAGGAGAGTAGAACTGATATACAAATTGTTACATGGAGTTATCGATATCCACTCTTCTATACTAGATTCTCACTTGCATCTTGTAGACTGTGCTGGAGGGAATGTGGCCAGGAAGGCACATTTATACATATATGGTGGTCATGTATATATGTGCAAACTTTCTGGAAAGAGATACAGGCTGAAGTTTAAAAAAAATTCTAACCAAACCAATAATAGATGCTTCCCTGTGTCTTCTAGGGATCACACACCAAAGGACCCTTACCAGGAATGGTTGTAAATTGATAACTCAACTGATACGTGCTGCTCATTTTACTGTTGCTTCACTGTGAAAATCTATTCCCCTGATAACACACTGGCGCTCGCAAACACAAGACATAGTGAACTTGGAAAAGCTTACCTCTCTGCTGAACTATAAACTCACTACTTATGAAAGTATTTGGGGTCCCTATTGGGCAGCCCGGTAGGCATCTTCAAATCGATGTGCCCCTTGGCATGGAGGTTATCATGTGCTTATTCCTTGCCTATCGCTGTAGGGATATTGTTGCTGTCTGTTAAGTTACTTTCTCCAATACTGGTAATAAGAGCCCAGGCCTGTGGATGTGTGTAATGTTTTAGAAGACTTTGTTTATCCCATGCCTTGGTGTAGTCTTGGGATGGAAGATAGAAATGTGTACGATGGAAGTTGTGCCCATGATGGTATATCTTTCTCTATGAATATTTTTTGTATTGTAAGTTGGTTGATTAAACAGTTTAAAAAAAAATAGCAGCCTTTAGAAGAAACGGCAAGAAGAATGAGTGGTAGTCGACACTCTTTGGCTTCCATGTGTGTCCATCTTTATGTAAATGGTATAGTTGCTTCCATGAGTTACTGATATGTAGCCCTTTTCAAAGCAGTGGCAGCAGAAGATGTGCCGGACATCTTAGCCTAGAAGGCACTTTGTAGCATGGATGTGTTGTAGGTGATGGCAGAGTGCTTGCTTGAATGGGTTGTATAAAGGCAGTACAGGTATGTATTCCTTGTATGTAATAGATGAGGCTTCAGTAGCCAGTGTTCCTAGCTTTGCTAATATAGCCTGTCCTTCTGGGTTCACCTTCTCAGCTTCGGGGAGTCTGGGATAACTCACCCAAAATGAAGAAATCAGTCTCAGCTGGGTTGTGGACTAGGGGCAGATAAACTGCAGGGCTAGACTGAGCCAAGGACACACTCCCAAACACCTCCACAAATTCACTGTCCACTACAGATGGTGTGCTCCTGCGAAAGATAATTTATTTAAACAAACTGTTCAATCAGTCCAAAAATTGTAGAGATTACACTTCCATAAAAATCAGTTGTTTCAATCTCAATCCTTTTGCAAGAGTTCAGAACAACTTCAAATCTCAGTTCTATATACAAATCTCTCTTCAGCCTAGGCCCATCTTCCTTAGAATTCACAAGAGTTTAAATCCAATTTGTTACTCATGCTTTTTAGGATGGCTGCAAGGCAACTCACTCCCTCTTCTGTAGATGGAATGCAGCTCCCCAGCCCTGCTCAGAGACTCCAGTCAGCCACAGGATCCTTTTTGATCCTGAAGGCCCTCCTTACAATTCCCTTAATTCAGTCTGAAAAGTATCAGATTAACTTCTTTAGATATCTCTCCACATTTCTCAGGCTTCTGAGACACCTTTGGGGTATCTCTGTCCAACTTCTCCTCCTTCCCCCTGTAACCCCAGGAAGGGGTCACAGCTGCCTCCTGCTGGCTTGGTGGCTCTTATGTTCTAAGCAGGGTTATATACCCTTTCCAAAACCCAGCCCCTAGGGTGTAGAAGTGGATTGAAAGAGTGTGAGGTCATGACAGCAATGCAGGAGTTGAGAAACAGCGTGGTGTGTGTGTGTGTAAGGGGAAAGTTGTGTGGCTGGTATTCTGTCAGAGAGTTACGATGCACTCCCTCTGACCACTGAATGACGCTAAACTTCTGGAACCTTTCCCCTTTCATAATACCCTTGCCAGTTTCCCTTAGGAGAAAACACCAATCTCTCAAATATTAGGCACTCTTCACCTTCTCTGTGGCACACAGGGGCCACACTAGCCTGTGTAGAAGTGGATTGAAAGAGTGTGAGGTCATGACAGCAATGCAGGAGTTGAGAACAGCGTCATGTGTGTGTGTGTGTTGTGTGTGTGTGTGTGTGTAAAAAGGTTGCTGGGTGTGTAGGAGAAAGCCTAGTTTACTCTTGGGAAACTAATCTTATAAAATCATCATGTCTGTGTGGCTCTTCTTTCTCTCTACTCTCCCCACACACCCAATAACCTTTGAATCATTCATCCAATTTCATTAAAATTTATGTCACAGATAGTAGAGTACCCAGTGACACCTGACTTAGTTTTGAAGTGCCTCTGATCCCCCTACTTCTCCTCCCTATACACATATACTTGGTTTTATTTTTACCTAATTCCTATAGGGCAGGGATGTCCAACTCCTGATTCTCAGTCTGGTTATCAAGATATCCCTTATGTGTATGAATGTAATATATTTGCTTGCAGTGCCTCCCATTTATGCAAATGAATTATATGCATATTAATTATGGATATCCTGAAAACCAGACTAATTTGTAGCCCTCAAGGACTGGTGTTGGATACCTTTGCTATAGGGGAACTGGCTAGTTCAGGGATGTCAGAGCACATTATGATATCATTGAGCTTCTCTATCTTTGATTAGTACATTGCGTCCTTGATTATATAGTTTGAAATACAGCAACATGCCACACAAGTTAATTTTCTCTAAAGAAGATAAAGAGAAGTTAAAATCTCAGGGAAGTCAGAGCACATTGTGATGTCATTGAGCTACCCTGCCATTAATTGACATTAAGTATTGTGAAAACCACTGTGTCATTGTTTAGTAGTCATAACTGACACCTGTCTGTATTTGATTATTCTTTTTTATATTTTTTTTATTTATTAAACTTTTAATACAATATTTCACAAATCCACTTGAAAAAGAAAACATTTTATGACATTAAGACTCAAATAAAGCAAAATCAGAGGAAAAAAAAAAAGAAATTAGCAATGTCATATAAAATCCTGGTCCTCAAACATATAGGATACAGACACAACTCCAGGAAAAAATATTAATAAGCAAGAAACTCTAACAAAGGAGGAGAATTTACATCATAATAAAGACATCATTCTTAACCAATAAGAATTCAAACAGCACTAGGAGGCAAGACCCCTTAGCAGGATGCAATTTATCACTAAGCAAAGGGAGGTTGAGGAGGAATGGTATAGACTGAGTGATAGGAAGATTCAACCCCCAAAGGGAATGGGCATGTTTTGGGTGGTATAAAGGATGGCTTTTTGAGTCATAAAGAGCAGTAACTGAAGACTGGAGTTGCAGCCTGGAGTCAGACAGGTTTTGAGTTTAGTAATTGGAGAGGCTTTGTTTAATCCACTGAAGGTAATAGTTCTCTCTGGTAAGAGTAACAGGACATTTGGAAGGATTAGAACTCTTGACCTGGGATAGTCTGAAGCCAGAGAGAAATAGAAAAAGGAGACGTGGTTTCCTGTTTTTCATTGGGGTCTGGAGGAAAAAGTGACCTTAGTGGGAACCTGAGAAGAGAAAGTGAGTAACCACATAGGAGATTTGTGAATTATCTAAGAGACTGCTTTTTTATTTTTGTTTGGGTTTTTTTTTTAACTCCAGACTTTTGCTGATTTTTTTTAGCCTTTTTCTATACTTTGGTACATGGACTTTAAATTTATGTTTTCTTGCATTAGAACACCATTTTTATGGACTGGTTTTGTTTGGTGATTCCTTGAGCCTTACAGCACTGATCTGTACCTTTTTCTAGACACTACATTGGGCTGGCTAGTGCTCAGCAGGTCTCTGAAGGTGAACACCCACCGCCAGTGAAGGGGGGGGAGAGGAGGTTTAAATAATTATATGCACATTTCTGTACCAAATGAGGTCAGTAGACATCATGCAATATTCACATATTATCTTGTTAATTTTGTGTTTGTTTACATTTACACTTATATACCACCCTTTTTACATGCTACTCTTGTATTCCACCAGTTCCTTGTGCATTGCAACTTGCTAAGGCATTGATGGTTGGTTTTGTGACTACTATAATAAGTGGGATGTTTGTCTGCGTATATGTGTTTGCGTAGGTTTTCTGTTTGATTCCTGTTGAACCAGTGTGAATTCAGGGTTTCAGAGATTGTCTGGGTCCCCTATGGGTTGCTCTTTTGTCTTTTCGTTGAAAAGTAAAGGGCAACCGTAGAGGGAGAGAGCTGTTGTAAGAAGGCTTCGTGCTTGGTTGTCTTATTCTATAAATGCACTGACAGGGTAGGAGTACAGCTTTCGAAAGCTCAGCACAAATGTATTTTGTTGGTCCATTAGAACAGCATCCTCTGCTGCTTATTTGCTGAACTTTTATTTCATAATAAAAAATGTAAGAAATATTTCTGGGTTGTGAGATTGGACAGTTTCTCTGAATATAAGCGTTCTAGAAAGAAGTTGTAGTAGTAGTAGAAGCCTTTTTCCATTTATACAACTTTGCGCAGATGCAAGGGTAAATTGAGCTATACAAAAAATTGCTGCTTCTTAAGGCTTTGGAAAGAACTTGTTTTGGATATTTGACTATCTCAGCATATAATATAGTGTGTCTGATCTGATAGTGTAGTGTAGACTTCTTCAGATCTGTTTGAGCCGCTCGAATAGTCTTGTTACTAATATGGGAATTAAGCCAAAAGCTGCTAAAGCGGTTTCAGTTTTCCACCCACTTTACTTCCGTATGCTTAAGAAAGTATTGAAGTGAAGGAAACACTTTCATATACAATTTCTGTCTCTTTGGAGCCAAGAAATGTGTTATATAAGAAGGTTTATTACAGTAGAATTTGGTTGGTATAACAGTCTATAGGTTCTTCATTTTGTTATCACATGCCTTGTTATAAAGCAGCTTTTAATTAGTATTTTAAAAAAAGACAGCTATAGCCCTTAATTATCCAAAAAATTATCCAAAAACAGTGCATCTACTGATTCAGCTTTATCCATATGTTTATTAACTCCTCAAAAAAAAAATGAAATAGATTTATGAGCCAAGACTTCCCTTTGGTAAACCCATGCTGTGTTCCATTAAACCATGTCTTTCTATATGCTCTGTAATTTTGATCTTTAGAATAGTTTCCATTATTTTTCCCGGCACTGATCTATAGTTTCCCGGATCACCCCTGGAGCCCTTTTTAGATATTGGGGTTATATTGGCCACCCTCTAGTCTTCAGGTACAATGGATGATTTTAATGATAGGTTACAAATTTTAACTAATAGATCTGAAATTTCATTTTTTAGTTCCTTCAGAACCCTGGGGTGTATACCTTCTGGTCCAGGTGATTTTCTACTCTTTAGGTTGTCAATCTGGCCTACTATATATTCCAGGTTCACAGTGATTTGGTTCATTTCATTAGACTCATCATCCTTGAAAACCATCTCCGGAACCGGTATCTACCCACCATCATCATTAGTAAACACAGAAGCAAAGAATAAATTTAGTCTTTCTGCAATGGCCTTATCTTCTCTAAGAGCCCCTTTAACCCCTCGGTTATCTACCGGTCCAACACTCCCTCACTGGTTTCTTGCTTCGGATATATTTTTTTAAGTTTTTATTATGAGTTTTTGTCTCTGTGGCCAACTTCATTTCAAATTCTCTCTTAGCCTGCCTTATCAATGTTTTACACTTAACTTGAGAATGCTTATGCTGTTTCCTATTTTCTTCAGATGGATCCTTCTTCAAATTTTTGAAGGATTTTTTTCCCCTAAAATAGCCTTTCACCTCACCTTTTAACCATGCTGGTAATCGTTATGCCTTCCTTCCACCTTTCTTAATGCGTGGAATACATCTGGATTGCACTTCTAAGATTGTATTTTTAAACAATGTCCATGCCTGCTATACACTTTTAACCTTTGCAGCTGCACCTCCAATTCCCCTCTTTACAAAGATCTTGCTGAAACTCAGAAGAGACTAGGGAACTATGAATCTCATAGTGCCCTTTTGGCTGATGGATTTGGTTTCCATTCCTAAGGGAGATGGTCCTTCAGAGATCCAGGCAGCCTGGCAAAATCCCTATCATTCTATATTGGAGACTGTTGTGCCATCCCAATATCAGGTCCCTGGTCTTTACAGTCTGGCTATTGAGAGGGTAGCTCCACAACCCTGGAGTCTTTCTAGGGATATCTCTCCTATTCTTCTGGCCTTTTATTGAACCACTCCACAAGGAAGTCCTACGGGTCAAAGTAGAGGAGATTTACTTTTTTGGTGCGAGGGAAAGGCCCTAGTTCATTTCTCCTGCTCCACATAAAAACTGCTTGATTACCTTCTACATTTTTCAGAGTCAAGACCAATTCAGTTGGAGTTCATGTTAGTGCAACTGGTTTTTACTGCAACTATCTCTGTACAGCCTTTAGTTGTCCAATTCATGCAGGGCTTGCTTCAGTTGAAGCTTCCCATCAAGCCTCCCATGCTGTCATGGGACCTCAGCATGGTGTTGACAGAGTTGTTGAGAGCTCCCTTTTATTTTATAGACTTGTGAGCTGAAGTACCTGACCATGAAAAGTTGCATTTTTTGTGGTAGTCAATTTTGCCTGCAGAGTGAGTAAATTCCTGTGCCCACCTTATCCACCTTACACCAAGTTTTTCATGATAGGGTGGTTCTGTGCATGCATCCTTAGTTCCAGTCTAAGGCAGTGTCAGTCTTCTACCTTTTCTAGTCAATTGCTCTTCTGACATTTTTTTCCTGGTCCACAAAGGTGAGCAAATGCTATACCGTTTGGACTATAAAAGAGCCTTGGCCTTCTATTTGGAATGGACTGAAGTCCACCCAGCTGTTTATTTCTTTTAAAACTAACAAACCTGTGATTTCTATTACTAAGCACACTTCTTTGAGTGGGATAACAGATTGCATCTCCTTCTATTATACCCAAGCAGGCCTGAATCTGGTGGGCTATGTCCAGGTTCATAGTGTCAGAGCCATGGTGCATTGGTAGCCCACCTAAAATCAGTCTCCATGGAAGAGATCCGCAAGGCTGTAGCATGGAGTTATCTCCACACATTCACATCATATGAATCCTTGGACAGAGACTCCTAATGCAGCAGTAGATTTGATCAGTCTGTCCTGGGAGGTGTATTTGAGATTATACAACCCAACGCCAGCCCTCCTAGAACCTCTTATTTTGATTCCAGACTGTCCCTATAAAAAGACAGAAAATACAAAAAAGGTCTTGTTAACAATGAAAATAGTTTTTGACCTTTGGCACTGTTTTGGGGTTTCCCCTTTTCCCCTCACATTTATTTATTTATATAATTTATTTATTTATATAATTTATATACCGGAGGTTCCTGTATAATATACATATCACCCTGGTTATGTAAGGTCATGTAAGGTCATGTAAGGGCTGCCATCCTGTGTCCTCGGAGAAACCAAAATTGCTCACCTGTAATAAGTATTCTCCAAGGACAGCAGGATGTCTGTCCCTCACAAAGCCCACTTGCCTCCCCTTGGAGTTGGTTCCTCCAAATTTAAGCTAAATTATAGATTTAAAGTGTCCCCACCCCTCCATAGCAAGCTGCACATGGCCCAGTAAGGCATGCTTACAGTTTCTGGAAACTTTGGTATCCAATTTCTGTGCCTGGCTCCATCTGATGATCACCCCATGTGGGAGGACTGGCATCCTGCTATCCTTGGAAAATACCTATTACCTGTAACTCTGCTTTCCTTCCCCCTCCTGAAGGCAGTTCTGCTTCCCTTTGCCTAAAAGCTTTCTCTGTTGCACTCCTCTCTCCATTATGGTTCTAAAAAGACTCCACATAGACGACCACCTCCTCTTCAGTTGTTGCTCAGACCTGCTATTTAATATGCAGTGTAAAGGTCTTAAAAAGAAATACATACATTAAGATCGTTTTAACGGCTGCTGTATTATTTGCTTTTTACCAGGAGACAGATATTGCTGCCCCCACAATTCATTCAGTCAGGTATTGAAAATTATCTCTTTATTGGAACCTCATTAGGCAAATACTAATCATTTCTTATCAAGCATCTATGTTAGCCAAGGATGTTTCAATGAATAAATACAATATCTTTTTGTAACTTGTGTAGGAGGAAGCTGTTGAGGCTCAATATTTGTTTCACAGTAGTAATTTGTCACAAATTATTCATGAAAAAGGAATATATAAGGGCCAATGTAATAAGACCTTCGCTGAGATCTACGCTGATTTTTCTAAACAGATTTTTTGGGCGCACGCGGTAAGACCAGCAGCAGCATGGGTTGTAATAAGAGCCGCTTATGCTAATTAGATATGCGCAAGAAATCTGCATACACACCAAGCGCATGCGCCATAATGCACACTCCTGGCCCTATGGAGTAAATTGCGTGGACACCCATCGGCGCGTGAACACCTGCGATTGATTCCCAGGGGGAAAGCCTTTTTTTTTTTTTTTAATTAATAAATTAGTGATCTGGAAGTCGATGTGAAGGTGGAAAGAGCAATATCTAACCCCATCATGATCAAACTCCGACTGCTGGCGAGAGCGTGAAATGCAGATTGGTGATTCAGCCTCATTGAGAAGCTTCCTTCTCTCTACCAGTTGCGCCCACTGCTTGGCTGACCTGCAGGAGCATTAAAAAAAAAAAATATGGTCTTCACACCAGCGCTTTCACTTAACTTCTGCCCTGACCCAGGTGCTAAAAACCCACATTATAAAAACCCGCACTAACCAAATCTCCCTCCTAGAAGGGCTCCCTGCATTGGTCATGATTAGATAATCGCCTCCTTTGCATGCCATTAGCATGCACTCGCGGAGAACCTGCCACGGGTTTTTTAAACGGGTCGATGCACGCAATTTTCCCACGCTGAATATGTTATTACATACTCGCATGAGATTAGCACAGGAAAACCCATGCAGAAACCTGCGCAGGTACACACGCAAAAACTCATGGCAGCTTTAGCTCTGCTTATTACATTGGCCCCATAGTGAGATGCAAATGGTACCAAAAATAAAGTGAAACCAATGAGCCATTCATGTAGTAAGTTTGCATTTGTGTAGCACCTTTCACCAAAATAAGGTTTCTAGTGTGCTTTATACAGTAATGTAACCTCAAACAATACATTCAGTCATTGCAGCTCATTGTGATGCTGCTGTACATGATCCTGCAGTTAATATTACTCAATTGTATTTGGGCAAGCAAGTGTAGAGAATGAAAGCGACTCATACAGCACAGCCTGAGGTGGAGTACTGTGGTGGTGATGTATAGGCTGGCAGTTTAATGTATTTTAGTGCAGTGTTTCCCAGTCGGTGTGCCTTCAGACCCGATCAGATGTGCCATGGGAAAGTCACCACTGCCTGATGCTCAGATCCAGACCAGCACCTTGCAGCAACAAGAGACACAGTGGTGGCTCTTAAATGTATAGGAGTTCCTTTCTGAGAACATGTGTAATCATGCATGCCTCTTCTTCCTAGCTACAGCATGAGTCCCCGAGTGGGCTAATTAATTGGCAGCATACAGGGCACATACATCTGGGCCTCACTTTGTGCAGCTCACACAGCACCTCCTCATCTTGACCCTCCTGAAGCACCTCCTTTGAGTCCTTCCGGCTCTGCCTTATCCCCAGGCTGAATGAGAACAGACAGAGCATGCCCTGAGCACTGCCTGTGACTCACCCTGAATGCTGGGAGCAGTACAGTGGAAGGAGCTCTGGCAGCCAACCACATGCAGCAGGCAAGGTAACTAACTGACAGGCTGTTACAGAATGGTGCGCTCAATAGAGCGCACCGTTTAGCCCCTGTTTGGCCGCGCGTTTTTGATGAGCTATTATTACCCCTTATACTGTAAGAGGTAATAGCGCGTGGAAAACGCGCAGCCAACACCTCCCCCCCCCCCCCCCCCCGAAACTAATAGCACCCGCAACATGCAAATGCATGTTGATGAGCCTATTAGTCAGTCAAAATACAGAAAGTAAAATGTGTGGCCAAGCTGCACATTTTACTCTCAGAACGGCACCGGGCAAGTGTACAGAAAAGCACGAAAAAACTGCTTTTCTGTACACCCTCCGACTTAATAAAAAAAAAAAATTCTGCCCGCGGGTTGGAAAACAAATGCTCAATTTTGCCAGCGTCCGTTTTCCGAACCCATGGTTGTCAGCGGGTTTGACAACCAATGCCTGTAAAATTAAGCGTCGGTTGTCAGACCCACTGACAGCCGCCGCTTCCGCTAATAAGGAGGCGCTAGGGATGCGGGTGCTCGACTCGGAGTGCTGGCTCTCCCGCGGAGTTTACTGAATCAGCCTGTGAGCTGGCTGCTCGCATCACACTGGCTCCCCCCCCCTCCCCTACACACACACACACACACACACACACACACTAGTATAATAGAGGGAGTTGGTCCTTTGTGATGGGATTTGTCTCAGCTTCTGTTTTCCTCTGTTTAAAATTTGGAAAAGAAAGTGGTGGGGCTTTCAGTAGTATGTGCAGCCCAAAAAAATGTATTTTTTTGTTTCATTTTGTTTTGGAAGAGTTTTTTTGGTTTATTTGTTTGTTTGGGTTTGGTTTTTTTTTACATTTTATGTTCATTTCAGTATACACCAACCAATACAAAATGAAAGGAATGCAGCACATCCATAACTTTGTGTATCTCATGCTCTTCATTTGGCCATATAAGGCCTCTTCACATCAGCACTGTTTGCTTGGTGGAGTTTGGTGATAATGTAGGTTTGCCTTTGGTTTGAAACGTTTAGGAAAACACTGCTTTAGTGGCTTATGTATAGCATTGTGAAGTCCACATATAGAAATTCAAATCTTCTGCCTGCCTCATTCTATGTTTCATTTGCACAAGTCATTTAGGGAATGATTTTCAAACCACATTATTAGATGCACAGTCCACAGGTACTTTTTACTGAATTTTCAGAGGGGAAGGCATGTGCATCCTTTAACTTTGAAAATTGCTATGGGTGGCCTTTGCACCTGATTTTTGTGCAAGTAAATTTTCTATGGAAAATAACATGCATAGACTTGAAAATGCAGTTTACATGCTTAATTTTCTTGTCCCACCCCCAGAAGCACCTCACCTCAGTCTAGCTAAAAGAATGCACACAGTAGAGCAGTGCATGGGCTTTTTAGCTGCTTTGAGGGCAGTTTTATAAAAGCCAGTTTACCTGGTTAAAGTCTTCTCTTTACCCAGGCTAAAGGCTTT
This sequence comes from Rhinatrema bivittatum, assembly GCF_901001135.1. Lineage (NCBI taxonomy): Eukaryota > Metazoa > Chordata > Amphibia > Gymnophiona > Rhinatrematidae > Rhinatrema > Rhinatrema bivittatum. The sequence goes on along the minus strand of NC_042617.1, from coordinate 391,729,557 downwards.
GAAAGTTTCCCTTTTAATGTCCTTTTGCTCAAACCTGGGGCCTGATTTACTAAGTCTTTTCTCCCATTCTGTCTCTATGAGAAAAATGTTAAGTATATGAGGCCCTTAGATTGCAAACGTTTTTGAAATATGGTCTTGTAAATCATGCAGTTTAGTTTGTATCATAACATTCACATTTGCAGTGTTATATTTATTTATTTAAACGCTTTTAAAAACCGGTATTTGTAGGCACATCATACCGGTTTACACGGAACTCAACGGATAATACATGGAGCAGGGTGCTCGGAACTTGGAAAGGGTGTAACTTTAAAAGGGGGAAGGTATTGTAACTTGGAGGTGGGCGGAACGTTAGGAGAGGGGCGGGGTTACCTTAAGGGTAGGGGGAGAATGGACAACTAAGAAAGGATATACATACAGTGCATTAATAATACATACATATAAATTATTATCCATACTATAAATATGGAGGGTCCACAGCCATATGTGTAAAGCAAGCCAGCAACGGCAATATCCACACACTGTGTGAGTGCCAGTATGTCCCACTGAAGCATTGTGCTGCACAGTAGACGCATTTCAGATGAGCTTTCTTGGCTAAAGTGGATTTTGTTGGCTTTTGTTTTGTTTTTACAGCCCTACAGTTTCTTCCTCCTCCTCTTGGCTTCCAGTAATCAAAACCAGCTTCTGCTGGCAATAGCACCTCTTTTGAATTTCCCTGGTTTTTTGCCTAATTTTAATCCTTTTCCCACGCCCATCTAGCCCAGCCAGTATAGCAACAGTCTTTGACCGTGAATCACAGGCCATAGTCTACAGCTTCCCCTGAAATTCTGTATGACCATTAGGAGCAGCACTCTCAGCCCAAGCCAGGATCATGAATTGAATCTGGGTTTGTCTCTTGCTTTGCAGCACATGTTCAGAGTGTATTTACTTTATACAAAATAATACTCCATTCCTGCTTAAATCACTAAAGGATGAGCAGCAAAGTGATTTTACTATTGCTTTCAATTGATTTTTATTCTACTGGGTATATATTTTATGCAACTTTTGATTAGTATCATTTGGAAACAGAATCATAATACATAGAATATTTAATTCTGAAATTAACACAGGACCTTTTGACACACAAACCAGGTTGGTGCAGTGCAAAGACAAATGTCAAAACACATAGCTTGTGATATATAGTTACTGTGTTAATGTGATAGATATTGGCATTCTGCTGCTGAAGAAACCAGTGTTTTACTCATAGGAGATTTTTCTTTGCATACTTTTTGCTAGGTGAAGTACAGTAGCTGTATTTGCCACTAGTAGTTTCATGCAGCAGTCTGAGTGTGTTGACCCTTTTTTTTTCACAGGGCACGTCCACTAAACCTGCAGCTGCCCCGGTATCAACAGCATCTGGCGATCTTGACCTGTTCACTGAGCAAACAGCAAAATCGGACGAGTCTGCAAAGAAGCAGCTTTCAAAAGACTCCATCTTATCACTGTATGGCACAGGAACCATGCCGCAGCAAAATGCTCCCAGTAATCAATTTTTAAACATATTTCTGAAGTGATTGTGTGTGTGCACCAGCTTGAAGGAGGATCAGCAGATTATTGCATGGATGCTGTGTAGTAGTATGTTAGATGTGTAACTTTAGGATTAGTTGATATACAGTGCCTAAAGCATTAAATTATTAAAGAAGGGTAAAATCCATGTGGTAAATGAATTGGAGAGAGATCTTCTGCCATGATTTTTTTTTATACAAATTGACTTTCTTTGTATATAATTTCAAACTAGCTTAAATGTGTCATTAAAGGGAAACAAAGCACAACCAAATACTTACAGAAAAGATTTTCCTTAATTAATCTATGCTTATTACACAGTCAAGCCAAAGACTGACATGCTAGGCACACTGGAATCTGAAAGCCTTCATTGCCTTCTGCACAATAAACCTATCTGAGTCCAGAGAAGTTCAAAACATTTAAATATTTATATATATTTATATATTTCTTTTCTGTTCATAGAGGCAAGTAAATAATTCAGCACTTCTGCTTGGAATCCTGTAACAATTGTAGTAGCCCCAAAGTTTGTAGCATATGAAACAGCCCTAACATGGGTCCATGTTTCGAAGTGGCTCTGTATCCAGGAGAATCATCTTTTTCTCCAGCGTAAGCAAGTCATCAATGCTTATGATGAAAAGAGATATAAAAGGTAAACCAAAATGGCAATCAGCTTTGTGGTTATTTTAAAAGCTGACTAGAGAAGGCAACTTATCTAATGAAATAGAAGATAACTTCAATTCATTTTGACAGCACAGGACACCTCAGCATGGATCACAAGTCTTACCCTGTTTAAACTGGCATCTTGTTCATTTTGGTGCCAAGTCATCCTGGAAATGGCCCGGTAAAACCTATCATTTAAATACTTTCATATACACCAATAAAATAATATTCAGAAAAAGGTTCTTTAAATTAAGGCCTACCATTCCCTTCAGAATTTAATTCAAGGGGAATAATTGTTTTTAAATTTAAAAAAAATCAAAAATAATCTGATATTTAAACAAGCCTGCATATTGTATCCTTATGGTAAACCAGAGATTTTCTCAAGGATACCCCATCTTAGATCACCAAAAGTGTGTCCTAACTTGATACACTGGAACACTATGGATGCTTGAAGTTTCCTTGTGGCCAAACAGCTCTTACATTCCGTTAACCGTGTTATTGTATACTTCTTAATTCTGCCAATGTGTACTTTATTACAAGGGCAGACTATGAAGTATACCACAAATGATAATAATCAATCATTTGATCCCTTTATCTGTGTAACTGTGTGTGTCTAAGGGTCTTCCACCAATGTGCCAGTAATTGTTGGTTCAAAAAATATGCAGTGTCCTTTGTAGTTAGAATTTTGAACCGAGGACAAAACAAGTAAATCTGACCTAACAACTTAATCTCTGATGTTCCAGCCATGGGTGTAAGCTATTATAGAAGGAGATGAGAACACAGTGTGGTGTGAGAGTATATGCCAATGCTTGAAAATAACTGAAGCAAGAATATTTCCTAAATAAAAGTAGCATGGCGCACATACATGGTCAGAACCTTTAAAATCCTTATGATCTAACAATAACCAAAAACGCTCCATAAGTAGAGCGCACTTGTATGCTTCTCTTATAATAGAGAAGAGAGAGCCTCTTAAGAACAACCTTGCTCTTAAATCTTGAGCTTAAAAATTGAAGTTACTTTTATCAGAGCACATACACTGCAGATGTAAAAATTGACCCACTGGCAGGTTTACTTTTAGCTTCCTTGGATGGAAACCAGAAAACCTCAACAAATTATTTCTGATGATGAGTTTGCGTTATAAAGAATGCTCAATTCTTGTCCAACTTTAAAAATCAAAAACCAAAAACGATATACACTGTGGGCCCGATATTGAAAGCACATTCAGCGCTCGATAGCCGGTTAAGTAGGATTTATCTGGCTATCTAGTAGTCTGCTAAAAATCAGCAGCTACTGGATAAGTCACTCATAAGTCTTTTAGCTGGTCAATTTGTGGGCAGGCAGTGGGCGGATCAGGGCAACGTTACCTATCTGGCTATGTAGCGAGATATATGGGGATATTCAGCAACATAGCCATACTGCTGAATATCTTTTGTAACTTAGCTGAATAAGTCATATCCAGCTAACCCCTAGATTCATCAAAATGCTATAATAACGCATGGATAACGCCCGTGCTAAGAAAAGGGGCATGTTTATGGAAATTTTAGAATTACCGCACCAAGTGGTAACATAGCGCTTCGAATCGGTAGAATCACATGGTGCGGTAAACGTTTCACACCCTGCGATAATTCCTATTTTATTTCGTGCTGAGAGAGAAACTGTGAGGCCTTTATAGTAGTCAAGTATTTATATGCCTATAGGAGGGCCATCTAATAGCTCGAGATGAGGTGGTGGCTTAGGGGCCAGTTTTTCCATGTAGAGTGAGACGTACGAACAGCACAGTACACCTCGGTGAAGATTTGACGTCATGTGGAGTAAGGAAAGTTTCACAAAGATGACATTTCTACTATGTTCTCTCGCCCTAGCTAGATGGACTCTACAACAGGGTACCATCAATCTAGGGTGAGATAACAAGGTACAAAATTTCATCTTTGTGAGACTTTCCTCACGCCAAATGATGTCAAATCTTCACCGAGGTGTACTGTGCTGTTCGTATGTCTCACCTGCATGAAAAACTGGCCCCTAAACCAGCACCTCACCTCGAGCTATTAGATGCCCCTCCTATAGGCAAATAAATAACTGCATACTGTGAGGGTCTCTCCAGAGGCTGTCTCTCTCTCTCTCCTCCCCCTCCCCTCCCAAGCCTAGAAATGACCGAAATGCAATTCAAAAAATTTATTGCGAATTGCATTACAGCCGTTTCAGTCATATTGCACAGCTTAACTCCAGGAAAATGGTGTAGTTATTTCCGGTGTTAAAACCATGCGATATTGCCCCTCATTTTCATAAATCCTGCACAAACCCCTCCCTAATCCCACCCCTTACCAAAATTTGCATTTGTGTCATGCACTAGCATTATTATTGCATGTGTTATGGCATTTAACGCATGTGTTAATGCCATAATACATTTTGATGAATGACCCTGTAAGTTACTTAACCGGCCAGCACTCAGTATCGGACCCTGTGAGTCAAATTGCACAGAAAATTGAAGAAAACGATCTAAAGTATTAAGCCAGACCAGAAATTGCTGAAGATAGTTAATCTTAGCCGCCCATAAAAAGAAAACATCATAAATATACCTGGACCAGCAAGGAATGTATTGAAATTGCAGTGAAAAATAATTGAAGTATCTATTATTTCATTAGACTGGTTGCTGTCTCCAGTCTGTTTTTAAAATAATCCCAAGCTGATTGCCATTTTGGTTTACGTTTTATATCTCTTTTCAGCATAAGCATTTATGACTTCATAACATAAGACTTGCCATAGACCAAAGATCCATCAAGCCCAGTATCCTGTTTGCAACAGGAGCCAGTTCAGGTCTCAAGTACCTGGCAAGATCCCTGGAGAAGAAGAAGATTCCCTCTCATGCAGAGCTGCTTCAAAACATGAACGTGTGTCGGGGATGTTTCATATGCTTCAAACTTTGGGGCAACTACAGTCATTACAGGATTCTAAGCAGAATTGCTAAATTATTTACTTGCTTCTATGAATAGATAAGTGCATTTTTATTTGCAAACAAAATATATTAAAACATTTTCAATTTCACTGGACTCAGACTGATGATTATGCATAAAGCAATGAAGGCTTTCTGATGACCGCAATGCCTAGTATGACAGTCTTTGGCTTGATGGTGCATTAATTAGATCAATTAAGGGAAATGTTTTCTGTAAGTATTTCTTTATATATTTATATAAACAGAAGATTGTATATTGTATTGCTTAAGTTGCAAACGCCAGTGTTTTCTCTGCCACCACTTTCAGACCTTAGATTTGACATGCATCTGCTATATATGGAACTAACCTAGTTTTTGACATGACTGGCACTGGCCTTTATCAGATTAAATGACAATGGTGTGTTTTATCTGCTATTCAAGGTTAAAATATAAATATATTACAATGGCACTGCTTTTCTTTCCTCTTCAATGTAGGTATGTTCATGGCATCTTCTGTACCGTTTCCTTCACAACCTTCAGCTAACTTTCCAGGTTTTCCACCTATGGGAGTGCCTATGCCATCAGCTTCAGGAATGATGGGCAATGTGATGGGACAGAACACAAGCATGATGGTGGGCATGGGAGTTCCCAATGGGTTTGTGGGAAATGTTCAAGCTGGTGTCATGGGACTTCCTCCTAATATGCTAGGACCACAAGCGGGAATGGTAGGAAGCATGAGTTCGGCACCAAATAAGTATGGCATGCAGCAAAGCCAGCAGGCTCCATGGAACCTATCTCAGGTAGGCATCACCAAACAGGGTTTTTCATGATTACCTTTGCAGCTTCAGCATGTATAAAGACAATTTTGAGATGTATCTGGCTGATGTGCATCAGTCAAGTGCTGGCAGACCGTAGACTAGTAATTGCCCAATCTGACCATCAAGAACCCTCAGCAGGACTGGTTTTCAGGATGCCCAAAATGAATATTCATACCATATGTTTGCATGCATTTGGAAACTGCTGCTACAAACAAAAGACGTAGAGGAAGAAAAAATTCTGTGTCACGAGGTGAGCAACCGCATGATGTACTCTGCAGCACACTTTGAGAGTCTCCCATGTGTATATACAGGCACAAATCTCTAGCCAGCTGGAAAGCAGAACAGCCTGTGTGGCAGGTCAAATTAATGATATAAAACCCTTCCTCTCTTCTACAGCTACTTGGAATAGGAGGTCAGTGTTAACAGAATAAACTGTAGCTGTGTAGCATTCCTATTCTGTGAGGATTTGCTGCCATGTGTGTTAATAGTGGTGGTTATAAGTAAAAAGAGAACGAATTCCATTCTAAGTCTGTCACCTTTATATAACGGTGTTCTTTACAATTTGCATATCATACATTTAAATAGAGGAAACCTTTTTTTTTTTTGTAGTACAACTGTGCAACCATATATGAATAGTCATAGATTCATATGCATTACTTTAGGGAGAAATATTACAAGTTTCTCTTGAAAAACCAGTGTTTGATGTTTTATGGTATAGTATCTTATGTACTCTGATAGCTGATTACTTTTGATTAAAAAGGAAAAACTATGTCTGAAATTGTAATGTGATTTCCCTGCCTAATCTTATTGGATACAAAAATGAGCATTAATAAGATAGAACTATGCCTTTTTAAATGTATGACTATAATTCATAAGTTATATTCCTGTGGTATTGTATGACTTTCTACTTTAGGTTGCTTAGCTAATATTTGAACATTGAAGATTGATAAGCTTGGAGCATCTAATGAGAGTAATTCACATATTTTCATTTAGTTTTGAGAACATTCCATTTGCAGCTCAACCATTCCACAACTTTCCTATTTCCTTGGTGGTTGTCAAACCCAAGGTATTGTAGCTATAGGAATAAGGACAAAAACGTGGAAAAGGGACTGTAAGGAACAGATCCTGCCATGTAACTTTGAGCAAAAAGCATGCTGCTTGATACTGACATACAGCAAGAATAATGCCGGATGTAGCTAAATATTTTTAAAAAAAAGGGAAAGAGAAAAATATACATGTGTAATGTGTATCAATCCTAGACCTTTTAATTCTGAATCTTGCTGTGTTTCATTTGTCTCTGCTTTTCTACTGACCCCAACTTATATATATTTGGGTTTAAGCCACCATAAAAAAATTATCTATGTCCCAGTGGCTCAAAGACTGTTCAACAAGCCGCCATGTGGGAGACCTGGGTTTGATTCCTGAGCTGCTTCTACCCTTCTAGACCGCCTTGGACCAGGGGTGTTACAGGAGTATTCACCGCTCCTGGGAGAGGAGCAGCTTTGTGCTATCCCACGGCGCCAACAGCCAGTGGCTAGACTCTGAGCACATGTGCCCTAAGGACCATGGCTGCAGTAGCTAGGTTGGATGAAAGGGGAAGAGAAAAGGCTCAGCCTGGTGACTCAGTGCAGAGACCACAGTTCACGTCCCAGCTCAGGTCTTCCACTCCCTAAGCTGGCCAGGGCAGGGCATTCTGTGGAGACAACGTTCACAGCCTTTGAAGGGGAGGGGAGTCAGAGTTGCCGCACAATAGCAAAACCTGTAACATAACATTCATCCCTTCCTTCATAAAGAGAGGAGCCCAAAGTGCTTCACAGCAAAATGACAAAATACAATATAAAACTCTCCCTAGGAAAAGGCTAGATCTTTATAGCAGCCATGCAATAAAACAATTGATACATCTTACTACATTCCCCAATTTACAGCATTATCAAAACACTCTCCTCAATCCTGCTTGCAGGTTCCCGGAAGGAGCCCTAGTGCATGGCTCCCAGTGGAGGGCTCTCACTGTGATGAGCTTTGGTGCTTTCAACCCCCTCAACTCCTGTAAGGGGGGCTTTTACAAGGTAGCAGAGGACTGTTCTCTGCAGAGTTGGAGGGCAGCGGATGTTAGCCAGCCTGCTGCCCCTAAGTGTTGGCTGCCCTGGGCACAGGCATAATAATGGGTGACTATTGAAAATCCTGGGCTGGAACCAGGGGGGAAAAATACCAAAAAGTAAAATCCAGAATTTCTCAAACAAACCAAGAAGATACTGAGGCAGCCTCTCCAGGCAGGTTGTGGACTGAGAAGGTATATTTCCTATCCTGGAAACACCAGGTGGTGAGGCCTGGCCTACCAGAGATAGAAGGTAAAGAAAATTACAATGCTTCCCTTTCCACGTCTAACAAAAAATAACACACTGAACTCCCTCTCTGTGCCTGCCTTTCAGGTTGCCACAATTTTTCAAACTATTTTTAAACACATCTATAATTATTAGCCTTGACTACATCCTCTGACAACAAATTCCATGGCTTAATAAAAATACTTTCTTAAATTTGTTTTAAATCTGCTACTAGTTATTTTCATGCAATGTCTCCTATTACTGTTTGAAAAGATAAATAACTGTTTCCTATTAACATGTTCCATACCACTCACTCATGGCTTTGTAACCTTTCATATCCTCTCTCGGTCATCTGGCCTGTTTGGTCTTTCTTCGTGGGGAAGCCTTTCCATCCCCATTGTCATTTTCCTACCCTTCTCTCTCTCTTTTGTGGAGAGACCAGAACTGCACATAATCAGGGTGAGGTCGCACCATGAATCTATAGAGAGGCATTATGATATTCTCAGTTTATTCTCTATTTCTTTCCAATAATTAATAACATCCTTTGCTTTTTTGACTGCTGCTGCTGTAGGATTTCAGCATATTGTTCATAGTGACTCCTTTTCCTGGTGCAAACTTATAACATGGAGCCTGGTATTGTGTGCATACAGTTGGTATTACTTTTCCCCATTTGCATCACTTTGCACTTGCCCATATTACATTTTATCTGCCATTTGGATGCCCAGTTTCACCCACTCTTACCTACTTAGAAAATTATGTGCCATCTGCAGATTTGTTCCCAATTCCAAGTCTTTACTGAATAAGTTAAATAACACTGGTCCCAGTACAGGTCACTGGGACACTATTATTCACGTCTCTCCACTGGGAAAACCATTTAGTCCTACTCTTCATTTCCTGTCCTGTAACCAGTCCACAACAGGATATCGCCTTCTATGCTACAATTTTTTGATTTCTTGGAGAGTCTATCATAAGGGACTTTGTCGAATTGTTTTTGAAAATCCAGATATCTTATATTGACCAGCTCACCTTTATTTACATGTTCTTTCTTTAAACACACCCAATAGTTGTAGATACCAAATTAAGAGATAATGTAAGACCTTATACAGCTCACATTTAACCAGCTCATGGATGTGACTGGGCTTTGCCGGTTACTAATATTATCCCCATGTATTTTTCCAGCAATGGGCAGAAGGAGGGGGTTTTGAAGTGGTTGATTCCTCCCCAGGCCAAAACCTCACCTTTTTTTGGGGGGGTTAGGGGGGCTTCAGTGGAATATAAAAGTCCCCTGAAGCATGCACAGTGATTCAGTGGGAAGGCAAGGCAGGAGATGAAAAGAGCTGGGCATTCTGGTCGCCGCATCTCAAAAAAGATATAGCTGCACTGAAGAAAGTACAGAGAAGGACAACCAAAATGACAAAGGGAATGGAACAGCTCCCTTGTGAGGAAAGGCTAAAGAGGTTAGGACTGTTCTGCTTGGAGAAAAGATGGCTGGGGGGCGGGGGGTATATAATAGAGGCCTACAAAATCATGAAACACTTGAATGGATAAATGTGAAAAGGTTATTTACCCTTTTGGATAATAAGGACTAGGGAACATTCCATGATAAGAACATAAGAAAACGCCATACTGGGTCAGACCAAGGGTCCATCAAGCCCAGCATCCTGTTTCCAACAGTGGCCAATCCAGGCCATACGAACCTGGCAAGTACCCAAAAACTAAGTCTGTTCCATGTTACTGTTGCTAGTAATAGCAGTGGCTATTTTCTAAGTCAACTTAATTAACAGCAGGTAATGGACTTCTCCTCCAAGAACTTATCCAATCCTTTTTTAAACACAGCTATACTAACTGCACTAACCACATCCTCTGGCAACAAATTCCAGAGTTTAATTGTGCGTTGAGTAAAAAAGAACTTTCTCCGATTAGTTTTAAATGTGCCCCATGCTAACTTCATGGAGTGCCCCCTAGTCTTTCTATTATCCGAAAGAGTAAATAACCGATTCACATCTACCCGTTCTAGACCTCTCATGATTTTAAACATCTCTATCATATCCCCCCTCAGCCATCTCTTCTCCAAGCTGAAAAGTCCTAACCTCTTTAGTCTTTCCTCATAGGGGAGCTGTTCCATTCCCCTTATCATTTTGGTAGCCCTTCTCTGAACCTTCTCCATCGCAATTATATCTTTTTTGAGATGCTGCGACCAGAATTGTACACAGTATTCAAGGTGCAGTCTCACCATGGAGCGATACAGAGGCATTATGACATTTTCCGTTTTATTCACCATTCCCTTTCTAATAATTCCCAACATTCTGTTTGCTTTTTTGACTGCCGCAGCACACTGAACCGACGATTTCAATGTGTTATCCACTAGGACACCGAGATCTCTTTCTTGGGTTGTAGCACCTAATATGGAACCCAACATTGTGTAATTATAGCATGGGTTATGTTTCCCTATATGCATCACCTTGCACTTATCCACATTAAATTTCATCTGCCATTTGGATGCCCAATTTTCCAGTCTCACAAGGTCTTCCTGCAATTTATCACAATCTGCTTGTGGTTTAAGTACTCTGAACAATTTTGTGTCATCTGCAAATTTGATTATCTCACTCGTCGTATTTCTTTCCAGATCATTTATAAATATATTGAAAAGTAAGGGTCCCAATACAGATCCCTGAGGCACTCCACTGTCCACTCCCTTCCACTGAGAAAATTGTCCATTTAATCCTACTCTCTGTTTCCTGTCTTTTAGTCAGTTTGCAATCCACGAAAGGACATCGCCACCTATCCCATGACTTTTTACTTTTCCTAGAAGCCTCTCATGAGGAACTTTGTCAAATGCCTTCTGAAAATTTTAGCAAGTAGCACATTTAAATCAAATTGGAGAACATTCTATCTCGCTTAATGCACAGTTAAGCTCTGGAATTCATTGCCAGAGGATGTGGTTAAGGCAGCTAGTGTAGCTGGGTTTAAAAAAGGTTTGGATAAGTTCTTGGATGAGAAGTCCATAAACTACTGTTAATCAATGGGGAATAGCCACTTCTTGTTGCTGGCATTAGTTCATGGGATCTGTTTAATGTTTGGGATCTTGCCAGATACTTGTGACTTGGATTGGCCACTGTTGGAGACAAGATACTGGGCTTGATGGACCCTTGGTCTGACCCAGTATGACATATCTTATGTTCTTATGACTATCAGTTTGGGAGTAGATATAAAATAAAGTAAAAAAAAAATCCAGGGAAGATTCAAATGAAATCTTGTATAAGCAGATCCCCCAGCCCCATTTGAGATTAAAGCCCCCAGGGAGCAAGAAAAAACTGATGAGTCAAAAAAAAAATAAGGAAGAAGCCCCAGGTATTTGAGAATGAAGGCTCATGGCACCTAAATCTCAGCAGAGTCTGGTTCTGATTGAGTTGAAAGCCTGAAGTAGCTGGAGGAAACTGCCAGGACTTAAAACATACACACAGGTCCTTTCTTCCCATGTCACCAGTGGAATCTCTTTCACAAGGATCCTGCTTAATCAGTATCCCCACTAATAAACAGCTGCTAAGCAAAGTGGGGAAAAAACCCTGTAACAGACAGAAGTCAAGTTTCAATCCATGTTTATTTTTAAAAGTTAAAATCAGTTGAATACCAAGAGAACAATTCTGGAGTGACTTGCACATATGTTGGCTCTCTTTTGCCATCAGAACACATGACTAGATAAACATACATAAATACCCAGATAAAATGGCCCCATAAGGAGCAACATTGTTTCCTCATTGCTTGGACTAGCGTGTAGCTGCCATCCATACTTTTCAGGATCAGTACAGTAACTGTTCCCAGTACCTCTTTGTAGGATTCTGCATGCAAAATAGAGAATTGTAAAAATGCTGAAGTTCTTCTCACTTGCAAGCCAAGTTCATATCATCTTATTCCCTTAATACACTAAAACAAACGAGCTTTATAAAAGTTGTTGCATGATTTAGAGACAGAGAAATTGTCACGTTCTTTGCACAGCTTGTTTGATATCACAGCATCCCACCAACTTATCATTTACAGATATTTGTATTATTTTTTTAATGCAGTCCTTATTAACAGTAACATTGTGACAGAGACCAAATCTTGATTAAGGTTTTATTATTGTTATATATTAACAATGTAAAGATTTTTGTCATGAAAGAATAAAATGATTTTGTAAGGATAGCGAATGAAAATTAGTGGGGGGATTTTTTTTGCATACTATATAGAATTTTTTCAAATATTTGCCCATAATCTCATTACATGTACCTGGAAACAGTTTCTGTACTTTTATTTTACCTTAAAACTTGCCCAAAAGTTAAAGCTATAATCTGAAGGAAAAAAAACAAACCTATTCACAAATGTTATTTGCAAGTAAGTGTTGATTGGGTGGCTTTTAAATTTGATGCACGCAGGTGAATCTGAAAGCCAGGGGTCTGGAGTTTCGTGTGCTTTAGTGGAGACTTAATTACCTTGTGCATATGCTTCACAGATGAATCAGCAAATGGCTGGAATGAATCTGAACAGTCCTGGCACCATGATGGGCTTTGGCCAGCCTGCAAGCACGGTGGGAGGATGGGCTGCTAACTCCACAGGCCAGACCCTCAGTACGCAACTGTGGAAATGAACGCTGCTACTCCTCCGGAGCCTCTACCTGACATTCCTTCTGCTTACATACATATACAGTCCCTCATTTTAGCCATGTACATATTCTCCCTCTTTCCCTCAAACGTTCCGATTAAGAAGTTATCTAATTGACCTTGTCAGTCTTTATCAATTAAATTTGATGTAGTGAAAAGCAGTTTGAGAATATTTATGTATCCCTGGCAGCTTTTCCATAGTATATAAGTTTCATGAACCATATCTATTAGGAAGCTGCGTAACCAACATGCACAGTCTGTTCTGTTCTCAATGAAAAGATAGATATAATGTTTCCATGTAAGGAACATAAGAATCATGTTAGTTAATATCACCAATAATATCAAACCTGCCCCTCCCTCCAGCCCTTCAAATTATCCAACAGTCCTCTAGAAGGTACTATATGAACAAATGTTTAATCATATAAATAGAATGTAAATGTATGACTGAACACTGTTTTCTAGTGTATTAAATAGCTTTTGGTTTATTGTTCATGTCACTGTGATGTTATGATGTGCTTCACTGAAAGCACAGTTAGTGAAAGGAATATAAACCTGGATGTTACAAAAAATTTGGGTTTAGTCTTTAAAATGGGTCACGTATTCCTGTGATTTTAGCCTCCTGTGAAATAAATATGCAATTTGGCAATATACTTGTGTACATAGTGCTATGATAGTGAATTTTGAATGCACTATATGCATACAGGGTAATTTAACAATAATTGTGTCCTTGAAAGTATATCCAGGTTTATGGCAGTAATTGTGTTTACATATTATGGTGCCTAGTATTGATAAGATGTTATTTCCCTATATTAAAAAGATGAATCCAGAGACCATTTTTTTGTGTTTGTGTGTGTTTCATATCTACTCATAGAACCTGCTACTACTGCAAAAAGAAACCTTTCATCTGGAAGAAGCATCAGCATGTAAATACTTAAATACTTTGGCAACCAATCATTTTATGTTCTGAAAGCTGTTCATAATCATATCAATTAGGAGACCAGATACCAAATATACAAATAATCTGTTTTGAAAATGTTCCAATATCAGAGCCAAAAATCTTGTTCAGTTGGACTGAAATTCAGTTGAGAAGCGCAGCACAACAAATGAAGTTTTACACCATCTGTGCTACCTGTTAGGTTCTTATTTGCATTGGGCAAGAATTTGTAGATTGCAGAGCACAGTGAGGGGTACTGCAGAGCAGCAGATTATCCAGTGCATGAATGCCCTGCTCGTGGTAACCAGGAAGGCTGCCTCTGCTGTTACTTACACCTGTTCTTGTACTGTCCATGTATTAGCACCTCTGGATCATACCTCAATTTTAACTGTGTCCAGATGGTATTTTGGTTCATTGGCTAGATTTACCTTCTCTGTTCGAGTGTGCCACACAAGAATCTAAAAAAAAAAAAAAATGCTATTAGACATCCCTGAAAAATAAAGGAAAAAGGAATGTATGCAGTCATTGTAGACTTAGTACCTTTGTGCAGTTATCTGCTTTTGGCTCAAGTTCTTCCACTGTAGTTATCTTTTTCAGAAATCATACTCTTGCATTCCTGGCTGTGACCCCCGACGCTTGAAGACAGCTTTAGGATTTGCTAGAATCACTTGAAGGCTCACTGCAAATCCTTTGTAAAACAAATATTTAAAATAAAGGTTAGATCACAGATTTTAAAACTCGGTTTGTGGGTTTGAGTTTTTATTATTTTCACTTTTAAAAGTTTTCTGAAGGTTTATCTTCTCCTATGCAGCAGGGCAACAAATGCAAAATTACAATACTCAAAAAACTTTGTGTATAATGTTCTATTATTCCATATGAAGCTAGTAAATGTACTGTGTAACTTAAAGATGTGGAAATTCACAAGCACCATAATTTCAGGGCATCTGAGTTTTCTTGTTTTGACCTTTTCGTGAGTTTTAGTTGAGGGTGTTTTGAGCAATTAAGGAGCAGCCTCCATATCGGGAGTTGTGAACTGTTTGAAGCTGAGGACCTATGAGAGTTCCATAAATCAGGAATGGATAAGTAGGATCCTTCGTTTTCAGTTTAAACTGATTTTTACCCATAAATTCCTGGATTTTTCCAAAGGTGACAATCAGTGTAAACAGACATGCACCCTAATTTTAGACTGATTAAAGAACAGCTCCAGAACTGCAGATGCAATGTCACAATGTGTTCAGCAACTGCTGGAAGCCAGTGTGGGCCAAACATCTGCAGTGTTTCATGTTCCGACCCTCCAGTGCCACTGATATATGGCATTTGAAGTCCCGTTTTCCCTCCCCCCCCCAGGTGCCACCAGTGCAGCATTTGAAGGAAGCCATGCCCCCCAGAAGCACTTCCTAGCAGGCTCTTGGACCCACATAAAAGCAGAAGTGCAGTGCTGCAGAGCACGGGAGCCTCAGTAAGCAGGCTGCCGAAGGAGAGAGGAGACGTCTGGAGTCGCTAGTAGAAAGGAAGAATGCTATTGTAATAGGGTGGAGGGAAGAGGGATGTTCTCAGTGGTATGGAGAGAAACAGGGACATGTTGGGCAGGGGAAGGGGGTAGAGATAGGAATGCTGCTGAGTGAGAGAATCCACTTAATATTGTTATATTGTCCTGGCTTTCTGTCCACCAAAATAAACCAGTAATTACCCAGAAAAATGAGTCAAATTTTCCACCAATTTTCTTCTGTTTTTGTTCTTGATATAATAAACCCTGATAAATCCCGAAGAATAAGTTTAAAAATAAAAACCAAAACTGAAGATCCCTATGGATAAGTGACTTGTCAGGAGCAAACAGTTACATGGATCAACTTCCTCATAATAATACTGTTTTCAGTTCTGGGGTTTGTAAGGATGTTTTCCTTGGAACCTGCTTTCCAGTACGTGGTCACCACTAAAAGACAAGACGTTGGTTCTGCTTTGAAATGGTACATGTCCCACAATGAAATCCCCAACAACTTTGTGAATGGATTCAAAGGAAGCAAGGAGTGAAAAGCAGATTGTGGTAGTTCCAATAAAATATCAAAAAAGGGTACTTTTGCATAAAATGTTGAGGCTTCAAATAGCAAAGTAGACATCAAACAAAGACACTTCTCTTTAAAAATTGAATATATGAAATGGTTTTAATAATCGGATTTTTCACTCTTAAAGACGTGTGCTTAGATTTGTTTGTTTCAAGGGAAGTAAAAACTATCTATGATGATCTTAATTTTATCCCTAGATAATTGTAAAATAACTCACTGGGCACTACTGTATTACTCACACAAACCATTCTGTCCCTTACTGGCATGTAAATATAAATTTCATATTCCCAGGTGGCCAAAGAGTATTTATTTGGTATCATCACCCTCAAGTTCCTTTCTGGTGCTTTTGTAAATAAAAAACAAACATGGAATAAGGACTGAAAGGCCCATCCAGTCTGCACAATTTATTTTTTTTGGGTGCAGTGCCATAGACCACAGTTGAGCTCTGGATGTCCTTTCCCTTCCTGGCTTCCAGTGATCCTCTCTGCATACCCCCAAGGGTTTTCTGAATTCTATTGTTTTTGCCTTCATTGGGAGGCCATATCATGCATCCACAGCTCTTTCTGTGAAGAAATATTTTTATTGTGGCTCCTGAATTTACCTCCTTGAGCCTTGTATCTTGAGCTATTCTAGAAATTCTTTCCTACTGAAAGATGTTTTCTTATTGTGCAGATATTTTAGTTATTTATTTTACTCACCTTTTCAAATCTGAAATCTAGGAGAGTTACAAATTCCGGTGCAGTTTGGTAGGGCACCCTGCCCCAGCGGACAGATAATCTGAGGGGATTGTTTACTAAAGCTTTATCCCATTTTGTATGTATTGGCAAAATGCTTAGTAAATAGGGCCCTAAGTTTGTACCTGAGGCAATGGAGGGGGAAGTGACTTGCCCAAGGTCACAAAGGAATGTCAAGCAGAAGAAAAAAAGGTTTGAATCCAGGCTTCTCTGGTTCTCATCCCACTGCTCTATCCAGGAGGCTACTACTCCACTCTCAAGTGACTGGAGAATCATACTGATTGTGGATACATTGGGTAATGTTGTTATCAGTGCTTTAAACTCTTGCATTATTTTTATGAGCAAAATTGTGGCATAATGGAAAGGCATTTTGTTGAATCAAGCCACCAGTGAACAACAGAGAAAAGTATCCAGATTCATTTTCATCCTCGACTTTCTCAAGTCCCCTGGCTGTATCGGCGTCATTTTCATTGAGGGTAGAAACAATTGATGCCCTTGACACGGTCAGTTGCTTTGCAGTTAATGACGCATGTTGGTATTTCAATGAAACAGTGATGCCAATACATCCTACTCCTAAAAGAATCTTAAAGGTTTTCTGAAATGAAATTGAAGGAGGGAAAGAGAATTCTAGAATAAGTACTGTTTATACTTTGTTTCCCAGGAAATATGTAACCCTCCAAGAGGACTAAAGAGTCCTCTTGGAGGATCGTAACACTCTTCTGTTGATGCATTAGTTCGTCGAGCTCTTGCACTAATCATGTTTGCGCCCTTCTACACATTATTCTATTAACTGTATATCCCAAGTTACACTACCCCTATTTAGCTAGTACCCATATTTATCCACGTTACTTTGTCGAGTTACTGTTGCCTATGTAATATTTATTGATGTTCCTATGTTCCGAAACTCTGTTTATTGTAACGCCTTACCGGACAGTTTGTTCTTTGAAACCGACCTGATTTGATACTTGTATTAAGAAGGTCGGTATATAAAAATCCTAAATAAATAAATAAAAGCTTTCAGAAATCTACAGGTGTCCATTAGCACAATATATTTAGGTATTAATGTTTATGCACCATTAATGTTAGGAACCATTATCGGGCCTCATTTTACTTAAACGTTTTGAACTGATTTTTCCCAAATTCAGGTGACTGAAAAATTCCCATTCTAAATATGTTTCTTGGGTCAAATGCATAAACTCTGGTTATCTTTCATGGATATCTGTTGAGGGGGAGGGCTAGGCGGTTCACTGGGTCATTGCCTTCTACATCCTCCTGGATTTTAATAACTAATTATTTTTATAACTATTTCTATGATTTTTTTTTTTTAACATCTCCAAGTCACCAAGGACATAAAAACATAAGACCCAATTGTGTAGAGTAATAGAACACAATCAAAAGTAATAACAAAGTATACCTGAATGAATTACATGAGCAATAATGTCAATTGCCCAGTGAACATCAACATTTTTTCCTTATTCTAAAGTTCCCTCATACACACTATTCACCACACAACTTCATCCTTAGATAAGAATGTATCCACCAATGTGTAGCTGAACAATCCATGTGGGGCAGATTTAAAAAACATGTGTATGCGCTACCCGGCGCGCAGAGGAGGAGGGTAGATAGAATGTTGCAAGTTTTGCGCGGCGACGCATGCCTTCCCCAGTTCCCTCCTAGTCCACTCCAATTAAGGAGTGGACTAGGAGGGAACTTCCCTACCCCTTCCCTAACCTCCATTTCACTTCCCCTCTCCTCCCCTCCCCCTATCCTATCTACCTTTGGTTTTTTTATTTTACCTGTTGCTCCTCCATAGGAACCCTCATAAGGCACTCAGTTCCTGGATAATACACCGGGTAACCAATGAGACCAGAAAATGCTTCTACAGTGCAAAGTTATAATCATCGGTTGCTTAAAGATGCTATTGTCTTGTAGTCGAGCTATGCATATTTTTGAGCTTGTTTTTTTAGCTTGAAAAAAGTTAGTTTAGTATTTAACTTGTGAGTGAAATCAGAGTAACAACCCTGTTACAATCCCTTCCGAATGCCGCATACAACTGTAGTCTGAAAGGTCCCTTTCAGGTACGCGCTCCCATACCCCGGCCGGGGCTGTTGTGTCGTCCTTCTGTAAACGGGTTCCTATCAGGTAGTCTGCGCCGCTCGCTGTCGAAACACCAGACACTGCAGGGTTTCGGAAATAATTCCTTCTTTAGGGGTGCAGCAACCTTTTGAGTGCGATGAATTCTATAGGTATGCAGGTAAATATCTGAGATCAGCGCTGAATTTAAAGAAGTCTTCCTGTCACTGCAAGGATTTCGAAGGCGTCTGACCTCTGGGGTTCCAAAGAGAGTCAAGTGACAGGAAGACTTCTTTAAATTCAGCGCTGATCTCAGATCTTTACCTGCATACCTATAGAATTTATCGCACTCAAAAGCTTGCTGCACCCCTGAGAAGGAATATTTCCGAAACCCTGCAGTGTCGGGGCATTTCGACAGTGAGCGGCGCAGACTACCTGATAGGAACCCGTTTACAGAAGGACGACACAACAGCCCCGGCCGGGGTATGGGAGCGCGTACCTGAAAGGGACCTTTCAGACTACAGTTGTATGCAGCATTCGGAAGGGATTGTAACAGGGTTTGTTACTCTGATTTCCACTCACAAGTTAAATACTAAACTAACTTTTTTCAAGCTAAAAAAACAAGCTCAAAAATATGCATAGCTCGACTACAAGACAATAGCATCTTTAAGCAACCGATGATTATAACTTTGCACTGTAGAAGCATTTTCTGCTCTCATTGGTTACCCGGTGTATTATCCAGGAACTGAGTGCCTTATGAGGGTTGCTGAACTTATACAGTATAAGTAACATATAAGTCCATAGTCCCAGGTGAGAAATAAGTATATATTTTTGATTTGATTGATTTTCTCACAATATTAGGGGTTTTTTTTATATTTAGTATGCTCCTCCATAGGAGCAGTAGCAAGTTGCTACTGGCTGCTGTACCAGTGCCTCAAGCCCCGCCCCTTCCCCTTTTCTTTGGCCTGGCTCTTGTACATGTAACGAGGGTTACGCGCATGGCTGGGCCCTTTCTAAAATGTGCGCAGCACGCGCAAGGCCCAGCCACACATGTAATCCTCGTTTTTCACGCACGCTGGCCATCAACCCTCCCAGCTGTATACAAGTAAGCTCTCAAATATTTAGGGGTAGATTTTATAATTTTGCGCGAGCGCGTACTTTTGTTCGCACACCAGGCGCAAACAAAAGTACGCTGGATTTTATAAGATATGCGCGTAGCCGCGCATATCTTATAAAATCCGGGGTCAGCGTGCGCAAGGGGGTGCACATTTGTGCAACCTGCTCGCGCCGAGCCCAGCACGCGCTGCCTGTTCCCTCCAAGGCCGCTCCGATTTCGGAGCGGCCTCGGAGGGAACTTTCCTTCGCCCTCCCCCCACCTTCCCCTCCCTTCCCCTACCTAACCCACCCCCTCGGCCCTATCTAAACCCCCCTTACCTTTGTTGCACGATTTATGCCTGCTAAAAGCAGACGTAAATCTACGCGCATCAGCGGGCTGCTGGCGCGCCATCACCCGACCCGGGGGCTGGTCCGGAGGCCTCAACCACGCCCCTGGGCCGACGCCACGCCCCCGGGCCCGCCCCCGCAACACCGCATCACGCCCCCGCAACACCGCATCATGCCCCCGAAACGCTGCATCATTTTAGGACACACCCCCGACACGCCCCTTTTACAAAGCCCCGCGACTTACGCGCGTCCCGGGGCTCTGCGCGCGCCGGCGGCCTATGCAAAATAGGTGCGCCGGCACATGTAAATCTAGCCGGATTTACGCGCACAGGGCATTTAAAATCCGCCCCTTAGTTTCCGCAGTTAAACATTTTATCCACCTTTTCTCACAATAAGAAGTAACCTTTCTGAGCAACCAAAGAGACTTTTTTCACACGAGCTGTAGGGTAGCTGTTTGAGACATTAAAAGCTTCCAGCTATTATATGCCGGAAGCTCATCACTCCTCCACGTGGCAAGGATCACTTTTTTGGCCAACAGAAATGCAATTGCACTAAACGTCTTGCCCCCCGCCACATATGCACACATTTGGAGATGAAAGTCTTTAAGGGCTCCATTTAAATAAATAAAAGACCCCAGCCAATCCACTGACATTCCCATAAACCTGTAAAATAAATCTGTCTCTAGAAGGATTCAGTTTATGACAACCCATAAACATATGTCCCAAATTACCCTCTTGATAATTACACTTCATATATAGGTTTGAGAGCCAAAGGTTCATTTTATACCCTAAGAGTCTGGTAATATAAACTCTATGAATTAGTTTGAATGGTATTTCTCTCATCACAGCAGATGAAAAGTGTTTTTATAGCATTGTTAAAACTTGGATTATAACCTCCTGCAAATCTGCACTCCATTGCACTGTTAATCTAGCAAAGTGTGAAGAAGGAAGCAACGACTTAACATGCATGGACCAAATAGTAATTTTATTATATCTAGGCACTGTTTCCCCAAAAGACTCCTTCATCATTGACAGCTAATTGCCCTAAATCTCCCTTCGCCAATTGCAAGCAATAGTGATGCCCTTGCAAGTAAGTAAGAAACTGGTTCGAGTGATAGTCCACTGCTTTCCCAATTGAAGAAATGAATATAAAGTAAGAGATTCAGAATCAATCCATTGACTCACATTAATAAATCCTTCCGAAACCACTCCTGAAAAACAGAGGAGTTCAACCCTGGGGAAAAGTCAGCATTACCCACTAGCATAAGATATGGGGAAAGAGCCCTACCTTATCCCAATAACTTCCTCCACCAACTCCAAGCTTTCTGAATGGCAAAAAAGCCACAAATTAGAATTGCCAGTATCCCCAAACCACCTCAGAATGCCATGTAACAGATTACATGGTTTATTTGATGCGCCCAATCAAGGATCAGTCCCTCAACATGAAATTTATTGTGATTGGACACCCAATCCTGTACATGACATAGAAGACGAGACATTATAAAGGTGAAAATCAGGGAAATGTAAAACACCCTTATGTTTATCTAGCCTTAACACATCAAACTTTACTCTTGCTCTTCTGCTGTTCTATATAAAGGCACTTATCAAAGCATGCAATTGCTTGATATCCTTGTTTCCAATCCAAATAGGAAGTATTTGCAAACAGTATAAAAATTTAGGAATTTATATCATTTTTTACTAGAGCACATCTCCCCAAATAGTGTAAGAGGTAGAGACTGCTACTGTTTAAGTAAGATTTCAGCTTTTTCCAACAATACACCAAAATTCAAGTGATATAACTGATCATACGTGCTAGCCAGATTGATTCTGAGGTATCGCATTTGATTCAGAGCCCACAACAATGGAAAGGTGCTCGCCCACCTATTTAGTAAGGATTCATCTATTGGAAATGCTTCTGAAGTAGTATAATTTATTTTGAATCCTGAAAATGAGCCAAACCTATTGAATTCAAATGCCCTTAAACAATGGCAAAGCTCTCAACCCTATTGCTAGACATTTCAAAGCAAGAACAAACAAAGGAGACAAAGGGCATCCCTGGCATGTACCTCTTTACAAATAAAAAATTTCAGAAAGTGAACCATTTACCAAAAACTACGCCCCTGGGCCATTATACAGTAGTTGAAGCCATTGTGTAAAGTAATTGTTGAGGCTGAATTTTTCCAGAATCCACATTAAGTAAGGCCATTCCACGATATCAAAAGCTTTTTCAGCATCAATACTCATTAAAACCCCATCTTTACTAACCTAGTTTGAAGCAAGAAGGGCCAATACAGCCTTGAGCAAATTATTGTTGGAAAGTCTATTCTTAATGAAACCAGTCTGATCTGGGACTACAAGCAAGTGAGTGTTTAACCCCATTTAACCTATGAGCAAGCACAGCTGCTAGAGTTTTTATATCCTGATTCAATAAAGAAATTGGCCTGTAAAAATCAGAGTATCTATTTTCCTTACCAGGCTTGAGAAGCAAAACATCTTTTACCAGATTGTGGCCAGGTTCAAAGCTTCCAGTCTTACAAGTTTGACAGAACATATTATTTAATGGGGTAAATATCTGACTTCCCAATAACTTATAAAACTCAGGGCCAAAGCCATCAGGCCCTGGCATCTTAGCCAGTTGCAAATCAGTTATGATATTCAAGATTTCCTGATCCCTAATTGGGGCATTTAATTTTGTAGTCTCTTCTAGGTTAGATTGGGGAAGTGTTATGCCCATCGGTCGCAGATGGCTGCGACCGCTGTTGCAGCTTTGACTCCATGGGGAAGACTTGCGGCCTCTTCCAGCTAATGCCGGCCTGCCTACCATTCCCGGGCCTCCCTGGACACCACAGACGCTGCCAACTGCCATCTTGCTCTCGGAATCCCTTAAGCGCACAGGCCAGTCTTAAGCACGTCATGGCGGGAACCTCGGGGGCATCCCCTCCGGATGACATCATCCTTCAGGATATTTAAGCCGGCCTGCCCTGCATACCTACGACTTGGCAACGAGTTCCCTCATTGCTGAATCCGCTTCGCTCACTACGGACTTCCCGTTCCAGTTCCTGCTCCTTTGACGTGAGACGCTTTGGGTACCCGCTCCTCAGGGGCCCTTCTTTGTCTCTGGCTATCCCCTCCTCAGAGGGCCTTTTGCCTTGGGCTACTGCTTGCTCCATTTTCCGGGGCTTCTCCTGGATCCTTCACTACTGTGAGTACCTCCACTCTACGGACCACTACCATATCATCTCTAATGTGGAGCCTTCATCGGTGTACCCCACGCTGTGGGCCACTACCGCACCATCTCTACGTGAGGAATCCTCATTGGTGTACCCTGCACTGCGGACCACTACCGTGTCATCTCTAAATGAGGAACCCTCATCGGTGTACCCCGTGCTGTGGACCACTACCGTGTCATCTCTTCTGAGGACCCCTCACTGGTGTGCCCTGCTCCACACCACTGTATCATCTCTACTGAGGAGCTTTATTGGTGTACCCCGCTCTGCGGACTATTGCTGTATCTTCATTATAGAGGTATTCCCCTTGGGCATACCCCATCGCACAGACTCTGTGTCTTTCTCCTGCACTCCCCGCTTCATGGGCAGTGCCTCTCTATCTCTCTAATAAAGACTCTATTCCACAGCTGTGTCTGACATCCGCTGAAACCTCCCCTCCCAATGGTGAGGCTCACAGGGCTCCTCCCTGTGGGCGGTACCATCTCTCACCTCGGCCCAGGGCCCACATACCTACAAATCCTAACAGATTGCCAAGTCCATGGACCCGGCACAGGTCTCGGCAATTCAGGCCATCCGTGGCCTGGCCCAGCGAATTACAGAGCAGCAAAATGTATTAGAGACTTTGGCTAACGCCATAAATCAACTGAGTAATCGGCTGGACTCGGTCCCAACGCCTGTCAAGCCAAGCCATGCTTCACATGTGTCACCGTTCCGGCCTCCAGTGCCCTTGCCGGCACCTCCTCGATTTGCAGGTGACCCCTTGTTGTTTAGGGGCTTCTTGAATCAGTGCAGCATGCACTTTTTCTTACAACCTGCATACTTTCCCGATGCAGTTTCTAAAACTACGTACATCTTGTCCCTCCTGTACGGAAAAGCCTTGGCCTGGGCGTCACCCCTTTGGGAGCGAATGGATCTGATCCTCAACGACTTGCCGGGCTTCCTCGCCCTATTCGCTCCGTATTTGACGACCTAGCCGAAGACCATCGCCGGATCTATGCTCCTGCATCTGCAATAAGGTGCCAGGTCATTGACATACTATGTCATCAAGTTTAGGACTCTCTCCTTGGAATTACAATGGGATCTGGGCTGCCTGCGTGCCATATTCCTAGAAGGTTCTAAGCTACGCATCAAGGAAAACTCAGCAAACGAGAACTCCTTGAAGCTTTGGATTCTCTCATTGACCTAGCCGGTCGCATTGATCGCCATCTGCGTGAGCAATCACATGAGGCTAGGGGATCCAAGAAGATGTCTTCAGGTGTTCCACGCATTCGCCCAACACCATCCACCCAGACCGCTGCTACACCAAGCACAGAGGAAGAAGAATACGATGGCAGCCATCTATCCACAAAGGAGACACATCATCAGCAAGATCAAGGCTTTGCATGTACTGTGGCCAACCGGGACATGCGGTACCCTCCTGTCCACTCTGTCTGAGAAAACTCCCAGGCCTAGGATCTGCCAGAGGATTTCTCTTAGGCCTGACCGCACCCTCTCCTCCGCTGACACTGCCTGTCTCAATTAACTCAGACACTCTGGAATCTTCACACCCCCGGCATTGGTGGACTCCGGGCTGGTGAAAATTTTATATTCAGACAACTTGTGGAACACCTTCGGATCCCCACCGTCCAGACACCTACACCGTTGCTACTTTCTTCTATTCATGGCGAAATGTTACCAGGTGAAGTTACCTTCTCCACGGTCCCCATTCAACTTTGCACCGGGTCACTGCACATGGAGACCATTTCTTTCTTGATACTGGATAAGGCTATACACCCTGTGGTTCTTGGACTACCATGGTTACAACAGCACACACCACAGTTCGATTGGAGCACTTTACAATTGTCCCACTGGGGCAACTCCTGCCATGGGAAGTGCTTGGAGGTCGTGTCCCTGATGCCTTGCCTAGCTACAACAACATCCATTCCGGGTCTTCCACTGCAGTACTCCTCCTTTAAAGACGTGTTCTCCAAGAAAGCCACGGACACTTTACCACCTCACCGCTTATTTGATTGCGCTATAAACTTATTACCCAACACAGAGCCTCCCCGAGGAAGGGTCTACCCACTTTCTCTGACTGAGACAAAGGCCATGTCTGAATATATAAAAGAGAATTTGACGAAAGGCTTCATTTGGCTTTCTAAGTCTCCCGCTGGAGCTGGGTTCTTTTTTGTGGGGGAAAAATGATGGCTCCGGCCGTGCATAGATTACCACGGCTTAAATGAGATTACCCAGAAGGATCGCTACCCCTTGTCATTAATCTCTGAACTTTTTGACAGGCTCCAAGGAGCCAAGATATTTACCAAATTGGACCTCAGAGGAGCGTATAATTTGGTCAGGATACGCCGGGGCAATGAATGGAAAACCGCAATTAACACTCGCGATGGCCATTTTGAATATTTGATAATGTCGTTTGGCCTCGGCAATGCCCTGGTGGTATTTCAGAATATAATGAACAAAATCTTCAGAGACATGCTCTACAGTTGTGTCATGGTTTACCTGGACAGCATCCTGGTATTTTCGCAAGACTTTCATAGCCACCACTTAGACGTCACCAACGTTCTACAATGCTTAAGGGATAACTGGAGAAATGCTCCTTTCACCAGGAATCTGTCACTTTCTGGGCTATGTGGTCTCAAGCCAGGGGTTCCAGATGTATCCACAAAAGACTAAGAGTATTCAGGATTGGCCTCAACCAACGGGTCTTAAGGCACTTCGAAAATTCCTTGGTTTTACTAACTACTACAGGTCGTTCATCCACCATTATTCTACACTGATTGCTCCACTTACAGCTATGACTCGAAAGGGAGCCAATTCCTCCCAGCGGTCATCTGAAGCCATGTCTGCCTTCCAAGAACTCAAGGAGGCGTTCCTACAAGAACCATGTTTACGTCACCCAGATCCCTGACGACCCTTCATCGTCGAAGTGGACGCTTCAGACATCTGTGTTGGTGCAGTCCTCAGCCAGCATTCAGCCAATCACATCTTGCACCCATGCTCGTTTTTCTCTTGATGCTTCTCTCCAGCAGAGCGTAATTATGGAATCGGGGACAAGGAATTACTGGCGATTAAACTGGTCTTCAAGGAGTGGTGCCCCTGGCTCGAGGGAGCGCAGCACCAAATCACGGTATACACTGACCACAAGAACCTCAAGTACTTACATCATGCTCAACACCTTAATCACAGGCAGGCCCGCTGGTCTCTCTTTTTTACCCGGTTCAATTTCTTCTTGTGATACCGGCCAGCCAATAAGAACACCCAAGCCAATGCACTCTCCCGTTCGTTCACTATGGAAGATGTTCCATGGCACATCATCGATCCATCGAGGGTTCTTCTCTCTGCCACACACACAGTGCCATCTGGGAAGATGGTGGTTCCCCGACCACTCAGAAGGAAAATCCTCTGCTGGACACATGATTCTTTGCTCGCAGGCCACCCCAGACAAGCTAGAACTCTTTCCACACTTCAGAGAGTCTACTGGTGGCCAACCATGAAAAAAGATGCTCAAGCATATGTAGAGTATCAATACTCGGTTTTTAAAGAATGGCACCGGAGGACGGGGGAACAATGTATATGTAGAGTCATGTTCCACTTGCACCCAGAAGAAGCCACCAGCAGGCTGCCTTTGGGGGCTCCGTCAACCTCTTCCTGCACCTAGTGAGCCGTGGACACACATAGCCATGGATTTCATTGTGGATTTACCCCCATCCAGTGGCAAGAACACCATTTGGGTCACCTTGGACCACTTTTCGAAGATGGCTCACTTCGTGGCGATACTTAGTCTACCTTCGGCCCCAGAGATATCAAAATTATTCATTTGCTACATCTTTCGCCTCCATGGACTCCCAAGACATATACTCTCTGATCGAGGGGTTCAATTCACGGCGAAATTCTGGAGGTCATTATGCAAAAAATTCGACATATCCTTGGACCTCACATCAGCCTACCATCCACAGGCCAATGGACAGACTGAGAGGACGAACCGTATCCTAAAGCAGTTTCTCCGGGCATTTGTGAACTCTTGGCAGAATTACTGGTCCAACTTACTACCCTGGGCCGAGTTTGCCTTAAACTCCCACCAATCTGCTTCTACTGGATCTTCGCACAAGTTACACCAATTTTGGGAACACACCAAACAATTTCTACAGCAAGCTGATCAGAAAGCAAAGACATTCTACGATGCCCATCATCGGGCAGCTCCTCAGTTGAACCCCATAGACAAAGTGTGGCTCAGCACCTGCTTTATTCATTTGAAGCTGCCTTCAGCTCGCTTCGCTCCCAGATACATTGGGCCTTTCCCAGTACTTCACCGACTAGGCCTGGTCACTTATAGCCTTCATCTACCCACATCGCTAAGATCCATAACGCCTTCCACATTTTGCTGTTAAAGCCACTCATCCTCTCTGAATTCTCTAAGAAACCGCGTGAACCTCAACCTCTGGCCACTGAAGAGGATATAACCAAACCAAAACCCCCGGGGAGGGGCCCTAAGAAGGTGGGTACTGTTATGCCCACGGTCGCAGATTGCTTCGACCTCTGTTGCTCACCTCCTTCTATTCAGCTTTGACTCCGTGGGGAAGACTTGCGACCTCCACCAGCTATCGCTGGCCTGCCTACCGTTCCCGGGTCCCCCTAGACACCGCGGATGCTGCCGACCACCATCTTGCCCTCGGAATCCCTTAGGAGCGTGCGCAGAGGCCAGTCTTAAGCGCATCATGGCAGGAACCTCAGGGGCATCCCCTCTGGATGATGTCATCCTTCCAGGACTTTTAAGCTGACTGGTCCTGCCTACCTACAACTTGGCAACGAGTTCCCTCATTGCTGAATCCGCTTTGCTCACTACGGCCTCCCATTCCAGTTCCTGCTCCTTTGGCATGAGACGCTCTGGGTACCTGCTCCTCGGAGGTCCTTCCTTGTCTCTGACTATCCGCTCCTCGGAGGGCCTTTTGCCTTGGACTACTGCTTGCTTCATTTCCCGGGGCTTCTCCTTGAACCTTTGCTACTGTGAGTACCTTCACTCTATGGACCACTACCGTATCATCTCTAGTGTGGAACCCTCATCGGTGTACCCCGTGCTGCGGACCACTACTGTGTCATCTCTTCTGAGGACCCCTCACTGGTGTGCCCTGCTCCACAGATCACCACTGTATCATCTCTACTGAGGAGCCTCATCGGTGTACCCCGCTTTGTGGACCATTGCCATATCTTCACTACAGCTGTATTCCCCTTGGGCATACCCCATCGCACAGACTGTGTCTTTCTCCTGCACTCCCCGCTTCGTGGGCAGTGCCTCTCTATCTCTCTAATATAGACTCTATTCCACAGCTGTGTCTGACATCCGCTGAGACCTCGCCTCCCGACTGTGAGGCTCACTGGGCTCCTCCCTGTGGGCAGTACCATCTCTCACCTCGGCCCAGGGCCCACATACCTACATATCCTAACAGGGGAAGCACCAGATCAGAAAAAAAAAAAAAGCTTGATGCTCCAACTCATATTTGCTCCCTGCTTATTATAGATTTTCATAATAAGACTGAAAATCTTGTATTATGGAAGGGATGCATTCAAAAATTTGTGA
Source organism: Rhinatrema bivittatum (assembly GCF_901001135.1). Taxonomy (NCBI): domain Eukaryota; kingdom Metazoa; phylum Chordata; class Amphibia; order Gymnophiona; family Rhinatrematidae; genus Rhinatrema; species Rhinatrema bivittatum. The sequence continues at coordinate 391,700,608 of NC_042617.1, read as the reverse complement.
ATCCAAATCCAACTGCAACACCAGTTTTTTAGATTGACTAGTTTGTTTTATCAATCTTGCAAGCATCTTACCAGGTTTATGCTCCCATTGTTACAACTTGAATTTATGATATGATAAAGAATTTTCAGCTTTGCTTGTTAAGAGCTCTCCAATTCTTTCAGAGCTGCAATTAGGTGAACCTTAGATGCATTGCACATAAATACGTTTCAACCTAGTTAGTTTCTTTGTTAAATCTAATAATCTATGATCCTGTTCTTTTTTTTTTTGTTAATCTGATATGCCCCCTCATCACCACATTGGCTGCATTCCAATACAGCAAAGTTAAATTCAACATAATATTTCCAGCGGACCCTGAGGAAAGAAACAAAGACTTTATTGTTATAGAGCCATTGTTGCATTGCCCGATGCCTCTGATTATGTTAACCAGACTTCAACAATAGTGTGTGGTGACCACAATGGAATGATCAGAAAAAGGTACATCACTAAAATAACTTTGTGATAACTTGTTGAACAACACTTCAGCAATCAATAGGTAATCAATATGAGTGTGAACATTATGAACATTGGAGAAAAAGGTAAATTCCTTATCTTCTAAGTGCAAGGTTCTCCATGAGTCAATTAACTGCAGCTTGCGGCAAAGATATCCTACCCTCAAGGCAGCTTGTTTTTTTGGGGGCATTTTGGAAGGTTTACAGTCTGTTTGGAATGTCTGCAAAATTAAAGCCCCCCCCCCCCAAGAATAATGGAATAATCCTCCTATTGAGATAATTGAACCATAATCTCCATAATGAAGCCACGAGAATTAGAATTTGTGGCTTAAATATTGGCAAGAGTGACTGACACCCTGCAAAACACAGACTACTATGACATACCGCCCAATCAAATATTTAAGGGTTTTTTTACATTCAAAATGCATAGCATTGTTAATTAAAGTAGTTAACCCATGTTGCTGTGATGTGTAAGAGGAGTAGTAGCAGCTGTGACCCACCCATTCCCTCTGAAGCTTGCCATGCTCATCATCTACCAAGTGGGTTTCTTGCAAAAACGCCACTGATTTTTTTCTTTTCACAAATCTGAGAGCAGTTTCTTCCTTTTGATGGGAGAATGTAAACCATTGATATTCAAAGTACAAAATGTTAGATTACCCATGATCTTCTAGAATATTGAGTACCATATGGAAAACAAAATCGATCAAGGTGAGAAGGATCATCCCCCAGCTCAGATCCCGCTCCCCACTCCTGAGTGCATCCCAAGGGAGTAACTCGGATTACCTCAATTTGTTTTGCCCAGCAATGAAAATCACACATGCTACCATCCATACAACTCACACACACTCAAACATAACCACCCATAAATGGACAAACTGTATATAACTCTATATCCCAGAACAGTCCATTCAAGTCCAGATCCCGCTTTGACTCTACTTGCAACATGTACTCCCACCACTGTGGGATCCGAGACTTAATACATGACCATTGGGGCTCCAGGAGTCACCAATACTCTAAGATGATTGTGAACCAAAAAAGGAGAAAAAAAGAAAAAAATAATCCTATTACCCCAGGAAAACAAAAAAAGACAATGATAAAATATATTTCCTGTCTTCTCTTGCCCTGTTAATATTCACAGATTGAATAAAGCAGGAGCCAGTCATTTAAGTATAGCCACAAAATCATAGTTCAATTAAAAACAGCACAGGACAAGAGAAGGAGCATGGAAAGGAATACAACTTCCAAACCCCCCTTGTTTAATAGCCTTCCTTCTTCCCTGTTGGATCCAAACCTTAACTATATTTTATAACTTGCATGTCATCCATAGCAGAAGTAAAGTTACGCATCAGAGGGCCCTGGTGCACGCCTGTGCATGCAAGTATTTATACACAGATGTCAATGTTTAATCCAGGATTGCCCACGCCCTGCCCCTTTTTTGGAATTTTTCATTAGTACGCCTAGTGACAAGTATACTTGGGTGGCTTTTAAAATCTGCCTCTGCACGCGCCAGCCCGACTTGTGTGTATCCTCCCGGCTCTGGTGTGCACCGGGCTTTTAAAATTCATCTTTAAGGGCCTGATTTACTAAGGCTTTTCTCTCATTCTACATCTATGAGAAAAATGCTTCATAAATGAGGCCCTAATTTTATTCCTAAAGTAATAGAGGGTGAACTTGAGTTCTGTATTGGGATTGGTTCTTTCACTGTCAGCTGTCAATGAAAGGACCAATCAATGGCCAGCAGTGAAGTGAATAATACCAATCCAGGTAAGATGATAGCTGCAGTGGGCTGTTGGACAGGAGTTGGGGTGTCAGAAGGGAACTTAGGTGCCCTGGCCACTATTTGGGTGGGTGGGTGGGTGTTTGGTTCACTATACAGTTTGGGGAGGGGAGGAAAGGAAAGAGAATGTGCCCTTTGTCACTACTTTTAATGTGTTTATCTCAGGTGGGGTGGGCTGGCAGGAGGGAAGTTTGCTGCTCAGCTGGCTTAGTGTGCTCTTTTGACATGCAGGTTCATAATAAGTCAAAAGGGAAGAAAATGCGCTCTCTGCCATTACTTTTTAAAAATGTGGGTAGGTAGAGGGGTTTGCCGTTCAGCTTTCTCTGGCCCAAAGGAGGTAAATGTTTGGAATGGCACTAGGCCATTACTTCTATTACATGTAGCTGTCTCTTCTCCATTTTTTGTAGCATGGATTTGCATTTCTATGGGCATGCAGTTTTTACTTTTAGCACACTTTTTTTACTCATGGGGTATTTACATGCCATTAGCTTACTGTATGCCATGGGGACCGCAGGTAGCATTTACATAGAAACATGATAGCAAAAAAGGCCATATGGCCTATCTAGTCTGCCCATCTGCCCAAATAATTTAGCTTTACAATTCCTGCCACTCCCTCAGAGCACCCCTACCGTTTATCCTATGCTTTCTTGAATTCAGATACCATACTGCGCATGCTAAGTAAAACCCATGCTATCATTTAACTCCAATTTTAAGTATGGGTTTTATTTCATCCACCCCTAAGTATGCCAGGTGAGGGCAGAGTAAGAATGTTGGATGGATGTGCGTGGGGTAAAGTTCGGATTGACTGTGTTTGCAAGGACATTGGTGTAATTCTGTGCAATGTGTCTGCCTGAGAGTTTGGATAATGTATATGATTTATTTATAGATTTATATAATCAGAGCTGAAAGCCATAATATGCACATAATATTCCTTCACAATCTATTAGCAGAGCTCCCATAGATGGAGTTTGTTCTAAATTTTTATTGAATTTCTGAGAAGGTATTGTTTTTTGAATGTTGCTCTTGCATATCCACTTCCACCATTAAAAACTAAGGGGCGGATTTTAAATGCCCTGTGCGCGTAAATCTGGCTGGATTTACACACGCAGGGCCCTCGCGCGCCTATTTTGCATAGGCCACCGCCGCGCACAAGTCCCGGGGCTTCGTAAAAGGGGCGTGTCGGGGGCGTTGCGGAATGACACGCCGTTTTGGGGGCGTGATGCGGCGTTTCGGGGACGGGTCCAGGGGCATGGCGCCGGCCCGGGAGCGTGGTCGAGGCCTCCGGACCAGCTCCCGGGTCGGGTGATGGCGCGCGCAGATTTACGTCTGCTTTTAGCAGGCGTAAATCTGCCAACAAAGGTAAGGAGGGGGTTTAGATAGGGCCCGGGGGGTGGGTTAGGGTAGGGGAAGGTGGGGGGAGGGCGAAGGAAAGTTCCCTCTGAGGCCGCTCCGAAATCGGAGCGGCCTCGGAGGGAACAGGCAGCGTGCGCTGGGCTCGGCGCATGCAGGTTGCACAAATGTGCACACCCCTTGCGCGCGCCGACCCTGGATTTATAAGGTACGCGCGTATCTTATAAAATCCAGCGTACTTTTGTTCGCGCGCGCATATGTTTTTAAGATCTACCCCTAAGTGTGTTTAAGAGATGCTGTGCTGCTTCTTAACAGAAGTTATTCAAGCTTCACGCTGATATACATGAAGCATTAGTAGCTAGAGTGGACTCAGGGTTGGGCATAGTTATAATAAAAGGTACATGCATATTATTAACAAAAAGTGTAAAAATTTAAAAAAGACACAAGAAATTAGTCCTAGGAAAAAGACTGAAAGAGAATACAATAAAACCAGTCAACAGGCAAGCTGATATTTTGAACAAGATGGCTAGTTCTGTGATTTTTGTTCAGATTAAAATACTTCTGAATTAATATTCACTTACTGTATCCTTATTCCTCCTCCTGCTAAATCTTGTAGGGTAGATTTTCAAAGAAGCACGTGCGTCCATGTGCGCGCGCTACCCGGCATACACACATGGACGCCCGATTTCATAACATGCGCGTGCAGGTTTGCGCAGGTTATAAAATCGGGGGTCGGCGCGCGCAAGGGGGGTGCTCACTTGCACCCACACCCACAGCCTTCTTCAGTTCCCTTCCAGTCCGCTCCAATTTCGGAGCGGACTGAGAGGGAACTTCCCAACCCCCTGCACTAACCTCCCTTCCCCTTCCCCTAACCTACTTGCCCCCTAGCCCTAACCTAACCTCACCCCAAAACTTTATCTTACCTTTTGCACATGCCGGCACGCGATCCCCCGGCACAGCGCAAATGGCCATCCCTCGCCCCCACCCCCCCGATCACACTGCCCCCACACCTTTCCCGAAGCCCTGGGGCTTTTCGCGCCTGGCCGGGCCTTTGAAAATAGGCCCGGCGCACGTAAGCCCACCTATGTGCATTAATCCCCGGGGTTTGTTTTTTTTTTTATTTAATATTTATTGAATTTATATATAATACTCAAGTAGAATTACACTTGATTACGGTTTACAGGAATGAAAGAATAACTTCATTAATTACAACATAATCATTTACCAAATGTTAAATAATTAATTCCTTCATTCAATTCTGTCTATCAAGCCCTCAAATGAGATTCTTTACATTTCTCTAAGCAATTTTATACACAGTATAAACTAAAACAAGCAATTAGACTATAGGATATCTTTACTATTGGGAGATCTAACTCCTTTCGCAGCACTTTATGATGCCTCTGGGGGTGAACTCATCGTTGGCTTTCCTTTCTCAACCAAGAAGCTTGTTAACTGATTTGTTGTAGAATATATATGTCTTCCTTCAAATTTTATTAACACTTACAGGGATATTTAAAATAAAAGACATACCCAATTGTAGTGCTTGAGGTCTTAATAGGAGAAATTGTTTTCTACGTTTTTGAGTCTGACGAGACAGATCTGGAAATATTTGGACTTTACAGCCCAAAAACTCTTTTGTCCTATTTTGAAAATATTTTCTAAAAATCCATTCCTTGTCAGACTCTAACATAAAGGTTACAAGAAGAGTAGCTGGATTCGCTAAGTCAGATTCTGTTTTTTCCAATATCTCAGAAATATTTACCTTCTCATCTTCATGAGCCAATTTTAATTCCTGCATAGGTATATTTTCTCCCAGTGCAGTTTCAGAGGTTTTCTTCAAAGGAGGAAGAAAATATATTTTAGATAAAATAGGTAGTGTAGTTTCAGGTATATCCGATACCTCCATTAAATACCTCCTCCAAAGCTGCATTTGGGTAGAGATTGTTTTTGGAAAATTTATACACCGGATATTTTTACTTTTAGTGACATTTTCAACTTTATAATGTATATCTTGATTTTCTTTTATTATCGCACATTGTATATCATTAACTTTCCTTATTTCATTCTTAATGGAACTAACATCACTATTAAGCTGTAAATTATTTTTCTCAGTTTTCAATACCCTACTTTCTATCTCTTTCATATTTCCCAATAATATTGACTATTGTGTACCAATGTTTTTATTTAATGAATTAATAGCTTCCCATATTAATTCCATAGTAAAGTTCTGGGGTCTTACCAAATCTTGGAATCGTATCAGGGAATGCCCAGTTGGTTCTCCCCCAGAGACTATCTTAGTCGCGCCGTCTGAGTTTCTCACCACCTCTCCACGTTGGTAAACTGTTCCGTCTGTTCTTCCAGGTGAAGTGCTTGCTTCAAAGGAGGTTCAATCCGGTCTTGCCCTCCGAGTAATCCAGGTTGCCCCCCACTCCACCTGGAGCCTGTCGGCTGGATTTGGTGGGTGTTGCTCTCCCTTCAGAGGAGAGGGTTGATAATAAAAGCTCAGGAACGGTGGATGGCTCTTCTTCACCCCTCCTTCCGTTCAGCGAGCTCTCTGCCTCCATTCTTATCCTACGAAGAATGTGTGAGTCCATAGGTCTCAGTATTGGTTTGGCCACTGCAGCGTCTGAGGCTTTGACGCTCCTTGGCCTTCCTTTTCCGGGAAGAGTGTGGCATAAGGAAGAAATGTTTTTAAAGCCTACTGAATTTTACACATCCTCCACGTCGTTTATTTAAAAGGATCTCATATGGGTGGAAAAACGGAGAGTTCATTAATTAATACCTACTTAAAGGAAAAAACCAGCTCAGTCACTGCAAAGTCCCAGCGAAGTACCGGAGAAGCCTGGCTAAGCCCAGCTTATCCGTGCGCCCCTTGAACGCACGCGGCTTAAGCAGCGCACCGGCTCTGCTGCGCGCCACTACTGGCCTTGTTTAAGTAATTAACTTCCGGGTCCGCCTCCGTCCCCACTTCTCAATGTGGCGTCAAATCTCAGCTGAAAGCAGGCAAATAGTTATCGGGGTAAGGCGCTTCTCCTGTCCTGGGCAGTTGTTCAATTCAAAGAAATAAAAACTCCCGCTTCTTTCCACCTCCAATCCCCGGGGTTTACGTGCGTGGGCCTTTTACAATCTGGCCCTGTGTGTGTTCTCACTATTTTTAACTAATATGAAATGTATATTTAATTTTCTTTAGAAATCTTATTCATTAGTTTTATTTCCCATCATACATTTTTAGGTAAATTGTAAAAAGCTTGGCGTATGCCAAAACTGGGACTTGTGTGCGCACTTAGGGCTTACAAACACTCAGCATATTTTAAAAGCTGCCCAGATGCGTGCGCATCTCCCGCGGTGTGCACGTCTCACTCGGATTCAAAAAAAGGGGCATGGTTGGGGCAGGATCAATACGTACGCGCCCAGGTCCAGTGCCGTGTACCTTTCCTTCAACTACTGACAAAGCGTAAGTGTAAATAAAACCAGTTCCAGGCTTCGCAGAAGGCTTTGAAGGGTCTGGGTTAATTGGGGGTGGTGAAGGCTATTTAAACCAGGGAGATCTTGAGGACCTAGCTCTACACTGAGCAAAATGATGGACAAACTGGTGAAACTGGTCATGGCGTGGACACACAACAGTTTTAGAATTCCCTGACTTCTGCAGCCGAAACCTGTTCTACATGGCTGATCATGAACAAGCTTGAAATTAGGCCCCCTTGTGCCTGCACCCAACTAATTTTATAACATGAGGGTGTATGTGCCTGCAAGTTATATAATCCCTGCATCCCTGTGTGTGTGTGTGTGTGTGTGTGCTTGCGCGCCCATTTGAAAGTTACCATCCTTATTTTAAAACCAGAGCTTAAAAAATTGCATTAAAAATACACCTGTGAGAGAGACAAATGCTCCTAGTGTGTGTGCATGTGTGCATATATAATGGAGAGAGAGAGAGTCATTTTGCATCCATTCTTCTATATAAAAAGTAATGTTTTCTAGCATTTTTTAAAGCAGCAATGTTACAAGACAGTGGTAAACAATTGTTGGTGGATCAGTACACTGGAGAATCAGTCAGGGAGTTGAGATGTATGTATAAAAGACCAACCAAGCACGGACTACTGACAGCTAGATGGAGCTACGCAGAGTCTGCACTAACTTTACATTTCAAGATTGATGAGATCAATTTGAAATTTTCTGCTTTCATCTGTAAGGTTGTAGATGGTGTTTTCCTTCTAAGCCTGGTGTTTCAAACTGTAGCCATCTGCTGCCATCACTGTCATCATTTCATATAACCTACAGAAAGTGATTCTTTTTATGATCAAGTAATCATGCTTAAAAATACCAGGGGCTGCCAGGTGACTATAGTTACACAGCGTGTGTTGATTACGGAATGAAAAAGACTGTCAGCAGAAATTACTGTATCATATGCAAATTAATGTTAAAACTAAACAATGTGAATCAGAATGTCAAAATATGGAACCATCTCAGTGGCTGTGCTGTACCCTGCCAAGTGGAGGACCCAATTTTAATTTCCATGGACAGGTCTTCCGCTTCTCAGGCCAGCTATAGTTGAGTGGCAATCCCAAGAATACTTGAACTTTTATAAATAAGCGCATGCTTTTGTATACATAGAGCTAATGTGGTACTGATGAAATCTTGCTATGTAGACACTTCCATTTTGGCCTGGAAATACCCAAATGGCCTCCAGTTCCAATATGACTGCTTGCATACCTACCATTCTAGTTATTTTAAGCCACACAGCTATCTGCAATAAAGATATGTCAGCTGAGATTTTTAAAAATGGTTTTGCAATGAAATTTCATTTCCCACAGCACCTTCATGTGTTCATCTGTTCCAAAGTTATGGCTTCCTGAACACTAAGTCACGCTTTTGTTTGCATAGTACGCAATGTATATTTTCAACTCTGTGTCCACTCACATTGAAAAAGATATCAGTATGATTTTGTTTTTCTTTATATTGTCAGAATTAATTTAACTGTATGATAGACTTTTATGGTTATCTTTGTATTCCAGAGCACTTTTCAGGAGTTCAGTAATTCTATTTTGTTGCACTTATACTTGACCTGTTTTCATCTGTAATAGGTTGTATATTTTTATCCTACAGATCAGTTCCTGCAATACCATGACAGTTCTCTGCAGTATTCTTAAATTATGTATCCAAAACAGAATCTGAACTTCCTGATGCTGTAGATAAGGACATGAAGCCAGAGCATGAGGTTCTTACTCAACAGAATGCTGCTGTGAAAAATATCTAGAACCTACATTAATTGGATTTTTGCCATTTTTTCATAGAGATTCCACATTCTTAGTGATGGCGACACACAGCATGAATGTTAGCATCAATACCACTAACTTTTTAAATCCTAATCAGCCACCTGATCAAACAATGAACATAGCAAAAGCCATTCAAGAATGATGAGAAGAAAGTATTCATCATGGGGCAGATTTTCAAAGGGTTACACTCGTAACCCCCGAAAAGCTCTGCCCCTCCCACCCCCTGCGCGCATGATAGGCTCGGCGGAGTGTAAGTCCCGGGGCTTTCCTGGGGGAGGCGTGTCGCGGCCGGCGCATCATCGGGGGCATTCTGGGGCAAGGGCCGCAGGCGTGGTTCCGGCCCAGGGGTGTTCCGGGGGGCCGTGGCCGCGGCCTCCAGACCAGCCCCTGGACTGGAACATGGCTGGGCAGGTGTAACTTGTAAAATAAAGGTAAGGAGGGAATTAGAGCTGGGGGTGGGTTAGATAGGAGAAGGGAGGGGAAGGTGGGGGGGGCGGAGGATGGCTGTGCTGCTCGGCGTGGCTCAGCTGCCAATTTTTGTGCAGATTTGTGCGTGCCAACCCTGTATTTTATAACATGCGCGTGGCAGCGCACGCGCATGTTATAAATCGGGAGTAGATTTGTTCACGCCGGGTTGCGCGAACAAATCTTACTCCCGCACGCACCTTTTAAAATCTACCCCCATGTTTGTTCATTGCATACTGTATGGACTTATTGAAATTTTAGGAAAGTTTTCTGCAAAGAGGTGGATAGACACATACCTTACAGAGTCATTCATCAAAGTGCGTTATGGCATTAACGCCCATGATAACACCATAACGCACATGATATTTATTGCAGTGTGCAGCATGAATGCAAATTTGGCACATTTATTCAAAGGGACGGGATTGGGGAGGGTTTGGGCAGGAATTAATGAAAATGGCATTATCGCACTGTGTGATAGCGTAACACACACTATTTGCACGCTTTTAAACATCAGAAATAACTATACCTTTCTTGCAGGCATTAAGCTGTGCAATATGACCTAAACAGCTGTAACATAATTTGCGATAAATATTGCAAATTCTGTTTCAGGCATTTTTGGGGGGTGAGAGGTGGAGGGGGAGAGGAATGGAAAAGGAGAGAGAGAGAACCTCATGGGGGTGGCATACATATTAGTCAACTATTTATACTGCTATAAGAGGGCCAGCTAGTAAGTCGAGATGAGGTTTTGGTGGTGGTGAGGGTATTGGGGCCAATTTTATATGCAGAGTGAGATGTACGAACAGCAATGTACACCTCAGTGAAGATTTGACATTATTGGAGTGAGGAAAAGTCATACAAAGATGATATTTCTACAATGTTCTCTCACCCTAGCTTGATGGACTCGCTACCAGGGTACTATCAAGCTAGGACAAGAGAACATTGAAGTAATCTCATCTTAGTCTGACTTTCCTCACTCCAAATGACGTCAGATCTTCACTGAGGTCTACTGTGCTGCTTGCACGTCTCACTCTGCATGTAAAACTGGCCCCAAAACCCTACACCACCACCAAAAGCTCACCTCGAGTAGGGATGTGAATCGTTTTTGAACGATTAAAATTATCGTCAGATAATTTTAAAATCGTCCAAAATCGTTAGAGTGCACGATACAATACAAATGCCCCCGATTTATCGTCAGGGGGCATTTGTATTGTATCGTTAAATAGGGTGCGAGAAAACCGGCACACCAAAAAAACCCTAAAACCCACCCGAACCTTTAAAAGAAATCCCCACCCTCCCGAACCCCCCAAATGTTTTAAATTACCTGGGGTCCAGTGGGGGGGTCCCGACGCGATCTCCCTCTCTCTCTGGCCACGGCTGCGTTGAGAAATGGCGCCGGTGGCCCTTTGCCCTTAACATGTGACAGGGCAAAGGTAGCGCCGGCGCCATTTGTTTCCTGGCTCCCGACATCACGCCTGCTGAGATCGTCCCGGACCCCCGCTGGACCCCCAGGTGACTTTTGGCCAGCTTGGGGGGGCCTCCTGACCCCCACAAGACTTGCCAAAAGTCCAGCGGGGGTCCGGGAGCGACCTCCTACACGCGGGCCGTATTGCCAATCTTCAAATGGCGCCGGCGCTACCTTGCCCTCACTATGTTATACAGGCGACTGTCGCCCTTATGACATAGTGAGGGCAAAGGTAGCGCCGGCGCCATTTTGAAGATTGGTAATACGGCCCGCGTGCAGGAGGTCGCTCCCGGACCCTCGCTGGACTTTTGGCAAGTCTTGTGGGGGTCAGGAGGCCCCCCCCAAGCTGGCCAAAAGTCCCTGGGGTTCCAGCGGGGGTCTGGGGGCTATCTCCTGCAGGCGTGACATCGGGAGCCAGGAACCAAAATGGCGCCGGCGCTACCTTTGCTCTGTCACATGATAAGGGCAAAGGGCCACCGGCACCATTTCTCAATGCAGCCGTGGCCAGAGAGAGAGGGAGATTGCGTCGGGACCCCCCCACTGGACCCCAGGTAATTTAAAACATTTTGGGGGGGTTCGGGAGGATGGGGGATTTCTTTTAAAGGTTCGGGGTAGGTTTTAGGGTTTTTTTTGGTGTGCCGGTTTTCCCGCCCTCCCCCGATTTACAATTTTTAACGATTTAAAAACAAAACAAAACACGACGATAAGATTTCCCTCCCCCCCCCCAGCCAAAATCGATCATTAAGACTATCGATCACACGATTCACACCTCTAACCTCGAGTTACTAGCTGGCCATCCTATAGTGATATAAATAGTTGACTACTATGAAGGCCTTATAAAGAGGTGCTCTCTCTCTCGACACTTCACGATAGCCATGCCTCTTTTTCTTATTGTGGGTGCTATCCATGTGAAAATTATAGCATTTTCATGAATCTAGGCCTTAGTGAGGTCCAATTTTGGTATAACTGGAATAGCAGAATCTAATATAAAAGTGTCCCAATTACCAGAACAAGGTTGGTCTATCAGATCACAACAGTCATTCTGTACAAACTGATGTGGGATGTATACCCACAGAAATAATCCAAAGAAGCTGTTAAGCTGAAATTTGTTGGTTAAAAGCAGTATTTGTATCCATGCTCAAATTCTGGAACACCTGACTTGATCTCCAAATTCTGACACTTTTGTATATCTGATCACTTGCGGGTAAATTTTATTCACCGGCTCACACAAATACTAGGAGATACGTGTATGGCTGTGCTGTGCACGCACCAAGCACATTTTAGAAATGGCCCAGCCAAGCGCGTATCTCCCAGAATGCGCAGAATTGAACCAGGCTATTGAAGCGGGGCGGGGCTGGCCGGACAGCGCCATTTTGCGGTGTCCCAGTGACTTGTGCCAGCAGCCAGCCGGCGTGCGCAAATTAGTTCTACTCCAAGGAGGAAGTAAGTTAAAAATAAATAAAAAGATAGGTAGGGTAGATTTAGGGGTCGAGTGGTGAGGGGAAAAGGGAGGAAGGTTATATAGGGGGGTAGGGAAGTTCCCTCCCAATCCACTCCTTCATTGGAGCGGACTGGGAGGGAATTGGGCAAAGGCCCAATCTCGTTGCTGCACATGGTTTACAAAATTTCCCCTCCCCTTCACACATGAGTGGGCACCTATGCATGTGGGCATTGTATTTTATAGCGTGTGCATGTTATAAAATCAGCATACTGTAGATCTGTGTATTGTAGATCAGACGTCTATGAACTGTATGTTGAAATACTGAGGCATTTTGTTTCAACATTCTTTGATTTTGATCACCACAACTACATAAAATTTCCAGTTTATGTGAATAATCTCCTCCAGCTGTCCCTGAAAATTTCAAATTTGTTTCCTTTGTACTGGATAAGTCAATAAGGATTGACCAAGCACTTAAGCAGAACATTGCATGAGTAAAAAGTGATGAAGATGCTATTTCAAACCTCTGTGGAACTGACCAGATGGATGATAGCTAGGGCAGAAATAACCTAATGTGAACAAGGAATAAATATGCATTATCATAAGCAAGTACATCCTTTTAAACTGTGTTCATGATAAAAAAAAAAAAAAAAGAATGGCTTCAGGAGCCAATGGAGGAGTTGGAAAACTCGTTCTATAAAACTGGAAAGGAAGTTTTGTTTGTCTGGAGTATATCAAATTATGAAAGGAAGTGTAAGCTCTGTTACGAACATTGAGATGATCAGGAATGAGCAGTACAAATAGCTTCTAATAGGGTCAACAGTAAGAAAAAAAATCTCATTCATTCACTTATCCCTCGAAACAGTATTCAACTATTTAATTAACCTAAAAATATACAGAAGCAAAATATCTCAAGTCCTTTGTGGACATTTTCACATCTCTTTTAATGCTTGTGAAAACGATGAATTAGACATTGGCCAGCTCTTCTATTATGAGAATCAACCATACCTTCTTTTCATTTTCTTCCATGTTGTTCTATGATCCGGTGAAAAAGTAGTCCTTATTTAAAGTTTTGAAATATTTCAGTGGAATCCAAATAGCAGTATCAACAGGTGCCACTGATGATGAGATGGAAATTGAATAGGAATGGATCATGACATTCCTAAATAGTGCAATATCTGTAGGGAATGTGAATAATCTAAATGCAGTTGACCTCTCATCATATACAGAGACTTTTCAATATGACAACTTTGCCAGTTTGACTACAACATATGACATACCAGCAGTAGTCCACCTTTAGGAACAAATATCTCTGAAAATATTTTCAGATTTCCAATATATTCAACAGGTTTGTTGAAACTGCTGTAAACAAACATACACAAGGATGAGTTAAAAATATAATCTTAGAAGTGCAGTCCAGATGTATTCCACACATTAAGGAAGGCAAAACGATTACCAGCATGGTTACTAGGTGAGGTGAAAGAGGCTATTTTAGGCAAAAAAAAAAAATCCTTCAAAAATTGTAAGAAGGATCCATCTGAAGAAAATAGGAAAAAGCATAAGCATTATCAAGTTAAGTGTAAAACTTTGATAAGACAGGCTGAGAGAGAATTTGAAATGAAGTTGACCATAGAACCAAAAACTCATAATAAAAACTTTTTAAATATATCCAAAGCAAGAAACCTGTGATGGAGTTGGTTGGACCTTTAGATGACTGAGGGGTTAAAGCGGCTATTAGGGAAGATAAGGCCATTGCAGAAAGACTAAATGATTTCTTTCCTTCTGTTTTTACTAATGATGATGTTGGGGAGATATTGGTTCCGGAGATGGTTCAGATGAACTGAACCAAATTACTGGAACCTGGAAGATGTAGTATGCCAGATTGACAAACTAAAGAGTAGCAAATCACCTAGACTGGATGGTATGCATCCCAGGGTTCTGAAAGAATTCAAAAATGAAATTTCAGATGTGTTAAAATGTGTAACCTATCATTAAAATCATTCATTGTACCTGAAGACTAGAGGGTGGCCAATGTAACTCCAATATTTAGAAAGGGTCTGGGGCAATCCGGAAAACTATAGACCAGTGAGACTGACTTCAGTGCTGGGAAAAATAGTGGAAACTATTCTAAAGATCAAAATCACAGAGCATATAGAAAGACATGATTTAATGGCACCCAGTCAATATGGATTTACTCAAGGGAAGTCTTGTCTCGCAAATCTGCTTCATTTTTTTAAAGGGGTTAATAAACATGGAGAAAGGTGAACCGGTAGATGTAGTATATTTGGATTTTCTGAAGGTGTTTGACAAAGTCCCTCATGAGAGGCTTCTAAGAAAACTAAAAAGTCATGGGATAGGAGGCGATGTCCTCTCGTGGATTACAAACTGGTTAAAAGGCAGGAAACAGAGAGTAGGATTAAATGGTCAATTTCCTCAGTGGAACAGGGTAAACAGTGGAGTGCTTCAGGGATCTGTACTTGGACCAGTGCTTTTCAATATATTTATAAATGATCTGGAAAGGAATACGAGGAGTGAGGTTATCAAATTTGCAGATGATACAAAATTATTCAGAGTAGTTAAATCACAGACAGATTGTGATAAATTGCAGAGAGGACCTTGAGATACTGGAAAATTGGGCATTCAAATGGCAGATGAAATTTAATGTGGACAAGTGCAAGGTGTTGCATATAGGGAAAAATAACTATGCTCTAGTTTCACAATGTTAGGTTCCATACTAGGAGTTACCACCCAGGAAAAAGATCTAGGCATCATAGTGGATAATAAATTGAAATTGTCGGCTCAATGTGCTGCGGCAGTCAAAAAAAGCAAACAATGTTAGGAATTATTAGGAAGGGGAATGGTGAATAAAACAGAAAATGTCATAATGCCTCTGTATGCTCCATGGTGAGACTGCACCTTGAGTACTGTATATAATTCTGGTCATTGCATCTGAAAAAAGATATAGTTGCACTGGAGAAAGTACAGAGAAGGGCGACCAAAATGTTAAAGGGGATGGAACAGCTCCTGTCTGAGGAAAGGCTAACGAGGTTAGGGCTGTTTAGATTGGAGAAGAGACGGCTAAGGAGGGGGGGGGGGGGGGGGGGATATGATAGAGGTCTTTAAAATCATGAGAGGTCTAGAATGGGTAGATTGATTTGTATTGCATACAGGAATTCCGGTATATAAAAAATAAAAATAAATAAAATAAATAAATGTGAATCGGTTATTTACTCTTTGGATAATAGAAGGACTAGGGGGCACTCCATGAAGTTAGCAAGTAGCACATTTAAAACTAATCAGAGAAAATTCTTTTTCACTCAATGCACAATTAAGCTCTGGAATTTGTTGCCAGAGGATGTGGTTAGTGCAGTTAGTGTAGCTGGATTTAAGAAAAGTTTGGATAAGTTCTTGGATGTTCTTAATTCCTCTCCAAATATTTTCTAACATTCTATGTGTCTTTTTGACCACACTGATCTGAAGATCTCAAGGTGTTATCCTCAAGGACTCCGGAATTCTTTTTCTGGATGGTGACTCGTAACATGGAACCCAGCATCATGTACCTGAATTTGGGATTATTTTTCCGTACATTAACAACTGTGCAGTTGTTCACATTAAATTGCATCTGCCATTTAAAAGCCCAGTTTTCTTGTCTCACAAAGTACTTCTGTGGTTCTTCACAATCTGTTACTGTTTTAACAACTCAAAACAATTTTGTGTCATCTGCAAATCTGGTCACTTCACTCATTGTTCCTTTCTCCAGATGGTTTATGAATATGCTAATTAGTATAGGTACCAATACAGACTCCTGGGGCACTCCATTCAAAAAACTGACCATTTAGTCCTAACCTCTGTTTCCGGTCTTTTATCCAGTTACCAATTCACAATAGGACACTGCCTCTGATTCCATGACCTCCCAATTTTCTGAGGAGTCTCTCATGAGGGACTATGTCAAATGCCATCTGAAAATCAAATAGACTATATCAACTGGCTCAACTTTGTCCATATGTTTATTTACACCCTGAAAAAAATCTAGTAAATTGGTAAGGCATGATTTCCCTTTGCTGGTCATGGAAAAGTGACAATGTAAAATAATATAGAATAAATTCTCACAGCTGATTGAGGCCTTCACATTTTTGTCTCACCCTCAGAAAGATACCGAAAGCAATATGTAAGAATTTTAGAATGTTTCAGTGTTTTCCATTGCTCTGCTACAAGTAACTCAATAACGGCCGGATTTTAAAAGGGTTATGCACATAAGTTATGCATGTAACCCTTTTAAAACCCCCCTGCACGAGCCGAGCCTAAGTCCCGGGGCTTCGCAAGGGGGGCGTGTCGGGGGTGTGCCGGGTGGGTGGCGCGATTTTCGTGGCGTTCCGGGGGCGTGGTTGAGACCTCCGGACCAGCCCCCGGGTCGGGTGATGGCACGCCAGCAGCCCACTGCCACGCACAGAGTTACGCCTGCCTCCGGCCGGTGTAACTTTGCCAACAAAGGTAGGGGGAAGGGTTAGATAGGGCCGGGGGGGGGGGGGGGGGTGGGTTAGGTAGGGGAAGGGAGGGAAAGGTGCGGGGGGTAGAAGAAAAGTTCCCTCCGAGGCTGCTCCAATTTCAGAACGGCCTCAGAGGGAACGGGCAGTGCGCACAGGGCTTGGTGCGCGCAAGTTGCACAAATGGTGCGCGAACAAAAGTACGCGCTCGCGTAGATTTAGAAAATCTACCCCTAAGTGTGAATGAAGCGCAAAAGAACTTTTCACTTCACATAGGTCAATGACACTCATCCTAACATTTACAGCAGCATTTGAATAACATGACCTAAGAGCAGGTTATCAAAATGGCCACATATGGGAAGAAGCTACTTAAGCTCACATTGAATGCCCATTCTGGGAAATATGGGGGTTGTTTTTAACTAGAGAATCATGAAATCGTGGTTGATTCTTCCAGAATTATCACATGCGGTTTGAGAATTTCTTCAAAATGTAAAAATAGTTCTCAGAGTAAGGTTTGCAGTTGCAGGGAACTTGACCCGCTATGCACACTGTTGTGCAAAGCTTGCAAAGCAATGCCACAGTGTGTTGAGTTGGATACCTGATGTGAACGGGTACAATCTAGAGGTGAAGAGAAAGTAACCACGTTAGAGGCTGGAGAGCATTATAAAGAGAACTCCAGAAATAGTACTGCTTTAAGGAAGAGGTCGTGGTCCCAAGAAAGAAGGCTATTGAGTGATGTAGTTACAGGAAGTCTTGGCCTAAATCGAATCAGGAAGAAGGTACTGGCCACAGGAAGGTGGTAGTAATTGGAAAAAACAGATGAGGCCAATTAGAGACTCTCTTGTCAAAGAAGCTGGTCAGAGAAGATTCTGGTAGGCCAGGATCTACCATGCCAGGATACCAATACCCCAGAAAAGGGGACTTATGCACCTGCTGTTAAGGGCTAGTTGCACAGCTTAAGGCAATGCAGATGGATGTTTAATTGCTGCATAAAATCTAGGCAACTGTACTTAAATTCTGACTAATCATGTCCGAAATGACCCTAGTGCCTCAGGCATGTTGAACTGTGCTATTGTCTGTGAAAGAGCAGGTGTTAAAGATGCTGTTTGCTGGGTACATTTGGCCTGGCTGTTGTTTTCACGGGATCTTGCAAATATTTATGAATGTAAATACATTATTGTAAGATGCCTATAGATGTGCTATAGATGGCCTAAAACTTTTAGAAAGAAATAAAATGAGGCTGACTCATGACACAGAACAAGTATTGTTCTGTAACTCTAAATTTGTTTATTATTCAAGGGACTACTGTGTTTAGTGCAGTGTTTGAAATGTACCTGGCATATTAATCCTTACTTTAATCCTGTAGGACACATATATAATTGTTTTGACTTTCCTGGAAAATATGCTATCGATGTATAGCAGGGATGGCCAGTTCTGGTCCTTACAAGCAATAGACAGGCCTGATTTTCAGGATATCTATAATGAATATGCATGAGATATATGTACATATAAAGAAAGCCGTGCATACAGAGTGTAGCATTTTCATTGTGGATATCTTGAAAACCTGACCTGTTTATGGATCCTGAAGACTGAAGTTGGACATCCCTGATGTATAATGTATGTTTCATTGCATTAAACTGAAACTAGTTATGAAAAAACCATACAAAATTGTTGCTGATCAATATCAAGCTATCATGCAGAAGGATGTTTCTTTTATAGACTAAATACATGACAGATATGTTCAGAACTTTTAGACTTGATCAGTGTGTGCAGAATCCAAAGGCATGGATGATCAGTGCTTTCACTAAATTCTTTTAAGAGCGCAGCATGGCACATCTGCAATATGAAAGGATGCAAAGTTAAAAATGTGCATTGTTTATTACACAAATAAGAAGTACGACTTAGGGTTCTAGGAGCTCATAACTTCAAAGTGGATTGACATGATGATATGGGACTTATTTGAAAGGAAATTAATTACATAAACATTTACATAAACATTTTTAAAAAGTACAACTGACATATCTTTACCACATATGGCTAAAAATAAAGAGAATGGCAACTGTGCAGTTAGCCATATTGCTTTATTAGAATTGTGATGATTCATAATTTGATCTATTGTACCCTGTCTTGAGCATCTACAATGAATAAGGCAAGTTAGAAATATTTAAATAAGTAAATAGCTCAGTGGCTATTTTGGATTTCTGGTCCAAAACACGTGTCTACATACCTACCTTTCATTAGCACCACATTACCTGTAAATATGCAAAACTGCATGCTTGTTTTAAAAAGTGAGGCTTTTATAGGAGTTTCGGATCAGCTGCCAGTGATGGGGATGCTGCAGAGCCAGCACTCATAGCCCCTCCAGGGAGGAGGTCTCAGGCTTTACACAGCGTTGACCCCTACAGCCTGGACTTCGAGCCCACGACTGTAGGTTTCTGGAAGGAAGCCCAGGCAACTTGACCCTCTACTGCCATGACCTGGCTAAGGTAGTTGTAAGGGGATGTAAAACAGGGAAAAATATCCAGACAGTTGGGCATGAAGGCTCATGGTGCTATAGTTCAATGGAAGCTGAAGTCTAAAGGGTACAAAAGGAAACTACTGGGGAAAAAAAAAGGGTATAAAAATAAATATCCATCCATATATATATAATGTGCTTAGGTGGTTGGTGGGGTACTGGTGTGCATAAGTGCTCCCGACAGCAGACTCCACTAACCAAAAACATCTGGGTCTTAACTTCCATCGCTTTCCCTGAAATCAATTAATGGTCTTGCCAGTCTCCCAGGAGCTCCTGCTGACTTCCACCTACCCTAGCCCTTACTTTGTTGCAGGAATGATTCGTAGTCGCTGCTGCCTGGCTGCCTCAGGGTTCTAAAATGGCCAAAAGTCAATCCAGTTCTCACACCATTATGCTGTACGGTAGTATTCTGTCATACAACAAAATGGCGCTGGCCTCAGGTTTACCGATGGCCATTTTGGAATCCCAGAGCAGCCAGGCAGGAGTGACTGGGGATCACCCTTGCTCTCATAAATGCATAGAGCCTTGATAGAGTAAGGACTGGGATGGTGGGAGGTCACGGGAAGATTGGGGTTCACCAGGCATTTGTTTGTGTGTGGGGGAAGGGGACTTTTTGTCTGTCTGGGATTTTTAGGAAGGTTTGGTGTTTTGGTGCACTTAGTTTCATGTGAGCTAATGGGAGGAGGGGGAGATTGTGTCTTGGGTTAGGCTTGGGAGAGGAACAGAGAGTACATGCTTCAGGTTAGTGGAGTAGAAAGTGTTCTGGGATCAAGCTGTGGAGCAGACACAGATTGATGGGGTCAGGCTAGGGAGCGATGGAGCTCAGGGTGTGCTAGGGATAGCCCTAGCACACCCTGGGGTTAAGGGAATGCTGGGATCCAGATGGTGAGGAGGTGTCAGAGTGTGTGTGGGGGGGGGGGGGGGGGGGCGGGTTTGAGCTGTGGAGGGCATGTCAGAGTGTGCTGGAGTCAGGTTTAGAAGGGGGAGCCAATGTGTTCTAGGGATGGCCAGTGAAGGGGAAAGGTGTGCCGGGGTTTGGCCAGTGAGGGATGTTTGTGTAGAGGGGCTGAGCTGTGGTGAGCAGGTCAGTGTGCACTGGGGAGGAGGGGCAGAATACACTGGGGTCAGGTTAGGGAGGTGGAGACACTGTGCTGGGGCTGGGCCGGTGAAGGGGCAGGAAGTGGTGGGGTCAGACTGATGAGGGAGGTCAAAGTATCCTGGAGTTGAGTTAGGTGGAGGGCACAATGTTATGGACTAAGCTCATGAGAGGGGGAAGGGAGTGCTGATTTGGGGGTTGGGGAGGTGGTCATAGTTTTGACAAAAAGCTTGTTTTAATAAGGTTTCCCCCCATTCTTTATAGGGAAAATAGCTCAAAGAAGCAGGCCCAAAATGTCAGAGAAGAGGACTGTAACATGAATATTATTATGGAATATTTTGCAAAATGTGGCATATTGTTTGAAGTTCAGTTTGCCAGCGTATAGTTGTAATTTGGGGGAGTGTAGTGTGCCAAGACATAGCTTAATGAAATGAGACTGCATTGGCACTTACCTGCCATGTCAATGGCAAATGGCCTATCAGCTCTCCAGCCAGTGTACCAGCCCACGACTTTACCGTTTTCTACTATAGGGCGCTCATAGCGTCGTCCACCCACTAGTCCCACTGGCCACACCGACACTTTGCGAGTTGTGCGCATCTGCAGGGTAGAGGTGGAAAGACAGGATTACTACACATTCAGAATGCTTCTTAAAAATCATCCGAGCTGCCCTGTTTTCCAGTGTGTTTAATCTTGTTTTATATATTTTGCTCATCTTATTATGTTCCTACTCCCAAACAGTGCCACACAGCTTACAAACAGGACTAAATAAACATTACGATATATAAATATGATATTAAACTTAGTCAGCTGCCACCAATAAGAGAACTGCAGAAGACAAGTTTAAATAATCCTCCAGAGGAAGCCAAGATCTGGAAGATGTACTTTTGGTTTGCTGCATGGAGAGATGTATTCCACAGGGCATGAGGCTTAAAGGGGGAACCAGCCTTCATGAGAAAATCCAGATTCTGACCTGTCGTAAACATGTTCACGCTAGAGCACAGAAGGATAGGGGGGATATGATAGATTCATTTAAGTATTTCAAAGATAAGAGAGGCAAGCAGATTTTCAAGTGAAGGAAGTTCCATGGTAAAGGAGTAAGCTAGTGGTTAAGGTAGCAGGGTTGCAAGCCAGAGTTCAAATCCTACTGCTGCTCCTTGTGACCTTGGGCAAGTCACTTTACCCTCCATTGCCTGGGGTACAAATGGTGGCTCATTCACCAAACCGCATTAGGACATTTTCTGCACAGTAAGTGGCCTAAGGTGTAGGGATAATGCGAGGTATTTCAAATACCTCAGATTATTCTGGCCCCAGCACCTTGTGTGTATTTAAAGGACCTGATTAGCGTGCAAATGCAAGCTAATCACTTCATAAATGCCCTAAAGCAGGGGTGGGCAGTTCCGGTCCTCGAGGGCCACAAACCAGTCTGGTTTTCAGGATATCCCTAATGAATATGCATGAGAGAGATTTGCATGCACTCTGCCTCAGTTGTATGCAAATCTATGCCATGCATATTCATTAGGATATCCTAAAACCTCGACAGGTTTGTGGCCCTTGAGGACTGGAATTGCCCACCCCTGCCCTAAAGGACACTGGTCAAATGAGATGGCTTGCTGAAAAAAATCACATTAGCTACGATTCTTGAGTTGTATCTAACTTCCCCGGGAACATCAGGACGTTAACATATCCCAGGACCATGCCTTAAAGGGGCTGTTGCCCCAGAGTAAACCTGCCTCCTGCCCTTTCCCCTTAAGACATCAAAATCCTCCAAGGTCTGTATAGAACGCCGGACCCACCTCCTACCCTTGCAGGTGGCTGCTGTTCAACAATTTTAAAAAATAAAGTGGAGGAGTATAGCGCAGTGGTTAGAAGAGTGGGCTGCGACCCAGGGAAACCAGAGTTCAAATCCTACTGCTGCTCCTTGTGACCCTGGGCAAGCCATTTCACCCTCCATTGCCTCAGGTACAAACTTAGGGGTCTATTTATTACAGATTTTCTCCCATGTTGTGTCTATGGGAAAAAAAGCTTAAATTAGGGCCCTTAGACTGTAAGCCCTCTGGGGATCGGGAAATACCTGCAGTATCTGAATGTAATCTCCTTTGAAGTTCCCCATCCTCTCCCCTGGAGGCCAGGATCCCTATCACCCACAGCCCACCTGCAGGGCCTCCACTTATAAATGAGTCCATGGTGGTCCGGTGGGGGGGGGCCCAAAGTGCCTTCTGGTCCTGGCAGCTGCCATTTTTCAAAATGGTAGAAGCAAAGGATTGTCTGGTGCCATTTTAAAAAAATGGTGGCCGTTAGGCCTAGAGACCTAGGGGTGATCCAGGCTCCCACTGCACCACCAGAGACGCATTTGTGGGTAAGGGAGAGGTTCACTGGGTTGGGAGTCCTGGCATCTGAGGGCCAGGTTGGGGTGGGGCCTGGTACCAGCTTTTGAACTATATTATTTTAAATTTTTGAACAATGGTCACCCCACTGGGTGGGGGGCTTACTCATGGCTGTCGGCCCTTTTAATTCATGGTGATTTCACAGACTCGGGGCTGCCATCATGCATTCCCTAGGAGCATTCACTGCCGTAGTATTTTCCAGTGTGGAAAAATATCGTAGGAATCGCACAGCAGAAGGGTCATTTACTGCGGCATTGTGATGCCAGTGGTATTTTCCCCTCGGGGGGAAAAAAACCCACTTTGGCTTTGTGAATGAGCCCCTAAGGTTGTAATCTCTCTGGGGATAGGGAAATACCTGCAGTACCTGACTGAAGTCCACTTTTAAGTGTCATGAAATGTAAAATCTAAATAAAAATTAAAAACAATAACAGACTGAAAGGGGACGAGAGGGGAACAAAGAACCTATTTTAGCTTTTTAAATCAGTTTACATAGCAGCCCCCTGCAGATTTAACAAAAAAAAAAAAAAGGCGGATAAGATTTTATAGGCACTATCTGAGAAAAATCATCTTATTCAGGTCACTATGTATTCATATTAACATCTTAAATTCTACCTGGTCAGCAAATATACAGTAAGTAGGATTTCTCTTCTCAAAGAGTACATAAATTAATAATTATACTTCTCTCTGCATTTCTTTGCAATTACATCCATGTGGATTTTGCTAGATTTAAGCCTGGGTGGAGATTAGCTCCTGGAAATGATTCATTATTCTGCATTCTGAGAATGCGCTTTTCCTGTGGGCTGCAGGTTTCACTCTTACCAGCTGGTACGTGCAGACCAAATGTGCTCTTTTAAACTGCTCACCTTTTTCTACTTTGTACCACTTTACATTATAGCACTTCCTATGAATCCACATACAATAATATTATGTATCGGCAAATTCCTGAACTACTAATGTAACATTTTAGAAGTAATTTTTCCAGCTGCTGACACAGATGCAGATGTGGAAAGCACAGAAGCAGCAGATTATTGCTCAGGCACAGAGTTCTTGTAAATTACCATTGTTTAAGGTACTTTGTATTACTTTAAATGGTGTTTCGTGCTGCAGCTGGAAAATATTGATAGAAACACGGAGAATAAGAGCAAATTGAAGAATTGCAAATCTATCTAGCCTGCCTAGTCCTGCTGCAGTGCTGCACACCTTCCCAGTCTCAGACTTTACCCTCGCATCCATATATTTAAGGATTCGCCGTATTCATTACTAGAGCTTTCCTGAATTTTTGAATTTTTTTTTAATCTCCATCAGTTCCACTGGGAGGCTATTCCATGCATCTACCACCCTTTCTAAGAACAAATATGCTTTTATGTTTCTCCCTTTGAGCCTCATAGCATGACCTTTTTTTCAAAACAACTTCCTTTCCCCCTGGCGAATGTTCCCGTGCATTATTTGTGCATTTGAGGTATTTAGATCTCTTATCTCCCCTCTTCCTCCTTTCTTCGTACATCTCATTTCACAGGGGCACACTTACGATAATGAGTGCACCATCCCGTTTCTCGGTCAGATGCATTTGTTTTATTGTAAGCCGCTTCGGCCAACTTTAAAGGATGAGCAGGTGGTATATAGTAAATGATTGAAATGAAATGATTAGGTCATATCTTGGATAGGGAGGCCCACAGGCCTAACAGCAAATGCTTCAGTGTACCAATGTGATGGCTACATTTGCGTACCGGCAGCTCTGTCAGAATTTAGACCTTATTGATACATTCCAGAGTAGTAATGTCCAAAACTACAGTATCACAGATGTCTTTGGATTGCAATTTACAAAGAATCTAGACATAGCAATACCAATAGGACACTTGGGAACAGTGCATTATTATGGATTACACCACACCTAGGATGGCTGTAATTATTTCTCATGCTTCTTCTTCCAGGTGTGGCGTAATCCGATAACACAATGAATCACTTGTGCCCTCGTTTTTCTTATATTCCCTGAGGTTTCTCTGTTAACTTAGAGACAAATGACAGAATCATTTTCCTTCAACAGTATTGGGTTTTTTTTTGTGTTACAGCTCCTAGAATCAAGCATGCATACATAGATGGCAATGGAAAGGCTTACATTTTGCTTATTTTAGTGTTTTTATTGCTCTCCATTTTCATATATTCCAGGGACATATGGGCAAACCTAAACAAATGGGACATTGTTTACTTCTTTTGAATGGGGGGGGGGGGGGGGGGGGGGGAGAATCCCAGGGAAAAACAAATCCTATTTGTTTCATTTATTTTTTTCTCATTCATTTCTATGGCCCTTTAAAGTTAATGGGCCATAGGACTTAATGGGAGAACAGGTTTAAGTAACTATAGCAACCAGCCCTTCCCAGTGAGTCTTATATGACCTCATTGCCTTGTCATGGTCTGGGTAGAAAACGCTGCAAACTGGATCAAGTGATGCTGAGTCTTATAGTCTGTATAATATAGATTCATCTATAATAGAGCTTGTATAATAATAATGCTCCTCCTCAATTTCTCTTACCAGTGTCTCCTTAGACAACTGGCTATACTCCTATGTTAGCACCCGGCACGCCGGTTAAATTTTCCTCCACTTGCCTTTATGTTAAACCCTTGATCCAAGTTTGATTCACCCCTGTTCAATGTAATGCACTATTATGCAACGGTTTTGTTATAATGTAAACCGAGGTGATTTGTAACCTGTTACATGAACTTCGGTATATAAAAATGCTAAATAAATAAATAAAATTATAAAGGTATGTAGCAACCGTCATAAAGTGCCACAAATTGCTTATGGCTTATGTGTAAAGCCCGTCTAGCACTGGGCTTTTCCAATCATGGGTTGCGTTATACCACAGTTCATGTATTCTCCTGCACGGAGCTATAACACTTATCTTGGTCCACATTGATGTAAATGACTGATGTTGCCCTGAAGTGCCAACCTCCGACACGGCAGTGTTTCGGAGTATGTGACTCCTTCCTTAGGGAGCTTCAGGGAATAAAGTGCTGTCAGTATAATTTGGATGACATGGATGTAGTCAGTTCATGATCAGATACAAGCGAAATGTGTTTGGGGCACCGGCTGTGTGCTGTCTGTTCAACATTTCTTTCCGCGACTGTCAGTCATATACTCCGAAACGCTGCCGTGTTGTTATGCTCCTAATTTAGGAGCAAATCATTTCTTGTGCTCCTAATTTAGGGGCATATCTTTGGTTGTGCTCCTAATTTATCCAGCTATCTGTTCATGGTTAGGCTTAAAAAATAAACACTCTGGGGCAGATTTTCAAAGGCTACGCATGAAAATCTGCCCCTGCGTGGGCTGAGCAAGCCCTGGGACGCGCTTATGTCCCGGGGCTTGCAAAAAGGGGCATGGCTGGGGGCATGGCGGCGGTCCGGGTTGGGGTCGAGTGCCAACAGCAGATCCAGTGTTAGAAACTTTACTCCACCTCTGACCAGGAGTAAATTTTCTAGTGTTAAGAAAATATGTGCTCAGCCAGTGCACCTCTCTGCACTGGGAGAGGATGCTTAATGCCCTCATTTGCATGGAATTTCCATGCAAGGGCGCTGAGCTGAACCCAAATTTTTAAATGCATGTTTTGTGCAGGTAAAACTCCTTCCTGCATTGAGAGTAATGTTTATCTGCACAAAATGTGCATTTAAGTGTGGGTAAAACTGTGCATTCAGCTAAACACATTTTATTGAATCATCCTACATGATAATGAGCAGAGAAAACCATCCATCAGTAGCACTTTGCTGCTGATTTTTCTCTTCCCTTGGGGAGGGTGGAGGCAGGGTCTGGGTGTGAGAGTGGGGAAAGTTGCAGCATTGCTTTTGTCTCTGGGCAAATGGGCAGTGGGCACCAGTCCAGTGGGGTGAGCATTGCACAGAGACTGAATCATACAGGATTTCCAGTCTGTTGTTGGGTGTGTGAAGCCTGTGTCTACAGTCTCATAATTTGTCCATGGCACAACACTGCACTCTCTACAGTGAGAAACCATTTTGGAAAAGTGTAAAGTGTGGCAGCAAGAGAGGACTGTGCTCTGCCTCTGCTCCAACAAGTTTTCCTCATACTTGTTTCTTTTCATAAAATGCCTTCTAAAAGGAAAGGGAAAGTTCACTTTTACCCTTAAGAGCCCTTTCCTCCTCCAGGGCAGTCTTCAGTCATGCATTTCATGGCCCCCCATGTCTGGATGAGTGGCATTGGGTCCTGTTGCTGGAAGAAGTGGAGGAGAGGTCTCCCCGGCTGTGATTGAGCCCCCCTGATGATAAATCTTCAGAAGGATAGCCATATTAGTCTGGTGTAGCAAAAATGACAGCAGTCAAGTGGCATCTTGTAGAGAGGACAGAGTCCACTTCGAAGGAACCGTTATCTCTCAGAAAGTTGAATCTCTGGTAACAGATAACGTTCAACAACAGCAAGAGTTGACTGGGAAGTTCATATCTGTGGAAAAGGAAGTTGACTCTGTTAAAGCAGTGCAAGTTTCTGTTCTTCGTGACTGTGAGGCCATTGATAGAAGAGTTGAGTTTATTGAGAATAGCCTGAGACATTTAAATCTTCGTCTTTTGAATTTTCCAAGGGTTGTGAGGGAAATTCCTCATGTTACATTAAATAGATATTATACTGAAATGTTGGTATTTTTCTCACAATCTACCCTCTCCTTTAATAAGGTATATTTTTTACCATCTGGATCAGTGAATCAGTGATTCTCTGTTGATGTAATTTTCTCTACTTTATCGGATTCTTCAGTTTATGAGGTCTCCTTGTTCTTTTCTTTCTTTCTTTTTTTTTTCTGAATACAATTTGAGTTTGGTAATGAAGAGTTATTTTGAAATTTTAAATGTTCAGTTTATGGGTCAAAATGTAAGGATATTTCCTGATCTGTCTAGAGCTATGCAGGAAACCCGAGCTATAGGGCAACTTTTTTTTTTCTGAGATATCCTTGCAAGTGTATTGTCAAGTATAATAATGATTGTTTTGTATTTTTTGTTCCAGGAAAATTAAAAACTTTCAGTTATTTACTCTAAGAAAATGCTAATACCAACTGGTCCTTATATGTAGTGTCAAATTAAATTGTTATGAAGTGGGGTTAATTTAATGATATTTCTTGATTTAGTTTGTTTTGCTTTTCCTCTTTTTTTCTTATTTGTTTTTCCTCTTGCTGGTAGGCTTTTGGATGTGTTATTACTGTATAATTTTGTTTTGTATGTCATTTTTCTGCATCATGTTTCTTTTACAAAGTTTATGCTTTATTATAACATTTAAATTCAAATATAAGTATAAAAAAATTACATGTACACCTGAAAATCAACAAAGAGAAGATTCTGTTCATCTATAGATTGTGGTAAAACCTTTATTTTATTTATTTATTTATTTATTTATTTATTTAAAATAAAGCAAGTCTCACAATTTACCAAGAAAACTATATAGGTGAATTTTAAAAGCTCTGCGTGCACCAAAACCATGAAATATGTACACAAGTCAAGCCGGTGTGCGCCGAGTACATTTTAAAAGGTGCCTGCGTACATGCGTACTTGCCGCTATGCACATAAAAACATTTTCCCCAAAAAAGGGCAGGGCAAGGGCATTCCTAGATTTCACAATGAAACTAGCATGTAATACTTATGCACACAAGCATGCGCTGGGGTCCCCTGCTGGGTAACTTTACTTCTGCTACGGATGGTGTGTAAGTCAGAAAACAAAACAAAAAAAAAAAAAAGAGATGATGGGGTTTTAAAAGTCAGGGTTAACAGGGTAAAAGGGAGGCTATTAAAAAAGGGGTTTTGAAGTTCTATCCCTTGCTTGGGTGAACTGGGAACAAACTGGGAAAACTGGTAATTATGTCAGCGCATGTGCCTTTTAAATACCCCCTACTTAAGTGGTAGAAGTGGCATTTGCGCATATAGGTGCACACCTACTTAAAACTGCAGACACGTGTGTGTGTTCAGCCTATTTTGTACCATGCATATACGCACACGTGTTATAAAATGGCTGCATCTTTGGACGTGAGCCAGAAAATGTGTGCACATGTGCACACGCATGGCTGTTTAAAAGTTATGGGGTAGATTTTAAGAGGTAAGGGGGTCGGCGTGCACAATTGTGCACCTTGTGCGTGCCGAGCCACGCTGCCTTCCCCCGTTCCCTCCCAGGCTGCTCAGAAATCGGAGCGGCCTCGAAGGGAACTTTCCTACCCCCTACCCCACCCCACCCCACCTTCCCTTCCCCTACTTCCCCTGTCCTTTCTCCCCCCCCCTACCTTTTTCTTTTTTTGTTGTTGTAAAACTTACTTCAGCCCTAGGGCTGAAGTAAGTTGCGCATGCTGGCCGACTACCGGTGCTCGATCCCCGGCACAGCAGCAAATGGCCGCTCTGCCAGGAGCCTCTGACCCCGCCCCACCCCTTTTTGCAAGCCCCGGGACTTACACGCGTTGGCGGGCCCTTTGAAAATAGGCCTGGTACACGTAACCTTTTGAAAATCCGGCCCTATGGTTATAGTGAGAGGAAATCAAGTCCGTGTTCTGAATGTGACTAAAGTTTCATTTGGAGAGCCCATTTCACAAGAAACCCATAATTCTACCCAGTAGCAAGATCAAGCTCAAGTAACAAATTAAATAAATGCTTATTTCACAAAAATGATACTGACAGATCTTAGTCTTGCACTGCATCTAACAAGTGGCAAGAAATTCCACAGGAAAACTGCCATCTCCCATGCCACTCTGCCTTGCTGCTATACCCCCTCATGCTACACCTTGAGAGTATCTCTGACAATAGACTTGCTGTCATACCAGACTTTACACCTTGGGGTACATTCTACCAATCTGCCTTACTGCCATAACAGACTCTACTTTTCTACTTTGTGGAGTGTTCTTGCCACTGTGTGTGTGTGTGTGTGTGTGGTGGGGGGGGGGGGGGTGGTGGGGTGGCTACTTTGCCCCTCTCATGGTTCCTTGGAGTGTTGATGCTTCTCTTTCTGCTGCTTGATCCCTTTATTGGTGCCTCAGAGGTTTTCCTGCCAACTTTTCTGCTTCACTTCCCCTTCATTGTGCAGTAGGATGTTGATGCCACTCTCGGTGCCACTTTACATTGTGTGCTGCTTTGAGGTTTCATGCCACTGTTGTTGGTGCCTTCTTTTAAAGCCTTGGAAGTGTCCTTCTCACTTTTGCTGCTTCTTTGCATCTCTGATGGTGTCTTGCAGAACTCCTGCCACTGCTATTACCTCTTTGCTCTTTATGGTGCCTTGTGCTATTCATGCCACTTTTGGTGCCACTTTGCCACAGTCTAAGTACTTGGTATTCTTTCCCCCTTCTGATGATGTCTTCCCACGAATTTCATGAGAACTGATGAGAAACCCCTTATTCTGAAGCCCAAATTAAGCTACAGTGTTTCCTCCATTGACCTTAATGGCACTGAATGAAGGTATATAACAAATAAATGATTTTTTTTGTTTTGAAACTATTGAAACTAAAGAAACGAATTAAGATGCCCACAAAACAAATGAACAAGCTGGAATTATTTTTTTCCTCTGCAGATCCTTAATATATTCTCTATTGTCAAATAACCATAGAGAAAGAAGAGGAGCAATATCCAGCCTTGGTCTATGTTCTGTCCTCCACTGCGGCCTTAATTATGTTCCTTTTGATCATTTTGCTTTAAAAATTCAGGGTGTATGCACCACTATTATTTTACACGTTAGCTTAATTTTCATTAAAAGAAATTCTGATCAGTTTCTCTTTTGGTTCAGCACCCAAAAAATATGCTCTCTGTTTATTTGTGTGCTCCAGGATTATGTCCATCTATTCTGCAAGGGAACACACAAAAAAAGAACTTTGTAAAATGTCACTGTTTTTCATGCTACAATAGCTTCTGTCCTTTCTCCTAAATCTCACGTTGTTTTCCTAACCCACCATCTCCTCACCCTGGCTGCGTCTTCCCCCTGCCAAGCTAAAGGAGTGTGTACTGTGGAAGCTCACAAGTAGTTTTAGCTGGGTAGAGGGAGGCAACTTTTAGATGAGCCAATACACCTGAGTAAATGATTCTGAAAATTGTCCTCAATATGTATAAAATTGCAATTTCTTTAAGGCAAGAAAACAGACAGATCTTCAAATTACCTTGAGATTCCCAGTTCCAGCAGGTAGAGTTAAATTTAAATCAAATGCAGTCTGCTACCAAGAATACTTCTGTGAGAGATGGAGAACCATGTATTGTACTTCCCTAATGTAATTAAAGATATTTAGGGAAAAAGTGCCTTGATCCTAATACCCTACATCCAGTTTCATTCAAATGCATGAAGCAGCTGCTTTCAGCTTAAGATTATATTTTGTGATGTTTCTGTGTGGCCAAACATTCTCTCTGATAATTCCCTTGGACACAGAAACATAAAAAAATAGAACATCATCATTAAGAGCATCATTAGGAACACATTTTTTCCCCAAGTGTTTTCTCTTGGTTTTGCTACACACTCCTACAGCTGTACTGTGGCACAGCTGCACCACTGGAGGCTGAGAACGCTGCACAGTAAACTCCAGATGGTTCAAAAGCCTACGGCAATTCTTAAACAGGCATATCAGGATGTTCCCAAGTACATATTTTGAAGGGCATTATGTTCCATATGTGATTTTATGGGTATGCTATGCTCTTCAGCAGTATACTGCACTTAGTCTTCCTATCTTGTATGATCACATGCTGTTTACCTCACTTTCAAAATGCACTTCTGCATTTGTGAGAGCTACCATCCTGGGTCACTAGGGTGGTGATATGTAAGGATGATTTCAATACTAGAAATTACAGTCATTGCAGTAACTACTGTTATCTCATCCTGTCATTTACAAACACATTTAATTGTACAATGGGAGTCTGTATCGTCTAGGATGCGCATGGGGGAAATGAATATAATTTTGTCTGTCTTGTTCCTGTCCTGCCCCAGTATTTTTCCCATGGAAAGTGCTGCAGTGTTTCTACCAATAAATCCAGTGCACTGGCAGCAAAGTTTTGATAAATTTCAACTAGTATTTGTCAAGTGCATAAAATCTAAGCAGACCTTTCAATGAAAAGAGACAGTGACATTTCTGGAAACTCATCATTTCAGCTTAGATATTACTTCCACTTTCCTTTTTGTTTCCTGTTCTTCCTTGGCAGTTCATAAAAGAATAAACAAGTTGTTCAAAATAAAAGAAATTCTAAGACACGCATAACTTGATAGAATGCTTATAAAAAGAATAAACATAGGTTTTCTACAGTGACTCTGTGTTATACTGAGTGGACTAAGAGGTAACCCACACCAACTCAAGAAGCTTTTAAACTAGAACAAAGGGGAAAGCCGACAGTCGCTCAGCAGTGCATGGTTCGGAGAGAGGTATCTTCAAAGGATACTAATGATGCATTAGAATTAGGGCATCCCGACAGTGAGGTTCCAATAATTAGAAAAATAGTCCAAGTGCCTGTAACTAAAAACTCACCTGAGCTAAAAAATTCTAACTTATCCCTATCAATTAAAAAGCAGAATGAAAATACAAACAAAAAACAAACTTTGAAATGTTTGTATGCTAATGCCAGAAGTCTAAGAAGTAAGATGGGAGAATTAGAATGTATAGCAGTGAATGATGACATAGACTTAATTGGCATCTCAGAGACATGGTGGAAAGAGGATAACCAATGGGACAGTGCTATACTGGGGTACAAATTATATCGCAATGACAGAGAGGAGCACCCGGGAGGAGGTGTGGCGCTTTATGTCCGGGATGGCATAGAGTCCAACAGGATAAACATCCTGCATGAGACTAAATACAAAATTGAATCTTTATGGGTAGAAATCCCTTGTGTGTCGGGGAAGACTATAGTGATAGGGGTATACTACCGTCCACCTGGTCAAGATGGTGAGACGGACAGTGAAATGCTAAGAGAAATTAGGGAAGCTAACCAAATTGGTAGTGCAGTAATAATGGGAGACTTCAATTACCCCAATATTGACTGGGTAAATGTATCATCGGGACACGCTAGAGAGATAATTTTCCTGGATGAAATAAATGATAGCTTAATGGAGCAATTGGTTCAGGAACCGACGAGAGAGGGAGCAATTTTAGATCTAATTCTCAGTGGAGCACAGGACTTGGTGAGAGAGGTAACGGTGGTGGGGCCGCTTGGCAATAGTGATCATAATATGATCAAATTTGATTTAATGACTGGAAGAGGAACAGTGTGCAAATTCAAGGCTCTTGTGCTAAACTTTCAAAAGGGAAACTTTGATAAAATGAGAAAAATTGTTAAAAAAAAACTGAAAAGAGCAGCTACAAAAGTAAAAAATGTCCAAGAGGGCATGGTCATTGTTAAAAAAAAATCATTCTAGAAGCACAGTCTAGATGTATTCCACACATTAAGAAAGGTGGAAAGAAGGCAAAACGATTACCGGCATGGTTAAAAGGGGAGGTGAAAGAAGCTATTTTAGCCAAAAGATCTTCATTCAAAAATTGGAAGAAGGATCCAACAGAAGAAAATAGGATAAAGCATAAACGTTGGCAAGTTAAATGTAAGACATTGATAAGACAGGCTAAGAGAGAATTTGAAAAGAAGTTGGCTGTAGAGGCAAAAACTCAAAGTAAAAACCTTTTTAACTATATCCGAAGCAGAAAGCCTGTGAGGGAGTCAGTTGGACCGTTAGATGATTGAGGGGTTAAAGGGGCACTTAGAGAAGATAAGGCCATCGCGGAAAGATTAAATGATTTCTTTGCTTCGGTGTTTACTGAAGAGGATGTTGGGGAGGTACCCGTATCCTCCACTTACCCTGTCTGTAAGGGGTCCAATGATGTGGGCAGCCCGAGACCTGTCCCATCACTGGGGCCTAGGCCTGACACTGGGGACTGGCCTGGAGATCAAGACATATCATTGAGGCCTTGGTTCAGATTGAAAGCTGAAAGCTGGTGGGAAAGGGCCATCACAGAGGCCTCGAATAGGCCCAGACCCATGCCACTCCCAACACTTAGTCCTGGGCCTAGGCCCAGGTCTGACGATGGGAGCCTGCCCAGAGGCCAGGTCCTATTGCTGAGGCCTTGGCCTAGCCCAGAGGTAAGGTCCTGTCACCGAGGCTTCAGCTTAGGCCTAGGACTTGGCATGATGCCGAGGCCCAGCCCAGAAGCTGGGTCCTAATGCTGATGCCTTCACCTAAGCCCAGGCTCAGCCACAGTCTGATGCCTGGGCCCTACTCAGGGGCCAGGTCCTGACGCCTTGGCTTAGGCCCTGGCCCAATGCCAGAGCCCGACCCAGAGGCAGGGTTCCAAATGCCTGGCCTGGAGGCAGAGTCCTGACACTGGGGCCTTGCTTAGACCCAGGACCAGAGGCCAGGAACCAGGCCTCCAGACATCATCTTCCATTAATATACTCTTCAAATTGGTGCCATTCGCTTGGAAGATATGCGAGAGTGATGTCTCTCTGCTGCCTTCCTCCTGAGTGGAGGGCACCATTTTAATATACAGCCATTCATTTTAACTACATAAATTAAATAATAAGGGGTACATTTTCAAATGTGTGCACGCTATCTGGCGCGCACACATGGACAACCAATTTTATAACTTGCACACATGTTATAAAATCAGGGGTTGGCGCGCGCAAGGGGGTGCACATTTGTGCAACTTGCATGTGTCGATGCCCGCGGCCTTCCCTAGTTCCCTCCCAGGCTGCTCCAATTTAAGAGCAGCCTGGAAGAGAACTTCCCTACCCCCTATTCTAACCTTCCTACCCCTTCCCCTAACCTTCTGCCCCCCTCAAATCGTTGTCTTACCTCTTGTGTCTGCCTCAGGACAGGCACCAGTTGCACGCGCCAGCACACAATCATCCGACACAGCGGATAATATAGCCATCTTTTTTTTTTTTTTTGGCATTAACAAGGATGGATCTGCCCCTAACACAATTGGGGGAGGGGGGGGGTGTTGGCTGATGGGCAGTTGGACTAGGTATGTGACCCACACTTACCTGAGCCATGCTGGTACATTAAGTATCAAATGGACCCTGTCTATGAGCAGTTTCTGTACCATCTTGGTATTCTAGTTGAGCAGAAAGAGTTCTGTGTGGATCTGAGTTCATTGTGAAGAACTGAGAAAACTTTTCCAGCTTTCTGTCCTCTTCTGACACAGAAAGGTCAATTGAGGGTTGTCCACATAGATTGAACAGTCTGTTGGGTGTTGACTGGTGTAGAGAACATTCGTGTGGGCAAAATATTCTGCTGCGGCAATCCAGCAGCGTATTGGAGACTCTGGAGCTCAGCCTGCCTTTGGATTCCTGCACATGGAACCGGGAGCATTTCTGAGAATGCAATCCTGGAGATACTGAATTTATATTTGCTACCTAAAAGCTTTCCAGAACCTTATTCCTGCATCTTCTTATATTTTTGCTACTCGCATGTACCACAACTTCCAGGTCTTCCCCAGCACTTTCTAAAATCCTAACTAGGTGATGTATAAGTTTAGTGATCTTCGCGCCAGGCAGACCAGTTATCAACTGATCCTCCTGTTCATCAGCTACTCAGCTATTTACATTCCTATTTCCTAATAATTAAATCACCAACTACAATAACAGTCGTAATTCTACCCTCCTGGGAACACACCCATGAAGACACATCCTCGGTGCATGATGATATCTCATTACCTGGAGGACAGGTCCTAGCTACAGGATCACTTTCTGCTACATCAAGGTGATAATCTACTTCCAAATGACCTTGGTTATCCAAAGCAACAGAAGGACTGCCAGACTGGAGGTGGGGCCCCCTGAAGATCTCTATATATCTTTCTGTTTTTCAGCTCCTCCAGGTGTGCCACATTATCCTTCAGAGATCAGACTCCACCTCTGGTAAGCAGAAGGTCTTTGCACGGGGTGCACACTTACAACTTCTTGCCAGCTAGTAGGTAGTCATATATGAAGCCTCCTAATTTTTGTAGTTAGGCTCCTCTATTGGCCCTGTTAAAATTTTACTAGGGTTGAGTACCTAAATTTAGGCTTCCAATTTCATTAGACTACTGGGACTACTGGGAGTTAGGGTGGGGAGAAAAAATTAGGAGCTTAGCAATCGTTTTCAGTACTAGGCATCCATTTTAGGGGTCTAAATCTAGGCAAATAACTAGTAATCCTAAATTTATTTTTCAGCTGAAAACTTAGGTGTCTAACTTAAAAGCCTATCTTAGGGGCTAAAATTTAGGGGCTCATCTTCTTTTGAATGTTGCCCCTTGTGTAGCATTTGGCAAAAAAAAGACTGGGTAGCCCATATCTTGCTTCTTGCATCTTGATGTTGTTGAGCTGTTGAAGTAATTTAAAGTGGTACAAGGAGTGGGGAGGCTTAATGCAATTAAAAATACCCTAATAAATTTAAGGGTCTTTATTTTAATCTGTTTGTCAATGACTTACAATAGGACTACAGTTAATCAATTGCTAAGATCAGGGTTAATTAATGCACTTGTTGATGTAAATTCTTAATTGCCTCTTCTTGTGAAATATTTCCCTCCTAATCCTTCCCATTTGAGTAACTGTCTATATATGTAACTATGTGGCAGTGGCAGGTGGGTAAATCTATCACCGCTGATTTACTTCTCCAGGAAACAGCTCTTGTGCCTTCCTGCAGCAAAAGAATTGACTTTTGCAAGCTCATAACACAAAGAATAACACAATGTGCATAGAACTGAAAACAAAATGTACCTATGCTATTTTACTCCACTCACTTAAACCTGCCTACAAGGACACCTCTTTTTTTTTTTTTTAAATTTGCACTTTATTATGATTTCCAAAAAGTATACATAAATTATACTCTCAGGAAAAAGAAGGGATACATACAAAACAGAAAGATAACATCAGGAAATTACAAACAAACGATATTATATGTTCTCTTAGGAAACATTGAGAGATGGAACCTATTAAATCACAGGGGAGATTTTAAAGAAACAATTTAAAGTAACTGGCTTTAACGATTGATGGCTACCTCATAGTTATCGATTACCAACTTATTGTGGGATTGTGGCCACCAATCTTGCATTCAAAAAAGATTTCAGCTGTTCAATAACCGTAAATGCAAAACTTTCACCCTTGCCCTTAATTAGACATCTACAAGGATATCTAAGTAAAAAAGTGTAGCCTAGGGCTACTACCTGAGGTCTCAATTTTAGAAATTCCTGTCGCCTTAATTGGGTGGGTCTGGCAAAGTCAGGAAAAATCTTGACCAGTTGGCCAAAGAACATTGCTGAGAAATTTTGAAAGTATGCTTTCATTACATTGCTAACATCTTTCTCTATGACAAACGATACAAGTAGCGTACCTCTGCCTAGTATCTCTAAAGCAGAACTTTCAATAAGGACACCTCTTTTTAATGTGGTTAAAACGTATGAGTGGATCCATTGCACACTGATAGATGCGTTTGAGCAGGGTAATTTAAATTTGGTCATTTTATCTGGGTAAATACCTTTTGAAAACTGCCTTCTTAAAAAGTTATTCCTTGTAATGTCTATGTTGACTTACTTTTCATTAAAAATAATAAATCTATGAAGACATAATTAAAATACTAGATCGGGGGTCACACATCCCTATTAGTTAAAATAATGGGAATTTATTGTCCACTGTCACTAAAGATTTGACTTTTTGTCTTAAAAAGTTATTACAAAGTTAATACTGAAGGATAATTTATTTTTTTTTAAATGTTAATGGGCAGTTTTGAAAGCTCATGCATTATTCAATCCCTTGATAATTCTTATGTTGGTCCAATAAGCTACAAACAATCTAGTTTTCGCCAGGACCATTAGAGATGCTAGAACTCTTCATCTTTAAAGGTCATGACATCTTTGTAGCAAATGTAATAACAAAAAAAAAAAATGAGTTGGGTATACGGAGGATAATTATATAACTCTGCACAGTCCAGTAAAGTCTGCACATCTCTGAGCTCCTTTAGCATCCTGGGATGTATCCTTAGATATATCAGGGAAAGAAGGAAAGCCAGAAGAAGTATTGTAATATTAAAAGGAGACAAGGGTCATTCTGTAGAGAAAGAGGAGGAAAAACATGAAATATTAAATACTTCAGTTCAGTGTTCACTAAAGAAGAACCTGGAGGAGGATCATTGCTGGTTGGCAAGAGTGCAGATGGCAGTAGGCTAGATACCATCCCATTTACAGAATAGCATGTTTGGTTGCAACTAGCAAAACTAAAAGTGGACAAAGCCATGGGGCCTAATGAGATACATCCCAGGATACTGAAGGAGTTCAGAGAGGAGCTGATGGGTCCTCTGAAATACTTATTCAATAAATCTCTGAACATGGGTGTGGTGTTGGAGATTGGAAAAGGGTGGTAGTGGTGGCCCTGCTTCACAAAGTGGAGCAGAGAAGAGGCTGGAAACTGAAAGCCAGTTAGCCTCACCTCGGTGGTAGAAAAATGAATGGAGATGCTGCTGAAGGAAAAGATAGTCAAATATCTACAATCCAATGGGTTGCAGGATTCGAGGCAACATGGTTTTACCACAGGAAGGTCATTTCAAACAAATCTAATTGACTTTTTTGATTGGGTGATTAGAGAATTAGATAAAGGACGAACACTCTGATATAATTTATTTGGATTTCAGCCAAACCTTTCACACTGTCCCACATTGGAGGCTCATGAAAAAAATGAGTAGCCTGAAAGTGGGTCCCAAGGTGATAGAATGGATTACAAATTGGTTGACTGGCAGATGTCGGCAAGTGGTGGTAAATAGAACCTACTCTGAAGAGACAAAATTGTTAAGTGAAGTGCCTTAGGAATTGGTTCTAGGGCTGGTTCTGTTCAATAACTTTGTGAGCAACATAGAGGAAAGTTTAAAAGGAAAAACTTGGAAGTTTTGCAGACAATACTAACATCTGCAATAAAGTGGACATGCCTGAAGGAATAGAGAGAATAAAAAGTGATCTCAGAAAGTTAGAGGAGTAATTAAAGGTTTGGCAGCTGGGATTCCATTGCCAAGAAATACAGTCTTGTGCATTTGGAACGCAGAAATCCAAAGGAGCTCAATGTAGTAGGGATTGAAAGATTGATGTGCACTGGCCTGGAAAGAGACCTGGGGGGGGGGGGGTGATAGTGTCTGATGATCTGAAGGAGATGAAACAATGTGACAAGGCAGTGGCCAGAGGGATGCTGGACTGCATACAGAGAGGCATGCCCAGTAGGACAAAGAGAGATGGTAATGCCCCTATACAAGTGTGGTTATTTTCCCAGAATTCCAAAAGAAGGTGATCAGCATAAGAGTTGCCAACCGGGTCCCTGGTCTATCTCCTAGAGCAACTTTTAAAGTAGCAGAGTGACTTGACCAAGAAAATTTGATATTAAACTAATACTTCCTCTTTTATGTGGTTTTATTGCCAAAATAGCACAGCTCTAATAGCAAAACTGACAAATCAAGTTGCTCTTCCCACATCCTATACAGGCAACTCATATAGTTTTCATTACATACATACATAGCTAATCAATACATTATTCTTTGACTACCCATTTCCTTGCATCATATTCTCATGACATCATGACCTCATGGACCTGTCATGGATGGGGTTTATTCCTTCATCCAAAAATATACTTATTAGTAATTAGTATGATGTAAGCTAAAATGCACCCCTTTTCCTCCATCTTAAATCTTACCCACCATTTTTGATCCAAGGACAAGATGTCCTTTAGTTCTCCATCTTAGATGGAGCATCATGTAATGTTTTCCACTTTTTCATCTGGAAAACATGTTTATTTCCTATAGAAAGGGGAACAATTGCTGTTCATTTATGATCTAATGCTTCAGGTGCGGCCTTAAAATAATTCTTTATTTCAGTCTGTTATGACTTAATCATTCATTTCATTTCTTAATCATATCATAAGACTTTAGACATATACTAAAACAAAATGCTTAGCTCTGTTTTTCTGTTCCACAGCGTTACACTCTGCAGAACTGGCCTAGAAATGAAGACTCCAAGACACCCTAACCAGTGGGTCTTTCATAATTTCACACAGGTCCTTGGAGAGGCCTCACCTGGAATTATGTGTTCAGTTCTCAATAAGGATAGAGACAGGGTCGAAGCAGTCCAGAGAAATGTGACCAAAATGGTGTGTGGTCTGCATTAAAAGACTTATGAGATGAGATTAAAGGACCTAAATAAATATAAACTGGAGGAGAAGGCAAGGGAGATATGAATGGTAATAATGATGCACAGAAATCAAGCCTTTTTTTCAATGGAAAGAAAGCTGTAAGAACTAGGAGACATGATATGAAGCTCCAAGGAGATAGACTCGGAACCAGTATCAGGAAATATTTCTGCACAGAAAGGGTGATGGATGCATGGAATGCTTTACCGGAAAAGAGTCATGGAATTCAAATGGGCATGCGATAACAGGGGATCACTAATGGCTGAAGGATGGAAATGAAGAAAAGGGGTAACCTACATGAAACAACAGTTACTTCCCTTAACAGAAGGCATGGGGGGGACCTGTATGGAGTGGCAGATACTACCCTAAAAAGTAATAATAATTAAAAAAAAAAGCTTGCTGGGCAGGTTGAATGGACCATTGGGTCTTATCTGCCCTCAATTACTATGTTACTTTTTACACCCAGACTTTATCCCAGATTTTCAAAGCAAACTTATGTATATACATTGTCTTTGAAAATTCATGGGTAATTGACCTGGTAGATGCACAGATTAACTTGCACAGTTACATCTCCCCTTCAAAAGGCTTAGCTTGTGTATCTTAACTTAGCCACATACTTTTCAAAATAAAAAAGGATGTTTCTAAGGTCCAACTCCACCCTAGCACTGCTGCTCAGAATGCCCCTCGCATTAAAGGATGCATGCAATTTGGCTACACAAGTACTTTTATGTGCACTGAAGCCCGGGCTATTGTCCAACAGCCATTTGCATGCATAAAACCATTCTTTAAGAACATAAGAACATAAGAAAATGCCATACTGGGTCAGACCAAGGGTCCATCAAGCCCAGCATCCTGTTTCCAACAGTGGCCAATCCAGGCCATAAGGACCCAAAAACTAAGTCTATTCCATGTTACCATTGCTAATGGCAGTGGCTATTCTCTAAGTGAACTTAATAGCAGGTAATGGACTTCTCCTCCAAGAACTTATCCAATCCTTTTTTAAACACAGTTATACTAACTGCACTAACCACATCCTCTGGCAACAAATTCCAGAGTGTATTTGTGCGTTGAGTAAAAAAGAATTAAATCAAATGCATGCAGAAATTGCCATGATTTTCAATACATCTGTTATAAAAATTATCCCATCAAATCTACCCACATACAATTACACCTAATTTGTATGCTTCTGCTCCTCAGGCCAACCAAGACTGGGCATGCTGCAGAGGAAGCACTCACAGTACTGTGGGAAGGCAGTCCTGGCCACTGCGTAACAGTGATGCCTACTGCTTGGCTCAATGGTAGTTTTGTGCCATGTTTTAGAGGGAACTGTTCTCTACGCCCCACAATCAGGAGACAGTGGCTACACTGACTGCACTAGATGGAAGGATGCTAAAAGTTGGGAGCATGGTAGGAGATAAACCTGGGTAGCTGCCAAAGAAAGATCATGGCACTGGAGCCACAGCAGAGACCAGTTCAAATTGAACTTGAAGCCCAGAGGAAATAGAAGGGCTGCCTGGTCAAGGGAGAAAATAAATTATCAGTCCAACATTTCACTGAATTTATCACATACATAAATGAATTAAATCTTTAAGGAGCAGTAGTTATGGGCCTCAAGGGGTCCCAATTGCTTTATAAAGTGCTGACAATGCATCATCACCTTCTGTTATTTTACATTTGAATAATGTGGTGGTCTAGCATCCAAGTTTAAATGAGTTATATTCTGCACAGTTTACTATAAATTATGCAAACAAAGTACCTTGTTTCTTATGCAAAAGAACCAGTCCCCTTGCATGTCAATAATTAAAACAAACATAATGCAATTATATTAGAAAACCCATGTACCAGTACAAAAGGATAACAAACTTAAACAGTACAAAATGTCTGAGAGAGTGAGCTGCTGTTCCAAACTAGGAGAAAGGAAACTTTACTTCTTCCTAGTGTTTCAGCTCATTCAGGATTTTCATCAGGCGTAACAGACACACCAAATATGTTTCTGTTCCAAGAGATGAAATGTGCATGTTCACACTGAATTTGAAGGTATGTGCGGGGGCCGAGTCGCTTGTGTTATGGTGTGACCCAACATCATACATCATATCTAAGATGTGAGTTTTATTTTAACTTGCTTTGTTTAATGGTGGTACTTAATATGGAGTTATCTCCTTTTTTCATTTTAAGATATAAACCAATAGGCATCCTTTATATATATATATATATATATATATATATATATATATATATATATATATATATATATATATTTTTTTTTTTTAACAAATGAGTAGATTACTGGTACCTTTAGGATATTCTACCTTTGGATAGAGAGGCACTGACAATAAGCCTTAACCAGGTAATTAAACCCTATTTTGCCTACCTACATTAACCATGGTGAACAAGAATCAAGAGCAGAACCATTTGGGTTCATATCCCTAATCCTATTCACCTCCTCTTTAAATAATAATTGAAAAGTGTCCAGTTTTATCAAGGTAGTAAACTTTGTAGAGCGTTACTATCCCTGTCAGTGAGATTCTAATCTTCTGGATCTGGTTGTAAAATTTGCAGCAAACTTTTCACAGCTGTATCACATTCCTCAAACAGAAAATAATAGAGCTTTGAAGTGTATTCTTTTCTTTTTTGGAGCAAGATATAGTTTTGAATATATATATTATTTGCTGTTTGGGGGTATGACAGAGGTGTTTCCTTGTTTGCTAATAATTTGGGCAATATAATAATGGGACATTTCAGTTACCCCCAATATTGATTGGGTGAAAGTCTTATCAGGATATGCAAAGGAGTTACAATTTTAGATGCCATAAATGACTGCTTCTTAGAAAAGCTAATCCTGGAGCAGATGAGAGGAGGAACCACTTTAGACTTGGTTCTCAGGGGCTTATAGTACTTATTGCATAGGATAATGATGCTAGGCAGGGCCGGTGCCAGGTTTTTTGCTGCCCTGTCCGAACAATTACTGTGCTGCCGCCCCCCCGGTTCATTCTCTGTCCCGGGCCTACCATAAAAATAGTCCAGCTCCCTTCAGTGATACAAACTTTAAAAACTGACACTATCCCCCCCCCAACCCATGGCTGGTGCAAGGGCGAACCTTATAGCCTTGCACACCGTGCCCCCCCCCCCGCCCCATTCCAAACACACAGTTAAGAGTTATGCATTTATATTTTACATGAAAAATATCAAAGTACAATATTCTGAGGTAAAATTATCACT
This sequence comes from Rhinatrema bivittatum, assembly GCF_901001135.1. Classification (NCBI taxonomy): domain Eukaryota; kingdom Metazoa; phylum Chordata; class Amphibia; order Gymnophiona; family Rhinatrematidae; genus Rhinatrema; species Rhinatrema bivittatum. The sequence goes on along the minus strand of NC_042617.1, from coordinate 391,657,539 downwards.
TACATTATATTTACATGCACTGCTGTGATGCCAACCAGAAATCCCTGCCAAAAAGACCCTTGGAACCCATATGGTATTTAGGCCTATTGTGATGTGTGGGCTTGACCCTCTGAAAGCCGGAATACACTTCCTATTAGGAAAATGCCTCACCTCAGTCACACATGCAGACAATAAACAGATGTGCACTAAATACAGAATAGAGCAACCATAAAGTAGAAATAGAAACGTGCAGAGAAAAACTAAACTGGAAACCACAAGAAGCCAGACACTCTATGCAGTGCAACAATGAAAAACAGAACCATCACTATTACTCAAACATCAAACAAAAAAATCAAGAATTGAAATAAATACATAACCATAATACTAAAAACATACTAATAATATTATTTTTTAAAAGCTGATGAATAAAAAATCAAATAATTAAAAGCTCATACACAAGTTTTTTTTAATGTCCCAAACACCAGCAAAATATTTCAAAACAGCAGACACAGCAAATAACACTTGAAAAATAAAACTAAAAAGGACTTTAAAAATTCACACTTTCCATAATGTGGGAACTTTGTCACCCTGGGATTGTCATGGGGTAGTGGGAGTGCGATGCACAAACATTTTCCTCTCTTTCTTACACACACGTGCGTACACGCTCCCTCTCAGACAAACCTGCAGGCGTCTCCAGCTCTTCTTTGGTTGGAATCTAACAGCAGCCCCAGGCCCTCATCTTCATTTCAGCTGCTGGCAGGTTGGCATTTTCCTGCAGCCCAATCTTTCTCTCTCTCTCTCTCTGTCATACACGCGCACACACCCACACCCACACATACTCCAGACCCTTTTACACCCACACACCTCAGGCAGGCTCCCATTCACATCCACCCAAATCCCAGGCAGGCTCCCATTCACACACACACACACACACACACACACACACACACACACACACACATCCCAGGCAGGCTCCCATTCACACCCACACACCCACACCCATCCCAGGCAGGCTCCCATTCACACACACACACACACACACACACACACACCCATCCCAGGCAGGATCCCATTCACACACACACCCCCATCCCAGGCAGGCTCCCATTTACACACACACACACACACCCATCCCAGGCAGGCTCCCATTCACACACACCCATCCCAGGCAGGCTCCCATTCACACACACACAGACTCATCCCAGGCAGGCTCCCATTCACACGAAAACATACACATATGCAACCCACGCAGGCTCCCATTCACATACCCACACCCATCCCAGGCAGCCTTCCATTCACACACATACACACACACACACCATCCCAAGCAGGCTTCCATTCACACACACACACAGACTCATCCCAGGCAGGCTCCCATTCACACACACACACAGACTCATCCCAGGCAGGCTCCCATTCACACAAAAACATACACATATGCAACCCAGGCAGGCTCCCATTCACACACCCACACCCATCCCAGGCAGCCTTCCATTCACCCACACCCCCATCACAGGCAGTCTCACATTCACACATCCGCTCATTCCAGGCAGCCTCCCATTTACTCACACACATGCAGACCAGGAAGTCAGGGTCCATGGTTAATTCCTCCTCCACTGCTGCTGCCGCCAGCCTGTTCCTTCTGTTTGGAGAGCAGCCATTTTGCAGCTCCTCTTGCTGTGCTGACCTTGAGCTAATTCAACACTCTCGATGCTAGCACTTCCTGTATTTTCATTTCGCGAGAATACAGGAAGTTCTAGCACCATGAGTATTGAATACCATGGAGCCAGCAGCAGAGGAGAAACTGCCAAATGGGCTTCCTCTGCTGTGGAATCCTGCTTCTACCACCGGTGGGATTGGGCACCACGGGCGGCACCACGGGCCTCCTATTCTTCTGCTGCCAGTGGGACTGGGTCCAGAGGTGGCAGCACGGGCTTCTCCCTGCTCCCAATGCTACCCCATGGGTGTGCCACCCTGTGCAATTGCATGGTTTGCACACCCGGTGGAGCTGGGCATGATGATAGGGATGCTTGCAATAGTGATAATGAAATCAAATTTCAAGTTAAACTACTGCAGTAGCAATCAACTTCAGAAAGGAGGACACAGATAAGAACATTAGTGATGAAGAAACTAAGAAGGGCAGTTGCAAGGATTAAAATGTATGAGTGGAGATTGTTTGTTTAAAAATACCATCTTGGAAGCTCATATAAAATGTATTCCATGCATTAAAAACGATTGAAGGAAGATCAAAAGACTGCTAGCATTGTTACATGTTATTGTAAAAAAGGCATCTTTGAAAAAATAGAAAGCAAGTCTAAATGAGAATAATAGGAAAGAGCACAGCTACTGGCAAGGTACCTTCATAAGGCAGGCCAAAAATAAATTTGATAAGAAGTTTGCCACAGAGTCAAACATGAATAATAAAAACTTTTTCAAGTATATCAAAGGCAAAAGCCTATGTAACCCCAATTACTGAGTATATAAAATGTCGAGATCTGTCCCAATAGAGTAAGGGGCAGTCTCTCTAATTTATTTAGTGGCTTTGAAAATTTGGGTCATGCAGATGGCAAAGTGTGGACCCTATTAGAAGCAGTGGGGCAGAATAAATTTCCCTTCCATGAACCTGGTCCCCCTATTTCTCCATTAGGGTTGGCAAAAATACAGGTTCAAAACAAAGTCACTCCACACACTGGCTTAACCAAAACTCCTAAATTTATATTTTCTGGATTGTTCAGCCAGCAACTATGTACATTTTAGTAAAGATAAAACCTTTAGTACTAAATAATCAGAGTTGATGGGATACACACGGCAAAGCATACTCTATAAAAGAAACCATCTGGTACCCCAATATTTGGAATACCCTACTCCTAGTCCACATTTGAACAGAATTGAGATCCTTCAATCCACCCTTCTCCTCACAGACATACCTTTCTGTCCTCCAAGTTTCTCTCTCTCTGTATGGATAATGGAGTTTAAGTTCCTATTACCTCTTCTCTCCCATCATCCTGGGTCTCTCTCTTCAGCAAAATGCAAGCTTCCTCAGCTTCCTCCACACTCTGGTCTTCCCTTGGGCTCTCCTCTGTATGGGTCAACACTTCACCTCTTTTTCCAGGTATCTTTTCTCTCAGGGTGAAAGAATTGCCTCTTCTCCAACACCTTGATCCTGCCAGTTCCTCAGGGGGAGGAATCTCCTACTCTCTCATCCTCAGTCATGGGTCATTTTCCTTGGGGGGAAAGGCCAGGCCTCACCAGCCCATGGGCTGGCTACTCCAGGCCTCCACACCCTGGAAGTCCCTCTCCTTTCAAACTCCAAGCTGAAAAGGCAACTCTCGCCAATTTAACCCAGTATATTTAAACTTTCCTGGGACATGTCCCACCCAATCATGTCATGCCATTACTTTTAACCTCAGAAATCAACAGGTTCTCAAAACCACAAACCATTGATCCAACATCATGCCACATGCCATTCAGTGGTCACTAAGCAATACCGCAGGTTCAAACATTTACAAATTTAAATAAAATGTTGTACAATAAAACTTCTGTGGTCTGCCCCACCCAAAATATCTTGTACTAGTACACTAGAATGAGGCACAAATGGGGGGATCCCTCCACATCTATGAGGATGTCAGCTGGACCATTAGATGCCTGGAGTAAAGGGGATGCTCATAAAAGACAAAAGTCATCACAGAAAAGCTAAAGATGCTTGGCTGCATAGGGAGAGAAAAGGTTTAGAAAAAAAAAGAGAGCTGATATTGCCCCTATATAGGTCCCTCATGAGACCTGCAAATTTGATCACCTCACTTGTCGTACCCCTTTCCAGATCATTTATAAATATATTAAAAAGCACCAGTCCAAGCAGGGCCAGTGCAAGGGTATTAGGCACCCTAGGCAAACCTTACAGTCTGGTGCCCCCTCCCCATACACAATTTTAAATTATGCATTTATAACATATTTTACATGAAAAATGACATTCTGAGGTAAAAATAATATACAAGTTGTTGTGATAATTTCTTGCACTGTTGTGATGCCAACAAGAAACCTTTGCATCTTGGAATTCATATGGCATCATACCTATTGTGATATGTTTTGGCATGGTCCTCCCGTATCAACACAGTACTATCTGCCAACACTCCAAGAATAACAACCCCACCTATGAAAAAAAATACCACAAATATTACACCAGAATCGAAAATATCAATACACCTCCTATCAGGAAAACAGAACAGGCCAAACTACTACAGATCCCTACAGAGAAACCACATGCTAAAAGAATGCTTCATCTCAGTCTTTGCATGCAGAACACAAACCCTCACCAAATATAGAATAAAGCCACATAAAGTAAAAATAGAAATGTGCAGACAAAAACTGAACTGGAAAACGCATCACGCCAGACTCTATACAGTGTGACAATGGAAAAACAAAAATTTCACCATTCCTCATGAAACAAATCAATAAAATCAAGATATATAAATCATTAATCATAATTATAAAATCATACAAATAAAATAATTTCAAAACAGCTGATGAATAGAATATCCAATAGTTAAAGAATCATGCAAATTTTGAAAGCTTTACCAAACACCAATAAAATATTTCAAACAGCAGACACATCACCTACAACCCAATAATTAAAATGGTAGTCAATCAAGAAAAATGAACTTAAAAAGCCACCTTTACTTACCCTCTCCAGCAGTTCTCCTATTCCTTTCCCTTGCAGGCCACCCCAGAAGCAGCAGTAGCTGCTGAAGCTGTCCTCACAGTCCTCTTCCTTAGGGACCACAACCAGTCTCTTCTCTCTCTCACACACACACACCAGTCACACCCTCAGGACCAGTTTCTGTCTCTCTCACACCAATCATCTCCCCAACCAGTCTCTCTCTTTCACTCTCTCACACACACAAGCACACACATACCAGTCATCTCCCTGATCAGTCTTTCTCACACGTACACATGTGGATAACACATTGAAATCGTCGGTTCAGTGTGCTGCGGCAGTCAAAAAAGCTAACAGAATGTTGGGAATTATTAGAAAGGGAATCATGAATAAAATGGAAAATGTCATAATGCCTCTGTATCACTCCATGGTGAGACCGCACCTTGAATACTGTGTACAATTCTGGTCGCCGCATCTCAAAAAAGATATAATTGCAATGGAGAAGGTACAGAGAAGGGCTACCAAAATGATAAGGGGAATGGAACAGCTCCCCTATGAGGAAAGACTAAAGAGGTTAGGACTTCTCAGCTTGGAGAAGAGACGGCTGAGGGGGGGATATGATAGAGGTGTTTAAAATCATGAGAGGTCTAGAACAGGTAGATGTGAATCGGTTATTTACTCTTTCGGATAATAGAAAGACTAGGGGGCACTCCATGAAGTTAGCATGTGGCACATTTAAAACTAATTGGAGAAAGTTCTTTTTTACTCAATGCACAATTAAACTCTGGAATTTGTTGCCAGAGGATGTGGTTAGTGCAGTTAGTATAGGTGTGTTTAAAAAAGGATTGGATAAGTTCTTGGAGAAGTCCATTACCTGCTATTAATTAAGTTGACTTAGAAAATAGCCACTGCTATTACTAGCAACAGTAACATGGAATAGACTTAGTTTTTGGGTACTTGCCAGGTTCTTATGGCCTGGATTGGCCACTGTTGGAAACAGGATGCTGGGCTTGATGGACCCTTGGTCTGACCCAGTATGGCATGTTCTTATGTTCTTATGTCACCTCTCTGGCCAGTCTTTCTCAATCACACAATGCTCTCGCTCTCTCTTACTTACACACAGGCTTTCAATCACACACATGCTCTATTTCACTAACACACAAACTCTCAATCACACACATGCCCTCTCTCACAGCCACAAGCCAGCCAAAAACATGCTCCATCTCTCTCTCACACACACATTGACACACACAAGCACCCCCCTGACTCACAAAAACACCACACACATACAGGAGCACCCTCCCTGTCTCATATACACATTACACTCTCACAGAAGCACCTTGCTTTCAGACTTGCAGCATGATTTTTCACTTTTTTGCTAAAATTGAAAGTGATGCTCCCAATTGTTAAATAAGAAAACCACATTCCTATCAGAAGGCGAAATGCCACCCTTCCTTCAGGTTCTATCCTCCCAAGGGACAGCCACCCACACCGTACAGCTTCTCTTGTTTTATGCTTTCAGGCAATAAAGCAAGTGTCTTTCTTCAAACTATCAGTCATATGATTATTCATGTGGGAGATATGGAACAGAAAGACATCCTTAGCTTCTCTTTTAAATGGGAAGATTCCAGTCTTCGTCATTTAAAAATATACATTTTCTAAAGGCTTAAAAAAAAAAAAAAAGAAAAACCGTTTCAGATTGGAACTATTCTAGAATTCATGCTTAAATTATGCTGCAGAAAAAAAAAACCCCAAACCCCACCTGGCATCAGTATCTTAAATTTGTGATTTTGCTGAGATGAACATTTTAAATACTTTAATTTTTTTTTTTTTTTTTTTTGCTTTAGTATTTGTCTCTACCCACTTTAAGTTAAATTTCATTTTCCAGAAGAGGGATGCTTAACATTCAGTAATTTAATCTTTCATCCAACTTTTCAAAAGTTGCGCTACCAGCACAAAAGTTGAGGTATATGTATTATCACATTTCATTTTTTTAAACTGGCAGAATCCCAACATAAAGGTTGTTAATACCTGTAACACACACCTAGATATTAAAAGAAAAAGGTTGATCAAACAGGCTGCATGACCAAGTTTGTTAAAAAGTATGTCTTCCTACTAGAAGGGATATGTACCTTGTTTCCCCCATTATAGTACCCTTTTTTTTAGATCCCAACTAGGATAAAATTTCATATTTTTTATTCTCATAGTCATCGGTCAAAACACCCTGCTGCGTAAGGATGGTGAGCGCTTAAATAACTACTGCCATAGGTCATGGACACGCAGTGTCGGGTCTCTGTTTCTATGGTGGCCTGCATGGCGACAGGCCTCTGGATAGGAAGACTCCGTGCCACAGGCTGGAGGCAGGCCTGGAAGCCGGTGGTATAGGGCCCTGTTTCACACACAGACGCTCCATTCCTTTCTCACGTACACACCACATACACCCACACAGAACCACACACACATACAGAAAGAAGATCGGCGCAGCCGGTCTAGCTGATCATGTGGCCGGGACGGAGAGCAAGAAGAGAATGCGTTTTTGTGGAAGGCGGTGGAGAAGAAGGGTAACTAATCCCGTGTGGGGCTGAAAACGCTGACTAGGGCGACTGGGAGGATACTATAGCCCTAATGTAGTACATCTGCCATGCCCCAGATGTACTACATTAGGGGTCTTAGTTTTAGCACTATGCCTGGCTGTCATGCCCCTGATATACCATCTTGGGGATCTTGCTTCCATTCTGTCTTGCTGCTATGCCTCAGAAATACCACATTGGGAGAGTTGCTGTCACGCTTCAGATGTACCACCTCTGGGATCTTGCTCCACCCTGCAGCCCTCAGCCCTCTCATTGCCTAAAAACTGGAACTTTCCCAGCAACCCCTTTTAAATCTCCAGAGGACCATTCTGGATCCTTGGAGGCATGGTTGTGTTCTGAGCTAACAATTGGTCTGAGGCTGCCTTATTTTAAACCATTTTGTGGCCTCACAGCAGCCCTTGAGATATCTGATACTGAAGCCATACTATACATATACAGACTATATCAAAACCCTCAGTCAGATGGATGAAATGCAGGCACAATAGAAAACATGAACAGGAGAGATCTTTCATGTGTTCTGAATGTGGGAAAGGTTTGAGTAGGAAGAGAGAACTAATGTAACACCAGAAAATCAACAAAGGGAAGAGACTGTGTTCAGCAATGGAATATGGGACTTGGGATGTGGGGAGGAGCAGGAGATAGGACTGAGGATGGGAGATGGGGAAAAATTAAGAAAGGGGGAGAGGAAAATTGGGAATGTGGGATGGGGAAAAGTTGGAAGAGGGAGGGAAATTATGTGACTGAGGAAGGAGGTGGGGAGTAAGAGAAACTCCAGGATCTTGGGAGAAGGGAGAGAGAGAAGGAAAGGGAGGTTCCAAGATCTGGGGGGTAGTATTTGACATCATGAACGGGAGGATTTAAATTGCAGTGGGGGTAGGGGGAGAATGCAGATATCCCTATCATACCCCGATCCTGCTCCTCCTTGCATTCCCTCTCTATTTTCCCACCCAATGTAGATACATCCTTCCACAACAACAATCCCTTATCTATCTCTCTCACACACACAAACACAGAAACACTGCACCTTGCCTCTATTTCCTCTCTCTCTCTTCATACACACACACACACACACACACACACCACACACGCCAGCCAATCTCCTCATCCCCCATGATCATGCATTCTCTCCTAACCTCTCCAAAATGATCCTGTTTGCTCATCTACTTTGGTCTCAAACCCTCTTTCCCCCCCTTCACTGAATGACAGGAGGGGAAGGGCTGGATTATGAAGCAGAGTAGCTTTTCTTTGCTCTGATCTGTCTGCTCCAGTCTCATTCACTCTCCTTCTCTTTCCTGCACCTTGCCTGGAAGAGGAGGGGCTGTTTCACAATGCAGAGGGTTTTTCTATGCTGAGTGAGATTCAGCACAGCTGGGAGGTAGCAAATCTTCAGCCAGTCTGCTGCCCCAGGCACAGACCTAGTGTGTCTATTGAGAAATCTAGGCCTGATAAGAATTGTCAATAAGGCTGACATTTTTTCATAGCTTTCATAGGTTTCCCAGAAGATGTTAAATTTAAACACCTCCTGTGACTCCATCAAACTTCCCTGCAAAAGAGTGAAACATTCCATTTCATCAGTGCTTTTAGCTTTCTGCACATTTGTGGAAAGAAGCTTGAGAGACAATGATGTAGTTGAGCTATCAATTTCACCAACCTGATTAAGCAGCTGGTTTGACAGCAATGTGAGATCTGAGACACAACAACGCACTTCTGCAAACAAATACTTGTCAGGCTGGAAACAGGAAATTAAATAGCTCTGAGCAGATTTAATGGAAATGGAAATTCTTTACCTCTTTCTGCAGGTCCATAGAGCAGTATTTGAAGGACCATGTACAGCATATGTGAGTTAATACTGTGATTTTACTGGGGCCCCTGAAGTTTACTGTGTTGTCCCCATGAAATTGGCACATTTTTCTTTCCTTCAGCTAAAATTAAGGCCCTATCAATTCTGCATGGATAAAATCTTGGCTTCTAGTACAGTCTGCAGTCCTTGTGCAGGAGCATTCTGCACTTTCATACCTAGCTTGCCTATTACTTCTGGAACACACCTGTGAGAATCAAAGTCCATGAGATGACTGCAGGCTCCAGTTGTGCACAATTCTAACTTGAAGATTTCCTTGGAGATATTTATTAACTTATGCTGATAGTCATTTCTATCAGAATTTACTACTATAGAGAAAAATATCCAGACCTTATGAAACAATCAAACAGTTATTTAAAAAAATGTATTGATACCACAAATATATGTTAAGCAATCTGAATATCTTTTTGAAAGTTGCGATGGAGAAGGTACAGAGAAGGGTGGCCAAAATGATAAAGGGGATGGAACAGCTCCCCTATGAGGAAAGGCTAAAGAGGTTAGGACTGCTCAGCCTGGAGAAGAGACGACTGAGGGGGGATATGATAGAGGTGTTTAAAATCATGAGAGGTCTAGAATGGGTAAATGTGAATCGGTTATTTACTCTTTCGGATAATAGAAGGACCTTGGGGCACTCCATGAAGTTAGCACGTGGCATATTTAAAACTAATCGAGAAAATTCTTTTTCACTCAACGCACAATTAAACTCTGGAATTTGTTGCCAGGGGATGTGGTTAGTGCAGTTAGTGTAGCTGGGTTTAAAAAAGGATTAGATAAATTCTTGGAGAAGAAGTCCATTACCTGCTATTAATCAAGTTGACTTACGAATTAGCCACTGCTATTACTAGCAACAGTAACATGGAATAGACTTAGGTTTTGGGTACTTGCCAGGTTCTTATGGCCTGGATTGGCCACTGTTAGAAACAGGATGCTGGGCTTGATGGACCCTTGGTCTGACCCAGTATGGCATGTTCTTATGTTCTTAAAGCATAAGAGAAAACTAGATATTTGTCCATTTAAACAAATCAAGAATTTTACTGACTAGAGGCCACAGGGAGTGCATTTTCAAAGGGACCTTGCCACCTAACAAAGGAGTTAGATCGCTAAACTGGACTCTTTAAAAATCTACTGGCTCTGAAAGACTAAATTTAGCCACTCAAAATAATGGGCGGTTCCAAGGGCAGGTTAGGCCAAGGACGAAAGTTAGGAAGCTAGCACTGGTTTTCAGCGATGGCCACCTAACCTGGCCAGCCCAATCTAGATACAGAGATATCTGGCTTGAATCCCACCAGCTATCTCGCAGAGTTAGTGACCTAATCCTTCCTTCTCACCTGACATTATATAGAAAACGTCTTCCCCCCACTCACCAACACCCCAACAATGCCTTAATTCCTCTTCCCACTCACCCAGTCTTATAAAAAGCACCTCCCCCTGAACATGGACCCAATCCCCTCCCATCCAACTGATCGGTAAAAAAAGAAAACAATGGTACTTTGAGAGCCCCCTACCCCAACCTGTCCCTCCTGCTGGTCTAGCATATAACATTCCTCTACAATGACCAGCGCCAGAGTAACAGTGAATGAGATGGGGAGGAGATACTTTTTATTATAAGTTAACTTGAGCGGTGGGATTGCTGGCTGGATGTGAGGTATTTTCTTGAAAGGAACGAACTTGGCCAATTAAGGGGGAGATTTTCTAAACTCTAGTATTTCTCCCATCAGGTCTGTGAATCCTGGGCTAATTTTCTCCGAGGCACTGTGCGATGGCAGCCCTGGAATGCGGGGCCGCCATCTTTTAAAGGAGCTGTGCAGTCTCCAGGCAACCCCCTTCCCCAGCTGTAGTATTGAAATCTGTGGGGTCTAGTGAGACCCCCCCCCTCCCTCCCCTTCCCTGCTGCACCTTCACATAGAAAATGATACAAATTAAGAATAAAGTTTCCATGTTTTCAGTCATACTCCCTCCCCTCCCCAAGTGTCCAGGCCCCACACTCTTTGAACAAACGTTTTGGGTCTCCCATCCCCAATACCCTCAAATTCTTACTGTGTGTATGTATGACAGAAAGGGCAGACTGACCATTCATGCAATATGGCAGTGCTTGATGGCCCAGAGCGCACTGTCCTAGCCTTGGATGGGTGGTTAGGGGCCAATGGCCAGTATTGCACCCGAGCCCAGATCACTGTCAGTTTGCCCCTGTGTGAGGCTGGCAAGTGCCATTTTGGAAATGGAACTGCTGGAGCCCTAGGGGGTGCTTCACCACCAGGGATATACAGTAAGAATTTGAGGCTATCTGGGGATGGGAGTAGTGGTCCAGGTGGGAGGGGAAGATATTTTGTTCAAAGTAGTTAGGGGTAGAGCTGGGGGCATTTACCAGGATCATGGGATCTTTATTCTTAAATGTTATTCGTATGCTACTGGAGTGTAAAGCAGGGGGTTAGGAGGGTGTGTGTGTGTGTGTATGTCTCACTAGACCCCCATGGATTTCAGCATTATGGCTGAGGGGTGCGTTTGGGGGTCATTCAGCCTCTTTAAGAAAAGACCACGGGAGCACTGGATCAAGTGTGAGCTGTTCAATTCTCCCCTGGGAAAGTTAGCTACACCTTTTGAAGTCTAGTTTACTTTCCATCAAATAACATAGTTTGCTGATTTGACAGTAAATTGTATTATTTGGTTAACATTTTAATGAGCTCATTTTCATGCTTCTACATGTATATCAGCTCATGTAAATATCCACATTACACCATATTTTTCACTTGTAGATAACAAGCAGAATTTAAATTTGAAATGTAATCTGTGTGGAAATGTGCAAGTGCAGCTTAGTATATGATCCCCTAACGTAGATGTCTAGCTCTGAGCATCCTATAGTTATTTATTTATTTATTTATTTATTTAGGACTCTTATTTATTTATTTATTTATTTAGAAACTTTTATATACCGGTATTGGTGGGGACATCATGCCGGTTCACATAATAACTTAAAGCTTGGAAAATACATTTCAACAGGGAGAATGTAACTGGGCGGGGGGTAAAACAATAGGCAGTAGGAAGGATAGAGCAAACAAGAAAAATCATAACCATAGAAAAAACAATTTACAATTTACAATGAAAGTCTCCTTAATATAAGGAGAGGGCGGTCACCTGAAAGGGGGGGGGGGGACTACGAAGGGGAATGGAAAGAGTTATTCTGTGTAGGCATGGTTGAACAGAAGTGTTTTCAGTTTCTTTTTGAATTTAATTGCACAAGGTTCAATGCGCATGTGGACAGGTAGAGAGTTCCAGAGAGCCGGACCGGCAATGGAGATGGCACGGTCGCGGGTGGAGGAGAGATGAGCCATTTTCAGGGATTGGACATGTAGGGTGCCTTTGTTGGTAGATCTGGTGGCTCGGGTGGACAGGGGGGCAGTGAAAGGGAGGTCGAGCCAGTTGGAGTTGTGGGTGTGGATGGACTTGTGTATTATGGTCAAAGGTTTGTAGTGTATACGGGACAGGATGGGGAGCCAATGTAAATCCTTGAGGATGGGGGTAATATGGTCGTGTTTGCGTGTGTTAGTAATGAGTCTTGCAGTAGCATTTTGCCAATATTCATGCAACAAGTTACAAATCAATTTGGTTTACATTATAACAAAGAAACCTGCGCAAATGAACGCATTACATTAAAACAAGGATGCATAACTTGGGTCGAGTAACAAGGGGGACTAAATGGAAACAAAAACTTTAGCCGGCAAGCCAGATCCCAACTAAGGTATATGGCTCAATGTCTAAGGGTGGGACACCGGGCCCCGGAAATAATATGAAATTGGATTGGAATGATTGATTAAAACAGCAATGCTAGGGATATTGTTCTACTGGCGAGCAGCATCACGGATTCTAGGGTAAAGAAGGCTCTACTGTTCGTCTGAGCAAGAGAAGGCTTGGATGAACAACCAGGTTTTGAGTCTCTTTTTAAATGTGATTGTGCATCTTTCGAGCCAGAGCCCTTATATCTTATATATGACCACTTATATCTATATATAAGATATACTTTTATCTTATATCTTATATATGACCACTTATATCTAAGTGGTCATATTTTGACCACCTAGATTTAAGCTCATTTTCAGCTGAAAACCTAAATTCCTAAGCTAGATGAAAATTAGTTTAATTTGGCCAGCTAAGTCTGGGTATCCAGTGCCCTTTTGAAAACTATTAAATAAGTTCATCATATAGTGGGAAATTTTGACCACTTAGGAGTCACTAATAATTTCTAAATGCAATTTGCCCTTGCTTTGAGCAATATTGTTCTCCATCAGTGATTTGGGTCAGTGTTTCAAACTAAAGCACAAAAAGAGGTGCAAAGGCCCACACCAAATAATATGAAATAGTCAACAAAAAGAGGGACCCAAACAAATCCAATGATTCTCCTCAAATTTGACAGAGGGAGGGCTAATGGCAGAACCTTCATCTAATGGACTTGCTAGGAAATAACACTTAAAATCTTAAAGCAAATATTGTAAAGGGTTAAACTATTACTGACTTTGTTTATTGTGTATTGGTTTTTAAGGCTAGTAATATTTGCCAATGTTAAGAATTGTATGCTTTTAGATTAAATTTGTGAGCATTTGTTCACTACTGTTAAGAATTGTGTGCATTTACAGGTAATTCTGAGCTAATTTGGGGCCTCATTTTCCAAGCCGCTTGCATGCGATACCAGAAAGGGGGCGGAGTCGGCCCCGGAAGAGGAGGAGTCGGGGCGTCACCGAGGCTGACTCTGCGCCGATGCCGCTGACAGCGAAAAGGTAGGTGCCTTTTCGCTGCCTATTTCGCTCCCAATATCTACACCTCCTATGGTGGAGCTATTGGGTGCGAAACCGGCAGCGATCGCACCGCGACGGTGCGATCGCTGCCGGCTAGCGCAGGCCCGCCCCCTGTTTCGGTCCTCCGCCCCTCATCTTCTAAAGTATCGCAGGCCTGCGATACTTTAGAAAATGAGGCCTTTAGTGAGCACGAATTAGAATTTGTAAATATTAGAATTGTGAGTTTACAAAAGTCACTTACTTGATCTGAAAAGATGAAAGTATCGGTTCCTGGGCAACTAGCTACTAGTTTGATTCCGAACCACCTCAGGTTCTTTTTCTGTTAAATAGATGCTCCTTTCCCCCAGTTAGGAGGAAAATCTTCAAAATAGGAGTCAATTGGCGATTTTGAATAACATACAATTAACCCTGATTTTAGTGATTGACAAATTTTAGTCTTGTTATTGGTCTTTCACAAACTAATACAAGTCACCTAGTTATCAATCTAAAATCTAAAGGGCCTGATTTTATAAAGCATTTATATGCTTAAAATTGGGTTTTACACATATAAATGCACTTTAGCCGTGTGAGTGGGCTTTTAAAATTTGCTACAATATATGCCATGGAATTGTCCATAGGATTTACTGTGTAAGTGCGCTTATGCGTAAATGGGTTTTTAAAATTTCTACGACAGTATGTTACATTTTCGCGTGTAACTGCTGCTTTTAAAATGACCTCCTTGAATTTTAAAAGACACAATAATTTAAAACCCCTTAAATTGAGCGACATGCCTACTGCATAATTAGCTTTTAAACTTTGGCAGCTTAATAAAATTATGTAGACAGACGTTCAGTAGTGGGTTGGGGGCCATCCAGTGTTTTGTACCGAGTGCCACATGTATGATGATTTACCTGTTGGTGAGGTGTTGTATGTGTGCACCCGATGCAAAGGGCTCCTGATCTCAGATTGCTAATCTGGAAGAGCTGGGACAGAGAGAGAGGCACATAAAAGACACCTTCAGGGACATAATAGAGTGGTCCTAACTCCAGTCAAGCTGCCCTTCTGCTGCTTCGGAGGATCTAGATAATCTGGCAGGAGACCATTATCTTGGTGAGGCAGGAAGTGATCCTTGCCCTCCAGGTGATGTTTTATCCTCCCACAGTGAGATTGTGTCCACAACAAAGGTATGGGGGGGGCTTTTTTCGGGCTGGGGGGTGGGACAGGTGGGGGGGGGGGAAGGAAAGTTCCCTCCGAGGCCGGGCATATTCCCTCCAAGGCTGCGCATGTTATAAAATCAGGCGTACATTTGTGTGCGCCGGGTAGTGCACACAAATGTAGGCCCCGCACGTACCTTTTAAAATCTGCCCCAAAATGCGCAGAAGAATCATGATGGATAGAAATTCATAAGAACATAAGAAATTGCCGTGCTGGGACAGACCAAGAGTCTATCAAGATCCCATGCTACTGAAAGAATTAATAGCAGTTGCTAATTCCCTAAGTCAACTTGATTGTTTATTTATTTATTTATTTATTTATTTATTTATTTATTTAAGGCTTTTATATACCGACTTTCTTGATACAAATCAAATCAACTCGGTTTACATTGAACTAAGCAGAAACTATAACCAACCAATCAACAAGTGACAATTTAAAGGCGCATAAAGTTACATTATAACAAGGATGCCTTAACTGGGAGAAGGAAAAAAAGAGGGGGAGAACGAAGATAAATTACTATACAATGGAATATGGGAGGGAGGTAAGGAGCCAACCTCATGATGACATGTGAGCATGATCAGTGTTTGTTTATTTACATAAGCAATATGATTAATAGCAGTTAATGGACTTCTCCTCCAAGAACTTATCCAAACCTTTTTTGAACCCTGCTACACTGACTACACTAACCACATCCTCTGGCAACAAATTCCAGAGCTGAATTGTGCATTGAGTGAAAAAGAATTTTCTCCAATTAGTCTTAAATATTATATTTGCTAACTAAATGGAGTGCCCCCTAGTCCTTCTATTATCCGAAAGTGTAAATAACCAATTCACATCTACTCGTTGAAGACCTCTCATGATTTTAAACATCTCTATCGTATCCCCCATCAGCCATCTCTTCTCCAAGCTGAACAGACCTAACCTCTTCAGCCTTTCCTCATAGGGGAGATGTTCCAACCCCTTTATCATTATGGTTGCTCTTCTCTGAACCTTCTCCATCGCAGCTATATCTTTTTTCAGATGCGGTGACCAGAATTGTACACAGTATTCAAGGTATGGTCTCACCATGGAGCAATACAGAGGCATTATGACATTTTCCGTTTTATTAACCATTCCCTTCCTAATAATTCCTAACATTCTGTTTGCTTTTTTGACTGCTGCAGCACACTGAACCAACGATTTCAAAGTATTATCCACTATGATGCCTAGATCTTTTTCCTGGGTAGTAGCTCCTAATATGGAACCTAACATCGTGTAACTACAGCAAAGGTTATTTTTCCCTATATGCAACACCTTGTACTTGTCCACATTAAATTTCTTCTACCATTTGGATGCCCAATCTTCCAGTCTCGCAAGGTCCTCCTATAATGTGTCACAATCTGCTTGTCCTTTAACTACTCTGAATAATTTTGTATCATCCATGTAAGAAGGGGAAGAGAAAGCAGTGGGGGGGTTATACTACCTTCCACCTGGCCAGAATGAACAGACAGATGATGAAATTCGAACAGAAATTAGGGAATATAACAATGACGGTAACATTAAAACAAGTGTGCGGGTGCCCATAAACTGGAATTTTAAATAGTGCACGTTATTGTGCATGTATGATTTAAAGTATACCTATTGCACGTGTTGCGATCCCAGGCCGTCCCCGGGACCGCCACTCACCTCGTCGCGGTTCCCCTCCAGTTTGCCCGCATCTCCGGGCTCCCCCGAGCCGCGGTCGGGCCGTGCAGGCCCCGAAAACGGCGCTCCCATGCCGTGCTGGCTGCCGGCGTTCTCCGCGGCAGGCCCCGGATCTTAAAGGGGCCAGCGCGGGAATCCACAGCACTGCCCCTGGATGACGTTAGACGCTCAGGGTATTTAAACCCTGCACCGAGATCATCTCCTTGCCTTGCAACGAGGTTCCCAGGTATTCCCTTTCTCCAGTTGCTGCGTTCCTGTCTCGTTTGATTCTGCTTGGCTTCTGACCCCAGACCGGCTTACGTTGACCCCTTGGCTCTTGGACTCGGACTGGCTTACGGTATTCCTCTGGCTTTTGACCCCGGACCGGCTTACGTTGACCCCCTGGCGCCTGGACTCGGACTGGCTTACGGTGATCCTCCGGCTTCTGACCCCGGACCGGCTTACGTTGACTCCTTGGCTCCTGGACTCGGACTGGCTCACTGTGATCCATTGGTTCCTGACTCTGGGCTGGCGAGCGACGACCCTCCGGCACTCAACCTTGGACTCCATCTGACTTGGTCCCCGCGGGCCCTCCTAAGTCCCAGCGGCTGGGTTCCTACGGGCTCCTCCTGGGGGGACTCCGGCTTCCAGGGTGAATCTCCTAAGTCCCAGCGGCCGAACTCCTACGAGCTCCTCTCGGGGGAGGATCGGCTTCCAGGGCGAAGACCTTTCCACCACGGGACCAGCTCTATCATCTTCCCCTTCCTCGCCAAAGCCCTTGGTCGCATAGGGCTTCCAGAGTTCCTTCTTCGGCCATCCACGAGTCTGTCTTGCCGCCTCCCGGTCGGGGCCACTGCTGCCACCATCTACAGCAATTCATCCTCTGGTTCCGATCGGCCCAAGGGTCCACGAATCCAACAGCACGTATGTGTGCTACTAATTTTAAGCGGTTATTTGAGCAAACATATTTCGCGTATCATTCTTAGGATTTTGTCGGCTTTAATGTGCACAGGTAAGCAGATTTTAAAACATGCTCACGGGAAGGAAATTCCTAGTTTTACCAATTAGTCCACCAGTTTGCCCAGTCCATCTCGGGATCATCCAGATCTGAAGCCTGCACACCCCACAATTGAAACGGACCCCTCACCCAGTCATTTTAGGCCTAAACAGAGATTTATGCAGACTTACTCCTCAAGAGCAGAAGTAAACATGCATGGCTTATAGCTCGCTTTGCCCTTCGGCCACTGGATTTAAAATATGTATGCATTTATTTATTTATCGAGTTTTATATACCGTCGTTCACTTTCGCCATCACAACGGTTTACAAAGTTTCGATGTTTAACAAAGTGTTCAGAAATGCACATGCTTGTTCACATAGTTATTGTAATTGTGATAAACTAATGACAAATAACGTCTCCAATGACAATATTTTCATTCTTACTTTCTTAGTTTTAAAATAATAAATTACAGAATAAAATAAAAGCATACATGCATTCAATTCAACCATTCAAATCATTACTTAATGCTTACTGTTTGCTTATCCTTGCTCTATGTAATCATTGCTCTTAAGATCATATTACTTCTCATCCTTTTCTGTGCCAAAAGCTTGCCGATATAACCATGTTTTGAGTTTTTTTTTTAAATTGTGCTGTATTCAATTCTAATCTTAGATTAATTAGCAGATTGTTCCAAATAGTTGGTCCGGCCAGCGACAAGGCTCTTTCCCTTACGGAAGTTAATTTAGCGGATACTAATGATTGAATAGACAGGAGACCTGTGCATAAATGTTGGCCCTGCCCCTTTTTTTCACCCACACAAGTACATATTTGTGGCTTTTAAAATACACATTGCTTACACATGGCCCATACACTCACGTATATAGGCCTTTTAACATGAGCAACACTTTTAAAATTCAGCCCAAAATTAGCAACACAGTAATAACAGTTGATTTCTATTATCCTACTACTGACTGGGCAAATGTCACATCAGGACATGCTAAGGAGGTAAAGTTTCTAGATGAAATAAATGACTGCTTCATGGAGCAGCTGGTACAAGAACAGACAAGGGGGGGGGGGGGGAACTATTTTAGACCTAATTCTTAGTGGAACACATGATTTGGTGTGAGAGCTAACCGTGTTGGAGCCACTTAGCAATACTGATCATACCATGATCAAATTTGACTTGATAATTAAAGGGAGGACACTAAGGAAATCTACAGTGATAGCATTTTGCTTTCAAAAGGGAGACTATGAGAAAATGAGAGAAATGGTTAGGAAAAACCTGAAAGAAGCAACTGCAAAGATTAAGAATGGATATGGTTTAAAAATACCATCTGTCACAAATCCAACAGGTTTTTTTGAGAGATTTTTTAAGGTAATGCCATTAAAAGCATAGGGGCAGATTTTAAAACCTGCGCGCGGGCGTAGATTTGTTCGCGCAACCCGGCGCAAACAAATCTACGCCCGATTTTATAACATGCTCGTGCAGCTGCGCGCGCATGTTATAAAATCCAGGGTTGGCGCGCGCTAGGGGGTGCACAATTATGCAACTTGCGTGCGCCGAGCCGCGCAGCCTTCCTCCGTTCCTACCCCATTGTGAATAAACATTTCTTGTAAGCAGACATCATAAGCATGTTTTAAATGGACCATCATAACACCCGCAATGGCGGAGCTATTTATTTGTCTCTCACACCTATTGTCGGGTCATAAATAATCATCTATCCACAGCTCCTCTTCAAAGCTTTTTTAAAAAAATTGTATATGCAAATAAAATGAGCACTTCCCTTAAATTTTAGCTCTTGAGTCCAATCACGGAAGCAGACCTGACATAACGCTATGTTTCAAGGCAATGGCGACTCTGCGCCAGGGGTTCAATGCTGCCACGATGTCCCACATTCAAATGGCATCCGACACTCGTCATCTAAAGGTTTCGCGCAGGATCAGTATGCAGCATTTAGATTGGACTGAAGAGAGAAACTTTTAGGGAAGTGCTCATTTTATTTGCATATAAAAATTAAAAAAAAAAAACAAAAACCAAAAACTTGGAAGAACTGTGGACCAATGACTATTTATGACCCAACAATAGGTGTGAGGGCAAAATAAATAGCTCCACCATTGCGGGTATTATGACGGTCTGTTTGTAACATGCTTACGAAATCTGCTTATAAGAAATATTTATTCGCAATGGGGTAGATTTTAAGACATGCGTGCGCACATGGACACGCGATTTTAAAACATGCGCATGCATGTTATAAAATCGGGGGTCGGAGCACGCAAGGGGGAGCACAATTGTGCACCTTGCGCTCGCCAAGCCGAGCTGCCTTCCCCTGTTCCCTTCCCCCTAGCCTGACCTTCCCACCCCTTCCCCTAACCTTTCTCCCCTAGCCCTACTCTAACCCCCCCTGACTTTTATCTTACCTTTTGCGCCTGCCGGCAACCTGCCAGCACACGATCCTCCGACACAGCGGTAATGGACGCAGTGTCGGAGGCCTCTGGCCCTGTCCCCGGACCGCCCCTTTTTGCAAGCCCCGGGACTTACACGCGTCACCAAGCCTTTTTAAAATAGTCCTGGCGCGCGTAACCCCCCCCCCCCTCTCCCACGCGCGTAAGGCTTTTAAAATATAGCCCAATATGAATTCTTGAACTGTGTACTTTTACCTGATGCATTCCGATATTTTAATCTGTTGGTGATGGTGATTGGAACAGTGCACGATACCATATTAGGACCCAACGTTTAGTGTGTTTCAGTCGGATCATTGGGTTTGTTTGTGTCTCCTCTTTCATTGACTAGTGGGGTCAGTATTTGCCATTATAAAATTCATTACCAGCTCATGCTTGCCACATATTGATGAAGAAAACATCTTCTCTCCCATGGTTTAATTCCTATTGAATTACCAGATTCCTCTGTCCTTTTTCTTGGATCCTCCTCTGTTCATTTTCTCTTCATCTTCTACTTCTATTCTGCTTTCCTCTCTTTTTTTTTTTTTTAAGCACTTTGGACCCTGTGAATCTTGTAAATGCTATTACAAGCACTGCTGCCTGCTTTTCAAATTAGCCATTTACACTCAGAGAGAAGAAACAAAAATGATCCAGGCTCTGCTATCAAAGTATGAAATGTTTAAAGGGTAACAATTAAGAGAAGCAGCTAACATTAAAAAAAAAAAAAAAAGAAAAGCTGATGGCTGCAAGTGGGGAGAAGCACAAAAGGGTTAAGAAGAAGGACTGGGCTAGGAGGAAGAGGGAGAAAAGAGAGTAAGTAGCTGCATGATAAATACTAGGAAAACAGGGGAGCAAATTAGGAACATATGCAGCTTTTAAAAACAACGGGGATGGGAGAAAAAGGATGCCCGAATTTAATTTGATAAGTTTATCGACTGCTAATCTATGCAGTTAGGTCCGTCCGAGGCGGTGTACAATTAATGCCATAGAAGCAGTGTATAATACTATCATAAAACAAAGAATAGGTGAAGAGAGAGAACTGAATGGTGACAAATGACTGCCAGCACCTGCTGCTACAAGGCTCCCAACTGCATTAAAATGCATTACAATCACCTTCATGTGCCACTGGAACCAACATTTATACAACACAGAAGGCTTTGTTAATTTTTGCTTTCTAGGTGGGGGGCCTTTTCAGCCCTTAGAAAACTGACAGAGCGACTGCCACGGAAGGGAAGATGAACGGAGCTTGTGCAGTAATGTTTTATATTTATTAAGTGCGGACATGTAGGAAAGATCCTATTTCCAATTTAGAAAGCTAGAACGGAGCGCAATAAAGCAGGGAAAGGTTAGACTTCTTCTTTTTTTTTTTTATTTTGGCTTTTTCTTCATGGTCCATTAGTAAAAGAACACCAAGCTATTACCAGTGTTGTGTGTTCACACTGCCTTAGCTCAAAGAAAATATACAGGCATAATATGAAAGTCTTAATGCATTTGACTTTTACAGTGCTTTCTGCTAAAATATTGGTCTCATATTGCTGAACTCTGTTTTCCCATAGCGTGCTCTATAGCATGCATAAATCCTTTGGAGGTAGGCTACTCACTCAGGCTTCATCAGCTCAGACTTCAAAGATTGTCTGAGGATAGATAAAAATCATCAAAATCTGCGCAGTTATCGGCTTGCTAACTCAAGCCCCACTGTAAAGGATTTGGAAGCTTTCATCCATCAAATCCAGAGGGTACGATTATTTGTTTTAAGCAGACATTGCAATAAACTTGTATCTGGAGTATCTTACCAACAGGTCCTAATAAAAGTCTTTATTTGATCCCTATAAAATATTCAGTGATAAACGACAAGGGTATGCATTTACATAGTCACACAGGAGATGAAGACAGAAAAAGAATTATAGCTCTTTCCAGTCTGTTCAGCTATCCCTGTCCACGCTGCAAGAATATACCCCCAACTACCTATCATGGGATGTGACAGCATATATCACTTTTTGTCATCTTCGTCTTTTGCTCTCTACCATCTTCCACAGATGAGCAGACAGGATCGCCTGCTTAGTTCATGTCCAGCCACCCACCCTTCCCATGTCTAATCAAAAAGCTTTGTAATAATCTAACTATCCATCCACACTAGCATGGCTGTTACCCAAATAGCATCAGAGCTTTCTACAGTAATCATTTTAAAAATTATGAGTACTAGCATGGCGTTGCCCAAACATCCATCCTCTCATGTCTCTCGCGGAGCCTGCCATCTATGTGAGCACCTGCGTTTCTGCACGGATTTCTAGTTATTGCTCTACTTACAGCCTGCCATGGCTGTGTGGTTGCCTGCATTTTTGCTAGGACTTCAAAAATTTCGTATTACCCAATTTGCTAATTATTCTGGCAGTCCCAGCACTCATTATTGAATCATAAAAGTATAGCACTTTTAAAAACTTAAATATGTGCCACTAGCTCGTGGTTCTACTATTTCTTCACCTTTTGCAAAAAAAACCCCCAATAAACAATCTTCTGTGCATATCCCATGCCCTCTTAAGAATGTGCAGGCAAAATATTTTCAAATTGGTTTGTTTGTTTTGCTTTCAGTCCGTATTTTCTACAAATTTCTTTTCAGTGGAGGGGAGCTTATTTGTTTTGGGGTGGGGGTTTGTATTTTTCATTTTGGTAAATAGGGTGTGCTATTTGTAATTAGTAATTTGTAATTAGTGTCAAAACCAAAAAATCTTTTCTGGGTTTTCAGAGGCAACATTGATGTTTTTTGGATTTAATGAAAGAAAATGAAAATGGCCTCATTCCATACAGATTGCATATTCATTTAAAACAAATGCACATTCCTAAAGTCCCGTACTGTTTCAGCCTACAACACCTGCTTTGATAGGGCATTCTATGCATTCATCACCCCTTTCATGAAAACTGTTTCCTGACACTGCTCCTGAGGTCTTTGCAACCTCATTTCATGACTTATTTTCCTAGAACCTCCTTTCCATTGAAAAAGGCTTACCTTTGTGCATGAGTAATCCCTTTTGGGTATTTGATTGTCTATCATATCTCCTCTCTCTGCCCTGTATACTGTACATATTTAGATTCTTATCTCAGGTTTTGGTGCAGGCCCTATTTTGATAACTCTTCTCTGGACTGCCTTCCCTATAGGTCCTTCTAGAAGTGAGACTTTCAGAACTGGGCACAGTACTTCACGTGAGGTCTCACTAAGGATCTATACAATGGTATAATCACTTCCTCTTTTTCATAAAGTCATGCCTTTCCCTGTGCGTACTAGCATTGCACTTGATATGGCAATCAGCTTGTTGCATTGTTTCTCTATCTTGAAATTGTCCGATCACTGCAAGATCTTTCCTACTCCGTGTCCGTTATTTATTTATTTATCTTTAAAACTGGTATCCCGCACTGTCCACAGTTTTTGGAAGAGTACGGAGTAACATTCATAACAATAAAAACAAGCAACTAACATCATATACAGAAGTTCCTTGATGAATTTTGACCATTAGATCATATTATTACAAATTGCCATTGGCATCTAATTTCACATCATGCACTGCTCTCTCAGATTTCTGAACCCGAAACGCATAACTCCACAATTTTTATTTTTGAAACTGAGCTGCCAAGTAAGTTGATCACTGCTCAAGCTTTCTTAGGTCACTTTCCATACTATATACTCTCTGACTGATGTCCACTCTATTGCAGATCAAGGTGGTTGGGTACTGACCATAAAAATTTACCTTTGCCCAGATAGTAAGAGGCAATGTCAGTGATTAATAATTGCTGTGCATTTCCAAGAGGAAGAATACAATTTTTCATCAAGTCTTGCTATAACATCTAGCCTAAATCTCAGCAAAGCAAGGATGAAAGGAATAAAAAAGAAAAATTCATACTCGGTGCCCATCAACTAGGACAACGGTGCCCACCCTTGGCTTAAGCACTAGGGCTAATGATGGTGGTGGCAATAGTGCAGGCTCTTCACCCCTGGTACAATTATAGGCCACAGTGAACTTGTTCATCAACCCACGGAAGCCAAAGAAAAAATTAATAGGGCTAGATACAGTAACGTGGACCCCTGGAGATAAAAGGGAGCTAATGTATTACTATTTTTATGCTACAAACCTTATATTTAAATCAAGAGGCTTCACGCAGAGAGCATGCCAATAACTGGAGGAAAAGGGAATACTATCAAAGGAAGAGCTGCAAAAAGCAATTGACACAAATGTAAGATTTCTAATTTGGATAAATTAAAGCAAAGAAATATATAAATGATAACACCTTAAAAGAATCGAGAGCTGATGTAGAAAGATACAGAAATAATTCATATTGAAATGGGCATGGCCAGCCTATTAAAAAGAACTTCCAAACGCACTTTGATATGTTACTACTACTACTACTTCTTCTACTTGACTCTTCTCTGGTGTTACTTAATGTATGCAGTGCTGCACAAAAAAAACATATAAGACACAGTCCTTACGGGAACTTACAGTCTAATCATGATAAACATACAGGGCAAAAAAACCCCCAAATTTGGGGAATTTCATTTAGTAAGACAATGGTTAATAATTAATGAGGCAAGTCATTCAGGCTAAGATTTAAAAGCAGCCTCAAACAAGTGGATTTTAGATGGGATTTAAATAAGGCAAAAGAGGGAGCATGATACACCAGCTCAAGAAGTCTATTCCAAGCATACGGTGCAGCCAGGTGGAAAGCAGAGAGTCGGGAATTGGCAGTAGAGGAGAAGGGCATAGTGACTTGCTTGATGAGCAGAGTGCGCGAGGGCGGGATACAGGGAGAGAGAGGAGAAATAGTGAGGAACTGAAGAGTGCAGCTCTTGTAGGTGAGTAAGAGGAGCTTCTAATGTATGTGCGAATGAAAAGGGAGTCAATACAGTGACTTGAGAAAAGGTGCTATATGGATGTAGTGACTTTGGTGAAAGATTAGTCATGCTGCTGAATTTTGGATAATTGTGGTGGCGAGAGACGGCTCGCTGGGAGACCTGTGAGGAGCAGATTGCAATAGTCTAAGCTGACGGTGATGAGAGAGTGGATAAGGGTTCTGGTAGTGTGCTCAGAAAGGAAGGAATGGATTTTGATGATGATGCAGAGAAAGAAATGGCACGTTTTATTTATTTATTTGAAAACATTTCTTACCCGCCCTTCCTACGTTCAGAGTGGGGTACAAAATAAACACACAGAGTCAAAAGTCTAAAAGAGGACAAGACAGTACACTACAAAATTCTTGGGAGGGGGAGAAACAGGCTCTTATGAGTTAGCAATGGCATGATTCAAAGGAGGGGGGAGGAATAAGTAAGAATCTGGGGAATACTTTAAGGGAAAGGGAGAGAGGAATGGGCAGAACGCTTTCTTGGAAAGGAATGTTTTTAGGGCTTAATTAAAGAATGTTCTTTCCTGGAGACATCTTACTTCTTTAGGTAGGCTGTTTCAAAGGAGTGGTCTTGCGGAGAAGAATGCGCTTTCTCTGGTTTCCATAAGGTGGGTGAACTTTGGCGCAGGGGCATCTAATATTGTTTGGTTAGATGGTCTGAGAGGGCAGGAGAGAGGGGTGTGTGTGTGTATTTTTATTATCGGAGAAATCCATGGGGAGTTCAGATCGTGGATCGATGCATGGATGATCATGGAGAGCTTGTATTGTACACAGAGAGTGACAGGAAGCCAGTACAGAGATCTGAGCACAGGAGAGATGTGATCGCGCATGGGGGTGCCACAGAATAAAGGACCACAAAATAGAATCAGAACTATACAAAGACTGAAATGGAAATCCCAAGAAGTCAGACTCTGTGAGCAGTGCAGTACCGGAGAAAGAGAAACAGAAAGTCATTCATCCTGTACTTTGAAGAGATGCGCATTTCTCAAAGCTGAAATATTCCAATCTCTAGCAACTGATATTATATTTGTGTTTTCTACCTTTGTTATCTGGGCATTTTTTCTAATTGAATTGGTTCCAGTATCTCTTTTCTACTTTCCTGTTGTCACCCCAAATTTCTTTTCCAGGATTGCTTATCCATTTTTCATTTCATCTATCTCCTCCTGCCTTCATCCCTTCCTTCGCTACATGTCTCCAACACTGATCTTTCTCTCTATATATCTCTCTCTCCTTTGACTCTCTATTTACTCATAATTAAATTTTACCTCTCATTCTCCCCTTTTCTCATCCTGTGGTATGTAACCTTCCTCTTTCCACCTCCACCTCTCGCCTATCTTCCAGCTTTCCATTTCCATTCCCCACTCCCATCTGATCCCTCCATCCTCCTCCTCCTCCTCCTTCATCTTTCCCTTCTACAGCCTCCTATTCTCTTTCTATCATTCACCCACTTCCACTCTCTTTACTCAATCTGTCCCATCCCTCCTCTGCCTTCCTCTGGCTTGCATTTCCTCACCAGTCCCATTCCCTGCACTGCCACTCAGTTCCTCCTAGCATCTAGACTATTACTTCTTTCTCTAACTCCCTACCCAGCTCCCCATTCCCCCTCTTTCACCTCTCCCTGTTCCCATTTCCATAATCTTCCATCTCCTTCACAGATCTGTCCCCTTCCTCTGTCTTTCACTCCTCCACAGTTCTGTCTCTTCACCCTGGCTCTCAAAACCTTCCCTGACCTTCCAGGTCCTTATCACCATCCTTTCCTTCCTCTAGACCTACTTTGCCCCTTATCACGCCTTCCTTCCAGGCACTCTCCTGCCTTCTCATCCACTCTCTCTCTCCCTCCCTTCAGACGCTCTTCTCTCCTTCTCATTCACTCCCTAGCCCAAGATGTGCTCACCCTTCCCTTCTTCTCAGCCCGCCTTCCAGAGGATCTTCTTTCCCTCCTCACCTCTTCCCTATGCTCTTCACAAGCTTTTCAACCCTCCCTCTGCCCACCCATGGCACATCACTCCTCCTTCCTCTAGAGACTCGTCTCCCATCCTTGCTTCCTTCCTCCTTCCACATGCTCTTCATCCCCTTCTCACACTCTCCATATGTTCTTCTCTATCTTCTCACCCTGTTCCTCCCAGCTCTTTTCCCTTCTCATCCTCTTCCTTCTGAGGCACTTCCCTCTCCTACTTTTTGTACTGAGGCTGACCGCGGCTGTCCCCCACAGTTTCCCTCCCCTCCCTCACGATTTCTCTCTTCCCCCTTCCCTCATCTTGCTATTACAGTCTTCTGCCGTGCTGCTGTCCCCGTCACTCCTCTCCATCTGTATCAGCTGGGTAAGCATGTTAAAAACGCATGGGTGGCACCCCCTCTAGGCTGTTCTTATTCATTGCAAAAGATGTTTTGAATGGCCGCTTTTGAGCATATTCACCCAGCTGTCATACGCTGAGAGGCGCAGAAGGAAAGCAGCATAGGCCCCTACTGTTTCTCTCCCTGGGATTGGGTTGTACATGGCTGCTGGATGTCCCCTACATGGCGCGCACCTTACAGAGAACTGTGGGGGCCCTACCAGCAGCAGGAACAGCATTGAAGTGAATGTCATTTCCTGTTGCTGTAGGGTTGGCCTTTCAATAGGAGCTTCAAGATCATTTGCTCTAATGTTGAGACCAGCCCACGGCAGCTGGAGATGACATTCACTTAAATGTTACTCCTGCTGCAGGCTCATGGGGGGGGGGGGGGGTAGTAAGGAGGAGGATTGGCAGCAATGACTTTGAAAAGCAGTGCATCAAGCTTTGGATCAGATGGGGGTTTCATTTACCCCTGCTC
The DNA here is from genome assembly GCF_901001135.1 of Rhinatrema bivittatum. Classification (NCBI taxonomy): domain Eukaryota; kingdom Metazoa; phylum Chordata; class Amphibia; order Gymnophiona; family Rhinatrematidae; genus Rhinatrema; species Rhinatrema bivittatum. Next base: position 391,629,679 of record NC_042617.1, on the reverse strand, counting down.
TATACAATTTCTGAAACTGGAGTGATAAAAGAGTGGCAAGTCAGTTATTTTGGGGTGGCACTAGAGTGATGTTTATGCTTCTGCCTGCCAAACTGCAACAAGACATCTTAGATGCACCCATGCTGCAAGATCAGAAGAGACTGACAGAATGTCATAGTGACAAAGGCCTTGAGAATTGCTGAATGCTGGACTCAGTTCTATGCAGACAGGAATAACATAAAGAATTTAAAGGGACATGAAGACCATGAGCAGACATAGACAGCTCAAAGCACAAACTGGCCTGATCAATCATTCATATATTCACAGAAATGAAATCAAGCAGTGATGATATGGTCACCTTTGAATTCAAAGGACGATGAACAAAAAAATATTCCTGGAAGGAAAATGCTCAATGATCAAAACAGGTGTCAATCAAAGTGACATAGCTTCTATCACAGACCCTTCTACAATTAATTTGAGAGAAAAATAAAATCTTCCAAACAGTGTTTAGGATTGTCCCTTATTTTCAGCTTCTGGACAAGACTGAGTTAAGGATGCTCAACATCTTTCAAAGATGTTTAATTGCACTTTGCAATTAAACCAATTTGATCTACTCCTGCAAAATCTATGGTTCTCGCAAATCAGTATGGATGTGCATTTGTTTGAAATAAGTGGGTAAAACACAGAGTCCATATTTGTTTCATTCATGGTCCCTAAAAAGAAATGGAGGGAACCCACAAATGAAACAAATAATATTTTCACATTCGTTTGTTTCCCATTCAAGTTCATGACATATTCAAGTCTATAACTGTGCTCTGTGTAAATAAACAAGTTTTGATTTTTTTAAATTTATATGCCACCTTTCATGACTGGCCAGCCACTTCAAAATGTATTACATTTTAGGTAATGCAGATACTTGCCTGGCCATCCATAGCTTTGCACATGGATGGTCTTTTGATACCATTCTACCGCAGCCCTCAAGATACACCTTGGGGGTTTTATGGTATTGCTTTGCTCTTAAAGTTTCCGTTTTTAATAATGGACAGCACCACTTTTGCCACTGCAAGTCCAAGCCAGTCTTGGTACCCTAGAGAGTTCCTCTGCTGCTCCAACTGTTTACAAGGTTCCTTCGAACTTCTCTTCCCCTATGGTACTTGCCAACCTTTGCTCTTGATCTGGCCTTCCAGTGCTTTGCACACCTGCTGCACCACTCACTCCTGAGGCTTTTGATACTTCCTCCACTCCAAGTCAGTCTTAGTACCTTAGGGTGCTTCCTCTGCTGTTCCAGCTGTCTATGAGTTTCCTTCCAAATCCCTTTCCCCATGGTTCTTGTTGACTCTTGCTCTTGCTCTGGCCATCTGTTGCTTTGCATGTCTTCTGCATCACTCTTCTGGCTTTTGATACCATTCTTCCTTAACTTCAATCCTCAAAGTATAACTTGGGGGTTTTATGGCTACTCTCCTTGCTACATTGCTCTTTTCCAACCATTTCAGTGTTTAGTAGTTGCCACTATCACTACTACTGCCAGCACTCCAAGCTGGTCTTGATACCTCGGGGTGCTGTCTACAAGGTTCCTTCCAAACTCCCTTCCTCTAGGGTACTTGCTGACTGTAAAAGTCAAACTAGAGTCACAAAAAATGATGCCACTCAAGCTCGGCATTAAGTCCATTTGGGGCTAATGTGTTCAGAATGTAAATCCATTTCTGTTCCCTTTTAATGAGAATAGAGGAGAAATCCCCTCCTCTGGTTGGGGGCGATACCACATCAATAACAAAAAAGTATAGTTCTTCTACTGTGTGCGGTGTCTGAGTCCAGTGAGCTACTAGTGGCGCCATTGTGACTCTAGTTTGACAACCAAGGAATGATGGGTAATTAGTTAATCACTAGTGTCTGTGATTAACGCTGTTTTCGCGCCAAGACAGCCTGAGTTAGGGTTTAAATTCTACATGACACCTACGAACAGAACAGTGGTCTCTTGTGAAGATTTGATGGCCTTCGGAGTGAGGAAACTCACTCCAAGGTGAGATTTGGGCAAGATTCTCTCAACCTAGCTTGATGGACTCTCTACCTGGGTAACATCAAGCTAGGTTGAGAGAACCTTGCCCAAATCTCATCTTGGAGTGAGTTTCCTCACTCCAAAGGCCATCAAATCTTCACAAGAGACCACTGCTCTGTTCGTAGGTGTCACGTAGAATGTCAAAGTGGCCCCTAACCCCCAACACTCTTACCTAATCCCCACCTCTAGTTACTAGGTGGGCCTACCATAGGGATACAAATACCTACCTATGGGCCATGACATTATGGCCAGGCTCGCTCTCGCTCTCTCTTTTCTGGGACCATTAACAATGGTCCCCCAGTGGTGCAATAAACGCTATATTAGCATAAACCATGGCCCTATTGCTATCGCATGTGGTACTTACCGCATTTTGATAAATCCAGGCCTAAGCTTGTACCGGAGGCAATGGAGGGTAAAGTGACTTGCCTAAAGTCACAAGAAGCTACAGTGGGACTTGAACCCTGGTCTCATGGTTCATAGCCCCACTGCTCCAACCACTAGGCTACTCCTCCACTCCAAACATAGCTGGCTAACTCCGATATTTGGTTATCTCCAGATATGGCCAAGAGACATTTGGCCATATAACATTATCCTTAACCGGCTATATTGAAAAGAATATATATAATAACAGGTTAAGTGGAATTACAGTTTAAAAAAAAAAAAAAAGGTCATGGGCCATCTCCCATCCAAGCCAGCAAGTGCCTCCCCCCCCCCCCCCCCCCAACTTATCTTTGAAAAGCAAATATTTCTCCCATCCCAACCCTGGCTCACCCACCCTACTGGTACCTTACAATTCAAAGATCTTCAGTGCTGATCATGGTAGGCTGCTACAGTGACCCTGGCCCAGCACTTCTATTGTGGCTAGATAATCATCACAGGAAGTGTAAGCTATCGGTGTTGCAATGAATAGCAAAGCTGAAAATTTATCATTCCAGAGTTGATCATCTAGCAATCACCAGTGTAGTGAACAGCAACTCCGAGAGCTTACACTTACAGCACTGATCACCTAGCAATGCTAGAAGCACTGGGCCCAGGTCACAGTAGCAGCCTACCATGATCAACACTGAAGACCTCTGAGTTGCACAGCCCCGGCAAATTGGGAAGGTTAGGGTTGAGGTGAGGTGGAGACCATCAAGGGTAAATTTTGAATTAATTTTGGTAGGATTGGGGGGGAGGAGGGGAGCCAGTGCTGGCCCTTTAAAGTTTTCTTTTCAAAGAGATTTTGAGGAGGGTTCTTTTTTTTTGGGGGGGGGGGGGGGGGGGGGAACGGGAGGGGGAGCTGTAGGCTTAGCCTGGCAGGTCCCATGATTTTGAGCTTGGCTGGCTGGGAGATGGAGGCTGTGATAGGGCCACTAGGCCCATGACCTTTATTTATTTATTATTTGTTTGTTTGTTTGTTTTTTAAGATGCAGCTGCACTTAACCAGCTATATTCTTTTGAATATATCTAATTAAAGCTAAAGTTATCCAGCAATACAGTGCTGGTGCCACATAACATTAAACCTATCTGGTGATTTTCAAAAGATATTCGGTTAGATTTAAAGTTACCCAGCTAAATGTAACCAGATGACTTAATCGGGGATATTCAGCGGGACCTTTATTCTGCTGAACATCCAGGATCATTTCTGTCTAAATTTAGCTGGATTAGTTATCTGTTTTTGGTTCCTTTGAATATTGGTCTCAGAGAATTCTAGCAATTGTTAGGTTCTACAGCTTAACTTAAGCAAATCCATCAACAGCTAGCCACCAATAGCAATGAAACCTGGTACAGAGGCCCCGATTTTTTACATTTAACAAAAATGTGAGGAGTAGGAATCCTAGAAACTAAGCTGCAGGTTCTACTGCTCAGCTCATATCATAAAAGGGAACAACGACCTTGAGAGCTGCATACAGGAGAAAAACTAATATCAGTAGTCACTTGGGAAAAAAAAGGAGCAACAAAGCATCGACCACTGATGGGGACATCAAGCAGCTAGGGACACAACTGGCCACAGGTGGATTCAAGAAAGCCTGAATGTGCCTGGAGACAGCGGTGCTATACCACTACCTATGAAAAGAAAACATGCTGTACGGAAGTTCCCCACAGTGGAGAATCATGCACCCAGAAGGCCCAGTCAACCTCCTGCTTACACAGCCCAGATATGCACCCAAGCTGTGAACGTTACCCTTGCAGTGACTTTCACCAACTCTCTGGAGCAGGAAGTGGCTCTGAAGAAAGATGGCGAGTGTGAAATGACACCCACTACCTTACAAAGGGAAGTGATGGACCGAAACCCAATTTGGAATGAATGCAGGGCAGCGTTTTGCTTACAATCAATTGAGACATTCCTGGCGATGTCTGCCCAGTGCTAACCTTCAAGAAGATGTCAAAGTGCAAATGGAGGACTTTATTCAAATTGAGGTACAGAGGAGAATGGGCATTTCATGCTTATATAAAGCATTGTCACGGTTTCAGACTCCCCTTGAACTAGGTCCCATACTAGGAAAATGGAAATCTGAGAATCTGATTCACATGAAGGAGAAGCAGCTGATGTTGACCCTTGCAAGGATACCAGGGCTGGTAGGGAATGCCAGTCTGAGGGAGATGCAAAATAAGCTTCTGCTGAGAGCCCTCCTGCCTCCATTTAGGTTGCTTAGAGCGGGAGTATTACAATCTGACATCTACCCTAAGTGTTTCGCTAGGGGAACTTTGGATCATTATTTTTGGACATGCCCCATGGTTCAAAATTTTGGGGGAAAATTGAAAAGATATCTGCAGCAGATCCTACAGTGTCCCCTTTCTTTTATCCCTGGAAGGAGTATTATACGATTGTAAAGAAGCAATTGATGATGTGGAAAAGGGGGATCGTCTTTTCCTCCAAAAGACCTGGCTGTTGAGGGGAAAAAGGCCAGACTTTCTGTGTGGCGTGACAAAGACGGTCCCGCATATTGGGCTTGGAGAAATAGTTTACAAGTAGAATGTAGATATTACTTGAACTTTTAAAAGTAAATCAAAATTTGTAGCCATCTGGGAATAATATATCCAATCGCTCTCCCCTACAGGGAGAAGCTTGGTTCTTAATTATCCTTAATTGTATGGTGATTGTACCCTCTGATCTAACAGGGACGTTATTTTTCTTTTTCTTTTTTGCCTTATTGATTGGCTTCTGTGGGGTATGAGGGTGTGGGTTGGGGATTTTGGGTGGATACAGGAAAGGTAAAACATGTAAATATAAGCTGTATTATTTCTTTGCTGTTGTCCTGGTGTGCAACAGATTCCCATGTACACCATTCTCTGTTACAATAAAATGATTTCAAATTAAAAAGAAAAAGGGTGAGTAGCAAAAAGAAAAAAAAATGCCCCAAAAGGCTAAAATCCAATCACACAGTAGACAGGAGCCGTTTATAACAAAAACAATGCATATCTTTGGAGCAATATAATCAATACCTTTAAAATGATACAAAAGCTGTCTTTATATGACAAAGAAAGCAAGAGAAATTAGCACATAAACTATGATGACACGTCCAGAAATCAGTGGGACTCAAAAACACGGAGAAACTGTAGAAATCTACAATCTGCAGCATCTGAATTAAGTCTGAGCTGTCATAAAAATCATAATTCTGAATCTTCTATTTTGAAGAAGAGGTAAATGCCTGCCCCCACAATTAATGAGGGTCCACTAGCTATTCTAATCCAGGCCTTTTTGGAATTGATAGCATTCCACTTCTATATATCCTGGAATGAATTAGCCTTATCCTCTGGTCTTTTTGTGGATCATTTTCAATCTCGCCGTAATGGGAGAAAGACCCTGCATACCTTTTACTCATAGGTATTATACCAATTTTCAAAGTGAAAGTGCACATATAGGGGTAGATTTTCAAACCGCGCGAATTGGCGTACTTTTGCTGGCGCATCAGGCGCAAGCAAAAGTACGCGGGATTTTAGTAGATACGAGCGTAGCCGCTAAAATCCTGGATCGGCGCTCGCAAGGCTATCGATTCTGTATAGCCGGCGCGCGCCGAGCCATGCAGCCTACCCCCGTTCCCTCCGAGGCCGCTCCGAAATCGGAGCGGCCTCGGAGGGAACTTTCTTTTGCCCTCCCCTCACCTTCCCCTCCCTTCCCCTACCTAACCCACCCACCCGCCCGGCCCTGTCTAAACCCCCCCTTACCTTTGTCGGGGGATTTACGCCTCCCGGAGGGACGCGACCTGGGGGCGGGTATGGAGGCCTCGGCCACGCCCCCGGACCGCCCTGGGCCGTAACCACGCCCCCAGGCCCGCCCCCAAAACGCTGCCAACACGCCCCCAAAACGCCGCACCGACTGGGCCCGCCCCCTGACACGCCCCCGACACGCCCCCCTCGCCAAACCCCGGGACTTACGCGAGTCCCGGGGTAAGCGCGCGCCGGTAGGCCTATTGAACATAGGCCTACCGGCTCGCAGGACCCTGCTCGCCTAAAGCCGCCCGGATTTAGGCGGATTTAGGCGAGCAGGGCTCTGAAAATCCGCCCCATACTGCACACATTCAGAGGTAACAACACCCCCCCCCCCCCAACCCCAACCCACCGCCCGAAAACCCACCCCGATTCAAAGTGCCCCTCTACACAATAGTGCCCATATATAGAATATCAGACTGACCTGATACAGAGGCGCTCTTGCTCTCTCGTGTTCTCTCGCTCCCCGGCACCAGTATTTTAAATGCTACGCGTGTACTTTATAAAATAAGATGTATTTTTGCTCGCGCTGCAATATGCGCATTTATGGTCGCATGCACTTTCCTTTTAAAATTTACCAGTAAGTCAACTTGATTAATAGCAGTTTATGGACTTCTCTTCCAGGAACTCATGTAAGCCTTTTTAAACCCAGCAACACTAACTGCCCTAACCACATCCTCAGACCATCTCGGTCATTTTACTTCCCCAAAGGGCAATGGAAGGCCAGTAGAGCAAATTGATATGCCTCCAGTTTTTCATTTAAATGCCATTGCATGCTTTGTTTAATTTGAAACCGATTTAACCTTATGTAATCCTGTTTCAGTCATTAACTAGTCACCCCTCTGTGCTTCTCTGGATTGGAACTAACTAGCCAGTCAAAGTGGAACTGATTTCCAGTCACGGAGCTCTGTTGTTAAGTAAAGCCAGCGGCAGTCCTCAAGATCAGAAGAATCTACTTCAGCGCAAGCATTAATCTCTGTACTCTGACCTTTGCTAATACTGTTACATTGTGGACAAACTTCAAGTTATATTTATCATTCCCACTCAAACATAAAGGATTATCAGCCACTGTCTTGCCATCAGAACAACAATATTTCTGAAAAAGATTTATAGATGATAATTTGGTAATTTGAAAGAGTGGATTGGAGATAATTTTTTTTTTTTATTGATTCAGCATTTTCACCTGCCTTCCTGGGATTACATTTCAATCAGAATCAGCCTCTATTTGGTTATGGTACTATGAACATGGAATAGAGATTTTGAGTTCATTTAAGAACATAAGAACATGCCACACTGGGTCAGAACAAGGGTCCATCAAGCCCAGCATCCTGTTTCCAACAGTGGCCAATCCAGGCCATAAGAACCTGGCAAGTACCCAAAAACTAAGTCTATTCCATGTTACTAATGCCAGTAATAGCAGTGGCTATTTTCTAAGTCAACTTAATTAATAGCAGGTAATGGACTTGTTCAATACATCTCTATGAATGGATGTAATCTTTCATTTGCTATACATGCATGCAAAATATGCTAAATTTTAAAGAAATACAGATTGAGCTATCAATTACCAATATTGCTTATGAAAATATTTACAAGAACCAATCCCTGCCACACACCAACCTCATGAAGAAACTTGCTCAGATAAATATGGATGTCTTCTTCCTAGCTAAATGCAAACAACTAGATATCATCCCTAAAGGACTCAGGATAAAAAAATCATCTAAAATACACATACCATACAATCTATGGAGGCACATTGTACTATCCTTTCTCCAAGTCATTTAATCTGCATCTTATTCAGCAGACAGAGCCAAATCAAAAAAGAACTGTCAGACCTGGAACATGATATAAAGAACCGACATACTACTGAACCCCCCCCCCCCCCTCCACCAACTGAACAGAATTTCTCCACTAAGAGACAAGCCATCTACCACAAACATTTCACCACTCTCAAGAAGAAGAAAGAGGCAAATCATCCTAGTTTCCTACGTTCCACACCAGGTCAAACAACAGATACTCTGAGCCACACTAACATTATCAATCTGTCCAACCACATAACTCAGCCAAGCGGAGGAAACTGTCCTTGCATGGGAACTCTCCTTTTACCACACCAAATCTACACATAATACAATTCTGCAGTGATCTGGAATCCTATTTCTGCCACCTCTGACTCAAGGAATACTTTGATACCAATCAGTACATCAACACACAGCCATGCATGGAAAAAGATGCTGACATGCCATCTCTTTCTACTCAAAACTACATAGACAGAAACTCCCAATAGATTCCCTCATATATGTGTAACACTGGACTGGATTTTTACATAGAATGCTTCTGATGATGTGTCCTTTCAGAGATAATTAATAAATAGCACCGCTTGCCCCACTATTTCAGCCACATAGAATGGAAAGCCATCCATAGATTCTGAAATAATCCAGGCATCATTATCAAAAAAGTTGACAAAAGAGGAGCTGTGGTTGTCATGAACAGATTGAACAATACATGAGAAGCAAAGAGAAAACTTTCCAATGCAACATTTTACAGACCTCGCTGGAGAATACCAGAAGGATCCTACACAATCTCCTGAAGGGATTCCTGACTGGATTACACTAACAGATCTACCTGGATATACCCCAAGAACCTCAACCAGACACTTTATACCTATTACCCAAAATACACAAAGCAGGAAACCTTGGATACCCCATTGTTTCTAGCATCAATACTCTCACTGTAGGATTGCCTGACTACATGACTCCATCCTCAGACTCTCTGCCACCAACACTCCTAGCAACCTTTGCGATACCACAGATTTTCTGAGGAACCTCTATTCTACTGGCTACCTCCCAGTTACCAGTATTCTGGCAACTATGGATTTTGAAGCCCAAAGATGGACTACAAGCCATCAGGAATATATTCCCAGATGCCACCACAGCTGACCTGGCCAACAAACATTACCATTTTGTCCTCACACACAACTACTTCAGATTTGAAGAGGACTTATATCTGCAAGTAATGGCATTGCCAATAGGTACCTGCATGGCTATACAATATGCCAACATTTTCATGGCTGGCGTAGAACATTTCTTCAGCTCCTACACTCAGAAGCTTCTCCTCTACCTAAGATATATTGATAACATTTTCATCATCTGAACCCATGGACTTGAAGCACTTAAAAGAATTCCACCACCCAACCATCAACCTGAGCTTAGAACAATCTACATGGCAAGTCCACTTTCTGGATATCACTGTCCATCTACATAAGGGACACATAAGTACCATATTATATCAGAAATCCACCATCTGCCAATCATATCTACATACCTCCAGCTTTCATCCAACCCCTACCACAAGGTCCATTGTTGATAGCCAAGTCCTATAGAATAATTGCTTCTGTTGTGACACTTTGGCGAGGGACTCCCATCTGGAGAAATTATAACAGACATTTTTTGAATTACAGTACCCATCTAACAGATCAATAGTGCCAGATAAATTCCCAGGCACACTCTGTTACAGGATCATCTTTAAAAAGAAAATAACAGATCACCACCTCTGGCTGTTAACTATATCTCCCAGTTGAAACCACTGAAATATGTCATAAATGATCTATAGCCAATCTTGGACAATGATACCACCTGCTCACAGGCCATGGGTGGCAAGCCTATCCTAGCTTATCTATAGCCCCCTAACCTCAAATAGATACTCACCAGCAACTACAAATTGTATAACAATTATACCATCTCAGGAACCTGACCCTGCCAGAAACCCAGATGCCAACTCTGTCCACATATTAACCCAACCAATATCATCACAATACCCAACAACATCAACCCCAACATCCAGGGCTCATTCACCAGTTCTTCTTCTAATGTAATATATGCCATCACTTGCCAGCAATGTCCCACTACTGTCTGCATAGGACATACAGGTCAATTCCTAAGGAAAATGATAAATGGACATAAATCTGACATTAGAATTGGCAACATTCAGAAACCAGTAAGAGAACATTTCATCCTTCCAGAATATTCTCTCTCTCTGTTCATAAGGTTGCCATATACCTACAAAGGAACTTCAAATGGACACTCTAGAGAGAAACTGCTGAATTAACACCATCACTCTAGGCTTGAACAGAGACAAATGGCTTCATGGCACACTACAGGTATCTATGAACTTAAATATTTTCAGATCATCTTGTCTTTTCACACTTACCTCAGTTGTTAGTAGGCTGAACTGCAATTCTATTAATACTCTCTTTTCCTGTCCTGCCTTATTCAGTAAATAACATGTACCATATACCTGTATATATCTTTTTGAAAATGTATTTGTAGCAAAAGATTCTTTTTTAATACTAATAAACATATATCTCACATATATATATCATAATACATATATCACATTACATGTTTATCAAATATCACTCATACCACACATTCACACAAAGTTACACAATACATTACAATCCATATTGCACAAAAGTTTCAAATAAAACCATTCATTTACTACTACAACAATTCCATACAAGGAATATCACAACCCATATATTCCTCCTTTTTCCTGTTCCTAAAATAACCTTTTAAATTCCTCTTCTACTTTTTCTAAATTTTCCCAATATTCCCTTGTATTCTTCTTCCTCTTCTCCTAAATATTCCCGACAAGAGACTCTTGTTTCACTATCGGTTTCATCAGGGGATTAACTTGCATCATCTAGCCAAATCACCACATATTCATATAGGGAAAACATCCAGATTCACATCCAGTCGTTCACTGCAAGTCTCTTCAAAATTCTATTCTCACAACAGAAAATACATAGTAAACAATGACTCCTTTTAACATACGTACTCAAATTAATGTTTCATCTATTCATTAAAAAATATCATCAAAAAACCTTATTTAATAAGCTCACCAAATCTCTTCCAATAATAATTAATCAATATTCAAACAACACATCATCTGGTCATATCTAATCACATGACATACTCCACAACACATAAACCCCATTGACACTGCCACTTACCTCCAATATTGTTCAGCATATTATTTCCTTTCATATTCATCCCGGGCTCAACATGCCTCATCTCCAATCTCAAAATTGAATAAACTTTCCTGCCTCGATCACTACTCAAATCATAAAGATCATAATATATCAATACTAAAGGCTCTCACAACAGAAAATCTAAAGCAACACTACACCTCAATATATTATCCACCATAAAAACCTACTTTACTTACTTTTCCTATTCGCCACTTATTACACCAAACTTCCTCATAATGTTGTCGGCATCCTCTTCCAACACGCCGCGGCTGCGCTTTCACCAAATCCGCTCCCACTAAATACCCGTATGTCAACTAAATCCACCCCCAAATGTCACCCACGTATACTACACCCTCCATACCCGTATATCACACAGCCCTTCAATCAATCCATGCTCCGCCAACTACACTGAGTCAAATATATATACTCCATTCCATGGTTCAACTGCCTTATTCAGTGCCTTCTCTTTGTTCTGTATCCTCCCCCCCCACCCCCCATCATCATGCATATTTTACACACCTCCTGTACTCATTTTATGCATCTGACAATGTGGACTATGTCCTCAAAAGCTCATGCCACAATAAATTGGTTTTCCTAAAAGGTACCACCCACCTCGTCATTTTCTCTCCATGGCGTGGACCCCATATACCACTAAGCTTTGTCACCTGCCATTCAACCAGTTTCTAACCCACTTAGTCACGTTAGGGTCTATATCAAGGGTGCTCAGTTTATTTATAAATCACCTCTGTGGGTCTGCATCAAAGACCTTACTGAAATCCAAGTACACTATATCTAACACTCTCTCCTGATCTAACTCTCTGGTCACCCAATCAATGAAATTAATCAAATTTTGTCTGACAAGACCTACCACTGGTAAAACCATGCTGCCTTGAATCGTGTAACTCATTGGGTTCCAGAAACTGCACTATTCTCTGTTTTAGCAGCAATTGCATTAATGTCTTCATCATAGAAGTCAGATTAACCAGCCTGTAGTTCCCAGCCTCCTCCTTTTTTTTTTTTTTCCACTATTGTGAAGATGAACCACATCCGCCTTTGCCTAGTCCTCCAGAATATTTATTATGCAATTCCTCCTTTTCTTTAACAGACTCTACATATACCTTCTTGTCACCACTGAGTATCACAATGCAACTTTTGAACTTTTTCCTATCACTGTCACTATTTCTAAACAAAGTCTTGTCTTCCCCTGTTACTATATTTGCTATTTTTTTCTTCCATTTGCATCTGAAGTCTCCTGATTACGTAGCTTTTCCAGATATTGTCGCCTGTCTTCCCCTTTCTGCAGTCTTTTGTGGTTTATGAATGCTAACATTTTTTCCTTACCTTAGCAGCTGCCTGAAGGAGTAGAGAGAATGAAAAGTGATTTAAGAAAGCTTCGAGAGTGGTGAGTGACGTACTAAAGGGGGGGCGAGGAGGCGGTACGCCCCGGGTGATAACAGGGGGAGGGCTGCCATTACTGCGGTCCTGCGGCTGCGCAGAGAAGTAACATGCTGATGGAATTCCTACACCCCACAAGCAAAAGTGAGGTCCTGAGGCGGAAGAAGAGGCCCTGTGGTACCGCAAGCGTTTCCTCCAAGCTGGCAGCAGAAGAGGCCCTGTGGTGTTGCCGACTTTTCCCCAGAGCCGGCGGCAGATGAAGAGGCCCTGCGGTGCTGTCAGCCTTTCCCCAGAGCTTGTAGCAGATGAAGAGATCCAAAATGTGTGTGAGAGAGCGAGAGATTGGCCCTGTGAGAGTAAGTGCCTGTATATGAGAGGGTGTGTGAGTGTATGAGAGGGCACCTGTGTGCGAGAGAGGGCACCTGTGTGCGTGAGAGGGTGCCTGTGTGGGTTTCTGTGAGAGATTGTGCCTGTGCCTGCACAGGTGTCTGAGCATGTGTGCCTGTATATAAGTGTGTGAAAGGGGTTAAAGTCTGTGCGCTCTCCTCCAAGCCAGGACAATCTCAGGATGACTAGAAATCTAAAGTTCCCAGATATGGCGAACACATTTTTTTTTATCCTTGTTAGTTTTAATTATTAGATGTGATGTCTTATTTTGAAATACTTTATTAGTGTTTGATAACTCTATTCATCAGCTGTTTTGATATGCATATTTTTTTTGTATGGTTTTACTATTCTGATTGATTTATATTTCTTGATTGTATTGTTTTGAGGAATAGTGATGTTCTGCTTTTTCATTATTGCACTGCATTCAGAATTTGGCTTGTCGTGGTTTCCATTTCAGTTTTGGTCTGCATGTGTATGTGTGTGTGTGTTTGAGATTCAGAGGAAGCATGTCTGTGTTGTGAGAGAGACACAGAGGAAGTGTGTGAGTGTGTATGTCTTTCTCATACAAACATGCTTCCTCTATATCTCTCTCTTTCTCTCTCACTCTCACACATATACACACACACACACACACACTCCCTCTGTCTCTCATCAAGTGTGTATTTGTGTATGTGAGAGAGAGAGGGAGCATATTGTGTATGTGTGCATATGTGTCCCCAGTCTATGACAATCTTAGGATGACAAATATGGAGAACTAGAGATTTTTAAAATACTTATTAATTTTAATTATTGGGTGTTATTTGATGTGTCTGCTGTTTTGAATTATTTTATCAATGTTTAGGAAATTTTAAAATGATATATGGGGAGGGGGTGCCAAAGGAAATATCCACCCCAGGTGCCAAATACTTCAAGCACTGAGAATGGTCGAAGATTTGGTAGCTGAAATTTAATCAATAAACAAAATATGAGGAAAATGCAAATCCTTATGGGTAGACTTTTAATGTCCGGTATCTTTAAGCGTAACTCCCAAAAGGGAGTACCTCAATGTTAGAATATACCGTTTTTGCTTAAATTTTTTAAGTGAGCTTTAGTACTCGTGTTTGTGCAGCATTCTGTGTTCTATATTTTTTGTGATGATATATTTTATCTTATTTGCAAACTCTCTTTAATAACCCCAGTCCTTAAGAGAAGCTGTGAAAGGTTATTACACAAAAAATAAATGAAGCCGCCCATACTCGAGCAGCTACTATCATGAGTTGAATTGCTTTTCACTGCATTGGTAATGAATATCTTAACCGCGTTGTAACCAATTTCTCTTAGGTCCTGTGAAGCCGTCCGACACTGCCAGTGTTTCGACAATAACTGCCTGCTTCAGGGGCCAGAGAGGAAAATAAGTTTTAAATTATAATGATGACAATAAAGTCTCTAGCTCATATAGTAGTATAAACTTACTGTAGATTCAAGCCGGGACATGGACGCTACTGCTTCTTGCCGGACAGCGCCCATGTTATCCTCCTGTGCATCGTCCTTTCACAGCTTCTCTTAAGGACTGTGGTTATTAAGGAGAGTTTGCAAATAAGATAAAATATATTATCACCAAAAATACAGAATGCAGAATGCTGCACAAACACGAGTACTAAAGCTCACTTAAAGATTTAAAGCAAAAACGGTATATTCTAACATACCGAGCAAATCTTCACAGGCTAGAGCAGGAACCTTAGACTTTTATTAATGTAATCAGAAAGCAACGTAAGAGTAGACTGCCTATCTTTGCAGTGTACTCACAACACAAACTTCCCAGAGAGGGTCAGGAACTCCTTCTCCTGGAGATGAGGGCCTCCTGATCCCAGCTGGTCTCAAACCTTTATTCCTCTCCCAGCAGGGTCCCACCCACAGAGCTCTTTCCCTGCAGAATCTAAGGTGAACCAGACATCAGTATATCTGGATAACTTTAGGACAGCGCTATGATGTGACCGCCTCCGCTTTATTCTAGCCACATAACTCATGATCCAATTATCTGTATAAATGTTTTTTGAATATCAACCTTGTGGTGATCAAAAATTGCACACTGTATGCTAGGTGCAGTCACACCATGGTTTTATGATATTCTCTGTTTTATTATCTATTCATAAGAACATAAGAAAATGCCATACTGGGTCAGACCAAGGTCCATCAAGCCCAGCATCCTGTTTCCAACAGTGGCCAATCCAGGCCATAAGAACCTTTCCTAATAATTCATAATTTTGTTTGCTTGTTTTGACTGCCATTGCACGCTGAGCTGTGGAGTTCAACATATTGTCCATGATGACATGTAGATCCTGTTCCTGGGTGATTACTCCTAATATGGAAACTAACATTGTGTAACTATGGTTTGGATTATTTTTCTCTTGCACTTGTCCATATTAAATTTCATCTGCTTTGGATGCCCAGCTTCCCAAGC
Organism: Rhinatrema bivittatum; assembly: GCF_901001135.1. NCBI lineage: Eukaryota > Metazoa > Chordata > Amphibia > Gymnophiona > Rhinatrematidae > Rhinatrema > Rhinatrema bivittatum. The sequence continues at coordinate 391,614,205 of NC_042617.1, read as the reverse complement.
TTGCAATGTCCTCCTGCAATTTCTCAGAATCTGGTTGTGATTTAACTTTGAATTATTTTGTGCCATCTGGAAATTTGATGACCTCACTCATCACTCTCTTTTCCATATCATCTATAAATATATTATAAAGCACCGGTCCCCTTACATTTCCCTTGGACAAACCATTTACTTTCCTCCATTGAGAAACTATCAATTTAATCTTACTCTCTGTTTCCTATCTTTTAACCCATTAACAATCCACAATAGCACATTGCCTCCCATCTTATAACTTTTAAATTTGCTCAGGAGTCTCTCACGAGAGACTTTATCAAATGCCTCCTGAAAATCCAAATACACTATATATAATGGCTGACTGATATCCACATGTTTAGAATTGTAGAAGATTGGTGAATCATGACTTCCCTTGGGTAAATCCATGTTGGCTCTGTCTCATTAAACCACGTCTACCTATATATTTAGTAATTTTGTTCTTCAGAATAGATTTTATCATTTTTTCTGGCACTGATACCAGGCTTACCACTCTATAGTTTCCTGAATCACACTGGAGCCTTTTTAAAGATAGGCATTACATTGGCTACCTTACAGTCTTCAGGTACAATACACAATTATAAGGATAGTTTACAAATTACTAGTAACAGGTTTGAAATTTCATTTTTAAGTTCTTTCAGAACTCTGGGTTGCATACCATCTGGGCCAGGTGATTTGCTACTGTTTAATTTGTAAGTTTGCCCTGTTATATCTTCTATGTTTACTGTGATTTGTTTCAGTTCCTCTGAATCATCACAATTAAATACAATTTCTGGCATATTCCAATTGGTAAGCACCAGATCCAGTATCACCCCCTCCTTTGTGGGTTACATTATCAGTTGATGGAATAGTTCTCCCTGTAGAGAATCCAAAATCTCTCAGATTCTAAAAAATATGTCAGCTGGTATGTTCCAATCAATATCTGGGATACTGAAATCACCTAGCAATAGCACCTCCCCATTCATACCAAATTTGTGAATACTATCCATAAAATTTCAATTCATTTTTTTCTGTTTGCAAAGGAGGTCTGAATATCATATTAATATAAATGGATGTTGAAGTCCTTCTTTCTATGGTAACCAACAGAACCCTCTTCCTTATCTCATAAGCTCTACAGTTCTGTTGCTTTAATAATATTTTTTATATATAGTACCACCCTTCCTCCCTTTCTTCCTACCCTGTCCTTCTTGAATATATTGAAGCTTGGAATAACTATATCCCTGTCATAGTTTTCCATGTACTATATCTCTGTGATAGGCTTTTCTATGATTGTCTATAGATCCAGGACTTTATTTCCCATACTATGGGCATTAGTATACATAGCTTTTCAGATGGAGTCCTTTTTTTTCCCATTATTATGAAAATGTTTAATGCTGTATTTATCTGAATATTCTAGTTTAAAGCTCTTAGTTCTGCCATACAGTGGGAGGTCACCACATTCCTTCCATGTTTGCCCAGAACGCTTATCTGACATACGTTTATAGTTTCTGCTCGTTGGGAAGTGAGCTTGTAAACCACATATCCTGCTCTAAATATGTGGTTTAAGGGCAAGCCTAATGGATCACTGGTAGTGTTGTGCACTGAGCAAAGAACAACTGCAGAAATATTTCCTAAAATTACTCCTGAAAGGGTGCAGATTCAGGAGTAAGCTTAGAAAATATGGGGCAGATTTTCAAAGCCCTACACTTGTAAATCCGGGAGGATTTACGCATGTAGAGGGGTTATGCACGATGGGCCTATTTTCAAAAGGCCCGGCGGCGCGCGTAAAGCCCTGGGACGCGTGTAAGTCCCGGGGCTTGAAGAAAGGGGCAGGGCATGGGCGGGGCTGGAGCCTCCAGGCACAGTGGCCATTTGGCGCTGTACTCGGGATCGTGGGCCAGCCGTTGGCCGGTGTGCGCAACCTACACCTGCCCGGAGGCAGGCGCAACTTATAAAATAAAGGTTAGGGGGGGGTTTAGGTAGGGCTGGGGGGTGGGTTAGGGGAGGGGAAGGTGGGGGGAAGGTGGGGGTGGAAGGAAAGTTACCTCCGAGGCCGCTCCGATTTCGGAGCGGCCTCGGAGGGAGCGGGGAAAGCCAATTGGACTCCCCTAGGGCTTGGCGTGTGCAAGGTGCACTAGTGTGCACCCCCTTGCGTGCGCCAACCCCAGATTTTATAACATGCACGCGGCTGCACGCGCATGTTAGAAAATTGGGCGTACGTCTTAAATTCCGGCCCTATTTCTTTACAGAGAGGGTGGTGGATGCAAGGAACAGCATCTCAGTAGTAGTGGAGACAAAAAACAGTATCTGAATTCAATAAAGCATAGGATAAATACAGGGGATCTCTAAGGAAATGATGAGAATTATAATGCTAAATTAATTGGATGGATGGACAGATTGGATGGACCATACAGTCTTTTCTGCCGTCATGTTTCTATGTTTCTATGTTTCTATGGCAAAAAGGAGGCAAATAGCTTACCCAAAGGCAATTCTTTATTGAATATGGTGGTCAGAAAAGTATAGAGGGTCAGAAACAATCCCCCAATAGCATCTCACATATAGCTGTGTGTTTCTTCAGGGGCAAAAGTTCACTTGCTTTATGCAGCTTAATGGTCAGGCTGAGTATTGTGCTCGCTTCTTGTGGGAGCTGCAATTGGTGGCCCTTGGCTAAAATGTTGTCACTGCAATGTTTGGGCTAGATAGAAAGGTTGGCGGGTAAAATATGGAAAAACCTCTCTTCACCTCCAGGTAATTGCAAATGAAGTTTCATGGCACTGTAAGATGGCAAATGATGGCAGATAAAGATCAAAAGGGCTATCCAGCCTGTCCAGCAAATTTCTTGGGTGGTAACTTCCATTCTGTGCAGGTTACCTTCATCCCCACCCCATGGTTTCTGTTAAGGGAAGTAACATGCACTGTGCAGGTTATCCTCCGTGCTCTCTGTTAAGAGTAGTGCCCCATGCAAGTTACCCCCATTCAGAAATGTTATATCTAAAGTTAGCCATAGCTAAACCCTTTATTTTCATTTCCATCCTCTAGCCATTTGGGATCTTCTGTATTTACCTCATGTCCATTACCGTTCTTGTCTTCGCCGCCTCTTCTGGGAGGGCAATCCCATGCATCCACCAGCCTTTCTGTGAAGAAATATCCCCTGATGTTGCGTCTGAGTCTACCCCCTCGGAGTTTCAAATCATAACCCCATGTTCTACAGCTTCCTTTTCATTGGAAAATATTTGATTCTTGTGCATCATTTATATCTTTAAGGTACTTAAAAGTCTGTATCATATTTCCGGTATTTCTCTTCTCCTCTAGCATATACATATTTAGGTCTTCAATCTCATCTCCAAAGTCTTTCAGTGCAAACTCTACACTATTTTGGTTGCCTTTTTTGGGACTGTTTCCACCCTCCCTCTATCCTGTTTGAGAAACGGTCTCCAGATCTGAGTACAGTACTCCAGGAGAGGCCTCACCGTAGCCCCGGTAGTGCCCAGATTGAGTTATACGCGCTGTTTGATTTATAAAAGCAGTTTATAAATAATTCAATGTAACAAAAGATCAAGCTGCAGTAGGAAGAAATTACCCCCTCAAAAAAAGAAAACTGGTCAAACATGTCTACTGGCTTATGTTTTATTGAAATTAATTTTATTTTAAATGTGTTGTTAGCATTCCACTATTATTAGTAACTTTCTTTCCATGCAGTGCTAATACTCTGTATGAACACCTGAACATTTTAGTAAAACAAAATGGATAGTTAAACTATTCTTCAATGGAAAATGTTAGGAATGGAATAGCATGTTCTAATTTGGGTGGATGTAAAAATATTCATGTGCACGTTTCCGGTGCTAGAGGCACTTAGTCTTTTGCTTCACGCCTAACTACGTTCCCAGGGTTTGTGACGTTATCATCTGTTATTTACTGATTCTTGCATGCCCTGGAGTGTTTTTTTCCACATGTAAAATGTTCTGGGACTGAAGACTGCATTTTCACTTGTGAAATCTTTTTTTTTTTTTTTTTTTTAGCATTTCTGCAGTGCTACCAGATGAAACCTCCAGAAGGCTGGTGCATGTTGTGATGTCTGGCTTACCACTGACTGGTGCCTCATCTGGCACTGCTATATCAGGCTGTCTCAAAAATCTCAAGCTGCAATGTTTCAAAATCATTTTAGAGCACTGCTAACCATTCTGTGAAGATAAAAATAACTTTCAGTGTTAAAAAAAAAAAAGAAAAGATACCACCACTCAGATTATGAGAGGATGTATTTCTGGAGCAATGTCTGCTCTCCACGGATTTGTTGAGGAGGACAATTTTCAAAATAGCCCATGTAATTGCAAACCACACAGGTGCTTTTAACTAACATATCTAATGCATAATTTTCAAAGGAAAAAATAAAAACATTTGTTGTTCCTCCTTTGAAAAACAGCAGCTGAAATGTATGCAAGCTCAGAGGGTCTGCAAACTTTAAGGTGAATTTTAAAAGCCCAGTACACCAACAAGTCGGGTTCGTGCGTGCCCATCGTATTTTAATAGCCGCCCAGACATGCGTGTATCTCCCGCCCTGCATACATCTCACGCCAACTAAAACAGGAGCGCATGGTCTGGGTGGAGTCTAGGTGGGGCATGGGTATTCCAAGGTGGGGCCAAGAGATGTGCATGCAAAAATGTACACATCTGGGCATGTGCCCAGGTCTAGTACTGTGTAAGTTTACTTCTGCTATGGAGAAGGTATAAGTTTAAAAAAAAAGAAAACTAGCCATGTCTGAGGGGTTTTAAGGGTGTGGGCTATCTGGGGGGAGTGAAGGCTATTAATCTAGGGGAGGTTGGAGGACTTAGCTCTTAACTGGGTGAACTGGTGGAAGAACTGGTGAAACTGGCAGTGCCATAAGTATGCGCTCCTTTTACATTCCCCCGACTTACTTGGTAGAAGCAGGATTTGCACACCCATATGCGTGCCCACTTAACATTAGGCACACATGTACGAGCAGCCAGGCTATATTATAACATGCACGCATTTACGCATGCAAGTTATAAAATGGCTGCGTCCCTGGGTATATGTCGATGCATTCATGCCCAATGTGTGCCCGCTTGAAAGGTACCGAACTTGTACTTGCTATTTGTGTGGTTGGGCGGCTGAGCCAGGGCAAAATGGTGGCATGCGTACAGATGACAATGATCTCTGTGTGCTGTTTTACTCCTCCCGTGACCTCAACATCTCCCCATGGAATCACATTTTTTAATACAACTAAAAGTCTGCAGGCATAATTTTATCCCCATTCGAGTAGGTTGATTTTCAGCCAGGCCATTTCACCTGAGTGAATGCTATTGAAAATTGCCCTGCCCATAACTGCTGCTAATCTATCGCTCTAAAGAATTAATATAATAACTTATCCTTTTATTTGCCTAGAAAGCTAGGTTATGCTTGTGATTAGTTTGTCATACAATGAATGGGATGTTGGTTTTTACACTAAGATACAATCTGTCCTATGATCTTTGGAATGCTTTATTTTCTTTAATAAGTGGTTATGTTATTAAGTTAAAACTTTTTTTATTAAACAAAATGAATAAACAAAAGCTAAGTGCACTGGGTTTCTTAAGTACACTCAGCCACATGCTAAAATTGAATCAATGAAAAGCACAAAAAAGAGCAACACTTCCCAAATGCAATACACAAAGATATAAAAAAGAGGTGCAGGGACACTACCATCACAATAGATTTCAATACACAATCTGGTAAGAATACTTTTATCAAAAATACTTTCTTAGATAGCAGGTATCAGAGCATTCACGGGTGCAATTGTAATCCACTGTCTTTTGTGCACAATGTATTTCAAACAGTAACAGTAAGGCACCATAAGAACATAAGAAATTGCCATAATGGCTCAGACTAAGGGTCCATTAAGCCCAGCATCCTGTTTCCAACAGTGGCCAAACCAGGCTACAAGAACCTGGCAAGTACTCAAACACTAAGAATGCTATTGATGCCAGTAGTAGCAGAGGTCATTCCCTAAGTCACCTTGATTAATAACAGTTAATGAACTTCTCCTCCAAGAACGTATCCAAACCTTTTTTAAACCTAGCTACACTAACTGCACTAACCACATCCGCTGGCAAAAAATTCCAGAGTTTAATTGTGCGTTGAGAGAAAAAGAATTTTCTCCGATTAGTTTTAAATGTGTTACTTGCAAACTTCATGAAGTGCCCCCTATTCCTTCTATTATCCGAAAGTGTAAATAACTGATTCACATCTACTCATTCAAGACCTCTCATGATTTTAAAGATCTCTATCATATCCCCCCTCAGCTGTCTCTTCTCCAAGCTGAACAGCCCTAACTTCTTCAGCCTTTGCTCATAGGGAGCTGTTCCATCCCCTTTATCATTTTGGTTGCCCTTCTCTATACCTTCTCCATCGCAACTATATCTTTTTTTAGATGCGGTGACCAGAATTGTACACAGTATTCAAGGTGCAATCTCACCAAGGAGCGATACAGAGGCATTATGACATTTTCCATTTTATTAACCAATCCCTTCCTAATAATTCCTAACATTCTGTTTGCTTTTTTGACTGCTACAGCACACTGAGCTGATTTCAAAATATTATCCACTATGATGCCTAGATCTTTTTCCTGGGTGGTAGCTACTAATATGGAACTTAACATCATGTAACTACAGCAAGGGTTATTTTTTCCTATATGTAACACCTTGCACTTGTCCACATTAAATTTCATCTGAGATTTGGATGCCCAATCTTCCAGTCTCGCAAGGTCCTCCTGCAATGTATCAAAATACGCTTGTGATTTAACTACTCTGAATAATTTTGTATCATCTGCAAATTTCATAACCTCACTCGTATTCCTTTCCAGATCATTTATATATATATATATATATATATATATATATATATATATATATTGAAAAGCACTGATCCAAGTACAGATCCCTGAGGCACTCCACTTTTTTCCGTTTTCCACTGAGAAAATTTACCATTTAAACTTACTCTCTTGCTTCCTGTCTTTTAACCAGTTTATAGTCCACGAAAGGACATTGCCTCCTATCCCATTACATTTTAGATTTCTTAGAAGCCTCTCATAAGGGACTTTGTCGAACGCCTTCTGAAAATCCAAATGCACTACATCTACTGGCTCACCTTTATCCACATGTTTATTAACCCCTTCAAAGAAATGAAGCAGATTTGTGAGGCAAGACTTCCCTTGGGTAAATCCATGTTGACTGTGTTCCATTAAACCATGTCTTTCTATGGGGATCATTTATCAAAGTGCTATATGGCGTTTTCACATGCGTTAAGGTGTTTTTGTATGCAAAAAACGCCTTTAACACATGCGAAAATGCCATTAACATGTGCAAAAGCACCATAAAGCATGGTGCAATGCAAATGAGAAAAAGGGGAGGATATTTGCACATGGCGATGTTTTCGTAAATGCTGTTTTAAGCTCCTGGAGATCCAGCCTAGCTATCAGGAGAGGGAGAGAGAGAGAGGTAGAGAGTCCATCAAGCTAGATTGAGAGAACATTGCACAAATCTCATCTTTGGGTGAGTTTCCTCACTCCGAAGGTCATCAAATCTTCAGAAGATGTCAAAGTGACCCCTAACTCCTACACTAATACCTAAACCTCACCTCCAGTTACTAGGTGGGTCTCCCATAGAGCTATAAATACTAGGGATGTGAATCGGGCTTCGGACGATCGAAAATATTGTCAATATTTTCAAAATTGTCAGAAATCGGGGGCTCCCCTAAAATGATAGGAAAACCCCACGATATTGTTCATGGGGGTGCTCTTATCATTTTGTGGGAGGGCGGGAAAAACGGCACACAAAAATAACCCCTAAACCCACCCCGTCCATTATGGCAGGTGCCATATTTAAAGATGGCGCCGGCCATCCAGTGCTCCTACCATGTGACAGGGGCCGGCCAATGGCACAGATACCCTGTCATATGGTAAGGGCAAAGGCCATTGGCGCCATTTTTATTAGTGGCAGCTGATGGCCCGAGAGCGGGAGATCGCTCCTGGGATCCCCACTGGACCACCAGGTACCTGTAAAATGTTTTTTGGGGGGTCGGGAGGGTAGGGGAAGCTAAGGGATTAGTTTTAAAGGGTCGGGGTGGGTTTTTTGTTTATCGGCTCGGGCGCAGCCGATAAACAAAACTGCGATCGGGCCGGACGGAAAAAAAAACACGATGTGAATCGGAACCCGAATCTGAACTGATTCCAGTTCCGATTCACATCTCTAATAAATACCTATCTAGTGTGAGGGCATTATGGCTAGGTGCTCTCTCTCTCTCTCCTCCCACCTCCCCCCAGGAGGGAGGGCCCTGATAGCTAGGCTGACTCACATGTGATATTTAGTGCATTTTGATAAATCCAGACCTATATGCTCTGTGATTTTGATCTTTAGAATAGTTTCCACTATTTTTCCCAGCACTGGAGTCAGGCTCACTGGTCTATAGTTTCCCGGATCACGCCAGGAGCCCTTTTTAAATATTGGGGTTACATTGGCCACCCTCCAGTTTTCAGGTACAATGGATGATTTTAATGATATGTGATAAGTTTTAACTAATAGATCTGAAATTTCATTTTTTAGTTCCTTCAGAACCCTAGGATGCATACCATCTGATCCAGGTGATTTGCTACTCTTTAGTTTGTCAATCTGGCCTACTACATCTTCCAGGTTCACAGTGATTTCGTTCAGTTCGTCTGACTCATCACCCCTGAAAACCATCTCTGGAACCGGTTATCTCCCCAATATCCTCATTAGTAAACACAGAAGCAAAGAATTTATTTAGTCTTTCTGCAATGGCTTTATCTTCCCTAAGAGCCCCTTTAACCCCTCGGTCATCTAACGGTCCAACCAACTCCCTCACAGGTTTCTTGATTCGGATATATTTTTAAAAGTTGTTGTTATGAGTTTTTGCCTCTATGGCCAACTTCATTTCAAATTCTCTCTTCGCCTGTCTTATCAATATTTTACACTTAACTTGACAATGCTTATGCTTTTTCCCATTTTCTTCAGATGGATCCTTCTTCCAATTTTTGAAGGAGTTTTTTTTTGGCTAAAATATCCTCTTTTACCTCACCTTTTAACCATGCTGGCAATCATTTTGCCTTCCTTCCATCTTTCTTAATGCATGGAATACATCTGGACTGACAATGCCTGTTAGAAACGTTTAACCTTTGCAGCTGCACCTTTCAGTTTTTTTCTAACTATTTTCCTCATTGTATAAAAGTTTGCCTTTTGAAAATGTAGTGTTAGAGCTGTAGATTTACTTATTAACCACCCCCTTCCAGTTATTAGTTTAAATTTGATCATGTTATGATCACTATTGCCAAGTGGTCCCACCACCATTACCTCTCTCACCAAATCCTTCTGGCATTGGCATACAGACATTTCAAAGTGTGTTTTTTGTTTGTATTAACAACCTGCTTTTCAGTTGATAGGGATAATTTGGAAATATTTAGGTTAGGTGATTTTTTACATATAGGCATATGGACTACGTTTTACTTTTATTGGAACCTCTCTGTTGGGATGCCCTAACTCTCCTGTTTCATTAGTATCCTTCAAGGATACATTTCTCCGAACCATGCACTGCTGAGTGACTGTCAGCTTTCCCCCTTGTTCTAGTTTAAAAGCTGCTCTATCTCCTTTTTAACAGTTAGTGCCAGCAGCTTGGTTCCACTCTGGTTAAGGTGAAGCCCGTCCTTTTGGAAAAGTCTCCCCCTTCCCCAAAAGTTTCCCCAGTTCCTTACAAAACTGAATCCCTCTTCCTTGCACCATCATCTCATCCATGCATTGAAACTCTGGAGCTCTGCCTGCCTCTGGAGACCTGCATGTGGAACAGGAAGCATTTCAAATAATGCCACCCTGGAGGTTCTGATTTAAGCTTTCTACCTAAAATCCTAAATTTGGCTTCCAGAATCTCTCTACCACATTTTCTTATCCCGTCAGTGCCCACATGTACCTTGACAGCCAGCTCCTCCCCAGCACTGTCTATAATTATAGTTAGGTGATGCGTGAGGTCTGCAACCTTCGCACCAGGCAGGCAAGTTACCAGGTGGTTCTCACATCCACTAGCCACCCTGTTATCTACATTTCTAATAATTGAATCATCAATTAGATGGCTGGCCTAACCCTTCCCTCCTGGGCAGTAGCCCTGGGAGACTTGTCCTCAGTGCGAGAGGACAATACATCACCTGGAGAGCAGGTCCTTGCTACAGGATCACTTCCTGTTACAGCAGGGTGATGTTCTCCAACTGGAAGACCTTTCTGATCTAAGGCAGGACTGGGGCTGCCACACTGGATTTGGGACTTGGCTACTATGTCCCTGAAGGTCTCATCAATGTACTTCTCTATCTGCCTCAGCTCCTGCTAGGCGCAGACACTTAGCGTATTGATGGTTGATTATTACATCAGAATATGATTTGCTTATTTTGCAGCTTAGTTTTCCAAAGCACTAGAGCCACCAGTATGGGAAAATAACTTGAGGAATGTGATATTCTGGATTAATCCTACCTCCATCCAAGTATCCGGCCCAGGTGTGGCGGTCACACATCCAGGAAATACCGCCCAAAACTACATCCTCCTAAGGTGTCAAAGTGTATATCTAAATCCCTGCTGGAAAGAGGAAGCTCCAGCCACTGAGATACCCTGTCAAAGTTGGCCAGGAAGAATACCCAAATGGGGATGTCATTGCACATGGGTTGCAATATCCTAATGAAGTAATAAGGCCTGCATGCACCTGCAGTCACCATGGCCAGTCTTCTGAGGAAGATCCTTCCTGGGGTATCACTCTACATGTGAAATTCGGGCTGCTCACAATGGGTTGCCAATCTTGGAGAGTCAGCTTCTTTGCTCTTGCCGCTTCGCTCGATCTATCCCGCAACTTCACCACTTTATCCTCCCGAAATCTGGATGTCATCTCCTCTGAGTTGGGCTCGATGTCTGAGAAATGGATATAATTGGTGGAGCCTTCGATCTTCTTTTGAAAATTGCGGAAGAGGAATGAACATCAGTTGGGCTCACTCGTAGCAATGAATAAAGTCGTCCAGGTAATTTTTGATATTATTAAACCCGAACGTTGGACCAATGCCCAATGCAGAAAAAGAGCTGAACAGTTCGAAATAGGCGAAAGACACCTAGTAGCACATAGGCAATTAATCCCATTTCATTCTACTTATTCCCATCCGGTGCATATTCACCCTAAGGCTCTCATTACCTCCTCTTTACAGCTCAATTCTTGGCTCGAGCATGAAGGAATGGCCACAAATTCCAGTTAGTTTCTGGGGCCTGCTGTTCTCAGGAGGTACCCCATCACCGGGAACTGTTGCGCCAACCTGGCCAGCCTCTGGAGAGTTTGCTGGGTACCAACTTGACTTCTCCTATATCTATGCTTTATTAGAAATAATAATCTTCTATGTTTATCTCACATCGTCTTGAGATTGGTTGCTGTTTTAGCCTCTATCACTTGCTCCAGGAGAGTGTTTCATGAATGCAACACCCTTTCCTTGAAACAATATCCTCTGATAATAATCCTGAATCTACCATCTTGGAGTATCACATCCCCTCCTCCCACTCGAGACTTTCCCTTTATTCAAAAGGTTCCTTCATTGTGCATCATTATTATCCTCTAAGCATTTGAATGATTCCACTACACTGTCCTTACAAGCCACAGACCAACTCCGAATCTAATGCCAATGGGGAAACTTTCAGAAAAGTGGCCTGTGCGAAACTGAAGGGCCCCTTGACGAAGCACATATGGCAGAACAATGTGTACCACGCTCCAGTTACAGCCAGGACACCATTGGTCTTCATGAATACCTGTCCACCACAGACCATGGATTCTGGAGGAGCATAAACCAGCAACTACCTATGTGGCACCCCCTTGGGTTAAGCACCAGATGGCCCCAGGTCCCTGCCCAGAACCCCTACATCTGTGGGACCTCCATCCACCTCAGCTCCTCCCAGCTGGGAGGGCCGGGCCGGCCAGCCCCTCTCAGACCGCAGCCATCCCAGCAATCTGGGAAGTCCCCCTGAACAGTGAGGATGCATTTCCTCTGCCCCCCCCCCCCCCCCCCGAGGAGGCCTCCCAGCCCTTTCATGAACCCCACTGAAGAGGATCCTCTACGTGCCCTCTCCTCCTATAATGACCTCCCTCCCCCTTTCTGCCACAGAAGCCCAGGGGGTCTTTGGTGAAAAGGAACAAAGGTCCAAGTTCTCTGTCAGAGGGGGGAGGGTAATTTGCCTTTTGCAATCTCTGAGTGGAAGTTGAACCCTGGCTATTGTTCCATTCTGCGAAGGATGAATATGAGTGTCTGGCAGGGCTCAAAGCCCGGTGCTCTGGCCTTCCCTGATCCCTGCCCGCCTCTGCCAACCAGATCGCGGGGAAGACGACTGGCCATGGGACTCTCCTGCCCCACTGCAGCATCGTCAGCTGGGTGATACCCGATCCCCGATTCAGCTTGGGAAAGCAGAGTCAGTTCAGATGATGAGAAGCTCTTTGACAGTAGAAACGTCGACTCTGAGCATCCACATATTGGCTGCATCCCCCCCAACCTCAGTCACACATGGGACCATCGATCACCCATTCCTCCTGTCAGCCGCTAAGCTCAAGGTTGGCTCCTACACGGCCTCTGATGCCTCAAATGGCAGCCACAACCAGCAACATCCTGCCGCTAACAGCTGCGCTGAGGCCCAGCCCAGCTCCAAGTTGGCACCGTCCTCAGGAACCCCAGCAAGAGACCTCAAGTGCAAACAGTGCAAGCCCCCCCCCCCCCCCCCCAGGGAACAAGATCAAAGAGGGTCCGGTGGCTTCGCTCAAGCCCCATCTCCCTCTGCCAGCGACAGCAACAGCAGCAAGCTCCTGGGCCAGTTCAATGCCAGCTGTGCAAGGAGGGATACACCACCAGTGGGTGCCTCCACAAAGCCTCTCGGGCATCGGGGCCCCAGCAAGGCTGGGCCGACGAGCACACAATTTTTAAATCAGAGTATGTGCATTAATGCTGACTCTGTCCCCCCAGCTCTCTCTCAGAATGTTTCTTCTGAGTTCATGCAAAAGCAGGCATGAAACCGGGTTACTAGCGTACATTTATGTGAACAAAGCCCTGGTCGATTTTGTAACAGCTATTTAGGCACATACAAGGATTTGTGCACATAAATGGCTTTATTAATTTTATTTAAAAAAATGATATGCCACATTTAAATCCACATCTGAAAGCAGTGGACAAAGTACAAACAAATAAAAAAAAAACCAGCAATACATACAAGGAGCAAATAGCTAAATAGACAATCTGCTATATATAGTAAGACATATATTCCTGCCAAGGTCAGTGTCAGAACTTCTCTAATTCATCCTAAACTCAATCACAGGGATAGAAGCATAGCAAGATCCCATGCTGTTTATGGAAAAGCTTGCTGGAATAAGTGTGTCTTCAGCAATTTCTGAAATGATTATTGTGCATGTTACAAGATAGAGATACTCAGAAAAAGAGTTAAAAAAAAAGATTGGTCCTGCTATTGAAAAAGCTCACAGATCTCTACCAGATGAGCCTGGCACAGTGAAGGAACATCCAGAAGACCTTTCTGCAAGGACCTAAGTACATGTGTAGGATTATAAAGATATTAACACAAAACCCACTGATGCCAGTTTCATATTATTTCACACATATGCCTTTTTTAAAAATCTTTTTCTTATATTTTATTTAACAAAAAACTTATAAATTAATATTTGTAATTTTCATTAACCAATCCCTAAACAGAATCTTTAAAACCTAGTATGAAGCCAAATGATACTCAAGTTGTGATATTTAAGTTATTTTTTACATAAAAATTAAAAATGTATCGTGTTTTTCCCCATTTTTTTTTTTCAGAAACCTCTGCAATTTGAGAAGAAAAGATTAGGATGTTTGGATTCATACCAGGATTTAAAGATCCTGTTTAGGGATTGGTTAATGAAAATACAAAATATTAATTCATAATTTTTTTAAAATAAAATATAAGAAAAAGATTTTTAAAAAAGGTTTATGTGTGAAATATAAAAAAGTGGCACCAGTGGGTTTTGTGTATATTAATAGATTTGTCATTGGGATTAGTTTAGATTGATTAAATAGTGTGTGGCTCAATCTTTGAAAAGCACATTTAGTTACTCAAAGGATTTTGTTCAGTCTCTTCTGCAGCAGAAGACTGATTTAGACACGGAAACTAATACCAGCACTGGTTTGGATTGGCAGGGTTTGATCCCTATTTATAAGAAATTGATATGAACTGAACTACCTGGTGATTCTTTGGTGCAATATTGTCATCATGACAGAATATCTAGAGGCTTTAGGGTATTTAAGGAATCCAAACTTTATATGGAACATCAAGAGTTTTGTCATAGGATGGGATTCCATCTTAATTATTGAAAGAATGAGAAAAAAAATGCTGTGTTGTTACAAGAAGAGCTGGAAACACAATTAGCTACATTTAAAACTACAACCGTGGTTGAAGTGCTTGACTTTCATTATAAAGAGCTACAAAATTCTATGCATCAATTTAGACAAGAGTTGCGTAAATTCAAACTCTCAAAATGTGCTCATAATGAGAATGATTATCGCAGATATTCCATCTATCAATGGTCAAATAAGGAGAGTAATCACATTTGAATCTTCATCAGATGGCTGTAGTGGAGCGGAAGATATTATATCTTTTTTATCCAGAGACAAAGTATCCAAATGCGATCGAGGGAAATGAGAGCAATCAATGAACATCAATCAGACTACAGGTAGAGAGGGATTCCCCTGGCAACAAACTCACTCTCAGAGAGGAAAGATAACATAATTTTTAATTTATCTCAAAGTACTCTAATGAAAGAGGATAAGAATTTACTGATAAAGGGTTTACTTTTTGTTCCTGCAGTTCCCTATCAGAGTTTTCAATTTCATATTGACTTTGAAAGATTTAAGTTGAATTTTAAAAACCCTACACGTGCCAAAGCCCGAGATATGCACGTGTCTTGGGTTGGTGCACATTGCACATATTTTAAGAAGCGCTAGAATACGCAGGTATCTCCCAGTATATGCACAAATCAAAAAATGCAATAAAGAGGTGGGGTTGGGCATGACCTGGGCAGAGCATGGGTGGGACATGGACATTCTGGGAAGATCACTTGAAATGTGTGCTAGGGTCCCCCTACCATGTAACTTTACTTCTGCTACGGTTGGTGTGTAAGTTTTAAAATAAAAAAATCAGAACTAGTCATCGGGGTTTGACGGGTCGGGGCCAATAGGGTAAAAGGGAGGAAGATTAATTAGGGGAGTTAGGAAATCAGGAGCTTTTGCCTGGGAGAACTGGGAATAGACTGAGGAAGCTGGTAATTGCATCAGTGTGCATATCTAAAAAAATCCCCCCACTTAACGTGGTAGAGCCAGCATTTGCATGCACAAGTGCACATCCTTACAAAATTGGGTGCACATGTACATGTGTACAGGCAATTTTATATCATACATGCATATACATGAGTATTTTATAAAATGGTCATGTCCAGTCATGCAAGCTTCCATATGTGCGTACATGCATACCCGCATGGCTGTTTAAAAGTTACTGTCCTAATGTGCACTCTACAATATTTTTCTCAATATAGCCTAATAATTATTTCAAGTCTTCTTGTGTCAGTAATCAATCTTTCTGGATCCCACCAAGACCATTTGACCCTGCCTCATGTACTTTTAAATATCTGGTAATGCAAGATGACATAGCTTTGGAGAATGTCTTTTTGAGGTATCAGGATAACTTAACTTGATCATGACAAGCTCTGATTAGCCTTAATAATAATTCACCCATTATCATTACAGAAACTGATAAAGATGGGGGAGTGGTAATTCTTAATCGGGATGACTACAAGAATGAATGCCTTCGTCAACTGAGGGATGGATCCTGTTACAGATTGCTCACAGAAGACCTTGCTACTGTCTTAAAATCATAGATTAAAATATTAACATAGATGGCTTTCGAATCAGATTTCTTAACCAAGAAAGAGTTTAATTTTTTGAATAAGTATTTTCCACAAATTCCTGTCTTCTACACATTACCAAAAATACATAAACACATCCTCTGGGGCATAATTTCATCTACTGATTCTTTACTTTATCTCCTTCCACAGCATGTTGACATTTTTTAAAGACCTAATGTGCCAATAAGTGCCCATTTTGATCAGGATGTATCATAATAGATTTTGGTGTTTCTGGACGTGACTTCATTATATACAATTATTCCTTCCACAAGAGGAAGTTTTACAAGTGATTGACTGTGTCTTAGATGATTTACCAAAACCAGAGCCTATACAAACAGAGTTTATATTGTCATTGGCAAGAAGTGCGTTAACAACATTTTTTTTCTTTTTCATGGTCAACTATATGGGCAAATATCAGGCATAGGGATGGGGGCGACTTTTGCCCCGTCTCTTGTCAATCTATTTATGACAATGTTTGAAGCCCATTGTATTTATACTTCTAGTTATTTTGCGCTGATTGCCTCGTGGAAAAGATTTATCGATTATGTATTTTTATTGTGGAAAGGCTTATTGGTTCAGTTACAAGAATTTGTTGAATGGCTGAGTACTTGTCATCCTCGGATTCAATTTACTTGTCAGCATGATTTCAGCCATTTATTTTCTAGATGTGTACGTGATGAAGCAAGGCAATATGTTATATTTAAAACCAATAGATAGAAATACCAGTTTATCTTTTTCAAATTTTCATCCTAAACATTTCCAGTATAATTTACCATTCTAACAGTTCCTTTGCTGCTGTCATTTGTGCTCTGATTTTCATGAATTTGAAATGCAAGCTTCAATAATAGCTGATTGCTTTTTTCAATGTAGTTAAGCGAGCATATAAGCGTGCTTTATTTTGTGACAGACAGTGGTTCTTCAGTCTAAAGTAAATAAAGAAGATCAACAGCCAGGACTGATCTGTTCCATAAGGTTCTCGACCTGTTGTCAACAACTTACTATGATCATTCATAAATATTTCCCTTCTTTTAGTTACAATGTAATCTGGTATGATGTTTGACACTAATGTCGGTATATAAAAATCTCAAATAAATAAATAAATAAAATATTAGAATGTATTGTCAGTGCACACATACTTTCAAATGTTGGTGTGCTTATTCGAGAAGTTATAATCTTCTGGAGTCTTTGGACTTCTCTATGTTTTCTAGAGGAGAAATAAGTGCCAATTGTCAGTGTGGATCACATCTAAATTGTGGACATTCCATTTTTTGCCCCATCATGCTTCAAACTTCCTCGTTCAATAACTTTTTTGATGGACATTTGTATACTTTGTGATTTTTTTGTGATATGCCAGACATTTTGCTTTTTAACAAACTGTGATGAAACAAGTGTCTTTGTGTCAACAAACATTTTCAGTCACTTGGAATGATACTGCTGATTCATTCATTCATGTATTTCTATATTTTTTTATTTATTTAGATGTATATTCCGCTTTTTGCACTTTTTTCAGCACTTCAAATTTGATTACATTCAGGTACTGTAGGTATTTCCCTATTCACAGAGGGCTTGCAATGTAAGGGGGTCATTTATCATGCAATACGGCCATATCGCGTGCGATAAGCCTCTATCGCACGCGAAAAGGCCCTTTTCACATGCGATACCATGTAAATTAGATTGGGGTGGAGTCTTTGCTGTCGGCGATAATGTTACTAACATTATCGTCAGCAGTAGGGCGCCAAACAGCACCATCTTTCACGGCCGCTGAAATAGTACACAGTGGTGCGAAGGCTGCGGGCTTTCGCAGGCCCACCCTCCCTTTGCCCCCCATTTTCGCAGGATTCATCATTCATGCCTAAGTTTGTACCTGAGGCAATGGAGGGTAAAGTGACTTGCCCAAGGTCACAAGCAGTGACAGCAGGACTCAAACCCTGGTCTCCTGGTTCGTAGCCCACTGCTCTAACCACTAGGCTACTCCTTCACTCATTATCTGTTATTCATGATGTGATTGGTTGCTTGCTTGCTGTTATGTGACTGTTGTTGCTATTTTGAAATTTCCTTTAAAAAGCGTGTGCATTTTTTTTTTTTTGTCAGTCTTTGATGCAGGTCTCCTGATGAAGAATTTCTTTAAAACACTGATGTCAGGTCTGTAAGGAACTGCGAATGCATGAGCCCTCTTGCCGTGACACATCCTCATAGGTAGAGTCCTGAGACCCACATCAGCAGCAGGTGAGCGAGTCTTGGCATGGTCCAGTCTATGACTGAGTCGAAACGTCTATACAAATCCATGCTTTTGCTAAAGCCAGACAAGGTTGATGGTTTGTGACAAGGCTGAGGCTGAAGCAGACCTGAAGATTGCAGCGGAGCCACAGGCAAAGATTGAAGCAAAGCTTAAGGCTGAGAAAATGGAACCAGGTGAAAGCTGAAGGCAGGAACCAGGCTGGAGGGCTTAGCAAGACAGAAGACTGGAACCAGGAGGAGCAGGAACCAGGAGACCTTGTTGCTGAAGCAACAAATCCAAGTCCAGGCAGGCTAACATGAGCATGTGACAAACCACTAAAGACAGTGATCCACTGAAATCCGAATCAAATCAAAAGCAAAAAGACTGCTCTATCGCTGTATAAGAGATATTTTTAAAATAGAATTACTAAGGAAATTTTCTTTATATCACTTCAATTGTTACTTCGTATACCTACACCCTGTGGATCTGTTGATTTTCAAAATTATTGAAAAATCTGAAAACATCTTTTTGGGAAGAGCAGAAGGTTTCATATACAGTGTAGGTGTCCCCGTACCAATGTGTTATTGGTTATAATCATCAACCTCCTACCACCTCCAACAACAATTAAAAAAAAAATTTTTGTTGCAATATATTAGCAATAAAGTCCCGACAATTTCAAAAACATCCGTGGTATTATAGATGTTAACCTGTTAGTGGAAAAGGATGAATGTTTTCTTCAAAGATGGTATTCAATGCGGGTACCTTGCGACTTCCTAATGTTGGTTTCTTTGGTAGGTGAAATTAAATCCCGACACAAACACGTTCGTGTTTCAGATGTGCGTCTTTCTTCAGGGGAGTCTCATGCTGGCAGTTACCAAATTTGCAGGATTCTTGCCTCACTAGAGAATTTTGCTTCACTTCAAATAGCCATAGTTGCTTCCTTTTCACCGCATCATCCTGTTGTTCTCCACTCCATTCCGACGGACGGGACTTTATTGCTAATATATTGCAACAAAACTTTTTTAAAAAATTGTTGTTGGAGGTGGTAGGAGGTTGATGATTATAACCAATAACACATTGGTGCGGGGACACCTACCTGTATATGAAGCCTACTCTTCCCAAAAACATTTTTTCAGGTTTTTCAATTATTTTGAAAATCAACAGATCCACAGGGTGTAGGTATACAAAGTAACAATTGAAGTGATATAAAGAAAATTTCCTTGATAACATGAGCATGTGACATCATCATGAGGGTGGGTACCCGACTCTCCTGCCAACATGCGCCGAATCGTGCACACATGCCCTAAGCATCTCTTCACTGAGTCATAGTATCACATGTGTTAGGATATCCAATGGCAGCTCCCTGTCGCATGGTGAATGTTTGCTGCTGAGGAGTCTGAGAAGGTGGCTGGATTCTAAGAGTACCCCCTCCTCAAGCCTCTTCTCTTCTTCTTTTGAGGAAAAGAAGGTATTCATTTACCAACTTGGGGATGGGGGTCCAAGACCCAGGATCCAAGAATTCTTTGGTTTCGAGACTAGACTGAAAAAACATTCAAAGCAGAATACTTAACTGAAGAAAAGGGCAAAAGCTTGGTTAAGGACTGAAAATGGTCCTGATCAACAGACAAATGTTCTTTGGCAGGAGAACATCACAGTTGAGAATTCAAGTAGGAACAGGAAGTACACTGAAGTGGCAAAACCGGCACATCAAAAGAAGTGGATCGAAGTGAAGAGGCCAGAGACAAAGATGAAGTGATACAATGTTCTCGGCAGGATGGAGCTCATGGTTCAATCTGTAAAGAATTCTAGTCAATAGATGGTTGATGAAGACTCAGCCAGGGTAGTCATAAGAACATAAGAAATTGCCATGCTGAGTCAGACCAAGGGTCCATCAAGCCCAGCATCCTGTTTCCAACAGAAGCCAAAACCAGGCCACAAGAACCTGGCAATTACCCAAACACTAAGAAGATCCCATGCTACTGATGCCATTAATAGCAGTGGCTATTCCCTAAGTAAACTTGATTAATAGCCGTTAATGGACTTCTCCTCCAAGAACTTCTCCTCCAAGAACTTCTCCTCCAAGACTTCTCCTCCAAGAACTTATCCAAACCTTTTTTGAACCCAGCTACACTAACTGCACTAACCATATCCTCTGGCAACAAATTCCAGAGCTTTATTGTGCGTTGAGTAAGAGGGCTGGATGCTTTGATCTTGTTGGGTTTGTGGCATATTGTGGTCTCTTGGTCAAAGTGGCAATGACTCCTTCCACGGGGAGAGGCCCCGTGGGGAACCACAACGATTGGCTAGACTCTAGTAAGCAGACACTGAGGAAAGAAAGCTTTATTTTACTGCTGTTGAGTTGAATCTTGCCCATGGAATGGACAGTGCTGCAGTTCAGCGATATCACAATAGCTCAGACAGTCTCTGTAGTAGATGGTCTCACCCAGATGTAGCAAAGATCCAGTAGTGTTCCGCAGCACAGGATAGGCTGTGAACCTGAAGGATGGAATGAGGAGAGCTGGAGCATAGCGATACTCACAGAGTAGCAGTGCTGATAACTTCCTTAGATGTTGGAATGAAGAGAAGGACCAATGATCCGCGGTGCAGGATCCCCTGAGCAGGATAGGCCCTTGAGGAGCGAGTACCTAGGAGCGCTGAGGGTTTCCTGAAAGAAAACAGACAGGACCCCCGAGAGCAAGTAGAAGTGAGAGGCTCCTGAGGGGCGGGTATCCAGAGCTTCCGTAGGAGCGAGATACCTCAGAGGGTAGTAAGGAATCCAAGCGAGCAGCTTAGAAGCGGTCAGAGAAGCAAATCCGAAGTCTTTGCTAACTCGTTGTATTGGAGCGGAGCGGTGGTTTAAATACCCAGAGGTACTGACGTCATGCGGTGGGGCCGCCCTCGAGGTTCCCGCCATGACGTATTCATAAACGTAGGCAGCATGCACGTGCGTGCCCTAGGAGGCCTCAGGAAGAAGCATGGTGGACGGGGACACCCATGCTTTTGTATCCGGGATGTGTGACATCATCACAGGGGGATGCCCCTGAGGTTCGCGCCAAAGAGAAAAATAAGAAGCAGGGCCACGTGGCGCGCGCGCCCTATGGTACCTGGACAACATGGCGGGATGCAGCACCTAAGCCGGACCGGGAACGCCGGAGAGGACAGCAGGAAGACGCCGCGGCAGCCAGACATCCATCAACCATGGGAGGAGTCGCAAAAAAGGTAAGGTGGGCGGAGTGGAGCAGGCAGCAACAGTCGTAACACAAATCACCTTGTTCCCACAAGAGAGAGGCGCAAGCTTGATCTGGGCCATCCAGGAGGGAGAGTATATATGTCATCTTGACCCAGTTAGAGAAAAAAAACAAGCCGGCTGTAATTCAAATTGCATCTTGAAAATGTTAAGGAATCCTCTGCATGCTTTACGATCACCCCCATACCTTGCAGGTGTGGTGGTGGTAGTTGAATCAAGGACTCACCAGTCTGGATAGGTGCTGGTGTCAGGTTCGCCAGAACTGGAATTGAGACTGAAGCAGGATGTTGGACTTGTATTACATCTAAACGCTGTGACAAGGTCCATAGTAAGTCTTTTACTTGATTGAGTTGCTGCTGGGCCTGTTGCATGAACTAGTACAGGAGATCAATCAATTCTGTTTTTTGCTCTTGCATCTGGTTGTTCAAGGCAGTGATGGCCCAAGGTGGGGACATGTTCTCTGAGCTCATGGCCTCAGCAAACTGTAAGGAACTGCATATGTGTGAGCCCCCCTTGCCATGACGTAGCCTTGTAGATAGAGTACTGAGACCCATGCCAGCAGCAGGTGAGCTAGACTTAGCACTGGCCAGACTGACTGAGTCCAAAGGTTTATACAAAAACCAGACTGCAGCTCAAGGCAGGCAAGGACAAGACTGATGACTTGAGGCTGACAGCTCGAGGCAAGGCTGATGGCTTGAAACAAGGCTGAGGCTAAAGTAGAGCTGAAGACTGCAGCAGAGCCATAGGCAAAGATTGAAGAGAAGCTGAAGGCTGAGAAAACAGAACCAGGCTGGAGGGCTTGAGCAAGACCAAAGTCTGGAATCAGGAGACTTTCTTGCTGAGGCAATGAATCCAAGTCCAGGCAGGCTATGTAGTCTTGAGCATGTGACATTATCATTGGGGCGAGTACCCGACTCTCCGACCAACGTGCACTGAATCATGGGTACACATGCCCTAAGCATCTCTTTGCCGGGTCCTAGTATCACACGAATCGAAAAGTCCAATGGTGGCTCCCTGCCACACAGTGAACATCTGCCGAGGAGTCTGGGAAGGTGGATAACAGTGGTTTTATAAAAGCTCTGCATAAGTTAAGAGTGTTATGGTAGTGGACCCTTGAGCCGGGTAGGAGATGAAGAGAGACTGCTGAAGGAAGACCTGCAGCGGAGTCCATAGCCGGGAGGTGGATCAGAGCCAGGAGAACAGCAGAACTGAGCGGAGTCTCTTGGTGACGGAGCACAGATAAACTGTCTGGGTCGGGGCAGGTGGAGGAGGAACTGAGTCAAGAAAGTCCAGAGTTCGTGGCAGACAGTGGAGGTGCAAGTCGAGAAGCGGACCAGTAGTTGAGACAGGCAGACCAGTGGACTATAAGGAGCCAAGCCGAGGAAGAAACAGGAACTGGAGTGCGGAGCAGGAACTGAATCAGGAACATGGAGGCAGGAGCAGGCAGGAACTGGAGCATGAACACGGAGGTAGGAGCAAGCAGGAACTGGAGCAGGAACATGGAGACAAGAACAAGAAGGAACTGGATCAGGAACGCAGGAACGAAGAATAGAAACTAGCAGCTCTGGAGAGTGAACCCTGTTGCAAGGCAAAGAATAGAAAGCTGGTGCTGGGTTTAAATCCTTGCCGGCATCTGACGTCACTCAAGGGGCCGGGCCGAAGTTTCCCGCTGTGGCCCCTTTAAATTGCAGCCTTCCGTGTGCACACACGCCTAGGGGGCGGAGACTGCAGAGGGAGCCCGGCAGCGTCTGCCTTGTGGGGACACCGCCATGGAGAGGCCCAGCCGTGGCCCAGAGAGGAGCGGGGAACGCCGTGAGCAGCCCAGAGCCGGCAGAAGAGGAGGTGAGAGCCCGGCCGTGGAGTCCCTTGGCCGAGATTCGTAACAAAGAGATACCATCTCTGGGATGACAATGGGTGGAATTCTTCACTATAAAAATGTTTTTAGTGAAGCTCCAGTTTTGATGCCTTCAAAAATGTAAAGTGGTTTCTATTATAAATACATAACATTGCATTCATCCATGGAAAGGTGTTTTCACTTAGCATTTTATGTGTCATTATGCCGATTTTGTATTCGATTCACCATTCAACTGGAAGCCAATGTAACTCACACTTTGAAAATATTCCCTTAAATGATCTACTTTAAGATGATATAAAAAGTACTAATAATGTTCTGTTTTGTTTTGGTAGTTTTCTCTTCCTCCTTCCAGCTCAATCAAAACTAGGGCTGGAAACCATGAGCCTTGATTTGCAACTATCCAGGGTACTTTAGGCTGACCATTATGAAAAAAAATAGTCCTCAACTAGGGGTCATGGAAGCATGCTGTGAAATCATAGCCCCTAAGTCTGATTGTTAGGTATATAGATGTTCAGTGATGGCTGTGGCTTCCCTTCCCCCAGGAACTGTGAAAGAGACAGCCCCTGCTCTGGCTGGCCCGAGGGACAGAATCCGGGTATGTGAAAAGAATTCAAATCCTCCTGTATGGCAGAATGTAAGCACTGCTATTAAGCCACCAAACCAGCCCCTGGAAAAATGTTTGTTTTTTTTTTTTTTTTTAAGAAAAAGGAGACTGGAAGCTGGTTGACTAAGAACATCATTGTCTATATGAATAACAACTTTGGTTCCCATTCTTGTGGTAAATAAAATGCAATGGATAAAAGCACATGTGCTTAGAATATAAAATGGCACAGAGCATGATACTGAAACCCAAATCATGTAAAAACACTATTTTTGGATTCAAATTGAGAAGCATTGTGCACCATAAATCTAATTTATCTGGCCCAGAACAACTAGTCAGAGAAGCCAAAATGAGCATTTTGGATCCAATACAGGTATTTAGTACTGAAAATAGGCATTTCAAGTCCAGACTTGCTATGCCAGGTGTCAGGATATTCTCAGTCTCTATGGCTTGAATAATAGGACGGCATTATAGGTCCTCAAATAGGTACTTTCTGAGTTAGTAATCATGGTTTTAGAAATCAATTTCTGCATTAAAAACCCAACTATTCTTGTGCTCTAGGTCTTATTTTTACCTACAAAGTCAAAGAACACAGACGAGCAGAGACAAAAAAGACACATGAAAGACAAAATGTAGCCCATTTTCCCATGCCTAGATGATTTCATAATGAGGGAATGACTAGACAGCTAAAGGCAAGGACTCCTCACTTATTCTGGAGAGCTAGGTTTTAACATCTAAATCTAATTTCTTATTTGTATCCTTCCTCATCAGTGCAACCCTTCAGGTCTCTCTTCTATTAAGGATCAATTGAGTTGTGGTATGAACAGCAAGTGGATGGAATTCAGAAGAGGTTCTAGGGAACTACAGGCATGGGCAATGGGTGAGAATCAGTGTTTTTTGCTGTTCTGGCTCCTGTGCTACATATTTATGTTTCAGAAGAGTATGAACTAGAGATGTGAATCGTGTCCTCGATCGTCTTAACGATCGATTTCGTCTGGGAGGGGGAGGGAATCATATTGTTGCCATTTGGGTGGGTAAAGTATCGTGAAAATCGTTAAAATCGTGAGCCGGCATACTAAAACCCACTAAAACCCACCCCGACCCTTTAAATTAAATCCCCCACCCTCCCGAACCCCCCCCAAAATGCTTTAAATTACCTGGGGATCCAGCGGTGGTCCGGAACGGTGGCGGTCTGAAACGGCCTCCTGCTATTGAATCGTGTTGTCTTCAGCCGGCGCCATTTTGCAAAATGGCCGCCACAAAATGGCAGCGGCCATAGACCAACACGATTCGACTGCAGGAGGTCGTTCCAGACCCCCGCTGGACTTTTGGCAAGTCTTGTGGGGGTCAGGAGGCCCCCCCAAGCTGGCCAAAAGTTCCTGGGGGTCCAGCGGGGGTCTGGGAGCGATTTCCTGCCGCGAATCGTTTTCCGTACGGAAAATGGCGCCGGCAGGAGATCAACTGCAGGAGGTCGTTCAGCGGGGGTCCGGAACCCTCGCTGAACGACCTCCTGCAGTCGATCTCCTGCCGGTGCAATTTTCCGTACGGAAAACGATTCGCGGCAGGAAATCGCTCCCAGACCCCCGCTGGACCCCCAGGAACTTTTGGCCAGCTTGGGGGGGCCTCCTGACCCCCACAAGACTTGCCAAAAGTCCAGCGGGGGTCTGGAACGACCTCCTGCAGTCGAATCGTGTTGGTCTATGGCCGCCGCCATTTTGCGGCGGCCATTTTGCAAAATGGCGCCGGCTGAAGACAACACGATTCAATAGCAGGAGGCTGTTTCGGGCCGCTGCTCTACCCAGGGTAATTTAAGGCATTTGGGGGTGGTTCGGGAGGGTGGGGGATTTAATTTAAAGGGTCGGGGGTGGGTTTTAGGGGGTTTTAGTGTGCCGGTTTTCCTGCCCTCCCCCTTCCCCCGATTTAGCTACGGACCGCCGCTGGACCCCAGGGTAATTTAAGGCATTTGGGGGGGGTTTGGGAGGGTGGGGGATTTAATTTAAAGGGTCGGGGGTGGGTTTTAGGGGGTTTTAGTGTGCCGGTTTTCCTGCCCTCCCCCTTCCCCCGATTTACGATTTTTTGACGATAAATCGGGGGAATTGGTATTGTATCGTGGCCCTAACGGTTTTTGACGATTTAAAATATATCGGACGATATTTTAAATCGTCAAAAAACGATTCACATCCCTAGTATGTACCCTTGTGTTGAGAACCACAGTGATAGTCCCCAACAGATAATGTGAGCATGTTCTAGAGTTCAGCGTGTTCGGTGAGTTTGGTATCTGAAGCAGCCTGAGAGCATAGCTGCCTGCATGAAGCTGAGAGAGACAGATTTCCAGAAGAGATGAGAGCAGCATGGAAGCCGGTCTCCTAGTGAAGCCGCAAGCTGCTGGGAGAAGTATGCAGCCCTACCTGTAAGGATGCCTGAGCAGTATAGATCTGAAACACTGAGTAAAAGGGAACCCTTCCAACACACTTACTCTAAGGATATGCTAGACCCTATCTTATGGTATTGCTGGAAAAGAAAGGACTCACAGCATAATACCTGCTTAAAATGCAAGCATGCTGGGATGAATGAGTCAGAAGGTGCTTTCCTTGGGTAAGCTGGGGAGAAGCTACGAGCTTTAAAATCCTGGAACTTTACTCCGAGTAGCATATCTTTCATTGGAGTAAGATGTATTGATGATTTTACTATTAAACTATAAATTGTGATCCTCAAGTTCCAAGTGGATCCACTGGTAGGAGGAAATTTGTACAGGAGATTGACTTGGGAGGGCAAGTTTGTAAAGCCATTTACCTGGGAAAAACTATCTGAAAAATGCCCTTTCCTTTCTGTGGGTGGAAGCACATGTGGGGGATCAACAATGCACGTACATTTACCCATGGAAAAGCAGGCAGGCTTAGAGCTGGGATGATGCAATAACGTGCATAGTTGTGCATGTTCAATTCTATGCACATTATTTTGAAGGGAAAAAAAAATACTTATAGGAAATGCCAGTGCAAATCTCTGCAGGTACTTTTTTCTTAGGCAGTTTTCAATGGGAAAGTACAAATGTATTTCCTCCTTGAGAACTGGTGCAAAGATTGCAAGCAAAGATACCCATGGACACACAGGCTGTAAGATCTTCTATCTCAGGAAGCCTGGAAGAAGTGGCACACTTTGATATCCTCAAGTTTTCCAGGAGAACCCGATCTAGAAAGGGAGCGATGTGAAATATTTGTACCGGAGCTTTGAAACGGACCCACTTGCTCAGCACAAAACTACCTAGAACCGAGTACACTCGAATTGTGCTTGTGGAGTGCCCCTTGTTAATATTTTTCTGTGTAAATAAAGATCAGACAAGTTGGAAGCAAACAAACAAACAAAAAAAAACAATTTGGGAGTTGTCCTCAATTATTTCTGATGCTGGCTCCACAGAGAAGACTTGCTCACCCTTTCGCTTGAGTGCTTTCACTTGCGGACCACTACACCACCTGATCACCCACTTACTGAAGAAGCCTCAGTCGACTGATTAAACTGTATTACATTCTCCTTCTCGTGTTTCCTTAATACAACTACAGTGTTATCACACCTCACAGTTTCCAATTTATTTGCCTCTGGCTTCCTGCAACAGTTCCTCACATGATTCTGTTTGAGACTTGCTTCCCTTTACCAGAAGAACAAAAATATTTAACCCTTCACATGCTTTTCCATCCCCGACAAAGTTCATTAAGCGACTGAAAGAAAAGCAGTGCCAGAGGATTTTTTGTATTCAGTATAAGCAATGAAAAGGCATATGATCTTCAGATGCACTGCTCCTTAACCCAGGCTCCAGGGGATGGAAAAATTAACAAACAGCACTTCTTATGATGCGAGGAGATTTTTGGGTGAGGTATATAATCGGTGAAGGAGCAAACCTCTACAAACATTGCATCTAGCTGATTCACTAATGAGTGATTCGATAGGCTTAACCTGATTGCACCTAATGGACAAATTCTGAAATGAATGAGGAAAAAGCTTCTGAAGTAAACAAAGGTGGATTCAAATCTTCCTAGTTTTCAGATTCTTTTCAGACATTCAGCAGTTATCAAACAATTGCAGGGATCATCATGCCAATCAAATGGAAACTGACATTACACTATAAATCAGAGCTTCCTGGGGGACCTCACAGCCAGTTGGGTTTTCAGGATATCCACAATGAATATACATGGAGACTCGGGGACGTTCAAACTGTTGCATGGGTGCACATGTGCGCGCATTCATTGATCCATGCCCATGGACACGGTCATTTTATAACATACGCGCACATATGCACACATGTTATAAAACAGCCTGGATGCGCGTACAGGTGCGCTCAATTATAAATGGACGAAGGAGGGGAAATTTTACAAGGGATGCATGCCAATGCCATTGCTACCCTTCCTAGTTTTTTCCCAGTTCGCCCACTTGAGGGTTAGGACTCCCAACCCCCCCTGGTTTAACAGCCTCTCTTCCCCCCTGTTAGCCCTGATCCTTAAAACTCCACTGACTTGCTTAGATCTTTTTGTTTTATGACTTTACATGTCATCTATAGCAGATGGAACAGCTCCCCTATGAGGAAAGGCTGAAGAGGTTAGGGCTGCTCAGCTTGGAAAAGAGACGGCTGAGGGGGGATATGATAGAGGTCTTTAAGATCATGAGAGGTCTTGAACGTGTAGATGTGACTCGGTTATTTACACTTTTGAATAATAGAAGGACTAGGGGGCACTCCATGAAGTTAGCAAGTAGCACATTTAAGACTAATCGGAGAAAATTCTTTTTCACTCAATGCACAATTAAGCTCTGGAATTTGTTGCCAGAGGATGTGGTTAGTGCAGTTAGTGTAGCTGGGCTTAAAAAAGGTTTGGAAAAGTTCTTGGAGGGAGAAGTCCATTAACTGCTATTAATCAAGTTGACTTAGGGAATGACCTCTGCTATTAATTGCATCAGTAACACGGGATCTTCTTAGTGTTTGGGTAATTGCCAGGTTTTTGTGGCCTGGTTTGGCCTCTGTTGGAAACAGGATGCTGGGCTTGATGGACCCTTGGTCTGACCCAGCATGGCAATTTCTTATGTTCTTATGTTCTAAGTAAAGTTATGTGGCAGGGGACCTTGGCACATGCCAGGGTGCATAAGTACGTGCGCATCTCTTGGCCAGGGTCCGACATGCCCATGCCCCACCCCGCCCAGCACAAACCCTACTCCTTTTTCACTTTTTATTTGTGTGCACAGTGGGAGATTTACGTGTACCCAGGTGGCTTATAAAATCTGCTCAGTGCATGCCAGCTCGACTGGTGCACATATCTCCCAGTTTTGGTGTGCACCGGGTGTTTAAAATTCACCTTAGTATATGAAAATTTATCTCATGCATATTCATTGTGGATATCCTGAAAACTTGACAAGTGTGGGGTCCCCAGGACAGATTTGGGAATCCCTGCTATAAATACAGCACAACAGGGTTCTTGTTCTGTATCCATATACATTTATTACATTTTTTGGTATCTGTTTCCCCAGCGTCTTACAATGGCAAATAAAATGGTAGCATAGAAACATAGACTTATGACATCTGATAAGGACTGTATGGCTAATCTAGTCTGCCCAAGTTACTTCTACAATACTGTAAATCCCATTTCATCTCTGGTTTTATGTTCACTTCTTAGCAACTAATGATCTGCTTATTTATTTATTTAGATTGGATTAATCACCTATCTACAGCTCAAGGGGACATATGCACTAAAACTTGCAAACATATCAAATTATTAAAACACAACTAAAACATCATAAATACATAAATCTATATATAACAATAAAAATAACATAATAAACAATTCATTAAAGAGCAAGATACCAAAAACAAGAATTAAAAATCAAGAAAAAAAGCTGTCAAACATAAACATTAAAATAGCCACTCAGGTACAGCCCTGAAAAGTCAGAATATAAAAATGTGATTTTAAACCTCTTCTGAACTGTAAATAATTATGTTCTAAGCACAGTTTCTTTGGGAGAACATTCCAGAGAAAAGGGACTGCATGCATTAAGGATCATGCTTTAGTTTGGACCCATCTATAATCCCTAGAAGAGGGAATATGAAGACATAAATCACTGCTTGACCTTAAAGTACAAGTAGGAGTATATAACTCGACAAATTAGATACATATCCAGGACTCATATATGAGACCTTAAACTGGGTCCTAAAAGTAATAGGAAACTTATGAAAAACAGCCAGAATTGGAGTGACATGATCCTGGACTGAAGTTCCTGAGATCAAGCGAGCCGCAACATTCTGGGGGCTCTTAGTAGGAAGCCCCAACAAAAGTGAATTGTAATAGTCAATCTTTGAGATTATTAAAGATTACATTACTTGGCTAAACTGAGAGTTAGTCAGAAAAGGTTTAAGGTTGTAAAGGTAAACCACCCACTCTTAGAAATATTAAGGATCTACTTTTCAAAGTCAAACATCAACATCACCTTCAAACTCTTGAAATAAAGTTTACCAGTGAAATGTCCAATCCCAAGCAAACTACAACTCAGAAGGAAAAATGTCTTACCAAGGTAAAGCATCTTAGCCTTAGGTTAAGGGATAGCTTATTGACTTTCATTCAGGTAGAAATTGTCACTAGGCAATTATTAACTTTTATCATAAAGGTCAGATTATCTGATTGAGAACAATATATTTGGAGACTGTCAACATAACATCATATATTCAGACTCTATAATCTAATTATAGCAACATGGAATTAGATAAATATTAGACAATGTTGGAGAAAATATGCTCCTTGAACAACTCCACAGCCTTATATGGAAAGAGCAGAAATAATCCTGTTTCATGAAACAGACTGAGACCTTTCCAAAAGGAAAGACCAGAACCATTGAACAATGCTGCTTCCGACAGGTATGTTGTTATGCAACCTAGTTAATAGAATTTCATGATCTACTTTGTCAAAGGCACTGGTTCAATCTAACAAAATCAGCACTGAAGCTTCTGCTCTATGTAAGCATAATCCAAGGACATCAACCAATGTGCCTATCCCACATATTCTTGAATTCTGTTTCTATTTTTGCCTAGATCACTTCCTTCGGGAGACCGTTCCATGCATCCACCACTCATTCTGTAAAGAAATATTTCCTTATTTTACTTTTCAGCCTACTCTGGAGCTAGCACCCAGAATGCTGTTTGATTAGATCTGTTTCTTGCATATTCTGTTTTTCTTACCTGGCTCAATAGTAAAGAGAAAAGGGCATGAGACGGTATTATCAAGGTGACCCCAGATGTGCCTTGATGTCTTGCTCAATGGATCAGTTTGTGCAGTGTGGATCTTTGATGCTTCTGTTGCCTAGAGCAGTGCTATGGGAGGCAGAAGTGGAGAAAGGTGAGCCATGGAACCTCCTGGTCATGGAAGAATCATTGAGCCCGGAGGAATGGAGAATGCCAGCAGACCCAGCCATAGGATCCTCTTGTAATTCTGGGCTGGAATGGTCACATCCTGACAATATCAGCAGTTTAATGAGCTTGAGTGTGGATCCCAGTGAAGCAGCAGCAGAACATTCTGCAGTGATCTGCCATTTTCCTAGGGAAGCCTGAGAATGTAGCAGAGATGTATTGAGTTTTGCTGGCTTTAGCAGATACAGGCTGGATAGAAGAGGCAGTGATGCTGGAACTTCATTTAGAGAAGCTGAAGGTTTTCAGCCTGGAATGCATTTGGTTGGCCATTGAAGGGCTAGGTAAATCCAGCTAGCAAGGTTACTATTCCCAGCTGTGAGTGCAATTGCAAACTCTTGCCTGTAAAGTTTCAACTCATTAGGCAGTACTTTTAGACTGCAATGCAAAGACTGGACGGTTTGGACAGAAAGTCTGAGAAAATTTGGCAGAATTAATCTTTTTTTTATCATAGATAATTCCAAATTTTCATAATACAATGGAAAATTTGGAGACTATAACTCTTCAGCCTGCCCCCTTTGAGCCTCATGAATTTCCTTACCACTGAAAAAAGTTTCTTTCTTGAACACTATTAATACCATTGAATGCATATATCATATCCCCACCCGCTCTCCTCTAATCTATACATATTGAGAGTCATTTTGAAATAGCCCACATAGGCTAAAATCTCTGACGGCAACTTTTAAACAGGTGTGTGGGCACATATGTACATATGCTCATGTTATAAAATTGGCTGTATGCATGTACATGTGCACACAATTTTATATGGACACGAGCATGTGCATGCAAATGGCGGCTCTACTGTGTAAATGGGGGGATTTTAAAAACATGCGCCAACACAATAGCCCTTTTTCCCAGTTTGTTCCCAGTTCGCCCAGTTAACGGATCAGATTTCCTAACCTCCCCTGTTATTTATCCTCCTTTTACCCTTTTAACCCTGACTCTTAAAACCCCAATGACTTGCCCAGTTTTTAAAAGTTTAATACTTACACGCTGTCCATAGCAGACGTAAAGTTATGCTATAGGGGGACCCTGGCGCATAAATATGCGTACATTTCAAGGTAACTTCCTGGAACACCCATGTCCTGCCCATGCGCCACCCAGATCAGGCCCACGCCCCACCCCTTTTTAAACGTTTTGAGTTGTGCGCGGACCGGGAGATAAGCGCATAGTCACATGCTTTTTAAAATCCGTGTGGCGCACGCCAGCCCAAGATATGCATGTGTCACCTGGCTTTGGCACACATAGGGCTTTTAAAATCAATATATGTGCACAAGTCCGCTCTGAGAATTTCTGAGTGTGCCCGGAACCCCCTGCGGCACACGTACACAGAGTCACACATGCCCTCAAGCCAGGAGTAACTTTGTGCATGTGAATTTACACAGGTACTTTCAAAAGCTGAAAGTACACCTGTAAATCCTGATCCTGCCCCAATTCCACCCCTGGAATACCTATTTAGTATGTGTATAAAAGTACCCATGAAATTGTGTTCCACGAGTACTTTAACATACAAACCCACTGAAGCTATTTTTAAAGAGCCACTTATGTGCATAAAACCAGCTTTTATGCACATAAATATCTTCAAAAATGACCCCATTACATCCTTAATTCTCATTTCATAGACATTATGGAAGTATCTTTTTTTGCTTCAATCCTGCCTGACGTATACGTCATCATACTACTAAACCTTGATTGGACGTGTGTTTTGGACGTGCTAACCCCTGTTTTACATCGGGGGTTAAGGACACACGTCCAAAGTGTGCGTCCGTTCTTGATTTGAGCTGTGTGCTGTGGCCAGCGCATGGTACTGCATTGGCCTGTCAGTGAACACTGGGTCCTGGGGTTCTGGTCTCTGTGCTATCTCCTCCTTGATGCCCTGTCTCCAACTCAAATGCAATAGGGTCCAGTCCAATGACATGCTCTTTAGTCTCTCCTCAGCTACGTTACAATGAAATCGCAGCCCTGCCAGGACCCATTATCACGGAATCACATTAGATTTCTATATCCCTTATCTTCTATACCTCAGTTAATCTCGCCACTTCTCACTCTACAGCACAACCAAGATCCCTCCCTAATTCTACAGCCAAATCCTTACTTCATTCCCTGATGATCTCTTGCACTGATTATTTTACTCTGTCTCTCTTTCTGGTAGCATAATCTTCCACATTTTCCCCTTGCAATCCATAAGATGGCCATTTGTGACTGAACCACGCTCATAAACACAGTCATCTCTTGCATATTGCCATTTCCACCCACTTAAAGGTGAATTTTAAAAGCCCAACATGTGCATCAATTAGGGGATATGCAAATATTATGGGCTGGCACATGCCAAGCAGATTTTAAAAGCTGCCCTGATTCGCGTGTACATGTCGCTGCGCACACAAGCGAAAGGTTTTTAAAAAGGGGTGTGGGCATGGGCATTCCTGGATTTTAATCTACAATTTGCATGTAAACACTTATACGTGCTGGCACATGCCAGGGTCCCTGTGGCATAACTTGACTTCTGCTTATGGATGACCTGTAAGTTAGAGAACAAAAAAATCTAGACTGATCAGCAGGGTTTTGAAGGTTGGGGCTAACGGGGGGAAGGGAGGCTATTAAACTAGGAGGGGGGTTGAAGTCCTATCCCTTAACTGGCCAAACTGGGAATGAACTGGTAAATCAAACAATGGCATCGGCACGTGTGCCTTTTAAAATACCCCCCCCCCTTACGTGATAGAAATGGCATTTGCGCACACAGGCACGCGCCCACATAAATCTGAGGGCACATGTGTGCGCGGTCAGGCTATTTTATAGCATGCGTGCATATACAAGTGCATGTTATAAAATAGCCACGAGCCTGGTCTCAAGCCAACGAACGCATGCATATGTATGCCCTACCACCGCTTTGAAAATTACCATCCCTGAATGTAGGTTTCCAAGACAGGTCCTCCCTTACCTACTGCACCCAAATGTTTATTTTATTCTGTTATGGACTTGTCTGTGTTTACTTTGCATAGCATAACAAATACATCTTTTATTTTCTTGCTTCTTGACTCTTTTCTCTGACTCCCCATCTACTTCTGCATTAAAATCAAGCTTCCCTCTCAAGTGCCCTGCACGCCTTTCATTCTCCCCCCATCTCGCTCCTCATTTCTTGTTATAACTCTTCCTGCACACTTCCTGCCCAGAACAGGCATTTCACATCTCAGCCCTCTGTCTCCTGCGTTCATTTCAAGCATTTTCCCTTGCTGTTCCCTACTTCTGAAACTCACTCCCCCATCCCTTGCAGTGCGCCAGCCTCTCCACTCTCCTCACCATCAAGTCACATCTGAGGATCCATGTTCTTAGATATGAATTTCACCAATTGCCATAATGCCCATTACCACCTCTGTGATCTATCAACCTACTCCTGCAACTTCTCTCCTGCACATGCATGATTGTCTACTTTTTTCATACTTTGGGCCTCATTTACTAAGAATAGCAGAAAGGCCTTATAAATCAGGCCTTTAGGCTGCAAGCTCTTTGGGAAAGGAACCTCCTTTATTTTTATTTATTTAATTTGATGTCTTTCTTGCTATTCCAGTGTGAGCTCACAGCGATAATGTAGAAAGAGAGGAAGAGAGTGAAAGAGGAGATTTGGAGAGAAGTGCCAGAAGAGAGGTGAAGGAACAGCCAGAGCCAAGTGAAGGAGATATTCTAGTGAATGAGAAAGCTGCAACACAAGAGCCAGAGCAATTGGACAGCAAAACTCAACAAGGACTCAAGTGCAGAAGAAAAGAATAAAGATAATTCCTCCTTGAGAAAAAAACATTAAAAAAAGAAGAAATTCATTGTCTACAAAGGTGTCACTGGTAGACGAGTACCTAAAAGAACTGAAGACATAAAAATGAAAAGAAAAATTCAAAAACTTCAAGCAGAATATCTTACATTCATATAGTCCAATAACAAATTGAAAATTGCAACAGAAGTGCAAAAGCTGTGGAGGAGATATGAAGAAAACCGAAAACAGAAGCATCAATGCAAAACATTCAGACAGTACCCAAAGCAATTCAACTTGTAAATAGAAAAGAACATTGATATAATTTTAAATGCCATCAACCAAAGCCAAAACAGAAGGGTTCTGGAGAAATTTATATAAGAATCCTGCAGAACACAACAGAGAAGCTGAAAGGCTACCTAGGATACCAAAGAACATGGAAATGGCAACTTTCAAAACTATGAACTGGCCTGAAGTAACAATAAAAAAAAAGTGGAAGCCAGATTAAAAAGAGCCCTGGTTCTGAAGGGAATGTCCGATGTTTGGCTCAAACATTTAACATCTCGCCACCAAGATCTGGAAAACTACAAAACTCAATAGATGAGACACCACAATGGCTAACAGGAAGAACACTAACTCAATAGATGAGACACCACAATGGCTAACAGGAAGAACACTAACTCAATAGATGAGACACCACAATGGCTAACAGGAAGAACACTAACTCAATAGATGAGACACCACAATGGCTAACAGGAAGAACACTAACTCAATAGATGAGACACCACAATGGCTAACAGGAAGAACACTAACTCAATAGATGAGACACCACAATGGCTAACAGGAAGAACACTAACTCAATAGATGAGACACCACAATGGCTAACAGGAAGAACACTAACTCAATAGATGAGACACCACAATGGCTAACAGGAAGAACACTTCTCCTACCAATGGGAGACCCAGGCAATATCCCCCAATAGATGCAGACAGAATATATGATCACACAAAAGTTGTCAACATCACGGTGCAGAACAGAAGGACAACAAAAGAGGAACATATGGAACTAAAGACCAGTTGATACTGAAAAAGTCATCATAGCCAGCAATAAAAAAAAAAGGTGGACACCAGTATAGCATGGGTTGACTATAAAAAAAAAAAAAAAAAAGCTTACAATAACATCCCACACTCTTGGATAATCTACTGCTTTGAAACGTACAAAGTGAATCTTGGACTGGTTGAGTACATTAGGGCAGATTTTAAAAGGCCTACGCGCGTGGCCGGGCCTTGCGTGCGCCGGGCGAATTTCTGAAGAGGCCTGGCCACGCGCGTAAACACCGGTACGCGCATAACTGCCGGGCCTCTTCAAAGGGGCAGGCTGGAGGGCAGGTTCTGGGTGGTGGGAGGGAGAGCTTAAGTTCTGCAACAAACCAAAAAAAAAAAAAAAAGGTAGGGTTTAGGAGGTGGGGAGGAGAGGGGAAGAGAGAGGGAGTTTAGATAGGGGGGTAGGGAATTGGGGAAGGTCCAAACGCATCGCTGTGCAGAAATTGCAAAAGTTACCATCCCTGTGCGTGCCACCTGCACATATGTGTGCAGATTATAAAATCTGGCGCGCAAGGCCCATGGATTTTCTATTATGCGTGTGCCCACGCGTGCACGTTAAAAAATTGGCGTGTCCATGTGCGCGCGCGCTGCACACAGTGGGAAATCTACCCCATTGTGTTCACCATGACAATGGGTCAGATTACACTCCACTGGAATTATGAAGATGGACAATATGGAGGTAATTTTCAAAGGAGTTACGTCTGTAAATGTAATATACTATCATAGCAATTTTCAAAAGCCCATTTACAAGCTTAGGGCCTGATTTTCAAGGGCATTTACATGCTTAAAACTGGGTTTATACACGTCATCCATATAAGTGGGCTTCTGAAAATTGCTACAATATATACTATAGAATTGTCAATAGGTTTTACATGCCAAAGTGCATTTTAAGCACATAAAAGGTTTTTGAAAATTGGTACGATAGTATTACATTTACCCCTGTAACTCCTTTGAAAACTACCTACTTAAGGTGCACTTATGCATGTAAGTCCCATTTCTAGTCCCATTAAGATGCGTTAGAAGAGTTTCGTATCATTTCTATTTATTTTATATTTCTATATTGTTTTATCATGTTGCCTCGTTAGATATACGCAAGAACTTCAAGTTTCATTATGTTGCATTGTTAGAGATGTGTTTCACTGTAAGAAATAAGTACAACCCCCCCCCCCCGCTTATTTCCTTTCGTTATCTGTGAACCGATGTGACATCATTGATGTAACGTCGGTATATAAAAATGTATAAATAAATAAAACCTATCAACAATTCAATGGCATATACTGTAGCAATTTTCAAAAGCCCAGTTGCACAGATAAAGTACATTTATATGTGTAAATCCTTTTGAAAATTACCCCCTAGTCATGTCTAGCATTGATTCAGTGAGAAATATGTCAAGGAGATTCTCAGTCATTACTCTTGTTTTGTCTGGCATTTTAATCTACTGAGTACTCTTCTAAACTCCTTGGGCTATGGATTTAGCGTTAATGCTAGAGAGGCTAATGATCCACAGATAACATCACACCAACTATTTCTGGATGATGTGAAGTATTTACCAGAACCATTCCGAGTAGTGAACATCGTCTCAGATGACATCAGAATGATGTCTGGACAAATGTCCTGAAATGACTTTCCTTAAAGGAAAATTAGGTACAGCTGAAAACATCTCTTTGACTAAAGACTGTAACATAAAAGAACTTGAGCTGGAAGGTATATATAAATGTCTAGAAAAAGAAGAAAGTGCAACAGTCCAGCATAAATTACTGAGAGTAAAGATAAAAAAAAAATACTACAGGAGACTGAAATTGATATTGAAAAGTGCTTTAACAGCATAAAATAAGATACGAGCTATCAATCAATTTGTA
Source organism: Rhinatrema bivittatum (assembly GCF_901001135.1). NCBI lineage: Eukaryota > Metazoa > Chordata > Amphibia > Gymnophiona > Rhinatrematidae > Rhinatrema > Rhinatrema bivittatum. The sequence continues at coordinate 391,576,151 of NC_042617.1, read as the reverse complement.
ATTCCGGCACTCTCCTATAGTTTTGGAATGGCAGACTGGCCTAATAAAAATCACAAATAGTTGGACATAAGAACAAGAACATTCCTCTATGCCCACCAGGTAATCTACATGAATCAGCGCATGCTGAGATTGTACATTATAAAAATTGAAGGTGCCTTATAAAAATAAACTATACATAGAAATGCATCTATTAAAGGTCTCCAAGCATACCTACATACCCAGCCGATTCAAATACTCAAAAAGTGCCGAAGCTGGAAAGTGAACAGTCAAAATCCGTCTCCATCCTTAAGCTCTGACAATCATTTTGATGAGTAAAAGGAATGAGGAGGAATTTACCAGCTCACATGGGGAAAGAGGGAACATAATGTGCAAAGCAGGAAAAAGTACTTTATAAAGGATCAAATCAGCAAACAAGGAAAAACAGTTAACTAAATTTTTTGGGGGGGGGCAGGGTATTTGATTTTATCGTTTATTGTATATGTTTTTATTTAATTGTAAATGCAGATTTTCATGTTTTGCTATTATGGTAGAAGTGAGATTGTAACATGCCCAGAGCTTCTGGAGCAAGGTGTGAAATCAAGTATAAATAAAAGTGCTGGGCTCATGGCCCTGAGAGAATTGTAGAGAATGAAAAAGGTGTGATCACCTGGGCCATTCCTAATCCAACTGATAAAAAGCTTGATGCAGGCACTGTGGTAAAGGAGAAAAACATAAGCACAGCATTGCTAATAGAAGTGTCAGTAACAACTGACTATTTTGTACAACGTATGGAAAGAGAGATCTTCAAGTATCAAAAGACGGAATCAGAAACCAAGAAAATGTGGCAGAAAGAGAGAAAAACAATATTTTATTAGGCACCACCAGCCTGATTGAAAGGAACTTTCAGGCATACCTTGATATGCTGCTGATACACATTTCAGCCTATAAACTCCAGAAGGAAGCTCTTTTGGGCACAATGCAAGTATTGAAGTGGGCACTAGCAGTGCATTTGAGAGACTGAGTTCATGCTCAACGCGCCCTACATTATAAGTGAGGTTCATGCTTAGCATGGTGTGTGCAAAACAAATAATGGGTGAATTTTCAAAGGGCCGCGAGCATAAAAATCGGGACTTACGTGCATAGCCAAGCCCTGTGTGGGTCACACGCATTTCCAAAAGGGCCCGTCCACGTGTGTAAGTCCTGATACGCACACAAGTGCCGAACCCTGAAAAAGGGGCAGGCTGGGGGACAGGGGGTGGGCTGGGACAATGCCATTAGCCGCTGTCCCGGGGAAGCGCGCGCCAGCAGCCGGCCAGCGCGCAGAGATTACTTCAACTGGGAAGCTGAAGTAAGTAGAAAAACCAAAACAAAAAAACTAATAGGTAGGGGTTAGGGGTCGGGGAGGAGAGGGGAAAAGGTAGGAAGGTTAGATAGGGGTATTGGAGCAGACTTGGAGGGAACTGGGGAAGCCCTACTTGTGTTGCCGCGCGTAATTGACGAAAATTCACCTCCCTGCACGCACCCGCCCGCATGTGCGCTCACGTATTTTAAAATCTGGTGTGCATGTGCGCATGGCCACCGGATTTTATAACATGCGCACGCTGACGTGTGCATGTTATAAAATCAGCGCGTCCACGTGCGCGCGCCGGGAACCTCACGCACATGGATGCGCGTGTGCTGCTTTGAAAATCTACCCCAAGTGAATAAATAGGCGAGAATCCAAAGAATGCTCTACATACAAGAATATATTTTTAGGCGTTCCCGTTGTAACTGTTTGTTTGGGGATTCCACTGTTGGCACTATTTAAGCCCCTACTCTCAAATGCCTTTTCAACTGTTTGTGGGTTCCCTCCCGATGCAGTTTTCTCGAAAAACGGCTCTTGTCGGGGGAACGAGAAGCTGCTATTATAAGTTAATTGTTGTGATGCTGACACACTTGCCCATACACAATGAAAAGATTGTTGTTTCTGAACCTCAAAGGACATTAGTGAACTGTTTTACTTCCTCTTGGTGTGCAAAACAAACCCATTTGGAGACATTACCCTGCGTTACAAAAAAACTTAAAATAATATCATTGAAGCAATGAAGCATGACCTTCATAAATACAAAACATCAAACAATATAAAACACTAGATTATAAAAGCATAAATCAACATAACAACTAATTAAATAATGCAACCCAGCCACACAAAGTCGAAACCCCAAACTTCATGGGCCAGCACAATAATATAATAGAAATACCTGGCTGTGGTCTCTAAGAATAAAAAAATATATTCAAAACCACCATTTAAAAAGAAAAAAAAAACAACTTAGAAAACACAATGAATAATTCCTCACTGGGACGGTAACTTTCAAACCGGCGAGTGTGTGCACATATGTCAGCCTGTGCCCAGGCACACAGCCATCTTATAATATAGATGTGCATGTTATAAAATACCCTGTCCGTGTGCATGTATGCACCAAATTTTAAGGGGGTGCGCGCAAATGCCACTTCTACCACATAAATCAGGGGATTTTAAAAGGGACGCGCGCCAATGCTATTCCCAGTTTTTCTAGTTCATCCCCAATTCACCCAGTTAAGAAATAAATCCTCCAAACCCCCCTAGTTTGATAGCCTTCACTCCACCCATTTAGCTCCAACCCTTAAAACCCCCCAGATCTGCCTAGTTTTCTTTAATTTTTAACTTGCACGTCATCCATAGGAGACCTTGACACACACCGGATTGCATCAGTATTTATGTGCACATTTCTAGTTCATGCTTCAGAATGTCTACACCCCACACAAACCACATCCATTCTCCACCCCTTTCTGAAAACTTTAGAGATGGGTGCGCTGCAGGAGATATGCTACTCCAGGGAGAATAGAATTCTGTGCCAAAAAAATCTGAAAATTCTACATACACAATTTTAAAATTCTGAGCACAAAAATTTAAAATTCTGCATACTTTATATTGGTCAAAATAATACAATATACATAACAATAATTAAGTAATTAATTTAATAAGTTATACAGAAAAAAGTTATTAAAAATGTAGAGTTTTTAAATATATTGAGCAGAATTTCCTTAGAAGTACATGTAAGAATGTCCCTTTCAACCTCTCTCCCTGCTCCCCTGGCCAGTCTCCTTTTTTTACTTTGCCTTCTCAGGCCCCCCATCTCCTCCACTATCTCTCCCCTTCCCCGTTAGGCTTAACCCCTTCCACTTTATCTCCACTCCCAGAGTTTGACCCCTCTCTCAGTACTGCCCTTCACACAAGCTCCCTCTGTCCTTCTCTCTCAAACACACAGGCTCCCTCTTTCGTGCACATATACACCCTCTCATAGAGGTTCCTTCTCTCTCTCACACACACACCCAGGCTCTCTTTCTCATGCATACCCCCTCACACAGGCTACCTATCTCTCTCTTACACACACACACCCCTGCAAACTGGTTCCCTCACTCTCTCACATATACATACACACCCCTACATACAGGCTCCCTCTCTCTCTCTTTCACACACACACATCCCTTCACACAGTCTCTCTCTCTCTCTCTCACATACACAGGGGCTCCTTCTCTCACAAACAAGCACCTTCACTCCCTCACATACACGTTCCCTTTTTCACACACACTAGCTCCCAATCTCTCATACATATACACATTCCTTCACAATCTCCTCACATAGACTCCCTCTCTCTGGCACACACATACACACCCTCACTTATGCTCTCTCACACACACAGACACATTCCAACACACAGCCTCACAGTCTCTCACACGAACAACCTCTATTCACAGACTCACTCTCACTGGGGCCTGCTCTATCTTCACCACGAGTGGGATGGGCTCTGCTCAAGGCACGCTGGGACTTGCACCTCCATCTTTGCCATGAGAGAGATGGGCTCTGCTTGCAGCATGCCATAACCTTCAGGGCCTGCTCCCTCTTTGGCGTGACACAGCATGCCAGGGCTTGCTCTTTCTTTGCCATGAGTGGGATGGACTCCGCTCGTGGCACACTGGGGTCTACTCCATCTTCGCTGCAGCGGGATGGTGTCCGCTCATGGCACAACTGGGCCTGCTCCATATTCAAACAATATAAACATATGGCCGCACAAGAAAATGGCACTTTCCAGCCCTGAGTCCAGCGCCATGTTGGCTTCACACATGGTACAATTCTCAGGGCCAGTCAGTGCCATTTTTAAAGAGACACCAACAGAGCAGGAGCAAGAAAAGATCACTCCTCTCTTTTTTGCTGGAAGTCCCCCCACACAAGGGGTAAGTTGTGCAGAATTCCTCCAGGAGTAATATGCATATATCTCATCAGTTTTTAAAATCCGCTCAATGCTTGTGAGCCTGACTTATTCATGCATCCCCTAATTAATGCGCACGCCGGGCTTTTAAAATTCATCTGTAATACTTTTAACATATGCAACAGGGACTAATGCGTGGCAAACATAAAGTCCTGATCAATATATCTCAAAAAACACACTTTTATTGAAAATGCAGTCACATCAGTGGTATACATTGGTTAACAATTTACAATGTTGAAACGAGGGCCCCAATTCACAATTCAACATTGTGAATTTTAAATTGTTAAACAATGCACACCACTGGTGTGACTGCATTTCCAATCTATACTTTTCAATGTATACTTTTAACATATACCAAACATAAGTAAAATGTTCACTTTCTGAAATATTTAATCTGCAAAGGTTTGGTCAAACTGAAAAGTTTTTAACGTGTCTAAATTGTAACATAGCTGCTGAAGATCAATTTCCCCACGTAACTTATTACAAAGAACGGGAAATACAAAACAGAACATACTCCCAACTAGTTAGAGCGCTTCAAGCAGCAGACCCATGATGGAGTATCCTGCTTGTTGGAACCAGTAGTGTGGACTCATCATGAAGGTGATGGACTTAGATTCCAGAAAGGATGATGATTGCTGCAGCTGCCACAGGACACTACCTAGTGCTCAGTCCTGCTGGAGATTTCCCTTCTCTTCCCTTCCCCAGACAACAAGGGAGACTGGTGTAATCTAGGCAAATCATCTTAGGGAATAGAGGAAAATTGGAGGTGGGAGAAGGGAGAAAATAAATTATGAAAAATGAGGATGCCATTTTCAATGTAAGGGTGAATTGTAAGGTCTGAATTTTCCCCTAAACTTTTAATATCTTTATTAATGTCGCAATCTTTTTAACATCTGATGTGTTAGTTATTGAGGAGGGTGGAATATTGAGATCTACAGGTACTGGGCGTTTTGTCTTACTGCTTTACTCTCTGACTTATTGTATCCATTGAGATAGTTTGGGTTTGATAAGGAAAAGAATGCACTGGATCATGTAATGCTACTATGTTTTATTCTTATTTATGCATTGTGTTTTTAATTGCACTGTTATATGTATTATGTCGTCCATTGCTCTGAGTGATTTTTAATCGGTGAAGCACTACATAAATATTATTAAATACAAATAATACATTATCATTTATTTTAGAATCTGGCACACCATTCGACCTTCATTTTAGACGTGTGCTGCCCCCCAAAAAATGTTGTTTTAGATTATTTTTTCCTTTTGGGTTCATTTTAACATGTATTTTGATTTGGTTCATTTGCTGAACCAAAATAAACTTAAACCTCCAAACAAGAAATAATTAAATAAAGGGGGTCCTCCTGGACCCCACTGTTGCTTCCTGTGGTCTCTCTGGGTCACACTAACCCTCCCCCATCCACCGCTAATAAGCTGGCATCTGGGTCTACCTGGCTGGGCTAAACCTGGTCCTCCTGATGTACCCCAACCCCAGCAAACGAGCCAAGGCCATGGACCTCCCTGGCCCCCATTTACCCCTTCCATGGGGGACTTCCAGCAATAAAGCAATAGGAGTGATCCTTACTTGCTCCTGCTCTGCTAGTATCTCTTTAAAAATGGCGCTGGCTGGCCCTGAGAATTGTACCAGGTGTGACGTCAACGTGGCACTGGGTTCAGGGCTGGACAGTGCCATTTTCTTGTGCGGCCATTTGTTTGTATGGCTGTATGAGAAAATGACATCGGCCGGACATGAGACTAGCTCCATTTTGTTGTCGACAACTTGACGACAGTTTCAAGGTTGGACAGTGCCATTTTTAAAGAGTCAATTGGGTGCTCCTGCCCATTTCTTACTGGAAGACCCCACAGAAGGGGGTAAGTGGGAGCCAGGGAGGTCCCCAGCGGTGGCTTATTGCATGGGAGCAGGAAGGGGGGTCAGAGAAGACCCAGCTGAGCTTGGCTCAGCCCAGCCAGGTAAGTCCAGGCCCTGCTTATTGGCAGGGGAAGGGGAGCTTGGAGGGCCTGGGGAGACCACAGGAAATAGTGGTGGATGCCTGGGGTATCATGGGAGGCGACATTATTAAATTTTTTAAATGAACTGAAAATACCAGAAAACTTTGGGCTATTTTCAGGCAAGGCTATTTTCAGTTTGTTCAAAAATGGCCTTTTATTGATTCAAGTGTGCCATTTGTTTTCAACGAATGCACATCTCTACTGCATTTTGCTCATTACTCCTGATGGCTTTTCCTCGTGATAAGGAAAGGAAATGAGAGGAGGGAAGTGAGCCCCACACTACAGTAGACAGAGAACTTCCATTATCTCACCTGGCTGATCTTCTCCTTTAGTTCAGAAGTAGAGTCCATGATTTTAAGAAAATTAATGTTAGTTAAATCATAAAATGCTTAAACTTATTTATAATAAAAAATTACATTTTTTTCCAGCCTACTCTGTATCATTTCTTCTTATTAATTACCACTTTTAGTTATCATTTTTCTGTCTGTTTCCTATGCATTGCAGTTTTCATTCTTTTTTCACCCTTTCTCCCTCTCTGGCGCCATTGCAATAAAGTGCGCCCAGCCTAGTGCTTGGGTTTATGTGCAGTTGGGTGCATGTTTTGGGCGTGCTTCACTGGCACCTGATGCAGTAAGGAGATTAGTGTGCCCAAAACGTGCGCCCTAACAAATGCATAGCTGATAACTCCCATCACATGAAATTCCATGTAGATGAGGCTACTATCTGTCAACCCCAGTGCAGGAAAATACTGGGCACCCAACGCACAAATTTAACTCCAGCCCCAGAGGTGGAATAAAGTCACTTTGTGAGCCAAGAGCTCATGAGAAAAAACAAAATACAGACCTCTGCATTACGATGAGTATGTCCACCTAGTTAGAATCATTGTCACACTTTTATTTACTACTTGTGGTAAATGTGAAATAGTTATTTACTCTTTTGGATAATACAAGGATTAGGGGGCACTCCACGAAGTTAGCAAGTAGCACATTTAAAACAAATCAGAGAAAATTCTTTTTCACTCAATGCACAATCATGCTCTGGAATTCATTGCCAGAGGATGTAGTTAAAGTAACTAGTGTAGCTGGATTTAAAAAAGGTTTGGATAAATTTCTGAAGGAGTCCATAAACTGCTATTAATCAATAGGGAATAGCCACTGCTTGTTGCCAGCATTAGTCACATTTATTTAATGTTTGAGTACTTTCAAGATACTTGTTATTTGGATTGGCCGCTGTTGGAGACAGGATACCGGGCTTGATGGATCCTTGGTCTGACCCAATATAGAATATCTTATGTTCTTATGTAAATGTACATCGGCTTGATTTTAAAAAAAAATTCTTATGGCCACACAATTTAGACTCCTATAGCAAGGGGCGCTTAATATAAGGCACTTCAGCAACCTCCACAAAATAACAAAAAAATCAGCCTGAAGAAGTTAGGATTAAAACGGATCCTCATAGTGAGTGCCCGTTGCAATTGTGGGTGCCCAATGCAATTGAACACTACGGACACACAGTTCTCCACTAGTGCTCCTTTTTTTTTTTTTTGCGCAGCCTCTCAGTTAAATACTGCATCAAACACCCAGGGGATGTGGCTGTGCGCGCATTAGGAAATCAAGTGCTCAATACGAGCGTCCGTTTTCAGCATGCCGCTTTTTGCATCAGTCCCTCTGTGTCTCTGCTCCCATTTCTTTTTCTCTGAGTCTTCCCTTAACTGAAATAAAAGCAAGTTTCAAACTGAACAGACTATTTAGACTTTTTTCTCTAGTAATCCCTTCATGAATATTTGTCTCCAGGTTCCCATTCACTTAATTTACTTTACATTACCCTTTATAGAATTGATGTTACAAAGAGGATTTTGTGTAAGGCAGGAAGCAGGTAATTTTCAAAGGCATTTCTATGGGTAAAACAATGCTTAGCATGCTGAAATGACCTGTGCTAAAATTGCCCACTGGATATGCTCATAAACCTACGCGTCTAAAGCCTGTATGTTTGTATGTTTTCCTGGAAAAATTAGCAGGTGGTAAATGTGTGCGGATAGGTTTGGTGGGATAATTTTCAAAGGGAAAGCATGCATGGACCTTCCCTTTGAAAATTGGTGGTACCTGTGATCGTATTTGATTTACAATTCATGCTGGCTGTTACAAAATTACTCCCATAAGGGAGTCAGCACATATTTGTTGGCCAAAAACCATTGCCCCATATTGCCTGAACTGCCTCCAGCACTGTTTTCCAGCCTCTTCATATTAAGGCACCGCATCACTCCCTGGAGTCCAGCACAAAGGCAAGAAGGAGATAGATCCCTCTCTTTCAGAAACCCAACTCTCAACTGAGAGGGAGCCTTCCAAGACTAGCCTTGTTCAGCATTTATCTATAGCATATTGTGGCCCCAAACTCCCTTACATTATACGGAAGGATAATTGCTTCAGGGGAAATATCAGTCTTTTTCATTAGGAGATCTGTCAAGCTTCAAGTAATCCATTTAAATTGACAAATTTTTTTAAGGTTGTTGGCATTTTATTTCGAGCAGCCTTTAATGCACGACAGGATTCCAGCTCTTTCTTCATTAGTGAATGTTTTTTGTCTGTGAAAATGATACAGTTCAATAGCTTTCTGTATAAGTGATCCATGTGGAGACCATGCAGGGTACTGAGAATAGCTTTATTTTTTTTTCACCTAACAAGATGCTGACTTTTCTTTTAGAAATAATAAATAATTTAGCATAAGCTGCCTGTTGTGCCTCTAATTTGAAGGTTAACCCACTGACCATTTCTACATTCCTTGTGCATTTCCAGCTCCCTTATTAGATGCCACGACCTTAGGGATCTAATTTTTCACCTGGTAGATTCTCCTTTGGCATTTTATTTTATCTGCTGTTACAGTTTTCATTTTGCCTGTGGCATCATTCATATAAATTAGAGAGAGGAGCAATACGCTGAATAATAGAAGATGAAAGCTGATTTGGGGGCCATCTACCTTAGATTATTCAGAAAAAAAAGTAATTGCAAAACAGCAAGTGCATTAAAGAGCCACTGAATATCCCCTGGTTTTTTTTTTTTTTTTTTTACTAATTCCTATTTCATCTAGTATTTCTAATAGATATTTTGTATTAAAATAGGGCTTTCTCATTTCATTTAATTTCCCAAGTAGTTTTCTGTAATAGGCTCATTATTATTATTATAATTATGATTATTATTAATGCATTCATATTCTAGCATTCTGTCCAAAGCACTGTACAGTCCTTATCACAACAAAGGACACAGTGTTTTCTGAGCCTGATTGGTCTATTAAAATACACTTTGAATAAAAGAAATCCTTTGTTCTATCCTGAAAAGACTGGATGGAAACATATCTGCTTTGTACTTATGGGATAAACTAAACAGTTTCAAAGCCAGGAGTACGCAATCTCCTACAAAAATCAAAGATTTCAGAATGAGGTTTGTTACTTTTCACATGCCGAAGATATGATCTTGCAGGAAAAAAAAAGAAGAACGATGATGATGTGACGAATGGGAAAATGTAATACACACATACAGCACACCGGTATTGTTCTGTCCCCAGCACAGGTATATTTACATAAAACATCCTCTTCTATCATGCATTTACTGATACAGAATGGCAGTACCCTGCTGAAAGTACAGTGAAGCCCTTTGCAGCACTATCAGTACCTTTTGCTTTTACTTATTCAACAGTTTTTGAAGAGATCAACCTGCATTATTCCAATGATCCCTCTTGTACCTGCTCCAGTTCTGCTTTATCTCTCTAATGAATTGCATAGAAATTCTGACCATCTGTCTTTTTCTATCAACTTACTCATTAGCTGCCATTTTTTTCTCTGTGCACTAAAGTGCCACCCTTCCTGACAGTATGATAAAAACCATGTTTATAATAACAATAGCAGCCATTTATGTAGCATCTCTACTGCATACAGGATCCCAGCAGATGACAATTATAGTTTAACAAACCAAGTTAAACAGTATTATCCATGAAACTTAAGCTAGGTGGGAAAAGAATAGAAACATCAACAGTACAAACATGGGGGCACATCTTGTTATCAGGGTATTTCAAGTAAAATCATAAAATCCATTAAGTGAACAGCAGGTCATCCTAAGTTTTGTTGGCCTGCTATTCTTTTAATAAAATATAATAAAATAGTTTAACTATCGTGTTGAAATGTGGAGAGTTCTTCCCTTTTTTATGATTAAACTTTAGACTTCATAAACATGCACGTAGCCACTGAACAATCAGAAAATCTGGCTAACTTTTTTAATTGCTGATCTTTATGACAGCTTCCAGAGGACGGGGCTGGAAGAAGAAGTATTGGTAAGGTCAGGTAAATGGAGGTAAAGGTAGATAAAGTGACTTTTCTAAGGTCACAGAGAGTCCCTGGGAAATCAGAGTCTGAATTTAGTCAAAAGCTAGTTCTCTTGTTTTCTAGGTCACCCCTGAGTGAATCATACCATCTCTTCATAGCACTGCATCCAAGCTCAGCATTTATTTTATCATAGAAGGAACAAGGAACAGGCTTGTGCCTAGAGCATAGTAGTTATTTAGTAAAATAAATAAATAACTGGGGTTTTTTTTTTTTTTAGCTTATTGCTAACTTTTTCTTACAGTAATTTTTAAAACCATTATAGCCTACTAACAGAGGTGTTAACAACCCAAAATGTGACAAAATTCAAGCAGGCTTGAGATATCTGTACAGGGCAATGGCAATGGAGAAGGTGGAAGATGGAGAGACAGAGGAAGGTCTGCAGTCACACAGTAGACAGGGACACATAAGCAGACTTGAAGGTTGATGTAATAAGATGCACTATGCTTCACGCATATGCTGATGTGTGGTTGTGCACACACATTTTGTGAACAATCTTTACTCCCTATTTAACAAGAAGTTTTGTGCATAAAAATGTGTGTACAGTTTAGTGTGTTTCCATGCACATCTAATGTTAATGAAGGCATTAGCTATTGCTCCCCAAAGCAGAGCAATTGCATTAAAGCCCTGAAGGCTTAATGCTATTTTTTTAATGCTGGAAATGTAACTCTTGGTTTGAGGAGGACCAAAGCTCACATTTCTGGGGCTGCTGTTAGTCTAGGGTGCTGTGCAATCATGGTCCCAGATAAGGAATTTCTGGATTAGGTCTCATGGCTCCAGGGTGAACCACCACATCTGAGAATCCCAGGTCTGGGACCAAGCTGATATAGTACCATAGACTAACACTAGCCCCAGAAATGTAAGTTATCTTTATTCCATCTTTACCCCCAGGAATTAAATGTCCAAGTCTAAAAAAGATGGGCTAAACATGGGGCCACCTGAGTCTGAGATCCCAACCCATAGATCCTCTGCCCCAGGATCCCTGAGCCAAAGTAACAGAATTGTATGTATAAATATCATTACATTAGCTCTTTGGGGCAAACATTTATTGTCACGCAATTATCACCATCATACATCATTCACTGTATGTACAGCTATTGCTGTCACCTCGTACTTCTCCAGATCTGCATACGACCTGGGAGAACAGCCAGCAGCAGACCTGTTGGATAGCAAATCAGAAAAAAAAATGAGATAACAGTTGCATAGACTAGTGTTTCCCAACCTTATCCTGGAGGCAAACCTAGCGAGTTGGGTTTTTAGGATGTCCACAATGAATAGGCATGAGAGAGATTTCCATATCCAGGATCTCCAGGGTATGCAAATATATCTCATGCATATTCATGTGGATACCTTGAAAATCCAATTGGTTACATGTGCCTCCAGGAGAGGGTTGGGAAACACTGGTATATACAGTGAGTGTTCATGATGGTGACAACTGTGGTAATATAAGGGCCTTCCCAAAGAGCTTATATAATAATAGGCAGTTATACATACAATTTTGTGCACAATGGTGACAACCATGCTAAGTGACAGCCCCAAAGAGAAGCACTTTAAAAAACTTTATACCTGTATAGAGTGCCTTTTCAGTTGTTTTATGTGCCAAATCATAAAACATGATTTATTCAGAAAAAACGATTAGTCCACATGATACGTTTTCTGCATATAAAAGATAATTTATGTAAGAGAAAACCTTGATTTGTGCACATAAATCATATTTTATACACACTATGCATATTATTGTTCATTTTTGTGTTGGCGCATTTCAGTAATTTAATGCCATTAGTTTACTGCAGCTGGAATAATCTTTTGTACTGCTGCAGCAAGAAATTATGCACCGAGTTTCAGTACACATTTTTATGCATGTTTTATTACATCAACTTATCAAAGAGCCAAATGGTCCTCATCTTTTGATAGCTATTATCTTACCGTGTCAAAGAGGGGCAAATTCAGATAGAAAGGATAGTTTACATGCATGAAACCAAATTAAAGGAAGGAATGTGGGTAAAGGCAAAAAAGGGAGAAAACACATCTGCTATATCCAAAATGTCAAAACTAGGGTGCGAAAGAGAGGCTGATTGTTGAAGAGAATCTACATTTAAGTGCTAATCAATACCATGAGTGCCAGGGTGAAGGGTAAAGGAATGATTGTTCTTTCTAATTTTATATTACTACTTTTATCACTGTTTTGTAATTTTTCCCTTGTATTTTAACCACTTGAAGAGTAACTATTTAACAAGCCATGTGACTTATACGTTGCCAAAGTGCATGAGTTATGCCAATTGTCTAAGCAAACATATACATAACTTTGTTTTGAAAGGTATCTTTGCAGGGTGTAATTTATGTGAGTTAGTTTATGTGCATGCTTTTAAAAATCAAAAGTATGCAGACAAGTCCCAACTCCTCTCTTCCCCTCATCCTCCCGCATGCTAATTTTGTGTGTGTGTATATCAAAGTAGGTGTGAAATCAGGTTACACACCTCCATCAAGCAATTTTCTAACAAGCCATTTAGGCTCATAACCTTGTGTTTTATGCACGCGAACCCAAATTGCTTTGCAAATTATGCTCTTTATGTGTTACTTTGGCAACATATGTAAAAAAAAAAAATGGTCATGTTAATAAGGTCGTCTCCATCTAAATCTGACAGAGCGGCGGGCAAGGCTTGGGCGGGCAAGTGGAAAGGGGAAAGAGCTGTCCGTGGTGCTGAAGCAGCAGCCACGCTGCCGCCCCTGGCACTTGTTACTACCTCCTGGAAGAGCTCCAGACTGTAGGTGTTGTCGTCGTCGGCGAAAAAGAGCACCCCGGGGGGCGGGGCCGGCGGCCGCCGCTGCTGCTGCTGCTGCTGCTGCTGCTGGTAGTGCTGCCGGAGCCAGGCCAGCCCGGCGTTGCGCTGCTCGGTGGCGCGCGGCAGTCCGGCGCGCTTGTAGCGGCGGGGCGTGGCCACGTGCAGGTGCGTGCAGGCCGGGCCGTAGCGCGCCACGAAGCGGCTCACCAGCTCCGTGCGCCGCGCCGCGTCCTCCACCAGCACCCAGTGCAAGCGCGCCACCTGGCGGAAGGTGTTAGCCAGGCGCGTCAGCTCGGCCTTCTGCACCGGCCGGCTGTACGTGGGCGTGATGACGTAGATGAGGGGCAGGCTCTCGTTGCCGCGGCCAGCCGGCTGGAGGGGCAGGGCTTTGGCGGCGGGGGTGGAGGAGGAGCCGCCGCCGCCGGCTGGGGGTTTGGGCGGCCAGGCTGCGCGCCCCGGTCTGCGGTTAAAGGCCAGCGGGTGCTGCTGGTGGCGGGAAGCCGAGTGGCCGCGGCTGGAGGAAGACCAGCTCCTGGTGTCAACGTCTATCATGATGATCACGATCAGGACCCAGGGCAGGAGGATGAAGAAGCGGCTGTAGAAGAGCGACTTCATCGCCTTCCCGAGGGGAGGAAGCGTGGAGCCAAGGGGGGGGAAAAGAAAAGAAAAGAAAAACAATCCACAGAAATCAGAGAGTTTCCCAACAGCGCCCTCAGGGTTCCCATGCCCCGGCTCCTCTGCCCATGCTGTGCATTCCTCGGCCAGAGAAAGGGCTGCGAAGTCTAGAGATCCAGCAAATCCAGTGTCAGTGCATCCCCCCAAGAAGAAGTCAACAGAAATGTCAGAAGAGGAATCCCCAAGTGTTGGTACACAAAAGTGCCAGCGATTTCCAAGAACGCGATCGTCGTGACTGCCTCACTTCTGGCAGATTCCGTGCTTTTAAGTGAATTTTCTCTTTCTTTTATTGTTTCGCTTGAGCTTGGCATCCGAGGAGTCCCTTAAAAAAAATGATGGGAAAACAATTACTGTAACCCAGTTTGTAACTCCGATTGCAGTCACAAGGAATTAGAAAGAAAACATAATCCGAACAAACAAAAAAGCCCCACTTGCCTTTAATTCATTCAAATACTACAAGTCCAGAATGGAGATCAGATATCCGATGCTGACCAAGGCTCTTTTATCCCACAGCAGCGGATCCAAATCCTGGAGTTTCTAGTAGGAGAGGGGCAAGAAGAGGAATGCCTGGGGATTAGCTCTGGTCCCTCCAGAGCTCTGCTTTTTCACACTGTAGAGTTGTTTGGCAGCAGCAAGTGTAGAGCAGAGAGGGTCCCTGATAGGTGAAATCCAGTGCGTGGGAGAGGGCTCTACAATCTGGGGGCGGGAGGCTTTCTCTTTCGTCCCTTCCCGGCTTCTGGTGTCTGTAAACAGTCGGTGGGACTTTGCTGCCGGAGAGATCACTTCTCTTCTCCCTTTGGTGGAGGGCTTGCTCTAGATCTGGGGTTGTCTGGGATGGAGTCCGGCGAGCTGCTGGCTGAGGAAGAGGAATGAATCTCCCTGATGGTGGAGACTGTGAGGAGTGGGAGATGCTAGGAGGAGAGAAGCAAGACTGCCGGATCGGGATGGAGAGGTGTGTTATCTCTTTCTCTCTCCGCCTCCTCCTCCTCTACCCCCCTTCCTCTCACTCTGTCTTGAATCGCTGCAGGATCTTTGGAGAATATTCACGTGCTGTGAACTCAAGAGACCTAAAGAGACAATCATAATGAGACTGGCAGTGGACAGATAGTAAAGAATGTAAAAAGGAATGCTCTTAACCAGACCGCGTTTATAAAATCAGCATGCTAGCAAGACTGGAGAGCCCAGTTAAGATTTCAGCGCCTTAGTATACCGTGGGTAGCAGCCAGCAGAGAATCAACCAGCACAAGGCTCCAGAAAGCAAAACAGCGCAGGTGAAAGCTTAGGGATTACACCACAGCGTTCCCTGTCTAATAGAGATGGAGAGCAGGTATCGTCCACTAAGATCAAAGGTGTCTGGGTAGTGTCTCTTTTCAGGCTCTACATATATTCTAGCTGTCAGTCAGTGTGCTGCAAAAAAAAAAAAAGAAGATAAGAACTTGTAGTCATATGAATTGTGTCAATACAGTACCTAAACCATCCTAAATATGAAGGCTCAATCCAGCTTTGTTATGTCTTGCGTGTCAGTATATGTTATCATGTGTGAGGGAGGGGAGAAGAAGATATTCTTACTGTTCTCTTTAAACATCTTTGTCTTTAAAGATAAAATATCTCATCAAGAAAATTAGTCCCCCTCTTCCCCTTTAAACATAGAGAAGTTTTTATATGACAAAGGACATCTAGAGTAGATGTGTATATGTGTGTTTCTCTATATAATGCATTTCACATAAACAATGGAATTGGGGTAAGTGCAAATGAGCATCTGCAGTAATTCCTACTCTATATTCAGTATTTTATAGCAAAATATTGTATAATCTCAGAGTTTTTGGACTAAATTAAATGTTTCTTCCCTTTTTCTTTCACAGAAGCATAGCAATTACTACTTTATGGTCTACTGTTATGTATCCAGTGTAATATGGAAGGGCCAGGTGTACTGGGCATTTTGCCCATAGACAAAATGGGAGAAACCTTTTAGTACATCAAGTGTTTAATTGCCCTGGTAAATCTTCATCACTAGGTTATAAAAACAGTGGAGAGCAGGAAGATGTAGTGATTGCAGAGCTGAAATATTTCTGGTGATAATATGACCCTTTTGGATGTTATCAGATGCCCTCAATTGAATCATAGCTTTGTAGTCAATTATTTCATAAAGGAAAAGATACTCAACATGGCATGTTTGCCCTAAAGATTCATCCAGAGAGAGGTCAAAGATGGATATAACACAAGCTGAAATGTATGGGAAAAAGAGTGACAGATGACCATGCACTGAACAGCAAATTTGGAAACATCTGTGCAGTGGAAAGACAATTAGGCTTAGCAAGCTCAGTAGCGGAACAGAGAACTAGTGTATGCAGCACATACACTAGTTCAGTCTCTGCTCAGAAAAAAAAAATCATAAACATAAAATCATCCATTGTGTGATAATGTCAGTGAATGAAACTATCTCAGCAGTATCTCAGATATAATTTTTTCTATTTTATTTTTTCACTTAAGGCACATTCATACAGATAGCTCCTCAATGAATGGAATCTGATCACTGCCTATTAAGGTTACTCCAAGATAGGATATAATGAAAACAAACTTCACTAATATTCACTAGCAGAGATGTTAGTTCAAAACCAAGCCTGCTCACATTTGCAAGACAGAAGCCCATGCCCTTATTTGCAGCTGCAGGCTGTAAATAGAGCAGGATGAATAACACAGAAGGATAACAAGGGTAATGGCACAGCAGAAGTTCAGTAAATAATGATACTGAAAGAATATGCAAGCTATAATTGCATTCCTCTGTAGTTCAAAGTTCTGTCTTTTCAGTCCTGAAGTTCTCAAATCATTAAACAGAAAGGAACAGAAAAGCATCTAAGGTATTAAAAACAAATTACTTTCAATAATATCAGGATTCAGTCACTCACGTCATAGACAATTTCCAGCAGGAAGTTATTCAGCAAGTTCTGCAAACAACAATAATCACACCATATATATTATAAAAAAAGGTCTCTCAGAGGTCTAGCATATCTTGCAGAAACTGAAGGAACCCCTTTATTTGAGTTTTTAGCTTGGTCCCAAGTTTGAATTGCCATATATATTATCAACTGCACAAGACCCTCATCATTGCTTTATGGATGAGCAGATTCACTCTCCTGATATCAATAACATCTGGAATTGTATAAAGGAAGCACACTGAGGATGCTCTAGCCATTACATCAACTTCCAGGATAAGAATTCAGAAAGGCTTGTCCATATTTCCATCATCATATTTCTTCAATAGAATGGCTTCAAGAATACTGATATTTGGTAGAATGTTAAATCTATTTTAGTGTAAACCACTTGGATAATTTGTTTTTACATGTGGTATATGAAGTCCAATAAATAATTATGCAGCAACTCCATAGAAATCAATGAGGAAATGGATAATTAAAGGAAAAGTAAACAATAATATTGGGTTGAGATAACACTTTTATATTTGTGTTGAGGTTAGACAGGTTTTTCTACAGATGTTTGGGAATGTCCACATAATTGCACTAGTTAAAAAAATATTGTTTCATTGTCATTTGCTCTCAGTCCCTTTATGACCAGCATTGCACTATGAGGAGAACTGTTCTTTTGTAAAAACCACATTTCTCTCACAATTTACTCCAACCCTCCTAGGCTACCATAACTTGACATTTCTAAACTGCATAATACAGAGCATATTAACATATGAGGAAAATGGTTAGGACAAAAATGAAAGGAGCAATTGCAAAGGTTAAGAGTTTAGCTCAAGCATGGATGTTGTTTAAAGATACCATCTTGGAAGCCCAGAACAGATGTATTCCGTGCATAAGAAAAGATGGAAAGAAGGTTAAACGATTACTGGCATGGTTGGAAGGTGAGGAGAGAGAGGCTATAATATCTAAAAGAATATTTTCAAGAAATGGAAAAGGGATCCAAATGAAGAAAACAGGAAACATCATAAACACTGGCAAATCAGATGCAAAGCATTGATAAGGAAGGCAAAGAGAGAATTTGAAAAGAAGCTTGCCATGGAAGCAAAAACTCATAATACAACTTTTTCAGGTACATTCGAGGTAAAAAGCCTGCGAGGGAGTCATTTGGACCATTAGATGATCAAGAGGTAAAAGGAGCACTTAGGGATGACAAAGCCATAGCAGAGAGAATAAATGAATTATTTGCTTCGGTATTCACTGAGGAAGATGTAAGAGATATACCTATAAATTATTGTATTCCTTAGGCTTACTCAATGTAAATCTACAACTAACTAACCACAATATCAGAGGAACCTATCATTCACAGTTTCTTAATTTCAACACTCTCAAAAATTCTTATGGGAAATTGTATCAGAAAACAATGTGCTCTTACGGTCAGCTGGCTCTTGCCTACAAAGGGCTGCAACCAGTTTCATGTATGTGGCACTTACAGTCACCTCATTTAATCTTTCCCAATGATTATACTTTTTTTTCAATTTTTTTAAAAGACTTCAATCATCCCACTTGTGTTACCAAAATTAAAACCACAGTTGCACTTGTTGCTACTTATCTTAGTTAGTGACCGACACCAAAGTGCTCCAAATTTCCTTTTTCATTCACTTGTTGTTTCATCCACTATCTCTTGGTGCCTCTTTTTCCGCACCAAAATCGCGCTCACTGGCGCTTCACTCACTATTTTCTTATGGTGCTGTCTGCCGCTGTGTACACGCTGTTATACCTCCCAACATCGGCAATGTTTCGGCGGTTGTTCCCGCCTTCTTCAGGGGAATCTCCTATCGTGTAAGACACATTGAACTCATTGCTCAAACGTAATAACAATTTAAACATTTCTTTCCTTCAGTCTCATAGCACTGCCACTCAAACAACCAGACTTACTTTCAGTTTTTCAGTCGTACCCGGTTCCTTCCCACAGCACACTGATTCAAAAATGGCGCCTCTAGCTCAGACACTCCCCTCCGGAAACAAGTCCCTTTAAAACAAGTCCCACTCCTTCACTTCATACCAATCAGCTTCCTGTTAAGTATACCGACCAATCGACTTCTTTGTTCAAACCTTCAGGCTGGACAGACCTCAGTTTGAAAATCCACCTCTGTTCTTTCTGCAACAACTTCTGTTCTTTCTGCAACAACCTTAAGTTAATGTTGCCTCCCCGTTGATCCTTCTTTAAAACTTCTAGCACTGTACATTTAAGCTCCTCAAAGGTATGACCCTCTTCTGTGCAATGTTGCACTAAGGGTGCTTCCATTTTTAAACATTTTAGAGCACTTTTGTGCTCTATGAGGCGTGTTTTTAATTTTCTTACTGTCTTTCCCACATACAGAAGTTTACATGTACACCAAATGATGTAAATTACAGCATTGGTAGAACACTTTGTTCTGGCTGTTGGGACATAGCCCTTCAACCTTTCTATTGGAATCTGAATGTTTGTGTGAGCAACAATACACATAGCACAGGAGTTGCAGGGGTAATGACCCACCTCCTCAGTGCTCATCTCTTCTACTGATTTAAAGAAAGAGTGAACCACTCTATCTTTAATATTGCTGCCACATCTATAGGCTACCAATGGCCGATTTTTAAACACTGAATATGTTTGTAAAATACGCCAATTCTTTTTAATACTCAATGTCACCTCCTGTATCCCCTCTGAAAAAGATAGAACGCAGGTCAATCTTTTTGGTTGTCTTCTCTTCTGCGGGTTTAATAGGAGGTCTCTGTTATTCTATCTGGCCCATTTTAGGGCCCGCCGGACCACCTGCTCTGGATATCCCCTATCTAGGAACCTCTGCCCCATCTCCTTAGACCGTTCCTTGAGCTCTTCAATAGTAGAGCAGAGCCTTCTTAACCGCAGAAATTGTCCATAGGGAATATTGTCAATTAATTTACGGGGATGACAACTAGAGTAACTTAATAATGTATTCCTATCAGTGGGTTTTTTTTATAAATTGTAAAGAAAAACCGCCCTGATTCAATGATAATCTGAATATCCAAAAATGCAACCTTTGAACCCCCAAAGGTGTATGTAAACTGTAACGAAGGGTCACATGTGTTCAACCAACTTCCAAATTCCTGAAACTGTTCCTGCCCTCCTGTCCACAAGATAATGATATCGTCTATAAAACGATGCTACAATAATATGTGCTGTCTGTATGGACAAATTTCCAACCATTTCTGTTGGCCCCCAGCGTTGCTTGTCTGTGAACAATCAGCACACTGCAAATAATTGTTCTTCTTGTCTTTGAGTTACTTTATGCTTTGTCTTCTTCTTCCCCAAGTTCCATCACCCCTGTTTTATTGTAACTTCTGCTTCTCTTCGCTATGTTAATGTTTAAGGTTATTGTACCCCGGTTCCCTGTAAACTGACATGATATGATTGCATCATGAATGTCGGTTTAAAAAAGCACCAAATAAATAAATAAAACAGGCCAGATGGAATAACAGAGACCTCCTATTAAACCCGCAGAAGAGAACACAATCAAAAAGTTTGACCTGTGTTCTACCTTTTTCAGAGGGGATACAAGAGGTGGCGTTGAGTATTAAAAAGAATTGGCATATTTTACAAACATATTCAGTATTTAAAGATCAGCCATTGGTAGCCTATAGACGTGGCAGCAATATTAAAGATAGAGTGGTTCACTCTTTCTTTAAATCAGTAGAAGAGATGAGCACTGAGGAGGTGGGTCATTACCCCTGCAACTCCTGTGCTATGTGTATGGTTGCTCACACAAACATTCAGATTCCAATAGAAAAGTTGAAGGGCTATGTCCCAACAGCCAGAACAACGTGTTCTACCAATGCTGTAATTTACGTCATTTGGTGTACATGTAAACTTCTGTATGTGGGAAAGACAGTAAGAAAATTAAAAACACGCCTCATAGAGCACAAAAGTGCTCTAAAATGTTTAAAAATGGAAGCACCCTTAGTGCAAAATTGCACAGAAGAGGGTTATACCTTTGAGGAGCTTAAATGTACAGTGCTAGAAGTTTAAAGAAGGATCAACGGGGAGGCAACGTTAACTTAAGGTTGTTGCAGAAAGAACTGAAGTGGATTTTCAAACTGAGGTCTATCCAGCCTGAAGGTTTGAACAAAGAAGTCGATTGGTCGGTATACTTAACAGGAAGCTGATTGGTATGAAGTGAAGGAGTGGGACTTGTTTTAAAGGTACTTGTTTCTGGAGGGGAGTGTCTGAGCTAGAGGCGCCATTTTTGAATCAGTGTGCTGTGGGAAGGAGCCAGGTACGGCCAAAAAACTGAAAGTAAGTCTGGTTGTTTGAGTGACAGTGCTATGAGATTAAAGGAAAGAAATGTTTAAATTGTTATTACTTTTGAGCAACGAGTTCAATGTGTCTTACATGATAGGAGATTCCCCTGAAGAGGGCAGGAACAACCGCCGAAACATTGCCGATGTTGGGAGGTATAACAGCGTATATACAGCAGCAGACAGCACCATAAGAAAATAGCGAGTGAAGCACCAGTGAGCGTGATTTTGGTGCGGAAAAAGTGGCACCAAAAGATAGTGGATGAAACGAGTGAATGAAAAAGGAAATTTGGAGCACTTTGGTGTCAGTCACTAACTAAGATTGTTGAAGGACCGGGCTGTGCCTCGGTCCCTCCTCTTACCTCCGGGCTGGCCCGGCCCTCCCCGCACGGACACTCCATAGGCCATGTAGGCCTGATTCGCGGCCTGCCGTGGCTCTCCCTGTGCGAGGGAGATGCCGTCGGCCCGACGTGCTTGGCCCTGCCCCCTAGGCGCACGCGCACCCAGGGGCTGGAGTCTTAGAGGGGCCAGCGCGGGAAAACTAGAGGGGACGCCTCGGATGATGTCAGACGCTGTAGGGTATTTAAACCCTGCAACTCCATCAGGATGGGGCCTTGCAATGAGGTTCCCTCAGTTTGCTGAGTGTCTGGTTGCTGCTGTAGTCCCTGGATCGCCTCTTCTGTCTTCTGGATTCCGACCCGGCTTTGTCTCCTGACTTGTCTTTAGCTTCCGTCCCTGGTTTTGGTAATTGACGTCTGACTTCTGGCTTCCGATCTGGCTCCGTCCCACAACTTCGTCTTCAGCTTCCGTTCCTGGCTTTGGTATTGTCTTCTGACCTCTGGCTTCTGATCCGGCTCCGTCTCACGACTCCATCTTCAGCTTCCGCCCCTGGCTCTGGTTTGGATCTCTGACTTCTGGCTTCTGACCCTGCTTCGTTCCTGGACTACAACTTCGGCCTCATCTTCCACCTCAGGTATCCGGTACTTGCAGGCCCAGAGGATTCTCCTAAGTCCCAGTGGCTCGGGCTCTCACGGGCTCCTCCCGGGGGAGCCGCGGGCTTCCGAGGGTGAAGACTCTTCCAGCCTCCTGGGTCCTGCCGTCCTCACCGTCCACCTCTTTGGCCGCTGTCCAGATCTTTGGTCGCATAGGGTCCTGCCTAAGCCCAAGAGTCCCGGGTCCCTATGGGCTCCTCCTGGAGGGACCTTGCGCTTCCAGTGGTGAAGTCTTCTCCAGAGGATCTTCAGCGCTGCCTCCCAGCTGTGACACTTCCTGTGGGTTCCCACAGTATAACATCTACCGTCTCAGCCGGCCCAAGGGTCCACAACCATAACAGTTTGCAAGGCCATGGACCTGGCGGACCTTGCAGGCTTGAAGGCCATCCCGGGTATTGCCCAGAGACTGCAACAGCAGCAGACTTGCCTCAACATCCTGATGGCCACAGTGCAGGGATTAGCCGACCGCATTGGCGGAGCCACCGCTTCCAGTTCCTTGGTACTTGGAGCTGGGACCAACTCCGGATCAACAGCACCCATACAGATGCCAGTACCCTCGCGGTTTTCAGGAGATGCGAAGCTTTGCCGAGGGTTCCTGAACCAGTGCTATATGCGATTCAACCTCCTCCCGCTTCAGTTTCCGACGGACCGGGTCAAGACAAGTTTTATTATCTCCCTGCTGGATGGGAGACCCCTGGCGTGGGCCTCCAACCTCTGGGAACACCAGGACTCCCGCCTGGACAACCTGGTACAGTTCGTCACCGCCTTTCGGCGGGTCTTCGACGAGTTCTCCCGCAAACCTACTGCCGCATCAGAACTGCTCCAACTGCGTCAGGGTAACCGGCCTTTGGCGGAACACACCGTGGACTTCCAGACTCTTGCTGCCAAATTGAACTGGGGAAGCGACAGCTTGCACGGTATCTTTTTGGAAAGTCTCTCCCCAAGACTTCAGGACGAATTGGCGGCCAGAGATCTCCCGGACGACTTGAACGATCTCATTGATCTAGCGGGCCGCGTGGACCACCGCATCCAACGCCAGCTCTGGGAGAGGAGGATGGCTCATAGGCCTGGGACTTCTGGAACCACTCCTTCCCGAAGCGGGAATTCTCTGTCTGCCTCTCCGGGGGCTCAAGACACCGAACCCATGTAGGTGAGCCGGGGGCCTATCTCTCAAGAAGAAAGAAGGAGACGCCAGTCCCTTGCCTATGCCTGTACTGCGGTGGCAAGGGCCATTTCTTGCCCGCTGTAGCGAGCGTCCGGGAAACGCTCGGACCTAGGGACAGTCGGGGAGCTAACTCTAGGTGACACCACTTCTGACTCCCCATGCACCATTCCGGTGACCTTGCTCCTCCCCAATGGGGAGTTCGAAACGCTAGCCCTGATTGATTCTGGAGCCGGGGGAAACTTCATACTCAAGGACTTGGCCCAGCAACTTCAGATTTGGGTTCAACCCCAAAGACCCCCCTCTCTGTGTGTCTTCTATTCAGGGGAGACTTCTTCCAGGGACCATCGCCACCCATACCAGGTCTCTCACGCTACGCACTGGTGTTCTGCATGAGGAGGAGATTTTGCTCCTTATCCTGGAAAAGTCCCTGCACCCAGTCATTCTGGGACTACCTTGGCTTGCGGAAGCACTCTCCCGTAATCTCCTGGGATACCCTCCAGGTGACGTCCTGGGGGTCATCATACTTTGGAGCCTGTTTGGCCGCTCTTCTTGTTAGACTCATTATTTACCTCCCAGTTCTAGGATCCCCAGTTATAGGATGGAAAAGGAAAATATTAGTTTATCACTAATTTATCCTAAAGAAACAAGCACAAATGAGAAGGGTCAAAAAACACAAACATGTCTCCCTTATAGTTAAGAAGGCATTTGCAAGGAAACTTAATGAAAAAAGTGGCACCTAGTGCCATCACTTGCTGCTGTAAATGGAGAAAAGCTTTCCTAAGAACATAAGAAGTTGCCATACTGGGTCAGGTCGAGGGTCCCTCATGCCCAGTATCCCATCTCCAACAGTGGTCAATCTAGGTTACGAGCACCTGGCAAGTATACAAACATTAAATATGTCCCATGCTACTAATGTTGATAATAAGCAGCGGCTATTCACTAAGGGGTAGATTTTACAAAATTACACACACGCGTACTTTTGTTCGCGCAGCAGGCGCAAACAAGAGTACGCAGGATTTTAATACATATGTGTGTAGCCGTGCGTATCTGTTAAAATCCATGATCGGCGCACACAAGGCTGAGCAAAATCGTCAGCCTGTGCACGCCAAGCCGTGCAGCCGGCCTCCGTTCTCTCCGCCTCCCCCCACCTTCCCCTCCCTTCCCCTACCTAACCCACCCCCCCCAGCCATATCTAAAACCCCCCTACCTTTATTCCAGAAGTTACGCCTGCTTGAGGCAGGCGTAACTCGCACGCTTGGGCCGGCTGCCGGCGTACCATGTTCCGGTTTGGGGGCCACGGCCACGCCCCCAGAACACCCCCGGGCCAGAACCATGCCCACGGCCCCACCCCCGGAACACCCCCGGATGCTGCAACATGCCCCCGACAAGCCCCCCAGGAAAGCCCCGGGACATACACGCGCCGCCGAGCCTATGCAAGATAGGCTCGGCGCACGCAGGGGGGAGGGGGTTGGGATAGGTTTTCGGGGGTTACACGCGTAACCCTTTAAAAATCTACCCTAAGTCACTAATCCTTTTGTTACACGTGCCATCCATGGTAGACCCGCAGCATGGCCCCCTCACCTTTCTACAGTGACTCCAGCCTTTGGTTCCTCCTTGTTGCTGGCGGTGGGCTGTCAGCTCCGTCCTCGGGCCTCCCCTGGTGCCCCTGGCTCTGCCACAGTCCCCGGCATTCTCAGCCCTGCTTCCACTTCTTGTCAGGCCTCTCCGCATGGCCTGCGGAGAGACGCTGCTATTTGCGCTGTGCCCCTCCCTAGGCGCGCGCACCATTGATTCTTAAGTAGGGACCGCGGGGGAACCAAGTCACGGCCCCGGATGAAGACATCAACCTGACTACAGTATTTAAGCTCAGGCTCCGCTCCCTAGCATTGCCTTTGCAACAGGTCTCCTCGCTGGTCGAGTACTCGTTGCCTCCTAGAAATTTGTCTCAACCCTGCGTTCCTGTTCCTCATTGTTCCTGGTTCCTTACTCTTCGTTCCTACCCTGCTTCATGCTTTGGATTGACTACAGGGACTTTGACTTCGCTTTGCCTGACTTTGCCATTGATCATCTCCAGACCCAGACCTCTGCTTTGCCTGACTACGCTACTCCCTATCTCCAGACTCAGACTTCTGTTTCGCCTGACTACGCTACTGCCTATCTCCAGAACCAGACCTCAGATTCATCCGACTACGTATTGCCCATCTCCAGTCCCAGACCTCCGCTTTGCCTGACTAACTCTTGACTATCTCCATGATCAGACCTCAGCCTTGCTTGCCACTGCCTTCAGATTGCCGCCAGCCCTGACTCAAGCCTGCCCTTGGATGCCTCTCCCACTTACTCCCTGGATGTGGTTTCTTCAGGCTTCGACCTGCTTTTGCTCGGGCACCCCCTGTCTGTCTTCATTCCATTGGTGCCTGAGTTTCCAGGACATTACCCAGTCCAGAGTAAGACGGTACCATCTCTCACCTGCTGTCTCTGGGCTGAACCAACTCCTACTGCAACTACAATCAGAGGCCCACCTAAGTCATGCTGGCCCCGGCACCCAAAGGCTCAACCCATGGGGAACGAGGGCTGGTATAGGTGAAGCTCCAGCAGCCTCTGTCTATCAGCTCACTCCGCCTGCCGACGGTGGGGACCCGTAGGTCCTTACCTAAGGGTTGCATCAACCCCACCTTGGCCCAAGGGTCCACCTCCGATGCAACAGGTAGCAAAGGCCATAGACTTGGTGGAGCCGCGTGCCCTCCAGGCCATCCCAGACCTGGCATCCAAGGTATAAGAACAGCAGCAATTTCTTGAGGCATTGGCCTCCTCCATTGTCCATCTCCATGCTTGACTTGATGCCCTCACCAGTAATCCGGTTTCTATGCCAGCTCCTCCTCATCCACAGCCATCACCATCGATGCCTCGATCCTTGCTGGCCCTACCAGTGCCCCCACACTTCAGCGATGACTCCAATCTCTGCAGAGGGTTTATCAACCAATGCTATATGCAATTCACTCTGCAGCCCTCTGTCTTCCAGGACGAATTGACCAGAGTTGCTTTCATCCTATCTTGTCTTGAAGGGAAGGTGCTGGCTAGGACTTCCTCCCTATGGGAATGGTTGGAGTTCCTCCTAAGGGAGTTATCTCAGTTTGTGGCTGTGTTTTGATGGACCTTCGATTATCCTTGGTGGCATGCCGTGGCAAGCACCAGCTTATTACATCTTCATCAAGGTCAAAGAAGTCTCTTCGACTATACCATCGAATTTCGGGCTTTGGCTTCCGAGCTTGCCTGGCAGGAGGACTGCCTACAAGCTATCTACCTGGATGGACTTTCCTCACAGCTGAAGGATGAGCTGGCTGTAAGGTATCTCCCTTCCTTTCTCGAGGACCTTTTAGACTTGACAGGCCGAATTGACCACCATCTCCAAGAGCGTCACCAGGAGAGTCAGATGCCCAAGAGGCCCTCTTGTTTTGAATCCCATTCACCACTGACCACTATCCGTGCCCCGAGCAGGGTCACTTCTGTGGCTAAGATGGAAGAGCCCATGCAGTTGGGTCGTGGGCGGCTGACACCAGAAGAGCACCTCTGGCAGAGACAAACTGGTCTGTGTCTGTATTGTGGAGCACTTGATCACCATCTACAGACATGTCCTGTCCGTCCAGGAAACTTCCCGGCCTAAGTTCAGTAGGGGTCCTGAACTTGGGCGCAACTTCTCCGGCCCCTCAATTGTCTGTTCCGGTCACTTTGATCTGGGACTCCCGGTCCTTTCCAGTCCTTGCTCTGGTGGATTCCGGAGCAGGAGGTAATTTCATACTCAAGGATCTAGTCCAGCTCCTGGGTATAAAGACCCATCCACTAGAGACTCTTTGTGTATAGCATCTATTTATGGAGAACTGTTACCCGGCTGAATCTTCCTTATCACGGAACCAGTCCAGCTGCACACTGGCGCCCTGCATACTTAAGAACTTGAACTGTTAGTATTGGAGATATCCATCCATCCGGTAGTCCTCAGACTCCCCTGGCTTCAATGGCACTCTCCCCAATTTAACTGGGGTTCATTGCAACTGGTGGAGTGGGGTCCCACCTGCCACCAGTCCTGTCCTCAGAAAGTGGTACTGCCATCCGTGGTTCCTCTGGCTGCCACCTCTTCAGATATGAGAGAAAGCAGGGTGGTGGTGTATGAATGTTAAGAGGCAGTGTATGTATGTATGTTTGGGATGTATTTTTCTAATACTAGTGATGGCCTTTGGGGAGAGGGTGGGAGTTGGGATGATTATACTTTTATTTTTAATTGATTTATTTTTCTTCTCTTTCTCTTTTCTATAAAAGTGACTGTAAAATGTGCATGACAGTTTAATAGTGTATAGACTTTTCTGAGATGTATAGCTGCAACTGTTAAGTGATCTTACTCTCTGCAGTTTACAATATGGTGTGATTGTTCTGTTCTGGAATTTTGTAACTTGTGACATGTGCTGTTACAGAATAAAAATTAGATTGAGAAAAAGTTATGGGATAAATACAGAGGGTGTTTAATTGAAAAAAGTGATGGGATAGCAGAAGCATAGTACAGGCCATGGGAGAAGCCAGTGGGTAATCTGCATGAAGCGGCAGTTACAATCTTAACAGCAGTAGTATGACTGCAATGAGCTTCCAAGAAGGTACTGAGGTAATCTGCACAGAGTGGCAGCTATGATCCTAATAGCAGTGGTATGGCTGCATCAGGCTTCCTTGAAGGCATTGGAATAACCTGCATGGAGTGATCATGGTTAAAACTCATGCAATGAGCATGAGATGGTCAGATGTTTTTGACAATGGCTTCACTAATTTTGATAGTGTGGTGATTATTAGTAAACTTGGTCATAAGATGTGGAAGGGGACCTAGCTGTTGCACTGAGGGTTGGATTGAGAATCATAGAAGAATATGATAATGTCTGAAATGGCTTATCAATAAAAGTATTTTAACAGATTTTGGACATGTTTGGAACTTATATGGAGGTCAGTGGTTAGAAAGGGGGTTGAAAGTTCAAGAAAAAGACATCTTTATCTTTATTTTTTATCTTTTATTTGGATTTATTAATCACCCATATCCTAGGTGATGTACATAAGCATAATCATATCATTTACATAAAATCAGTAGTCATAGTCATAGACAATACAAAGGCAAAATAAGACAAAAAATCATCTGCGGACTTAATAAAAAGCTTATCTAAACAGCCATGTTTTTAGTAGGGACTTGAAGGACTTTGCACTGTCTGCCATCCGTAAAGCTTCCGGAAACGAGTTCCAGGTCACTGGGGCAGATACAGAGAAGGCACACTCTCTGGTGGTACTTAGCCTGGCATGAAATGGTGAAGTGACATCAAGGAGCCCACATTCTGCCAAACGAAGGTGTCGGTTGGGCAATATAGCTATAAAAGTGCATTACCCCACAGTAGGGCATCGGAAGAGATCAAGTTGAACGTAATGCTTGCTATCTTATATTTAATTCACTCCACAATTGGGAACCATGTAACTCGAATAACACTGGCGTGATGTGCTCTTTTTTATTCATGCCAGTAATCAGTCACGCTGTGGCATTCAACAACAGTTGGAGAGGTTTGAGTGTTGCAGCCAGTAGACCCAAAAGAACAGAATTACAGTAGTTGACTAAAGGTAAGATGGATGCCTGTACCACTGTTCGGAAGTTGACTTTATCTAACAGGTGTTTGAGACCGCAAAGCACTCGCAGTTTGAAGAAATCTGTCCTGATTCTATTTTTTACAAATGGGCAAAAAGATAAAGAATGGTCAATTAGCACTCCCAGGTTACAAATGCTGGACTTCAGGGAAATGCGATATTGTCAATCACAGTAGTATCATGGGTATTTTTAGACAGAGGATGCTGGACCAGCAAACATTGTGTTTTTGATAAATGTATCGATAGCTTGTTACAGAGCAGCCAGCGCTTAATGGATGATATGCATAATTGACCAAGTCAACTGTGTCTGACATGAAAGGCGCATGCAAACAAAGAACTAGATGTCATCTGCATTTAATTTATAACCATTGCACAGTCCAGCCAGCACTAAAGGTGCCAAATAAATGTTAAATAACATGGCTGAGAGTGCTGATCTTTGGGGCAGTCCAGTTGTCATATCAGCCCAATGGGAGGACTTGTTATTGAACTCAAAGTGCTGCTGCCGATGAGTCACAAATGAGGTAAATCATTGAGGCACCATTTTGGCAATGCCATATTCATGGAGGCGGTGTAATAAACTGGTATGATTGATGGTATTGAAAGCAGCCGTGATATCTAGCGATACCAAGATGAAACTATGGCCAAGACCACTTCTAAATGACTCAATAAGGGATAGAATTAAATAGTTCAGCACTTAGTGCTTTCCTAAATCCAAATTGGTGAGGATCTAGGATTTCTTTAGACTCAATGAAATCCATCAGTTGAGTCAGAGCACTACTTTCAAACAGTTTGGCCAAAAAAAGGCAGGAAGGACACAGGCCTGAAATTATTGAGATCTGCCAGGTCTAAGTTGTTCTTTTATAATAAGGGTCTCACTACTGTTTTCTTCAGGGAGTCTGGAAGAGAGCCCTCAGATAGAGAGAGATTTACTAGTGTTCATAGGGACGATAATAGAGTATCTTTGATGCTCTTCACTATAATGATATTACATGGATTCAATGAACAGCGAGCCAAGTTTAAGTTAGGATCTGTCCTAATTCTACAGAGGAGATGAACTCAAAATTACACCATGAGGGATCAGGGAGTATAGAGACTGAAAAGGC
Source organism: Rhinatrema bivittatum (assembly GCF_901001135.1). NCBI lineage: Eukaryota > Metazoa > Chordata > Amphibia > Gymnophiona > Rhinatrematidae > Rhinatrema > Rhinatrema bivittatum. Next base: position 391,545,896 of record NC_042617.1, on the reverse strand, counting down.
CCAGTTCAGCACAGAAATAAAGGAGGCTGACAGAGTAGATATTTTTCCAATGAAGTGTTTCAGGAATTCATTTAAGTTGCCTACAGATTTGGATAAGGGGTGACAATTCGCCGAACACCCGGTAAGGTGTTTGTCAGAATTTCCGCTATTTTAAACAATTCCTTCGGGATACGACCTATCTTGTGAATGTGTTTAGAATAGAAGGCGCATTTGGAGTCCTGAATAGACATACGATAAGAATCTAATAAGGACCAATATGCCAATAAAACTTTGGGAGATAGCACTTTTTGTGCTTTGCATCGGAGTTGTACTCTGAGCAATCTAATACTAGGGGTCAGTCATGGTGTATGAAAATTTCTCAATTTACTTTTTAAAACTTGCAGAACGACTTTATCTAAGGAGTCTTCTAAGAGCGTAGTCCAGCTCGAGACTCCCATTGTCGATCTTGGTTAGACAGAAAGACTCAAAATTGGCGTTTAACTGTTTCATAAAATGTTGAAATATCTATAAACCCTCTCATGACAATTACTTCATTAGAAACTGTCTCAGGTATCCTTGATATTACCGATGCCACACAGTACAATGAAAAACTAATCAGAGAGTGGTTAGACCAGGGTATAGACAAGATGGTGACTGAATCGGTACTCTGCTTTGCTATACAATTGTTGCCGAACACTAAGTCTAAGATGTTACCCTGCTTATGGGTGGGAGCAGAAATGATCTGTTCCCACCTGAGGGAGGTAAGAATGTCAAGGAAAGTAATGCCTTGAGTGAAAATCGATCTTTCGTTAATAGGCAGATTAAAGTCTCCCAAAATGAATCCTTCGTTAATAGGCAGATTAAAGTCTCCCAAAATGACCATGTTATTTAAATTCACTTTTGATGTCATCAGTTGCTCAAAAAAAGAGGAAAAATCATGGGACAAAAGGGCAGGCAGGCAATATACCAATCATAGACTAAACCATTCAGAAAATAAAAAGAGGCATTCATAAGGCGATTTGTCACCAAGGTCTTCATGGGTCATTATGAACATTTCCCTATATATAATCAGGACACCCCCCCCCCCCCCCCCCCGCCCTCTCCAACCTTTCTTTCATGGTTGGGAGATTACCATGTATCCTGGGATTGAAATTTGATTTAATAAAACTGCATTCAAAGGAAGAAGCCAAGATTCAGTGATACAAAAGAAGTCGGGTCTATTTTCTCTGATGAAATCAGCGATGATATAAATTTTCTTTCTAACTGCCTGTGCATTAATCAGGTAAATCTTCAGATGGCTGGAGTGCAGAGAAAAGGTTAGCGGGGGCAATAGGGATCAGACAATATGGCGCACACTTACCTTGGTGTTGTCGCAACCCCCAAAGAGTGTTGTGACATGGGAGTAGGGTTGATGTTGGGCTGAGAATGAGAATGTATATGCTCATCTATCCAAAATGGAAGAGATGCAACTGGGCATACTGGATACTTTTTCTGCCATCATTTACTTCAATTTTATGTTATGTATGAGGCAGCCTCTTCCTACCCAAGTTTGGACACCTATTTTCAGCCTTTTCATGTCTGGTTTGTGGCCCTCTGAGATGTTCATTCCCAAGTGGCATGGTTGCCATAGAAGGGACAGGAATAGCTTTGGGGAATGAGTCACACAGGGGTGTTGCCAGTCGCCTGAATTTGCTTTGCTGGCTTATGGCAAAAACCATTCCTATCATTGCTGTGGATAGTCTGTCCAAATATGTTTATAGGTGTTTTAAGGCTCTTAGAAGATCATCTGTAATTGTGCCATTGCTACAATATGCTCATAGATGTGAGGTATAGGGATCAGATGCTGGTGTCCTTCTTACTCTGGGCTGGCAGATGTCTCTCCATGGCATCAGGGGGAGGAATATATTGAGTCTGGCTGAGGCCCTTGCTGATACCAATCCTTTGCCTGTTTGGCAGGCATCAGAGGTTTGTACTTTTGTTTGGTTTTTCTTCTCTTGAAAGTCTTCTTTCTTGTTTGAACTCCTCTCCTGGACTCCAGGTACTTATCAGATTCTGCCCTCTATACTGACATCCAGCCTCATATGCCATCATTTTATACAGGTTTGCAGCTAGGAGACTGAGCCATGAGGAAAAGAGGATGGTGCATGGTCAGTTTAGTATATACATGCTATTTTTGTTGTGGCCTCACATTATTTGGTGCACAAATGCTATCATAGCATAAATGCTACAGTTTTGTGGGTTAGCATGCATGCTATTAATTTTCACACATGCTAAAACATATGTACAACTTTTATTTATTTATTTATTTAAACATTTTTTCTATACCGTCGTTTAGTAATATACCATCACAACGGTTTACATTTCGGCACGAAATAGGTTGGTTAGGTTTCTAAGTTATCCATGGTGTGCCAATATTTTACGGTTACATAGTTCAGTAATATACTCTAAATGAGAGATGGGTTGGGGTTACTATTTATATGATTTTGGGATAATCATATATGTGTATACTGTTTCAATTTAATATTTAATAATGGGTAACAAATAATAAAATTGTCAATTTTCTGTTTGTTGGTGACTTTCAGCTGTATGTATTGTTAGTCATCGCTCTCATTGTGAAATGCTTTTTTGAAAAGCCAAGTTTTTAGGCCTTTTTTGAAAAGTTTTAATTCTTTCATTAATCTCAGTTCAAGTGGTAATGTGTTCCACAATAATGGTCCTGCCAAAGATAGAGCTCTCTCTCTCACTTGGGTCAACTTTGCTGTTCTGACTGAGGGAATGGTTAGCAGTGCTTTATTGGCCGACCTGAGATTTCTTTGTGGGACATGTAATCGTTAGAGATGTGAATCGTGTGCCAGATCGTCTTAACGATCAGATTCGGTTGGGGGGGGGGGGGGGAATCTGATTGTTAAGATATGTGAATTGGAATCGTTTCTGATTCCAATTCACATCGCTAATTTTTTTTTTAGGGAGACCCGCACCGCTAAAAAAACCCAAACCCACCCGACCCTTTAAATCAACCCCCCCCCCTCCCTAATAGGGGGCTGATGAGTAAAGATGGCCGGCGCCATCTTTAAAGATGGCGCCGGCCATCCAGTGCTCCTACCATGTGACAGGGGCCGGCCAATGGCACGGATACCCTGTCACATGGTAAGGGCAAAGGGGCATCGGCGCCATTTTTTTTTTTTTTTAGAACAGCTGATGCCTGGGAACGGGAAATCTCTCCCCGAGGCCCCCCTGGATCTCTCCTCTCCCCGAGGCCCCCCTGGATCTCTCCCCGAGGCCCCCCTGGACCACCCAGGTAATTTTAAAAGGTTTTGGGGGGGTCGGGTGGGTTGTTGTTTTTAGTGGTGTGGGCCTCCCTAAAAAAAAAGGGTCGGGAGGGTGGGGGAGGCTAAGGGGGGTCGATTTAAAGGGTCGGGTGGGTTTTTTTTTTTTATCGGGCCATTGGTGCCATTTTAATTAGTGGCAGCCAAAATGGCGCCGATGGCCCAAGAGCGGGAGATCACGCCGGGACCCCCCCCCACTGGACCACCAGGTAACTTAACATTTTGGGGGGGTTCGGGAGGGTAAGGAATTGGTTTTAAAGGGTCGGGGTGGGTTTAGGGGTTGTTTTGCTGTGCCGGTTTTCCCGCCCTTCCCCAAATAATTCCCGTGCCCTATTTAACGATACAATACAAATGCCCCTGACAATAAATCGGGGGCATTTGTATTGTATCGTGCACTGTAACGATTTAGAACGATTTTAAAATTATCTGACGATAATTTTAATCGTTCAAAAACGATTCACATCCCTAGTAATCGTAAAGCAGTGTTTAGCCAGTCGGCGTTTTCGTCATTAATTAATTTATGAATTGTGCAAAGTGTTTTGAATTGTACTCTCTGTTCTATTGGGAGCCAGTGTAAATCTGCAAGTGTTTGGGTAATATGATCTCTTCCGCCTTTTCCAGTAAGTATTCTGGCAGCTGAGTTTTGTAGTATTTGCAGTGGCCTGATTGTGGTGTATGGTAAACCTAGGAAGAGTGTGTTGCAGTAGTCCGTGCTGGCAAATATTAGTGCTTGTAGTACTGTACGAAAGTGTTCGTGGGTTAATAAGGGTTTTAGTCTTCTAAGGACCATTAGTTTGGCATAGCCTTCTCTTACTTTTATTGACAGGTGTTGTTTAAGGCTGATTTCGGTGTCCATAATAACTCCTAGGTTTCTAACCTTATCGTTTAACTCCACTAATTTATCATTTTTAAGTTTGATGGGATTTTGAATTCTTACAATGTTTTTTCAATCCAGGTGTATAAATTCTGTTTTTTCTATGTTAATTACTAGTTCCATTTGAGTTAATAGTTGTTTTATTATGTCTAGATACATCATTGCAAAGTTCAGTGTTTTCTCAATTGACTCTTCCACTGGTAGAATTAGTTGGATGTCGTCAGCATATATGTAGTGTGTGATACCTAGCCCTGCTAGAAGGTGGCAGAGGGGGAGCATGTAAATGTTAAATAGAGTCGCTGAGAGTGCTGAGCCCTGGGGGACTCCTGTTTTTAGGGCAATCTTGTCTGATATTGTGTTTTTTTATCTTTACCTGATAAGATCTATTTGTAAGATAGGATGTGAGCCAGTCAATTGTTTTTTATTGTAATTCAATTTCTTCCAGTCTTTTTAATAGTATATTATGGTTCACTGTGTCACTGTGTCACTTTTAGTGTATAGCCTCCTACATCTTATGATAATACATCATTTTTTAAATTTTGAAATCTAAGATTTCCTACATTTTTTCACTTCCTAATTCAGATAGACATTAATTGAAATTAGTTTGGTAAATAGAGTAATATTAAGGAATGCTGTAAGTTTTAATGCTCAATTTCCAAATCTAGTTGTGAGCAGTTTCATCATCCTTTGCCCATAGAGTAGATTTTTGTTCTTCTGTCTCTTGCACCATGTAGACAGTTTCAGAGCAAGAAGGGGTTTGTGCACCAGTGAGCCGGTCACTATTTCCCCTATAGAGCAGATTTGCTGCTGTGCAAGCTAAACATTATCTCCAGTGGACTGGATTCATGGCCACCATGATTAATTAAATCTTGATGGTTCAAAGTAGCCCTGTGTTTTCCAGAAATCATTAAAACTGCCCTGTTGGAAGGCAGTGTTGCCAAAGCTCAAGGTTTTGTAGATGTGCACACCTACTCTAAAAAATAAAAAATAATAATCTAGATAGTGGTGACCTTACCTGTTACAGGCTTATTTCAATTTATCAGGTTTTGGATAAAATTATTGAAAAGGCTATAGAAGTACAGTTCCAGTAGTATTTCATCTCATCAGATTTGTAGACTTCTTATGGTTAGGATAGAGCTAATGCTCTGAGACTGAGAGGGCTTTTATTTCCATGATTCATTGATCTCCTCTGTGTAGTAGATTCTATGCAGCTATCCAGGCTGATTTCGTTAGTTGTGTTAACTATGTTCAATATTATTGATCATTTAGTGCTATTGAACAGATTATAGAGGGAGAAAGGAATGGTTGAAACTGTTTTCCAGTGGTTTCACTCATTCCTGGATGGTAGACTTCAGGTAATTGTGATGGGAGACTCCTCATGTGTGCTGAGCTTTTCTTATGGTTTATTGCAGGGCTAAGTACTATCACTTACTTTGTTCAGCATCTATTTGATGCCACTCAGGAATTTTTCAGGCATCACAGGGTGAGTTTTATCAATATATTGATGATACTCAGATTTACTTTATAGTGACCTCTAGCAACATTAGACTTGAGTTGACCACTTTGTGGTGCCTGCCTTAAATAACTGAATGGGATGAGGGTGCACTTTCTTTGGTTCAATGGAGATAAGACAGAGAGAATTCTTGTTAGTTGGCAGAACCTGCTGATGGAACTATTGCAGTCTGCAATGAATCTTTTAATTGGAGCATTAATTGGAACTATTTAGGAGACATCTTTCACCATGGATGCTGAGAAAATTGAGATAGCAAAGATTGATTTATTTCATTTCTCACTCAGATGTATGGAAATTAAGTTCTCTCCTTTCATTTGTAGACCTCTGGATGGTAGTACATACACTTATTACTTTCAGCCTAGACTACTGTAATACTCTTTTGTAGGAATAATAAGAACCTCCAACTATACTAATTACAGTGAGTAATTTATTAATTACTCAGACTATTTTCAATCAGAATTTGTTTTTAATAAGAACAAGTCTACATTAAGTTTATCTTAAATTAGAGATTTTAATGAGTTTTTTCAATTAAAATATAATTGATTAATATAGCAATTGCTTTAGTAATTCCAAACAGTTTCTTAACTAGCACAAAAGACTATTGAGCAAAAGTTTGCATGGATCTAATTCAGAGAAATGGCAGGCTATCTACCCCTGAAAACTAATAGTAACTTCAGACTTTCTTAATTAAAAATTAATCTGTTCTCTCCTCATGCTGGCAAACAATGGTTGAAGTTGTTTGATAGTTTCTCTCTTTGTTCAGACATCAACGTCTGTGGTGCAGGCATCTCAGCTCAGCATCTCTTTGAATGCTGAGATCAGGTATGGATGGAGGCAGGCAGGCTCATTGATGCTGGTTCAGAGGTTGTCAACTATTGCTATTGGTGGGACTTTCATGACGGCGGCTTTTTTGCTCTTTTGTTTAACTCACTTTAGTAGATGTGAACAGATGTAGCCAATTATCAGGAAGCGGGCCAAGCACAGCTTTTGATTAGACATTTCTCACTTTTTGCCTAGAGAACTGTATGGTCTTAAAATGACAGAGATAAGAGTCCAAGCTCTTTGTTTCAGGCAAAGCTGAATGTAGACAGTTTAGCGGCAGTGCCAAGGATACATTTTATAACCTAAGTGTACTTTTTGCAATATCTGCATTTCTCAGTTTTGTCACATGAAGAAAATATCCCTAATACTTTGCTGTTCTTTCTTCCATCTTGTTTGGTTCACAGACAATAAGCTCCTTTAAGATATGCGCATAAAATGATGGCCTGAATTGGCCCTACACTTTCTCATGCTGATATTTGCAGTGTGCAGGTTTTTCAGAATGCAGCAGCTAGTCCCAGAAGTAGAAGGAAGAGCAGACGGAGAGTGATTTCTTCTGCAAAACCACAGTGCCTCAGTTTTTGAGGGGTTAAACTTCAGTTTGTGTTCTTCAAGCGAGGCGGAAACCACAGATAAACAACTATTTAAACTATTAAAATCATATGAGGCAGTGGGATCAGAATAGGCCATCAATTGTATGTCGTCAGCAAAAAAACTACGAGCTGATGCCATAAGCCTGACATTTATTTTAGCATTTTTTTTAATGCTTATGGTTTATGCACCCCACTTGCAAGACTATGGCAATGGCATAGTATGAAAGTTTTTTTAATAAAAGAAGTTCTTTTCTCTGATTCCTCTTGTCACTTCCTTGAATGACCTTAGAATTCTAATGAGAAACTCAAGGGGATCCCATGGTAGAGAAATGATATATAGTGTATGTCTGTATCACTTACCTTATTCTCCAGATTATACAATAGTGCCTCATACCTTTTATTGTTGGAGTTGTTCACTGCCCTCCAGCTGGGGTCCCTCCCACAACAGTATCCTGGGCCAGTAAGAATTTCCCAGAGAGGTCACATCCGAGGGCCCTCTTTCCGACCTGGTTTGTCTCGTTAGCCACAGGACCCACTCCGTTTTAGTTTCCCAGGGATAGGGATGAAAAGCAGGGTTATAAAAAAAATAAATAAATAAGAAATGTCCTATATGGATACAATTAAAGAGAAGGAATATCTATATAATAGAGAGCTGTTATGATGGATTGTAATTCACTTTGAAGTGCCCGAAAAAGCAGAACATGAATCAAATAAATAAAGTATTGCACTACACAGGTTAAAAGGAATATGTACCAGCTGGCATTAGATTTTAAAACAATAGATTTGAAACAATAAGAATAAATAGGGTTAAAAAGACTCTCAAATTATATATTCTATCTTAACAGTTACAAACACTTTTCTCTTTAAAACGTTGATGTTAAAAGCCTATCATTTCTGCATTATTATCAAAGCCATTTATTTAGAAATAACTATTTGTTTCTCTATACTATTATAGAACCAGCAGTAATGCTTGCATCAGACATGAAGCTTATGTCAAATTAATACAGAAAGTTTTCTTTGTTAGTTTCACTAACTTCTGTTTGCTTGAATTCCCAAAATAGTATTAAGAATTGATTCTGTTCTCTCTCTTTCCTTTACAGATGATGAATCTTTCAATTGCTTCGGGAAAGTATTACTTTTATTTTCTTTTTATGTCTGTTCTTCTTCTCTTTGTTACTTTTCTTCTGTATATATATATATATATTTTTTTTTTACCTGGCTTTATTCTGGTCCAGAACTGGGTCCGGTGAGTGTGTGCACACTCTTATCTTTTCCGGACATAGCTTTCTTGCCTGGGGCACCTTTCTCTGAATCCCCCGTGATCGTGGTTAGGTCGTCTGTCCTCTTCTTTCTGAAAACTACTATACCGACTTTAACCAACATGATAAAGGAAAACTCTGCCTACACTGTACTGACCATCTGCTGAAGTTATTCGATTGTCAGTGGCTTTCTGAGCATTCCAGACTCCTTGTTGAGTTGTAAGGAACTAAGTGAAAAAATAAATATGAAAGCAACATATGCCCTGCCTATACATTTTCCATTAGAAGTGGAGACTCTTTCACTTTCACACCGTCTTTTTAAGATTCTTCCCTACTTAAATGACAAGAGGCAGATGGAACCTTATAGACTAACCAGTATACTGAGGCATGAGCTTTCGAGGACAGACTCTGTTTCATCATGCATTTGATGAAGAGGACTCTGTCCTCAAAAACCTATGGCTCAATAAATCGGTTAGTCTATAAGGTTGCCACCTGCCTCTTGTCCTTTTTGCCACACTAGACCAGCACAGCTATTCTACAGAAGATTTTTCCTATGGAAGCCAGCCTCAGATCTGCTTTGGCCATTTACTTTTTCTATAACATGACACAACGTTTTAGCTTCCTGCCTTTGTTCTTTCTAATGTTCTTCAGCATAACATGCCGACACTGTTCCACAGCCCAGCAGCCTGTGCAGATTCTGAAGTTTCATTCATAGGGAAAAACTTATAAAAGTGGCTCTGTCAACAAAAGTCATCTCCCTTCCTTCAAAAAAAGGTTCCCTTGTGTTGTTTTGCCAAATGCTGAAACAGCTGGGGGCCAGTTCTCTTCAGACATTGTTCTTTTAACTGGGGTAGGCAGATATGGATGGTTATGGCTCTGTTAAGAAGTGTATATATATCATTCTGGCAATCCCTTTTCACAAACTGGATCCGTGTTTATATTTTCCAGTTTTGATTTATATTCCTCTCACTTTATCACAATCAAAGTTTTTTCATTCTCATCAAGCTTTTCTCTAAAAATGAAGCAGGCTTTTTAATTTCCACATTCTGCTTCTGTAATAGTTTAACTACTCTGTTTCTTCCCTGTCAGGTTGCTCAGCAAAATAAAACAAGAGTCCTCATACACACCATATTCACGCTATAAAATCTCCTTAAAATATAATCAAAATCCCAACCCTGTGTTGTGAAAGTGTTTTACATCAAAACTGCTTTTCAAATAAGCTCTAGGCAGTATTTTGTTTCCCCCGGGAAGTTCTCCAGATCTGTAGAGTGTCTCTCTCACAGATCGTGTCTTTTCAAAAGATCCCAACTATCTGCCCGACTGTGGCAACTGTAAAAACTTTTACTGTATTAGGAAATCAATGCACTTGCTGATGTCAGCGTAAATAATTCCTTTATAAAGTCCAATCGTCTTCTTTAAAAGATCACTATGGAGGTGTTCAACTGCCTTCCCAGGCTAATACCATACTAAAGATTAGATTTATAATTTTTAAATATCGCTGTAAATTCCCCAAAAGCCAGCAGGAGCTGGTCAAAACATGACCTGAATTACCTGAGGCTTATTTTCGCTCTCTCTGCCTTAGAAACTGTTGCTATGGTGATATGTAAATGATACAGTGCAGAGGAAGAGAAAGTGTCAAGGAACCCTTGGGTTCCTGCCTGTATTGGTTCTTTAATTATTTTTCTGTGTGCACCTCTCTCCAGTCCAAATGATTAAAAGCGCCCCCCTCCCCTGCAAATAAATCTTCCTCTGTGTATTTTAGTGATGTTGGGGGCCTGCCCAGGGCTTCCCCGCACTTATTTTATCCCCTTCTGTGTATTTAAATTATTTCCATGGTGCCGGTGTTGTTGCTTTACTTCCGGGATCGTGCCAAGTGATTCAGAGTGTGGCGGGGGCATCCCCAGAGCCCCCTGCCACTGGTGGCGCCCTGCGGATACTTTATGTAATTGTATTTATATTTGTGCCATGACCCCGGTGCACTTGGATTGGGACGTCATTGCAGATGTCACCACCGGTTCCAGCCACCACATTAACCCAGCGGTGAGAGCTTGCCCAAGTCTCCCAGCCACTTCCTCCGGCCTCCCTGCAAACACTTCAGCAGCAGCGGCGGCGGCAGAGGCTTCCCTCGCTTTACTGCTCCCTGCATCTACAGCTGGCACATCAGCGGGAGCAGCAGCAGTGGCGACAGGAGCTCCTGCCTACCTACTAAACCCTGCCGCTTCCCTCCTGCCATCCCGAGAATTTTTTTTTCCTGCAGAGGAGGTACTGAATGGATCCCCTCCTGGTTCTGGTAGCTCGCATTCCACTTGGGATTATGACAGAAATCCAAAGCAATCATTTCTGGATTTTTTTCCTTTAAAAAGAATGAAACATAGAAATGACGGCAGATAAAAAAAACCAAATGGGTCATCCACTCTGCCCAGCAAGTGCCATACAGGTCTCCCCCGTAATGGTAGCATCTGTCGAGCCATACAAGTCACCCCCATATTTAGTTTCCCAAATCGTCAAAGTCAGGGCCCTTGCTGGTTGCTGTCCAATCCAATTTCTTGTTACCTCTTGCCGCTGAAGCAGAGAGCAATGTTTGAGTTGCAACAACAGTATGAAGGCTTATTGGTTAAAGGTAGTAACTGCCACACCAATAAGTTACCCCCATGCACTCTTTTCCTCATTTCCATCCTCTAGCTTTAGGGATACACAGTGTTTATCCCATGCCCCCTTGAAATTTTTCATCTTTTTTGTCTTCACCACCTCCTATGGAAGGGCATTCCAGGCATCCACCACCCTCTCCAATAAGAAATGTTTCCTGATATTGGGTCTGAGTCATCCTCCTTGGAGTTTCATTTTGTGACCCCTAGTTCTACTGATTTCTTTCCAACGAGAAAGTTTGTCAATTGTGCATCATTAAAACCTTTCAGGTATCTGAAGGTCTGTATCATAACTCCCCTGCACCTCTTCTCCTCCAGAATATGCATATTTAGGTCCTTCAGCCTCTCCTCATAAGTCATTTGATGGAGACCCCACCATTTTTGTCACCCTTCTCTGAACTGCCTCCATCTTGTCTCTGTCCTTTTGAGAACACAGTACTCCAGATGAGGCCTCACCAATGACGTATACAAGGGGATTATCACCTCTTTTTTCTTACTGGTTATTCCTCTTTCTTTGCAGCCTAGCATTATTCTGGCTTTAGCTATTGCCTAGCATTATTCTGGCTTTAGCTATCGCCTTATCACAAAGGGTAAATAGTAGAGTGCCTCAGGGATCTGTACTTGGACCGGTGCTTTTCAATATATTTATAAATGATCTGGAAAGGAATATGACAAGTGAGGTTATCAAATTTGCAGATGATACAAAATTATTCAGAATAGTTTAATTACAAGTAGATTATGAAACATTGCAGGAGGACCTTGCAAAACTGGAAGACTGGGCATCCAAATGGCAGATGAAATTTAATGTGGACAAGTGCAAGGTGTTGCATATAGGGAAAAATAAACCTTGCTGTAGTTACACGATGTTAAGTTCCATATTAGGAGCTACCACCCAGGAAAAAGATCTAGGCATCATAGTGGATAATATTTTGAAATCGTCGGCTCAGTGTGCTGCAGCAGTCAAAAAAGCAAACAGAATGTTAGGAATTATTAGGAAGGGAATGGTTAATAAAACAGAAAATATCATAATGCCCCTGTATCGCTCCATGAGAGACTGCACCTTGAATACTGTGTACAATTCTGGTCGCCACATCTCAAAAAAGATATAGTTGCAATGGAGAAGGTACAGAGAAAGGTGACCAAAATGATAAAGGGGATGGAACAACTCCCCTATGAGGAAAGGCTGAAGAGGTTAGAACTGTTCAGCTTGGAGAAGAGATGACTGAGGGGGGATATGATAGAGATCTTTAAAATAATGAGAGGTCTTGAACAAGTAGATGTGAATCAGTTATTTATACTTTCGGATAATAGAAGGACTAGGAGGCACTTCATGAAGTTAGTAAGAAGCACATTTAAGACTAATTGGAGAACATTCTTTTTCACTCAACACACAATTAAGCTCTAGAATTTGTTGTCAGAGGATGTGGTTAGTGCAGTTAATGTAGTGGGGTTTAAAAAAGGTTTGGATAAATTCTTGGAGGAGATGTCCATTAACTGCTATTAATCAAGTTGACTTAGGGAATGGCCTCTGCTATTACTGGCATCAGTAGCATGGGATCTTCTTAGTGTTTGGGTACTTGCCAGGTTCTTGTGGCCTGGATTGGTCTCTGTTGGAAACAGGATGCTGGACTTGATGGACTCTTGGTCTGACCCAGCATGGCAATTTCTTATGTTCTTATGTTCTTACATTTGCTCTGCCATCTTCAGATCGCTAGATGCTATCACCCAAGGTCCCTCTCTTGCTCTGGGCACTACAGTCCTTCACCCCCCATCACATACAGCTTTTTTGGATTACCACACCCCAGATGGATGACTCTGCACTTCTTGTCATTGAATCCCAGCTGCCATATCTTCGTCCACAGTTCAAGCTTCCTTAAATTACATCTCATTCTCTCTACTCCTTCCAGTGTGTCTACTCTGTTGCAGATGTTAGTATCATCCACAAATAGACAAACCTTACCTTTTATTCTTTCTGCAATGTCACTCACAAAGATATTGAACAGGACCAGTCCCAACACTGAGCCTTGTGGCACTCTAGCTTTGCATTTGGCATTGTGCAGTTGTTGATTGTTTTCAAGTCTTCTAAGGTGGGGGATGATTTCAGCATATGAATCATGTTAACTCAGATAGGTAAGGATAAAGTAAGAGTTATAAATACGTTTACAATTATAATATACAATCAGGGGCCATGCTGGGTGGTCAGGCACTAAGCCTTCTCATCTTAAATTATCTTTTTAATAGCTGGATCACTTCTATATCAAATGCTTTTCCAGAAGACATGATGCTCATTCAGGAATCCAGACTCCTCTAATGTATGTCCCTAGCCTGTTTCCTGCTTTCTAAAGTGTTGGAGAAAGAAGCAGAGATCTCAGGATTAAAAACGACCTGAAATAGTAATTGATATCAATATTCAGATAATATACAGTCAAAACTCCATCCATACATATGTATCATCTACCAAAATATTTTTGTAGCTCCAGGGAACCTTCTTGGATAATATGCATAATAAAATAATATCTAAATACAAGGTCATTATTTTGCAGGAACCATTCATCTTCAACATGTTTTTAAAAGTAGTAAGAATTTGAACACAGAATCTCAATGTGCTTTATTGTTTAGTACTACAGATATATTGAGCTGCTTCTGGAATGGATGGCAGTACTTGGCTTGATTAAACAAAAAAAATCACAGTGTCACAACAGACAAATAATTCAATATATCCACCCTTCTCTGACTTTTCTTTAATCATCAGTTACAACTGAATCAGTTCTGTGCATCACGTACTTTTTACAAGTTTTCTATTTTTTGCATATAAAATAAACTTAGCATTTAGCACTTGAATTCCTTCATCATCCACCAATGAACAGCCCCAACAAGGTCCATGTTTCACACCACTGCATCAGGGGACATGGATAAAGCTTATGGGCAATAATCAATCCTCTATGAAAAAACCCCCCCAAAATACTTGGCTAGGGAAAACTCTTGATTCACACACTGCTACTGCAATGCTTAGCCTTCTCAGCATGAGAGCATCTCAAAACTGCTTGGTGCCATAACAAACCAGAAGTAGTGCAGTCAGAATGAAATATATATACTATCCACAAAAAATTATTTTATAATCAAAACATAAGAATTAGATTATAGAGTATAACTCTATTTCCTGATTGAGTCTAAGGGGTGCAACAGTATGTAAATAAAATATCCAAAACTGTTCACGCCGGAGCAATTGTAATTCATGCTTTCCTCTCCATGGATTCGGACAGATATGCTCTACAATGCCCCACCATATGTCCTCAAACAGATGATTATGTTCTTTGCAGTGTGCACAACTGGTGCTTACACTTATTTATTTTATTTAACAACTTTTTTTATATCGGTATTCGTGTGAACATCATATCGGTTTACATCAAAACTGAGGTTGGAAAATACATGGAACAGGGTGGGGAAAACTGGGGCAGGGAGGGACGATAACTGGAGGAGGAGAGGCAGAAAGAAGAGTTAAATAGTTAACAGAAAATGCATTACAATGAGGTCAAACAATGCAAGGCAGATTAACGTGATTATAACATAAATTATTGGTTTGAACATAGCTTTTATGTTCTATAAGCCATGTTTTGATCATTCATTTAGTTTTATCAATAAATATCTTCTGACACAGACATTTGATGAAGTAGACCCCAAAAGTGGACAGTCTGTATGATCACGCAAATGAATAACTTTGTTTGTACCCAGTATCTGCCAGCTCGTTCCAGTTATTGCTTGAGCCCAAAGTTTACATGCTCCACAAGGGAAATGACCAGGGATCCTATTCTGATCCAAATCACCAGAAACTGGCAATAGGCATGACTGTACCACCCAGTCCTTAATATTCTTCCCCTGAGAGTAGGCTATAGTAGTGTTGTAATAACATAGTGCAAAAGCATCCTAGATTGTCATTTACAACAAACTCTAGTGATCAGCAGATTGTGTACCTAGATGTGTGGGTACAGAAGGAAAATAATATTTTACAGTATATCATAAGTCCATGGAAGTTTTCACCCTTTTTGATTACACATGGGACAATTTCAAAGTATTTGGCGGATGTGCACCAGCAAAGAAGTTTTTTGTTTCAAGCTAGAATGCTGATGACTAAGGGCCTCATTTTCCAAGGAGTTACTGTGCACGATACATGAGAGAGAGAGAGAGAGAGAGAGAGAGAGAGAGAGAGAGAGAGAGAGAGAGAGAACCTTCCTATAATGCCTATGCCCTAGACAAGTATTTGTATCCCTATGGGAGGGTCACCTAGTAACTCGAGGTGGGGATTAGGTATGAGCGTAGGGGGTTGGGGGCCACTTTCGCATTCAACACACGGCCAGCAAATCTTCACTAGAGACCACTGTTCTTTCCGTAGGTCTCATGTTGAATACGAAAGTGGCCCCCAACCCCCTACGCTCATACCTAATCCCCACCTCGAGTTACTAGGTGGCCCTCCCATAGGGATACAAATACTTGTCTAGGGCATAGGCATTATAGGAAGTCTCTCTCTCTCTCTCTCTCTCTCTCTCTCTCTCTCTCTCTCTCTCTCTCTCTCTCTCTCTCTCCCCTCCCCCCCCCCCCCCCCCCCCCTCTGAAACGGGCTGCTGGGAATATCGTGCACCATGATAAAACAACCAATGAATCATTGTGGTGCACGATTTGCGACTCCAGTTCTGTGAATGGTGAAACATTGTGTGTGGCGATGTTTCCCCACTGCACGAAAAATGCCTTATTTGCATAGGACATGCCCCCTCATGCATTACCACTGTGATATTGGAAAATGAGGCCCTAAGTTATTACAAAATTCTCTCATATCAAGGTGTGCAGTTCACTGCAAGATTCTGGAGAAGCATGTATAAGAAATTTGGAATCATATTGGATTTCTCTTCAGTATACCACCCACAAACTTATGGAAAGAACCAATCAGATCCTGAAGGGTTTCTTCAGGCCCTATGTAAATGAACAGCAGGATGATTGGGCATCTCTTCTTCCTTGGGCCGAATTCTGTCATAATAATCACATCAGAGACTCTGTGGGGTCCTCCCATTTCCAGATATTATATGGTAGACATCCATGGATTCCAGTGACAGTCCCGAGGCCTGCAGCTGATATAATGGGCCAAAATCCTGAAGAATTGTGGCAAAGGACCTGCCAACTCCTTTCCATGGCTGCTGAAAGATACAAGAGGCAGGCTGACAAAAGACGCTGGCTAACACCTCATCTTAAGCCCGGAGATTTGGTAAGATGAAATACCCACAATCACCGATTGAAAACCCCATCTATGAAGCATTCACTGCATTTTGTTGGCCCATTCCCAGTTACTCATCAGGTTGGGCCAGTTGCATACCAACTGAAACTGCTACCTATCTTCAAGGTCTACAACATTTTCCATGTGTCTCTCCTCAAACCTTTACTTTTGTCTTGGCCCTCACAATCCCTAGCTAAACCAACTGAGGTAACCGCAGAATAGGCACATAGTACGAAGTTCAAAATATCCTTGACTCCAAATGCATTTGAAACAAGCTTCAGTACCTTATCTCCTGGAAAGGATTTTGGCCCCAAAGAGAACTCTTGGGTATCAACTTCTGATGTTCTACCTCCCCGAATTACTCAAGAGTTCCATTGCCTCTTCCCATGTAAGCCTAAGCCCATGGCCTTGGGGAGGGGGCTTGCGGGGTTACAGTAACTTTTTGGCTGGCCACGGGATGTCCCGCGACTGGCCACACTCATCCCCAGTATGCCAGCAGCTGCTCCACATGGCTGGGATGCTGCTGATGACTGCAGCCCGACCCCACCAGCATGACTCGCCTTAGGTGCATGTGCATGCTTCTGGCCATGCTTTAAGCGAACCGCAGCGGGAAAACTCGGCGGCGCTGGAAGATGATGTTAGAGCTGGCTGGGGATTTAAACCCCAGCTGTGCTCCTGATCGGTGCCTCAGCAACAGGTCCTCCTGCTCCTATAGTGCTTGTTGCTATCTTGTACTTTGCCCTGCCTTGACTTATTGTTTATTGAGTCTTGGTCCCCTGTCCTTGTCTGTCTGTCTGTCTGTACCTGACTTCTGGTTTTGACCCTGGCTTTGGACCCTGACTATGCCCTTGGACTGTTGCCTGCCCTGACCCTAGCTTGGATCTTGACACTGCCTGATCTTCACCTGTCCCGAGACTGGCCTGAACCCTGACACTGCCTGATCTCTGCCTGCCTAGACCTCAGCCTGGACCTTGAAACTGTTTGCTCATTGCCTGTCCTGACCTTGGTCTGCTACTCGACCTCGTCTGACTACTACTTATAGAACCTTTGCCTAAGCCTTGCCAGCCCTTGGAACCCAAGAGCTCAGCCTGCAGGAACAGGGCTGGCATAGGTGAAGCCCTAGATCCAGTCTTTGTAAGAGCATGTCCACCTGCTCTCGACGTGGTCCTAGTGGGATCGCTTGCTAGGCTAAGTCAATCATGCCACAGCCAAAGGCCTCACATCCGTGACACATTTTATTACTCTCTCCTTCGTTATAGCCCAGAGTGTATCTATGGACGAATAACCTGAGAACATCAATCAGAAATTCTTCAGTGGAAACTCAAATTACTTAAAGTTATGAAGGCAAATAAGATCACAGCATCTCTGGGCTAAGTCAAAGATACTGAGTAATTTGTGCCCAAATCGGGTGTCATCCTCAAACACTAGCTTAAAAATATTCTCTCTTTAATATGTGTAAATTTCTTTTGGACAAACTATCTTCAAAATTCTATAGGACTTTACATATTCAATGGCATCATGCTTAAAATTGACTGATGAATGCTAAACATTTGTTCAATAGTTATACCTTCCAAAAAGGGGGTGGGGAGGTTCTCTTAAATTTTGAGGATATATTTATTTTTTAATAGATGGTATATTTCTCCAGCATGTGCCTTTAGAATTGCATTTCAGATTCTACTCTGTGTACAAAATGTGAAACTTAAATTCTGATTTTTTACAATATTTTTTACTTTTACTAAAGGTTTACAGGCTAATTTTGAAACAAGCGACCGTGCAGCCATACATGCACATATCTGTGCGGATAAGTATTTTAAGAGATCACTCAAGCAAACCTGCCTTGTGCATCTTCCAGAGGACTTTGCAGGCTTTTAACGCGAGTATGTAAGCAGATTTTAAAATATGCTCGCACGAGGGACATTCCCAGTTTTCCAGTGAATCTACCAGTTTGCCCAGTCAATATCAAGGTCTTCCAGACCCTCTGACTCTTCATCCTGCACACCCCCTAATTGATCCTTACCCCTCTCACTTTCCTGTAAACCCTAAAATGCAAGATCCACAGACTTGCTCCTCATCAGGAGCAGCAGTAAAGTTACGCAGCTAACAAGCTGATGCGAGCTGCAGCCTTCGGTTTGGGGAGTTATGCATGTACGTGTTGGTCCATGTTGGCCCATGTCCTGCCCATGCCTCACCCCTTTTCTGCCCCCTTATTTTTGGCGCACACATGGATATATACATATATAAATCACGGCTTTTTAAATCTGCGCTGCTTGCATGCAGCCCACATACTGCACATGCGTGCACTTTTGCGCGAGCAACACTTTTAAAATTGACCTCTCTGATTGGTGCAGACACATATTTGCATTTTGGGACACTTAATGCTAAAGCTCTGTTCAGTCCTTATTTGATTTTGATGGGTTTGATTGGCAATGATACGATCACGGGCATAGCTATGGGTGGGCCTCAGGGGGCCTGTGGGCCCTCACTTATGGCTCAGCCCCCCACCCCTAGCAGCAAGGTCATGTCCTAGTATCTGAGTCAGCCCCTTAAAGGGGCTGGAGGCACTGAAATCACTACCAGTCCATGGTCCTCTACTCCTTTAAAAGAGATAACTTGGAGGGGAAACACCACTGCCCTTGAGTTACACAAGTAAAAGTTTGAGGCCATCAAAGTCTTTCTCTTTACTTTTGGCAGGTAATTATCCCTCTCCTCTCCCTCCTTGTATATTCAGGAGTGCCTGGGCTGGGTGTAAGGTTATTTACATAATTGTTCATCAGCATCCTGAGAGATTTACCAGTATATAAAGTAATTGCCTGGACCACAGAGAGAAAGTGAGAAACAGCAAAGACAAGGCAGGGAAATTAAGAAGATGGAGTGTTGCCAGAAATTAAATGGGTTTTGTAGCCACTGCCTTGAAGACTCACTTAGGATAAGTTAAGGAGTTGGGGGTGAGGCAGGGCAGGGGGTTGGCCACAGTGCTCACCCATGTTAACCTTGGTCCGCCAAAATTTATCTTCTGACTACGCCCCTGGATATGAACTTTCCTAAGTGCTTACAATTTGTGCACGCTATTTCAGGTTTTGTTACAATAAAAGTGTTTCTTGCTGTATAAACTATAGTTCTTTGGTTATATCATCTGAACGTCACATAATTATCCATTATTATGGGTTGTGACTTTGTAACAATAATGGATTTAGAAGGAACAGTGGTTAGGGAAAGGGCGGTTCCTTCCTTGTTTGTTTATTTTAAAAGATTTTATATACCACCTCCCTAGTCTATGTTAGATTTCCTGAAGCAGTAAATACAAATAAGACATCTAACATAATGCAGAATAATGGGCAAAATATAGGCAAATTAAACTCCATTATAATCACTAGCTAAAGACACAAAGTGCAAATCCTTATTCCCAATCAAGACCTTACTTTATAAAGGGGCACCAATCTTATTATTCCTTTTTGATTAGTAGAAAATCTGGTTAGTAAGAAACCAGAGAGTTGTCGGTCTTATTTTTTATGCATTACTCTGTTAAATTCAAGATCAGAGCAAAATAAGGGATCTCTGATCTATAATTTACTAGTTGACAAAAGATTATGTTCTGTATGAAATTCAGAGACTTGATTGGAAAGGGAGAAAAACATGAGGCTGCTAGCCCTATGCCTGCCAAACTTCCTGGCTTTAGACTAACTGAAACAAGGAGGTAAATGGGGAGAGGTAGCTATTATTTTTCAAGCATCATTTTTTAAATCATGTCTGATCCCAATCCACCAGTTTTAAGGTATGAAAACTTTGTTAAATCAAGAGCTATGAAAAAATAGCTTTTTAGGTTGTATATAGAGTGGTTCTTGCTACCCTGTCTTTTATTTACTAAAGCTTATTGAAATAATTACAAAGATTCGATTGTACTGCTCAAAAGTAATAATCTTAGGACATTTCAGTATTCATGTAGACTCAGTATTAGCCGGATATTGCTGAAGATTGGATACCTTACAGGTTCTGGGCTTATCCCAGATTGTCCAGTCCTCAACACATGAACCAAGGCACATTTTAGACCTAAGTTTCTATCAAAATTTAGGGCCTTGGGATTGGAATGTCTTTCTTGCCAATTTGCCTTAATACAGAAACCTCTGCTAATAGTGTTTATTGGAATGTGTGAAACAAACATAAACTGAATACTCCTACATTTCTAGAGCATATACAATATTTGACAAACACCTTAGAAAACAGATCTAAGAATCAAAGAGTAGATTGGAATACTATGCTCAAGAAAGATTTTAATTAACAGGCACATTTTTAAACAAATAAAATCTGCACCCTGGTTCATAGAGGAGCTACAAGAACTCAAATGGAAGCCCAGTGTTTAGAAAGAGCATGGCAAAAATCAAGAAATTGAAATTGATGGACAGAATTTTAAATTACATGCTACAATGATTTATGACTATTATTGGAAAAAAAGATGTTTCATTAATTATTCACTCATCTGCAAAACAGCTAAAAGAGTTATTCGAAATTATGAAAGACCTTGTAAAATTCTCTACTGACTTTATTGCATCAATTAATTCTCATGAGAGTATGAAATTTCTGCAAGTTATTTTATAGAGAAAAATTTAACTATCCCTAGACATTTGGAAGCAATCAATAAATTAAGGGAGATTGTAGACCCTGGACCCATAATACACATAAAATAACATCATTCAGAAGGTTTAGACTGGAAGAGTTTACTATCATACTACAAGCATTCTGTCCAAACCACTTCTCAAATAGACCCATGACTGTCCAATATCATTAAAGGTGGGAAAGAGGGGTGCATTGGCAAACTTCAACTGATAATCCATAGCTTGTTAAAAGAGAGAATAATGTCTGTCATTAAAGGAAGCAGTGATTAATCCATAAATGAAGAAATCTAATCTGGACCCAAGGAATACAGAAAACTGTTGGCCACTATCAAATATCCCATAACAACATAAGAACATACCATACTGGGTCAGACCAAGGGTCCATCAAGCCCAGCATCCTGTCTCCAACAGTGGCCAATCCAGGCCATAAGAACCTGGCAAGTTCCCAAAAACTAAGTCTATCCCATGTTACTGTTGCTAGTAATTGCAGTGCCTATATTCTAAGTCAACTTAATTAATAGCAGTTAATGGACTTCTCCTCCAAGAACTTATCCAGTCCTTTTTTAAACCCAGCTACACTAACTGCACTAACCATATCCCCTGGCAACAAATTCCAGAGTTTAATTGTGCGTTGATTGAAAAAGAACGTTCTCCGATTAGTTTTAAATGTGCCTCATGCTAACTTCATGGAGTGCCCCCTAGTCCTAAAGAGTAAATAATCGATTCACGTTTACCTGTTCTAGACCTCTCATGATTTTAAACACCTCTATCTTATCCCTCCTCAGCTGCTCTTCTCCAAGCTGAACAGTCCTAACCTCTTTAGTCTTTCCTCATAGGGGAGCTGTTCCATTCCCTTTATCATTTTGATCGCCCTTCTCTGTACCAGCTCCATCGCAACTATATCTTTTTTGAGATGCGGCGACCAGAATTGTACACAGTATTGAAGGTATGGTCTCACCATGGAACGATATAGAGGCATTATGACATTTTCCGTTTTATTAAACATTCCCTTCCTAATAATTCCTAACATTCTGTTTGCTTTTTTGACTGCTGCAGCACACTGAGCCAACAATTTCAAAATATTATCCACTATGATGCCTAGATCTCTTTCTTGGGTGGTAGCTCCTAATATGGAACCTAACATTGTGTAACTATACCATGGGTTATTTTTCCCTATATGCATCATATTATATCCACATTAAATTTCATCTGCCATTTAGATGCCCAATTTTCCAGTCTCACAAGGTCTTCCTGCAATTTATCACCATCTGCTTGTGATTTAACTACTCTGAATAATTTTGAATCATCTGCAAATTTGATTACCTCACTCATCATATTTCTTTCCAGATCATTTTTAAATATATTGAAAAGTACGGTTCCCAATACAGCTCCCTGAGGCACTCTACTGCCCACTCCCTTCTACTAAGAAAATTGTCCATTTAATCCTACTGTCTGTTTCCTGTCTTTCAGCCAGTTTGTAATCCACAAAATGATATCGCCACCTATCCCTAGAAGCCTCTCATGAGGAACTTTGTCAATCGCCTTGTGAAAATACAAATACATTACATCTACTGGTTCACCTTTACCTACATGTTTATTAACTTCTTCAAAAAAGTGAAGCAGATTTATGAGGCAAGACTTGCCTTGGGTAAAGCCATGCTGACTTTGTTCCACGAAACCATGTCTTTCTATATTTTTTGTGATTTTGATCTTTAGAACACTTTCCACTATTTTTCTTGGCACTGAAGTCAGGCTAACTGGTCTGTCGTTTCCCGTATTGCCCCTGGAGCCCTTTTTAAATATCGGTGTTACATTAGCCACCCTCCAGTCTTCAGGTACAATGGATGATTTTAATGATAGGTTACTAATTTTTACTAATAGGTCTGAAATTTCATTTTTGAGTTCCTTCAGAACTCTGGGGTGTATACCTTCTGGTCCAGGTGATTTACTACTTTTCCGTTTGTCAATCAGGCCTACCACATCTTCTAGGTTCACCGTGATTTGGTTCAGTCCATCTGAATCATTACCCATGAAAACCTTCTCCTGTACGGGTATCTCCCCAACATCCTCTTCAGTAAATACTGAAGCAAAGAAATCATTTAATCTTTCCGCGATGGCCTTATCTTCTCTAAGTGCCCCTTTAACCCCTTGATCATCTAACGGTTCAACTGACTCCTTCACAGGCTTTCTGCTTCGGCTATATTTTTTAAAGTTTTTACTGTGAGTTTTTGCCTCTACGGCCAACTTCTTTTCAAATTCTCTCTTAGCCTGTCTTATCAATGTCTTACATTTAACTTGCCAACACTTTTGCATTATCCTATTTTCTTCTGTTGGATCCTTCTTCCAATTTTTGAATGAAGATCTTTTGGCTAAAATAGCTTCTTTCACCTCACCTTTTAACCATTCTGGTAATCGTTTTGCCTTCCTTCCACCTTTCTTAATGTGTGAAATACATCCCACTTTTGGTAAAATTCATAGATTTCCATTGACCTATCTCATTTTTTTTTAAAGTTTGCTTTACTCGATCTTAGCCAATCAATTCATGTTTTAGGTGATATCACAACACAAAAACAGTATTAACTGCTATTATGGATGACTTATCTATTGATTTAGAAAAAGGGGTAGATTCATTTCTGGTTCTGTTAGACCTACTTTGTATGGCTGTATGTTCCCTCATGGAGTGTTTCCCAAATCACTGAGAGTCTAATTGGATTCCCTCTCCCTATCTTCCTCCTGAACCCCGATATGTTAAAAAAAATAAAAAATTAAAAGATGCTTCCTTAGGCCCTGCTTCCAGTTAAGAAGTGAGAGAGAAGCAAAGTTGCCCCTGAGGTCAGCCAGTGCCCATTTGAAAAATGGCACCAGTGGGGGTTGCTCCTACCCTAGGCATGTGCAGCAGGAAAACATTTGTTTCAGTTTAAAATTTGTTCTGTGGGGACACTAATTTGTTTCTTTAGTTTCAAAACAAAAAAAAATTTCACTTTTTAGTTTGATTCATTTTTGTTTGGCATTAAAGTCAATGGGAGAAGCATAACAGGTAATTTTCTGGCTATATTGGGCTTCAGAATAGAAGTTTTCTAATCAATTTTCTTAAAACTTGTGGGAAGAAATCAACAGAAGGGGCAAAGAGCTCCAAGGTACCTAGAAAGTCTGAGGAGACTGGAAAATGGCACCAAAAGTGGCATGAACAGCCTATGAATCTGTTAAGGAGCAAAAGGGATCAGCATTAATAGGATTTCGCCAAGTCATTGTAAGAGGAGCAAAGAAGCAAAAAAGTGGGAAGAAAACCTGAAGGCTCCAAAAGAGAGCACCAGCAACAGTGCCATTAACTCTTGATGGCATCTCATGTGCCAAACTGGCACCGAAAGTGACATTAGCTCATCCTAAGGTAGCTTGCTTTCACATAGACAATATCTTGAGAAGCAATGTAGAGCAAATCTCTGACATGCTCAGTCTTCAAGATCAGCATGATAGTGTCACTGTACCCGGTCTGCAACGATAGGACAGACTGGCAAATTGCTTCGTTGTGATGCATTATTACTCTTGTCTCCTTGACAACATGCTCGTTCTCCCCTTCTCTGCTGACTGCCTGCAAGTATGTAGTTAAATATGATATTTGATTCTGGTTTAATGCTTCATCCACATATTTCCTCAGTAGTTAGGAAATATTTTATCTAGATGAGATAACTTCAACAACTTTGTTCAGTATAAGGTGAATTTTAAAAGAGATGTTCACGCAAAAGGGCCATATGTTCTAGGTATTTTATAAAGCGTTCGCATACGCATCCAAATGTGCATGCACATGCAAAATAGAGCATGTAAGAAAGGGGCGTTCCTGAGTGGAGCCAACATTTATGCACATAAATTGCTATTTTAGAACTAGCCAAAGGGTTGTGCGTAAGTCTCTTACTTGCGTACACTTACACCTGCTAATTATCTGGCGTAAGAGAGATTAAAAGTGTTTATTGCCAAATATTGACTGAGTGAGGGTGTGGGTAAACAGGGGGGAGTTCATGCTGAAGAACCAAGAGGGTATTGATGACCTAGAAATGGGATGGGCAAACCAGTGGCCAGATTAGTAGCACTGGCAATTTCCTTCAAACACGCATGTTTTAAAATTTGCGGGCTTATGCATGTAAAAGCCAACAAGTGCTCAGGAAAACATGCATGTTAAATCTCCACACATAAATGTTTAAAATTGGAAGCGCAAATACAGATATATAGCAGATATGCACCACTTATCTGGATCAGTTTTGACTTCTCTGGCTAAGTCTTAAAAAGCACTATTTAGCTGGCTAACAGGCTGATACAGAAAAATGCGCGGGAGAGCTGGCGAGCGCCCACTCTCCCGGCGCGCGCACAGTCCACTCTCCTGGGTGCGTGATTCAGGGGGTAGAACATGCAAATTAGGGCCCGCGGTAAAAGGAGGCGCTAGGGACACTAGCACGTCCTTAGCACCTCCTTTTTGACAGGAGCGGCGGCTGTCAGCAGGTTTGACAGCCGACGCTCAATTTTGCCGGCGTCGGTTCTCAAACCCGCTGACAGCCACAGGTTCGGAAAACGGACGCCGACATAATTGAGCGTCCGTCTTCCAACCCGCGGGCCACGGGCCGATTTTTAATTTTTTTAATTTTTACTTTTGGGGCCTCTGACTTAATATCGCAGTTTTTTTCTGCTTTTCTGTGCACTTCCCCGGCGCCGGCAGAAATTAACGCCAACCTTTGGGCAGGTGTTAATTTCTGAAAGTAAAATGTGCGGCTTGGCTGCATATTTTACTTTCTGTATCGCACGGGAATAACTAATAGGGTCATCAATATGCATTTGCATGTTGCGGGCGCTATTAGTTTCCAGGGTTTGGACGCGCGTTTTCGACACGCTATTACCCCTTATTGTATGAGGGGTAAAGCTAGTGCGTCGAAAACGCGTGTCCAAACCTGGGCTAACAGTGCGCTCATGAAAGGTCTTGAACAAGTTAATGTAAATCGGTTATTTACTCTCTCAGATAATAGAAGGAACAGGGGGCACTCCGTGAAGTTAGCAAGTAGTTCATTTAAAACAAATCAAAGAAAATTCTTTGTTACTCAGTGCATAGTTAAGCTCTGGAATTCATTGCCAGAGGATGTGGTTATAGCAGTTAGTGTAACTGGGTTTAAGAAAGGTTTGGATAAGTTCTGAAAAATCCATAAACTGCTATTAATCAATAAGCAATGGCAGCTTGCGATTTATTTAATGTTTGGGTACTTGCCAGGTACTTGTGTTTTGGTTTTGCCACTGTTGGAAACAGGATACTGGGCTTGATGGATCCTTGGTTTAACCCAGTATGGCATGTTCTAGAGATGTGAATCGTGTATTTGATCGTCTTAACGATCGATTTCGGCTGGGAGGGGGAGGGAATCGGATCATCGCAGTTTGGGTTTTTTAAATATCGTGTAAATCGTGTAAATCATGTAAATCGAAAACCGGCACACTAAAACATCCCTAAAACCCACCCGACCCTTTAAAATAAATCCCCCACCCTCCCGAACCCCCCCAAAATGCCTTAAATTACCTGGGGTCCAGTGGGGGGGGGGGGAGGGTGGGAAAACCAGCACACTAAAACAACCCTAAAACCCACCCTGACCCTTTAAAATAAATCCCCCACCCTCCCGAACCCCCCCAAAATGCCTTAAATTACCTGGGGTCCAGAGGAAGGGTCCCAGTGTGATCTTTTACTCTCGGACCTCCGTGCGTTGTAGAAATGGTGCTGGCGCTACCTTTGACCTGTCATATGACAGGTCAAAGGTAGCGCCGGCGCCATTTTGTTTTTTTGTCCCCCAACGTCAGGAGCGTAGGAGATCGCTCCCGGACCTCCGCTGGACCCCCAGGGACTTTTGGCCAGCTTGGGGGGCCTCCTGACCCCCACAAGACTTGCCAAAAGTCCAGCGGGGGTCCGGAACGTGTTGCCATAAGGCCGGCGCCATTTTGCGCAAAATGGCGCCGGCCGTACGGCAACACGATTTGACTGCAGGAGGTCGTTCCGGACCCCCGCTGGACTTTTGGCAAGTCTTGTGGGGGTCAGGAGGCCCCCCCAAGCTGGCCAAAAGTCCCTGGGGGTCCAGCGGGGGTCCGGGAGCGATCTCCTACGCTCCTGACGTCGGGGGACAAAAAAACAAAATGGCACCGGCGCTACCTTTGACCTGACAGGTCAAAGGTAGCGCCGGCGCCATTTCTACAACGCACGGAAGACCGAGAGTAAAAGATCACACCGGGACCCTTCCTCTGGACCCCAGGTAATTTAAGGCATTTTGGGGGGGTTCGGGAGGGTGGGGGATTTATTTTAAAGGGTCGGGGTGATTTTTAGGGTTGTTTTAGTGTGCCGGTTTTCCCCGCCCTCCCCCTTCCCCTCCCCCTTCCCCCGATTTACAATTTTTTAACGATAAATCGGGGGAATTGTTATTGTATTGCGGCTCTAACGATTTTTGACGATTTAAAATATATCGGACGATATTTTAAATCGTCAAAAAACGATTCACATCCCTAGCATGTTCTTATGTTCCTTTATCGAGATTGTATCTCTGGTTAACCATAGAGATTCATATTTATTATAGCAGGCATCTAGTGTTGTTATGGTTATTTTAGTAGATTCATATCTCTGTTTTAATAGGACATTTTTGTTTAATTATAATGGTTAGCTATTTTATGGAATCTGGGTTAGGGTTCCACTTTCTCATCACATCCTGCTTAGACTAGTGGAAACTAATCCTCATAGGTCTCTCAGTGAATCAATTCTATCGACTACAATCTATCCAAAATTCAGATATGTAACTTACCTTTCAACAAAGTCGCTTCACCCATATAACTCCTCATCTCAACTCACCACATTAGCCCCTTATCCATCCTCTTATCTCTCCCTACTCCCCTCCTCGTGAACTCCATTCATTGGGCAAGTCGCACCTATTTATGTCCTCCTCTACCATCAGCTCTTGCCTCTGTGCTTTCCTTCTTGCTGCACCGTTAGCTTAGAACAGATATTCTGAGTAAGTGTGTCATGTTCCCTCTCTGTCCCTATTCAAATCCAATCTAAAACCCCACTTTTACGAAGCTACTTGTAACCCCTGATTATCCCACTCACAACCTTATTGATTTTAACCATTTCCTTAATAAATGAAATTACCAAGTTTGCCCTGAATGTTTGTCTTGATTACATTATAAGCTCTACTGAGCAGAGACTGTTTCTTATGTGTTTTTGTACATCGTTACTTATGTCAGGAAGCAATATTGAAGTGATAATTGGTAGTAGTAGTAATAAAAAAGAAAACAGAGAAAACATAGAAACGTGATCACAGCAAAAGATCATATGGCTCATCTAATCTGCTTATCCAGCCAACTAATTTAGCTTTATAGTTTCCATCACCCTCTTAGAGATCCCCTCTATTTATCCCATGCTTTCTTCCAATCAGGTACTCTTCTTGTCTCCACCACCTCAACTGGGAGGCTGTTTCATGCATTCACTATTCTCTCCACTATTTCCTAAGATTACACCTCACCCCACTATTTCCTAAGATTACACTTCACCCTCTTACTGTGAACCCTCATTCTAGAGTCTCCCTTTCTTTGAAAGAGGCCCCCCCTCCTGTTCATGGAAACCTTGGAAGTATTTAAATGTCTCAATCATATCTCTCCTATATCACCTTTTCTCTAGGATATTCTTGTTTAGATCTTTAAGCCTGTCCCTATATGCTTTAGAACGAAGATCACCCACTGGACCAACTCCATATGGGTTTATATCCTTTTGAAGGTATGGTCTCCAAAACTGCACACAATATTCCAAATAAAGTCTTACTAGGACCTATACAGGGGCAATATTACCTCCCTTTTTCGGCTAACTATTCCTCTTCCTATGTACCCAAGCATCATTCTGGCTTATGCCATCAATTTATCCAGATGTATGGTTAGCTGTGGTCACCTTAAGATCACCAGATATAATCATCCCCAGATTGGCTCTTCTTTTGTGCTTAAAAGAATTTCACATCCAATACTGTACCTCTCCTTGGGTTTTTGCATCCTAAATTCGTAAACTGTATATTTTATAGCATTGAATCTTAGCTGCTAGACCCTAGATAGACCATTCCTCAAGCTTTGCTAGATCCCTTCTCATATTTTCCACACCTTCCTGGCTGTCTACCTTTTTGTAGATTTTGACCTTTCCTTACAATTCTTCCACAATATCGCTGACAAAAATGTTGAACTAGACCACGGAGCATGTTATAAAATCCGGGGTCAGCGCGCACAATAATTGTGCACTTTGCGAGCGCCGAGCCTGCTCTGAGTCGAGCTGCCTTCTGCCGTTCCCTCCCAGGCCGCTCTGAAATCAGAGCGGCCTAGGAGGGAACTTCCCTACCCCCCCACCCCACCTTCCTTACCCTTCCCCTACCTCCCCTACCCTTTCCCCCCTACCTTTGTTGATTTCTTTTTTTTGTTTTAAAACTTACTTCAGCCCTGGGGCTGAAGTAAGTTGCGCGTGCTGGCTGACTGCCAGCACATGATCCCCGGCCCAGCGGCCATGCAGAGGCCTCTGGCCTCGCCCCTGCCCCGCTCCAGACTGCCCCGCCCCCGGACCGCCCATTTTGTAATGCCCCGGGACTTACACGCGTCCCGGGACTTTATGCGCGTCACCGGGCCTTTTGAAAATAGGCCCGGCGTGCGTTACCTTGTGAAAATCCAGCCCTATGTTTTCAGCTACCTCTTTAGAAAACCATAGCAGCCTCTTTTTTTTCTCTTTCCTTTATTTTTTTTCTGACAAAAAGATTAATTGCCCTTATTATTTTAGTTTTTCTCACTGCTCTTCTTCTTCCTCTAGATGTTCCCATCTAGTTAATGACTTCTTGAGGTACTTTCCCATTTTAACAAAGTTAGTATTCCTGAAATTTAGGACCTTCGTCTTTGAAAAATTCTTCACCTCCTATGCTCTAATACTGAACCACACCATCCAAAGATCAATGGATCCCAGATGATTGTCCACTACAACATCAGAGATACTGTCCACATTTGTAAGCACCAGGTCCAGTATCACTCCCTCCCATGTGGGTTTTAAATACAGTTGACTGAACTATTATCCCTGCAAAGAATCCAGGATCTCCCAATCAACATCCAGCAGATTGAAATCCCCTAGCAATAGCAGTTCCCCTTTCATAGCAATTTTGTGAATACCCTTAAATCTG
This sequence comes from Rhinatrema bivittatum, assembly GCF_901001135.1. NCBI lineage: Eukaryota > Metazoa > Chordata > Amphibia > Gymnophiona > Rhinatrematidae > Rhinatrema > Rhinatrema bivittatum. Next base: position 391,515,815 of record NC_042617.1, on the reverse strand, counting down.
TATCCATTTCTTCTGTCTGTGATGGAGGTCTGTATATTACACCTGTATAAACAGATGTTCCATTTCCTCTTTCCAGCTTAACCCACAGTGCCTCCTCCTTAGTTTATAAGCCCTGCAATTCCATTGCTTTAATGTTATTTTTTATATATCGTGCCACATCTCCTCCCTTCCTTCTTACCTGGTGCTTCCTGAACAGATTGCAGCCTGGTATATAGTAAGTCTATCCTAGTCATGGTTTTCTGTGTACCAAGTCTCCGTGACAGCCACCTTATCCAAGTCAGCTTCTTTCATGGCTACCTCTAGATTTGAGACTTTATTTCCCATACCATGAGCATTATTGTACATACAGTAGCTTTACAGATGTTTTCCTTTTTTCCATTTTTATACAAGTATTTGTTTTACTTACCTTAGGGTTTTAATCACCGATCCTCCACAATTTTAATTTAAAGCCCTATTCAGTAGGTAATAGTTATGGTGCTTTAATTTTTAGGGTTTTTATTGGGGTTGATTGATGTTATCTATGAAGGTATTTTAAGTGTCTTTTGAGATGGTTGTATAAGTCTGTGACTGTATTTTTATGTTATTGAATTCTATTTATATTTTAGCTGTATCCCATTTTTATCACTTATGGAAAAAAAGGTAAGAAATTTTACTAACTGAAATTAAACAAATAAGAGATTACCCATAAAACCTTTACAGGCTGTTCAGCATGAATATTGACCAACATACTTGTCAGATGTTTAAAGACTCAACCTGGATAGTTACTTGGGACCTCACTAAAAGTCTTGATGTAGTGAATTTTAAAAATACTCTTGGAGATGAGGGACTGAAAGAGATTGTGTTAATCAGTCTTGCTTATTACTCACTTACAGACACTTTTGTCTCCTCCTTTCACATTTTGAGTGATCTTATTTCCAAGTTTATTGATTTGCTTATTTCAGTTAATGTTTTTGCATTTATTTTCATTTATCATCCACTTTTACAATCCAATGGAGGCAAATTACAGCATTAAAACATCATAATTGCACAAAACTCACTGCATAGAACTCAGCAATATTATAATTAATTACACGCATATATTAATAAAATTCAGTGCTCCTAACATTTAAACCCTTCCCCACATCCCGCCCACCTTTATCAAAGATGTGACACATTCAGCAAAGCATACCTGTGACTAGGTGTGTTGAGGGGCAGAAGGCATAAAAGTCCCACAGCACTTGTAAACTGTAGAGTTTCTTTTATGATAATAAAGGAACCACCCAAAGGAACTTCTTCCAGTAATACATGTTATTGGAAGAAAGAATGTTTTCTTGTGTGTGTGTGTGTGTACGTGCATAGTGGGTTGAGGGGAGAAGTATTATTTCTTTAACGGTGTCTCTCTTTGAGACTTGTGATATCTTTCTCTAGAGAGCCTTCATAAAACCTCCGTAAAAATGCTGAATCGCCGACTGTGTGCAATGTAAGAAGTGCATATTTTAGTAATGCATAAAAAGAGAAAAATGTTCCATTCATTTCTTGTTTACATATCCCGGCTGATTTAAGAAGATACTCTCACACTCTGCTGCTGTACTACAGAACTTACAGTTGCAATGCATTGAGGAAAGGTGTAACTAGTTTTTAAAATGTCTCCCATTCTGTGCCTCTGGTACAAGGCTCTTGATAAGAGTCCTGTATATCAGATAAAAACAAAGTACCTCTGTTTTCACATATACTTAAAGTTGAACATTAAAACTGTGTTGCTGAATTCAGCAGAGTTTCCTAAAGCACAAGCTGATTATTTTTAACTCCTGATGCAGTAAGCTAATGGTATGTTAATGCATTGGGGGTTGAAAAATGCACACAAAGCCGAAAATGTATGCACAAAAAGGCACACGTTTATGCACAGAAACATGGTTTATATGCACAAATCACCTTTTCCATGCATAAAACAAGATTTATGTGCACAAAAAGCTTTGACGGTAACTTTCAAACAGGCACATGTTTGCATGCTCAGGGTCACAGCCATTTTATAACAGATGCACACACATTATAAAGTAGCTTGGCTGCACCCGTGTGTGTGCAAGATTTTAAGTGGACACATGCATGTACACACAAATCCTGCTTCTACCGCTTAAATTCTACCGACGCCATTCCCAGTTTTACCAGTTCATCTCCAGGTCACCCTGTTAAGAGAGAGGTCCTCTAACCCCTCCTGGTTTGATATACTTCACTCCCCCCAGTTAGCCCCGACCCTTAAAACCCCACAGATCTGCCTAATTTTCTTTCAATTTTACCTTACACGGCATCCATAGCAGAAGTAAAGTTATAAGGCAGGGGAACCTTGGCGTACACCAGGTCGCGTAAGTATTTATGCGCACATCTCTGATTCACGCCTTCAAACACCCATGCCCTGCCCAGACCACACCCACACCCCACCCCCTTTTTGAAAACTTTCGAGATGTGCTCACTGCAGCTTTACGCGTGTGTCTGGGTGCTTTTTAAAATATGGTTGGTGTGCACGAGCCCGATTTTTTTTCTCACATCTCCCAATTGATGCGCATGTCAGGCTTTGAAATTCCCCTCTTTCTGCACAGAACGCATTTGTTGTACTGCAGAAATCATATTTTATGAATGGAAAATGATTTGTGACCATAAACCATGTTTTCTGCACAGAAAGGGGTAAATTTTCAAAACCTTACGCACATAAATCCCGGGCTTACGCGCGCCAGGCCAATTTTCAAAGGTCCGGCCACACACACAAATCCCTGGGACATGTGTAAATCCCGGGGCCTCAGGAAAGGGACGGGGAGGGGGCAGGATGGGGCAGTCCGGGGGGCATGGCTAGAGGCGCCCGGCACAGAGGCCAATTGTCGCTGTGTCGGGGGATTGTGTGCCGGCGGGGTGCAGGCGCACGCAACGTGCTCCTGCCCTAAGGCAGGAGCAAATGGTAAGACAAAGGTTTGCGGGGGGGGGGGGGGGGTTAGGATAGGGCTAGGGGGCAGGAAGGGGTAGGAAGGTTAGTATAGGGGGTAGGAAAGTTCCCTCCCAAGCCGCTCCTAAATTAGAGTGGACTGGGAGGGAACTGCGGAAGGCCATGGGCATCGGCGCATGCAGATTGCACAAATGTGCACCCCTTTGCGTGTGCTGACCCCGGCGCGCACATGTTATAAAATCGCGTGTCCATGTGCGCGCCAGTTTTTAAAATCTACCCCAAAATATTTATGTGCACAAAAATGTTTTCAGTGCAAAAAGCATGTTTTGCACACATAAAGCATATATAATAAATGGATGAAAAACATGCTTTTTGTGTGGAAAGCATATTTTCTATGCATGAAATCCCAAGTGAAGGTCCTGGCACCAGAACTTCAGCTTCCACCATAGACTAACATCAGCCCTGAAAACTTTATTCCACTGTGGACTAGGAGTTAAGTTTCCAGCATTAAGAAAACAGGGCAAAATCTAAAACCTTTCTGTATCTAATGCCATCATTAGCATGGAATTTCCATGCGAAGGAGCTAAGTTAAGTGCACGATATTGGGCAGATATTTTTGTACGCAATACTCCTAGCTGCACTAGCAGTAGAGTTTGCACAACAGCTGAGGGTTAACTGTGCAACTATGCTGAGTGCACCTTTTTGCATCAGTCCCAGTATTTGTTGCCACTGAGTTCCATCACTTACCAGATCTTAGATTAACATGATTGCTTATCTGTCCAAAACAATTAACAATGTTGAGAGGTCTAGCAGATATCTTCGTAAAATCTCAAAAACCTTAGAGGTGGATTCACATTGTTTCAATTACTATGTGTCATGTATGCTATGTATTTGAAAAAGTCACATCAGCCAAGAGAACTGGTGGTTTGTGCTGACTCTACCAGAGGGAGGATAAAGTTCTTATACATGGCCAACATCTGCTGACAGATGAGATTTAAAACGGTCCTAAGTGGTATAATCACATCTGTATCTCTGCCATGGTCATGCCTTCTTTCTAGAGATCAGGGCTTGAATGCATTATGTACAGGATGCAAGAGACAGCTCTGAACCATAGTGCCGTCCCGCAGAGGTTAGACTGACCCTACTATTTCTTTGACCTTGTTTAATAAGATAGTGAATGTTACAGTTTGTTGTCAGCCTTCTTCCCTGGGTCAAGGATTTTGGACCAGACAGATCGAAATGATCTCTATCTTTGGGCTAGAATTATCTTATGAAACTGTCTTTTCAAACTGAGGTCAAGCGAAGGATTTTACCATGACTATTGTTTTTGTCCTCTGAAGTCCAGAAAAGAGATTTCTTGTTTTTTTTTCTTTTTTTTCTTTCTTTCTTTTTTTTTTTGTGCCCAGTTACTTTGCTGGAGTCCAGGAGCTCCAGCTACTATCAAAGTTGAGTCTCTCCACTGTTTTGTTTCAGATAGTGGAGCAAACAGTAATGGAGATAAAAAGATTTGTGCAAATGGATTCTTGCTGCAGGATTTGACCAGAATGTACATACTGTGCTCATGCTGTCACCCATTGTGCTTTATCTTAGATGTGTTTTGTGAATATGCTCTAACTGAATGTACTTTGATGAAGATCTTGACGTCTTATAACACTTTGAGCTCTGATAGCTGGAAAAGCACATAATAAATAGAGGATGAGGATGATTCTCCCCTCTCCCCACAGAAGGACAGGGTCAGGATGACTGAGGCTTACAATATATAGGGGAGCAGTCTCTGCCTTTCTGCCTGGACTGGTTGTTTTTTTTTTTTTTCATGTCAGAATTGTCATGTCTGAGATCAGTTCCCATAAGAATTTCTGTTTCAGAAATCAAACAAAAATAAGAACAGGCTACATCTGCCAGCACATCAATAAATAAACCATTGCATTGGTATTCTAAGCAAAGCTTTCCGATCTCCCTCACAGCTGGCTTCATTAGGCACAATCCATGGTAATCCTGTTTTTCCTTCTCTTTTCTAGTTAAAGGGGCACTGACAGGGTTACTGTGGTTGCAGCTGGGACTTGACTGCAGCTCATTATCAACTAACTCAAAGGGATAAGCCTGTCCTGTTGCTTTGATTTACATATTCACACTGCTGCAATACAAAAGGAACTGCATGTTTATTTCCTGTGGAATATTTTTCCCTCCCAGAAGTTGCAGGAAATTGTGGCCTTGTTCAGAAGCTGTGCTATGGCCAATTTATAGAAGGAAAGCTACTTGCAGTTTTTCCACATTTATTTTTTTAATTCAATTTGCCATGTAGCCCTAAAACTGTAAATAAAAGTTAGGCCCTTGCACCTTCCCACACTAGAATTCTCATTCAAATCTACACCAAAAACAATAACCCTCTTCCATCAGAAAAATACCTCACCTTCTCCCCTCCAAGGTTTATGTAAATGACTTATGTAGCCTGTTTACAGGTTCAAGAACTTTCTGGAAACTTAACTTTGACATTTAAATCAGTGTATTTAAAAAAACCCATTTCCTCTACACACTTCAGCAAACAATGGTATAACCCTGTAGTTAAGTAGTGCTATGTCCCAGTAACACCACCGAAGTGAGATCCCCCACCTCCTCCACCATGCGATTGGATCCAGGATATATAAATGGGCACTCAGTGAGAAAGCTTCAGAGGCTTTTATGCTCTGAGGAAGAGAGGCAGTGATCTGGAGGGAACCTGCTCTATGTGCAGGCAGGAAAAATTGGTGTGCAAAGGACCAGAGCCAACGGCCTACAGGGCAGAGCTGCACATACAAAAGGGAAGAAGAATCTGCTCCAAATACAGCAGCTCAAGGACATCTCAAGTTCCTGAGGTTAAAAGAATCTGAGTCCTGTAAAATCTCAGGAGTGAAATATCAGACAAAGGTCAGGATTCTGAGAACAGAAATGAATTTATTAGGAGATGCAAATAGGAACGTGAAACAACCACTCAGTACTAAAAACTCTACCTAATTATTAGTATTTGTAAGGTAGTTGAAAATGCTACCAGTTGGAGTTAGAATGACTAGTAGTCCATATAGAACCCTTGTTTTGAACTGAAAATCAAATTTAGAGTACTACTTCAGCAGGATTTGTCTTTTTGGAAAAGTATATCAGCTCAGGTATAAAGCTTATCACTAATGAACTTACTAGTTGTGTTCCTTGACACGTGATGCCCACTATGCCAGCTATTTGACCTAATATAATGTGAACTCATAGAGACGTATCAAAAACTCTTCATCAAGACATGGCTGCAGTAGTGATAGTAACATGGTAACATAGTAGATAATGATTGATGAAGACCACTACACTACTACACTGGTCTCGGTTGCCAGCATATGAGCTTGACCACTTATAGGATATTGCTTCTTTATTTGAGTCATATTTTGTTGTCCTCTTTGGTTGTCTACCTTCTTGGGTAAATAAACATACACATTTCCAAACTTAATCAAACATCCAGGCCCTCCCACCTTATCATGTCCCATCACCAAGCACCTACCAAAACTAGTGAGGCTATTTCCCTAACATCCAGTTTCCTATGCCTCCATGGTATTGCTGGACAAGAGCTGGCCACTGTAATATGCCAGCAGCAACCCAATTGATTTCTGGGAAGATACAGGCTATTGGTACTCAGCAAGCTATCCTGTGGCCTAACTATGAGTGTCATCTGCTCATGCTTCCTCCATCTGCATCTTGTTTTCCCCTTTATCACCTTTCCCCTTGTCTCTGTTCTAGAGGGAGTGAAGGATGGATTACTTGCAATATTGTAACCTTCTAATCTTGTTCCTACCATCGACCTCTATATCCCAGAAATATTTGAATTCAGACACAGTTTTGGTTGTCACTACCTCTGCCAAGTAGGCTGTTCCAGACTTCTACTACCTTCTCAATAAAGAGATATTTTCTCATGTTTTCTCTGAGCAACTTCAGATCATGACCTCTTTTTATTGAATTTCCTTTTCTATAGAAAATTCCATCTTTCTTTATTTCATTGAAGCCTGACAGATATTTGAATGTTACTTTCATTTCCTTCCTTTTCCTTTCTTTCCCACAATGTGTGTATTTTGAGCATGTTAAGTCTCTTTTTCTAAGGTTTGTGTTGTAGGCCTTATACAGTTGTGGTAGGCTTTTGTGATTGACTTCTGTCATCTCAATACTTATGCAGGTCTGGTCTCCAAAAGTGAATACAGTACTTGAGGTAGGTTCTCACTAGTGACCTTTATAAAGGCAGTATTACTTCCTTTTTCATACAGTTGATACATTTGCTTATGCAACCAAGCATGCTATCAACTATCTCAGTTGTTTTATTTCATTATTTATTTGCCAGGTTTTTTTTATAACACCTATATAAACAAGAATAATAAGCGGTGTGCAATAACATGCACATAATATTAAAACACATTTTATAGCTTAAAAACGGCTGGGACACTGGAGTAATATGCTCTCTAAATAGGAATTGACGAGCCATATTTAAGTCTTTTGAAATGGTTATCCCTAGATCTTTTTCTACATAGACAGAGGTCTATATTCAGATAAATTCCAAATAGAAAAGTTAGACAGGTAAACGTATCTGGCTAACTTTAGAGGTATATTCAATAGTATAGCCACATTTTGCCCAACTACATTTAGGCAACGATTCATCAAACTATTGCATGTGATAGGAAGAGGGGGTGTGTTTTATGGTAATAGCTTATTTATCACAAAGTGCGCTTTTATGGCTTATTTATCACAAAGTGCACTTAGCACTTCACATAGGTATTACCGCAGCGTGCGATAACTTTTTCACACTTTGCAGTGCAATAAGTGCCACAATTGTTATAATTCCTACCTACAACCACTGGGGGGGGGGGGGGGGGGAGGGGGAGGGGGAGAGAGAGAGCACGAGCCTAGCTATAAGGCCCTCATAGTAGTTAGGTATTTATACCTCTATGGGAGACCCACCTAGGAACTTGAGGTGAGGTTTAGGAAGTAGTGTAGGGGTTAGGGGCCACTTTGACATTCAGAGTGAGACATACGAACAGAACAGTACACTCTTGTGAAGATTTGATGACCTTCGGAGTGAGGAAACTCAAACAAAGATGAGATTTGTACAATGTTCTCAAGCTTGAGGTTACTCAGGTAGAGAGTCCAAATTGTGAAGCCAGCCCACCCCAAACTCCTCCCCTTTTCTAAATTAGCATTGCACCATGCGATATGGTGTTTTTCGCATGCGAAAAGCCCATAACGTGGCTTGGAAAACCCCCTTAGGCAGCTAAGTCATCTGGCTAACTTTGAATATCAGAGTTAGGAGTTGGACTTAGCTGGCTAACTCAACTCCTCACATTTACACCCCCAGAATGCCCCTAACTTCAGAGTTAGCCGGCTAAATGCTTTTGAATATGAACCTTATGGTTTTCAATTGATATGTGGCTAATGAAGTTTTGCATCCAAAATACATGATTTTACATATTTTAGCATTGAGGTTTATTTTCTGAAGGCTTGATCTTTCATTCCTTTTTTTTCAAGTCTGCTTTCATTATTTTCACCTCTTCTGGCATGTTTTCTCTGCTACAGATTTCTGTATTATCTGCAAACAGGTATACTTTTCCCTCAAGTTCCTCTGCAATGTCTCTAATAAAGATTTTGAAGAAGCTAGTCCTAGTACTGAGTTTGGGATGCCCGATTTTTTGTTTCATCTTCACCAGACTGGACTCCTGTGGCAGATGACCACGCCCACGGGGGGAAGTCCCATGAGGGGCCACAGGTCAGGCTCAGCTTTAGGACACACAACACAGAATTATCTTTTATTAAACAGATTTGAGAAGCCACCAGAGGTGGCAGTAGTGAGTAGAGATGAAGCCCGGCTGGGCTTGTAGTCCCTCAGGACACTGGAACAGCGATCCCTCAATAGCTGTGCTGTAGTGGAGAGAAACTGAGATAGTGAGTACAGTGGAGCATACACAGGGTTCTGGTATAGAGCCTCGTTGGTTGATTACTCACACAGCGGTTTCTCCCGGAAGGTAACTCAGAAGCTGGAATAGAGGCAGGCCCTTGAGGAGCGAGTACCTGGTTCCAGGGAACAGCTCTGAGAGAATATAGATGGTAACTCACTGATGGTGTAGGCAGCGGTTTCTTCCAAGCAGAAGTGAGCTCAGGCAGCGAGTCCGGGAACATGGGCCCTCGGGGAGCGAGTACCGGTTCCAGACAGCGACCTAAAAGAAAAGAGAGAGGCCCCCGAGGAGCGGGTTCTCCGATATGGTAAGTCCAATTAAGGAGAGGCAGAGTAGATAGGTACGGAGAGCGAATCCCATCCGTAAGGAGTCCCTTCACCTTGCTAACTCGATTAGCTAGCAAACAGAGTAGGCTTTTGTATCCGGGATGCGTGATGTCATCACAGGGGGACACCCCTGAGGTTCGTGCCAAAGAAGGAATAAGAAGCAGGGCCGCGCGGCACACGCGCCCTATGGCAGCTGAACAACATGGTGGGATGCAGCGCCCAAGCCGGACTGGGGACGCTGGAGAGGATGGCAAGCAGACGTCGCGGTACCCAGACGTCCATCAACCGCGGGAGGAGTCGCCAAAGAGGTAAGGAGGGCGGAGTGGAGACGTCGGGCAGTGACAGTAGTAACAACTCCATTTCCCACTATTTTCTGGGCTGAATTTTCAAAGCTAGTAACGCACAAAAAACCTGGGTTTTATGCATATAAATAGCTGTTACAAAAATTGGCTGGAGTTTTGTTCTTATAAAAGTAATTTCAGAACCTAGTCTCACACGTGAACTTAGCAGAGGCAATCCGAGGAATGGAGTTAGGGCAGAATTGACACACACTTTTTGATTTAAAAAAAAAACCAAAACACTATGGGGTAGATTTTCAAAGGGTTATGCATGTAACCCCGAAAACCTGCCCCTGCATGTGCCGAGCCTATTTTGCATAGGCTTGGTGGCACGCGCAAGCCCTGGGACGCGCGTTTGTCCCGGGGCTTTGAAAAAGGGGCGGGAAGGGGGCGGGGCCGTGGGCATGCGATCCTTGGGCAGGTGTAACTTAGAGAACAAAGGTTGGGGGGGAATTAGGTAGGGCTGGGGAGTGGGTTAGATAGGGGAAGGGAGCGAAAGGAAAGTTCCCTCCGAGGCTGCTCCAATTTTGGAGGGCTCGGAGGGAACGGAGAAAGCCATCGGGCCTCCCCTAGGGCTCGGCGCACGCAAGGTGCACAAGTGTGCACCCCCTTGCGCGTGCCGACCCTGGATTTTATAACATGCGCGTGGCAGCGCACTCATGTTATAAAATCGGGTGTACATTTGTGCGCGCCGGGTAGCAGGCACAAATGTACCCCGCGCACACTCCTTTAAAAATCTGCCCCTATATGCGTAAGTGTTTGCATACAAGCTATGCCCTCCAAAGAGGAGGTGTAACTTTACATGAATCATTCTCTGTGCATACCTGGCCACTTACCTGCAAATTTTCAAAGTGAACTTATGTCATAAATTTGCTTTGAAAATCCTTGGTTAAGTCCATTACCTGCTATTAATTAAGTTGACTTAGAATAGCCACTGCTATTACTAGCAACAGTAACATGGAATAGACTTAATTTTGGGGTATTTGCCAGGTTCTTATGGCCTGGATTGGCCACTGTTGGAAACAGGATGCTGGGCTTGTTGGACCCTTGGTCTGACCCAGTATGGCATGTTCTTATGTTCTTACAATGTACAAACACACTTTACTGCTATGTGGGCATTTATAAAATTACTCTTCCTTTGCCTTGCCACTCAACCTGTTCCTTACCCAGTTTGCAACTTAGTGGACTACTCCCATCCTATCCAGCTTGCTTACCAATCTTCTGTGTAGAAAGGTTCCAATAGTCTTACTTAATATCAGATAGGGAATGTCTAAAGTATCTTCCGGATCCACCTATTTTATCACTTCATTAAAGAACTCAATCAAATTTCACAGGATTTTTTCCTTGCAAAACCATGTTGTTTGGTGTCCATATCAGCAAGATGTAAGTTGTGACACTATCTTTTTCATTACTTTTGCTTTCTCAACATAATCTGTCATAAAAGGAGCCATTACAAATTCGGACACCTAATTGAATGGGAGGGCTACAGCCCCAAACAGAAAAATGTGACGGCAGAAAAAGACCATATAGCCTATCTAGTTTGCCCATCCACACAAACTACAACACTACAAACCCTGCTACTGCCTCAGAGATCTCATGTACCTCCCCCATGCTTTACTGAATTGAGATATTGTACATATCTTCACCTCTTCCAGGACTGATCCCTGTAGCACACAATTAGTAATGCCCGTTTCTTTGGAGTGAAATACATTTATCGTTACCTTTTGTCTCTTCGCACTTAACAAGTTTCCAACTCAGTCATTTTAGAACCCATACCAAGGGTGCTCAGTTGATTTACAAATCTATGTGGAACTATGTCAAAAGCCTTACTAAATCCATGTACACTACATCTCCCACTCTCCCCTGATCCAAATCTCTGGTCACCCATTGAAAGAGATTGATGAGATTTGTCAGAAAAAAAACCTACCTCTGGTAAAACCATGCTGCTTCAGATCTTGCAATGCATCAAATTCCAGAAACTGCACTATCCTCTTTTATAGCAGTGACTCCCTTAATGTACTCACCCCAGAGGTCAGACTAACCGGCCAGTAGTTCCCAGCCTTCTCCTTATTTCCACTTTTGTGAAGAGGAACTACATCCATCTGTCTCCAGTTCCCTAGAACTACTCCCAACAATACACAAAAAGCTTTGACATTGTCAGCTAGAGGAGCTGCCAGAACCTTTGTTTTAAAACCCTGGCTGTAGCCCATTCGGCTCCATTGCTTTATCTATTTTGAGATTAGTCCTGGGAAGCAGATGAAATTTTGCATACCCGAGTGAAGGTCTAGGCCCAAACCAAACCAAACCCATAGTGCCCAGATATCTTTTCTGGGATAGCTGTGATTAGCCATCTGTAAAACATAAACTAGAAATTGCCTGGTGAAGCAGGGGGACAGACCACCATTATCTTAATCCCTTAGCTATACAGCAACCCTTAAAATGATGGGATTCTGGGACCATGAGCTTTCATTTGCAACTAACTGGGGATTTCCACAGAAAACCTTCTATGGATTGGTGGAATACAAATAACATATAAATAAATAACTATTCCCCTTATTTTATAAACCTCTTTCCCCCTACAAAAAGTACCTAGTCTGATTACTGCAGTGACAGTCTTTTGGCTGGGGAACATGTATCAAGTCTCCCTCTGGAACCTTGCAGTCACGAGCCTTGAATTTGGCTATGAGGTGTTACCTTTGCATAATGACCATGTGTTACATTTGCTGCTCATGGGATGGCCCCATGAGCTGCACACACCCCGATGGCTGCAGCTGTAACCTGCGGCCCGGGATGTTGCCATGGCTATCGCACTCTCCTCTTTAGGTGCACAGGCATCTGACAACCCCTGCTATATTGGGTCCACAACGGGAAGGAGCCCTGGTGCCTCTCAATGACATCAGGATCTTCGGCCCTATAAGAGGACCTCTCAGACCTCACTTCCTCACCTCAGCAAATAGGTACCCTGTGTGGTTCCTTGCCTCGTCAGCCTGGTTTCCAACCTTGTCTCATCAGTCTTGCCTCATCAACCTGGTCTTTAGCCTTGCCTCACTCCAGCCTAGTTGCCTGTCTTGCCTCGCAAGCCTGGTTTCCAGCCTTGTCTCATCAACCTGGTTTTTGGCCTTGCCTCTCTCCAGCCTGGTCCTCCTCCTTGACTTCTTGGTCTGGTCTTCAGTGTTGCCTTGCTCCAGTCTCGCTCAAGCCTGGTCTTCAGCCTTACCTTGTTCCAGGCTCATTCCAGCCTGGTCTTCAGCCTTGCCTTCTGCCTTGCCCTGTCCTGCTTGTCTTTCTGCCTGGCCCTGACTGTCTCCTCGTGTCAGTTTTGTCCACACCCCAGAACCTTGCCATGGTAGTCTCTGGTCTTGTCATTCCTGTTCCCCTGTGTCCTGTCCTTCGGTCTGGTCTCACTAGTTCTGACCCTTCTTAGTTCCTTGCTTGCCTCCTGGATCTGACCTAAGCCTTGAGCTTTGACTATGCCTTTCTGGCTGCCTGTCCTGACTCTTGGACTGTCTTGTACTCTGTCCTAGCCTGGCCCACATAAAGACTTTCACCAGCTGTTGGCACAGACATTGGGCTCCGCCCACAAGGTTGCGCCAACTGCTGTGGCAAAAGGGGCTCACGCTCACGTCATCCACAACACCATGAATCCCTACCCTCAGAGATTGTGAACACTGCCATTACAGCATCCATCCTCAGCCCCAGCTGACCCAGGCAATGGAAGACCTGACTTGAAGATTCAGCTACATAGCAGTACCACTGAGTCACTGGGCTAACCTCAAGAAAAAGCTTTTGTTCCCTTTCATTTCATGGCAACCAGAGTTCAAGCCTTGACTCTCCAAGGTCTGAAATCCTAACTGGTTTGACAAGGCTCCAAACTGCTCCATTTCTAAAGGGGATTAATTAGCCACAGCTGGTTCTCAACTCAGGTTGATTAATTCTGTGTGCAGGTCAGAGTCCTGGTTCTCTCACTTTTGGGAATTACACCCCAGGAATGTTGTCAGGCAGAATGAGTATTGTATATACACAGAATACTGTTACCTGGTGCTTTCCCTATGTGTCCACTTTCCAGGTTTTCCTTCTGAACTGAATTAAAATCACTTCTATCAGTGATGGGCTTGTATACCCCATCATAGAATCACTAAACTGAAATAAAAGGAACATTAGGATACCAAGAGCAATATTCTCTCACTTTTCTTTTTCCCAGTAGACCAACCCTGGCAGTGTTCCTTTAACAAATATCAGTGCCTATGAGATTGAGTCAGTGCCAGCTGTATTTAGGTACTGTTGGAGTTTCTTCACAGTGCTCTGCCAATGCAACAAAAAAAAAATGCATAGTGCAATGAAAAAAAATTCAGTTTGGTTCTTTTTTGTTTTGAGTGTTTTTTGGGAATTTCATTCTCAAAGTCCCATTCATTTCCACTGGTTTTTTGTTTGTTTTTTTAAGTTACATGCATAAATGCCATTTTATGTATGTGTATTAACAGAGCTCTGAAAGTGACTAGTCCTGCTCACCTGCTGATGTATAAACTACTATGATGAACAAACAGATGGACATGTCAGCAGCACATGTGCCTTTTTATGTCTTTTATCCAGCCCCAAGAGAAATCTATAGATTGCTTGCAAAAAGCATTTCAAAATGCCTAGGATTTCTGGTATCTGAGTCTCAGTTTGTGGTTTGCATTTGCTGAGAATGTAGGCAACCATGTGTTTGATCCAGTCCTCTGTCTGAAAACATTTCTTTTGGTTCATGGAACAGTTTCTTTTCCTGTTGTCTGTAAAGGTCCACAGGGTTGTGATTATGTAAAAGAATCTGAGCATCAGTGCTCAGGCTTAGTACTTAACCCCAGACCACACTGTGATAAAGTGCATTCTGATTGCTGCACTTATCTGGGAAGATGGAAGGCGAGAGTGCAGTACTTTATCAGTAAAGGATTAAAAAAAAAACAGGGATGGCTTGGTCTTACCAAATAATCACAGCAATAGCACGAAGCATTGAACCTGCATTTATTTTATTTTATTTAGTGACATTTCTCACCTATCCAACCATGTGGTGAGACATGTAACCAAAAATTACAGTTAAAATTAATAAATAATAGAATGAACCAAAACAAAACAGACACTACATATAATTAAGATAGAAAAAATAAAATATGAAAGGTAAGCCACCATAAGAAAATTAAAACTAAAATGGATGAAAACCTAATCCGCGCGATTAAAAACCAATGTAATTCACTAAGACCCTTTCCTCCATCATATAGGCAGCGATAACCTACAAAAAAATGATAGTACCAGGATCAATTAGAATTCAATGCTACGTAGTACAAATCGTTTTTTAGCCTCTTTCTGAATGCCAAGTAAGCCTTTAGCCTGTGAAGCTGCAGAGGAAGTTGGAACTATACACTTAAATGCCCTCTGCTTTGTATTATTTAGGCATAATTCCTTCTAAGAGGGTTCAGTCAGTGAAGCTCCCTGTGAAGACCATTATGTAGGACCCGGAAGATACCGACAAGCACTTTGATAATTGCTGTAATTTCTGTATGTATTTGCCAGCTAACTTTTGTGCAGTGCTCCAGAGTTATCCCCTTAAAGGCTGGACATGGGATCTTAAACTGTAATATCCTGTCTTTAATAGACAGCCAGTGCAGTTGTGCAAGGACAGGTGTAATTCTGTCATGCACTCTCCAGCCCGTGATAATGCGGGCTGCTACGTTTTGAACCAGCATGCTCTTTGGTGGCCTTCTAATGATACACTGGAGATCTGCTAGATATGCAATTGGCCCAGGCACATTAGGTGGGCCCTCAGGTACTAGGAACACTGCGGATGCCTGCAAAATGCTGAGCACATAGGGTAAAAGTGCCAGAGATTTTCAGGATAAAATATGGACACTGGTATAAATACTCTTAGATGAGAGAAGAGCATTGGCTCTAGCTTTATTTTACCCAGCAGAGACAGAGAGAGTTAGAGGCATGATTGCCTGAGGGTATAATAACCTTCCCACTTACTGTACACTCATTTCAGAATGACGAGATAAGTCACCAGTGGCACTGCACAGTCTGAGTTATGATGTCATCGATTGACTCCTAGAAATAAAATGCCCTATTCCATCCATCTGCTTGATATTCCCCAGGGTTTCTGTGCCTCACATATAAAAAGCAGCAGAGGTGTTCCAGATGAAGCACTAGGGTGTCATCTAGTGGAGAAGATAGGCAGACACTGCAGAGATAGGATTTAGGCACACATTTAAGAAGACCCACTAGAAAATCCCACAGAAAAAAAATTGCAAAAAAAGAAAGAAAGAAAAATACCCCTCGATGCACAAGAAAGGATTATGGCACTGAGACAATGAAGGAGTGCTAGAGGTTTCTTCAATTGTAGTACAGATTTCTAACAGTTGCTCAGTCCTAGGGAAAAGAAAACTGGATTCTTTGCGATTTAACAGTTCTCTCATGGTTGTTGCTTGGTGTTACTGTTGGCGCCCTTACCCCTGATGCTGCCAACAGTAAGCTGGGTCTCACGGTCGTGGCACGATGCCACCAGGCTCCCCTCACATGGTGCCGGACTCCACCACCACCTCATCTGGTCCTCCTTAGGTGTGCGCGTGCCCGACCTCTTGCCATTTAAAGGGTCTGCAGCAGGAAAAGCCCATGGCACCCACCAATGACTTCAGTAGCCTCAGCCCTATATGAGGGATCTCCAGACTTCCTAACTTCGCCTCAGCAACGGGCCCCCTGCTTCCTGTGTGTAGAGCATGTTGCTACTTCCTGTGTTCCAGCTTCCTGTGTTCTGTATTCTGCCTTCCTGTTTCCTGCCTCGTCCAGCGCAGCCTTGCCTCATCATATTCAGCTCACCCTGTTGTGTCAGTCCTCCTCTTCCATGTCTTCCCTGCAGACTCACTCTTGGATCTGACCCTTGCCTGGACTCTGACTACTCTTGATTGCCACCTGTCACTTATTCCTTGCCTGGACTCTGACTTTCCTTGCTTGCTGCATGCCTCTGACCCTTGCCTGGCCCTAGACCACCACCTACATTGTTCTCATTAGAGACTCTTGCCTTAGTCCTGCTGGGCCCCGAAACCCAAGCGCTCAACCTGCGGGGAAAGGGGCTGGTATAGGTGAAGCCCCTTTCCCCGCAGAGGGAAAGGGGTAGAGGTTTACTCTTGCCAGCAAACCTCTGCCAGCTGTTGGTGAAGGCCTACGGGGTTCGCCCCACCATAACAACAAGGGATTCGCATTGCTTACACTTAGAGATGACTACATGAACCCAAGTAAAATTATTTCTTTTAAGATAACTTTTAGAATATTAAAACAGCAATAGGAAAGACATAATTTCTCATCAGTTAAACAAAATCAAGAAAAGACCACATTTTTTGTTGTTTTTTAAATTCATTCCTGGCAGTTTCTGAAAGAAGCTATGAATCTGTGTAAATCAAAGAGATGCTGAGCTGATCCTAATCAGATCCCCAGGCAGTTATTGCGCAGACACATTGAAACAATGAATAGCTGGTGAGCAAACTCAAGGAAGGAAGTATTTTAGAAACAGGTAGTGCAACCATAATAAAAGGTGTTCTCCTTTTATTCCAGAATATTCAACACTAAATTAAAAGAATATCAGGGGACCGGTTCTATTCCACATTTTTGTGAGCAACATAGTGGAAGGATTATTGGGAGAGGTTTGTCTTTTTGCCGAAAATACCAAAATCTGCAACAGGGTAGATAGCAAGCAAGGTGTGGAAAATTTGAGGGGGGATCTAGCAAATCTCGAGGAATGGCAGCTAAGATTTAATGCTAAAAAATGCAGAGCAATGCATTTGGGCTGCAAAACCCAAGGGAGAGGTACAGTATTGGAGGTGAAATTCTTCTAGGCCACAAAAGAGGAGCGGGATCTGGAAGTGATTGGTATCTGATGATCTTCAGGTGGCCAAACAGGTGGATAAAGTGATGGCAAAAGCCAAAAAGATGCTTGGCTGTATAGAGAAAGGAATGGTCAGCAGAAAAAGGGAGGTGATATTGCCCCTGTGTAGGTCCCTGGTGAGATCTCACTTGGAATATTGTGTACAATTCTGGAGACTGCACCTTCAAAAGGATATAAACAGGATGGAGTTGGTCCAGAGGGTGACTACTAAAATAGTCAATTGTCTTCATTTTAAAGCATATGGGGATAGATTCAGAGATCTAAATATGTACACTGTAGAGGAAAGGTGAGATTGGGAAGATATGATAGAGGCATTTAAACATCTCAAAGGTTTCCATGCATAGGAGGCTAGCCTCTCTCGATTGAAAGGAGGCTATAGAACAAGGTTTCATGAGATGAAGGTGAAATGGGGTAGACTCAGGAGTAATCTTAGGAAATATTGCTTTACAGAGAGGGTAGTGGATGCATGGCACAGCTGCCCAGTGAAGGTGGCAGAGGCAAAAATGGTATCTGAATTCAAGAAAGCATGGGATAAATACAGGGTATCTCTGAGGGAGTAAAGGAATTGTAAGGGCTAGATCAGAGATAGCCAACTCCGGTCCTCAAGAGACACAACAGGCAAGCTTTTCAGGATATTCATAGTCAATATGCATGAGATAGATTTGTATGAATTGCCTCCATCGTCTGCAAACCTATCTCATTCTTTTTCATTGTGGATATCCTGAAAACCAAACCTATTTGTGGCTCTTGAGAACCGGAGTTGACCACTCCTGAGCTAGGTAAATTAGACAAATGAACAGACTAGATAGGCCATATGATCTTTTTCTGCCATCATATTTCAGTGTTTCTGTGTTTCTAAATGAGTAGTCCCTTGCTTTGCTTATGAATAGTAAAAATGCACCATTTTTCAAAACTCCAAAAAAAATGTGAATTAAAAATAAAATCTTATTAAAGCATTTGTTCCAGTAAAACTGTAAGAGAAGGTCCCTGTCCCGTCCCCCGTCCCCCTTTTTTAAATTCAAGTAACATTTTGGCAGGCATTTTTATATGCTTTCCAAAATATAGAATGTTGGAAAGAATTATGTAAAAAAAAAAAGGCCTGTGCGGTCTGTCTGTCCATTGGTCTTTCCATCTATCTGTTGGCAAAATAACTCTAAGAAGGGATGGAAAAGCACCAAATTTGACTTGCTGGAAGAAAATGGGAACAACTCAGTTGTGTTAGAAACCCAGAAATATTGGGAGATCAATATTCAATCATTAGCCGGCAGATGGGCCACTGACTATACTCTGTTATATTAAAGTTAGCTGGATAAGTTTACCCAACTGCTCTTCAGCTGTCCTTTTTAAAAATTATTTATTTATTGAGATTATAAATTACAAAGTTAAAAAAAAGTTAAACTTTGTAGAAGCATACCGAGGGACACAATTATAGGAAAACAAATTAGGATTTTAGCTTAAACAAGCAAAGTACAAACAATCTCCCCTCAGTAACCATGACAAAAGAAAACTAGAGGAGCCATCAGGAGAAATAGGTAATTACAAAGAAAAATCACGAATAGCGTGATACATTTCTGCATGAAAACTACTACGTGTCCCCAGCTGTCTCAATTTGGGTCTCAGTGGTCACATTCCTGGAATCTAAAAAAGAGTGTAGTTGTTCAGTGGCAAAGAAAATATAACAATCTCAATTATTCTTGATGAAACGTTTACAGGCATACCTTAATAAAAAGGAAGTCCCCAATGTAAGAACATAAAGTCTCATAACTAGGAAACCCTTCCTCCTATCCTGTGTGGCTCTGGCTAAATCAGGAAATATTCTCACGGCCTGTCCTAAGAAATTAGGGGCAGATTTTCAAAGGGTTATGTGCATAACCCCAAAAACCTGCTCCTGTGCGCGCCGAGCCTATTTTGCATAGGCTTGGCTACGTGCGCAAGCCCCGGGACGCGCGTAGGTCCTGGGGCTTTGAAAAAGGGGCAGGAAGGGGGCGGGGCTGTGGGTGGGGCGTCGGTCTTGGGGCGTAACTTCTACGATAAAGGTTAGGAGGTGGTTTTAGATAGGGCTGGGGGGCAGGTTAGATAGGGGAAGGAAGGGGAAGGTGTAGGGGGGTGGAAGGAAAGTTTCCTCCGAGGCCGCTCCGATTGCAGCATCGGAGAGAAAGGAGGAAGGGTACGCGGCTCGACTTGCACAAGTTGCACAACTGTGCACCCCCTAGCGCGCGCTGACTCTGGATTTTATAACATGCGCGCAGCAGCGCACGCATGTTATAAAATCGGGCGTAGATTTGTTCGCGCCGGGTTGCGAGAACAAATCTACGCCCGCACGCACCTTTTAAAATCAACCCCTTAGTGTTCAAGTTACGAAAGTACAACTTCATATCATTACTTAAATCAAATTCTGATACAAGAGAAACCAGTAAAGTTAAACATTCACAAACTTCCAAGAAAACTTGTCAAGTTAGACAGTTCAAAAGAAACTGGAGAGTTCTGAAATGGCTGTGGATTAGGAGGAAAAAATACATTTTGTTAAAAGCGGGAATATTCTCATCCAGCATATGTAGAGTTTCAATGAGATATTTTTCAAAGTTAAGAGCCATAGATTGAGATGCCTCTCATGATTTTCCAGATAGTCAATACACCTAGAAAGGCATCCATGCTTTTGTACTAAGATAGAATTTAGAGACTAGAGATCTTACGTAGTGATTTCCAACTCAGTGATTCTATTGTTATGTAGATTTAATTGACTCCCATGAGTTTGAAAATTTCCTTCAAGCTTTTATAAGAACATAAGAACATAAGAAATTGCCATGCTGGGTCAGACCAAGGGTCCATCAAGCCCAGCATCCTGTTTCCAACAGAGGCCAATCCAGGCCATAAGAACCTGGCAATTACCCAAACACTAAGAAGATCCCATGCTACTGATGCAATTAATAGCAGTGGCTATTCCCTAAGTATAATTGATTAATAGCCGTTAATGGACGTCTCCTCCAAGAACTTATCCAAACCTTTTTTGAACCCAGCTACACTAACTGCACTAACCACATCCTCTGGCAACAAATTCCAGAGCTTTATTGTGCGCTGAGTGAAAAAGAATTTTCTCTGATTAGTCTTAAATGTGCCACATGCTAACTTCATGGAATGCCCCCTAGTCCTTCTATTATTCGAAAGAGCCACAGTCTTGGATAGACTCTGGTCCTCCAATCCAGTCACAGAGAGGCTCTGAATTGTAATTCAAGTATCTGAAGAGCCCTGAGCCTATGACCCAGCCTTAGCAGGGAGGTCCTGACATAGGCATTCAGGGCCCATTCAGGGCACCTTTCCAGATGTCCAGCTTTTCAGCTGGACATCTGGAAAGGTGACCTTTGACCTCTGGAAAGGTGACCAGTGACCTCTGCTCAGAGCTGGATAGCTCTGAGCAGAGGTCACTGGAGGCCTCTACAGTTGGGGAGGTGTCATAGTAGTCTGAATCAAGATATGATGAAATTATGCAGCAAATTAAATCATAACTGTACCCCCCTTTAAGGCCCCCTCCTCCTGGGTTTTCATTTTCTAGGGGGGCTATAGTTGGGTAGATAAGGCAAAGCTTATCTACCCAACTATATCTTCAGTAGGGAACTTATGCAAATGAATTGGTTTTTTCTTAATGCGTTATGAGTTAGAGTTAGAATTTTAAATTTTATTCACTACTGAACTGGATGCCAGTGGAGTGACTGCAATACTGTGGTGAAATTATCATGACAAGCAGAGCCAGTCAAAATCTGTGTGGCAGAATTCTGAACCATTTGCACTGCTTTTAAAACAAACAAATAAGGCCGAGATAGATGGAGTTATAATAATCTAATTTGGACAAAACAATTGATTGCAGGACAGTTCTGAAATCAGTTGCATTCAAAAAGGTTTTCATTTACACAGTAGTCATAGTTTAAAATGCTCACTTTTTACAACATTCTTAATTTGTGCATGAAATGAAAGATGTAACTCATGTATGAATCCCAGATTTTTAGCCCGGACTGTAACCGGAATAGTAATATGATCAAATAGAAAACTAGATGGGGGATTCGAAGGTGGGAGCCTGTTCAATATGACATCTTCAGTATTTTGTATATTTAGAAACTATTTATTGCTTTTCACCCAACATTTAATGGTATTTAGCTAGATAATAAGGATGGAGAAGGCATTAGACAACATAGAGGTGACAGGAAATTGACGCTTCCCTATTAAGCCATGTCTGTCTATATGGCCAGTAATTTTATTTTTAAGAATTGCTTCTACCATTTTGCCCAGCGCTGACATCAAGGTCACCAGTCTATAGTTACCTGGATCATCCTGGAATCATTTTAAAAATCAGTGTAATATTGGCTGCCTCCGGTCTACCGGAAATGTGGCTATTTTAAATGATGAGTTATAGATTATTAGTGGCAGATCTGCAATTTCATGTTTGAGTTCTTTCAGAACTCTGGGGTCAATACCATCTGGTCGTGATGATTTGTTACTCTTGAGTTTGTCAATTTGGTCTATTACATCTTCAATTATCTAATATCTATCCATCGATCTATTACATCTTCCATGGTTATCATTCCCATGGTAACATTTATTACACCAATGGCACACAGTTTCTGAGGGGAGGATAGCTATATTATTACTGATCTCATGCTAAATGGCCCAAGCCTAAGGGGTTTGACATGAGGGGAAATACCAGCCATGCTGACATACTGTACTAGCCTTCAGGTAGGATACAGGATGAAGGATCCACTCTCTTTCTCACTTTGGCAACATTTTCAGTGTCACTTTCTCTTTTACACATTTTCCCCCTTCTCAGTATCCATAGTTTCTCTTTCCATAGTTTCCTCTGACATTCTGTCTCTTGTTTTATGTCCCTCCATTTGAATATGCTGCTGCATCTTGTGCTCCAACAGAGGGTCAGAATTAGCCAATTATGCCCCTCCCTATGCATGTTACACAGGCTCTGTCCTCTTAATGCAATCTTCCATGATGGAGATACATTTACTGCATTCATGATCCTGTGGGAATTAGTACAAGACGTAGGAACCCAAAAAAGTGAAAAAGAATAATACTACCAACAGGGCTTTCACCTAAATAAACAATGCAAACCACTTATAAGAAATACTGTTTAATGCTTTGCTTGAGATGACCTTATAGCAGTGGTTCCCAACCCTGTCCTGGGGACCCCCCAGCCAGTCAGGGTTTCAGAATATCCACAATGAATATGCATGAGAGAAAATGTGCATATTATGGAGGCAGTGCATGCAAATTTCCTCTCATGCATATTCATTGTGGATATCCTGAAAACCCGACTGGCTGGGGGGTCCTCAGGACAGGGTTGGGAACCACTGCCTTATATAAATAGGCACTGTTGACTGCACCATTTGATTAAGTGTCTTATGTCCTTAATAGAAAATGTGCCATCTTGTTTATAATCATAGGTCCAAGGTAAAACCTATTACTGAAAGTCCCAGATTAATTTTTTTTAGATATTTTTTCATATGCAAATAAAAAAATCATTGCAAAGCTTAGTAAAAGGTGGGTACTTATCTTTTAAACCCCAGGTAGATAGATTAAGCTGTAGGCTGGACTTTAAAAAAATCCTCCCGTAAGCACAATTTACCACAGTATTTCTTGGCCACATGCAAGGCTTAGTACATGATGTGATTTTTAGCATGCACCCGCCCACACATAGACTTCCATGGCTTGTTCCCCAGAATAAAGTTACTAAGGAGATTGTGAAACCTAATTCAGAAAAGAATATTGGTTCTGTCGCGTTGACTAGAAAGGTTTTGCATGTCCACATTGTCATATGTTTGCTATAGGGCTGAGAAAAGCTTAAGAGAGCGACCTGTGCCTTTTGATCAGTGGAAAATCAGTTATTAACCAGCACAGAACTATTGATTTCTCAACCCAGTCATAACAAGAAAGCAGTGAATCAGCTGGTACTGCCAGCAGCCAGTGTGCTGGAACGTTAACTGCCTTCAGCAATATGCCTGCCATTAGCAAACGAGTTGTTATTTCAAAGGCAGCAACCACTGTGTAATAACAGTACAGTTTTCAACTGTAATTAGAATAAGATAAATATCTATATATATAAGATTTACAGCAGAAAATTACTTACAGATAATTTCCACCATCGCTTAAGTTTCTTTGCACCTTTTATTTTATCAGCCTAAGAATTAGCAATGGATATTAAGGTCTATAAGCTTTGAGACCATGCAGATCCCTTCTTGAGGTGTCAGGAGCAGGGGACTTCTGTAGTCTGGAAAGCTCATCTTTGGATTATTCTTATGTTGTCACACTAAAAGGTGTCACAGAATCCATTTATTTTCTACTGGATCAATATGGCTACTGGAACTTGGCCATAACTTAAAAAAATGTATTTCAGAGATGTGTAAATTACTGAATATTTTTTTTAAATGAATGTGAACCTGCTGTCTGCCATTTAGGGTCTGATTTATCAAAAGGTTTCACCACACTGTGTGACTGCTGGAAAGCATTTGATAAATCAGGCATTTTACTTTTGATGTAAAAGCCAAATTTTCCTGTGAACTTGTTAGCACCTAAATAACCATGTTGCCATTATCAATAAAATCATGAATTGTGGTCATGGCTGTTATGTCTAGGTATGTGTCCACATGACAAAATTAGTTGAGAAAATAAGTTTAGGTGGGAAGTAAAAAGGAAAACTGCAAACTGATGTAAGAAAACATCTCTTTTGTTCTGTTCTGTAAAAAGTCCCTATAGAGATATTCAGACAATAAAGTTTTGCACTTCCTCGGGAGTACAGCTATCATCTTCCCAATCCTTATAAATAAAAATCAAGATGAAAGGAATAACTGAGAATATCATGATGCCTTTGTATAGATCCTTGGTGTGATCGCATCTTGAATATTTTGTGCAATTCTGGTCATCCCATCTTTAAAAAAGACATAATGGAAAAGTTACAGAGAAGAGTGAACAAAATGATAAAGGGAATGGAAAAGCTCCTATACGGAGAAAGGCTAAACAGATTAGGGCTCTTTAGCTTGGAAAAGGGATGACAGAGAAGGGATATAACACAAATTTATAACATCATGAATGGGATGGAACAGAAATAAGGAATGGTTATTTACCCTTTCAAACAATACTAGCACTAGCATCCAGCAGATTGAAAACAAATTGTGGGAAAGTATTTTTTCCCTCAGCGCATAATCAAGTTATGGAATCTGTTGCCAGGGTATGTGATCAAGGCAATTAATATAGTGGGGTTCAAAAGAGGATTGGACAAGTTCCTGAAAGAAAGGTCCATAAACAATTATTAGCTAGATAGACTTGAGAAAGCCAGCGCTGATCCCTGGGAGTGAGATACAAGACATAGATTAACTATATATAAATATATATATATATATATATATATATATATACTATATATAAATATAGTATACTTGGATTTTCAGAAGGCGTTTGACAAAGTTCCTCATGAGAGGCTTCTAGGAAAAGTAAAAAGTCATGGGATAGGTGGTGATGTCCTTTCATGGATTGCAAACTGGCTAAAAGACAGGAAACAGAGAGTAGGATTAAAGGGACAATTTTCTCAGTGGAAGGGAGTGGACGGTGGAGTGCCTCAGGGATCTGTATTGGGACCCTTACTTTTTAATATATTTATAAATGATCTGGAAAGAAATACAACGAGTGAGATAATCAAATTTGCAGATGACACAAAATTGTTCAGAGTAGTTAAATCACAAGCAGATTGTGATAAATTGCAGGAAGACCTTGTGAGACTGGAAAATTGGGCATCCAAATGGCAGATGAAATTTAATGTGGATAAGTGCAAGGTGACGACAATGAGAATCGGATAAAAGAAAGCCCTTTATTAAAACGCCCGACTCTGGCCGAGTTTCGCTCTTTTTGCACAGAGCTGCCTCAGGGGCAACTAGAAATGGACATATAAATAATTAATATACATATATATGAAATAAAATAATATTTAACATAAATGAATAAAAAACTAAATATAAAAATATATTAATTTGAATTATGTTATAAAATCATTGTATTATAAATAACATAAAATCAGAAAAATCAATACATATATATGTGTTTGGACTTATGGATACAATAACTTAAAAGACAACATGTATATATGAAAAAATAACTTAAAAGACAACATGTGTATATGAAAAAATCAATCAATGAAATGCAGTATATCAAGGAATAAAACATGTGACATTGTAAAAATGCGAGGAATAGAGAGGTGGTGATCCTGTGTCATATACAATATATGAAACTATAAATAAAATGGAGTCAATAATGGTTTCTGGATAATACAATCATTATATATTTCATGCTTACTTTATTCAAGCAGGACTTGGAAAGGTCAATAACGTATTAATTATCCTAAATATAAAAAAACAAACAAAACAAATGAATAAATACAAAAATCAAAAAAATTTTAGTGAACAAATGAAAATAACATGAATGTGAATGGCTGTCATGAAAAAAGCACTTTTCTAACTATAGTTATCGCAGCTCATACAGTAACAGTTGAATGAGCTGTTTGTATATTTTTCAGCATACTACATTCACTTTATATCATTCGTTTATTACAGTTTATATATATAGAAAGTTTAATTGCTTTAGAGTGAAACCATCTGCGTCGCAGGTATATTTTTTAGTCACATTAACAATTATCCATCCATTGTCATTTTGGTTCCTTAATCATTTAATTTTTATTTCACCCCCTTTTTTTCAAACTATCCACTTTTGATTTTTTTCATTGTTTTTTTCATTCATTTTTTTATTTTTCCTTTTTTTATTTTTTATTTTTTATTTTTCCTTTTTTCATGACAGCCATTCACATTCATGTTATTTTCATTTGTTCACTAAAATTTTTTTGATTTTTGTATTTATTCATTTGTTTTGTTTGTTTTTTTATATTTAGGATAATTAATACGTTATTGACCTTTCCAAGTCCTGCTTGAATAAAGTAAGCATGAAATATATAATGATTGTATTATCCAGAAACCATTATTGACTCCATTTTATTTATAGTTTCATATATTGTATATGACACAGGATCACCACCTCTCTATTCCTCGCATTTTTACAATGTCACATGTTTTATTCCTTGATATACTGCATTTCATTGATTGATTTTTTCATATACACATGTTGTCTTTTAAGTTATTTTTTCATATATACATGTTGTCTTTTAAGTTATTGTATCCATAAGTCCAAACACATATATATGTATTGATTTTTCTGATTTTATGTTATTTATAATACAATGATTTTATAACATAATTCAAATTAATATATTTTTATATTTAGTTTTTTATTCATTTATGTTAAATATTATTTTATTTCATATATATGTATATTAATTATTTATATGTCCATTTCTAGTTGCCCCTGAGGCAGCTCTGTGCAAAAAGAGCGAAACTCGGCCAGAGTCGGGCGTTTTAATAAAGGGCTTTCTTTTATCCGATTCTCATTGTCGTCACTGCTACACAGCTCACTGGATCGGTTACCGATTTGTTTTTTAAGTGCAAGGTGATGCATATAGGGAAAAATAACCCATGCTATAATTACACAATGTTGGGTTCCATATTAGGTGCTACAACCCAAGAAAGAAATCTAGGTGTCATAGTGGATAACACATTGAAATCGTCGGTTCAGTGTGCTGCGGCAGTCAAAAAAGCAAACAGAATGTTGGGAATTATTAGAAAGGGAATGGTGAATAAAACGGAAAATGTCATAATGCCTCTGTATCGCTCCATGGTGAGACCGCACCTTGAATACTGTGCATAATTCTGGTCGCCGCATCTCAAAAAAGATATAATTGCGATGGAGAAGGTATAGAGAAGGGCTACCATAATGATAAGGGGAATGGAACAACTCCCCTATGAGGAAAGACTAAAGAGGCTAGGACTTTTCAGCTTGGAGAAGAGACGACTGAGGTGGGATATGCTAGAGGTGTTTAAAATCCTGAGAGGTCTAGAACGGGTAGATGTGAATCGGTTATTTACTCTTTCGGATAGTAGAAAGACTAGGGGGCACTTCATGAAGTTAGCATGGGGCACATTTAAAACTAATCGGAGAAAGTTCTTTTTTACTCAACGCACAATTAAACTCTGGAATTTGTTGCCAGAGGATGTGGTTAGTACAGTTAGAATAGCTGTGTTTAAAAAAGGATTGGATAAGTTCTTGGAGGAGAAGTCCATTACCTGCTATTAAGTTCACTTAGAGAAAAGCCACTGCCATTAGCAATGGGTAACATTTACTAATATTTACTCCCCTGTCACATGCGTCTCCCTTCTTCTAATTTTTGCAAGTGTCAATCTCTAAATAGCTTCCTTCACGGTATAATTATCACTCCTTTATCTACATAATTGTTACTACTGTATCTATACTTAATCGGTATGTAATTTGTATTTGTAACTCAATTTAAACAATATTTCTATATGTTTTATTCATTTAATCTGTTTGAAAGCACTGGGTTTATATTTGTAATTTAATCTAAACAATATTTTATAGGTTTTATTCGTTTAATGTGTTTGAAAGCCTCGGGTTTGTTCTAAAACCCATAGAGAGTTACCACATTTTTGTTTTATGGAATCGTTTTGTTTAAACTGTTCTATGTAAGCCAGGGCACTTTATATGCTCGTTGGCATTTCTGTTTCATGTAAACCGGATTGATTTGTATCCCTACAAGAATTTCGGTATAGAAAAATTCTAAATAAATAAATAACATGGAATAGACTTACTTTTTGGGTACTTGCCAGGTTCTTATGATCTGGATTGGCCACTGTTGGAAACAGGATGCTGGGCTTGATGGACCCTTGGTCTGACCCAGTATGGCATTTTCTTATGTTCTTAACTATTGGGGATCTACCAAGCACTCATGACCCAGACTGTGGCCACTGTTGGAGCAAGGATGCTGGGCTCAATGGATCTTGGTCTGACCCAGCATGGCACTTCTTATGTTCTTATGACATCACCCAAACCTAGATTCTACGTTCAATGAGATGTAATATTCTCTAAACCTATATATAAATGAAGCAGCTGAGATGCAATATACAGATGGCTAATTATACATAGTGCAAGTTTAGCATCTGAAGTCTGTCACCTGTAAAACATTTAATAAAAATAAGAAACTGAGAGCATAATTGATATGGAGTATAAAAGTCAATAGTTCAACATGGGTCATGTTCTGCCAGAGGCTGGGTTAATAAAGTTGTTAGCAAAGGGTATAGGGAACCAGAAGGTGCCCTAGGAAAAAGAAAGACGTTTGCCGTTCCTGTTCAGAATTTGTGGTTGAGTCTCTATGATATGGGACCTAGTTATAACTAAATAACCGGCACACAATCATCCAAAACATGACATGGTGTCAGAAGTTTGAATCTTAAGTAAGTCTGACATCCTCAGAGCCGTTTCCAGCTTGCTGAGCACCAGGATGGAAAAGTTTGTCCCTCCTGCAGGCCTCAGCTTTGCTGATCTGGCACCTTGGCTTGACTGGCACCAGCAGTTTGTCTGGTGCAGGGTGGCAACCAAACTGCATGCAGAGGGCAAGGCGGTACAAATAGATCATTTCAGATCTTGTTACCTGATTCTGACATGACCAATACTTAATCCAGTACCCAGGGCCCTTCCTTGTGTTAGCACCAAGCTTTCTAATAACTCACACAGCCACCAAAAGCAGCAAGGCTGTGGTCCAAGACATCCGGTCTTTCCATGCTCATAGAAGTATCGGTTTTAATACGGTCCAACCTTCTTAAAACCAATGTGGCCATACCACTACTTTTAAGATCATAAGCATTGCTCTGTGTAGATTACCCTAGTTCTTCTGGGAAGCCAGCTACAGTCTTATTGTCGCTATTAGGGTCCTAACCAACATTCTATGCAGGTTATCTTAATGCCTTCTTAGAAGCTTGATGTTGTCATACCACTACTGTTTGGGTCATAACCGCCACTTCATGCAGGTTACCCCTATTGGTTACTTTTAGGTCTGTGATACCACTAGATTCATGCTTCCACTATCCCTTCACTTTTTGATGCTCATCTCTGATGCAAAAAAATATTGGCTAAACCCAGGCGTCCATTTTCACTCCCCAAAGCATAACGCTATAATTCTGGGAGCAATGGCTATACTGTCTCTGGGAATTAAATGTTCATATTTTTCATAAAATGTTTCTTCCGTTATCCAATCATTAGGTGAAATGAGGTACCCTCCTTCATTCTAAGGAACCAAAAGAAAGAACTCGATGACAGCCAATAGTAACACAGAAAAAGAATTTCTAGGCAATCAACAACATAGGATGGGCTATTCAAAAGTGAATAGCAAAAAGGAGGTGGAGACACAAAAAACAGCCTACAAAAATCATCCAGCAAAAGAAGAAAGTTAAATAGTCACAAGAATAAATGAAGAAAACCCAAGATCTTATTGTTAACTATTTAGTAACTAATACGAGTGATAATTGACATAAAAGCACATTTCATGAAAGAATATGTAAAAGTAGTGACACAAACCCTGACATGAGCCATGTTTCTCAGGAAGCTGTACAAAGGGGAAACACATTTAAAATGGAAAGAGAAATTACACAAGTGAAAATGGTAACAAAAAAGGAACACTACAGGCACATATCAACATTATTAAAAACTTTCATAAAGGCAAGCACTGGCTCAAATTAAGCCTTTAACAAGTCCAGGCCAGAACAACGACAAAATAAAGTTTGGAAAAAAGTGCCAAGAAAAATCACATGATGCCAGCAGCCAATAAAAATAAATGGTTAGGACAGCCATTGGGCACATTTGCGTGCATATGTCAACCCGTGCCCAGGTATGCGGTCATTTTATAACTTCCATGTGCATATGCACACGTTATAAAATAGCCTGGCTGTGCGCACATGTGCACCAAGTTTTAAATGGGCATGCGCATGTGCATGCAGATCCTGCTTCTACCATGAAAACTGGAGGATTTTAAAAGGGGCTCGTGTCTACATTATTCCCAGTTTGACCAGTTCATCCCCAGTTCATCCAGTTAAGAGAGAGGGCCTCCAACATTCAATGGTTTGTTAGCCTTCACTCCCCCCAGTTAGCCCCAACCCTTAAAGCCCTGCAGACCTGCCTGGTTTTCTTTAAATGTTCACTTACACAGCGTCCATGGCAGAAGTACAGTTATGCGGTGGGGGGCCTCGGCGCGTGCTGAGTCACGTCAGTATTTACTTGCACATTTTAGGTTCATTCCTTCAAATGCCCAAGCCCTGCCCAGACACGCCTGCTCCCAGCCCTGTCTGAATGCTTTCGAGATGTGCACGCTGTGGGAAATAACGCGCGTATCTCAGCGGCTTTTAAAATCCACTCAGCACATGTGAGCTCGATTTATTCATTCATCCCCCGATTAATGTTAATATTTTCAAATATCAAGCAATTTAACAAGCAAAGTGTTGCGTCTGTCGGTCACAGACGGCTGCGACCGCTCTACCTTACCTCTTTTTCTCCTCTTTCACTCTCTTTGGGCAAGATGGCTGCCTCCGGTGCCGAGTGTCGAGGGTCTCGGCGTTTCCAAACCAGCATGGGCGTCCCCATCCACCATGCTCACTCCCGTGGCCTCCTAGGGCGCAATATAGATATATTACCCTCTACTTTCTGATTCACTTTTTTCCTCCTCCTTTTACTTTTGTTCCCCCCCCTCTCATTTCTCCAGTGTTTGCCTTGATACTATGTTAATTTATGCTATCATAGTGAATCTTTAATCTATTTTATTATCTAGTCTTAGCTAAATAAGTTGTTTTGTTAAATAAGTTGTTTGTTACTGTATTTTACTGTTTTAATGTACTTTAGAATTCACCTGTTATTATACTGTTATATGTAAACGCAATTGCGTATTTATCGTTCTATGTACACCGACGTGATATCTTTGATGAGCGGCGGTATATAAAATCCAATAAATAAATAAATAAATAAATCTCCTACGCTCAAATACATGACATGGCGGGAACCTTGGGGGCGGCCCCACTGCATGACGTCAGTACCTCCAGGTATATCTAGCCTCGTCGTCTGCTACCACCTTGAGTTAGCAAGGACTTCGGTTTTAGCTACTCTGACCACTCTAAGCTGAACGCTTAGATGCTGCTTCGACTCCAAGGGCCTCGCTCCTGTATAAGCTCTAGACACCCGCTCCTCGGGGGTCTCTCACGTCCAACTATCCTTCAAGGTTCTTTCTAACTAAGACAACCGCTCCTCGGGGGTCTTTCTCTCTCTTCTACATTTCAGGATATCAGACCATCGGGTACTCGCTTTTCGAGGGCCTACCTTCGGTCCCAACTTTCCAACTTCAGGAAGACGCCATCATTCCTGTGAGTACCTCTACGATCCGGTGCTCCAGCTCCACCCACCAGCAGCAACGTTACCCGCACTGCGGGCTTCCGCCTATCGTTAACATCTGGGTGAGACTTCACATCTGAGCCTGTTGAACGTACTGGCACTTCTTGGATCAGTGCCTTACCTTCCTGCTACCACCATCTATCTACAGTGGTACAATAAAGCCTCTATCCATACTGTGTCTGCTATCTGAGTTCAGCCTATTGCAGTGGTTCCCCACAGGGCCCCTCCCTGTGGGCGGAGTCATCTCCATTGGGACTAAGGGCCTCATTTTCCAATATCGCAGTGGTAACGCATGAGGGGGCGTGTCCTATGCAAATAAGGCATTTTTCGTGCAGTGGGGAAACATCGCTGCACGCAATGTTTTCGCCATTCGCGGAACTGGAATCGCAAAAACATCGTGCACCACGATGATTCATTGGTTGTTTTATCGCAGTGCACAATGTTTTCGCAAAAGTGTCCAGCCAAGAGTATTGTGGTCCACACAGCCTGGAGAGAGAGAGAGAGAGAGAGAGAGAGAGAGAGAGAGAGAGAGAGAGAGAGAGAGAGCTGACTGACTTGCTATAATGTCTATGCCCTAGATAGGTATTTGTATCCCTATGGGAGGGCCACCTAGTAACTCGAGGTGGGGATTAGGTATGAGCGTAGGGGGTTGTGGGCCACTTTCACATTCAACATGAGACCTACGGAAAGAACAGTGGTCTCTAGTGAAGATTTGCTGGCCGTCGGAGTGAGGAAACTCACTCCAAGAAGAGATTTGGGCAACGTTCTCTCCACCTAGCTTGTTGTTGCCCAGGTAGAGTGTCCATCAAGCTAGGTGGAGAGAACATTGTCTAAATCTCATCTTGGAGTGAGCTTCCTCACTCCGAAGGCCTTCAGATCTTCACAAGAGACCACTGTTCTGTTCGTACGTCTCACGTGGAATGTGAAAGTGGCCCACAACCCCCTACGCTCATACCTAATCCCCACCTCGAGTTACTAGGTGGCCCTCCCATAGGGATACAAATACCTGTCTAGGGCATAGACATTATAGCAAGGCTCTCTCTCTCCCTCTCTCCCTCTCTCTCCCCCCCCCCCCCCCCCCCATATGCTGGAGCCTGAAATAGGCTGTCTGGAAATATTGTGCACTGCAATACATCTTTACTGCCCTCTAGTGCAGTATGTAACGCAAATGAAAGGGTTGTAGCTATGAGCCACACTAACACTGCAGCTGTTTCACCGCACACAATAACTGTTTCTCACTCCGCCCCCTGAATACCAAATTACAAATTTGCATTTGCAAATCGCGTTAACGGCTGTTAGCGCGATTTGCGAATTTATCGCGCGCGGTAACTCCCTTTGAAAATGAGGCCCTAAGGGTCCACAATGCCCAAACACAACACAAAGGATGTGACTACATTGTTATTAATAGTGCCTCCACTAAAACTAAAACAAAGCAAGACCAAATTTAAAAACAAAAGTGACTTAAAAACAGGAGATATGATCAATTTCTGAGTCCCTGAGGATGCCAAGAATTGAAGAGAAAAATCCAACATTCTTGCAGCGCATCAAGTGCAGAGCAAATTTACCTCCTCATATCCAAGACAAATGGTATTCAATCAAAGTATATCACAATATGTACAATAAGTTTTATAATAAGTTTTCTTTTTTGTTTTATTTTCATTCATTTTTGGGACTATACTATTCATAGGCAAACCATGGGATCCCAAATGCTGATCAAAGTGTAAATGTAAAAGATGCTATTGCGTATCTGAGTTGAACAGAAAAACCCACTTCTGTTCTCACTGGTATAGTAATATATTGCAAGCTCCCCCCTTATGAATCTGTTGAGCCTTATCTATAATAAACAACACTGGAGTTTTTCAAACAAATGATGGTAATTCTACACCATGATTGCTACTCTTGTATTCTGTCATTAGACTCTTAAAGCATTTCATCTTTCCTATATATAGCAAATCAGAGGGAAACTTGATCATAAGATTTACATTAACACCAGTAGCTGAGACTACTTGTCCCATCCGCTCTCTCTACTCCCCTTACAATCATATAAGCAACAACAAGACAAGCATTTAGGTAAACAAGGCTCAGCTTTATTGTGTCAAACATTACTCAAGTCATAACAAGAAACTTTAGTTCTACCCCCACCCTCACTACTGCGTCCCTGTAAGGGTCCACCAGCAACCCAACTGAGCTTCAGGCACCCTCCAGTGGACGTCTGCCACAATTCAAGGCTCACTTCTGCCATAACCCGGCAGATAAGACTCTTTGAAAATAACTGCCAATGGCCAGCCTTTGGCCATCTATCTAACATGTAGCTCCCGGCATGCTAGTGATGCCTCCCAACCCCAGAATCTATGGGATTAAACTAATATTATATAATAAAACCCCTCCCAAGAAATAAATTGTCTCAGGTCTTCTGCCCCAATACTGCAATAAAACCACAATATATAGGGGTCAATTTTAATAGCGTTGCTAACCAGGTAAGTTTGCTCTTTACCTCCAGAGCTTCGCCAGGAACAATGCCCTGTCTCCTTCAGAAAGAAACTGAAAACCTGGCTTTTCAAACAAGCCTTCCCTGATTGACCATTCCACAAACCCATAAATTTGGATTGTACATAAATACTCTTTCGTAACCTGTACCTAAATCCAACTAAACTACTCTGTTCCATCTATAATCCCAAGCTCAGATTGCTCTCTTGCTTTCAACCAGTAATATGCTCCCAACCAGTAATAATGCTAGCCTCCCTGCTAGATTCTCATCCCATTTTTCCCTTCCTCCCACCCCTTGGGTCTTTTCCCCCCTCCAGTACCTCCGACCTCCCCACCTTCCTCTTAGCCTCATCCCCTCTCCATCAAACTGTCGCCCTGCACATTCAGTTTCAGTTCTACCCCCCCTCAATATCTATTGGTTATATGATCACCTACGAAGAGATTTAAAAATTGTTGCTTGTTTGTTGTTCACTTAAGAAATCGTTCGCCTAGTTACTATTTAACTCCACTTGTTATCTACTCTATAGTTGCGCTATGTTAAGCTATTTCTTCCTCTCATAGTTGTCCTGAATTCATTACCTTGTTTCATGTAACTTTCTGATCCTATATCGTTGGTTTTCCCGTGTTTGATGTAAACCAGTACGATAAGATTTTTATCTTGAGTATAGGTATATTAAAAGATATTAAATAAATAAATAAATAAATAAATAAATTGTAAGTGGTCTGTGTGTGAGCAACATGGATTTTAAAAGTCATGATTTATGTGCATATATACATGTGTGTGCGCCAAAAATAAGCAAGTCTGTAGATCTCAAGTTTTAGGGCTTACATGATAGGGTGAGGAATCTGGGTCAAGCGGGGGGGGGGGGGGGGGGACGACATGCAGGAGGAAGAACCAGAGGGGTCTGGAAGAACTTGAGTTTGACTGGGAAAACTGGTGGACTAATTGGAAAAAATGGCAATGTCCCTTACATGTAAAAGCTGGCAAAGTCCTATGGAAGAGACACACGGTAGGTTTGCTCTAGTAACCTCTTAAAATTAGGAGCATACTTGCCTGCAGTAGCTGTATATTAAAAATGCATGCGCATAATTTAAAATTCCAGTGTATCTCTGCTCGCGCAGCGATATGTACATGTATGGGCACATGCGGGCTCTTTTAAAATTAGCTTGATAATATTCTGTCAACAATGCACTGTGAAAAGAGAGAGAGGGAGGGTTGTCTTATGCTTGGTTAAAGGGGGTGTGTTTTTGTGAATGAGTTATTAAGGAAGAAACCAGTTGTGTCTTCAGATAAAGTAGTGTATGTGTTTCCAAATACACCATTTACTAATATTAAAGATCATTGGTCCTTATTATATGAATTCTCAGTGTTCTTGAAGCTCCCTTTATTTGCATATAGCCATGCTAGAAATCTGTGTGATTGGTTGGTTTCTTCTTTCTTGCCACAACATGATAGAGAGTTGGAGGTTTTGGGTGTTAGACATTACCCATGTGGGAATTATAGTGTTTGTTCATTATCGCATTCTCTTTGTGAATTTGTCCTTCTGGTGCCTTCTGATAGGGTATTCATTAAGATCTTTAACATTCTGCCAATGGAGAAGTGTCATTTATATTATTTTGTGTTCTTGTAAACTAATATGTTAGACAAACTAGTCGAGCTTTGAAGACACATATCATTGAAAACAGCAACAATCTTAATAATGCTCGTATTGAAGCTCCATTTGTACAGCATTGGGTAGATTTAGAAAATTCTATACAGGATATGTGATTTTTTGCTTTGCAACACTTGTCCCTGCACCCTTTTGGTGGTGATTTGTCATACCAGTTAGTTAAGGTGGAACAAAGATGGATTTACCGCTTAGCCCGCAGGGCTTGAATAATAAAGTAGAATATTTTTTTTTTTTGTGATATGTGAGTATATGACTCTCTGCATATAAGATTGTGCTTGGTCTGTTTCCCCAGTAGGTGGGTCTTGAATTGGGATTGGCTGTGTATGTAATTGGGTTGCCTGCTGATGGGTTGGAATAGCCATCAATGGAGGATTTAAAAGATGCCAGTTTGTATGCTGGTTGGTTCCACATCTTTCTTGTTGTCTTGCAAGGCAGTTGTTGGACCCAGTTTTCTCTTTAGTTCATATATGTGTTTTAGTAAGTTTGCTTTTTGATTTTTTGTAACATGTGGTTCATGTGGTTAATATGTATTTAGGTTTGTTGGATATGAAGATAATTTTGAATTTTGTTTGGTAATGTGGATAAGTGTTTGGTTTTGTTTTCTTTTTTGTGAATTTTTTTGGAGGATGTTTAATTTGTTTTATGATGTGTTTGTTTTTTAGTTTCCCCTGAAGTAGCCTCAATTTTTATATGTGTATTACTTGATAGTTTGCACTTACCCTTGGTTTTTTCATGTGTTGATTGAGTGGGTTTGTGTTTTCTTTTTTTTGGCCAGTTGTTAGTTCACCTGTCTTTATAAACAGTAGACTCCACCTGAAACTCTCAAACAAACAATGGCTGCCACCTGTTGGCTAAGACTCAGTCTACCAGGAGGAGAAAAGGGAAACTCCTTCTCCCTCCTTCCCTCAAACTCCTTCCTCCCAGACTTAGGTTGTAGGGGATGAAGGATGGGCCAGGTTCGGCAACTTGTTAACTGCAGCAGTTGAGACTGAGCACACCTGCCTCTTACTAACATGAGTATCTGAGACTATTTGAGCCAACCGCATTCATCACCCCCCTCACAATCATATAAGAAATACCAAGACAAGCATTTGGGTAAACAAAGTACAGATTTATTGTGTCAAACATGATGTGAGCCACAACATGAAACTTTAGGCCCATCCCCATCCTGAAGCCTGGATGTCTCTACTACTGCTCCCAGCAGGGGCCCATCATTAACCCACTTGGGCTTCAAGCACTCTCCAGTGGATTTCCACCACAATTTGAGGCTCATCCCTGCACAACCTAGCAGGTAAGGCCCTTTGGAAATGACTGCAAATGGACAACCTCTGGTTATCTATCTAATGTGCAGCCCCTGCCACACTAGTGACACCTTCCAACCCCTGAATCTATTGGATTAACTTCACATTATGCATCAAACCCCGTGAAAGGCTCCATACACGACCATTACCTCTACCCCTTCACCACTAGTCTTTCCCCTTTCATGATAAGCAACAAAATTAACTATTTGCAATGACCCTCACATAAGGCATGATGCCCGCACAATAAACTCGCTCACATTAAACACCTGCCTTTGGCTCAGCCCCCAGCTTGCTTACAACACAAATGAGAGGGGAATTATCCAGTTGTTTCAAGTGCAAGCATCCTATTGGAAAGAAAACTATAGAAACAAAATGAAACTCCAGGGGGGAAGATACAGAACCAACATCAGGAAATATTTCTTCACAAAGAGGGTGGTGGATGCCTGGAATGCCCTCCTGAAAGAGGTGGTGAGGATGAAAATAGTAAATGGATTCAAAAAGGTGTGGGGTAAACATTGTGGATCCCAAGAGGCTAGAAGTTGGAAATGAAGAAACGGGTTCATGGGGGTAAACCTCATGGAGCAGCAGTTACTACCCTTAACAGAAGGCATGGGGGGAGGGGTAACCTGCTTGGAGCTGCAGTTACAACCATAAGCAGCTTACTGGGTAGACGTAATGGACCATTTATTTTTTTAATTTTATTTTTCTGCAGTTGACATATTATATCATATTGACAGCAAGGAATCCACCCACCAGATCTAACACTCTTTCTCTTTCTTTCCCCCTTCTTCTCAAGGACCCAAACATTACCCAGAACGTGCTGTCCCCCATCCAATAATGCCCAATGTCAAGTATTTGTCTCCGGATTCAGATCTCATCTGAGACTGCACTGTGATGCAAAGCATGAAACTCCACCCAAGAGTGCCCCAACTGCCCCTAAATAATGGGTGGCCAACCCCAAAAGAGTCTCACACAAAACAATTGAAAAAAGCTGGGAGGTGCCTCTTGATGTCTCATTCTGCTGGATGCCTGTCACTGTGTTTCAGGAAGCAGCTCCAAATACCATCTCCTCCACCGAGTCCTGGTTTGTCTTCTCTGTTCAGCGCCTCTGATTGTCACTCTGCTGGGAAATCCATACCAAGGAGAATTGGTCACAGTCACTTGTACTCTGCAAAGACAGGCAAACCAGCAGCATCACCATACTACATAGCCCGTACTCCATCCTCGGTGATATCTTCCCCTTTGCCTGATCTACTGCCCTCCCCCACGGCCCACACCAGAATCTGGCTGCCCTTCTTCCTAACCACACTTCACATCAGCCCTCCTGCAGGCCCCTTTCTTCCCCTCCCTCACCAGTAAGGCCACGCCGCAATCTGGCGCAATTAATTTGCCCTGCCCATCCTTCAACCTTGCCATTGTTAGTCCTGTTTTGAAGAAGTCTAATTCAGTTATTTCTGATCTTTCTAACTAATGCCCTATCTCATCACACCCCTTTAATGCTAATGTAACTCCTGGGCTGATTCACAGCTTTGCCTTGTTCAGCATACCAGAAACCTTGGTGTTATCTTTGATATGACCCTGTCGATACATTCACATGTTAAAACAGTGGCCCAGAGCACTAAATATAAGTTAAGAATTCTGTGCAATCTGTGGCTTTTACTGCAGCCAGGCCACTTTTGCTTGGTAGTCTAGGTATTAGTGAACAATGACCTCGACTACTGCAACGTAGTGACTTGTTCTTCCTATTGCAATGCACTGCTTTGGGAGCATATAACTTTTGGGTTGCGGCCTATGCACTGGTTACTTGTCATCTGGTGTATTAAGTTTAAGGCTTTGCTGCTGGTTTTCAAGGCCTTATATAGTGCGATGCCTCCAAATTTTACGTCAGCACTATAGATCTATGTTCCCTGTGTTCCCTCCTTTAGACACCTTAGATTATGTTGTCAGCCAGACATTTTGGAATTCTTTGCCAGATAGATTGAAGATTGAGGGCCAAAACTTACATAAAATCTTTCAGGAAGAAGTTAAAGGGTTTCTTGTTTGAGCAGGTATACAGAAATTAATAGCTCTAATTTTGGCCTGGTCACCTTTTAGTTTTGTAGACCCCAGATGAGTTAGTTGTTTCAGAGTTGACTGTACTTGAAGTTCTCGTTGTATCGAAATGTTGTGTGTTTTAAGTAGCCTATGCATGTTTCTCTTGTAAACCACTTAGTTTCATAGATAGATGGGATAGAAATATTAAAACAATATTTCTCTCATTTCCATCAGCCTTCCTCTTGACCAGGGAAAGATAATAAGCTTGAGATGAAGCTGGAAAAGCTTCCACACGATTCTTCAATATCTTAAAAATATTTGTGACAGGGTTCTCAAACTTTCAGTCCCTGCTCCTTTGAGCTTATGTTGTCCTGGGATAAGAAATTGGGCATGTTATTGAGACTGAATTCTCAACCTGTGCCCCAAACATGCCTAAAGAACACTATTGTTCCAGGAACTGCAAGCTGCTTCTAGTTGCAGGAATTGTTTGTGGTTTAAAAGGATCAATTTCTGCATATGAAAGAGCATATTGCTATGTAGATCCATCAACTGCAGGGTTAACTAGACTGAAGAATAGTGAAATGAGAGACACTGAACAGAGTGCATGGAGTCATCTGACTTTGGGAGCCAATGGAAGCTGGAGAGAGCCCAGGAAGTAGCTGGAGACACACCTCGACCAATTTACAGAGGTGAAATGAAAGCATACTTTTTTCTCTCTTTGAATTTTTTTCTGGATTCTGTGAGATGAAAGCAGAGCAGGAGAATGAGAGAAGTAAGTCTTTTAGCAGACTGGGGAGCAGGGAACTGGGAGCGTTATGCCCAGATTTGAAGGCACACCGGGATGTGGAAGCTTGGATCTGGATGACTGAATTTGCCTTTCTGATTGGCAGAGATAAGTAAATAAAGACACTGAGGAGGATGCCACAGGTGAAGAGGGGTTTTTAAATCTCTCTCATAATCTATGGGGAGGACAGAGCAGCAAACAGTAAGCATCCACACATATAAAGTCTGCTAAAAGATTGGTAACAGACCTTGGCTGCCAGAGTCAGAGTCAAGCTGCCAAGTGATAATATAGCAACCTCAAGCTGGTCTACATTTGGAAGGGATCTGCACGGAGGCTTCTAGAGTTCTAGTCAGTTGCCTTGCTCAGGAGAGCACTAAACCAGATATAGTGCTGTTGAAGCATAGTTTACCTGATAGAGAGCCTTCTAAAATATCAACAGCATTTTCCTGTTTTCATTCATTTGCCAACATCTGCGGCATCAAGGATGGAACAGATTTGGTTTTTTGTGTGCACATAATTTGACTGCTAGAGTTTTTGAGTGTCCAATTCCTGAATACTTGGTGTTTACAAATTAAGGTATAGTATACAGTGTTGCTGGTTATGAATAGCAGCCACTGTGTGATTCTAATAATTCAGTATTCATGGGAAATGTATGCAATTATTGGGTTAGCAGGATCAGTAGACACCCTGCACATAAGAACATGCCATACTGGGTCAGACCAAGGGTCCATCAAGCCCAGCATCCTGTTTCCAACAGTGGCCAATCCAGGCCATAAGAACCTGGCAAGTACCCAAAAACTGACGGGCGGATTTTAAAAGCCCTGCTTGCGTAAATCCGCCCGGATTTACGCGAGCAGGGCCTTGCGCGCCGGCGCGCCAATTTTCCATAGGCCGCCGGCGCGCGCAGAACCCCGGGACGCGTGTAGGTCCCGGGGTTTTTGGAAGGGGGCGTGTTGGGGGTGTGTCAGGGGCGGGGCCGAATGACGCGGTGTTTCGGGGGCAGGGCACGGCGTTTCGGGGGTGGGACCGGGGGCATGGTTTTGGCCCGAGGCATTTCGGGGGCGTGGCCGCGCCCTCCGGAACTGCCCCCGGGTAGAGTCTCGGCACGCCAGCAGCCCGCTGGCGCGCATGGATTTACGTCTTCCTCCGGGAGGCGTAAATCCGTGGATAAAGGTAGGGGGGGTTTAGATAGGGCTGGGGGGGGGGGGTTAGGTAGGGGAAGGGAAGGGGATACGGTTACGCGCGTATCTTATAAAATCCAGCGTACTTTTGTTTGCGCCTGCTGCGCAAACAAAAGTACGCGATCGCGCTGTTTTTAAAAATCTACCCCTAAGTCTATTCCATGTTACCGTTGCTAGTAATAGCAGTGGCTATTTTCTAAGTCAACTTAATTAATAGCAGGTAATGGACTTCTCCTCCAAGAACTTATCCAATCCTTTTTTAAACACAGCTATACTAACTGCACTAACGACATCCTCTGGCAACAAATTCCAGAGTTTAATTGTGCGTTGAGTGAAAAAGAACTTTCTCCGATTAGTTTTAAATGTGCCACATGCTAACTTCATGGAGTGCCCCCTAGTCTTTCTATTATCCGAAAGAGTAAATAACCGATTCACATTTACCCGTTCTAGACCTCTCATGATTTTAAACACCTCTATCATATCCCCCCTCAGTCGTCTCTTCTCCAAGCTGAAAAGTCCTAACCTCTTTAGTCTTTCCACATGCTAATCTGTTTATCTACAATTCTCATTCTGAAGTCCTGCATTGTCATAAGTAACATATTGCTTTTTTTTTTTTTTTTTACTAAAGATAGGTTTCATTCATGTGTAATATTGATAACTGTGTCCTTTGACATGAACATCAAAGAGGCAATCAAGGATTCAGAGTTGGGTAGTGTTGGAACCTAACGCGCATACTTTTTTATTGGTATGTGCATAAGTTAACCTACAAAAATTAATTCTCTAAAGAGGAGGTACAACTTTTACATGCGTTAATCTATGCATATATCAGGTCAATTGCCTGAGCATTTTCAAAGCAAACAAATGAACAAAAGATCACTTTGAAAGTACTGATTAAAGACTGTGGGCCGGATTTTAAAAAGGCTCTGTGACACGCATGAAGCCCCGGACACGTGTAAGTCCCGGGGCTTGCAAAAAGGGGCGGGGAGGGGTGGGGCGGGGGTGGTCTGGGGCGGGGTGGGGTGGGGCCAGAGGCCTCTGACACAGTAGTCATTTGCCGCTGTGTCAGAAGATCGCGTGCCGGCAGGTTGCCGGCACATGCAATCTGCGCCTGCCTCCAAGCAGGCGCAAAAGGTAAAATAAAGATTTTGGGGGGAGTTAGAGTAGGGCTAGGGGGGAAAGGTTAGGGGAAGGAGTGGGAATGTTAGGTTAGGGGGGAGGGAACGGAGGAAGGCAGCGCGGCTCGGCGCATGCAAGGTGCACAATTGTGCACCCTCTTGCGTGCCCTGAACCCAGATTTTCTTGAGGTTGTTGTTGTTATTCCACTTGTTGTCTGCGATGAGCCTCCTGAAGCATCCAGTATCCCCCAAAAAGTAAACTTGTCACAAACATTATGGGGTAGATTTTCAAAGGGGTACGCGCGTAAGATACGCGCGTACCCCCCGAAAACCTACCCCAAACCCCCCCTGCGCGCACCAAGCCTATTTTGCATAGGCTCGGCGGTGCGCGCAAGCCCCGGAACGCGTGTAAGTCCCGGGGTTTGCAAAAAGGGGTGGTCGGGGGTATGGCCGGGGGCGCAGTTAGGGATCGGGGCGTGTCCGGGGGCGTGTGGGCGGTCCGGGGGCATAGCCGAGTGCCCCGACACAGCGGCCTGTGTCAGGGCCTGCTGCGCCGGCGCGCGTAAGTTACTACTGCCCGGAGGCAGTA
Source organism: Rhinatrema bivittatum (assembly GCF_901001135.1). Classification (NCBI taxonomy): domain Eukaryota; kingdom Metazoa; phylum Chordata; class Amphibia; order Gymnophiona; family Rhinatrematidae; genus Rhinatrema; species Rhinatrema bivittatum. The sequence continues at coordinate 391,472,849 of NC_042617.1, read as the reverse complement.
GTAACTTCTCCGATAAAGGTAGGGGGGGTCTAGATAGGGCCGGGGGGGGGGGGGTGGGTTAGGTAGGGGAAGGGAAGGGAAGGTGTGGGGGGTAGAAAGAAAGTTCCCTCCGAGGCCGCTCCGATTTCGGAGCGGCCTCGGAGGGAACGGGCAGCGCGCGCAGGGCTCGGCGCGCGCAAGTTGCACAAATGTACACCCCCTTGCGCGCGCCGACCCCGGATTTTATAAGATACGCGCGGCTACACGCGTATCTTATAAAATGCAGCGTACTTTTGTTCGCGCCTGGTTTAGGAGGCTAGGTTAGGTAAGAGCAGGTGTTTTTATTGGCCCAGGAGAGCCTGGTAGGTGCATCTGATAGAATGCCTCTTTTTATCGTGCATGATAATCGCTGTAATCCACGATAATGGCCGTGGGAGTGAGATAAAAAAATGTTTTCACTGTACTGCAAAAAAGTGCTATTTCCAGCAATAAATCTCGTGTTAGTGTGCGTTACTCTATCGCATTCCGCTCTAACAGACCCTCACTTCCATAAACTCCGCACAAACTCTTCCACTGGAATACTCAATGTTTAATTTGCATACACAATTTGCATTGCGTTATTTATCGTGCGTGTTAAGGCCCTACTGCAAAATGGTAAATGACCCTTTTAGCTATCTCAGATATTCATAGTTAGCTGAATAATCAGGATAATTCTGGTCAGCCCCTCTGTTATCCACACTGTCAGCACCTTCCTCCAATGGCCCCTTTTTCCCACAGGGCAATCTGAAGGACTGGTTCTGATGATCCTCCATAGCATGAACTGAGTGGCCTGCTCCATTGTCAATGTCCTTTGCATTTTACAATGACACTGACATCACTACTGCACCATCAACCCACATTGATGATCCTGGGATATAATCACTGGTCATTTCTCTATATAGTGAAGAGGAGGAGGTCCTTCCATCAGAGCTAAGAGAAGCCTGGGGGAGGGTGGTAACAGGGCTGCGTTCCATTCTTTCTGCATAGATCTCACTAGCAAACTTCCCTGAAGCTTCAGACTTTGCTGGTAGATAAAAGAATCAATAGAACCGCAGGAGTAGAGGCAACCATGTAGGATTGCTGTTTCCCCTTCCTCTTAACCATTGCTAACAATGGATCCTCGCTCTAGTCCAGTTGCACATGGAGCTCCTGAGAACAGTGTTCTACTTGCCAGCCATCTTGCCTCCTCCCAGGAAATGCTAATTCCTCTAATATTCCATAGAGTGAACGATCACATTCAACAAAAGGATTTTTTTGATACAGCAGGTGGTGTTGAGGTATAAGGGATTAGAGTAGGATCACAGATTGATTGAAATGTTATAGAAACAGATAGATAAAATAATGCTAAATAATCACAAGGGTTAAAATATGGCTAAATTAAATTATCTAAGATTTATTTTAAACATTATACAAAAATTGCAAAGCCTTGCCAAACAAGGGTTGATAGTAATCACTAATAGTGCTGAAACCCAGGACATTATATTAATAAATGAATTAATGGATGCATAAGATACGTGAACTTTGGCCAGAATATGGAGCAACTACGCAATGCCTAGTCAATCTTGGACAACCTTCACCTCGTGGATTTCCGAATTTGTCCTTTACCTTTTCTTAATACCCTCCAGGACTCTCTTCTAAATAAGCTATTAACAAACCGTTTTACGAGGTATAATATAAGAATGCGGGGAATTGTCTTGAAGCATTTTTTTCTTAAATAATTACTTTTATTGATTTTTCAAACACAGGGTAGCAAAACCTTAACACAGCATTAAGTTTACATGAGCTGGCTGAAGTGACAAGAGCACAGTAAGGTCCAAAGCCAATCAAGTCTAACACTTGCCTTGAGCAGTTGGATTACAAACAATAATCGGACCAGTTTGTCAAGATCCAAAGAAATTACTTTGATGAATTCACGTTATCCGAAGGGATGTCATTTCAACAAATTGCTATATATCATACATTTCAGTCAGCATGAAATATTTTATCCGTAGATGTAATTTTGTTTTTTAATTGCCTCTGCTTGAGTCATCCTGTTTGAGATGGTAACTTTCAAACTGGCCAGCGGGCACGCCGGGCACACATTTGCGCGCATTCATCGGCCCGCACCCAGGGACGTGGCTATTTTAGAACTTGCACACGTATATGCGCACCTGTTATAAAATAGCCTGGCCGCATGCACATGTGCGCCGAATTTCAAGTGGGCGCACTAATCCTGCTTCTACCGCACAAGTCGTAGTTTTTAAAAAAAGGCACGCGTCGAAGCCATTCCCAGTTTTATCAGTTCATCCCCAGTTAAGAGAGAGGTCCTCCAACCCCCTTTAGTTCAATAGCCTTCACTCCCCCTAGCTAGCCCCAACCCTTAAAACCTCGCAGATCTGCCCAGTTTTCTTTATTTTAGAATTTATACCTCCTCCACAGTAGAAGTAAACTTACATGGCAGGGGTTCTGGGTGTGCGCTGAGGTGGATAAGAATTTACACGCCCATCTCTGGTTCATGCCCCCAAATGCCCTTGCCCTGCCCATATCACACGCCCATGCCCTGTCCCTTTTTTGAAACCTTTGAGATGTGCCAGTTTCAGGAGATGTGCACGTATCTGGGCAGATTTTAAAATTCACACGAGCCCGACTTTTGCGAGCATCCCCTAATTAATGCGCATGCCAGGCTTTTAAAATTGACCATTAAGTGTTCAAGTAGGCTGACCCCTAACAGTGCCATTCCATTTCTATGCACTGATTCATCTGTCCTTCCTCTCTTCCTACCCCAGTAAGGACCAGCTAATGCATTGGTCTTCCATGGTTAATGAGTCACTATTAGCATTAGTGTTTGGGAATTGCTCTGAATATTGATGTTCTGATGCACCAGACACTATGAAATTGTATCTGCTTATATTCCTGCATTTGTCCAGCTAGTGATGTTTAAACTAAACTTTCATAAAAACACCCTCAAATGTGTTTCTAAATCAGGCTAGTTTCTTTGTTTTAAAGGGATTTGAGAGCTAGACAAACACAGAGAAACATCTGATATGTGTGGGTTTAAATTTATCAGATATGACAATGAAACGGATTGGGAAGGGTGCGTACGCCCAAGTCTGAGAAAAAAATTTAACTTTTCTTGGGAAACAGTCACTGACTGAAATTGAAGTTTAACACAGCAGTGCTGATAGACTTACTCTCACGCTTCTCTTTCTGCATTTTTTCTGTCTCTTTCACAAGTGCAGCATCAAACCAGCCAGCAGATGTCACAGTGGAATGCTGACTGGGACTCCTTCCCTCCCTGAGGCTGTGAACGCTGACTCTGCATCCTCTTCAGTCTCTGCTAGCCTGAGGAATAGGAGCCGTGTTCAAGAATCAGACCCAGGTCACCTGCATCTGGTCAGATCCCACTGGACCTGACGTGAAATTAAGCGCACAATTTTGTTTTGTTTTTAACTCACGCACTGAAAATATTTTTGTGCATGGAATGGAACTCATATTTTGTGTACAGAAAACATGCACAAAGCACATAAATCATTGACTGCAGGTCCCGTCACCAGAACTCCAGCTTCTGCTCCTAAACTAACATTAGCCCTGGAAGCACTACGCTACCTTTGACTTGGAGTTTCCAGTGCTATGAAAACACGAGGTAAGCCAGCACACCTCTCTTATTACAGAAAAAAGTTATTACTTAAAGTTGCAGAATTGTAAATATTTTGAGCAGAATTTCCCTAGAAAGTCACTGTAAGAGTGTCCCTTCCACATACACACATTCCCTCATACAGGGCCCTCTCTCTTGTATACACACCACACACGCTCCCTTTCTCTTTCACACATACATCCTCACGCAGGCTACCTATGTCTCTCTTTCACGCAGCCCTTCACACAGGCTCTGTCTCACACATACACAATCCCTTCACACAGGCTGGCACCCTCACATAAACACGAGCTCCCAATCTCTCACACACATACACACTCCTTAACAATCTCCTCATACAGGCTCCCTCTCTCCGAAACCCACACTCAAGTATACCCCCACCCATCCTCTCTTACCTCCCATGCTCTCTCTCACACCCTCCTGCTCTCTGTCACCCTCCCCTCATATAGGCTCCCTCTCTGAAACCCACACTCAAGCATCCCCCCAGTCCCCTTCTTACCAAGCTGTCTCTCACCCTCCCCCACACCCCCTCTCCTCATATAGGCTCCCTCTCTGAAACCCACACTCAAGCATCCCGCCCACTCCCCCTCATAGCAACCAAGCTGTCTCTCACCTCCCCCACACCCCTTCTCCTCTCTCACACACACATTCTCTCTCACCGGCATCCCCCTCCCCTCATATAGGCTCCCTCTTTCTGAAACCCACACTCAAGCATCCCCCCCACCCAACCTCTCTTACCTCCCATGCTCTCTCTCACACCCTCCTGCTCTCTCACCCTCCCCACCCCCCTTACCAACCATGCAGTGCAGGAAAGCTGAATAGCTTCTTCTGAAGAAAGGTGGTAGTGGCCCGAGGCTTGGGGTACACCGTATGAAATCCTCAATACAGTTCGTATAGTAGAAGTCAGTAGAGGTACTCACAATAAATGGTTCCTGGAGAGAGAGAGAGAGACCTGAGAAGCAGGTCTCTCTCTCTCACCCACCTCCCCTCTCTCACCCACCTCCCCTCTCTTCCATTTGTGTTACCCTACCCCCTTTCCTATCCCTCTTCTCCCCTCCCTTCTCCTCACCTTCACCCCTTACCCTGCACATATGTTAAATTATGTTAATCCCTATAATTGTACATATTGTATATACTTGCAACCTTTGCCTACAATAATTTTCATCTACCTTCATTCTTCTGTCACTTCTCCCTACTATAATTCCTCTGTCACTTTTCCCTACAATAATTTATTAATCTAACTTTATTCCGCTATCACTTCCCCCCCCCTTTTTTCTTCTTCTTTTACTCTTTTTTAAACATGTTATGTTAATTTTAGTTTAATCTTTATTTCCCCCACCTTTCCTTTACTCTCTAGTTATTATGTTTCAATATGTTTTAATTGTATTATGTTAAACTTGTTCGATGTAAAGCGCCGCTACAGGCACTAGTTTTATGTTACGCTGTGAACCGATGTGATATCATTGATGAATGTCGGTATATAAAACCTTTTAAATAAATAAATAAATAAATAAATAGTAGCAGTCAGGCAGGTAGGCCCTCCGAGGAGCGGATAGCCGGGAATGCAGGGGAGCCCCCGAGGAGCGGGTATTCAGAGCATTAGATGCCAAGATCAAAGTCAGGAACAGGAAGTCCTTGAATGAGGTGGATTCAGCAAGATGGAACTACTTGCTAACGTGAAGAAGGCAAGGGCCGGTCAGATTAAATACACTAGCAGGTTGACGTCATTGGGAGGGGACGCCCCCGAGGTTCCTGCCATGACGTGTTCAAAAGAGGCCCTTGCACACGCGCGCCTGCCTAAGTAACTCCGGATTCAAGATGGCAGTTGGCAGCGCCCACGCTGTCCAGGGAACGCCGGAGAGGTCGGCGGGGATTAGCAGAGACCACTATTCTTCCCAGACTTGACGGAGCAGGGAAAAAAGAGATGAGCATGAGAGGTCGCAGCTCTCTGCGACCGACAGGCGTAATACTCTGTACCTTTTCTGTGTCCTCTATGTCTTTTTTGAAATGGTGTGACCAGAACTGCACATAATACTCAAGGTTCAGCCTCAGTTTTGTTCTCTATTTCTTTCCAAATAATTCCTAACATGCTATTTTTCTTTTTTGACCACTGCTCCTCATTGAACCGAAGATATCAAGGCATTGTTAACAATGACTCTGAGGTGACTTCTACCACAGAACCCAGCATCATGTACCTGTAGTGGGGATTATTTTTCACTACATTACTTTGCATTTGTCCACATTAAATTGTATCTGCCATTTAAAAGCCCAATCTTCTAGTCTCGCAAGGTCCTTCAGCAGTCCCTCACATCCACTGTTGTTTTAACGACTCAAAACAATTTTGTGTCATCTACGAATTTAGTCACCTCACATATTGTCACTTTCTCCAGAACATTTAAATAGCACAGGTCTCAATACAGATCACAGGGCATGCCACTAACAACTTTTCTTCATTTGGAAAACTCACCATTTAGTCTTACCCTGTGTTTCCTGTCTCTTATCTAGTTACCAATCCATGATAGGAAACCTCCTCAGATTCCATGACCTCCCAGTTTCCAGAGAAATCTCCCATGAGGGACTTTGTCTAATGCCTTCTTAAAATCCAAATACATTCTATTAACTGGCTCACCTTTGTCTGCATGTAGTACATTAGTAAGACAAGAGTTCCCTTTGCAACAAATATGTTGATTCTCCCCCATTAAACTATGTCTATTTATGTGGTCAGTAATTTTGTTTTGAAGACCCTAGGCAGGCTGGAGCAAAGTTGGTCAGGTAGAACCAAAAAAGACAGGCATGGACAACCCAGACTAAGACAGAACCATACAAGGACTAGGCAAGATAACACAGAACAAAGAATTCCAAAGGCAGCAGAGCTGGAGACCCGAAGGCCGCTAGGCTAAAGGTCCGGAGGCCCCTAGTTAAAGAGAGGCCTGCAAAGACCACCAGGCAAGATATAAGATAGGAGTAGACCCAGAGGCCACAAGACAAGGAATGGCCAGAGGAGGCCACAAGGCTAGAATGGTCAGGTCAGAGAGCCAAGGGTGACTCAATTAAGAGGCAAGGTGGTTGTGGCAAGGCTGGGTTATGTAGGGCTGAGACTTGGATGTGGCAAGAGCAGCAAGGAAGAGCTTAGCAAGGCTGGTGGTGAGGCTCACTGAATGCCTGTGCAGGCAAGACCAGGGCATGGAGAGGCTGCATGGCAGGCAAAATCATGACAGTAACCCCCTCTTCAAGACCCCCTTCCTCCAGGGTCCCATTTATCAGTGGGGCAATGTCTAGCAAATACTTGATTCATGAGTACTAGACTGATTTCTCTTCGGAACTGGCCAGACATCTTGAAGTATTTCCAAGGCTGGATTGAAGGCTCTGTGCCTCTCCAAGGTCAGACTGACACAGGATTACCAGATAACTGGACCGCTGGCTCAGGGTTGCTTGAGAACTGGACATCATGAACAGTGCCTTCTTCTGGGTACTCAGCGTCAGGAACAGTGCCTCCTTCTGGCTGCTTAATGTCAGGAACAGCATCCCTTCTAGGCATCAGGAACAGCACCCCCTTCTGGGTGCTCACTTCTTTGCAGGCTTACAGGACTGGAGGACCTCAGAGGTAAGGATAGAGGGCTAGATAAGGCAGACTCCCACTGGAACAAGGCTGTAGTTGCAGGCTTTTCCTGGCAAGGCTCTGTTTGAATGAAGTATACCTGCTGAGGTAGGTCTGTTTCACTGGACTGTTCCCGGATCAGATCTTCTGTGCAGGACTGCGCTCTAGGAATGGATTAGCAGGCATCGCTGAAGTTTTTTCCTTTCATAAGGACTGTGTCAAGAATGTGGGTTCAACAGGAGGCAAAACCAGGAATGGAGAGGAAACAAGTGTCTGACCTGGAGTTAGTGCAGCTGGGTGAAAATTGATCTCCGCACCATGAACACTCAAGAGGGATCTGAAACAGGCAAGCTGGAACAAGGTAGGTGTTGCTTTTTTTGTGAAACTGAGCAGTTCTCATTAATACATTGCTGCAACCAGCTATGGCTCTGTCAGTTCCACAAGCAGGATGAATTAGCTTTTCTTGAGTCAGAGTCTCTACCGACAGGGACGGAACAGAACTATCCAGGACATGCCTTTGCTCCTGATTATCTGGGCTGGAATCAGATAAAAATTTTAACTTTCCAGGTAAGGAATTTAAATCAATTGGACATGTTATGGCTGTATTAACTGTGTAGTTAGAGTTAACTTGACAAACTGTGGTTTTCAAGAGATCTGTGCTTCTCAAAAGACCTGCGCTGGGAGTTTCCTCAGTAGCTTGCCTGCTGGCAGATTCCAATGTTTGTGGCTCGAACGGCACCAACAAATGCCCACAAGAAAAGCACGTCTGTGAAAAGTTAGAACTACACTTTTTGTATCTCCAGCTTTCTGAATTACACAAACAACATTGGAAGTGCTCAAAGAGCATGCGTGAGACCTAAGCTAGGCAAACCTGGTAGATTTAAAAAAAAACCTTTTTCCTAGAGGTCCTGAGGAAGTGGCAGAGCTGGCAGCCAAGGTGAGAGCTGTGGGGGAATGGAAGGTTGTGTGAGGAGAGAGATGAGGGATGGGGGGGACAGGATCAGGGGGTGAGGGGTGGGGAATTACAGATGGGTGAGTGGGGGGAGAGGGGGAGAGATGGAGGTTTGGGAAATGGGAGGTGGAGACTATGGATGAGTGGAGTGGGAAGGGTACAAGGGGATTAGACTGTGCCACACACATCCCCTAACCAACATCCATCTTCATGCCTCTCTCCCATACAATCATATGCCCCACTTAGCTCCCCACACACACATTCCCTCCCACATGCACACAAACTAAGCCCAATCCTGACCCCCGGTCTTCCACTTCAAGAGCAACTGCAAGAGACAATTCTGTCCCCATATTCTGGAGCAACTATAACATGCATGAGTATGAGAGTAAGTGAGGGGGGAGACCATTCATGTCTATCTGAGTGGCACGGGAGGAAGAGAGAAAGTTCATTCCCCTACCAATCTGATCCCTCTACCCCTTGCCCCCTCCAAATTATGCAGTCAAACTATGCCTTTGAACATAACGGGGCCGATGTAATAAGATGCGCTGAAGCTGCCGCGGGTTTCTGCGTGCATATACGCGTGTTTGTATGCACGTTTTCCCGCGTATAGCAGTATACAGGGATGTAATAAGAGTTGTGAGCGTGGGAAAAAATTACGTACGATTGTGCTTACTGACCTGTGGTTTTTTCTGCGTGAGTGCATGCTAATGACATGCAAAGGAGGCGATTACCTAATCATAGGCAATGCAAGGAGCCATGGTAATGCTAGTACGGGTTTTTCAATGCTGGTTTTTTAACGCCATGGTCAGGACACGAGTTAAGTGCCTATCTCGGCACCCAAGCAGCAAGATTCATGAGTAACTAGGTACCTTTCTGGGTGCCGAATCATCCAGATTTGCGGCCAGAAGAGTGCCTATCTCGGTGCTCAAGCAGCCAGATTTGTGATTAGCTAGGTGCTTTTCTGAGCGCATGAGCGTCCAGATTGGTAATTACCCAGGCACCTTTCTGGGCACCCGATTGTCCAGATTCACAGCCAGTTGAGCACCTATCTCACTGCCATGCCAATGTGAATTATCACCCATGAAAATATTTGCCATGTTTTCTGCAGCACAGAAAATATTCAAAATATTCAAAATATTCAAAATACATTCTAGGGTCATACTTTTACAGAATAGGGAGACCCATTCACTCGCTCGCTTTTATGCTCATGTTATCGGCGCGGCTTTTCAGAGCGGATGTGGCTGCTTATTTCATAGGGTCTTACCATGCTTAGGAACGCACATTTCTTCATGAGTATGCGGATTTCTGCTCACAAATCATTTGCATAATTTATTTATTTTACATCCTGCAGAAGTGCCAGCTTTAGCCGCGCACAGTAATCAAAACTCACGCTCATAACGAGCGCCTGTTTTGCCGTGGGTCTTATTACATCTATTCCATGTTCAAGAACCACAGTCTATTAAGAGAAAAATAAATATTGGAAAAGGTATAGTATTCTCCTGTAAATCACAATTAAACCATTGGCAGGTTAGGAAAAGTATAAAAATATCAGTGGCCATGTAATAGAGTCCTGTAGATAAGGCTTAAATTGTGGTATAGGCCTAATATTGTTGGATCTGCATTTTCCAGAAACCTGTGAGAGAGCTTTCCTTTAACATCAACCCTTTTTCTGCTTTCTTCATTTTGTGGAAGTTTGTGTAGCCATGGATGTGTTATTATCTTCTTTTTAAAGTCATCTCTCATTTTTGATCCCTGATGTGCAGGATCAATTCTTTGGATGGTAAATGAAACCTTTTCTCTCACGGCAGGGTACCGCCTTTTTCTTTTTTTTTTTTTTGAGAGCATTGCCACGTGCGGCATCAAATGCACAAGACAGCTGGGCTGGGACCACGCGAATTGGTTATCGGACTGTAACTGTATTAACAAGCTTCTTTAAGCCTCTGAAATTGTGTTTATACAAGTGGCGGCTGGCGAAAACCTGGAGCGAAACATTATTTGAATATTTTCATTATTGCTCCTGTGCTTCCACTGCTGCTGGTGAAGCAACAAAGCATGATTCATTGGATTAAAGTGGCTTCACGCTGAATGAAGTGGCTTTCTGAAAATCAATGGAGTGTCCACAGTGACCAAGAGCATTTTGAGGGGGATATTAAAAGCAATAAATCAAACGTGTCAGCTTAAGCATAGTGATGGCATGTAGGGAAAAAAAAAGGCATTGTCTCTGAAACAAATGATTGGCGCTGTTCTCTAGACATTTGGGATTCTTCCTAACATGATGTGTATGTTTAGCTAAGTCTGTGTCTCATTCATTGTCTTCTTACATCTGCAGAATTTAGACGCAAGCAGCAGCAGCAGCAGCTGACAGAGCGATATGTGCAGACACCTTGGGCTTTTGTTTGCTTCACCTCCTAAAAAGTCGGCATATTTTTGTGTACTTAGAAACCTTGGAGGGTGCTATTACTCTAACATATCAGGTCACTATTCCTACCTGTATGGATTATGTGAGATAGGGAGGAGGAGGGTGGCGGTGGGCTGTGTAGGGAGGGAGGGGATTGTCGCCCAGTATTGCTTGTTTATACTCTGATTAGCATTATGTATTTGTTCTTACTTGTACTGGACGGCAAAATGTCAATAAAATTTAAGTACAAAAATAAGAACACGTAAAAATAAAGTGCTTTTTTTTTAGGCAGAATATGTGAACCTTATAAAATAGGGCAGCTAGAAAGTGCAGCTGTTCAGACTGCCCAGATCTGCCATATATACAAATGACTGGAGGGCCTAATCACAAGCCTGCTTCTTATCTCAGAGGAAATGTTCTTTTCTTTTTGGCCTGGCAATTTCCTCTTCCTCCTTTGGGCTTCTAACTTAATTGGAATCTGCTCCTAGGGAGGCTTCCGAGCCTTGAGCCTTCATTTCCAACTACCCAATCATTGTCCTCTTATTTTAGCCTAGTTTTCCACAGGGAAACTGGCCTTATACATCATCCTGTCCGTGTGTGTGTCCCCCGCCTTCCATAACTTTTGAATCATTCATCTAGCTTTATTAATATTTCTACCACAAATATTAGAGCACCCAGTGGCCCCCATGCACACTTTTCATTTGCCTCCAAAGCTTCCATATTTGTTTTATTTTTTGCTTGTTTGTTTCCTTACCGTAGTTTCCTATAGGCAAAGAGAAGAGCTCGGTTCGGTTGTAATCTCAGGGAGGGCAGGACACATTGTGATGTCGTTGAGCATTTTTAAAGCTGCTCTGCCATTGGTCGACCTTGATCATTTTGAAGGCTGCCCTGCCATTGGTTAGTTGTCTGTAATAAAGAAGGAAAGTGAGCATCAAGAAATGTTCACATATCTCATTGTTTAACCTCACTTTCTGTCCAGCCTAGTCGTTGTAGCAACAATTTTCGACCAGGGGCCATAGACTGAGTCTTCCTCTAGAACCTGCTGTGCTTGTGTAGTAAATCTTGCTGTTTGTTGGCTTTGACTCCATTTCCCCTGGCTTTGGGAATGCTGCCTCCACAGCATCTTCAGCCCTGGCTAGGCTAACGGACCAGATAACAGGCTTGAAATCTGAATCCAGTTCATAGAAACATAGAAACATGATGGCAGAAAAAGACCATATGGTTCATCCAGTCTGCCCATCCGTCCAATTAATTTAGCATTATAGACCCTTGCAGTGGTAGAGCTCAGTACTATGAGGCCAGTGGGCCAGCCCTCACGGGGGATTTTGTTTGACATTTTTAAAGACTTGAAGTCAGATGTACTAAAGGGTTTTTCCCATTTTGAGTCTATGGTGAAAAATGCTTAGCACATCTGGCCTTGAATCATTTGCGATGCAAGTTAACTCATATCAGTCAGACAGAAGTGGGTAAGTACATTTTCAGCCACTTGCATGTACATGTGTACTTGAATAATGCATACAAACCTGAGTACATAAAAAGAGACATTCCGGGAGAAGGGGTAAAATTCATGGATGTGCATTAGGTACTGGATCATGTAGATTATATATTCAAAAGGTACATGCATAGGCAGCATGTTGTTAATGAGGGCAATTTTCATACTGCCCGCAAATGTGCAAAGTCCAGGGGTGCATTTGACTTGTGGAATTTGAACAAATTTTCAAAGTAAAAGTGCATGTACATGTGTATTTTTACGTTGAAAACTGCCAAAGGAAAAAAGCACCTGCACATACTTGCACTTCCTTTTCATGTGGATACTTTTTTCGAGTAAAACTTGGTGAATAATTTTGAAAATTCAAAATAGGTGTGTAGTTCCACATCCCATCCTCAGGAGGGTTTCCCCTGTACTGCAGGTAAAAATACCCACACAGTGGTACTATATGTGTACTTTTATCTCCATCCAGAGTGTGCAAGTTTTAAAAAGCTATTTCTGTAGGAAAAGCACTATTTTTCCCACTGAAATGGCTTTGAAAATTGCCCTTGATGTACCTAACTCACTGTCCACCCCCATTTCACTTTGTCTAAAGGTGCATCCATATACATACTAGAGTTGCCAACTGACTCCAGATTTTCAGGACAGGTTGATCCAGTCCTGGTTTTACCCCATTGCATGCTGGGACTTATTCTAATTTCCCTATTGTATTCCCTAAGAAAAGCAAGACTAAAAGTACCTGCATGCAGGGGGAGGAAAACCAGGACTGGATCAACCTGTTCTGAAAATCTAGAGCCAGTTGGCAACTCTAATACATACCCACACAACAATCTCATTGTTAAACCCAATGTACACAGATACCTTATGTGCATTTATGACTTGCTCCGTAGGGAAGAGGGGCTGTCTGCTGAATAAAGGCACTGGTTTATGATTCAGGTGAAGCTCTCTTGTGAACAAATTAATAGAATCACTACTAAAGACTGGAAACATGCTTACATATTTAGGATGGGGTTTGAGAGCTCAGAGTGCATGGCCCAACAGGGTCTTATTGGAAATCTTGAGGGGAAAGGAGCAGGCCCCTTTATTTTTTTGGGTTTTTTGTTTTTTTTAATATGACACTGGAACTTAACTGGATACCTTTTGAAGATATCTGGTTAAGTAGGAAGCTATTCGGCCACGCAAGGCCAGATAACCAAAAAATCTAACCGGCTATATTCAAACATAGCTGTTAGGTTTTTTAGTTTTTCATCTACATGCAGCTAGATAACTTTAGACAAGTATATTCAGCAGGACATTTATCCTACTGAATATCTGGGACAAGTTATCCAGCTAACGTTAGCCGGATAACTTGTCCACTAAACAGTTTACTGACTATTAGGCTCCTAAAGGATAGCAGCTTGGCTCCTAGAGTATAGCAGCTTGACTTGTTCAGTTTTACTAGTAGAAGGTGCATTGGTGTTTTAGGGCCTGGTATACTATTAGCAGTGTTGCCTTTTCATAGGTAAGGTTGTTAGTGTTTGAGGGCTGGCAGTTAGTGCTGTTTTGGTATGGGAAGTTTACTATTATTGTGATTGTAATGCAATTTACTTATGGCTTTCTGAGATCAAAGCCCACACCCAACGCACATTACAATAGGCCTAATACCATATCAATTCCAAATGTATTTTTTTCAGGGTTTTCTGGTTGGCATCATAGCAGTGCATGTAAAGGCAATATACATATTGTAAGAGATATTTTTACCTCAGAAGACAATACTTTGAATGTCCTTTTTCATGAAAAAAAAACCCCCATTATGATAAATGCATAATAAATTGTGTGTGGGAAGGGGAAAGGAGGGGGTGAGGAGGCACAAGGCTGTAAGGTTCTTCTAGGATGCCTAATATCCTTGGACTGGCCTGACTTCAGCCCCTTAACGGACATCCGAGAAGCCCCACTTGTCCTTTCTTTAAAAACTGATAGCACCCAGGTGTGGTTCTAGGGCTTCATTAATCATTGCTGCCACTAGTTCCTGAGTTATCTTCAGGAGTCTCCCATTGATGAGGTCAAGGTGGGTCTCAAATACAGGATACTTTATAATAGATGATTTAAAAATATTTCTAATTAAATAAATAAATAAGCCCCCACCACCACAGGTGGTGGGGGCTTGGCAGGCTTTGTGCCTGCTATGACCTCCAGGTTTGGGGAGCCAGATGGAGGAATCATGATTAGATCTGTACCAGGGCAAGACCTATTCCAGTACCTTACTACAATGGCAACCCAAGCTCCTGGAGTGACTCCGTTCCAGTCTGTGCCAGCTCCTCCAATGACTCCTGCACTGGCTGTGCCACTTACTTCAGTGACTCCATTCCAGGCTTCACCAGCTTATCCAGTAACTCCTGCCCTGGCTACTTCAGTGACTCCATTCCTGATTACTCCAGTTTTTCAAGTGACTCCTATACTGGCTGTTTCAATGACACCATTCCTGGTTGCTCCAGCTTTTTAAGCAACTCCTGCACCAGCAGCTTCTTTGATGACTCTGTTCCTGACTACTCCAATAATCTTAGACAACTCAGGAATAGTAGTTTGCAAACAGTCAGATTTTATTTACACAGGAAAATACATAGATTGATTTTCCACAGGAAACAATGAGTTGCAACTGTTCTTAGGTTCTGTGTTGAGCATTTGAACTGTGATTACAAAGGTTCTGGATCAATATCCTCAATCAGACCTGTATTAACTTCCACTTTATTCTGTGCTCCATGGGATAAGCAAGACTACCTTGTTTCATCTGAGCTACAAATGGTTTTGGCCTCTGTTGGAAACAGGATGCTGGGCTTGATGGACCCTTGGTCTGACCCAGCATGGCAATTTCTTATGTTCTTAACCACACGTACATATTGAGGTATTCTGTGATAGTTTCTCCTTGTCATGATTCTTTATTCGGTGTATACTTGCTATTAATATCAATCACAGCTTCCTCAATACTAAGGGATTACATAAATAATATTATAGCTGTGTACTGTGAAATTTAACAATATGAGTGGTTATCCCAATGATCAAGGCAAGGGAGGGGAAATATATTAAATTTTATTGTTTTTCTTTAAATTGAGTTAATAGTTAAGCAAATGATATTCTGCCTCAGTATAAATACAAGAAGTACCAACAAAACAATCCATATTTCTGTAATGTCAATACTTCTAATTGATCTTTTATTCAGGGAAAATGTTTTTCTTTTAAAGTTCAGGTAATAGATATGTTTGTTACCCTTTTTATTTTGTTTGTAAACTGTTTTATTTTGTTCCACAAATTTGAACTCAGTTGTCTGGAGTTGTGTCTGTGGTCCCTTAGGCTGGGGTGAGATTGGCTTTACCTGCTTGGAGGAGCCCCACAGGTTATCATTGCCAGCAGGCTTCACCTGTACAAGCCCTTGTTCCCCTCAGGTTGATCCTTTGGGTGCCAGGGCCGGCAGGCTTAGGCGAGGGTCTGTGGGAGCAGACAACATAGCAGAGTCCAGGGCCAGGTAAGGGTCAAAGGCGGGTGGCAGACAGATGAGACCAGAGTCCAAACAAAGGTCAGTGGCAGGCAGCAGACAGATGAGAGTAGAAGTCCAAGCAAGGGTCAAAACCAGGCATCAGTCTGAGAGGCTGTATAAGCGGACATCAGGTCAGTTAGAGGGACAGGCTGGGTAGATGAGGTAGATTCAGACTGGGCAGACAAAGAAGAAACATGACAGTAACATGCACTACCAGGGGTAGCTGGACCTGTTGCTGAGGCACTGGAGGGGCATCTGAGGCAGCCTTATACAGTGAAGGCTGATAACATCATCTGAGACTGCCACGCGGGTTTTCCTGCCACAGGCCCTTTAAGTATCCCAAGTCCTGCTGCACCAGCCACGATGGCGGCATCCTGCTGTGAAGAAGACTGTGTCAGGTAAGGAGCATGGCTCATGGCATGGACCTGCGAGCTACGAGAAGCAACATTTGGAATTATATTTACTTTAACATGTTAATTTTTCCTCTCTCCCTTTCACAGAAACCCACCTGTACATAAGAACATAAGAATTGCCATACTGGGTCAGACAATGGTCTCATCAAGCCCAGTAACCTGTTTCCAACAGTGGCCAATCCAAGTCACAAGTACCTGGAAAGTACCCAAACATTAAATAAATCTCAAGCTACTATTGCTTAATTAATAGCAGTTTATGGATTTTTCCTCTAGGAACTTTTACAAACCTTTTTTAAACCCAGTTATACTAACTGCTGTAACCACATCCTCTGGCAATGAATTCCAGAGCTTAACTATGCGCTGAGAGAAAAAAAATTTTCTACGATTTGTTTTAAATGAGCTACTTGCTAACTTCATGGAGTGCCCCCTAGTCCTTCTATTATCTGAGAGTAAATAACTGATTTACATTGACTTGTTCAAGTCCTTTCATGATTTTGTAGACCTCTATCATATTCCCCCTCAGTCATTTCTTCTCCAAACTGAACAGCACTAACTTCCTTAGCCTTACCTCATTTTGCAGCAGTTCCATGCCACTTATCATTTTGGTCACCCTTCTCTGCATTTTCTCCAGTGCAACTATATCTTTTTTGAGATGCGGTGACCAGAATTGCACACAGTATTTAAAATGTGGTCTCACCATGGAGCGATACAGAGTCGTTATGACATCCATCATTTTATTTGCCATTCCCTTCTTAATAATTCCTAACATTCTGTTTGCTTTTTGATCGCCACAGCACACTGAGCCAACAATTTAAATGTATTATCCACTTTGACACCTAGATCTCTTTCCTGGCTGATAACTCCTAAGATAGAACCTAACAATGTATGACTTCAGCAAGGGTTTTTTCCCCCCTATATGCATAATTTTGCACTTGTCCATGTTAAATTTCATCTGCCATTTGGAAGCCTAATCTTCCCATCTTGCAAGGTCCTCCTGTAGAATCTCAATTAAATGAATAATATCAAATATGAACAGTTACAGTTCTAGAACTGCCCTAGAAACTATCTAAGTCTATCTAAGAATGAGATTATTTTCCTTAAATTTATTTTCTTTCTTCTAACATGTCATTAACTCAGAAAATGACAGCAAAGTATCACATGAAAATACTTAACATGTATATATTGCAATCATTTCTGGCTAGAAATACTATTAAGTGGTGTGGTTGTACAGTATCACTTGTCAGTTGTTAGATGACGGGGTGTTTAGTGTGCCCATGGGCCTCAGCCCGACCCCAGACGGATACAGGACCGAACCGAGGGTTGACGGCGTGTTCCAGCATGGCAGACGGTCTTACCCTCTGCCAAGCCTGCAAGCTGCCAAGGCCAACAACAAGATGTTGGAATGTGAATGGTCCTCTGACCATTCCAAGCCCTTTCGGTCCTGCCGCTTGGAACGGCATGGAGCAGTAGGCCTGGCCTGAGGATGAAGGCAGACGGGCCTTGACATGAAGATGTGACACTATGACGAAGGTGAAGACATGACACCAGGGCTATTGAAGACATGACACCAAGGCTGATGTGAAGACATCAAGAACAAGACGCTGAAGTGTAGACATGATGAGGAACTTGAAATCCAGACAAGACGAGAAGCTGGGCAGGAGGACACTGGCACTGTCTCTCAGGGTGCCCTACTCATCCCACCTTCACGGGCAGACCCAATGGGCTGGTCGCGGACCACCCTGTCCCACTGCGCGCCCTACACAGCCCGAGGAGGCTGGTCACAGACCACGTGGAGAGCGGGACGAGCGCAGGGAAGAGTCCAGTCGAGGTGGGACTCTGACGAGTCCGACAGAGCCAGATGTCGTCCGAAGCACCACAAAGGCTGGCAGGACATGACGACTCAGGAGCACAAGAACGAATTCCGTCTGTGGACCACTCCACGCTTGGGAAAGATGTCAACCGAGGGAGCAAGGCCTGACAGGACCAGAAGGCTCAGGAGCATTGACGCGAATACCAAGAAGGGCAGGACACCAGGAGGCGAAACACCAGGAGACGAAACACCAGGACACCTGGACGAGGACCTCAGGCACGAAGACATGGCATGACGAGAAACAGATGAGACAAGGAACTCCATGGAGAAGATAGAAGACCTGACGGAGCTCTGGCAGGCAGGAGCCTCCAGAGTGAAGTAACTCCAATGCAAGGCCAAGACGTAATGCGAAGACAGCCCTTTTATAGGGCTAACACAGGAAATCCGTCCATAGGTGGGGCCAGCACACTTCCTGTGTCTGGCCATTTAAATTCAGTAGAGAGGCGCGGCCGCACGCCTAGAGGAACAGGAAGCAGGGCTGTGCAGGACTGTGGACAGCGGCCTGCACAGACATTCAGACGCAGACGCAGGGCTGGGCCTGAGAAGCAGGCCCCGATGATGGCAGCGGTACCAGCCGCTGCAGGAAGCCCTGGGGGCGGCTCCAGCCACTAATCCTCCTCCTCCACCTCCTCCTCCTCCACCTCGTGGCTGTTAACCCCTCCCCCAGCTGGAAGCCGGCCCTGCAACTAACGAATGTACTTTTAAATCTCTGTGCAGGTAACCTCATTTCCACTTGCGTTTCTTTATTCTGCTGCTCTGCAAGCCAAGATCCAGGGCTTGGATTGAGCTCTCTCCTGCACCCAGCCCTCCATTGGACCCTCTCCTCCTCCTCCACCTCGTGGCTGTTAACCCCTCCCCCAGCTGGAAGCCGGCCCTGCAACTAACGAATCCACCTCTAAATCTCTGTGCTGGATGTTAAGTCTCATATTGCTGACATCATCGATGTGCGACAGAAAAGAGTCAACTATAAAAGTCAAACTGGGCTAGGCGTCACGCGCCGAGCGTCACGCATCGAAGGAGCGCGACAAAGGGGCCTGCCCCTTTGAGCGCCCCTTCGAGCAGCCCCATCAGGCAGCCCAGAAGGACGTATGACCGTGTCCAGGCGGCATCTAACTGTATGCAAATGTCTTCGTTTCTTCCTCACACCAGGTCCTGAAATCTCAGCTTCTCTCCCAGATGACCAGCCCAAACAAAAGTAGACTAAACAATTATACCCAAATTCGCATATTCTTGGTGCTATATTGTTGTTTTTGCAATCATACCTGTACTCTTAGATTGATCTGTACCTGTTTTGGCTCCTGATTGTTTTGCTGTCTTTGCTGCCATTCCTGTACTCCCCTAACCCTACTACTAGCGGTACGCTATTGTGCAACAATGCCTCCTTTTATCGGACATTGTGCCGTGACATATCAAACAGAAAGCCACCCATATAGTCCCCTTTTATCCACTCAACAAATTACACACCACAAAACCCCTCACAAAAACAGAAGACTCATCCCTATACACACCACCACTCGCACTCAAGCTATCAGCCTATCTCTCATTTCCATTATCCTTTTTAACGCACAATCTCTTCAAAAGAAAACCCATCTTCTACAAGACATTCTCTCTGATTCTAATCCTGAAATATGCGCTATCACTGAAACCTGGTTCAAACAACATGACACTCCCCTTATCAACCAATTACCCGTAGATATCTATGATATTTTCTCAATCCCGAGGAAGAAGAAGAGAGGAGGCGGCTTACTCCTAGCTGTAAAAAAAGACCTCCAACTCTTGTCCCATAAATGTGACATCCCTCATCAATACGAAATTGGCTTCTTCAAATCAAAAGCATTCCAACTGTGTCTTATCTATACCCCCCCTGGTCTACTAGAGAAAGATTCATCACCACTTATTGAATTCTTTGCAAACTCACTATCACCTGACCTACCCACTATCCTCCTAGGAGATTTTAATTTACACGTGGATACAACACCACAATCACCTGCCTGTGAAGCTTTCCTGTCTTCACTTGAAGCTATGGGCTTCCAACAGATAGTAAACTCCCCCACACACAAAGCTGGCCACACCCTTGACCTGATTTTTATCAACTCCCCCATCAACGTGAACAGTCCTCCTTTATGTACGGCAGTACCATGGTCTGATCACTCCTTGATCAAGACCAAACTATCACTTCCCCAAAGCTCCTTGTCCACGCCCTGTCAGCCCATATCTTTCAAATTTCGCAAATCCTGTGATGTAGAGACCATCACGCTAGCATGCTCGGACATAGACAAACAAATTGACCTATCATCCCCAGATAATGCATTCTCCTCCTGGGTTAACCTTACACTCAGCATTGCCAATGAACATCGCCCCCTAATAACAAAAACTATCAACCCCAACCGAAAAAATAGGAAACCATGGTACACGCCTTTCCTCAGAAATCTCAAAATCCAACTCAGAGCTTCGGAAAGGTCATGGCGCAAACACCAATCCCCCGCAACCAAAACTCTACTATCAACGCATGCATGAATATAGAAATTCCATCCTACATTCTAAACGGGAATACTACGCCAAAAAAATAAATGGTCTGCAATATAACCCCAAGGCTCTTTTCACTATGGTCGCTGACCTGACTTCTCCCATACACACGCAACAACTAGCTAACTCCTCGACAAATCGTTGCAACGAATTAGCTCAATTTTTTAAAAACAAGGTATCATCCATCACGGCAAAGTTCTCGCACAACAACCTCAACATCTGTCTTCCCAATATCAACTCTCCAGTCTCCCTTTCCTCGTTTGAGTCCTCATCTTCCCTAGAAGTAGAGAACATACTTAAGAAAATGAAACCATCAACACATCCCTCTGAAACTATTCCCTCTAAACTCCTACTATCTATATACAATGTAATCGCCAAACCCATTTCAAATATTCTCAACTGTTCCCTAGAGCATGGCTTTGTCCCAAATTTTCTGAAACAAGCTATAGTTAAACCGCTACTCAAAAAATCCAACCTTGACCCCACCACCCTTTCTAATTACAGACCGGTGTCCAACCTACCCCTCCTAGCTAAAGTTCTTGAGAAGCTGGTGAACTCACGCCTGTCCGATCACCTTGAACAGAACAACATCCTCCCTCCTACCCAATATGGTTTCAGGAAGCATTTAAGTACTGAAACATTGCTCCTCTCCCTGCACGATACCCTTATCAAAGGAACCGACTCCGGATCCTCCTACCTTATTGCATTACTTGACATCTCGGCTGCGTTTGACACAGTCAATCACGATGTCCTACTCAACATACTCAGAAATATTGGGATCACTGGCAAGGCCATTGACTGGATTCAATCTTATCTCCAAAATCGCACTTTCACTGTCACAATGGATAACAATGAATCTGATCCCATCAGTCTTCCCCAAGGTGTACCCCAAGGTTCCTCACTCTCATCCACGCTATTTAATATATACATGCTTCCCCTTACCACGCTCCTCACTAACCTGCACATCAAGCATTTTATTTATGCTGACGATGTGCAAATCATCTTCCCTTTCTCTGACACCATCCAAACTGCATTACACAGCTGGGAATCCTGTCTTTCCTCTATCAACCAACTCCTAAAGGACATGCACCTAGCTCTTAATTCCAACAAGACTGAGCTATTAATCATATCTAATAGGCAACCGATCCCAGACATCCCTCCTGCTTACTCAGCTACCAACTTCCCATCGCACACTCGCAACTTAGGAGTTATTATTGATAATCACCTCTCATTTAAACCATTCATCAAATCCATCATAAAAGACTGCTATTTTAAACTCCAAACAATAAAGGTGCACCAGAACTACTTCTCCTCAATTCACCTTGCTCAGATTATATGATTTCGCTTCCCAGCTCAGAAACTCTGATCTCTTCTCCTGGAGAACTTACTCCTTATCTTTAATGAAATCAAAAAGAGAGGCTACCTACTCTGATTCCGCTAAACTTCCGAAATCTGTAAGTCTCATTCTTCAGGATCACTAGTGTGAACAATGAATTTAGCTAATGAAATTCAATGTAATATAGTTTTTTCCTAATTAAACATTCATATTAAACCTCTGTGTGCGCATTAAGGGTCTGAATTAATTTAAAAAAAAATACCCCTGTGACTCTTTTGTCCTAATTCAGTCATTAGCATGTTCTTTCATGCTAGAACTTTCTCTGGTCTAGGAAATGTCTGTACTAATTGATTTCAAAGTGTCTTCAGAATTACCCTGCAGCAAATTGACAGGGTTTAAAAGTGTTCTGAAGGGTTTTTTTCCTTTCAGATTTTCATATCTGATCTGTTGCTAGTTAATGCCAAACTATGTACCTGATTCACTATGGGTTTTTCCCATAGACAGAAAATGGGAGGAAAGCCTTAATGAACCTGGCCCTATGCTACTCCACTCTGTCAGTATTACTGGCTGATTTGCTGGTTCTAATATATTTTCCCCTCAGGATCAGAACAACTAAAAAAAAATTCTGACAGAGATATTGTTCCACTCTCAATATATATCTCTCCTCTCCACTAGACTTTCTCGCATAGTCTAAATAGGGGCAGTTATATATTTACCATGTGAATATGCTTCAGAAATTATTTTAATTTCTGTTTTCTTTCATTCCCTTACCTTTAAAACTGGTTTCTCAAAATTCAGAGAGACTTTTCATTTCTCCCTTACTGGATTTCCCTTTCACACTTACGCTCATTCTCACTATTGCTTAACTACAGATTTTGTATACAAATATATATTTTTTTTAACCAACTTCAGGAAAAGTCTGCAGTTTTGATTTTTCTCAAGAAAAGCCTATTTCCCTAGAAAGATTAACCCTCTCACTGCTCTCTTTGCATGTGTTGTAACTCTTTCTTTGTTTGCTCTTCTGTTGCCTAGCAACAGAATATAAGCCTTTTATATCCTCTCTTTTTTTTCACAGAGGCAGCAGCAGCAGCAGCAGCAACATTCAATTCTTCCTTTTAAAGGAACAGTACACAGCCACCAATTGTTATAAAATCTAACTTTTAATCCCTTGTTACATTAGGAATGTTGGGGCTAATTCCATAGGATGAGCTGTGCTAGCTCCTGTAACTTCTGTGCACCACATGATACTGACTTCAAATTACTCCACTTGCTTGCTTTACTGGAAGGATAATCCCATAGTACTCACACTTATGAGTATAGACGTTTAATTAGGTCCCTCGGTCGTGAAGGTTCCAACATGTTTTTCAGCATGAACCTCTCAAGAGCATCAATTTGCCCAGCATGGAGACTAGATAAGGTTTCCCTATCGGATAGGGCCTATCCCATGCTGGCTGCTTGCTCTAGCATCCTCCTCTATCTTCATAGGTCCTTAGTTTCACTGTTCACTCTTCGCCCTCTAGAGTTATTCTCCCCTGAACTATGCAAAGCATGTCCAGAGCTACTCTGGGTTTTACCACTGGGGGGGAGGGTGTGTGTATGGGGGGGGGGGGGGATTCTTCAACACACAGGGTCTCCTAGACTATACTGCAGGGGTTACATGTAATAATGAGATAAATCAAGTCAGGGCAAGATGATTGTGAGCGATATGGAAAATTTATATAGCTCCATGGAACAGTTTTAATGATGATCTGGATTGGATACCTTATCACTAATTAGTCCAGCCATTTTAGAGCCAGTTTTGCCAGATGGGTGGTTTTCATGCCCAGTTGGGCTACATTTTGTTAGAAATTGCAGGAAATTTTTTGCTTTTCTTGGCTGCAGGATTTTAGGCTATTTTTTTTTTTTTTTTACATGTACGTTTTTTCAGTAGTCATGTCAGAAGGGGAGCAGAGTGGGCGGGGAATACGCTATTACATCACAAGCTACTGCACGGGGGACAGGTGGCGACGGCAGGGTGTGAAACAGGTGAGAACAAGCTTGAGCGCTCATGCCTTGCCCTCTCTTGCTTGTATTTTACACAGGTGAGGGAGTAGAAAGTATAAGAAGAGTGGGGGATGGTGGGCGAGGGATGATTTCCCCCCACCTCTGCCGCCATTCTTGCAATAATATCCCTACATCACCGCTGCCAGTCCTCGGGGCTCACACATGGGTGTGCATGCACCGAGCCGCTGCCTGGCTTCTTCCAGATACTGAGCACTCACTCCCTGATCACCTCCCTCCCCGTGATCCAGACCACTCACTGCCTGACTGCCTTGCTGCCTCCTCCCTCCATACATTTGTCTGCATGCAATGCAGGAACTTGTGCACAAACACGCATAATAAAAATTGTTTTTTTGCAACTTTTGAGTTTTGGGCTACTTTTGGGCGTAGATTTGGTGATTTGATTGGGCTCTAAAACTTTTTGGCATTTGGCATCCCTGGTAAATCTTTGGGAACAATTTGAGGGAAGCCTTTGAATAGTGAGGATGTTTAGGTTTTACCCTCTGGTGAGGCCTCCCAGCTTCACCCAGATGGGATTTCAGTTAGAAGTGATACTTCATTGTGCATTCCCTGCCAGAGAGTCCTTCACTTCCTAATTTACAAAGAGAGAGAGGTTTTTATGCCTGATACCCTTTTGAGGAGAAAGGGCTCTCACCAGAAGACCAAAGACCTGTGAGCCCACTTTAAACCCTAGGTGAGCAAGCACCAGCGATGGATCCTGCTGCAAGAGACAGCAAAAGCAAAAGATGTATCCAGTTTTAACTTTGCAGTTTTTGTTGGACTTGATCAGAGTGGGCAGGTTTTTGGATCCCCCCCCCCCCCACCCCACTGGGATTGCAGTGCTGAGATAGCCTCATTCCCCTCTGAGTTTTCCCCATGAGAAGTCCCCTCAGAAATATCAACTAATCAAGGATGGCAGAACCAGATTGGGAGACCCCAACCGGATCTCCACACCTTTGGGACCAGGATGGGCTGGGTGTCCAGAAAGGAGATGGAGTAAGGTAGGACTGTTTTACTATGAAGGTGGGGACCGCTCCACTAGGATTTCCGGATAGCCACTGGGTGAGCTTTGTACAATTAAAATCACCATAGGAGCGCTACCCAGATGCCAGAAACAAAAAGACTCCTACCTACAGAGAAGTACACATGTACCAGCAGTCAGATATAACTTCACTCTGATGGACAAATGGACTTTAATTTATGATTCCCAATCAGTAAACACCCAGACCCCGGTCCTGTCTGATTTATCACAGCCTCTTGCTTCATGGGAAGCATCTACATTATTTAACACACTGGGAACAAGACACCATAGTCCAGGCCTCGAGTGAGAGCTCTCCCCCATAAAAAGAATCCTCCCAGGATTTAGAGTCAAGCACGGGATGGAATTTTCTAGCTAGAGCAGCCTCTGAGGAGAAATAAATATGTTTGTGTACCCTTGGTGTTAAAGGTGCCGCTAAGGGTGGCATAATCAAGAATCCATGAGAGAAAACAACCGCGATCTGAATAGGTAGCAATGCCTGCAATCAGCAATATATACCAAGGCAGTAAAGTTCCCTGCAGCAGAAGGACTTCTGAACAGAGCACCAACTGAAAATGGAATCTAAATATTTTAGGAAACATACTCGTCTTAGGTACTAGAGACGATTAAAGGAAATTGTTTCCTGTAATATAAAAGGGATTAAAAATCTGACTGAAAGAAATACAAAGGAGCAGTATGGATCTTTTTTTGCCTTCATGAAGCACTTCTGAAAGATAAGGAGACAGATAAATTAAGTAAAGTTAGTGGTGGCAGGGTGTTTCCTCATTCCTTTTCCAAAGAAGGAGCATGAGAATATTTATTAAAATGTCTCTTTCTCTTCATATATATATAGTTTGGCAAGCTTGTGTGTTGGTCACTGTCAGTCATGCTCAAAGTAAATCTGCACTACCTTTTTGGATCATTTAATGATTGCTTTTGTTTCTTTAGGTTGTGCTTCATTAGCCTATCCAAAATTGCCCCTTAGGAATTCTAATTAATGAAGAAACACAATTTAAAATGCAATTTGCCTGGCTAGCCTGGTGGCTCAGGTGGAATGTGCTATGCAGCGCTCTGTGGAGGTTCCCCCATTTGATCCTTGTGTCAGGTCTTTCACTCCCTGGGGTTGGGGATGCTGCAGAGGTAGTGTTTACAGCTCCCCCAGGGGTGGGGGTAGGAAAGGGAGTCATGGTCATTGCATAACAGCGATACCTGATGGCTGGGTTCAGGGCCAATGATTGCAGGGTTCTGGAAGGAGTCCAGATCTATGACCTTAAACCCAGGACTATCGCTGCAATGACCAGATTAGGTACATTGGTAGCTGGGAGGAATATAAAAGAGGGGAAATATCCCTAGCTAATTGTGAACGATGGCTCATAATCCCAGATTAGTGCCCTGGTTCTGCTTGAGCCACAAGTGCAAAGGAGCAGGAGGAACCTGCTGATGAAAAAATACACGATTTGCCTTCTACTCGTTTCCCACGGGTGTCCACATATGTAAGCATGTAAACCAAACTTCTACTCAATTTTCTGCATCCCAATGGGTAGCAGCAAGAATAGTGTTGTTTGCTCCCCTTCAGTAGACATGCACATTGTCTACCTGCAGCAGAGAAAAGAGGTGATCTTGGGAGCAGGGGAAGTCAGGGAAGTGAGATAATGTGTGTCTTTACCATTTTGGCCCATCATTTCTGGCAAGCTCTTAAACTAGTGCATTATATAATGGATATGCAATATATTCAGAAGGCAGATGGATAATGCTTACTGTTTAGATTAATAATAAACTCATACAACTGTGCTACTGGTTAGTATTTTGTACTTAATTGAAACAATCCTGTTTCTATTTTTGTTTTTACTGTTTTTTTAAATTACTATTTTGTAATTTTTCCCTTTTATTTAATCACTTTGGGGCGGATTTTCAGAGCCCTGCTCGCGTAAATCCGCCCAAAACCGGGCGGATTTACGCGAGCAGGGCCCTGCGCGCCAGGAAGCCTATTTTACATAGGCCTCCCGGCGCGCGCAGAGCCCCGGGACTCGCGTAAGTCCCGGGGTTCTCCGAGGGGGGCGTGTCGGGGGCGTGTCGGGGGGGCGGGCCCGGTCGTCGCGGCGTTTCGGGGGCGTGTCGGCAGCATTTTGGGGGTGGGTACGGGGGCGTGGCTACGGCCCGGGGCGGTCCGGGGGCGTGGCCGCGCCCTCCGTACCCGCCCCCAGGTCGCGGCCCAGCGCGCAGGAGGCCCGCTCGCGCGCGGGGATTTACGCCTCCCTCTGGGAGGCGTAAATCCCCCGACAAAGGTAAGGGGGGGTTTTAGACAGGGCCGGGTGGGTGGGTTAGGTAGGGGAAGGGAGGGGAAGGTGAGGGGAGGGCAAAGGAAAGTTCCCTCCGAGGCCGCTCCGATTTCGGAGCGGTCTCGGAGGGAACGGGGTGGGCTGCGCGGCTCGGCGCGCGCCGGCTATACGAAATCGATAGCCTTGCATGCGCCGATCCAGGATTTTAGCGGATACGTGCGGCTCCGCGCGTATCTACTAAAATCCAGCGTACTTTTGTTTGCGCCTGGAGCGCAAACAAAAGTAGGCTATTCGCGCGCCTTTTAAAATCCGCCCCTTTATGTATTCATTTAGAAACATATGTAAAATTGTCACACCAGCCAGATTATCTGAATCTGTTTTCTTTCCTAATCTGAGCAGCACTTTAGGCAATTTAGTTTTGAGAGAAGATTTTTAATGGGGGTCTTTAATCTCATTTTACTTTTTATATCCTGAGCTGAGTTTGGAAACCAGCTTGTATTCAATTGTTTACAACCATTGTGTCATGTTATTTAAAACTATTTTGAAATGATAACTAGAGAGCCTGAAGGATACCTAAGGTAAACATGCCATAAATATTATAATGAAGGAGCTCCACCTAGTGGATATCTGGACATTAACACAACTTTGAGGTCAAGAGATTCAACATTTTTCTTGCTGTGCCATAAATCATTCAAAACAGATCTTCTATTAATTATCATATTCTCTGGTACAAAGTGCAGATAATGTGATGCAATAAGGGTTGGAAATAGCAATTCAATTCAATAAGGGTTAGAAATGACTTAACAAAAAGACGGCATGTAAACACAGGAAGACTGAAAGATTAGTTGTTCAGGAACTCATATTGGAGAAGCAGGAATAAATCTAATGATTCAGAAATCCCTTTATGGAAGGCAGGTGAGGTATATCTGGGGTGAAAGATAAATGCTTCATGTTTGTAAAAAGAGAGAAAATAGGCAGTAGGAAGAGGGAACAGTGAATGAATACTAGGTACTAGAACAAATATATATTCAGGATGCATTAAACACACATACTTCATCAGAGCATAATGTGTGATTAACAAGATATGCCTACACAAAGTAGAATTAACATTTTTTTTCCAGAAAATAATTCAATACGGTTGAAGAGGGGGAGGTGGATTACTAATTTATCACACCAGACAGCAGAAAATACAATTTTGTCTCTAGTCATTGATGGTGATAGAAATATGGTAGAGACAGACTGAGGAAATTAGCACAGGATTTGGAAAATGCTGGTTTAACTGATATAATATTGCAGGGGTGGCCAACTCTGTTCTTTGAGAGCCACAAACAGGCCATGTTTTCAGGATATTCACAATGAATATGAATAAGATAGATTTGCATTCACTGCTTCCATTATATGCAAATCTATGAATGCCAGTTTAAATAAAAAAATAAAATAAAATAAATAAAATATTTCATGGACATTCATTGTGCACTTCCTAAAGACGTACTTAGACTATGTCTCTTACAATACATTTTCAATTTCCTCGGGTTGATCTCCCCAATCATCCCACATAGCATCTTCTGTATCAACATTGTATTATTGTATTATTTATTTTATTTATTTATTTTATTTATTTATTGTTTTTATATACCGACATTCGATCAAGATATCACATTGGTTTACAGATAACTAGAACAAATAAGACATAACCTGCTTATTGTACATTGTAACAAGATAAAAGTTTGTAACAAGATAACAGATTGTAACAAGATAACAGTTTGTAACATGTTAACAGGGAGTAACTATACATGATAATTGAAAGGAATGTACAGGTGACTGTACATATGGCTAATTAAATAATAAGGTTTGGTTATTTACATTATTTACATTATTGAATGCATATTGTACTGTACATTTATTGTATTATTGTATGTATATCCTCTATTCTTATCTAGTTGTATATGTATATCATCTATTGTATATCTATATCTTCGATATTTATCAAGTATTCTATTCACATTCTGTTGACAGCCCCCTCCAAGTTACCATGCACCCTGTTCCATGTACTGCGGTTGTAACCCAATATGATGTTCCTACGAATACCGGTCTATAAAAGCTTTTAAATAAATAAAAAATAAATCTCTCTCATGCATATTCATCATGGATATCCTGGAAACCAGACCTGTTTGTGGCTCTCGAAGCCCAGAGTTGTCTGCCCTTGTACTATCAAATTCCTTAAATTTGAATCTAAATTTGAAAAAAAGAAAAAGATCTATAATGGAACATTCTTAAATCCCCAATCTCTGATGGATCTACATTTTCAGATTCTCTACTTGATCACATCACTGAGAATCTTTTCCTCAAGCATTTTGGGGAATAACTTCCAAAACAGTCCTGCTCTGCATCAGGTCCCTTTTAGATCTCATTGCTTCCCACATTCCTTTCTGTAAAGCACTGGTAGCATAAAAAAAAAAAGCTCACACTTGTTTTAATTATAGTTCTGTACTCAACAGTGGTAATTTTCTAGAGAAAAAAAAAAACTGGGTTGGAGCTGGTGACAGCCTCCACCTTTCACTTTTTCCCACTGGGGAAAAGGAAGCAAGTTAAAAAAAAGATTGGGGGGTCTAAAGCCGGGCATGAATAAGCAGAAAATCATCCCTGGCACTGGAGCAAGTCCTTGGAAGACATGGTTTCAGAGTGCTGGCTGCTGGCCTTGGTGCTGAAAATCTGCTCATGTTTCCCTGCCATTTCAGAGTTGCTTTCAGCGGGGAAAGTTAAATGTATTACATTTTAAGGACACATTTTTAAAACTGCTGTGATAAAAAAAAAAAAGTTAATTTCCTATGTAATAATATGCAGGGTGGGAGGTAGTTTTAAAAATGTGTGCTAAAAGGTCTACTATAAAATTGTGCATTAAAACAGTAGTTATTTTACCTTTATTACTGTTTAACTTCAGTGGGTTACAGTAGGAAGTTAAGTTTAACTCACACCTCTAACCACTGAAATAAAAAGAATTAGTGTTTCTCTAGTCTGGGATTCTAGACCCATGGTCCCCAAGTCCAAGTCCCCTATGCCTAAGAGCCCAAGTCCAGGCTTTCTGGACCTCAGAACCTCAATTTGGGAGGCCCTGAGCTCAAGATCTTCTGACCTGAGATCCCTCCAGGTCAGAGATACACTGACCAGGGACCTCCAAATTAGAGAGACTCTGACCCCAGACACCTGAGTGAGAAACCTTCTGACCTGAGATACCTAGATCAGTGGTCCTAGATCTTTTTGGGTTTTTAATTTTTATTTTAGATCCTCTGCCCATAAACCAGAGACCCTATGACCTGGGACCCCCAAGCAAGAGACCCAAAACCTCTGAATCAGAAAGCCTGTGGCATGGGACTTTGCACCCTGGCAACCTGATTTTAGGATCTGGTAAGTTTTCATCCAAGGGCCCAACCCCCAGGCAGAAGATCTCAGCTCCAGACAGCCAAGCTTCCCTAAAGGTACACCCTTGCCCAGGCATGGTTCCAGTGGAGTGGGCTGTAAAAACAGAAGACCCAATGCTGGGACCTCCACACCTGAGAAACCCAAGCACTAGATAAGGAAACCTCACATACACCCCAATTCCAGCTCCTCTCAACCACCTAATAATCTAGCAAACTACTCTAGACCCACCACCCACTAAAACACCCCATTGAATCTTCCTGCCTGCTAAGTCCCCACCCACTCTAGCCCACCACCACAACCCAACTTCTGAGCCTCCACTTAACCACCTCATTCTCTCACTTATCTAAGCATTATTAAACCACTTCCAACCACCTCGCCCATCCAGTCTAGCTCTCCCTCATTTTAAGCCCTCTCACTCAAGAACTCTTAGATTACCCCCACCCCAGTACTTCAGTATCTGAATTGCAGAGACCAGCTCCATTTTCAGTCTGGGACTGCCATTTTTCAAAATGACTGATGTCATCACTCCTATTGGGTTAGTTTAGCTGATCATGAGGCACTCCCCAGATGGCAATGACCCTTATCTTTACGGCAGTGTTTCGTAACCTTTTCGTGCCTAAGGCACACATACATTTAAAAAAATGTCGTGTAGCACACCAGCCTCCACAAAGTAGGCAGTGCAGATCTAGAACTTATATGGTTATTTATTTATTTTAAATTATTTATATAGTAGGGATGTGCAGCAGGGACGGATTCATTCCATTCGATATTCGTATTCATCAGGACCCAAATCCATTACATCCTTTCTCGGGGGACTCCGATCCGTTCATTAGTTACATATGCATTCGTTTCCCAAAAAAAAAACCCATCCCAATCCTTTAAATTTAATTTACTACAATCCCCCACCCTCCTGACCCCCTCAAGACTTGCCAAAAGTCCCTGGTGGTCCAGCGGGGGTCCTGGAGTGATCTCCTGTACTCGGGCTGTCGGCTGCCGGTATTCAAAATGACGTTGATAGCTTTTGCCCTTACTATGTCACAGGGGCTACCAGTGCCATTGGTCGGCCCCTGTCACATGGTAGGAGCAATGGACGGCCGGCACCATCTTGTGCTCCTACCATGTGACAGGGGCTGACCAATGGCACTGATAGCCCCTGTGACATAGTAAGGGCAAAGGCTATTGGCACCATTTTTTGAATACTGGCAGCCAACGGCCCGATTACAGAAGATTGCTCCAGGATGCCTGCTGGACCACCAGGGACTTTTGGCAAGTCTTGGGGGGGGGGGGGGGGACTCCTGACCTCCCCAAGAATACAATGAATATGGCATATATGTTGCGGATTGCCAATACGTTGCAAACGACAATGCACACCCCTATTATATAGTGCATGCTCCACAGATCGTAGCAGTTAACAATAAAACATGCACAATAAAAAAGAAAGTGCTAAGGAAGCACTGAAAGCCTCACCAAATTTTAAAACAAAGCAAGAGAGGGGGCTGAGACATACATGAACCCATCACAAAGGGAGAAGTCGGTGTGCTGCAGCTGGCTTGGTTAGTTACCTGGACTGCTGTTTATAAGTGCCAATTCTCCTCCATTGTGCTGCTTCAGTACTCAGAGTGGGTCCCATCCAGTGCTCACTCAACCTGGGGGATAAGACAAAGGCTGGAAGGACTTAAAGGAGAAGGTTCCAGAGGGGGAAGAGAAGGAGGCGGTGCTGCGTGCAATATGTGCGCCACATAAAGCAGGGTCCAGCTAGCCGTACTCTGCACGCAGCCCACTAATTACTGTGTTCCAGGGCTCATGCTGTAGCTAGGAAGAAGAGGCGTGCATGATTACACGTTCTGAGAAAGGAGCTGCTACATGTTTAAGAACGACAACTGGTGTCTCTTGTTTCTGTGATGTGCTGAGAGCAGAGCCCAAGTGCTGGCCTGGGTCTGAGCCTCAGGCAGTGGTAGCTTTTCGGTGGCACACCTGATCGGGTCAAAAGGCACACTGATTGGGAAACAATTCTTTAGTCATCTTTTCTGAAACTCAAACTAGTTTCATTTTACTTTTGATTTTTTATTTTCTTTCTTAATATAAGTGACAATTTTCAAGGGATTTTCATGGGTGTTTACCCATGGAAACAAATTTCCATTAAAAATTGCCTTTCCCCGTCTGCAGGGAAATTAAATTACCCATCCTGCAACTTTCCTGCAAGCCAAATATCGCACTCAAAGTTTTATTACCCTTACAGTGGCTCCTTGTAATATAACCTTCTGCTTCACCTAGATCTTTGCACCCTGCTTCTGCTTCCTTAAGGTACTTCCCCATCTAAACAAATCTTGTAAGTTTGAAGTCTGGATCTTGACCCGCTTGTGATCCCTTTCTGATTTGACTCTTAAATTGAACCAAACTGTTTTGTGATCACCGGATTTCAGGTGACTTCCTCCTGTGACTTCGAAAATCCTTTTTCCATTTGTAAGAGGTAACATGGTAAATGTCGAGAGAAAAAGATAGACGTGGTCTACCCAGTCTTTCCAGAAAGCTAATTTTTTTCCCATTCTTAGGGTTATTATTGCTCTGTGCAGATTACTCTAGTCAACACGTCTCCATCCTCTGTGTTTATCCCGTGCCCTTTGAGGTCCAATAGCATCCCCTCTCTTGTGGGTTCTGTAACCAGAAAGCCCAGAGTCTTCCTACTTCTAACAAAGGGAATGGAGCTTTTCCTTTGAACATGCACTATGCTGAAAGGGTGACCTCTTCCTCTGTCCCAGCAGTACTTTTTCACAAATACCTCTCAGCCTGAGTAGCAGCATTCCATTAGACCTGCCCTTTTAAAGGTGTAGAGGCAGACCATAAATGATTCTATTGTACAGTTCCAAATGTTACTAGCCTGCAAGCCTCTGTGCCTTTAAGGGGTCAGGTCTGACAGGATGAGTGGTGCTTGTGAGAAAATGCCACTGAAACAGAGGTGGAAGTGCCCCTTTCACCATGGGAACCTCCTAGGTGGCTGCCGCACATTCTAGCGGGAAATCTGGGTCTTGTTTGGGTAATGTCTCCAAATGGGTTTATTTTGCAGACACCATAACAAGAATGAACCCCACTTCATAAATCGGATGCCAGGGTATGTTGATCCTGTGCGGCAACAACAATGTCCAAATCTGTTTCATTAGGGCTTCTAAGTCTGGGATTTTGTTATGAAACTGAACATTTATGTACATTGGAGCTTATTCTCAAAGGTTCTAGGTGCCCAACTTTCATATTTAGGCTCCTACATTGATTAGGGCTAAATCCCTAAATTTAGATGCCTAGTTTCACTAGGAGCTTAAATTTAGATGCCTGAAAAGTGGATAGCTACAGGGACATTGTTATGGTGGGGGAAAAAGATAGGCATTTAGCACTGATTTTCAGCACGAAGTGCTAGAGTGTGCAGGGGCAAAAAATTAATTTAGATTTTTATTTCGTTTTTGGTGGTGGTGGTGGGGGAGGGTTTTCCCATGAATTTTTTTTCATTTATTGTTTATTTCAATTCTTTAGTTCAAAAAAGTGAAATAAACATTAAAAAATAAAACCAAAAAGTGGAAAAAAAAGAAATGGGGCCTCCTAAGATCTCAGATCAACTGGTGCAGGTAGAAATATAGAGTTCCATTCAAAGGTTAAAGTTATTTTAATCCAAGAAATTACAACTTCTTTAATCCGGCAACTCCATGCAGGATAACATACGGTAATTTAAAGTCCCCCGACACGGTCCCGTGTTTCGCGGTGGCTGCATCGGGAGGGACCAGAGCATATTATAATCTGCAATATAATAACATCTATAAGTAATGGAACATAAAAGCTGCAGAACAAAGTACAACATAATAATTACATACCTTTGTAAATAACCACAGGAGCGCTAGCGCCCTCTACTACTGACAGCCATTTAAAGGACAAAAAGGCGCGAAAGAAGGACTCTCGCGAGATGCTGTCGCAGACAGAACCACACATATGCAGTTAATGACAGGTTAACAGCATAATTAGTAAAACAGATGCCATTCTATATCTTTATTGAGGCCATTGGGAGAGACTGTATCAAGAGTAAAGATCCAGCGTTGCTCTCTCCGACCGAGTATACCAGCGAAGTCTCCCCCCCGCTGAGGGCACGTGACCACCTCGTGCCCTCAGCGGGGGGGGCATCTATAAGTAATGTTCCATTACTTATAGATGTTATTATATTGCAGATTATAATATGCTCTGGTCCCTCCCGATGCAGCCACCGCGAAACACGGGACCGTGTCGGGGGACTTTAAATTACCGTATGTTATCCTGCATGGAGTTGCCGGATTAAAGAAGTTGTAATTTCTTGGATTAAAATAACTTTAACCTTTGAATGGAACTCTATATTTCTACCTGCACCAGTTGATCTGAGTACTTGCTTAATGTGCAAGGTTTGCTTCTGTGGATTATCCGCCTCCTAAGACCTCCCATCCCCACCACCCATTCCTCCCATCCGGAAAAATGCTGGAGCTGTGATCCTCCCCAGCATTCACTTACACAGTCTGGTGGGGGGGAATCTTCTGGCAAGGCCTATGTCCAGGCCGAAGCCTGGGCCTTGCATAGGACTAGGCTGTGGTGGGCAGCTGCAACTTCAAAACTAGGCCCTATGCAAGGCTCAGGCTTGGAGGCCTGGCCCTGATGCTTCAGCCTAGGCCAAACACAGGGGCCTGGGCAGGATGCTGGGTTCTCACCCAGGCTCAGGCCAGATGCCAGGGCCTGATCTGGAGGTCAGGTCACAATGCCCGGGCCTCAGCCTAGGTCAAGGCCCGGACCCAGGCCCGATGCACGGCCCGGCCTGAATCCATATCCCAACACCTGAGACTTGGCCCAGGCCCAGGCCCAATGCCTGGACTCAGCCTGATGCAGGGGGGCCTGGCCCCGAGGCCGGGTCCCAACACCAGGGCCTTGGCCTAGGGTCAGGCTCAGGCCTGAAGGCTGGAGCCCAGGCCTCTTTGGAGTCTTCTTTCTGCATTCTTCATGCTTCAGTCTTCTTTCTTCAAATGACAACATCCGCTGGGTATGCACCGCAGTAAATTAACTCCTGCGCATTCTCCTCTGTGGAGGGCACCATTTTGCTGTATGGCAGTGCCATACAATGCGTACAGCAAAATGGTCCCATCCACTGAGGAGGATGCACCAGAGTTAATTTACTCCCAGTTTTGCTGCGCACAAGACTTTGACAATCAAACATTTTGTATCTAACATTCTGGTACTTGTGCTTTTTCCTATTTTTGTCATTTGGATCCTCTTTTCACATTTTGGAATGTGTTCTTTTTACTGTAATAACATCGTTCACATTACCTTTCCACCATGCCAGCAGTCATTTGGCCTTCCTTCCCACTGTTGACCCAGAATGATGACAATGGAGCTTCATAGCCTGTTCTTTAAAAGGCCAGTTCCTTTAAAAGATAAAATTAAAAAAAATATTTTTAATCACTGGTTCTACTAACAAGGACTGTAATTCAACAAAACCTTCAGACAGCACTTCATGTATTTCCTCTCATTGTCATCCTCCTTAGAGTGGGTACATGAATAGTATAAATTGAAAAGTGATTGCAGAAACTTGCTAGCACTTAGCATCCAACCCCACAGTGGGATAGAAGTGTTTGCAAAAAGCTTTTGAAGATACTGTTCTTAGCTGCTTCAGAAATCAGATCCTTTTCTTAATCTAATTATTCTTTAGAGAAAACAATGCCCTGTGTGAGAGCCAAAAATGGTGCTCCCCCACCCTCCTGCCCAGGCCTCAAGTCAAATAGCTTTGTGCTTTTTAGAGTTTCTTCTGAGCTCAGGACCCACAAACAAGTGCTAGGACCCTCTCCAACAGCAAAAATATCCATCGCACACCCTAATACTTCACCTAAAGAGACTCCACTCCTCTTTACCCTACTGTAGTGTGGGATGTTTGCTTTGTATGACCCAGCAGAAATAAGCAACACTGAGAGAAACTGGCAAATGAATATATGTGAGTTTTATTTCTATTCAAGAACTAGCAATAATATAATTCACAACAAACACTTCCCCAAAAGTTATTATAGGCAATGAAATCAGCAATGTAGCAGAAAAGCATTTAGATTACATCTTAGCCAACCAAACCATTTGAAAGAGCATATACAAGACCATTTAAGAGAATGGTCTAAAAGATATGGGATGATCTATTGTATTATTTTGGTTTTAGGACAAGAGAATATTTCGCCAGCGGTGTATAATAAAAATATTTCCCCTGAAGATGACTGTTTAGTCGAAACATGGCCCATGTCGGGTGAAATTATGGATTTTTTTTTAATAGAATTTTGGGCGATGAACGACTGAATTGGCAAAGTATTCCGTTTTAACAATAGTAGATTTCTAAACAAGATGATAGATGCCTTAATAAAATGGTGTTTAATTATTAGTAATTTAAAATTTTTTTTGAAAAAATGGTGTTATAGCAAGAGACAATAAATGATTATAAGAGACCTGCTCACAAGGCTGAAGACTGCCTGAGGCCCATTGCGGGCGAGAGACAGTAGATTACAATCATTGAGCACTTGCTTATGATATTGTCTCTTGGCTGAAATATATTGTGGTGATAGGATTGAATTCTATTCCCTCTCATTTGGATGTGTGGTAGGAGGTTGCTTCTGTTTTTGTGATCTAAAAGAATATTTACCATAGGCACTTCCCTGAGTGATGATTCCCCCTTTTATTCTCAGCAATGTCTACAATGAAAGGTCTCGTTGGGGGTGCTGGTGGACTGTGGTCATCATGGGCTGATATTGGATTGGTTGTTCACTCAGTGCAAGGAGCTATTTCTACCTCTCTTATATACTCCTAATTGCAGAACTAGTACTGGGCTAGCATACAATCATGGCAGCCAAGGCTGGAATAATAGTCTAGGGCTCTCTGACTGCATGGACACAGTTTGGTTCTCTCTGTTCTCGGCCATCACAATATTGGGGTCCATAAGTTGAATGTTAGGTATCATGCGTAGTAGGGATGTGCATTCGTTTCATTCATTTAATTCGTTTCATATATTTCCCATTACATGTCAATTAGCTGTGCATTCGTTTCATATTACATGCTTGTATAGGAAATGTATGAAACATATGAAACGAATGCACATCCCTAGTGTCTATTCTCTCACTGAAACAGAAAGGTACTTCCTCATTCCTGAGCTGTCTAAACTTACTGTAACTATTTCCTCCTTTGAGGGACTGTAATATCTAGGGGTTGTACCTCAAAAAATTGTTTCAGTTTTTGAATCATTTCAGGGGTAGCCCATTTTGAGTCCAGCCCTGAATCATTTGAATTGTTTGTTTCTCACATTTATTACAATATTGAGTCCCCCCACCTTCTGACTCCCCCAACTACTCTAGCCCACCCTCCTGCCCCCCCCCCCCCCAGGACTCACCAAATAAGCCTGGTGGTCTAGTAGGTATCCCGAGAGTGACCTCCTGCTCCTAGGCTGGTGGCTGCCATTATTCAAAATTGTGCTGGCTGCTCTTTGCCCATCTTGTGACAGGGGTGACTGGTGCCATTGGGCAGCCCCTGTCACATGATAGGGGAAATGGGCGGCCTGTGCTATTTTTCAAAATGGCATCATCCAGCCCTTCGCCTGTCATATGGCACCCCCAGGACGCGCGTATGTCCCAGGGCTTGCAAAAAGGGATGGGGCGTGGGCGGTCTGGGTGGTCCGGGGCAGGGCAGGGTGTGGCCTGAGCCTCCAGGCCGGGATCGCAGGCCGGCCATCGGCTGGCGCACATAAGTTACGCCTGCCAGGAGGCAGGCGTAAGTTCTTCAACAAAGGTAAGGGTGGGTTCTAGGTAGGGCTGGGGGGCGGGTTAGGTAGGGGAAGGGAGGGGAAGGTACAGGGGGGCGGAAGGAAAGTTCCCTCCGAGGCCGCTCCGATTTCGGAGCGGCCTCGGAGGGAACGGAGGCAGGCTGCGCATCTCGGCGTGCGCAAGTTGCACAATTGTGCACCCCCTTGTGCGCGCTGACCCTGGATTTTATAACATCGGGCGTAGATTTGTTCGCACCAGGTTGCATGAACAAATCTGCGCCCGCGCGCAGGTTTTAAAATCTGCCCCAAAATGTTATGAGTTTTTTTTCCTATCGTTTTTTAAAAATTCCAAAATGCAACAAAATAGGAAATATTGTCAATATTTCCTTTTTCATTGCAAATGAATCCCCACCCCTAGTAATATCTTCTTAATATCTCTTCTAAATGTAAGAGAAACTACTTCTCTCTCATTAAATACTTGAACTCTTGCTAAATACTTGAAATTATTTAAAGTATGATTTCAGAATAATTCCTGTCAGGGTCGGCGGAAGCACTAGGCGAGCCAGGCCTGGGCCTAGGGTGCAGACCATTGGGGGGCGCGAGCCATGTGGGGGCCGTGATCAGTGGCACCACCGCTCGCGGCCCCCACATGGCTTGTGGCCTCTCATGGGTGTGGCAGCGTGAGCGGGGGAGGGGGGGGAGGGGGGTGGCACTCCTCTTTGCAGCTGCGGTGCCACCACTCGTGGCCCCCACATGGCTTGTGGCCTCTCATGGGTGTGGCAGCGTGAGCGGGGGAGGGGGGGAGGGGGGTGGCACTCCTCTTTGCAGCTGCGGTGCCACCACTCGTGGCCCCCACATGGCTTGTGGCCTCTCATGGGTGTGGCAGCGTGAGCGGGGGAGGGGGGGAGGGGGGTGGCACTCCTCTTTGCAGCTGCGGTGCCACCACTCGTGGCCCCCACATGGCTTGTGGCCTCTCATGGGGGTGGCAGCGTGAGCGGGGGGGGGGGGGGGAGGGGGGTGGCACTCCTCTTTGCAGCTGCGGTGCCACCACTCGTGGCCCCCACATGGCTTGTGGCCTCTCATGGGTGTGGCAGCGTGAGCGGGGGAGGGGGGTGGCACTCCTCTTTGCAGCTGCGGTGCCACCACTCGTGGCCCCCACATGGCTCGTGCCCCCTAATGGGGGTAGCGGTGTGACCATGGGGGCGCAACTGTGGGGTGTGGCGAGATGAGGGGGGGCCGGCGCAAAGCAGAAGGTGCCTAGGCCGCCTTGTCCCCTTGCTCCGGCCCTGGCTTCCGTATTTTAATCAGAATATTGTAAGTCAGTATATTTTAGGCTACAGAAAGTCTCTTCTAGCCTATGTGGGCATGTTTTCAACTGTAAATGTGCAGTTTCTCGTTTCTTGAACCTCAGTCATTCTGGGCAGAAATCCAGTTTTGGGATGGTCTACTCCTAATCTGGATGGTTTATTTTCCTTATCTACAGAAACAGATCGACTTCAGCGAGACTTCTTATTTCCCAGCCATCGCAAGACTGTCTAGTTCTTATGCCTATGTGTCTGTTCTTAGATCTGAGATGGTATCAGAGATTTCCTTTCTGTCAGGGGAAAAATGCCTCTTTATCATCCTAATATCACAAATGCAGTTTCATGTGGCTAACACAAATTATAACATGTCTAATATCCTACATCAATTCTAATGCAAGCAATATTTCTTTTTGCAACTTGCTGTTTCTTACTAAGTAAAACAATTAGCAATAACATTTCATTGTATCTATGCAAACAGTACATATGTGTGTGGTACATTACAATGATTCATTTTATGTAGGGGCAACCTGACCCTCTGTGTCCTTTTTTCCCCAATGCCTAACCTAAGCAGCTCTATCCATGACTTCACTCTGAAGTTTGAGCAGTGAGGGGCTTCTGGGTCCCGGGAAAGTATATATTGAAGCTGGCAGAGGAGGAAGCAGTCACAGGTAAGAAGCATTGCTCTGACTCCTTCTGCCAGTTTAAGAGGGTCACATCTGGGGGGAAAGGATTAGGATTATGACCAACATTATACCCATCCCGAGAAGGGTTGTCTATGCCTTCCTTGTAGGACTATAGACTTAGAGTTACAAGATCTAGAGCCTTTGTTTCTTTTGCTCTGACTCTATGGAACAGTTTACTGGTAGAATTCCATGCTGAAAAATATATTAAAATCTTCAGAAAACAGCGATAAGCCTTGCACTTTAAAGTAGCATTTAAAATAATGATTTTTAATATGTTTTTATCTATTCTATTTTAGTAAGTTTATTTGAATTTGTACCACTGTATTTTATTGTGGAAGTTTTTATGTTCTCCACATTGAACTATGTTTGGAATATGT
The DNA here is from genome assembly GCF_901001135.1 of Rhinatrema bivittatum. NCBI lineage: Eukaryota > Metazoa > Chordata > Amphibia > Gymnophiona > Rhinatrematidae > Rhinatrema > Rhinatrema bivittatum. Next base: position 391,432,206 of record NC_042617.1, on the reverse strand, counting down.
GGGTCATAAGTATATTTAAATAAGTAAACAAAATAAAAAAAATAGAAGTGGCTGACTTTGGCACTATCACAGGCCTGTGACATCTAGATAAGGCGCTCTCTTGCACAGGATGCCTGGTGCGGTCATATTGGTCGCCCTGATCGTCCTTCTGGCTTCCGACTCTTGACCTGGCTTTGTTCGTGACTATGTCCTCGGCTTCCGCTTCTGCTATTGGTATCGACTTCTGACTTCTGGCATCTGACCTGGCTTCATCTCCTGACTTCGTCTTCAGCCTCCGCTCCTGGTTTTGGTTCGTCCTCTGACTTCTGGCTTTGACCCGGCTCCGTTCCATGACTCCTTCTTCTGCTTTCGTCCCTAGCTTTGGTGTGGATCTCTGACTTCTGGCTTCTGACCCGGCTTCACTGTTGGACTCTGACTTCGGCCTCTTCCAGTACCTCAGTTATCCAGTACTTGCTGGCCCAGAGGATTCTCCTAAGTCCCAGCGGCTTGGGCTCTCATGGGCTCCTCCCGGAGGATCCGCAGGCTTCCGAGGGTGAAGACTCTTCTACTGCCTGGGCCCAGCCATCCTGCATCCATCTCTTCGGCCACCGCTCGGATCCTTGATCGCAGAGAGTCCCATCTAAGTCCAAGAGGTCCGGGTTCCTACGGGCTCCTCCTGGGGGGACTTCGGACTTCCAGTGGTGAAGCCTCTTCTGAGTCATCCGTGCCACCTCCCGGCTGTGACGCTCGCTGTGGTGCTCCACAGCATACCATCTACTGTCTCAGCCAGCCCAAGGGTCCACGACCGTAACACCTGCTGTCATACCTGGGATCTTTTGATTTCCAGGCACCCTAAGATTGCCATGAATTGGGGGAGGTAGGGCCACACAAACTTTATCTTTGTTGCGTCCGTCGGTCTTCGACGGCTTCGCCCCGCCTACCTCTCTCTACTTGCGGCTCCTTCCGCTCACCTTGGACTGATGGCCACTGCAGCGTCTTCTTGCCAACCTCTCTGGTGTCCCCGGACCGGCTATGGTGCTGCCTCCTGCCATTCTCCTTCAAGGTACCTCTAGGGCGTGCGCGCACATGCCGCCCTCATATTTATTTCCACGTTGGCGCGGACCTCAGGGGCGTCCCCCTGTTCTGACGTCACGACTTAAGGGTATATCTGCCTACTGCATTTGCTAGCTCGTTGAGTTAGCAACGGAACTCTACCGGAATTCGTATGGATAGGATTCGCTCTCCGTTCCTAAGCTTCTCTGCCACTCCAGCTCTAACTGGAACTCTTACTACCCTTCGGTGGTCACTAACGGGGTACCCGCTCCTCGGGGGCCTCTCTGCTTCTTTCAGGTGCTATCAGGAAACCGGTACTCGCTCCTCGAGGGCCCATGTTCCCTGTGTCGCTGCCTGCAACCTCTACCTTCTACTTGGAAGAACTAACTACAGTCACCATCTGTGAGTACAGAGAACATCTCTCTCTACACTCTACAGTGCTGCTTCGCCGGAATCAGGTACTCACTCCTTGAGGGCCTGCCCTCTGCTCCGGTGCCAGACCTCTCGTCTAGTAGAATCTCTGCTACTTCTAGTGAGTACAATGCTACTGAGTCTTTCTACTCTAAGGGATCAGGTACTCGCTCCTCGAGGGCCTGCTCTCCGTGTCTCGGAGCTCTTCTATTCTACTTGGGACTCTGTATGCTAATTCTACTGTGTGGTCATAATTCTCAGTCTTTTTTCCACTACAGCACTGCCTACAGAGGATCCGCTGTTCCAGCGTCCTGTGAGAGATGTGCCCAGCCGGGCTCTACAACCACTACTTACTACTGCCACCTCTGGTGGTTCCATATACTGTTTAATAAAAGATTCAATCTGTGTTTGTCTGTCCAGAGTTTAGCCTGACACTGTGGTCTCTCACGGGACTGCCCCCCCTCCCCGTGGGCGTGGTCAGCTGCCACAGTGTCCAAGGATCCACCCAAACACCAATAACCATAACAATCTTCACTCACACACACACACACATATATACATTCATATACAACCACATATTCATTCTTTTACACACTCCATTTCTCATATACATGCCTATGCTCTCATACACATTCACTCTTTCTCTCTCACAGACACATTATGCATGTGTGAACATGCCTGTGAGAGGCTATATGTGACACATAGACTCTCACAGGCATACACACATACACATGTACACGCACTCACAGGCTCTCATACAGACACACACACAGGCATATAGATTCTCACACAGATACACACAAGCTCTCACATAGAAACACAGGCTCTCACACAGACAGACATGAACACAAGCTCTGACATAGATGCACACTTAAGTTCCCACACAGACACACAAACATGCACATGAACACAAGTTCTGACACAGATACACACACATATGAATGCAAGCTCTGACACAGACATACACACAATCTCTGACACAGACACATGCACAGAGAATCTCACACAGACACATGGCCTCGTTTCTCCAGGTCACAGTGGGATGGGCTCCCCTGCGGCCCCCTCTGTCCTCCTCTTCAGTTTGGGCCGTGGTGGGATGAGCTCCACCATGGCAATGCTGGCCTTCTTCTCCCTTAAGGTTGGGCCTTAGTGGAATGAGCTCCACCATGGCCCCGAGAGCTAATCTTTCCTTCTGCCCCACCGGCCTTTCTGCGATGGGGTGAGGGGGGGGGGGCACTGTAAACTAAACTGCCAAGGGCTTTCCTTGCCGCTAGTGGGTTGTGTTCCACTGGCAGCCTGCCTCTCTTCTTCATGGCATTGTCTCTTTTTTGACCGGCGATAGCCCACCTCTCTTCTTCGCATCCTTTTCTCGTTTTCGGCAGCTGGCGAGTTGAGCTCTGCCAGCGGCACCGTGGCCTCTTGTGCTGCTGCCGCCCACCTCCAGCATATGCTACCCCATTCAAATGCACAGTGTGCGTACCCAGGCATGCCGGGCCTGGTCTTGCAACTGCCCCCAAATAGCAGTGGCAGCCTTGGGGAATCTGCTGCTGCATAATAAGACATCAGGGAAGATACACATGATACCAGGAGCCCTGGGAAACTCTCGGTGCACTACTGGAAGAAAGGACTTGCTGATGTCATCAGTGACATCAGTGGTTGCCTTATAAAATGCCTGAGAGTTATTTTAATGATAAAAATTAAAGTTTTGGGCAATTTTTTAAATTTTAAAACACTGCAATTTAGTGATATGCCAGAGGAGAGGTTGTTACATTAGTCTGAACCACTGGCAATCACACTGGTGAACCCAGCACTTATTAATTAATTTAACTTTTTCTGAATACTAAAAATTTGAATTTTGCCAGTAGTAGTCACCTGAAGGAAAGTTATTTACATGAACAATACTGCACTGCATTTTTGGCTCTGCAGTAGATTATTTTAAAAGTTATTTGTCCCTTTGTGCACAGAGACCCTAGGGATTTCAAAGTAGTTTAAAACTGTTGCGACTGAGGGCTTCGAGGCCTTCGGATCCTGTTGCGAGTGTGGAGGCGCGGTCACTTCGAGCAGGGGATTGTGAGCCCTTGGATCACGGCGCAGCCCAGGGAGGAGCCTGAGAATCTCGCAAAAGGTGAGTGGATGCCAGCACGGGTGGAACAGGAACAAGATAAGGAATGTCTGGGTCAGGACAAGCAGAATCCGCCCTCCACTGGACCTTCACGCACCAGTGTGACCCAGTAACGCAATGCTGGTCACGAGAGTAGCCCTCCAGCCACTTGATAGCCCTTTTGGTCTCGCCGCTTGGGAACGACGAGTGCTTGAGGCCAGTCGGAGGCTGAGGGCAGGAACAAGACAAGACAGGAACCCAGGAACTTGGAAGGACTCAGACGAGGACTTGGAAGGACTCAGGTTACTCAGAAGACTCGGAACTCGGAAGGACTCGGAACAAGAATTCAGGATTCAGACGAAAGTAATGGGTGAGAACTGCATCACAGCGCACCCTACACAGCCGCCCATGGCTGGTCACGGACCACGCTAAGCACAAAGCAGACTCCAGGAGAAGTAGTGGAACTTGAGACTGGAACATGTCGAACACTCAGTAGAGGCCTGCACCGGGGCGCTCCCTACACAGCCTCCTGTGGCTGGTCGCGGACCACGCTGGAGCGGAGCAGGTTCAGGCAGAGTCTTGGTCATGGACGGAAGCAGACACAAGGGAATCCAAGGGCCAGAATGAGATTCAGGACACAGGACCAAGACAGGACTTGGCTTCAAACAGGGAGATTCAAGACACAGGAGCAAGACGGGGCTTGGCTTCAGGCGAGGATGACCCTCCGGAGGCTTGTGCTGCAGATGAGAAGAAGGCCTCGTACCACGAAGCGCCCTACATAGCCCCCGATGGGCTGGTCATGGACCACGAGGGTGGCACGCCAGGAAAGGTGGACACAGGAACCTGGGAACTGGTTGCAGAGGCGAAGATGAAGGCATCAGGACCAAGACATCAGGAACACGGAACATCTGGAACATCAGGACTCAGGAGCGGAACAATGGAATCTCTGAACACAGAACATCAGGACATCTGGAACAAGCAGAGCATCTGGAAATCACTGAAGGAGCTCCGACAACTAACAAGACCAGAACAACAGGACCAGGAACATGGAGAACACTGAACATGAAGCCATCTACACAGATGAAGACCACGGAGGACCTGGACCAGTCACGGAGCATCATCAATTGTGGAACCTGATCCGAAAGACCTGAGGATCAGGAACTGAGTCCTTTTATAGGGCTGGAACAGGAAATAGTGGGGCCGCGGGCTTTTATATAACTTATATATAACTTATATAACTTTGAAGAGGTGAGCGCTGGTGCCTAGAGGAGAGCCCTGAAGGAGCAGGACCTTGGACAGCGGCGTCTCTGCCGCACAGACGAAAGAGAAAGCAGGCAGGCCTCGGGAGCGGCCTCCAGGCCGCAGGATGACATCAGGGCGGCAGCACCTTCCCCTGCCGCTCGAGGAGAACTTCGGCGGCGACTCAGGGCCGCACAGAAGGAAGCAGGGCCCAGCAGCAGCACTAGGCCACGAAGAAGGATTCATTGGTGGCTTCCTGCCGCATAGATGTCCCAGCGGCGTTCCTGCTGCAGATGAAGGAGTCAGCGGCAGCGGCTTCCCAGCCGCGAGGAGCAGCAAGTTGGTGGCGGCATTTCTGCCGCATTGAGATGGGTTCCGGCAGCGGCTAGGCCACGAAGATGGTGTCCGTGGCGTCGGAGGTATCAGCAGCGGCCAGGTCTGCATGAAAGGGCGCAGTAAAGTTAGGCCGGCCTGGGGATAAGTGGAGACCTACTCACGGGATGGGGTCCGCGAGCAGGATTGTAACAAAAATCTCATACAAACTATTTTTGGTGGGTTTGGTCACCAAAGCAGAAGCTACAAAGTGTTAAGGGATCTTTAGTTTTGCAAAAAATCTTTCACATTTTGAATTATTAAATTGAGTAGCTCCGAGAAGAGCTGTGGTGAAGTTTGACAGGAAGGTGGTGTGGTTTCTGTAAGCAGTGTGAATGTTATCAAAATGGTTTTAAACCTTGTTACTTTATTTATTTATTTATTTAATGATTTTTGTATACTGGCATTCATGTCACTACATATCACGTCAGTTTACATCATAAGTCAAATGTAGGTTATTACATTTATTTATTTATTTATTTATTTATTTATTTATTTAATAGTTTTTATATACCGATATTAGTTTTCACATCATATCGGTTTACATTACAACATTTGCATTAAAGGGAAATAACATCTCAAACAAATTCATTTAAATAATAAAATCTACAACATATCTGTCTCACCAAAAGCTAAAATAAAAATAAAACTATGAATCAAAACACATCCTAAAAAATATACAAAGTGTACCACTAAAAATTATGATAAAAGAGATAAATACAGCAGAGTCAATCCTTGTTGTTAAAGCCAATTGGTCTCAGATAAAAAAAACAAGGTCCGTTAGTAGAAAAAATTGGTCCTTGCTAACAGTCTGATGCTGTTACCTTACAGATATCAATGCAACTCCATGGCAATGAAAGCTTCACCTGTTGCTCAAGGTAAACAGGCTGGATGAATTATACATAACTTTAGCCAAAGTACAGAATTGTTTTTCTAAATTATTCATGTTAAGAAAAGATTGATGATTTCAAAAAGTCTTTTAATTGGCTCATATACTATATACCAGTACATTTTTATTAAGATATAAGAAAGTTATATGATATATCTAGATTAGCTGAGAACTATTTCCCATGATATCACTAGAAAAGTGACAACACAGGTAAAAAAACTTGAATACTGACAGTTTAGAATTGACTATTGAATTCCTGGAAAGTCACAGAGAGGAGCAGGAGCTGTGTGACTAGAGCTCACATTTTGGGCCTAGTTTTATGTTAAAGGACTCAGAATAGGGAGGGAACACAATTAAATGAGTGTGAATGAGTGAGATATGATTATTAATTGCAAGATAACCTTGAAAAGGATAAGGAGATAGGAATAGTTAAAAGTAATTAAGTAGCCAATCCATGGGTTTTTCATTGGCTTTGTTAATGAACTGCAAGGAACTAATGAAAGTGGAAAATTATTTCATTTTCACACTAAGACAAGTGGAGAATCCCTTAATAGATATTGATTAAATGTTCAAGTGATCTGGCCTGTTCATAAAGGTTAAAAAGCACAATCCATGAAAACTGGCCCATTCTGTAGATAAAGGATAGGGGTAACTCTGGCAGCCACGACTATAGTGTCACCCTGGCTATGTCCCTTCCCACTCCCAAGTCCATTACCCCCCACATCCTGATTAATAACACCATGCAATAACACCAGAAACATAGAAATTGGATAAAACAGGCTGCAACTTTATTTAACAATATATATATATTCCCTTAAATAACCTATACCCGAGCCGATATAGCAGTTGCCAAATCAGCCTACCCCACTACTTCCACTGCCTGCCATAATAACCAAGCAAGGCAGCATCAAACCCGGGCCCCCCACCTTATCCCCAACAAGGTGGCTTCCTCGAGGTGTACAGATGTCTCGCCATGCACCGCCCAAGGCGCTAGTCCACTGCTGACCTGGACCGTGATACATGCCTGCACCATGTCCAAAATGCCCCCACCGGCCTGGGTACCCACCATAGATATGATGTAGAGCATGCCCTTGCCTCATTGCCCCCCACTACCTTAAGTTGTGGCCAACATCACCACAATCCCTCCAAAGTCTCCTGTAGGACATTATTGAAGATATCGTTTCCGATGTCTGAAAGATTAACTCTGTCCAATCTATACAAACCTTCACAATAGACTATACCCACTTGTGCTTGATATGGCAACCAACAAGTTTGCAAGTCCAAATGCCAATCTGTTGATTAACTTTTTATGCCCTCTCCTCCACAGTTTCGAATTGTTCAATTTTGGGCATGGGATGATGTCAGATAACAAGAGATGAGTATGTGGGAACCAGGATGATAATTCAGCTAAGTCATTCTTGATCCTCATAAATCAACTGTTTGCTCAATAGGTCACTGAGGTCATTATTACCTAGATGTATTATGACAGTGTCCGGGGTCATTGCCAGCTCCTTCAACCACTGAAGAAGGGGTAACAGATGGTCCCAGCGCATACATCGCTTGCCTATCCATCTCACTATGAGCCCAGGAGGTGCCAATCCCAAATGTGGTCCATAAGAACATGCCATACTGGGTCAGACCAAAGGTCCATCAAGCCCAGCAATGCATCCTGTTTCCAACAGTGGCCAATCCAGGCCATAAGAATCTGGCCATTACCCAGAAACTAAGTCTATTTCATGTAACGTTGCTAGTAATAGCAGTAGCTATTTTCTAAGCCAACTTAATTAATAGCAGGTAATGGACTTCTCCTCCAAGAACTTATCCAATCCTTTTTTAAACACAGCTATACTAACTGAACTAACCACATCCTCTGGCAACAAATTCCAGAGTTTAATTGTGCGTTGAGTGAAGAAGAACTTTCTCAGATTAGTTTTAAATGTTCCACATGCTAACTTCGTGGAGTACCCCTAGACTTTCTATTAACTGAAAGACGAAATAACTGATTCACATCTACCCATTCTAGACCTTTCATGATTTTAAACACCTCTATCATATCCCCCTCAACCGTCTCTTCTCCAAGCTGAAAAGTCCTAACCTCTTTAGTCTTTCCTCATAGGGGAGCTGTTCCATTCCCCTTATCATTTTGGTCGCCCTTCTCTGTACCTTCTCCATCACAATTATATCTTTTTTGAAATGCAGCGACCAGAATTGTACACAGTATTCAAGGTGGGGTCTCACCATGGAGCGATATAGAGGCATAATGACATTTTCCGTTTTATTCACCATTCCCTTCCTAATAATTCCCAACATTCCCTTCCTAATAATTCCCAACATTGAAAACTGATGATTTCAATGTGTTATCCACTATGACGCCTAGATCTCTTTCTTGGGTGGTAGCACCTAATATGGAATCTAACATTGTCTAACTATAGCATGGGTTATTTTTCCCTATATGCATCACCTTGCACTTATCCACATTAAATTTCATCTGCCATTTCGATGCCCAATTTTCCAGTCTCACAAGGTCTTCCTGCAATTTATCACAATCTGCTTGTAATTTAACTACTCTGAACAATTTTGTATCATCTGCAAATCTGATTACCTCACTCGCGTATTTCTTTCCAGATCATTTATAAATATATTGAAAAGTAAGGGTCCCAATACAGATCCCTGAGTCACTCCAATGCCCACTCCCTTCCACTGAAAAAATTGTCCATTTAATCCTACTCTCTGTTTCCTGTCTTTTAGCTAGTTTGTAATCCACGAAAGGTCATTTCCACCTATACCATGACTTTTTACTTTTCCTAGAAGCCACTCGTGAGGAACATTATCAAACGCCTTCTGAAAATTCAAGTACACTACATCTACCGGTTCACCTTTATCCACATGTTTATTAACTCCTTCAAAAAAGTGAAGATTTGTGAGGCAAGGCTTGCCTTGGATAAAGCCATGCTGACTTTGTTCCATTAAACCATGTCTTTCTATACCCACCCCACAGGGGGGATAGCGCACTCTCCTAGAGCCCAATGTACAAAAGAATGTCCGATAATCCAAGGCATCAGTTGAACCTGGTGCGAATCTGCAAAAGACAATTAAGAGTTATGAGTGGTTGTGCTCGCCTGCTCCAGCCTGACATAAGTATTAACTGCTGTGGATCTCCATCTTCCTATCCACTGTATGGTGTTAATCCATAGACCTTCTTGCACCACACTCATTGCTGCTCTGATTCTAAAGGAGTGTGTGATAAACTTTCTAGCATCTAGGTCCATTTTTGTTACTTCTATTCTGAGCACAGTGGGAAAACTGGTATCTGGTTATTGGAACCTTGTCAGCGTGCACCAGCAAGTGTACACTGCTGAAGAGCCTTGCGGCAAAGTATTTCTCCATGTTCTAGATGGGACAAGTGATGCATGATTCGATACATTTCAAAGAAAGGATTTCATCCTGGCCCGCCTGATCGATTTTTTTACCTGTGTATCTTTATGTGTAGCACTTGAGGTGTATATGTCACGTTCCACAAAAGTATGCCACAAGTACCTGGATCATTCTTAGCGGAAGCCACCAACTCGCTCATGCATAAAGCTCCAAAAAAGGCTAACGAGAAGGCTAGGCGGAAAATGCTGGTTTCAAAGTCCGAAGTGCAGATGGATGCCAAGAGTACCCATAGGCTTCCCAGCAGGTCATGTGTAATTGGTCGGCCCCAACTTTCTTGACCAACCTGCCAGCATCTTCTTCAACAGAAAGGACTTGGTGGAATCTCCCCATCCACGTACCTTTGTGAAAAAAAGCCAGACCCGTTAGATGTCTAACCACTGAGCCTCTGGACTCACCCATATCTTTGTCCCAGGAGACGTCTTCACCATCAGGTTGTTCTGTACTGATCCAGGCTTCCAGCCATGCTTTATCAGGAATCCTGTCATGTGCTCATAATTTTGGCAGTATTCAGACCATGTCACTGGAGCCGAGGACCCCCGTACTAAGACCTGATGTTTGGAGACCAATTGTCCCCAGATGCAACGGGATTGGAGTTTATTGTGCATCCGCTGTGGGTTCCTGCTTGTGAAACAAATCCCACTTAGCATGAGATAAGGAATCAGTAATACCATTACACTGTCCTGGGGCGTGCCTCACTCTAACTGTAGTATTGATGCGCAAACCTATGTTAGAACTCCCGGCCATGGATCCCCACAGCCAGGCCCCCTTACCTCTTCCAGAGGATGCTCACTTTGACACCCCTTCCCGGCGGGCTGGGGCAGCCCAGCCCTGAATCCTGCGGCAGCGGCCTCCCACGCAGCCCTGAACGCCGCCAACTCAGCCTCCGCATGCGTCTCTCCCCTTCTTAAAAGAGCCGCGGCGGGAAACTTCTCTGCAGCCTGGGAGATGACGTCACTTAGCTTGGGTATTTAAACCCAGCTCAGATCTCAGCACCTCGCCTTGGCAACAGGTCTGGCTCCTTGGTGAGTGCGTTGTTGCTTATTCCTGATCCTGCATCCCAGTTATGTTCCTGATCCTGCGTTCCAGTTTGTCTTCCTGATCCTGCTTTCCCGACCCAGTTCCACTTCTGCACCCGTCCTCGGACTAACTTCCTGGTTTTGGCTTCTGCTTAGTATCCTGGCTCCGCATCTCTGCTGCATGTCCTGATCTTCGGCCTGTCTCACCGTTCTGCCACTTTGCTGCCTGCCCTGAAACTCCGGTCCGTTCCAGGTTATTACATCTGCCTGCTGCCAGCCTCCACCTGTCTGCCTGACGCCGCCTTGCCTTCTTTTATGACCTGCGCTAAGTCCTGCTGGCCCTGGCACCCAAGGGCTCAACCTGAGGGGAATGTGGGCTGGTATAGGTGAAGCTCCTGATGGGTCCTCCCCACTTGTACCGCCTCCCGATGACGAGGATCACCACGTCTCGGCTCAAGGGTCCACAAACACAACAACCCACGAGGATCACCACCTTAGGACATTTCGCCGATTGCCTGTTCAAAACCTGGACCACTGTTTGATTATCACACCAAAAAATTATATGTTTGTACCTCAGTTTTTTTCTCCATAAAAGAGACTACCCAAATGGGAAACAGTTCCAGGAATGTGATGTCTAGTGTTAAGCCAGCTTCGACCTAGGAGACTGGCCAAAGCTCGGTGCCCCATGCCCCTTAACAGAATACCCTGAAGCCCTAGCCCCCTAAATCATCCGAGTGTATATCCAAGTCTCGACTCGAGAGCGGTAGTCCCTGCCACACGGACACACTGTTTAATTCATCCAGAAATGATGTCCATATGGTGATGTCTGCAGGCATAGCCTTTGACACCTTCACAAAGTGATGTGGCCTACTGATGCCTACTGTGGCGGCTGCCAGCCTTCAAAAAGACTTGCCTCATAGGAATTATACAACACGTGAAGTTACATGTTCCAAAAATGGCTTGCACCAAGTGCAGCGTAAGTTTCTTTGCTGCCGCAGCATTACTCGTGGTTTTGCCACCTTGACCTCTGGCAGACAAGAACTCATGTTGATTGAATCTAATTCAATGCTGAGGAAACAAATGACCACAGGAGGACCTTCAGTTTTTTTGTGCACCAGGGGAACACCGAAGTTGTCGGAAATCCTCCATGGAAGCCTTGTCAGATCTACAGTGCCTCTTTGTGTTTGGGGTCATAGGCAACAGGTCTAAGGGTGATGGTGCTTTGCCAAAATGATGGTGTCTAGCTTCCTTTCCCATTACTCCCTCCTGTTGGTTTTTTGAGGCATTTGGTGGCTGGGAGTGGAGCTGTGCAAGATGAACAAACATGCTTAAACTAGTAGTTTTGGAAACTGCATGTCGATCTGTTGTACTGCCAGCAGATGTTGTCAGGAACATGTGCTGATCCAGTGGCCTGCATGTTCAATGAGGACTTCCTTGGCTCCTGCATGTATGTTCCTGCATCGCTTGCTTTGCATGTCATCTGCTTCAACCGTAGGCTGACATCTTGCGTTCCCCAGGACATGAAATGATTATCCTCCATCCTGTGCCGGAATCTCTTATCATAATTCAGCCATGCCCAGCCATCATATTCCTTGTAGGCGTCAAGGATGTTGTCAATGTAGCTTAGCGTAGGGCCATACTGAGAGGGGGCATCCTGCCTGATGATGCTTATCATTTGTAAGAAGGTGTGGGTCCAATTGATAATGTTCCTAGGGACTCTTATGTTGGCACTGTTCATCATAACCTCCTCCTTCATCTTCTTCCATGTGCATCTCCAATGCCTTCCTTCCATGATTTGAAATATGTTAATGTATGATCGCTTTTTAATCTTCTTGCAAAGGGATCTGGGAACACTCTCCCACAATTCAGATAATGAGGTGAGTGCTGGAGGTCCTCTGAATGCTTCACCAGCTTTGGTTGATGATGACTGCAGCCTATGTGTTATGCCCGTCGGTCGCAGATGTCTGCGACTGCGTTTACTCACATCCTGCATCATCCTGCTTCCCTCTCCAGGCCTGCTCGCAGCACGGGCTAATCTGTGCCGCCGCATTCCCCATGGTTCCTCATGGCGGGCAAGATACTGCTGCTCTCCATGCCGACTCTGAGCCTTCCTAGGCGAGCATGTGAGCCACCGGAATCTCTTCTAAAGTCCCTTCAGCGGTAACCTCGGGGGCATCCTGGATGGATGACATCAATAAATCAGAGTACTTGGCCTTACATTTTTTCTTCCTCGACATCATCCCACTTACAGTCCTTGAGCTAGCTCCGGCATCCCTCATAGACTCACCGTCAATGGCTTCACTGTTCTGTGCTATGTTCGTGTTGCCGGGTGCTGCGACTGCAGGTGGTGTATGTGTATTGAGCTGTGCACCTGGTTTTCCTTGTGTGGCCTCCACGACCTGTAGTGAGTGCACCATCGGTGGACACTCTGGAATCTCCTAGACTGTTGGTGTGGTGCCCTCTTCTGGTCTGCATTTCTACCAGTTAAAAATCCTGGAAAGCATTTAACTATTGTGTTTCTTCAAAATGAGTTCCCAGATTAGTTCCTCTGATGACTGAGTCACCCAGCAGAAGGAGTTTTCTTTTATGACATTTGCTAATGTTAAAGCGTTTCTGGGTGCATTGGGTCTTATTCCTTTTTGGTCGCCACTTTATTTGATGTTGTAGGAGCATCTTCATTTTCTAATGCAGAAAAGACATATAAAAGGGTATCATTGGGGAGAACTGGTATCTCTTTATCACAGGCCTTATTCTTCCAGATCCTACCATAATCCATGTATTCCTGGATTTTGGTCTCTTCTATAGAAGTGGTGGCAGATTGTCTGGATGCTGCTACAGACCTCTCCAGCATTTTATCTGTCTTCAGGTCGCTGTGTGAGATGATTTACCCATCTTACAGTGATTTACTGGTTCTAACAGGGGAGCACAGCTATTCATATTACCTTTACTGAAGAAAGGTATTCTATTTGAGAAGGTCATCCTCTTTGACCAAGTGTATTACTTCTGGAAGGACAAGCATGGGCCAGTGAGAGAGAAAAGGGATATCCACTCACATACCTACCCAGCCAGATCAGCTGAATCAATATTAGTGATCCATAGGGTGACAGGTGTCACAGCCAGAACACCCCTCACTAAACAATGTTAAAACTAACTAATCAACATCCACTCACTTCATTCATACCATTAAAATATTGACATCTGAAAACAATGTGACACAATACATATTTCAATACATCATTATGTTCGTTTGACATATGACATCCGTTGGCTTTGGTGGAGAGGTGAACACTCGGTGAAGAGATCGGAATTATAAGCTGAAAACATTATTTGAAATTGGAGTGGGTGGTGATATTAAATCAGATTGGATATTTGACAATCTCTTTTGAGTAAGTGAGTTTTGTGAAGAAGTGGAAAAACGGTATTTGTTATACCGATGAGTCCCTGTGGGGGTGAAACAAGGATCCTGTATTGGACGAAGTGTATGCATTGAAGGATAGGACGGATTCAGTCCCTGTGAATAGAGACGGGACGGATTTAACCCCATGTGAATAGAGACGGGATGTGTGAATTAAAAAAAAGTTTTCTTTTCTGAAGAATTTATATAAAAAATACCTGTGTGTATTGGGGTAATTTTATTGTGTGTTGCAAAGATATTTTGATAAAGAACAAACATATTGAAGTATAATAGTACACATTATGTGGGAGGTTTATATCAATATAATAATGATTTGATATGTATTCAACTCATATTTAAACATGATGTATTGAAATATGTATTGTGTCACATTGTTTTCAGATGTCAATATTTTAATGGTATGAATTAGGGATGTGAATCTTTTTAGGACGATTAAAATTATCGTCCGATAATTTTAATATCGTCTTAAACCGTTATGGAACACAATACAATAGAGATTCTAACGATTTATCGTTATAAATCGTTAGAATCGTGAGCCGGCACACTAAAACCCCCTAAAACCCACCCCCGACCCTTTAAATTAAATCCCCCACCCTCCCGAACCCCCCCCCAAATGAGTTAAATAACCTGCGGGTCCAGCGGCGGTCCGGAACGGCAGCGGTCCGGAACGGGCTCCTGCTCCTGAATCTTGTTGTCTTCAGCCGGCGCCATTTTCCAAAATGGCGCCGAAAAATGGCGGCGGCCATAGACGAACACGATTGGACGGCAGGAGGTCCTTCCGGACCCCCGCTGGACTTTTGGCAAGTCTCGTGGGGGTCAGGAGGCCCCCCACAAGCTGGCCAAAAGTTCCTGGAGGTCCAGCGGGGGTCAGGGAGCGATTTCCCGCCGCGAATTGTTTTCGTACGGAAAATGGCGCCGGCAGGAGATCGACTGCAGGAGGTCGTTCAGCGAGGGTTCCGGCGCCTCGCTGAACGACCTCCTGCAGTCGATCTCCTGCCGGCGCCATTTTCCGTACGGAAAATGGCGCCGGCCATACGCGTATGGCCAGCGCCATTTTCCGTACGAAAACGATTCGCGGCGGGAAATCGCTCCCTGACCCCCGCTGGACCTCCAGGAACTTTTGGCCAGCTTGTGGGGGGCCTCCTGACCCCCACGAGACTTGCCAAAAGTCCAGCGGGGGTCCGGAAGGACCTCCTTCCGTCCAATCGTGTTCGTCTATGGCCGCCGCCATTTTTCGGCGCCATTTTCCAAAATGGCGCCGGCTGAAGACAACAAGATTCAGGAGCAGGAGCCCGTTCCGGACCGCTGCCGGACCCGCAGGTTATTTAACTCATTTGGGGGGGGTTCGGGAGGGTGGGGGATTTAATTTAAAGGGTCGGGGGTGGGTTTTAGGGGGTTTTAATGTGCCGGTTTTGCGATTTTTAGATTTTTAGATTTTTCACGATTTTTCACGATTTTTCACGATATTTTACCCCCCAAACGGCAACAATACGATTCCCTCCCCCTCCCAGCCGAAATCGATTGTTAAGACGATCGAGGACACGATTCACATCCCTAGTATGAATGAAGTGAGTGGATGTTGATTAGTTAGTTTTAACATTGTTTAGTGAGGGTCGTGTTTTTATATTTTTGTTACATTAATAAAAATATTTTTTGCATGAGTATATTGTAGTTAAAAAAGATTCTCTTACTGTGTAGATTATTATCTGAAGAAGAGAGAATTATTGAAAATATATCCCTGTGTTTTTTGTTTACAGCCAGAACACCTTCATATCCCTTTCATGATGCCTTGGGTCTTCACGCTAATTTCATTGATGTCCTTTGCTCCTCATTTGAAGCCTTGGGGTGTTCTTGCCACTGAGGGTGGCTGCTTTGCCTCTCTCATGGTGCTTTGGGGTGTTCATGCCACTGTTTGTGCTGTTTATGCTCAATAGGTGCCTTGGGGTATTTTATGCCACTTTTAGGGCTTCTTTTTCCCTCTCATGGAGCCTTGGACTACTCATTGCCACTGTAGGCTCTGCTTTGTGCCTCTTTTGGTGCATTGAGAACTTTGTGCCAGTAGTGGATATAGCAAGGCCAACCAAAACAAGCAAATCACTCAAAAAGAAAAAAATATTTTATTGTAGGGATAAGACACTGTTAATACAAGCAATTGCAGGGGTCTCTTACACCTCAGCCAGCTAGCTGGGCTGTAGGCACGATGTGACTCTGATAAGAGAGAATATATTGTTTTTATAAAGTTTTATCTTCAGAGGATATTAGAACTTTCAAAATGTGCAAAACTGTGGGGTCTGCAAGCCTTGCAGCTGGTTTCGGTCTCATGAAGATAACAGAGAACAAGAATTTACTAATGAATAGCACAGAAAAGGAACTGTCAGCATAATTCTTGCAGCTTATCTCTCTACACCATATGTTACATCTTGTTCCAGGACTTGTTTCATACAATTCATTTCTAACTGTGGGGTGGCTCCAGGTGTGTCAGCGTGTGCATTCTGCCTAATGGGCTGTTCAGTATTCTTGGCTCAAGTGAAGGGTAGTCTATGCCAGCACAAACAGGTAGCCAACTATGATCAAAGCCTCAAGTCAGTGCTCACTACCTCTCTTTGTCCTTAGGCCTCTACCATAGCTCACCTCACTACAACTCTGATCCGAAGACACTATTATAAGTAGCTCTCCTAATGCTAACAGCTGTCTCTCCTCATTCTTATTTGTGACCCTATATTTAAGCTTGGAGGTTTTCTTCTATCTACGCAGTGAAAAGAGGTGGACCCGGTCTATGACTGATATTAAACTACTCCCAATGGCTTGGATACAGACCTATAAGTCTGGGAGATACTTAACCTTCACAATCATGATTCACCTTGGGTTTGTTCTAGCTCCAAACCAACACCAATAAGAAGCACCTTAAACCAAATCTCAACATGCTCCTCTTAAGTTTATTTTGTATTTCTCCATAATCACCAGTGCAGATCAGATGCAATCCTTATCTATTTTTATTGCTTCTAATTAAATCACCTAGCTAACACCACTTCAGTTCCCCCATACATTTTCTCTATCTTCTTTTTAATCACATAAATCTTTTCAAGGTATTGACTTGGAAAGTACAACAAAGTAACTGCTATATGAAGAGCTTCAGGTCTCTTAAGTTTCCTTAATATATTTCTTTTCCCCCTCTTTTCAGTTACTCATCAGACAGGAGCACTGTCTTTACCTAAGAGTCACGGTTCACTACTTTGGGAAAAATGCAAAACAGCTGGCCACTACTTACTGGTAATTCCTGCCTGCTCTGACTATTCTCTAGTTCCTACAAAAAAAAAAAAAACCTAAACCAAAACATTAAAACAGGACCTCCCTTTCCAAGCAGGCCTTGTGCCATGGGGGGAGAGGGGAACTGTGCAATTGCACAGGGCAGCACACCCGGGAAGGCAGCTTCGGGAACAGGAAGAAGCTTGTGCTACTGCCGTGGACCCAATCCCATTGGCGGCAGAAGAAGCAGGAGGCCAGAGAAAATGATGAAGCCCATCCTGCAGCTCCTCCTCATGTGCTGGCCCTGTGGTATTTCAACAGGAAGTGCTTTTTTGGTCAGCCTAGGACAAACAATGTGTGAACGGGGGGAGCACAGTAATTGTTCACACAGAGCAGCAAAAATGCTAGCACCACCCCTCCTTCCAAGTCCTACCAGTGGTGATAATCTGGAGGAAAACAATTATAAAATTTCACACTAGGTGTGTCCCTTGTATCTTTTAAGATCAGAACAGTGTAATTACCATGCTCTTTCTTAGGGTTCTAGCTCTGGGGGTTTACCTTTGGCCCATGTGCAGACTGAACTACAGAGTAATTTGGTATCCTTTAAATCAGGGCTAACAACTTGACTATCCCCAGCTTCAACTTTTCAGTGGAGAATAAAATTTAAAATCGTAACATTAATTCATTAAATGCTGAATACACAGGAAGTCACCACCTTAAATTCAATACTGCGCATCTATCATCCAGGCAGATTGTTATGATCTTTTAGTAATAATGGCTTATGAGAGGCGCCTTCCTTGTGTTACGCACGTCTAGGTGAAATCAGAGTCAGATGTTCTCTACGGTCGGCCCTATTTTCTGGAATTCTCTTCCACAACAGAATCAGATCAGACTAACTACATGCTCAAAGCAGTTTTGTAAACATTTAAAAGTTTATCTTTTTGGCATAGCATTTACAGATTCTTAATAACGCATCTTAGCATTTTTGCTTTACAGCACCTTTTGTTTATTATTCTCTAAGCTGCAAACATGTTTGTTTCTGTCTTTATGAGAGTATGATTAATTTTTTATGCAATTATGGGCCAGATTTTATAACATGCGCGCGGGCATAGATTTGTTCGCTCAACCCGGCGTGAACAAATCTATACCCGATTTTATAACACGCGTGCGCTGCTGAGTGCATGTTATAAAATCCAGGGTCGACGCGCGCAGGGGGGTGCACAATTGTGCAGCCTGTGCGCACCGAGCCGAGCAGCCTGCCTCCGTTCCCTCCCGCCCCCCCCCCCCCACCTTCCTTTCCCTTATCTAACCCGCCCCCCCAGTCCTAACTAAAAACCCCCCTGACCTTTATTGAAGAAGTTATGCCTGCCTCTGGGCAGGTGTAACTTGCGTGTGCCGGCTCTCCATCCCCCGGCCCGGTGGCTGTTCCGGAGGCCTCGGCCCCGCCCACGGCCCTGTCCCCGGAACGCCCAATTTTTCAAGCCCCAGGACTTACACGCATCCCGGGGCTTGCGCACGCCGCTGAGCCTATGCAAGATAGGCTCGGCGCGCGCAGGGGGAGGCAAGGGTAGGTTTTCAGGGGTTGCGTGCGTATCTTACACGTGCAACCCTTTGAAAATCTACCCCATGTATGTGGTTTTATAATTGTAATCTGCCATGAATATAGGATCCATGCAAAATATACATTTTTTAAAGTTAATTAATTAATTAAGGCACTCTCTCAAGAAAAAAACAACAAAAAGAAAAAATACAGCTCTCTGAATCAGGTAGCCAGCTCTATTTAAATCAATGGTTTTCTGAGTTGCTATCAGTTAGAAATCTAACCTTTTACACTTGTAGCAAAGATTCAGTTCAAAGAAAAAAAAGATGAAAATAAAAATGCAGCAATACTTCAGCCTAACACAATTTCCACTCTTCCTCCACACAGGTGGCACATAGGACTTATGCTAACTAAAACATTTCTCATCCTCATGCCTAATTTTCTAAGTTCCTCATTAACTAAGGGATCTAATCTCTTACTGTTTTTAAACAGGAAGAGGACTTAACTTTAGTGCTGAAGCTGCTATAAAGCTGGCTCTGTTTTTTTTCCCTCAGAGAATTCTTCCATGGTTTGGCTGGGGAGCCTTTCAAAGCTACCTTCTGTTCCTCCAGCTCCCAAGACCTCTCCCCATTCTGTCAGAACCACTCTTCCTTTTTAAAGAAGCTGACAGCTAATTGCTATAATTTTGCTGAGTCACTATGGTCCAGCTATTCCTAGTAGTGCCTAGTGACTGGAGAAGAGTGGTGGTGGTTCCGCTTCACAAGAGTGGGAGCAGAGAAGAGGCTGGAAACTACAGGCCGGTTAGCATCACCTTGGTGGTGGGAAAATTAATGGAGAGTCTGCTAAAGGAAAGTATAGTGAACTATCTACAATCCGGTGGGTTGCTCGATCAGAAGCAGCATGGATTCACCAGGGGAAGGTCCTGTGAGACAAATCTAATTGATTTCTTTGATTGGGTGACTAGAGAACTGGATCAGGAAAGAGCACTCGAGGTAATTTACTTGGATTTTAATAAAGCTTTTGATACAGTCCCACATAGAAGACTCATCAACAAAATGAGAAGCTTGGGAGTGTGCGCCAAGGTGGTGGCATGGATTACAAACTGGTTTATGGATAGAAGACAATGGGTGATGGGAAATGGAACCTACTCTGAAGAGTGGTGTTAAGTGGAGTGCCACAGGAATCGATGTTGGGACCAGTTCTTTTCAACATCTTCGTGAGCGACATTGCGGAAGGGATAGAAGGTAGTTTGTCTATTTGTAGATGATACTAAGATATGCAACAGAGTGGACACACCAGAAGGAGTAGAGAGAATGAGATGGGATTTAAAGAAGCTGGAAGAGTGGTCGAAGAGATGGCAGCTGAGATTCAATGCCAAGAAGTGCAGAGCCATGCATCTGGGGTGTGGTAATCCAAAATAACTGTATGTAATGGGGGTGTGAAGGGTTGATGTGCACGGAGCAGGAGAGAGACCTTGGGAAGATAGTGTCTAATGACCTGAAGTCGAACAAACAATGTGACACAGTGATAGCCAAAGCCAGAAGAATACTAGGCTGCATAGAGAGAGGAATACCTAGTAAGTAAAGGGAAGTGATAATCCCCTGGTACAGGTCCTTGGTGAGGCCTCACCTGGAATACTGTGTTCAGTTCTGGAGACCGTATCTCAAAGGAGACAGAAACAGGATGCAGGCGGTCCAGAGAAGGGCGACCAAAATGGTGGGTGGTCTCCATCGAATGACTTATGAGAAGAGGTTGAAGAACCTGAATATGTATACCTTGGAGGAGAGGAGAAGCAAGGGTGATATGATACAGACCTTCAGATACTTGAAATGTTTTAATGATCCATGATCGTCAGCAAACCTTTTCATTGGAAACAATTTAGTAGAACTAGGGGTCATGATTTGAAACTCCAGGGAGAAAGACTTAGAATCAATGTCAGGAAATATTTCTTCATGGAGAGGGTGGTGGATGCCTGGAATGCCCTTCCGGAGGAAGTGGTGAAGACTAAAACTGTGAAGGATTTCAAAGGGGCATGGGGTAAACACTGTGGATCCCTAAAGGCTGGAGGATGGGAATAAATAAAAAAAGCTTGGGGGTAACCTGCACGGAGCAGCAGTTACTACCCTGGGAAGCTTGCTGGGCAGACTAGATGGACAATTTTGGTTTTTTTCTGTCATTGTTACTGTTACCTCTTTAATTTTAACTGCAAGGGAAGCTGGGAATTGTAGTTCCAATAGCACCCATCCTAGCCTTTATTAGATCTATTTTACTCCCAAAATTTCCTGTCTTATTATTTTATATATCCATGTTTGGCACAGAGACTAAAGCTACCTCATCATGAACATTTCTGGGCATGGCCTGTGGAACGGTATTAAATGCCCTAGGTGAATCATGCAGCCTGGTGTGACTCACCCTACACACAATTAAAAATTATGGATTTATAATAACAGATATTATGGCGTTTAAAGGCACTTGGAACCCATATAGTATTAGGCCTATTATAATGTGTGTTGAGTGTGGGCTTGGTCCTCAGAAAGCTATGAGTAAACTGAATTATAATTATAGTATAGTAAGCCTTCCATACCAAAACAATGAACTGCCAGCACTCAAAGAATAACAACCTTACCAATCAAAAGGCAACATTGCAAGTATTACACTAGGCTCTAAAACACCAATAAACCTCCCATTAGGAAAACAGAACAAGCCATGCTGCTATAGATCCCTAAACAGAAACTACATGCTAGCAGAATACCTCACCTCTGTTGCACATGCAGAACACAGATAGACTTTCAATAAATGCTGGCTAAAGTGACCATAAAGTATAAATAGAAACGTGCAGATAAAAACTGAACTGGAAACTACAAAATGCCAGTGCAACAGTGGAAAAACAGAAAT
The DNA here is from genome assembly GCF_901001135.1 of Rhinatrema bivittatum. NCBI lineage: Eukaryota > Metazoa > Chordata > Amphibia > Gymnophiona > Rhinatrematidae > Rhinatrema > Rhinatrema bivittatum. The sequence continues at coordinate 391,410,615 of NC_042617.1, read as the reverse complement.
GCCACCATACCTCAGAAAACATCAAATAAAACCAAGAAATATAAATCATCAGTCATAATAGAAAAACCATACTAATAAAAAATACATAGTTTAAAACAACTGATGACTAAAACATCCAATAATTAAAAATTCATATAAAATTTATTAGAAATTTTCCAAGCACCAATAAAATATTTCAAAAACAGCAGACACATCAAATAATGCTCAATAATTAAACTAATAAAGATAAAGAAAATCCCCTACTATCCATACCTGAGAACGTAATTTCCAGTCACTTTGAGATTGTTGTGGATTAGTATATGTGTGTTTATGTGTATTTGTGTGGGGATAGGGATGGGGGAATGCATGAATAAACCTTTTCCTTTCCCCTTTCTCATTCAAATACTCTCCAAACTCACATGCCCTCTCACCATCATTCTCATGGTCACTCACACACATACCCACATGCTCTCTCACATACACTTGCTCACACACAGCCCGATTTTAAAAGGGTCACATACGTAAATAACGGGTTACGCGCGTGGCCGGGCCTTGCACATAACATGCGCATTTTTGGAACCACCCAGCCATGCGCATAGCCCCCGTTACGCGCCGAAGTGCCAGGTCTCTCCAAAGGGGGGAGGGGAGCAGGGCAGGGGGCAGGCTGGGACAGTGCCATTAGCCACTGTCCCAGGGAAATTTGTGCCAGCCACCGGCCGGCACGCAGAAGATACTGATTCTCTGGAGCAGAAGTAAGTATGAAAAAAGAGGGGGTTAGGTAGGGATAGTTTAGGGGTCAGGGAAGAGAGGGGAAGTGGGAGGAAGGATAGGGTTAGGGTTAGGGAAGTGTTATAAAATAGTTGCATCCTTGTGCGAGCGCTGGGATCCACGCGCACATGGATGCCCGTGTTTTTTTTTTTTTTTTTTTTTTAAATCAACCCCAAATTTCTTCTTTTTCTCCGGAAAACACTAGCAGCAGCATCCTCTACCTGGCCCAGGGACGACAACATTTTCAGAACAGGCAAGTCCACACTGCTCTGCCTCCTGCTCCTCTTTCATCAGTAGTAGGACCTGATTATTCTTGTTCCTGCTTGCTATTTCTGGCTCTGTAGCCTGTTGGTGCTCTGCCTCCTTCTCTTTTGGCCCTGTGGCCCAAAGCTTCACTGCCTCTTGCTCCTTTTTTTTTTCAGGTTGCAGAGCTAATGATGCTTTGCTTCCTGCTCTTTTTCTGACTTTTTCTGACTCCGCAGCCCGATGTTTCACCACGTGTTGCTCCTTTTTTGGGGGGCTGCATGGCCTACAGTGCTTTGCCTCTTGCTTTTCTGGCTCCTTTTACTTCAGAATGCAACAAAGAACTTCGGCACTCGTCTTATCAATCAAAAAGCCAAACACAAAAAAAGACGAAGTTGGAGTAATTTTATACACTGCTGTGCACACTCTTGTTGAATAAGAAAAATTTTCATTTGGTATAGAACCGCATCAGCAAGCCTGACGGCGGCAGTGCCAATCACTTGCCGCCCGGACTACTCGTCACTTGCGGTGTAAGGTTGTTAAAGAACTTAGAGAGAGTATTCAGAAAAGAGTCTTTAAATATCAGCTGGTCCCTAACGTGAAGCTTCAAAACATAAATCCCCGACAGCGGCCGGTGTTTCGCGATGCTAGGATCGCTTCTTCAGGAGCACTTTATAAATCATTAATGAGGGTGCTTCTATGCGGACGAAACCGTCTCAGGATGATTGCGAACAAAACGGGACAGCCGTTCGCAATCATCCTGAGACGGTTTCGTCCGCATAGAAGCACCCTCATTAATGATTTATAAAGTGCTCCTGAAGAAGCGATCCTAGCATCGCGAAACACCGGCCGCTGTCGGGGATTTATGTTTTGAAGCTTCACGTTAGGGACCAGCTGATATTTAAAGACTCTTTTCTGAAAACTCTCTCTAAGTTCTTTAACAACCTTACACCGCAAGTGACGAGTAGTCCGGGCGGCAAGTGATTGGCACTGCCGCCGTCAGGCTTGCTGATGCGGTTCTATACCAAATGAAAATTTTTCTTATTCAACAAGAGTGTGCACAGCAGTGTATAAAATTACTCCAACTTCGTCTCCTTTTACTTCAGGCCATGGTGCCAATGGTGATCTGCTTCAGCTCTGCTGACCCTGTAGCCCAATTCTGCAATACCTCCTGCTTCTCTTTGTCTTCCAGGACCCATACTGCTCCACCAGCTGAGTCCTCCCTGTTCCTTAGGGCAGCGATTGCTTCTCCTTCTTCCCCCTAGTGTATCCACCAACTGTTTCTGGGCCTGCATGGTGGCACACCATTACGGCACACCATTGTAGAAGTGTCTGTGATGATGGCTACATTGGCCATAGGCTAGCTGTGGCTCTAGATACTGTTACTGTACTCCCACACAGAGTACTACTTTCTAAATGGTTAACCTTCTATCACACACACCCAGACACATACACAGCGTATGTGTGCTGTGTGCACTAGTACTGACTAACTGTACTCCCAAAAAGTTGTTAAACTCTAAGGGGTAGATTTTTAAAAACTGCGCATCGCGTACTTTTGTTTGCGCAGCAGGCGCAAACAAAAGTACGCTGGATTTTATAAGATATGCGCATAGCCGCGCATATCCTCTAAAATCCTGGATCGGCGCGCGCAAGGCTGCCGATTTTGGGCAGCCGGCGCGCGCCAAGCCGCGCAGCCTGCCTCCGTTCCCTCCGAGGCCGCTCCGAAATCGGAGCGGCCTCGGAGGGAACTCTCTTTTGCCCTCCCCTCACCTTCCCCGGCCCTTCCTCTACCTAACCCACCCCCCTGGCCCTATCTAAACCCCCCCCTACCTTTATCCTCGGATCTACGCCTCCCAGAGGGAGACGTAAATCCATGCGTGCCAGTGGGCTGCTGGCGCGCCGAGACCCGACCCGGGGGTGGTTCCGGAGGGCGCGGCCACGCCCCTGGAATGCCCCGGGCCGGCGCCACGCCCCCGGTCCCGCCCCCGAAATGCCACGCCCCGCCCCCGAAACACCGCATCATCCAGTCCCCGCCCCCGACACGCCCCCTTCGAAAAGCCCCGGGACTCTGCGCGCGCCGGTGGCCTATGGAAAATAGGCGCGCCGGCGCGCAAGGCCCTGCTCGCGTAAATCTGGGCGGATTTACGCGAGCAGGGCTTTTAAAATCCGCCCCTAAAAGCACAAAAGACTGGCAGCCTGGTATGATTGTTCTTTTCAGTATCTGAGTGTCCATTGCTCACCTCATTGGTGTCTAGACAAAGAAAAAAAAATCACTAACAGTGCTGCAACTGCCTCCACACTCTATCCCACCCTAACCCTCACTAGTGCAGAGAAAAATCTAAATCAGCAACAGTGCACTGACTCTCTTTCTAGCACAGTAAGAGTGAAACCACTGCAGCACAGAGAACATCAGAAGCAACCAAAAATTGTTAAGCTTTTATAAACTGTGAGAGAGCTTCTAAACACATGTCCTTTTCTACCAGCTGCTAGAGAGTAACTATAGAACATCTTGCACATGCTCAGAGTTTACATTGGGAGGACATCAGCTTCATTTGATGCTGCTGTAGGCTAGTTAAAAAGATGCTGCACCAAGATTTGTCCTCTGGCTAGTCTCCTTGCCAACTTGTTCTGCCTTGACTTACAAGGTGATGAGGACACACAAGCAAGAGCTGGTTGCTATAATTACCAAGTTTTTTCCCATTTGTGGGACTATTCCATTCATTTCAGCAGGCCACAAATGAAGTAAATATGGACTCAGTTGTCATGTTTACCCATTTGTTTCAAACAAATGCATATCACTATTGCCTATCAACATTTTTCAGAGTTGGGAATGTTACTTTGTTCCCCCTTTCTCTATATGGTGGTAGGATGGTCCATTTCTCCAAAAAGGCCCTTTATCCAGCTTCCCTAAAATCTCCTTCAATTTTCAGCTTGAAAAGAGGATGGACTTCAAACGGGATGCATCATGCAGAATATATTCCCTGTTTGATGCAGTACATGCAAATGACCAACTTGTTTTGGTGTTGTCTTGGTCAGCGAAATGAACTTTTCAAACATGGTCCAGCTCTCCAGTTCAACCTGCAAACTGATTTAATTTTCAATCAAATGATCAGATTGAAATAAAACCCTAATAAATTACAAATCAAAAAAAGCACCAGTGTATATCTGAAAATTCTATAGTGTAGATCAGCTGCTCTTTTTAGCAGACAGTAGTGCTTCATTATAAATGTTTAAATAAAGAAAACTATTAATCTCTGGAATTTATTGCTAGAGGATGTGGTAAAGGCAGTTAGCATAGCTGGGCTTAAAAAAGGTTTGGACAAGTTCCTGGAGGAGAAGACTGTTATGACCAGAAGAAAGTCACTACATATTGCCGAGCGTTAGCAATATGGGATCCATTTACTGTTTGGGATCTTGCTGGGTTCATGTAACCTAGATTGGCCATTGTTGGAAACAGGATGCCGGGATTGATGACCCTTGGTCTGATCTAGGATGGCAATTTTTATGTTCTTATATTCATTTTCTAGTAAGTTTACAGAAAACAAGTTTGCCTACCAACTTTCCCTCTCTTCCATCCTTTGCATCACTCTGCCTTTTTAGCAGTCACAATCTCACTATCCCAAGAAGGAGAATAGAGACCAGCTGCACACATTTATTGCTCAGCTCTTGAGAGTCTGTAGAAAGAAAAAACCCCCATAAAGAATGAATGAGGACAATTTTGATGCATACACAAGGAATACAAAACAAATTAGGTTCTTTATTTCAGTACTCTTGATCATACCCGCACTTTTGAAAAGATGGATTCCCTGACTATTATGTTATTGTTGGTAACCAGCTTTGGTGGAAATGCTGTAAACATGGAGAATAAAGATCTTTAGAGGTAACCATAGGCTTTAGTTCTTTACATCAATAACATCAATAATGCAAACATGCCAACTTCAAACTAAGAAAACTCTTTGAGATCCTTAATAAAATATTTTGAGATTGCTAATAGCCATCAAAATGAACAGCAACAAAATGATGCTTACCTCTGAGAAAAACCCTAAATCAGGCATTTCTCATACTGATAAACCATTAGCCTCTGAGGACAGCAGAAAGCTGAGGAGTGCTGCATGAGCAATTTGAGCTCAGTGGTATGTTAAAGATTTAAAGCTGCTAATGGCAGAACATTGCTGTACAAACAAATCTTGTAAATCCTCTGTTGTGTCTTTCAAGAAAATCGTCATTTAAGAGCATATATTTCTGTTTTAAGAAATATTCCTCAGTTTAAGGAAAATATGATTTTTATCACACTGACTTGTAATTTAAATAGATGCATTATATTTTTCTGAAACAATTTCTTCAGATTTTTGGCTGTGTCATTTTTATTCTCTTGGTTGATTGATGTTTATGAATTTCAGCAATTTTTTTTCAAGACAGGCACTCACTAAACCTGCTATCCAGTACATTTTCACATGATTTGCATTGCAAACAGTTCATTAAATTCTAAGCTATTGCAACATTGGCCTCTCTGTGGCATGCCATGAACTCTGGTTTCCTTTGTTAGCGAGTTTCCATCAGATCCCTTTTCTCCAGGACCATTATAGTTACTAGAACTCTCCATTACACTTCCCCCTAAAGTTGTAAATAAATATTTTGAATTAAAAAAATCTCTCAGTATTGTATTACACTGCTCAAGGCCAAATTCAGCATTATTTTGATCTAATTCCATTTGTCATAAATCATCCTTACATATTTTTGTACATATTTCACCTGCTGGTGCTAGAAGAAATTGGCCCCCTGTGTTTTGGGGATTTGGAGATTGAATATCTGACAATATTTTGTTTTTGCTGAATACCAATTGTCATAAAAGGGGATATTTGAAAGATATTCAGGATGGTCAAAAAGAAATTTGGCATGGCTCCAAAGAAGATATTTTACTCCTGGGGGAATTCTGTGCTACTACAGAATGCAGAATTTGTGTAGAATTTCCATTTTCTGCACAGGCCTGAGTGTGCTGTCAGCAGAGCCCATCCAACTCTAAGTGAAGATGATGCAGGTCCCTGTGGCTGCAAGTAAAGCCCAGCCAGCTCACGGCAAAAATGGAGCAGGCCCAGATGGCCACAAGTGGAGCCAATCTCATTCACAGCGAAGATGGTGCAGGTCCCAGCAGCCGTGGGTGGAGGTCATCCCGCTCACAGCAAAAATGGTGATGGCCCCAGTGGCTGTGAGCGAAGCCCTTCCCACTCGTGGCAAACATGGAACAGGACCTGGTAAGAGTGAGAGAGAGTCTGTGCGTAGAGAGATTGTGAGGCTGTGTGTAGGTTGTGTGTATGTGTGTGTGTATGTGTGTTTGTGAGAGAGAGAGAGCCTGTGTCCAAGGGTGTGCATGTGTGAGAGAGAGAGCCTGTGTCCAAGGGTGTGCATGTGTGAGAGAGAGAGCCTGTGTGCAAGAGTGTGTGTGTGTGTGTGTGTGTGTGTGTGTGTGTGAAAGAGAGCATGTGATTGTGTGCATGCCAGAGAGAGGGAGTCTAAATGAATGTTTATTTTGTAAACCGTTGCAATCTTTACATGGAACAGCGGTATATAAAATGTCTCAATAAATAAAAATAAATAAATAAATATGAGGAGATTCTGAGGGAGTGTGTATATGTGTGAGAGACTAGGAACTAGTGTGTGTGAAAAGGGGACTGTATATATGTGAGGGAGTGAGGGTGTTTGGGAGAGAGGGAGCCTGTGTGAAGGGGTGTGTGTGTGTGTGTGTGTGTGAAAGAAAGCCTATGTGAGAGTGTGCACGCAAGAGAAAGCGGGAACCTGTGTAAGGGAGTGTCCAAGAGAAAGAGAGAGAGCCTGTATGAGGGTGTGTGTGTGTGTGTGTATGTGTGTGTGAGTGAGAGGGAGCTTGTATGAGGGTGTGTGTGTGTGTGTTTGTGTGTGTGAGTGAGGGCAGAGGGAGCTAGTGTGAGGGGCAGAACTGAGAGAGGGGTCAAAGTCTGGGAGTAGAAATATAGTGAAAAGGGTTGAGCCTAGAGGGGGAGGGGAGTTGGGGCCTGAGAGGGCAAAGTGAAAGGAAATTGGCCAGGGGAGTAGGGAGAGAGGGTGGAAGGGACACATACAGTGAACTTCTAAGGAAATTCTGCTCAAAATATTTAAAACTCTGCATCTTTAAGTAATTATTTTTTCTGTATTACATTTTAAATTTATTTCTTAAAGACCTTCATGAATATTGTGTTATTCTAACCAATATAAAGCATGCAGAATTTTGCAGAATTTTACATTTTTTTGTGCAGCATTTCCCCAGGAGAAATATTTGTAGTTACAGGAGGCCACATCTTCTACAACATTTACAGACTGTCCATAAAGGATTATTCCCCTCACTCATAATAATCTTTTATTCACTTTATAGAGCCTTCAGACCCAAATAAAGTTATAGAAACAATGAAGAAGAAAATCATTATATAAGAGAAGCAAAATAAAGAGTGGTGGTAAATATAATTTGTTAACACCAGGAAGGAAAATTATGCAGTATAAAAATTGTTATTAAGAATACATTTTTAAACAAACATAATAAAATACATGAAACCTGTGAACTACAAAGGTACTTTAATCCTTTGACTGTGCAATTCATTTGAACACTGTAGGAAATTGTTCAACTATATCTGAACTCAGCATCCAATGATCAAGAAAATTCAGATGTTCAAAAAATGAGCAGTCCTGGGGCTAGTGTTAGGATGGCGGAAGCAAATTAGGCACTTAACACTGATTTTCAGCACTAAGCTCCTAATTTATGAACCCAAATTAAGGGAAAACAATTTCAGGGTTAAATTATTTTCAATCACAAACCTAGGCAGCTCAACTGAGATGAAAGTGTACTTAGCTTAGTTGGTCAAAATTTGGCCAGCTAAGTTAGAAATTCTGGCCCTTTTTGAAAACTGATCTCTAACTATTTAAGCTGGTTTTGGAACTGTGCCCAATGTCAGAGTTAGAAAAAAAGGAGTATATTGTAAAATATTATCTGTTTCCTGGCATAGGATAGAACTCATGATCTGTCCTTTTTCTTTTTCTATCAGATTTTTTAAATCACGAAACCACCCCAAACACTAATTATCCATTTTAGAGGATTATTGTTTTTATAGAAAGCTGATAATGTGCAGAAGGTTGCAATTTGTAGATGCAAGACAGGTTTATTCTGAGAAAAACAAACATTCTGAATAAGCAAATCCAAATAAAATTACCTGTGTATCCCATGGTAGATCAATGCCAATGCAATATTTTTATGCCCTAAAAGGATGCGTTCTACTGTGATGAGCTGACCATGTGGTTCTATTTGTTCTCTATCTTGGGCCTGTTTTGAATATGGCATAACTATGAGAGGTTTTCATTCTGTATTGTGGTGGGGAAGGACCTTGCTGTGAATGGTGGGTAACTATGGGAAGTATGCTGTGATTCTGAAATGGTGAAGTTTTTTTGGGTCTAGACTTCAGGTTGCTATTTTTAGGGGATGATGTTTCTTCCGAGCCTAGTATATCTCTTTTATTTGTTGTTTTAATGTTTTGTGTTTGCTTGATTATGTGTTTGATATATTATGACTATTAATTTTTCTGATTGCTGTTTTGGGTGATTTTTACTTTTAAAGGCTGAGAAAGTGTAACTGCTCCTTCCTTGAGGGCTACCTTCCCAGTCCCAGAGAAACACTGGGCACACTCAACTGGGATAAGGGACTTGTCTCTCAGGTCATGGGATATGGCAGGGTTACCTGCAAGACCAAACCAGGCTGAGGATACCTCAAAGAAATGCAATGACCACGCCAACATTTATGCTTAAAAATAATAGACAGTTTACTAAAATAACACCAGTTCAACACAGCAAACAAAACACAATTACAGTTCTTAGTTCAGTTAGGCAGGGAGAAAAAAAACAGCAACTGTTCAAGACTTCAAAGAGTTTCAAAATTCAATTTCTCCCAGAACCTACCCCCCAACAATTTCCCTCAATCAGGGTTCTCTTCTTCCTAGATCATCAGCTGACTCAGGAACAACACTTAAGAAGATAAGATTTGCCAAACTGGGTCAGACCAAAGGTCCATCATGACCAGTATCCTGTTTCCAACTGTGACCTATCCAGGTCACAGTATCTGATAGGATCCCAAAAGGTTGATAAATTCCATGTTGCTTAACCCAGTGGACAGGCCTGATACCACCCGATGTGCAAACTGTGCAATTTCACAGGGCGGCACACCTGGTGGGGCAGTGTTGGGAGCAGGGAGAGGCGCACGAGGCCACCGGTAGTCTCTATCTCACTGGTGGCCCATGTCACCGCCAGTGGACCCCATCTCACCGACAGCCTGGCAGAGGAATCGGTCCATGAGGTTGATGGTGGACCCCATCTCACCAGCATCCCGGAAGAGGAATTGGCCCGTGAGGCTGCCGGTGAACCCCATCCCAATGGCAGCTGAAGTAAGAAGAAGGAGCCTGTTCTCCTACTTCTTCTCGATGCCCACTTTCACTGTCCCAAACATGAGCAGCTACCATGTTTTCTATGCTGATCGCAAAATGGCTCTTGGTGGTATGTGTGTGTGTGTGAATAAATGAATGAATGAATGAGAGCCTTACTGGGGTGTGGGGATTTGGTGTGTGTGAATGAGAGCCTGACTGGGGTGGGGGGAGGGGCTATGTGAATGGGAGCCTGACTGGAAGGTTATGTGTATGTGAATAGGAACCTGTCTGGAGGGGGGGGGGGTGTATTTCTGTGTGCATGAGAACCTGACTGGGATTTGTGGGGGGGGGGGGGGGGTGTAGGAATCTGTCTGGGGTGTGTGTGTGTGTGTGTGTGTGTGAATGGGAACCTATCTGGTGCATGTGTGTGTATGGGAACCTGTCTGGGGTGTGTGTGTGTGTGTGAATGGGAACCTGTCTGGGGTGTGTGTGTGAATGGGAGTCTGTCTGGTGTGTGAGTGTGTGTGTGTGTGAATGGGAACCTGTCTGGGGTGCATGTGTGTGTATGGGAACCTGTCTGAGGTGTGTGTGTGTGTGTGTGTGTGTGTGAATGGGAACCTGACTGGGGTGTGTGTAAATGAATGGGAACCTATCTGGTGCATGTGTGTGTATGGGAACCTATCTGGGGTGTGTGTGTGTGTGTGTGTGTGTGAATGGGAATCTGTCTGGTGTGTGAGTGTGTATGGGAACCTGTCTGGGGTGTGTGTGTGTGAATGGGAATCTGTCTGGTATGTGAGTGTGTGTGTGTGAATGGGAACCTGTCTGGGGTGCATGTGTGTGTATGGGAACCTGTCTGGGGTGTGTGTGTGTGTGTGTGTGTGTGTGTGAATGGGAACCTGACTGGGGTGTGAGTGTGTATGGGAACCTATCTGGGGTCAGGGCCGGTGCTAGCATTTTTGCTGCCTTGTGCAAACAATTACTGTGCTGCCCCTCTCCTCATTTTTTTAACACAAAATATCCCACCTCAATTAAACATGCAGAATACAGACTCACTCTCCCAAATTCAGAATAAACAGTCTATAAACTTTAAACAGAAACTAAACCAGAAACCGCAACAAGCCAGACTGTATATGGAAAGCAGCAATGGAGAAACAGAAACATCACCGGTCCTCATAAATCATTCATCAAACAATAAAATCAAGGAATACAAATCAATCATATTAGTAAAACCATACTTGGAAATATTCTTTGTATAATGATCTAAGAAGTAGAATAACATCCAATAATTAAGAGCTCAGACAAAATTTAAAAAATTTCCCAAACAAATTATTTCAAAATGGCAGACCCAGACATCCAATAAGTAAAACTAATAAGGATGGAAAATTCACCGCTCTCCATACCTGAAAACTTTTTATTTCCAGTCATCCTGAGTAAGGCATGGATTAGTGAGGCAGCACAAATTTTTTTCACACACACACACACACACACCCATGCAGGCTCCCATTCACACATATACACACACACACACCCCCCAGACAGGTTCCCATTCATTCACCCATACCCTAGCTGCACGTGTTTTGGACAGTAAACACCGGCACTGAGAAGGAGTAGGAGAATGGTCTTCTTCTTCTTCTTTCTTCAGCTGTTGGTGGGATGGGGTCCACCAGCGGCCTTGCGGGCCTCTCCCTGCTCCCGACACTGCCCCACTGGGTGTGCTGCCCTGAGCAATTGCACAGTTTGCACACCCGGTGGCACAGGGCCTGTATTTGTTGATACTTATATATTACGTATGTACTTATGTGATCTGCCCAGGACAAATTTTAAATTTGGAATTTCTGGAATATAAATCTTTTCAAATAAATAAAGAAATATTGTTTGGCGAAACCAGATAGCTCAGACACTGCAGTGCGCCTGTGATGTTGAAGGGTAGCCTCACTTGCCTCAAGGGAGGAAGAGGCTGAAAAGCTCCCATTTGTCTAGACAGTTTAAATTTCATCTCGCCAGTCTCCCCTGAGGGTTCCTTCTCTGTGAATAATTGCACACCTATGGCTTTTGGTTCCATTCTATATATCTCTAGTGCAGAATTTTTGCTAAACAGATTCTCTATTTCTGACCTAGTTTTGAAAAGGATACTTCTAGCTAATCGTGTTTTTTGAATTTACATCCTAAATGCATTGTGGTATTCTTAGTCCCTGCATCTTCCACTGGAAATCTCTTCTACTGGTATCAAAATACATCAAGAGAGGGCTGAGAAAAAGTCAGGGCTGCTCTGAGTTCTCCCTGGGCAGCTCTGTTATTTTGTCCTTCAATAATCCTTTAGCTGTTTTCTACAGTGTAACACATTTTAATTACCTTACTGTTTTGCCCTGTTTGTTATTAACAATATACAGAACCGAAACAAGATTAAAGAAACCAAGGCGTTTCACCAGCTACTGCTAAACGTGACTTGAGCCCTGTTTTGAATTTCCATTTTTGGATTTGTCTCAATTGTTTTAAAGCATACAGGATGAACTGCTAAAATGAAAGTGATAGGGCTCAGACTTTCTATAATTGGAGTTAGCAACCCATCATGTTGGGTCTCATGACAGAAAAATCAGTTTCTTGAAATTTCAAGCCCATGGCAGATTTTTTTTTTTCCCATCTTTTAAAAGTTACAGTAAGATTCTGTTCTTTACTCAAAATAAATGTTTTCAACTGAAATAACCTCGCAAACAGAATATTTAATATGAATAGTATCCAAACATTCTGAAGTCTATATTCAAAAACTATTTAGATGGATAACTGAGAAGTTACCCATCTAAATGGTAAAGTGGTGATATTGGAAGCCGTATACGGCTAAATTCTACCTGCATGAGTTACATGGCTAGAATTTAGCTGCAAAATGTCCAGGCCGTTCCGGGAGGTGGGCGGGAGGTATTTCGGGGACAAGCGGAGTCAGCCACATAAGCTATTCAGAGTTAGCCTCTTAACTTATGTAGCTAACTCCGGTCGCGCCGTAGGGCTGTCCTAAAGTTTGCCAGATATACTTATCCAGCTAATGTTAAGATAGCTGGGTAATGTTCTGTGGCATTGCTGTGCCGCTGAATATTCTAGTTAAACTAGCTGGGATAGGTTTATCTTCCTAACTTAACTAGCTGCTCCGTGCCTGAATATCGGCCCCCTATGTTTTTATTTGCTACACTACTGCGATGTCGTGAACTGATTTTCTCTCCTCTGAGGAATTATCTTGGTATATATTTAGAGGTTAGTATTTAAAAAAAAAATGACTGAGCACATAACTTAGCTGATCAAATTTTGGTCAGCTAAAGTATTGCAGATTCTACACCTCTTCCTTGCTGGCTAGAATTAGGACCCCCAGACTTTTATGCCTCGTGCCTCTAAACACCCCTCTACCCTCACTAAGCCTGCAAGACCCCTGCCTTACCTCTTGCCACTTATTTCAAAATATCCTGGCCATGGATCTACCCCTCCCTCCCCCCCCCCCCGGTATGTTTTTTGGAAAAAAAATACAAAAACCTTGCACTGGCTCTCCCTCCCCAGGCTCATTGTTTTAAAAAGAAATGTCCCCAGTCCAGCTCTCCTCCCCCCCCCCCCCCCCACTGTAATTAGCTTCTGAAGAAGTTCGCCCTCCGTTTTGTGCAAAAAGGATTAAGTTCCTTTTTGGACAGAAGAGCGAGAGAGGGGCATCCCCAGCTTCCCCGTTTACCTTTTTTGGACAGATGGGAAGAAGGAGATTCCCCGCAGGCACATTTTCACTTTTCACAGCAGAGGTCTTTTTTTTCCCAATTAATGGAGGAAGGGAGGGAGGGGAGGCTAAAGCAAGCAGCAGGAACACTTTTTAAAAAATACATTTCTAGAGAGGGAGGGGGGAGGGATAGAGAGGAGAGCCAGTGTGGAGAGTTTCTTTAAATAATAATAAAAAAAAAAGACACTGGGAAGAGAGGAAGAGATGTGATGGCCAGGACATGTTTCAACAAATGTCAGTTGGGAGGGGGAACAGGAGGGCAGGTAGGGCAGGTAGGGCAAGGGGACTTTTATAAATCATAGGAAGGAGAGAAGGGAGATATTCACCAGTACATACTCTTTTTTTTTTAATTAAAATTGGTAGGAAAGTGATTGGCCAGGTTTAAGCCTGCTATTGCAGCTCATAGATTTGGCTATCCAAGTTAAGCAACTAGCGCTGTCTTCCCCTGACATAACCCCACCCCTGGACCCACCCAGAATTTGGATGGCTAGATTTAGCCCCCTAATGAAACTTAGGTAGCTACGTTTAACCTTCCAAAATCTGGGGCCGTTTTCAAAGATTTTGATTTAGTTGGCTATATCCCTTTGAAAACTGACATTTTAATAATTAGGGGTAGCCCTTCTCAGAAAACATATGCCTCCAAGATCAGGAGAATGTTTTAGCTAGGGATCTCTGTGCCTCCTGCTATCCAAAACTCTGCTTCTCTGGTGACTCCCTTACAGATATCCTCAGTTATGACTCCTTTCATAAGACCTCAATATGTTGAAATCCTGAGGTCAATATTTAAAAGCCATTTAGATGGCTAACTGAAAAGTTCTCTGTCTAAATTCCTAAATTGTGATATTGAAAGACATAGCTGGCTAAATTCTCACCACATAATGAGTTATACGGCTAGAATTTAGCCAGATAAGTCGGGGGCATTCAGGGGGTAGGTGGGAGGTGGTTTGGGGAGAAATGGAGTTAACCAGATAAGATAACCATAACTGGCTATTTTTAAGATAGCCGGATATATTGAATATAAACTGCTAGTTAGCTGGTTATGTATATGGATCTCTCTGTGCTTGAATTCCTCTCACAATGCACACTGAAGGTAAGACTCCTTGCCTGCTTACAGTGGATACTGCATAAATATTCTGGGAGTATGACTAGGGTTAAACAAACTCCATCCACTACTGGCTGTTGATGTGGACTTCCGGAAAGCCTCTAGAGATCATGTAGTAAACTCATTTATCTCTGAGAAGGTTCTCTTCTTGTCCCTCCTCTGCAACCAGGACTTTCTCTTGGGGAGGAGAGATCCTACTCCCATCCTCTTCCCTAAAGCTCAGTTCAAAGGTTCTCTCTTTTCTCTGAGGACAAGCAGGATGGTAGTCCTCACACATGGGTGACTTCATCAGATGGAACTCCGATGAGGAAAATTATGTCAAAGTTTCTAGAATTTTGACTAGGCGCACTGAGCATGCCCTATACCATGCGTCCACACAGGGTCCTTCTGCAGTCACTTCTTTTCTGTGCAGCTATAAACCTCGCAGTGTGATTGAGTTCACTTTGGCTGTTTTTAGCCTTGTGGAAAACTTTTTTTGCTCTTTGTGTTTTTGCAGTTTTTCCTTCAATTCTGTTGTTGGGTCCTTCTCCGTGCCTTCCCATAGTGTCTCTAGTCAGGATTTTCAGCATTTTTGGGTAAGTTTCCTTTTGCGGTCGATTTCCCAACCCCCCCTCCCCCCCAACCTGTTGTGGTGAGGCCCGCCAACCATCAATGCCCGCCACCATTGCTTTCAACTTTGCGGCCCTTTTGTTCGCCCCGTCATGGCCACATCTGGTTTTTGCTGATGCCCCCGGTGCCCGAGGACCATGTCTATCACTCATCCTCTGTCTGGGGGCATCGCATGACTTCCAGCGTTGTCACTTATGTGCCCAGTTGACCACAAAGGGACGTCACCTTCGACTCGACATAAGAACATAAGAACATGCCATACTGGGTCAGACCAAGGGTCCATCAAGCCCAGCATCCTGTTTCCAACAGTGGCCAATCCAGGCCATAAGAACCTGGCAAGTACCCAAAAACTAAGTCTATTCCATGTTACCGTTGCTAGTAGTAGCAGTGGCTAATTCCTAAGTCAACTTGATTAATAGCAGGTAATGGACTTCTCCTCCAAGAACTTATCCAATCCTTTTTTAAACACAGCTATACTAACTGCACTAACCACATCTTCTGGCAACAAATTCCAGAGTTTAATTGTGCGTTGAGTGAAAAAGAACTTTCTCCGATTAGTTTTAAGTGTGCCACATGCTAACTTCATGGAGTACCCCCTAGTCTTTCTATTATCCAAAAGAGTAAATAACCGATTCACATCTACCCATTCTAGACCTCTCATGATTTTAAACACCTCTATCATATCCCCCCTCAGCCTTCTCTTCTCCAAGCTGAAAAGTCCTAACCTCTTTAGTCTTTCCTCATAGGGGAGCTGTTCCATTCCCTTTATCATTTTGGTCGCCCTTCTCTGTACCTTCTCCATCGCAATTATATCTTTTTTGAGATGCAGCAACCAGAATTGTACACATTATTCAAGGTGCGGTCTCACCATGGAGCAATACAGAGGCATTATGACATTTTCTGTTTTATTCACCATTCCCTTTCTAATAATTCCCAAATTCTGTTTGCTTTTTTGACTGCCGCAGCACACTGAACCGACGATTTCAATGTGTTATCCACTATGATGCCTAGATCTATTTCTTGGGTAGTAGCACCTAATATGGAACCTAACATGGTGTAACTATAGCATGGGTTATTTTTCCCTATATGCATCACCTTGCACTTGTCCACATTAAATTTCATCTGCCATTTTGATGCCCAATTTTCCAGCCTCACAATCTGCTTGTGATTTAACTACTCTGAACAATTTTGTATCATCTACAAATTTGATTACCTCACTTGTCATATTTCTTTCCAGATCATTTATAAATATATTGAAAAGTAAGGGTCCCAATACAGATCCCTGAGGCACTCCACTGACCACTCTCTTCCACTGAGAAAATTGTCCATTTAATCCTACTCTCTGTTTCCTGTCTTTTAACCAGTTTGTAATCCACGAAAGGACATCGCCACCTATCCCATGACTTTTTATTTTTCCTAGAAGCCTCTCATGAGGAACTTTGTCAAATGCCTTCTGAAAATCCAAGTACACTACATCTACAGGTTCACCTTTATCCACATGTTTATTAACTCCTTCAAAAAAGTGAAGCAGATTTGTGAGGCAAGACTTGCCTTGGGTAAAGCCATGCTGACTTTGTTCCATTAAACCATGTCTTTCTATATGTTCTGTGATTTTGATGTTTAGAATACTTTCCACTATTTTTCCTGGCACTGAAGTCAGGCTAACCATCTGTAGTTTCCCAGTTCGCCCCTGGAGCCCTTTTTAAATATGGGGGTTACATTAGCTATCCTCCAGTCTTCAGTTACAATGGATGATTTTAATGACAGGTTACAAATTTTTACTAATAGGTCTGAAATTTCAATTTGTAGTTCCTTCAGAACTCTGGGGTGTATACCATCCGGTCCAGGTGATTTACTACTCCTCAGTTTGTCAATCAGGTCTACCACATCTTCTAGTCTCACTGTGATTTGGTTCAGTCCATCTGAATCATTACCCATAAAAATGTTCTCTAGTACGGGTAACTCCCCAACATCCTCTTCAGTAAACACCGAAGAAAAGAAATCATTTAATCTTTCTACAATGGCCTTAATCTTCTCTAAGTGCCCCTTTAACCCCTCGATCATCTAACAGTCCAACTGACTCCCTCACAGGCTTTCTGCTTCAGATATATTTTTAAAAGTTTTTACTGTGAGTTTTTGCCTCTACGGCCAACTTCTTTTCAAATTTTCTCTTAGCCTGTCTTATCAATGTCTTACATTTAACTTGCCAACATTTATGCATTATCCTATTTTCTTCTGTTGGATTCTTCTTCCAATTTTTGAATGAAGATCTTTTGGCTAAAATAGCTTCTTTCACCTCCCCTTTTAACCATGCCGGTAATCGTTTTGCCTTCTTTCCACCTTTCTTAATGTGTGGAATACATCTGGATTGTGCTTCTAGGATGGTATTTTTGAACAATGATCACGCCTCTTGCACACTTTTTACTTTTGTAGCTGCTCCTTTCAGTTTTTTTCTAACTATTTTTCTCATTTTATCAAAGTTTCCCTTTTGAAAGTTTAGCATGATAGCCATGGATTTGCTTACTGTCCCCCTTCCAGTCATTAAATCAAATTTGATCATATTATGATTACTATTGCCAAGCAGCCCCACCACCGTTACCTCTCTCACCAAATCTTGTTCTCCACTGAGAATTAGATCTAAAATTGCTCCCTCTCTTGTCAGTTCCTGAACCAACTGCTCCATAAAACTATCATTTATTCCATCCAGGAACTTTATCTCTCTAGCGTGTCCCAATGATACATTTACCTAGTCAATATTGGGGTAATTGAAGTCTCCCATTATTACCGCACTACCAATTTGGTTAGCTTCCCTAATTTCTCTTAGCATTTCACTGTCAGCTTCACCATCTGCTCTTCGGGTTGAGGAAGTCCAAACCATCAGCATCGGCAGTATCGGCATCAAGGGACCTTGGAGCTGCACTGAAGGAGACCACGGCATCAACATTGATGGGACCATCAGTTCCATTGATGCCTTCAGTGGATAGGGGTGCCAGAGACCAACCATTGTTGATCTCCTCCGGGCTGAGGATGCCAAGTACTTTGTCTTCGACCTTGGCACCAGGGAAAGACCGGGCCGAGTATAGAGGGAAGCCTAAGAAGCATCGGCACTGGTCCCATTTGAAGCAAGGTGCTGGGCATGGGGATGCACTGGCTTTTGCCATGATGCCCCCTGAAGTGACCTCATGGTGAGTTGAGTCCATCTTTTATCGGTACCAGGGGGTTGCCATGTTCTCCACCAGTCCTGGTGCCAGTTGCCAATCCTTCTCATGATTCCAAAGACATTATGGCCACCCCTTCTTCTTCCCAGTCAATGTTGGCATTGGCAACATTTGAGGACGAGCTAGAGTGCTGAGTACAGCTGGCGGTTTAGCTGATTCTGCAGGGCATCGGTCATGTGCACTGATGACACTGGACCCAGTGTCACCTATCCTTGAACTGCTTCTAGACAAGCTCAATGTGCTCATCTGTGCATTACCAACCCAACTGGTGCCGATTCCAGGGACAGCATCACTGCCCGTTTGGGTCACTGAGGCTGCCTCTTAACAATATGGTGGTTGTTTACAGTTCCTCTGAGGAGGAAGCTCCACTGAGGCTGGTGGAGACACAGAGGCCTGTAGCACCCTGTCCAGTTCTACTGGTGCCTGCACCTTTGGAAAAAGGTCGATCACCTAGGGCCCCATCCCCTATAGCATACAGTGAAGATGAGGGTCCCTATGAACCCTAGGGGGATGATCCAACTGAGTCCTCCTCCAAGGACTCTGATGGTCTCTTGTCAGCCCTTCTCCAGATGAATGAAGGAAGTCCCTGCCTGAGGACTTGACCTTCGAGGGTTTGTGAGGGTGATGGTAGAGGCCATCCCATATCAACTTTTGACAGAGGAGAATGCCAGGCACAATATGCTTGAGATTCTCTCAGTTCATGGAACCTGCTAAGGAGATTGTGGCAGTCCCAGGACATGAGATCAGTGCCTCCTATGAACAAGAAGACGGACGGGGTCTACCTCATCCAGAAAGCTGCCAGATTTGATAAGCGTCAGCTGCTTTAGCAGTTGGTGGTAGTCAAATCTGCTCTCAAGAGGGTCAAGTGCTCTTAGACCCATTCCTATCAGCTCTACATGAGCCAGTACTTGTGGGACATCTGGAAGCAAGTGCAGAAGGTGGCTGAGCAGCTGCTTCAACAACGCAAGATTCCCTGTCGCTGGTGCACAAGGGTCTGGAGTGCAGAAAACACGAGGTCCATGTAACCTATGATATTTTTGAAACAGCATTGAGAGTCTCTGCAGTGGGAATCAGTGCCCGCAGAATGGCATTGCCTCGGATCTCCAAATGGAGGTACAGGAATGACTCGCTGACGTGCCTTGTACAGGAGAGAATTTCTTTGGAGATAGGGTGAGGGATCCTGTGACCCAACTTCAGGACTACCATGATACCCTCCAACAATGATCTGTCAGTTCTACAAACCTGTCCTCCTCATCCAGGAGGCCATCGAGACTGGGGCCAAGGAAGTCTTTCTTTCACCAGAGGAAGTACTATCCTCTGCCTCCTCGCCCCCGTTAATACTATCAGGGCTCCCGCGGTCATCCCAGGCAGTAGAGAGCCCCCAAACCCCAGCCATCTCCTCAGTCAACTCAGGGAATGGGGTTTTGACTGGGGTGTAGAGAGCCTAAGCCAGTTACCCTTACCCGGGACGATGGACCCTCTGGATGGGGGCAAGCTGCGGTTCTTTGCAAACCAGTGGCCCAATGTAACCTCGGACCAGTGGGTTCTGTCCATCATCTGCCAAGGGTACTGTTGTGTCCGTCGGTGCCCGATGCCCTCTCTCCACCCTCCTTACCTCTCTGGCACCTCCCTCTCCGACCGCGGGAAGATTGGCTTCCGCGGCGTTCTTCTGCCAATGGTCCTCGGGCATTCCCGGACCGGCTTGACGCTGCAATCATCATGTTTCCTGGAGGCCTAGGGGCGCTCACGCGGTGCGGCCCCGATTGAAGTACCGGCATTGGCGTGAACCTCAGGGCTGTCCCCCGAAGATGACGTCACCTGCGACGGATATTTAAGGTCTCAGTATTTGTTAACAGATTGAGTTAGCAAGGGTTTCGCTACCTAAGCAACTCTGCCTCCTCGGACTTACCAGAGGTACCCGCTCCTCGGGGGCCTCGCTCTCTCTTTGTTTTTTTCAGGTGACAGTCTGGAACCGGTACTCGCTCCTTGAGGGCCTTGATTCCAGACTTGCTTCGTATTCTCTTCTGCCTGGAAGTCTTTATTACCAACTATATCAGCTACATCAGTGAGTTACCATCATTCTCTCTGAGCTTTCCCTGGAACCAGGTACTCACTACTCCTTGAGGGCCTATACTTTCCAGCTCCTGGGCTTCATTGGGACATTGTGTGAATGTTACCATCTGCATACCCTGCCTACTCACTATATCTCAGTCTCTCTTCAGCTCAGCCTCCAGGGATCACTGTTCCAGTCTCGGAGGGACTACAGCCCAGCCGGGCTTACCAACTCACTACTGCCATCTCTAGTGGTTCAGTATACTGTCTAATAAAAGAACTAGTGTGTGTTTGTCTCCTAACTCTGAGCCTGACCGGTGGACCCTCTCAGGATCATTCCCTGGGGGCGTGGTCATCTGCCACTGGTCCAAGGATCCACCCTCTACTCTCCTATATAACTACAGATTGCTATCTCCAGCAACTCCATTAATAACAGATTGCTAATTCCTATCTGATTGCTCCTCCCATCAGACATCAGAATAATAACAGGTACCAATTGAATCTATTGGGTGTCCCGCCAAATTGCCCTCCGTGTCCACATTAGGGGCCAATAGCACATCTGGAGTTTCTATAAATAAAGCTCTCCTCCCTCTTAATGGCCAAAGTGATAGAGCCCATACCAGCAGGGCAAAGAGAGTGGGGATTCTACTCCAAGTACTTCCTGATTGCAAACAGAACAGGAAGACTCCGTTCTGTCCTAGACCTAAGGGCCTTGAACTAATTTCTAAAAAGAGAAAAGTTCAAGATGGTTTTCCTGCGCACCTTGATCCCCCTTTTGCAAAAAGAGGACTGGCTATGCTCCCTCGACCTAAAGGGCGCATACAGAATACACTCATATCAAGCTCTTCCCAGGTATCAGGAAGTATCTCCAATTTGTGGTGGGATCACAGCACTTCCAGTACCGATTGTTGTAGCTTGGGCTCATGTCCGCCCATGGTTCTTCACAAAATGTCTAGCCATGGTGGTGGCATACCTCCACAGAATGGGAGTGCATGTGTTCCTGTATCTGGATGATTAGCTGGTCAAAAGCACATCTCAGCCAGGGGCTGTCAGGTCCATGCACTTGACCATTCGGGTGTTGGAGTCACTATTGTTCTTTCTCAACTACCCAAAGTCCCATTTCAGCCCGTCACCTCAATTGAACTTCATAGAAGCCCTGCTACAGTGGCACAGGCCAAGGTCTTTCTGCCCTGGAAGAGGTCCATCATTGTGGCAGAGATTCAACAGAGCCAGCAGGTGTCAGCCTGGCACATGTTGAGGCTGTTGGGCCATATGGCCGAAACCATCCATATTACTCCCTTGGCACATTTACACATGTACAGAGCCCAATAGACTCTGAGGTCACTGTGGTGCCAGGGCACTCAGAGCCTCCAGGATTGCATCCGAGTTACCCTGTCTCCCTGGGTCTCATTGTCCTGGTGACGGGTTCTTTCCAATCTCGAACATGGGATCTCATTTTGGAGTCTCTCCACTCAAATTGTCCTAACCACGGATGCATCTACCCTGGGGTAGGGAGCTCATATAGACGGGCTCAGTACTCAGGGTCTTTGGTCTGCTCAGGAGCATTCTTGTCAAATCAACTTCCTAGAGCTTCTGGTGATCAGGTATGCACTATGGGCTTTCAGAGATAAGTTGTCCAACAAAGTTGTCCCGATCCAGATCAACAACCAGATAATCATGTGGTATGTCAACAAGCAGGGGGATATGGGATCATACTTCCTGTATCAGGAAGAAGTCCAGATCTGGTTGTGGGCCCTGTCCCACAGGATGGTGCTCAGGGCCATGTACCTGGCTGGGATGGAGAACGTGGTAGCGGACAGTCTGAGTCAAGCCTTCATACCCAACGGGTAGTGAATCGAATAATCCACCTCTGGAGGAGACCAGAAGTTTGCGTCCCTCTGCAACAGGAATTTACCTCAGTTTTGCTCCCTGTACAGGTCAGATGGCAAACCATCTTCAGACGCCCTTGCCCATCATTAGGGCAAGGGTCTTCTGTATGTGTATACTCCAATTACCTTAGTGGTGAAGAATATCTTGAAGCTTCGTGATGACAGAGGGTATATGATCCTCATAGCCCCTCATTGGCCAAGATAGTTTTGGTTTCTACTCCTGCAGGAGTTGTCCATCCAGAAACTGATCAGTCTGGGGACTTCCCTGGATCTCATCACATAAGATCAGGGAAGGCTGCGGCATCCCAACCTCCAGGCCCCGTGCTCACAGCCTGGATGTTGAGAGGTTGATTCTGCAGCTGCTTGATTTTTCAGAAGATATGTCTCGGGTCCTGGTAGCTTCTAGAAAGCCTTCCATTAGAAATTCCTATGGACTGAAGTGGAGGAGGTTTTCTGTGTGGTGTGAGCAGAAGGTGCTAGAACTCTTCTCCTGCCCCACACAAAAACTGCTTGATTACCTTCTACACCTATTGGAGGCTGGCTTGAAAGCCAACTCCGTTAGAGTTCATCTGAGTGCAATTGGTGCATATCACCATGGTCTAGAATAGATGGTACACCCATCTCTGTGCAGCCTATAGTTGTATATTTCATGTGGGGCCTGCTTCAGTTGAATCCTCCCCTAAGATCTCCTGCTGTGTTTTGGGACCTCAATGTGGTGTTAGCTCAGCTGATGAAAGCTCCTTTTGAGCAGCTGTGCACCTGTGATCTGACGTACCTGACCTGGAAGGTCATATTTTTGGTGGCGGTCACTTCAGCGGATAGTCAGCAAACTCCAGGCCTTAGTGACTTATCCAACTTATACTAAATTTTATCATGACAGGGTGGTCTTGTGTAAGCACTCTAAGTTCCTGCCTAAGGTGGTGACTGATGTCCATCTTAACCAGTCAGTCGACCTGTCAATATTCTTTCCCAGGCCTCATTCGCACCAAGGTGAATGAGTGCTGCACAGTTTGGACTGCAAGCGAGCCTTAGCCTTCTAACTGGAGCAGACAGAAGGTCACCCAACTTTTGGTTTCTTTTGAAAAGAATAGGTTGGCGTTGCCATTGCCAAACAGACAATATCCAGTTGGCTAGCAGACCACCTGCTATTTAGATGAGCTATTTTTCATGCATAAAATTTTGAAATGAATGGAAAGCAGATAATCCATAGTTAATCTGATGCAAATTCAATTATGCAACTGGCCAAAGCCACGTTATTTGAGCTACATCTCAGGAGTTTGAGCTATTATTTCGTGGAGGCATCAGAATGCTAATACACATCTCGATGCTTCCATGCATCAAATTAAAGGGCCATGTGTCCCATAAACCACTCCTACCAATGTGCCTCCTGCCCACCCCCTGCTGCTTGTAGAGGTAGCTGAAAAAAGAAAGAATTTGAAAAATAGAAAGTAGTTTTGCACAGTGATGCCCCACCTCTTTTCCCAAACCTCTCTCCATTAAACCTAATTCAAATCCCCCCACTCCAAATACATCCCATGATCCATACACCCCTCACCCATAATACCCCCCCCCCCACCCCCTAGAATCCTCCCTTAAAAATAACAAATTCCCTAGTTGTCTAGTAGACCCGTATCCTCCTCCTTTTTCACACCACAGACTCGCTGGTAGTATAGAGGCTCCTCCCTTAACCTAAGGGGGTAACCTGCATGGAGCAGCAATTACTGTCAAACTCAACTTGCTAGGTAGACTGGATGGACCATTTAGTCTTTATCTGCCATCTTTTACTATGTTACTACACCCTGGTGGTCCAGTGGAGACCCAGAGCACTCCCTAGGCTCTGGACCAGTCGATGCCATATTTCATAATGGCACAGGTTAGCTTTTGCCCCTATCATCTGAACACAACTCGTGATAGAGCTATATCCATCGCCAGCCCCGCCCTATGGAACTCATTACTATTCGAAATAAGAACTCAACCAGATACCAAAACCTTTAAAAAAGATTTGAAAACATGGTTTTTCACCAGAGCCTATGCTAATGATCTCATCCAGCAACACAACCAGAATCCCACACATCCAACCTCCAAGAAAAATACACATCCCCAGAGAAACATAAAAGCATCTAAGACAACTTAATAACATACAAGACAATACACAACCCCGCATACAAATGGGGTTACATAACTATTTAAACTATATAGTTACCATGATGTTATTTCTATTTAACAAATATGATGTAACAATGTTATTTCCAATATGATTCAACGTTTTGTTTAACTAATGTGACCACTGTAAACCATTATGATGGCGAAACTGAAAGACGGTATACAAAAACATGTTAAATAAATAAATAAATAAATAAATAAATACATTTTTTAACTTTTTTCCAGCCATCTTTACAGGTGGTGGTAAGGGGGGGGGGGTGGTATTTCCATACTCCCGGGGGAGATATAGGCACATTGGTGAGACAGAGGTGGGGGCAGGTTAACGGGCCCTTTAGCCCTTTAAGATGATGCTGTCCCTGGGTGAAGTGGACTGCCATTATGAATTTTTTGCCCCTTTCCCTGTGATATTTTTTCATGCAATTTTTTTCCATGAGAAAAAAATATTATGGGGGAGGCTGTTGTGATATTTTCCCAGGAAGAAGTCAAATATGGTGAGATTGCCTTCCCGTGATAAAATATTGTGGCAATAGTGTCTAAGTTTGCATCCAAGCTTATGAAGGATGAAGTGACTTGCCTAAGGTCACCAGGAGTGTCAGGAGGATTTGAACTCTGGCTTCTCTGCTTCACAGCTTGCTGCTATAACCACTAAGGAAAGCTTACCCACCCCCTCATTCCTGCTTGGAAATGAACTTCACCCCAGTACCCTCCTTTGTAGTGAGAACATGCAAAGGGCAGGGGAGAGAGGTGCCATAAGATTTTGAAATTATTCATAGCTTGCTAATCAGAGATGTGCTGGACATATTGAACAGAAAATAAGCCTAAAAGTCAAATGGCTTTCTCCTTAGCACTTTTGTCTTGATAAATTATTACTTTTACCTCACATTCTGCTACTAATTACTGACTTTAAATGCATTATTTAGAAGACAGACTGAAATTATTCCCATAAGGGATCAATACATAATGCTGGCTGTAAGTGGTTAATTCTTTGTGATATGCTTGGAAAAGAATGTCAATCAATGTCACTGAAAACTAAAGTGTGGTTTTTGGTGCTTTTGCAAATGTGATTTTTATTGGCAAAATAACTTTCATCTATTCTCTACTTTTTGTACCATGCTGCCTGTGTGCCACCAGTATACACTAGCAAAGCCTTCTTTGAATATGGTAGTGTGTACAAAAGAAAAGTGGAATATGAATAAATGCTTCTTAAAAAAAAAGAAGCATGCACATATGATGAAGTTGCAAAAAAATCTAAGATTTATAAAACTGCAGTATGTGGTGGTTGATTTACAACAAGAATATAGAAATAACAATAAACAAGCATACAGTACATACAAACTGTAGTTCTTTGTAAAAGGCCTGATTATGGGCTTACCATAGCACAAAGCATGTGCCTTCTCTCTCCTTACCAAGTTACTCCAGGCGGCCTATTTCCCAAGTCTCCTGAGCTCAGATTTTCGGGTATAATATAATTGTCCTTCAGCTCTGGGAGTTCCTCTCCTGTCCTGCTGGCAATGCTGGACTCTTGTCTGTGAAGAGGTTTAAAGCTCTTCAGTGTGCTTTTCCTTGAAGTACTGATCCTCTATACTTTGTGTCCATTTTTATTCTATTCCCTGCTAGCTAATAACGAATTCAAAAACTACAACAAATGAGGTCATTTTGGTTCATTCTGAATAGAAAGAACTAAAAATAGTCTCATAAAAAGTACCCGAAAATTTTGGGGTATTTTCATATTCATTACATTACAAAAATACAAAGGGCCTCTGGCAGAACTAGTCCTTGATGCCAAAGCCAACCCCGAAACACAGGTTCAACCCTGAGGCTTAGACTAGGTGCTGGGGCCAAGCCCGGAGGCTTGATCCCATTGAAGAAGCCTAGGTCTGGTGCCAGGGCCCTGAGTTGAAGCCTGGCACTAGTATCCACTCATGAGGTACGATCCCATCACCAAGGCCTAGGTTCAGGCCTTCTGAGACTTTGGGTCCCGGAGCTTCAGCAATGACGCTGTCCCCTTGGTGTATGGTGCCACAGTAACGTCACTGTGGTGCTTTCCTCCGGAGCAGATGGCACCATTTTGATGTATGGCCATACCTCAGGGCTGTACACTGGTGCCAGGTCTAGGCCTCAGCAATGGGATCAGGCCTCAGTACTAGGCCCTAGTGCCAGACCTAGATTTCTCCATTGAGACCAAGTGACAGGACTCAGCCCCAAAACCTAGGCTCAGGACTCAGCTCCGGTGATGGGACCAGGGCTGATCACTTTGATGCTGTTATCCAAGTGGACAGCATCATTTTTGAATCGCCAGGACATGACAGCTTCAGAAATTTACTGCAATCATGTAGTGAAACACGTTTAAGGCTTTTGATACGGTCCCACACAGGAGGCTGGTGAAAAAAATGAGAAACTTAGGAGTGAGTGCCGAGGTGGTGGCCTGGATTGCAAACTGGTTGATGGACCGAAGACAATGTGATGATAAATGGATCTTACTCTGAAGAGAGAGCAGTGTTAAGCGGAGTGCCGCAAGGATCGCTGTTGGGACCGGTCCTGTTCAATATCTATGTGAGCAACATAACGGACAAGATAGAAGGTAAGGTTTGTCTGTTTGTAGATGACACTAAGATCTGCAACAGAGTGGACACTCCGGAAGGAGTGGAGAGAATGAGATGGGATTTAAAAAAGCTGGAAGAGTGGTCGAAGATATGGCAGCTGAGATTCAATGCCAAGAAGTGCAGAGGCATGCATATGGGGTATGGAAATCCGGAAGAACTGTATTCGATGGGGGGTAAAGGGCTCATGTGCACGGAGCAGGAGAAAGACCTTGGGGTGATAGTGTCTAACGATCTGAAGTCGGCGAAACAATGTGACAAGGCGATAGCTAAAGCCAGAAGAATGCTGGGCTGCATAGAGAGAGGAATATCGAGTAAGAAAAGGGAAGTGATGATCCCCTTGTACAGGTCCTTGGTGAGGCCTCACCTGGAGTACTGAGCTCAGTTCTGGAGACCGTATCTCCGAAGAGACAGCGACAGGATGGAGGCGGTCCAGAGAAGGGCGACCAAAAAGGTGGATGGTCTTCATCGAATGACTTATGAGGAGAGATTGAAGAATCTAAATATGTACATCCTGGAGGAAAGGAGGAGCAGAGGTGATATGATACAGACTTTCAGATACTTGAAAGGGTTTAATGATCCAAAGGTAACGACAACCCTTTTCCGTTGGAAAAAAATCAGAAGAACCAGGGGGTCATGATTTAAAACTCCAGGGAGGAAGACTCAGAACCAATGTCAGGAAGTATTTCTTCATGGAGAGGGTGGTGGATGCCTGAAATGACCTTACGGAGGAAGTGGTGAAGACCAAAACTGTAAAGGACTTCAAAGGGGCGTGGGATAAACACTGTGGATCCATAAAGTCTAGAGGATGTGAATGAAAGTGGGTGGCTCATGGGAACGACGGCTACTACCTGGTGATAATGCCCTTATTCAATAAACATACACACGATTAATGCGACTCCTCTAAGCTTCAGCGGCAATGAGGAAATGTGGAAAAAAGGATTTGCATTCACAAAAAAGCGGGGAGTAGCTTGCTTGTTAAGGCGGTTACTACCCCAAACCAAATAAGTCTGATACTTCACTTTCAATGCATATCCAGCATAGCTCTCTGCTTCAATGGCAAGAGAGAAAGACTGACACTGCACTTTCAATGTATATCCAGCATAGCTCTCTGCTTCAACGGCAGGGGAGAAAGTTTGACACTTCACGCATATCCAGCATAGCTCTCTGCTTCAATGGCAGGGGAGCAAGATTGATACTTCACTTTCAATGCATAGCCAGCATGGCTCTCTGCTTCAACAGCAGGAGGGAATGAAGAAACGTGGATCTATACTCAGGCAATAACCAACAAGGACTGAATTACATAGTCTGGATAAACAAATAAGCATGGGTGTAGCTTGCTTATTGCGGTGGTTAATACCCCTAACTAATTAAGCTATTTTACTTAGATGCCATTCCAACGCTGCTCTCTACATTAATGGTGGGGGTGGAAGGGAAATAGAATAAAAAAGGTTACTAAGAGCCAAGAGTAACAGATAAGTATGAGAGAGAGAAAAAAAAAGCACGAAAGCTTGCTGGGCAGACTGGATGGGCCGTTTGGTTTTCTGCCGTCATTTCTATGTTTCTATGTTTCTATGTAAATGATGTCGGCGCTGAATAAATATGTGCAGCAATCAGACACTTGCTAGGGAAAGATATATGAAGAAAATCATTCTCTTAGCAAAGTGCAGTTCTCTACTCTTTAGGGAGAAACTGTGGGTAAGAAGAATAGAATGAAAGCTATAAAAATTCTGTATTTATATTGCTCAGTCATCCAACAATAAAGCATGGATTTAAGCTTCAATATGCCACTTTCACTGTATTAAGCTCAATAAAGCAAATTACTTCACCTTGCTGTGCATAGAATTTGGAATAAAAAATGGTAGCAAACAAGAGGAAAGAAAGACTAAATATTATTTTAAGTTCTGAAGGGCTCACCATACCTTATCAGTCACTTTAATCTAAGATCTTTACTCTTAAACACAGTTACACTATAGACAGTAGAAGAGGACCGGAAGGCTCATCTGCATACTGCTCCCAGCGTCCCCCGGGAGAGGAGTCCAGAGGTCACTGCAAGCGAGCCAGGGATTAAATTCCACAGCCCCAGCTTCCAGAGACCCTGCAAACTTTGCAGTACAAAAGGACTGGAAGTGCGCGCCGTTAGGTGTGTGAATCTCAAACCCTTCAATTAACTGAGTAAAGATCAATTTAATGGTAGTTAAAGAGGATTGGTAAGTATAGTTTTGGGAAATCTTTGGACTTCTAAAAGTTTGGTGAAAGGTGAAATAGAGGTATATATTCTTTAGAGTTTGTATGACTGAGGTAATAAGCAAGCCAGAGATAGTAAATTCTAGTGTCTGTCTTTCCCACCCACTCAACCCTTGATATTTAGGCAAGAGACACTTTCTCATTAAAAATCAATCAAGGTCTTATCTAAATCATACTATTGTACCAGCCTTTATTGAAAGTTTAATCATCCCCTTGTAGGACACTAGCTGATTAATTAGTAAATTCGCCTATAAATTTAAACTAATTACATCTCCCTTAGTATCCTAAACTTAACTAGGAACTCAATAAAACTAAGATGAAGCCAGCAGTCCAGCAGCAAGAGGGGGACTTTCCAGTCTTTTGTATTGAGAAGGTTTTCATGGGTAATGATTCAGATGGACTGAACGAAATCACGGTGAACCTAGAAGATGTGGTAGACCTGATTGATAAACTGAAGAGTAGTAAATCACCTGGACCGGATGGTATATACCCCAGAGTTCTGAAGGAACTAAAAAATGAAATTTCAGACCTATTAGTAAAAATTTGTAACCTATCATTAAAATCATCCATTGTACCTGAAGACTGGAGGTTAGCTAATGTAACTCCCATGTTTAAAAAGGGCTCCAGGGGAGATCCGGGAAATTACAGACCGGTTAGCCTGACTTCAGTGCCAGGAAAAATAGTGGAAAGTGTTCTAAACATCAAAATCACAGAACATATAGAAAGACATGGTTTAATGGAACAAAGTCAGCATGGCTTTACCCAAGGCAAGTCTTGCCTCACAAATCTGCTTCACTTTTTTGAAGGAGTTAATAAACATGTGGATAAAGGTGAACAGGTAGATGTAGTGTACTTGGATTTTCAGAAGGCATTTGACAAAGTTCCTCATGAGAGGCTTCTAGGAAAAGTAAAAAGTCATGGGATAGGTGGCGATGTCCTTTCGTGGATTACAAACTGGCTAAAAGACAGGAAACAGAGAGTAGGATTAAATGGACAATTTTCTCAGTGGAAGGGCGTGGGGCAGTGGAGTGCCTCGGCGATCTGTACTGGGATGCTTACTTTTCAATATATTTATAAATGATCTAGAAAGAAATATGACGAGTGAGGTAATCAAATTTGCAGATGATACAAAATTGTTCAGAGTAGTTAAATCACAAGCAGATTGTGATAAATTGCAGGAATACCTTGTGAGGCTGGAAAATTGGGCATCGAAATGGCAGATTAAATTTAATGTGGACAAGTGCAAGGTGATGCATATAGGGAAAAATAACCATGCTATAGTTACACAGTGTTAGGTTCCATATTAGGTGCTACTTCCCAAGAAAGAGATCTAGGCGTCATAGTGGATAACACATTGAAATCATCGGTTCAGTGTGCTGCGGCAGTCAAAAAAGCAAACAGAATGTTGGGAATTATTAGAAAGGGAATGATGAATAAAATGGAAAATGTCATAATGCCTCTGTATCGCTCCATGGTGAGACTGCACCTTGAATATTGTGTACAATTCTGGACGCCGCATCTCAAAAAAGATATAATTGCGATGGAGAAGGTACAGAGAAGGGCTACCAAAATGATAAAGGGAATGGAACAGCTCCCCTATGAGGAAAGACTAAAGAGGTTAGGACTTTTCAGCTTGGAGAAGAGACGGCTGAGAGGGGATATGATAGAGGTGTTTAAAATCATGAGAGGTCTAGAACGGGTAGATGTGAATCATTTTTTTACTCTTTCAGATAATAGAAAGACTAGGGGGCACTTCATGAAGTTAGCTTATGGCACATTTAAAAATAATCGGAGTAAGTTCTTTTTCACTCAACGCACAATTAAACTCTGGAATTTGTTGCCAGAGGATGTGGTTAGTGCAGTTAGTATAGCTGTGTTTAAAAAAGGATTGAATAAGTTCTTGGAGGAGAAGTCCATTACCTGCTATTAATTAAGTTGACTTAGATAATAACCACCGCTATTACTAGCAACGGTAACATGGAATAGACTTAGTTTTTGGGTACTTGTCAGGTTCTTATGGCCTGGATTGGCCACTGTTGGAAACAGGAAGCTGGGCTTGATGGACCCTTGGTCTGACCCAGTATGGCATGTTCTTATGTTCTTATGTATGATTTTTTACCCGCCGGTGAGAGATTGTATGTGTGCACTCGGTGCAAAGAACTTCTGGCTCCCAGGGAACAAGCCTGATCTCTGGAGGCTAAAGTAGCAGACTTGGAGGAGCTGAGGCAGACAGAGAGGAACATTTTTGAGGCCTTCAGGGACATAGTATCCAAGTCTCAAATCCAGTCTGGTAGCCCTAGTGCTGCCTTGGATCAGATAGGTCTCCCAGTAGGAGAATATCACCCTGGTGTAGCAGGAACTGATTCTGCTCTCCAGGTGATGTATTGTCCTCTCGCACTGAGGACATGTCTCCCAGGGCTACTGCCCAGGAGGGAAGGGTTAGGCCGGCTTTCATAGTTGGTGATTCAATTACTAGAAATGTAGATAGCAGGGTGGCTGATGGACGTGAGGACCGCCTAGTAACTTGCCTGCCTGGTGCGAAGGTGGCAGACCTCACGCATCACCTAGAT
This sequence comes from Rhinatrema bivittatum, assembly GCF_901001135.1. Taxonomy (NCBI): domain Eukaryota; kingdom Metazoa; phylum Chordata; class Amphibia; order Gymnophiona; family Rhinatrematidae; genus Rhinatrema; species Rhinatrema bivittatum. The sequence continues at coordinate 391,379,016 of NC_042617.1, read as the reverse complement.
AGGATTATAGACAGTGCTGGGTAGGAGCTGACTGTTGTGGTACATGTGGGTACCAACGAGATAGGAAAATGTGGGTGAGAGGTTCTGGAAGCCAAATTTAGGATTTTAGGTAGAAAGCTGAAATCCAGCTTTCTACCTAAAATCCTTTCATGGAAACCTTTCATGGAAAATCCAGAACCTCCAGGAGGTTCTGGATTTTCGTGGAACAGGAAGCATTCTCTGAAATGCTTCCTGTTCCACGTGCAGGTTCCCAGAGGCAGGCAGAGCTCCAGAGTTTCAAAGCATGAATGAGACGATGATGCAGGGAAGAGGGATTCAGTTTTGTAAGGAACTGGGGAAACTTTGGGGGAAGGGTGAGACTTTTCCTAAAGGATGGGCTCTACCTTAACCAGAGTGGGACTAAGCTGCTGGCACTAATTTTCAAAAAGGAGTTGGAGCAGCTTCAAAACTAGAACAAGGCGGAAAGCCGACAGTCACTCAGCAGTGCATGGTTTAGAGAAATGTATCCTTGAAGGATACCAATGAAACAGGAGAGTTAGGGCATCCCAATAGAGAGGTTCCAATAAAAGCAAACGTAGTCCATGTGCCTTTATGTAAAAAATCACCAAAGTTAATGATTTCCAAATTATCCCTAATAACTGAAAAGCATGTTGTTAATATAAACAAAAATCACACTTTAAAATGTCTGTATGCCAATGCCAGAAGTCTATGAAGTAAGATGGGAGAGTTAGAGTGTATAGCAGTAAATGAGATTGATATAATTGGCATCACAGAGACTTGGTGGAAGGAGGATAACCAATGGGTCAGCTCTTTATCAGGGTACAAATTATATCGGAATTGATAGGGAGGATCAAGTTGGTGGGGGTGTGGTACTTTATGTTCAGGAGGGTATAGAGTCCAACAGGATAAAGATCATACAAGAGACTAAGGTAATAAGGAGATCATACAAGAGACTGAGGAAAAAAGTAGAATCTATATGGGTAGAAATCCCATGTGTGTTGGGCAAGAGTATAGTGATAGGAGAATACTATCGTCCACCTGGACAAAATGGTCAGACAGATGATGAAATGCTAAAAGAAATCAGGGAAGCAAACCAATTTGGCAGTGCAATAATAATGGGAGATTTCAATTACCCAAATGTAACGTGCAAGGAAAAAGTTTCAGTTCCACCACAAAGTATAATAGAAATTTTCAGTTTTAATTCTTACAGTCAGTAGAAAACGGCAACTCCACGTTAGTATACATAAACAGGTATCAGTCCCCCGACACGGTCCCGTGTTTCGCTGGTGGCTGCATCGGGAGGGACCACACAGAATATAAAGTCTAAAATACAAACACACTCAATCAGGGTGGAGCATAACATAAGCGGCTATAACTATAACGGAAATACAATGTATACTTACATCCTTTAATCATATAGTGGAGCGCAAACACCCTCACTATGTGAACACAATTTAAAGGAGAAGCCTTGGCGCCAAAAACAGATGTCATCGCGAGACTGTCAAAAATAAGCCACAAATTTCATTTTTGGACATTTGTATTTCTGTTGAAAATAATCACTTTGTGACTACACTCTTTCGGAAGTCAACTGATAGGAACACCCTTTTAACTTATTCAAGTTGTCACCCCAAACCTCTTAGGGATAACATTCCAACCGGCCAATTTCTCAGATTGCGGCGTTTATGCTCCTCCCGGGATGATTTTATAGCTAAATCTAGGGCGATGTCTTTAAGATTTTTAGAGAGGGGTTATCCCCACCGCATTGTGAGAAACGCTTATAAAAGGGCATTGTATACCTGCCGGGAATGGCTTTTCCTCCCCGCATCTGATGATGCTGATACATCTTTTAATTGTATATTACCATTTTCTGTTGCCAGTAAAACAATATCTCTCATGATTCGTAGACATTGGCAGAATTTAGCATTATCTCCTTTACTGCGGGGTGACCTACGGTTCTCATTCCGCCGAGGTAGTAATCTGCGTGACCAATTAGTACATACGTCTTTTGGCAGGAACGAGGTGAACACTCGTGGGGTGGGTTCTCATAGTCCCTGTGGTCACTGCACGATGTGCAGTCATACCTCAGTCTCTTCCACCTTCCAACATCCCATCTCTGGACAGGTTTTTTATCTTCGCAGTGTATCCGACTGTACAACCAAAGGGGTGGTCTATGTGGTACAGTGCCCATGCCCTAGTTTATATGTTGGGAAAACTAAGAGAATGGTGAAAACTCGAATTATAGAGCACTGTTCCAACATTAGACTCCTTAGACTCGAGGAACCCCTGGTTTCCCACTGGACCACCTTGGGTCATTCCATCTCTGATCTTACCTTTTCAGTTTTAGAGACTGTTTCCCCCTCTGTCCGGGGTGGGGATTATGTTGAGATGTTAGGTAAAAGAGAACAGAGATGGATTTACACCTTAAAAACTATTCACCCTCACGGACTCAATAAGGACATTGAATGGCATTTATTCGGGTAAAGGGGGCGGGGCTTATTTTTGACAGTCTCGCGATGACATCTGTTTTTGGCGCCAAGGCTTCTCCTTTAAATTGTGTTCACATAGTGAGGGTGTTTGCGCTCCACTATATGATTAAAGGATGTAAGTATACATTGTATTTCCGTTATAGTTATAGCCGCTTATGTTATGCTCCACCCTGATTGAGTGTGTTTGTATTTTAGACTTTATATTCTGTGTGGTCCCTCCCGATGCAGCCACCAGCGAAACACGGGACCGTGTCGGGGGACTGATACCTGTTTATGTATACTAACGTGGAGTTGCCGTTTTCTACTGACTGTAAGAATTAAAACTGAAAATTTCTATTATACTTTGTGGTGGAACTGAAACTTTTTCCTTGCACGTTACATTTGGATACTTGCTTAGTGCAAGGCTTGCTTCTGTGTATTTTCTGGCAGATTTCAATTACCCCAATACCAATATGTTGCAAGCTACAACCTTTCTCTTTTTTCATGTGCAATCATTTATTTCATATCTGTAGGACCATCATAACACCCACGGTTTGTAGGCAGTAGGCCTGAGTCTAAACCGCAACGGGTCACTTTTAATCATCGGTCCATTCAAGTCCTATTTTTATTATTATTAACCAATACATTTTTCTTTATGTTTTCTTATTTTTTTCTTATTCTATACTGTAAAATAAATGTGGAACGGTACTTCCCTTACTTGACGATGGCGCTACCGCGCTTTGAAGATCAAACAGTTTAAGAGGATTTAATCCTTGAAGATGGCGTTGCCATACATTTCAGGTCCAGGAGTTACTTGTGCAGTCCAGTTCAACGTATGTTTTGCAAAAGCTGCTTCAGGGACTGTTATTGAATCTATTTTTCCTGAACTTTCAACAGAGAAGTTTAAATTCTATCGCGTTAAACTTTAAAGGTATTCAGTACCATGTGGACGCGATGGAATTTAAACTTCTCTGTTGAAAGTTCAGGAAAAATAGATTCAATAACAGTCCCTGAAGCAGCTTTTGCGAAACGTACGTCGGACTAGACTGCACAAGTAACTCCTGGACCTGAAATGTATGGCAACGCCATCTTCAAGGATTAAATCCTCTTAAACAGTTTGATCTTCAAAGCGAGGTAGCGCCATCGTCAAGCAAGGGAAGTACCGTTCCACATTTATTTTACAGTATAGAATAAGAAAAAAATAAGAAAACATAAAGAAAAATTTATTGGTTAATAATAATAAAAATAGGACTTGACTGGACCGTTGATTAAATGTGACCCGTTGCGGTTTAGACTCAGGCCTACTGCCTACAAACCGTGGGTGTTATGATGGTCCTACAGATCTGAAATAAATGATTGCACATGAAAAAGAGAAAGATTGTAGCTTGCAACGTATTGGTATTGAGATAGTGTGGCTCGTTGCATACTGATAATTAACTGTTAATATTATTGTGAGATTTCAATTATCCCCAATATTGACTGGGTAAATATAACATCAGGAATTGCTAGAGACATAATGTTCCTGGATGTAATAAATGACGCTTCATGGAGCAATTGTTTCAGGAACCAACAAGAGAGGGAGCTATTTTAGATTTAATTCATAGTGGAACGCAGGATTTGGTGAGAGAGGCAATGTGGTGGGGCCACTTGGCAATAGTGATCATTTATTTATTTAGGATTTTTATATACCGACCTTCTCAATACAAGTATCAAATCAGGTCGGTTTCCATAGAACAAAACTGTCGCGGTTAAGGCGTTACAATAAACAGAGTTTCTGAACATAAGAACATAAATAAATATTACATACATAATCATAACATGATTAAATTTAAACTAATAAATGGAAGGGGGACAATAAGTAAATCTACAGCTCTAACATTAAACTTTCAAAAGGGAAACTTTGATAAAATGAGGACAATAGAAAAAAACTGAAAGGTGCAGCTGCAAAAGTTAAAAGTGCTCAATAGGCATGGACATTTTTAAAAATACAATCCTAGAGGCGCAGTCCAGATGTATTCTATGCATTATGAAAGGAGGAGGGAAGGCAAAATGATTACCGTCATGGTTAAAAGGTGAGGCGAACGAGGCTATTTTAGCCAAAAAATCCTTCAAAAATTGGAAGAAGGATCCATCTGAAGAAAATAGGATAAAACATAAGCATTGTCAAGTTAAGTGTAAAACATTGATAAGACAGGCGAAGAGAGAATTTGAAATGAAATTGGCAATAGAGGCAAAAACTCATGTGTCACCTGCCTCAGCACTTCTAAGGAGCTCCTCTCTGCAGTCGCGTCGTAGTCCAAGGGCACACCCTCTCCCCAAAAGCGGGAACAATTTTTTTGCATCCCGCGGAAGCAGCATCTTCAGGCATGCACGGTGATCAAAACCCGCACTCTTAACTAGCGCCTGTTTTGCCGCGGGTCTTATTACATCAGCCCCCATAAGGCCCAAGTGAAAGACTGTTACCAAATTGAGTAAAGACAAATCTTCTTGGAAAAACAGTCTCTTTCTGCTTAAGGCAGAGTGGCAATTCGATATAGATGGTCTGCCTTTCTCACAGTCCAGTACATAAACATTTCCATGCTGTGTTAGCAGTACTTTTCTATCCAATAGAAACAGTTTTTATCAGCAAGTCTCTATACTGCAGCTTTATCAGCTTCTATAATAGATAAGCTAATAAATATCAACTTCCATGGTAGCTTCAATAGCCTTTCTGGCTACCAACCTCCCACTGGAGTTTGCACTATCAGGTCTACTTATTTCAAAGCTACATAGAATACCAGTTGTCTTTGAAAATAACTCTTCTTTGTTTTTCTGTGCTCCCAAGTGAAAGTGATGAGAACACTGGCACCTCATCACACATAACACAACAGAACACAACACAACATATTCGAAATTCTTCTCTCTCTGAGCTTACAAAATGGCAGCAATCTTCTCATCCTTCAGGCACAGAAGACTCTTACAAAATCATCCTCTTTTGCACCTTTGGAAAAACAATGTCAGTGAATGACCCGGGTCTGACCAGCAGACACCTGTGAAAAATTCCCAACACCTGCCAATGTTTCGGCATTGCCTGATTCATAGGAAGATGATATCTCAAAAGACAACTACTTCAAAAAATATTCACATTCAAACCAGATCCCAAGTTCATATAATATACCTTCATTATCTCTGTGCAACATATAAGACCCCTGATGTCACCCAAAAAAAAGGTGATCATTGGTTACTTGCCAGTCTATTCCAATCAGCAGTTAGAAAGTCAGAATTGCAGTGTTATAGCTTGTTGCTTGCTTTGAAGAGGAATCCACTTTATGACCAAACATTAAAAAAATTCATTTCACAAATCCCCACTTTGGGTTAACTCATTGCCCCAGCAAAAGCCCACTAGAACATCAGAACACTAGTGAATAACTAACTGCTTAACAACCATCTACAAAAATAATCACAATACTGCTATCATCAGGCAAATGTAATGTTTCCTCCAGCTCCCCCAAAATATTTAAGTCAGCATTGAGACCATGGGACTCTATCATGTTTTATCTATCCGGTCATTTCTGCTCCAACTTTAATAAGGGAACTGGTTGAAAGATGCTATAAAATAATTTTAATAGTGGTTATATTGGAGGCTTGAAACTGCTCAAGAGTTTCATTATTATAAACAGGACTCTCAGAATGTCTGGTAATCTTTGATTACACTTTCCAGCGGGTTTAGTTTCTTTTGGTGTGCAGTGCTGGAAGAAGGGTGGGGGGTACTGAGGCACCTGCCACGAGCTTGATGCCTGTATTGTTTGCCATCCTGTCTGCTCTGCAGGATTTGGAAGGAAGCACTGTGAATGAGGTGACAGCATTCTGCTGCTGGCTTACTGCACTGCTCAGCTTTCAGGAAATTTGAGCTGTGGGCCGCCCATGTTCCCTCACTGTTCTAGCAATAATTGCTGGGAAATGTGGAAGAAGGGGCACCACAGACCTCACCGTGAAGGAGAGAGGCTCAGAGATGTGAGTCAATAGGAGTGTCAGAGACAGTGAGCAGTGGGCGCTGAGGTAACTGAGAGTAAGTACTAGGGCTGGGGCTGGGGAAAGGGGCAAGAAAGAGCAATGGGGGCTGGGGAAGGGGGAGAGTCAGAAACTCAGCAATGGGGGCTTGAGAAGGGGTGACAGAGTACAGTTAGGCCCCCACATAGAATGATTTTTGCCTTTTGTGTGGAGGGTAACCGTTTTGGATCGGGCGGTTGTATAATATTCAGGATCGAAATAGGAAGGATTTGCAGAACAGAGGGCACAGAGGTAGGTGTCCTGTGACATCTGCAGAAAACCCCTGAGAAGTGCATAATGCCTTGATGGAGGCATTACTGCTCACGAATGACAGCTATGCTGACTCAACCATTTTTCTGTACAGTTCAGCAATCTGAACAGCAGGCCCTGTCTCTTTCTAAATATACATCTCCATCCCACCCCTCCCCAGGAAACTTGGATGGATCAATGCCTCCCTGTATATAGACCTGGAAAACATTAAGATGCATAAAAGAAAGGGAACCTTAGGCCTAGAGAAGAACTCTTTTGTAAGGTGTGGGGTTAGAAATTTGCTGTTGGTGGTAACCCAGCAGGGCTGCATTAATAATCACACAAGCTGCTGATGAATGATGGCGGCACGCGTTAAGATGTACACATTCAGTTCTCCTATTCTGTTGTATCCTTCCTTGATAATAATTTTGATATCATATCTGAAATTTGAGATTTTATTTTTTTGTGTGTGTACAGATGCAATCTTGACTCATTCCCTTAGCAGTGATTCATTTGCTCGGCTGATTGACCTAACATGAGCTTCCCAAAGCATGTCTTATCCAGTATTAGCTACAAATTCTCCTTTATTTCAAGCTCCTTGTAGAATTTATTTAAGCACATTTTGGAGTTGTTATTTCGGTGCGGTGCAAACTAAATAAGACAAGGTTCCCCAGCGTCACTGAGCTCAGATGTTAAATCACAAGAAAGAAGAGAGAGTTAGTGAAAGAAACGGGTATCACAGTCTCCTGTGTGAGTATCTATAATGAGTAAAAAGCCTCAAACAAGGAATAGATATAATCATGTACCAGTATAAGTGGTGAGTGGTCAAAAGTGTGGGTTTTTTTTTTTTAATTTTACTTGCAAAAAAGACCAGTTCCATTGTCTTAACAAAAAAAGGTTTACGCACACTTTAAATGTAAACATGAACCTTTAAAGTAGTGCTTAGCTCATGCTAGATGGTGGCATGGTGGCTGACTCTTCACTTGTAGCTGACCCACAACAATGTTGCTTGTAATAAAAACTGCCCAACACTGGCAGTGTTTTGGTGAAAATTGCATGCATCAGGGGTCACTTCAGTTTTGGATGTTCAACCGGGTATACGTTTCACCTGTACTAACATCAGGGCTCTGTATGCTCAGTGTAGCTTTCTTGCCTTTTTCTGTAAAGGGCCAACATCACCAGAATGTCTTTGCATGTCTGATGAGATAATGAGGCTCATGCATAGGGAAATGAGTCAGTTAATGCAGTCTGTGGTTTGGAATAGGGCCAGCCCACAAAGCCTCATTAAACTCCTGTTTTTGCCAAATTCATCATCCCATGAGCCCTCTGTTCCAGTTCTGAATAATATTGTTTTTGTATTTGTCAGCCTGCCTGCATAGTTATTCACCTCAGCCTCCTGTCTGGCTACAAAATGGGTGAGTTGTCTCCAATGTGTAAAGAATATACAAAGCAATATATATATAGACTCACAGCCTGAGGGTGTAACCTTTTTAGGTCTCCTCTACTAACTTGTCACTAATGTCCTGCATTTGGGGTGCTAAAATCCAAAGGAGCAGTATTCAGTTCGGAGTGGGGGAGAGCGATGACTGAGAAACTGATGCCTGATGATCTCAAGGTAGCAAAATAGCTTAAGGTGGTGTCCAGAGTCAGAGGGATGCCAAGGTACATAGACAGGCAAAACCAGCAGAAAACAGGAGGTGATTATACCTTTGTACAGGTCATTGGTGGTGATGCCTCATCTAGAATATTGTATGCAGTTCTAGAAGCTGTACTACCAAAAGGACATAGGTAGGCTAGAGGTGAACCAGAGAAATTTCACCAAAATGGTACAGAGTCTGCACCAAAAGGCATTTGAGATGAGAATTATGGGCCTAACTATGTATATCCTTAAGGAGAGGAGAGACAGATGTAATAAAGATATTCTGATGCCTCAAAAGTAAACATTATATACAAGAAGCAAACCTTTTTCATAGGAAACTTACACTAAAACAAGAGGTCATGCTGTGAGGCTCGGGGGTGGTCCATTCAGGAGAAACATCAGAAAATATTTCTTCACTGAAAGGGTGGTGGATGCATGAAATAGACTTTCAGTGGAAGTGATGGAGACAAAAAAAGTTAACGGAAGTCAAAAGAGTATGAGATAAGCACGCCTTAGTCCAAGAGGTCATGATCGGTGATCCCTTGGACTAAGGTATGATTGACTCAACCAAGCAGATGAACCTGCTAGGCCCGTGCCATCAGTAGGTGGTCATGCTTGGGACTGGGTCTAGTCAAGCAAGGGAGGTCAGACCGAGGGAGACTTAGGTACAGGTAATAGAAGAAGGGAGGAGAGAACAGGGCAAAGAGGCTCAGACAAAGAAGGAACAGGAGACACAGAGACAGACTGCAGTCACAAGCAGGATCACGAACACCAGAGGCACAAGCAGGAACAGGACTGAGGCACAAATAGCTATGGGACAATGGACTAGCAATATGCACTGCAAAGCAGAGAAACCTGTTGCTGAGGCACTGGCTGGTCGCAAGGAGCTTCTTTATATACCCATGCAGGATGCGATGTTATCAGCCAGCGCCACAGGAAGTCCTGGCTAGAGAACCTAAAAAATTAGTTCAGAGCTACAGGAAGTTCTGCCATGTTCTTTGGATGCAGCACGATGCGAGAAGCTGTGTAAGAGGTGCTTCATTTTAGAGATGAGGGATGTTACAGTACCCTCCCTTCTAAGCTTCCTCCCCATGCCCCTAGGCTTGGGTTTATGAGAATAAAGGCTATGAAATCTCCTGATTAGCTGAGGGGCATGAACATTTGAATCAGCCTCCCAGGTATTTTCCTCAGGACCAAATCCTTTCCATGATATAAAGTAATGCAACTTGCCTCAGATGCGCTTCGAATTTAAGATGGCCTCCACTTCATATTCTGTGTCTTCCTCTGTGACTATCTTGGTGGACTCAGCGATGGTGCGGGATGGCCAAAACAAAATTAATGGCTTGAGTAGGGATGCATGAAAAACGTTATGGACCTTGATCGTGGGAGCTTCAGCTGATATGAGACAAGTCCTACTTGTCACGATACTGGAAAGGGTCCAATGAACCTAGGTGCAAACTTCAAGGAGAATGTTTTTAGTCATAGGTTTCAGGTGTTCAGCCAAACATTGTCTCCTGGTTTGAAGAAGGGTGCCGGTCATCGCTTTTTGTCAGCCTGCTTCTTTATTTGTCTGTGGCTGTGGACAGTGGTTGTCTAGTTTTTTGCCAAAGACCTCCCAAATGTTGGCCCACACTCAGGCCGATACAGTACAGTGCGCTCCGATGGAGCGCACTGTTAGCCTGCTCTTGGACGCGCATTTTCCCTTACCCCTTATTCAGTAATGGGAGGAAAATGCGCGTCCAACCCGCGGCACCTAATAGCGCCCTCAACATGCAAATGCATGTTGAGGGCCCTATTAGGTATGCGCGCGGGATACAGGAAGTAAAATGTGCAGCCAAGCCGCACATTTTACTTTCAGAAATTAGCGCCGACCCAAAGGTCGGCGCTAAGTTCTTCCAGCACTGGGAAAGTGCACAGAAAAGCAGTAAAAACTGCTTTTCTGTGCACCCTCCGACTTAATATCATAGCGATATTAAGTCGGTCCCGAAAAGTAAAAAAAGTAAAAAGAAAAAAAAAATTGAATTCGGCCCGCGGCTGTCGGGCCGAAAACTGGACACTCAATTTTGCCGGCGTCCGGTTTCCAAGCCCGTGGCTGTCAGCAGGCTCGAGACCGACGCCGGCAAAATTGAGCGTCGGCTGTCAAACCCGCTGACAGCCGCCGCTCCTGTCTTATGTTCTTATGTAGGATTGGATAAGTTCTTGGAGGAGAAGTCCATTACCTGCTATTAAGTTCACTTAGAGAATAGCCACTGCCATTAGCAATGGTAACATGGAATAGACTTAGTTTTTGGGTACTTGCCAGGTTCTTATGGCCTGGATTGGCCACTGTTGGAAACAGGATGCTGGGCTTGATGGACCCTTGGTCTGACCCAGTATGGCATTTTCTTATGTTCTTATGCTAGGGACACGCTAGTGTCCCTAGCGCCTCCTTTTCCCCGTTGTTACCGCATCACCTAATTTAAATACAGAATCGCGCGCACCGGCGAAGGGCTGGTGCGTGCACCAGGAGAGCGGGTGTTCGTCCGCTCTCCCGCGGACTTTACTGTATCGGCCCGACTATTAGCTGCTGGAGATAACACAGACAATGGAAGCAGCAATTCTTGTCATAAACAATCCAAAAGAGTGAAGGTCCTGCTGCCTCACCTGTATGGTTATTGTGGCAGAATTCAGCCCAGGGTAACATTGATGCCCAGTTATCCTGTTGTTTATACACATAAGCTGTCAAGAAACTTATGAGAATCTGGTTTGTTTGCTCAGTTTGTTCATTGGTTTGAGGGTGATACATTGAGGAGAAATGCAAGGAGATTTTAAATTTCTGGAAGAAACTTTTCCAAAGGTTGGTGGTGAACTGTGTTCCTCAGTTGGAGAAAACATGTTGTGGCAGGCCATGAAGTCAAAATATGTACTGAAAAAGAGTTGAAAAGCAAAAATCTAGTGTTGAATATTATAGAGGTATCAGAAAAAAATATGCTGAATTGATGTAATCTACTGCCTCTCACCCACAATGGGCCTCAAGTAGTGGTCAGATACCACTGCTTGAGACCCATTGTCACTTCATCTACCATGCCTTTTTATTCAATTTTTTTTAATATCCCTAAACATATAACTGAAAAATTAATAAATCTTCAAAAATTGTACTTATCTTAGAACTGGTATACAAAAATGAGGATCAACACTTGTGCCCTTATCTGTATCACCCAATAATATGGACAGTGTTTCGACAGCATCCAGCTGTGTTCATCAGGGTTTAAAACATATTTACTGAAACAAAATAGATATAAACATTAAAACACACAATTCTTCTATAAGAATTTAAACAACTTGAACACAAACATGATTATCATGGAGCACACTCAGCTCTCAAAAGTGATGGCACTCATACTGAACACCAAAACTGCTCCTTATATTATAGATATTGTAGATTCTTGTAATCTATATAGATGGTAACCAGAAACGTGGCTCCTTCAAGCAGATGGCGCCATTCCTCCAAAGCCAACTTCACAGCCAACAATTCTCGATCCCCAGTGGTGTAGTTCTTTCAGCTGGGGTAAATATCTTTGAATAGAAGAAACATAGCATGAGGGTGCTCTTGTCTTTGTGTTGTGAGAGGAGAGCCCCTATTCCTGAGGCAGAGTACCTACCTCTACGACAAAAGGCTTGGAGGAGTCAGGATGTTGGAACCATGAGGCATCGAGGAAGGCTATTTTCAAGTGAGGAAAAGAATGAAGGGCTTCTTCGGGCTAGTTCCTTGAATCTGTGCCCTTCCTGGTTAGGGATGTGAGAGGCACCACCAATGAAGAATAATTATGAATAAACTGGCAGTAGTAGTTGGTGAATCCAGGAGTGGCCCATCGGTTATGGCCATTCCTGGATTGCTTACAATTTCTGGGGGTCCATCCAAAGACTATGATGCAATACAATATAGTCTAAGAAGGGTAACTCCTTCTGTTCGAAAGTATGCTTTTCAAGTGTGGCATTCATGCAATCTCTGGAGCACCAATTTGACATGCTCATGGTGTTGAGCTAGAGACTGGGAGAAGATAAGGATGTCATCCAAATAAACCAATATGCATGTGGTTTTGAATATTTCATTCACCATGTCTTAGAATAATGCTGGGGTGTTACAAAGGCCAAAGGAGATCACCAAATACTTGTAATGCACATCACAAGTGTTTATGCCATCTTCCACCCGTCTCCTTCTCTTATGCAGATAAGGTTATAGGCACCTTTGAGGTCTAGCTTGGTAAAATTCTGAGCTCCTTGCAGGCAACTGAATAGTTAAGTGATAAATATAGTGGCTAACGATTTTTGCGAGTAATGGCGATAAGGCCCCTGTAATCAATACAGGGTCTGAGAGACCCATCTTTTTTGCTTACAAAGCAAAAGCCTGCTTCTACTGGCAACAAGAATTACCAAATGAAACCCTGCTCCAAGTTTTCCTTGATGTACTCGGATATGGATTTAGTTTCAGAAACCAATAGTGGGTATACTTTGCCCTTCCAGTTATTAGTTTAAATTTGATCATTTTATGATCACTGCTGCAAGTGGCCCCACCACCATTACTTCTCTCACCAAATCCTGCGTTCCACTAAGAATTAAATCTAAAATAGCTCCCTCTCTTATTTATTTTATTTATTTATTTAACTTTTAATATACCGACATTCATAGGGCATATCATGCCGGTTTACAAAAAACTGAAGCAGGTAGAAAATACAATGAACAAGGGTAGGGGAGAAGGGGAGCAGGCAAGAAAAAGGTGAGAGGTGGGCAGGGGAAGAGCAGCAAGAAAGAATAGGGCAGAAGGAGAGAGAGGAACAAACAACTTGATAAATATAATAAAAGGAACATAATTGTAACTGTTTTAAAATTATAAATTAAGGCGAAGTATTCATTTACAATAGATTTACAATTTTGCTTGCTTGCCACTTGTTGGTTCCTGAACCAATTGCTCCATAAAGTAGTCATTTATTACATCCAGGAACTTTATGTCTCTAGCAAGTCCTGATGTTACATTTACCCAGTCAATATTGGGGTAATTGAAATCTCCCATTATTATCCCACTGCCAAATTGATTAGCTTCCCTGATTTCTCTTAGCATTTCATCATCTGTCTGACCATTTTGTCCAGATGGTCGGTAGTATATGTCTATCACTATATTCTTACCCAACACACATGGGATTTCTACCCATATAGATTCTACTGAGTATTTAGTCTCTTGTATGATCTTTATCCTGTTGGATACTATACTCTCCCTGACATAAAGTGCCACACCCCCACCAAGTTGATCATCCCTATCATTGCGATATAATTTGTAGCCTGATATAGCACTGTCCCATTGGTTATCCTCCTTCCACCAAGTCTCTGTGATGCCAATTATGTCAATCACATTGGTGGAACAGGAAGCATTTCAGAGAATGCCACCCTGGAGGTTCTGGATTTCAGCTTCCTACCTAAAATCCTAAATTTGGCTTCCAGAACCTCTCTCCCACATTTTCCCATATCATTGGTGCCTACATGTACCACGACAGCCGGCTCCTCCCCAGCACTGTCTATAATCCTATCTAGGTGACGCGTGAGGTCTGCCACCTTCGCACCAGGCAGGCAAGTTACCAGGTGGTCCTCACCGTCCACCAGCCACCCTGCTATCTACATTTCTAATAATCGAATCACCAACTATGAAAGCCGGCCTAACCCTTCCCTTCTGGGCAGTAGGCCTGGGAGACTTGTCCTCAGTGCAAGAGGACAATACATCACCTAGAGAGCAGGTCCTTGCTACAGGATCACTTCCTGCTACACCAGGGTGATGTTCTCCTACTGGGAGAATTATCTGATCCAAGGCAGCACTGGGGCTACCAGACTGGATTTGAGACTTGGCTACTATGTCCCTGAAGGTCTCATCAATGTACTTCTCTGTCTTCCTCAGCTCCTCCAAGTCTGCTACTCTTCCTCCAGAGACCGGACATGTTCCCTGAGAGCCAGGAGTTTTTTGCACCGAGTGCACACATACAATCTCTCACCGGCGGGTAAAAAATCATACATGTGACACTCAATGCAAAAGACTGGAAAGCCCCCCTCTTGCTGCTGGATTGCTGCCTTCATCTTAGTTTTATTGAGTTCCTAGTTAAGTTTAGGATACTAAGGGAGTTGGAATGAGAGTACTTTAAATTTACAGGTGAATTTACTAATTAATCAGTTAGTGTCCTACAAAGGGATGATTAAACTTTCAATAAGGGATGGTACAATAGTATGATTTAGATAAGACCCTAATTGATTTTTAATGAGAAAGTGTCTCGTGCCTAAAAATCAAGGGTTGAGTGGGTGGGAAAGACAGACACTAGAATTAACTATCTCTGGCTTGCTTATTACCTCAGACACACACAAACTCTAAAGAATATATACCTCTATTTCACCTTTCATCAAACTTTTAGAAGTCCAAAGATTTCCCAAAACTATACTTACCAATCCTCTTTAACCACCATTAAGTTGATCTTTACTCAATTAATTGAAGGGTTTTAGATTCACACACCTAACGGCGCACGCTTCCGGTCCTCCTCTACTGCAAAGGGTGCGGGGCCTCTGGAAGCTGGGGCTGTGGAAGTCAATCCCTGGATTGCTTGCGGTGACCTCTGGACTCCTCTCCCGGGGGATGCTGGGAGCAGTATGCAGATGAGCCTTCCGGTCCTCCTCTACTGCAAACCTGCTAGGCCCATGCTATTAGTAGGTGGACACACCCGGGGACTGGGTCTAGTCTTCACCCTTACCAGCCCCTTTCTGCACAGGTTGATCCCTTAAGTTCGGTGGCTGTTGGGACTTTGGCAAGGAGCAAGCAGGGTCTGAGGACAGGCCAATTGTCAGGATAGGTAGCGTGTAGTAGGGTCATATTCCAGGCAGTGGTCGGGGCAGGAGGTGTTCAGGCAGAGACAGATACCAAGCAGAAGTCAAGCTATGGAAATCAGATCGAGGGTGACAAGGGTACAGGTAATAGAAAGAGGCAGGAGAGAGCAGAGCAA
Source organism: Rhinatrema bivittatum (assembly GCF_901001135.1). NCBI lineage: Eukaryota > Metazoa > Chordata > Amphibia > Gymnophiona > Rhinatrematidae > Rhinatrema > Rhinatrema bivittatum. Next base: position 391,363,624 of record NC_042617.1, on the reverse strand, counting down.
GGAGGTTCAGACAGGGAAGGAATAGGAGACAGGCAGAGACAAGAACTGGATTCATGGGTTGGATCAGGTACACCAGAGGCACACACAGGAACAGACAACTGATGTAGAAACAGCACTGCAAAGCAGGGAAACCTGTTGCCGAGGTACTAGCTGGTTGGAAGAAACTTTCTTATGTACTCATGCAGGATGTGATGTCATCAGCCAGCACCACAGGTGTTCCCAGCTGGAGGACTTATAAAATTAGTTCAGAGCTGCAGGAAGTTCAGCCATGATCTTTGGATGCAGCATGATGCCAGAGGCTATGTCAGAGGTGCTTCCGATTAGAAGTGAGGGGCATTATAGAATCCTTAGTGGCAAGCAAGTAAAGGCAAATCCAGAGATCAACTAGGGTCTATTGCAATGCACTAGGAATGAAATTGAGCAGTCTTAATGGGCCTAATAATCCTTAACACTACTGATGTTCTATGAAAATGGTGGTAACGATATTAGGAAATTGTAGTATTACAAACAACTCATTCTTTACTCTTTCAAGAATAGAGGCAAGGGGAGAGATGTTAAGGACAAAACAAGGGGCAGAGAAAGTAATCATGATGTAGTGATCCTGTAGGTAATGTACAAGCCAGTTGATACCAACAGGCTACAACTCTCTAGAAAACAACTGGGTTGGTGCCAGTAGTTTGGTGATGACCAGATACTGTCATTCAAGACCACAAGGACTTAGGAGGCTAAATGTTTAGGCAACAGCCTTATTAATTTGGGTAGCTGTTTAAATTATTATATAACCTGCTAGCTACCAGGATTTGCCAAGATTCTTTCCATGAGAGGAAATTGCAGCTTCTAGACCTTGTTTATGGAAACATTGCAGCTTAAAAGTTCCTCATGCAAATCTAGACATCAATATGTCTCTGTGTTCCTTAGGAATTTCTGTACTGTGGGATTCTTTCAATAACCATGATGTTGCAGTAGATACAAAACGTTGTGGTCCCATTCATACTAGGTCAAGGATTAAACACAATCTAATGTGCAAAGGCTTTTTACAGGAAACAAAGTTTTAAGCAGGTATGAACTCATAGTTAAAGTACCCATAATGTTGTTACATCTAGAACAGAGTTACCTAGTAGGGATGTGAATCGTTTTTCAACGATTAAAATTATCGTCCGATAATGTTTATATCGTCTTAAATCGTTATAGAACACGATACAATAGAAATTCTAACGATTTATCGTTAAAAATCGTTAAATCGTGTTAGTGCGCACTAACTCGAGTTAGTGCGCACTAACTCCCCGTTAGTGCGCACTAACTCGATTTAGTGCGCACTAACTGAAAATGATACAAATAAACACTTTCCAGGTCACTGAAGGTCAGTTAGGAATGAATATGTGTTCCTATTGGCTGGCTGCCCTCTTATCTATTGATGTTACCACTGAGGTGATGGTTGGGGGGATGGGAAATGGAACTGGAAACTAACGAACACCAACAGAAAATGAAACAAAGTGTTCACACTTCCCAGGTCAGTAAAGGTCACTTAGGAATGAATATGTATGTATGTATTCCTATTGGCTGGCTGTGCTCTTATCTATTGATGTTACCAATATGGTTGGGGGGATGTGAAATGGAAACAGTTGGAAGCTTGACAAAAAAAGTAATGTAATGATCAGCACTCACCTGACTAGAACTTGTTTGTTTATTATTTTTGTTAGCAGGCACCTGAAATGCTAGTGCATGTTGAATTTGCCAATCACTGTGCATTTTGGAAAGGTGGTCCTGGCTGGAACTGTACACAGTTCAAATATATGTAATTGATTGTTGGTAAGTGTATTTTTTAAGTAGCCACACTGGCACCAGAATGTTTACTTTTCCTCCTACTTAACTCACTAGCTCAGCTTTGTAAGAAGGGCTTCTCTGCTTGTGTGTTGTTTTTGTTTGGTGTGAGGAGAGCAGAAACATCAGATCTTTATTCAATCTACTACAGTCATCTCTTACAGTGCCCTATCCCTATTAATACCAGGAGTGTTGTGATCTTCCTGCACACAGTGCCCTAACCCTGATACCAGTCTGAGACAGTTCCCTCCCTGCATTACTAGTGAGAGGCTGGCTTCACAGACAGGGGGGAGCTGCCTGACCCTCACTCCTGACTTCCCCCATGTCCCAGCTAGTGAATGGTGTGTGGGTGAGGGGGGGGGGGGAGGATGGTGAAGTCTGAGACAGCTCCCTCCCTGCATTACGAGTGAGAGGCTGGCTTCACAGACAGGGGGGAGCTGCCTGACCCTCACTCCTGACTTCCCCCATGTCCCAGCTAGTGAATGGTGTGTGGGTGAGGGGGGGGGGGAGGATGATGAAGTCTGAGACAGCTCCCTCCCTGCATTACTAGTGAGAGGCTGGCTTCACAGACAGGGGGGAGCTGCCTGACCCTCACTCCTGACTTCCCCCATGTCCCAGCTAGTGAATGGTGTGTGGGTGAGGGGGGGGGGAGGATGGTGAAGTCTGAGACAGCTCCCTCCCTGCATTACTAGTGAGAGGCTGGCTTCGCAGACAGGGGGGAGCTGCCTGACCCTCACTCCTGACTTCCCCCATGCCCCAGCTAGTGAATGGTGTGTGGGTGAGGGGGGGGAGGATGGTGAAGTCTGAGACAGCTCCCTCCCTGCATTACTAGTGAGAGGCTGGCTTCACAGACAGGGGGGAGCTGCCTGACCCTCACTCCTGACTTCCCCCATGTCCCAGCTAGTGAATGGTGTGTGGGTAAGGGGGGGGGGAGGATGGTGAAGTCTGAGACAGCTCCCTCCCTGCATTACTAGTGAGAGGCTGGCTTCACAGACAGGGGGGAGCTGCCTGACCCTCACTCCTCCGGGGTATTGTGATCTTCCTGCACACAGTGCCCTATCCCTGATACCAGGGGTGTTGTGATCTTCCTGCATGCAGTGCCCTATCCCTATTAATACCAGGAGTGTTGTGATCTTCCTGCATGCAGTGCCCTATCCCTATTAATACCAGGAGTGTTGTGATCTTCCTGCATGCAGTGCCCTATCCCTGATACCGGGATGTGTGCAAGAAGATCACAACACCCCCGGTATCAGGAATAGGGCACTGTGTGCAGGAAGATCACAACACCCCCAGTATCAGGAATAGGGCACTGTGTGCAGGAAGATCACAACACCCCTGGTATTAGGGATAGGGCACTGTGTGCAGGAAGATCACAACACTCCTGGTATTAATAGGGATAGGGCACTGTGTGCAGGAAGATCACAATACCCCTGGTATCAGGGTTAGGGCACAAGTTCTAGTCACATTGACTGATCACATTACTTGTTTTGTCAAGCTACCAACTGTTTCCATTTCCCATCCCCCATATACTGTCAGTAGGAAACTTGGTAACATGAATAAATAAGAGGGCAGCCAATAGGAATACATATTCATTCCTAAACTGACCTTAACTGACCTGAAAAGTGTCAAATTGTATCATTTTCAGTTAGTGCGCACTAACTCCCAGTTAGTGCGCACTAACTCCCGTTAGTGCGCACTAACTCGAGTTAGTGCGCACTAATCGGAAAAAACGATTTTTAACGATTTTTTAACTAAAAAATCGTGCCTAAGACGATTTTCTTGCCCTGCCACACGATTTCTATCGTTAAGACGATATGGAAAACGATTCACATCCCTATTACCTAGATAATATTAGTCGCTCAGCTTTCCACCTGAACTCTGCAGATACCCATTCATACACACACTCAATATTTCTGGATGCTTAACATCCTGTGCTTTTATGAGGATCATCAAACTCTTCCTGAACATATTCCATAAGCTTTTCCAGCTTTCTCTTCCATCTGCATACTAGGATCTCTCAGAGGCCACATCTCTCTTCATACAATATTCTCAGATACAGCACACAAGGGGACTCCTAGAGTGTATCTCTTGCACCTGCCTAAAAAGGAACTCATGGTACTCTCTATTCTCTTTTACTTCCAGAGGGAGAGCTGCTGGCTTTTCTAGCTTATCTCTTAAGGTGAGAAACAGAGTTTTTCTCTTCTTTCCCTTAACCAGAGATAACTCCTGATCTCTTCTCAGGATCTCTTCTACTTTTCTGACTTGCTTAGACCATTGCTGCCTTATTACAAAAGGGTGCACCACCCTGGACCACATCATCTCATAACCAAGTCAACATAATACACCTCATATCTACTTAGGATAAGGAATCCTTATAATTACACAGCTTGATGGTAATACATAAAGGAGAAGGAGGTTGGGATTTTGGATTAAGAATGGGATGTTGTGTGCTCATCTACCCAGGATGGTAGAGAACCAATGAGCATTAATTGTGATAAGTTTATGACTTCTTTGGCTGATAAAATCTCTAAGATTGCTGTTAACTTTGCTCAAGTTCCAAAGTGGATCTTGTCCCTACAAGAAGGCTCTGAACCTAAATGGGTCTCATTTGAAAAGGCCCTTCTATTAGAAGTTGCCCAATCTATCTTTGCTGTTAACCCTGCTTTTGTCCACTTAATCCATGTAGTGTAGGCATCCTTAAAGCTATAAAGTACACTATTGTTCCTTCACTTACAGTTTTAATTAACTCATCCTTAAATGAAGGCGTTGTTCCTGGCCCTTTGAAGTCGCTTTAGTGAGGCCTTTGCTCAAAAAAACTAATTTTGATCCATCTGATCTTTCAAACTATCGACTGATTTCTTCTCTTTTATTTGTTGCAAAGAACTTAAAATACATTGTACTGAAATAATTTGTGAATTTTCTAGACAACCATCAAGTGCTGGACCCCTTAAAATGTGGTCTCAGGATGACCCTCAGCACTGAGATCTATTAGTTTCCTTAGTGGATGCTCTCAGACAAGCAAAACGTTTGTTCTAGTGACATTAGATATCTCATTGGCATTTGACACTATAGATCACCAGATCCTATTATTTTGATTTTGTAAATGCAGAATTGCAGGTACTGTTGGGAAATGGTTTCATTCATAATTATCTGGATGAAAACGACAAGCCATTAAATGGATGCTGATGTACCACAGGGATCAGCCCTTTCTGCATGACTTTTCAATACTATAAGTCCCCAATTTGTAGAATTCTTGCCAGGTTATGTACCAGTTAACTGTATGTTGAATGACATACAGTATATATTGAGATGCCACTTTAAGGGATGAAACTTCCCTATTAGTTTCCTGCTTTATCTGCATGACAATGGCTAACACATAATAAACTGGCTCTAAATATCTCAAAAACCAAAGTCTTAGGTCTACAACATAGATGTAAATTGCTTTTGAAGATTTGTCTGGAAAGCTATTAATAAGTGATTTTAAATAAACATCTCTGGTTGTCCAAGTCAGTCCAACCAAATTGAGAACATCATCTTATTGCTATTCTCGTTCATGAGGAGTTTGAACATCCAGATCAATACCGGACTAACTTTTAACAATCAAATTAAGTCACTCTGGTTTTTATAAATTACGCATTTTGGTCGATTTTTGTTCCGTTGTGCAAGCATGATATTGCCAACCCTGGACTACTGCAATGCACTAAATATTGGCCTCCTGCCTCATCCTTAAGGGGATTGCAGATGTTGCAAAATGCTACGACAAGGTTGATTTCAGGGCTCTCTATGCGTGATCACATTTCTCCTGTGCTTAAGACTCTGAACTGGTTTCCAGTCCATTCAAGAGTCAATTATAAAATAGCAGTATAAATCCATAAATATTTAGTGATGAATTCTTTCCCATGGGCTAATGCCCTTTTGCAGGTCTATAATTCCTCTTGAACCTTGTGATCTTGTTAGAGAAGTTTGCTGGTTATATCAACAGTCTGACAAGCTCGACTAGCCGAAACATGAGAACATGAATTCTCTGTAGCAGCCACTGAGCAGTGGTAATTCTCTTCTACAGTTGTTACATCTTAGCACATGCATGAAACTTTTAAAGCAATATTAAAATCCCATTTATTTGAGTTGGCTTTTAAGTGACTTATGGTATCATAACATAATTTTAAGAACAATATTTGGCTGGGTTTGATCTTGTGTTATTTATTGAGAATGTTTTATGTTATTTTATATTATGTATGTTTTAATAAGTGAACTGTTCTAGGTTATGGCATGAAGCAGTAAACAAATACCAATAAAGGTAAAGATTAGGAAAGGCACACTCTTGACTTATTTTTTGTCTCTGAGTTGCTGCTGTTTAGACCCTGGAGGTTCATTCTATTCTGTGATCCAATCACTCCTTAACCATATCAAGTTTCTTCTTCCCATCATCACTGTGCTGCATTTAATGTACAGTGGTCTTTGACACAAGATTCACTTGATTACACTGATGTTATATCATTGGTAGATTCTTTTTCTTCACATCTAGCTGGGATTTTAGATGCAGTGGATCCATTTAAAATGATCAAAATAGATCAGTCCCAAGCTTATGCACCCTGGTATTCACAGGAACTGGTTTCACTGAAAAGAGCTGTGCAGAGAGCTGAGAAGCAAAATAAATCAACCCTGATGTTGAAGGATCAATTCAGATTGCTTTCTGATGCTATAAAATAGCTATTTCTGTTGCTAGGAGATCTTATTTTACCTTATGTCTGGAGAATTATTGGAATTGACCACTTAAATTGCTCAGGAAGATTGTTTAAAAAACTCATTGGATATGAACAATCATGTGCTATCAGTTGTGAGGAGTTTGACAATTATATTGAGAAGTTGAAGAGCCTTCATGCATCTTCTAATATCTTAGCTGGATCAGGTTCTGTTATTCCAGCCAATTTTCAATCAATTATCCCCTGGGAGATTGCCACTGTACTATCTTGATTGAATTCAATTCACTATCTGCTGGACACATCTATTTTGGGTAGTGTGTACTCTGAAAAGTTCATTTGGGGAAGTTTTAGCTATGATAATTAATCTCTTGTTTATTGAGATTGTAGTGCCTACTACACTTAAAAATGCTGTAGTTCATTTACTATTTAAACAACCTTCTTTGAAGATAACAGACTTAGCAAATTATTGTCTGATTTTAAATCTTCCCTGCTAGGCACAGGTGTTTGAGAAGTGTGCATTAGTGCAATTAGTAGATTTTTTTGGACATGTGAATAGTTGAAAAAATTAAATAATACCTAGACCTTGGGGAAGTTTAAAGCTGAAATCCCTGGGTAGTATTCTAGTCCATAATGTATGTTGTGAAGAGGCCTGGTTGAGGAGCCTGATGTGGGCCTGAATAGATTCCTGGGCCGTGGTGATGAAAGCCTGTGAGCTTTGGGTGGAGATCTGGTTAGAGGCTGTCCTAAAGCAGCAGGAGGCTGCATTTGTGGACTCTTGAGAGGCTGTCCACAGTGATAAGGGAAGCAGTATAAGGCCCAAGCGGCTATGTGCTGCAATGTGGATGAAGCTGTGCAAAGGGTGTAAAAGCTCCCTGTGGTGGCATTGATACACAGGGGTAAGGCTGGAGCGAGTGGTTTGATTTGCTACTGCTGTCACTGCTAGCCCGACACAAGGAGCCTGGCCACGGCAGTGAAGTTAAAAAATGTGTGCTACCACAGGAGGACTCAGATGGACATTCCAAGGCATTGAGGGTCTTGGGAAATCCCCCAGCATGATGGTGGTGTGTAGGATGGGTCCCACTGATGTCATCAATGAAGTCAGCAGGAACCTATGGAGCTGGCCCGAGGCAAATTTTAAAAGTATAAATAAAGCAGAGAGGTGTTGTGCTTTTGATAATGCTTAATGTTTCTTCTGCATTTTATTTAGTAGATCATTAACTATTACTTGATCATCTTCATTCTGTAGTTACTGGTGAGAGTATGGCATAGTAGTTAGAATTTTTTTGAAGGGGCAGGAACAGTAGCCTTGATGAGAGCCACTCAGAGTGGAGCATAAAAGCTGTAGGAGTCCTTCAGGGATTTACCCTTTCGTCCCTATTGTTCAATCTTTATTTTTGGCCATTGGGCCAGATGATGTGCAATTTCTGATACCCATGGTGCCTCATTGAATAATGCCTTGAACAATTTTACATCATTTTTTTCTATTGTGGACAACTGGATGGGACAAAATAAACTGGTACTCAATGCTAGGAAATCAGAAATTATTTGGGTTAGTAAAGAAGGACATCCTACTGCTTCTCTGATATGGTTGGTGGTCTGCAGGCTCCCACTACAAATGCCAGTCTTACTTCCAGCCCCATGTCTTACTCTCCGCTCCCCAATGCTGCCAACCCACTCTCTCCTTTGATGTGGCTGGTTGCTGCTCCTCGGCATGGAGGGATGCCATCTGCGCTGACATTCTTCGTGGCTGGATGCTGACAACATACTCTCCAGGCCCTTCTAAGGCCCGTGCATGCCCAACGGCCTTTCATTTAAAGGGCCCATCATGGGAAAAGGCCAGCGGCGTCTCATGATGACCTCACCAGAGAAGGCCTATAAAAGGCCACGGATACAGCTCCTCCTTACCTCTGCAACAGGTCTCCCACAGCCTTTGAAATGTGAGTTGCCTCAGCATTTCTTGATCTTTGATTCTGTCTTCAGTTCCTGGTCTTCATTCTGTCTTCAATTCCAGTGTCTTGTTCCTTGGTTCTTGTGGTCTTCATCTCATCCATCAGTTCCTGTGGTCAGCCTTCTGTTCCTCTGTTCTTCTGTGTGCCTTGCCTCCTATGTTGCTCCTTACTTTCTGCCCACCTATCCTTCCCGCCTTCCCTTGGTCGGATAGCTGGTATTGACTTCGATTTGCTTCCTGGACCTCTCTTGATTGCCACCTGCCACTGACCACTGCCTGACCTCTGGACCTTGCTTGACCTCTGCCTGCCACTGACCTCTGCCTGATCTCTAGACCTTGCTTGTTTGCTGCCTGCCACTGACTACTTACCCAACCACCGGATGTGTCCTTGACAGCTACCTGCCTCCAATTTTGCTGGCTGTCCCAGCCTCTTCAACAGATCCTCAAACCACCATCAGACGCCCCCACCTAAGATCTGCTGGCCCCGGCACCCAAAGGCTCAACCCAAGGGAAACGAGGGCTGGTATAGGTGAAGCTCCAGCTGGGCCTCTGCTTCACCCTACTCCTCCAGCTGAATGTGGGGACCTGCAAGGCTCCACCCTGCAGATTGTGCCAACCCCACCTTGGTTCAAGGGTCCGCACTCGCAACACTCTCCTTCTGTTCAGTTTCAGGGCATTGAGATCAAGGTTGCTGTAGAGATATGTATCCTTGTCATCATGCTAGACTGCTTTCAATGAAAACCCACATTCCTGCTGAACTAAGATTATCCTTTTATAAGTTATGGATGATTCACAAGTTAAGTTCTTCCAGGTCAAGATTTTCGCACTGTAGTAGTCTATTTATGGATTACTAAATTTTTGTGTTATTTGTACGTCAGCTTTTCAGATGCTGCAGGACGTAGCTGCAAACAATCACCCGCAGTTTGAGGGACCATATTACAGCGCAAGTTATGTAACTATATTGGCTGCCTATTGCTTAAAAGGTCATTCTTAAACTCGCAATGCTTGTTTATAAAGCTCTTTAAGGGGATGGACCCCAATATTTGAAAGATCTTTAGAAGGCATACTGTCCTACATACACATTGCATTCCATATAGAGAGAATTGCTGGCATTCTTTCCATGAAGGATGTCCGTTTTTGCACCACCAGGCAATGGACATTTTTTACTGCTGCTGGTCCTGCAATTTGGAATTCAGTTCTGCTGGGAAATTTCAGATTACCAAATGTTTAGGAAATATTTCAAGGCCTATTACTTTGTTCAAGCTTTTAGCATTTGAATATAAAATATGACATGCTTCTGATTGGTTTTAAAATTAACAGGTGTTTTAATGTTTTTGTCTGTGTGTAGTAAATCCTGCTAACGTTCTCTGTTCGATGTTGTAATCCACCTTGAACTACATGTCTGGGATAGGAAAAACTATAAACAATTTTCAATACATTTTAAAATAAATATTCCTCTCCCCCCCCCCCCTCCTTGTTTATTGGCTGTCACTTCTAGTTTTGAAAAATTTCTTATTCTGCTCAGCTAGTTTCTCTTTTCTTTGCTGGCCCAACTATTTTCTTTCCTCTTTTACCTCCCTTTCTCCTGTAGGTTTCTTGTTTTGCATTTTCTTAATCCTACTTTTTTTTTTTTGCTCTTACTATTTCTGTCACATTTTTATAAAACAATGTTATTTTTTTTCCTCTTTTTTAAATGTCTTTCATCATGATAGACCCAACTCTTTTTCCTGTGTTGGAGGCCTGTATATTATGCCCATATACATAGGGACCCCCTTACGGTTTTCCAGAAGAACCCACAGTAACTCAGCTTCTTCCTGACCTCCCCTACCTTCAGTGATACTACCTAATGCATCCCTAATGAATAAAGCTCCTCTTTACCCTTTCTTCCCAATCCTTCTGTTTTGGAGAGAATATATTCTGCTGTGGTCACATCCCAGTCCTGATTTCCGGTGCACCAAAACTTTGTGATTGCAAGCAAATCCAAGTCTGCCTCTTCCACTGTGATTTTGTCCACAAGCCTTTGAACATTTATATACCCAACTCTCCAAGATGATGCCACCAGCTACCCTCTTTGTTTCCTTTTTCTTCTTCCCTTAAAAACCAGTATTAGGAAAAAGGATGTTAGCGATAAACTGCTGTGCTTTATACATCTAAGAAATGATTACATATGTTTTTATGACTGCAATGTTCTACATGTATTAGAAATCAGTTTTTCTTTATTATATCCTTCCTCTTTTCAAGTATTTATTTTAACACTGTATAAATGAGTAGAGACAAATTATGCCCAGATTCAGTACATTAGGTTTTATGAATCATAAGAAATATAGAAGCACATTTTAGGAACTAAATAAATAATGCAACATTATTTTTTTTTTTCATGAATACTGAGTAGTGCTATAACATACAAAATCTGTGGAACTGCTATGCAATTAAACCAGAAGCAAAGTAAGTCACGCATATGATAATCTGGTGCTTAATTCACAGCATGAAATCAAAGTAAAATTATATATCCAACCCCAAAGAGCAGGATGTGCTGGTATTGTGGTTTGTTTTTTTTTGATTATACGAACACTAAACATCGGTTCCAACTAATGCTTGTTTGACCCTATGGAAAGCCATCTTCCTGACCAGTGATCACATCAATGAGCACACATTTATTGTCTTTTTCTCAACCGCTGCTGTAAACATATTACTTTAGAGATGTTATTCGATCAGTGGCAAACAATTTTCATATGACTTCACTTAGGAAGCAAAATTGCTTCTAATTCAGGAATGGGAGTAGCTTATAAGCGAGCTGTAGGGAGCCTTTATAACATATAATTTGCAATCTGAATGTAATTTCAAACTTCATCTCAGTCAAATAGAAATTAGTGTATGCAGGCCGGGCCTTCAATGCCACCAGCTCCCTTATTTCTGGATTCGCTTGCATTTTGCATTCATTGATAACATGTACCTGTTTTTCTGAACAAATTAAAATGAAAACAGTGGAAGTTTATAATGCAGACTGTTCCTATTTATTCTGCATAATTTATCTTCCTTGAAGAATAACATAAAATTTATGTGCACATATGATGCTACAATTTTCTGAATCTTTTGGAATAGAGATGCAAATTTGTAAATGTTTTCCATCCACACAAGAACCATCTATCAACAGTATTGTATTCTACTTTTTTGGGTCTCTTTAAACATTTTATCCATTTGGAGAAAGATCATCCTCCAAGGTCGGGTATCCAAGGTTGCTTTTTCATAAAATCTCAATGGGGCGATTCACCCCTGGAGTTTTCAGGGACAGATTAAGGATTTTGCCATCCCCTAGGCACTTTAGGTATTTTTAATCCCCCATCTCCAGTAAGGGTAGCAGAGAGCTGTTCTCTGCTAAATGAGATTCAGCAGAGCTGGAAGGCAGCAAAGCTTAGCCAGTTTGCTGTCCCTAAATGTTTGCTGCCTTAGATACAGGTATAATGGATACCTATTGACAAATCCAGGGCTGGGTGTTTTGGGTCCACATTAGATCATTGCAAAAGGAAGAAAACTGGGCACATTGGATGGACCTTATAGTTTTTATAGTATCTGTTGTCATAGGTTCTATTTCTGTGTGTCTAATACTGCTGAAGAATTGCCTTCACAATGCGGAGGGAACAACTGCAAAGTATATCCTCCTTCCTTTCAGTGGGCCTGTAAGCAAATCTATCAGCACGAAAGCATAGAAATTGAAAGCGCTGAGGGCCTGATTTACTAAAGAGTTATTCTGATTATAGGAATAATTTTCAGACTTTGGAGGAAGAAAATCAGCAGATAAAAAGTACTTGCAGACTCTGAACCAAATTTCAAAGAGAAAATATAACCCATACTCTCCCTTGGAAACTTGCAGAGGGTACAGAGCATACAATACATAGACTTTTGAACCTGTTTTTGTGTGAGTAGATTGTGCCAGGAAAATAATGGGCGTAGAACTGAAAATATAGTCCAAGGGCTCGATATGTTAAAAGCTGTGCTCAGGACAGCGCACAGTTTTACTTGCGGTTGTACACACATTAAGGTGAATTTTAAAAGCCCAAAGTGCGCTAAAATTAGGGGAAGCACGAATATGATGGACTTGTGCCCGCCGGGCAGATTTTAAAAGCCTCCTGGATACGCATGTAAATGCTGCTGCGCGCACATCTCAAAACTTCATAGAAAGGGGCGGGGCATGGGCAAGGTCTGGGTGAGGCATAGGCAGTACATGAGTGTTTGGAACTCATCAGAAATTTGTGTGTAAATACTCACGTGATCTGGTGCACACCAATGCCCCCTGTCGCATAACTTTACTTCTGCTATGGATGGCGTGTAAGTAAAAACAAATAAAGCTAATGAGCCATTTCAGAAGAGTGGAAAGGGTCAGGGGTAACTAGGGGGTGTACAGGCTATCAAACTGGGGGGTTTGGAGGACTTGACTGGTAACTGAGTGAACTGGGGAGGAACTAGTAAAACAGGCAATGGGGTTGGCACACGTCCCTTTAAAAATTCCCCCACTTACGCGGTGGAAGCGGCTTTTGCCCATACAGGCGCGCACCCACTTAAAATTGGGTACGCTTGTGCACGTGGCCAAGCTATTTTATAACAGATGTGCGTATACGCGTGTATGTTATAAAACAGCCATATCCCTGGGTGTGAGCCGACAAATGCGTGGACACGTGCATCTGCACGCTGCTTTGAAAGTTACCTTCATTTTTTTTGTGTGCATACTTCGCTCCCATTGTGGTTAGCACTCTTGCATGTAAATCCAATGCTAATGAAAGGATTTGCTATTATCTCCCCCCCAGTGGAGAGAAGTGCATAAGCTTAACTCATGGTTTTGTTAATGCTCAAAATTTAACTCATGATTAGTGGTGGAGTAAAGTTCCTGGGACCAATGTTAGTCTATGGGGCTGAACCTGGAGTTTGTGGTATCGGGATCCTGTACTAAGGATTTTTGCATAGACATTCTGATTTGTGCACGTATGAGGCTTTCTGTGCATAAATTATTCTTTATATGCAGAAAATGGGATTTGTGCACAGAAATCATGCTTTATACGCAAATTGGGTTTTCTGGAGGTAATATTAGCCAACTAGATGGGCCTAAATCGTTCTTATCAGCTGTCATATTATAAGGTATTAATAAGGACAGGTTAGGGAGGTGCATAATATAAAAGTTCTCTTTGGAATATATCTTTGGAGTGAGTCCCTTTTTTCTGGTAATTGTGACTGTGAAGCAAGAAGAATATAGCAGCAAGAGATGGTCAGAGGGTAGATTCTCGGTGGATGAGAGCTCTGTCCTACTAAGGACACCTGTGTACTCTTCTAGCCTCTGGGCCCGATTCCAGTACCCCATCTGCTTAACCCACATTTCCCTCTGAACCTTTCCTGAGAGTTTGGTATTCAGCTGACCCAGGTACCAGAATCTCTCACATTTTATGTGCCTTGTCCAGGTGAGGGCTACAACTGTAGACAAGGCCCTTTTAAAATCTACCTTTAAAGGTATAAGGTCTTCAACAACCATGTACACTTCTTCTGCTTAGTTAGTAAAACCATCTACAGACATTTCCTCCCCACTCTTCTATCCAACAGCTCCAAGTATTTTCAATAAATACAATTATCTCTTCTGTAGACTACACTCTATCTCAGAGACCATAGATATCACATTTCCAACATCACATATGCTTCTCAACATGTTTCTACTACATCATTTCACAGTATCACTTCTCCCAGGATCAGGAAACTCTGCTGTCTCCAGAATCTCTTTTCCCAGCTCCCATCCAGGCAATCGTCAGGAAGTTCCCCTGTATCCTGGCTTTTAGCCTTCTGAGGTTCTCCATTCTAAACTTTTCTCTTACTATGGACTCCTCTTAAAAAATCCATTCCACCTCCTGGGACTCAGGTCAGATCCCCTGGTTGTCTCTCCTTGAGAAGGCACACCACTCTTTGGCTACTTTACCATGAGGAGAACTGTCTACCATCTCAGGACTTTCCCCTTGAGATTGAAAGTCCCTGCAGGAACTTCTCACATGAGAACCCACTCCCCAGATGGGTTCCCTCCCATGAATCCCCACCAAAATTCTAAGCAACCCTTTTATACTGAGGGACCAACTCTCTCTACAGGACCTTGTTCCCCAACCTTCTTAAAGGGAAACTTCCCATATAGGACAGCAAACCATTCCCAACTTTCAAAGTTAAATGCATTGTGTAACTTTTCCAGAATGCATGCCGTCTAGTGGTCATTTACCAAACCACATACTTAAATTTCAGCATGAAAAGGCAATTTTTGCAGTCTCCCCCACCCAGAATGGTTTCAGGATCTCTTTAGTGACAGAGAATGATCCTTGTTGAGAGACTCATCACATACAGAAGTATTAAGGTAACCTGCATGAATCAATGTGTTTATAACCAAAAACAGAACTGGTATGACTGCATCAGGCTTTGTGGTAGCTGCATGAAGTGGCAGTTACTAACCAAAAGAGTAGTGGTATGACTACCAAGATGTTATTTGGGTAGCTTGCGCAGAGCAGTGGTTATAACCATAATAGCAGTCATATAGTTGCACTGGGCTAGGTTCATAGGTGCACACATTCACATAGATACAGAAACATGCACAGTAATAACCTTCTGATCACCCATCAAATCACTCTCATCCCTGCTCACTTTCCCCAATACTTCCCCTTCACCCTATCATTGGAATAACTTTTATGATGCACAGTCACACTGCTTTAAATTTCCCGGTAATGTTATCTTTTGCTCATTTGAATTCTGACATGAGAATAGTACAGTATTAGCCCTAGAATGCTAGTTAAGAAATGCATCGTTAGTCCAATGTATCATCTTGTAATCTCTCTATCTATATATATATTGTTTTTATTTGTTAACCTTTATTTCTTTGCAAATCTCAGATGTGTCTTTGTGTCAGTGTCTGTATCTATGTTTCAGTGTATGTGTGTGTGAGGGTACATGTGTTTCACTGGTTGTGGAGGGGTGCGTGATGTATGCATGTGTGGAGGGCTGTGTGTAAACAGAAGTGTATATTATTTGGGGTATTTATGAGATGTAGGATGGTGTTTTATTGGGGGATTGTGTAGGGATATGTGTGTTTTGTATGGAGCATGTATGTAGAGTGTATGTGTGTTGAGAATATGTGTATGTAGAGGTGCTGGGATGTTTGGGGGAGTGGTGTGTATGTGTGGTAGTGTTTCTGTGGGGGAGATCTGTATAGGAGTTAGGGGTCTGTAAGGGGTGTATGGGTGTGTTTAGGGATAGATTTGTGTATGTACAGGGGTGTGGGGGGCTGTGTATGTGGGTATAGGTGTGTATGTATGTGGGTATAGGTGAGTATGCATGTATGTGGAGAAGGGTGTGGGGTATGCTTGGGGTGGATGTGGATGTGTGCATGTGTGTGTGTGTGTGTGTGTAGGTGTGTATGTATGTATGTGGAGAAGGGTGGTGGGGTATGCTTGGGGTGGATGTGGATGTGTGTATGTGTGTGGGTATAGGTGAGTATGTATGTATGTATGTGGAAAAGGGTGGTGGGGTATGCTTGAGGTGGATGTGTGTATGTGTGTGGGTATAGGTGAGTATGTATGTATGTACGTATGTATGTGGAAAAGGGTGGTGGGGTATGCTTGGGGTGGATGTGTGTATCTGTGTGGGTATAGGTGAGTATGTATGTATGTATGTGGAAAAGGGTGGTGGGGTATGCTTGGGGTGGATGTGTGTATGTGTGTGGGTATAGGTGAGTATGTATGTATGTATGTATGTGGAAAAGGGTGGTGGGGTATGCTTGGGGTGGATGTGTGTATGTGTGTGGGTATAGGTGAGTATGTATGTATGTATGTATGTATGTATGTGGAAAAGGGTGGTGGGGTATGCTTGGGGTGGATGTGTGTATGTGTGTGGGTATAGGTGAGTATGTATGTATGTATGTATGTATGTGGAAAAGGGTGGTGGGGTATGCTTGGGGTGGATGTGTGTATGTGTGTGGTTATAGGTGACTATGTATGTATGTGGAAAAGGGGGGTGGGGTATGCTTGGGGTGGATGTGGATGTGTGTATGTGTATGGGTATAGGTGAGTGAGTATGTATGTATGTATGTATGTGGAAAAGGGGGGTGGGGTATGCTTGGGGTGGATGTGGATATGTGTATGGGTATAGGTGAGTATGTATGTATGTGGAGAAGGGTGGTGGGGTATGCTTGGGGTGGATGTGGATGTGTGTATGTGTGTGGGTATAGGTGAGTATGTATGTATGTATGTGGAAAAGGGTGGTGGGGTATGCTTGAGGTGGATGTGTGTATGTGTGTGGGTATAGGTGAGTATGTATGTATGTACGTATGTATGTGGAAAAGGGTGGTGGGGTATGCTTGGGGTGGATGTGTGTATCTGTGTGGGTATAGGTGAGTATGTATGTATGTATGTGGAAAATGGTGGTGGGGTATGCTTGGAGTGGATGTGTGTATGTGTATGGGTATAGGTGAGTATGTATGTATGTGGAAAAGGGTGGTGGGGTATGCTTGGGGTGGATGTGTGTATGTGTGTGGGTATAGGTGAGTATGTATGTATGTATGTATGTATGTATGTGGAAAAGGGTGGTGGGGTATGCTTGGGGTGGATGTGTGTATGTGTGTGGGTATAGGTGAGTATGTATGTATGTATGTGGAAAAGGGTGGTGGGGTATGCTTGGGGTGGATGTGTGTATGTGTGTGGGTATAGGTGAGTATGTATGTATGTATGTGGAAAAGGGTGGTGGGGTATGCTTGGGGTGGATGTGTGTATGTGTGTGGGTATAGGTGAGTATGTATGTATGTGGAAAAGGGGGGTGGGGTATGCTTGGGGTGGATGTGGATGTGTGTATGTGTATGGGTATAGGTGAGTGAGTATGTATGTATGTATGTATGTATGTGGAAAAGGGGGGTGGGGTATGCTTGGGGTGGATGTGGATATGTGTATGGGTATAGGTGAGTATGTATGTATGTGGAAAAGGGTGGTGGGGTATGCTTGGGGTGGATGTGTGTATGTGTGTGGGTATAGGTGAGTATGTATGTATGTATGTATGTGGAAAAGGGTGGTGGGGTATGCTTGGGGTGGATGTGTGTATGTGTGTGGGTATAGGTGAGTATGTATGTATGTATGTATGTATGTGGAAAAGGGTGGTCGGGTATGCTTGGGGTGGATGTGTGTATGTGTGTGGGTATAGGTGAGTATGTATGTATGTATGTATGTGGAGAAGGGTGGTGGGGTATGCTTGGGGTGGATGTGGATGTGTGTATGTGTGTGGGTATAGGTGAGTATGCATGTATGTGGAGAAGGGTGGTGGGGTGGGGTATACTTGGGGTGGATGTGGATGTGTGTATGTGTATGGGTATAGGTGAGTATGTATGTATGTAGAGAAGGGTGTGGGGTATGTTTGGGGTGGATGTGTATGTGTGTGTGGGGGAGGGGGGGAGATGTGGGAGATGTTGGTTGGGAAGTATGGTGGGAGGTGGCATGAAGGTGCCACCCTTTATCAGCTGCTTCAGTTTTTTTCCCCTGTCAATATTCCACAGACTCAAACTGTCTCTCATGGTGAAGCTATGGGGTTTATTGGGAGGGTCCATTTTCCAAAAATACTGAGCTGATGTTTTTGGTTCTTGAACTCGTCCAAAATATTCCATCCCTTCTTTGGAGAGTTATTTAGCCCCTAGACAGACCAGGGATAGGCAGCTCTAACTCTGGAGTGCCAAAAATATGTCTGGTTTTCAGGAAATCCATAATGAATAATCATGAGCTATATTTGCATACACTGTCTCCATTGTATTCTAATATTCCTCATGCATATTCACTGTGGAAGTCCTGAAAACCAGACCTGATTGTGGCACTCCAGGAATGGAAGTGCCTACCCCTGAGATAGACAGACACAAACACCTGTTTACATAACTCTTTCCGATATTCCAAATGTTGGAAAGCATAAAGACGGGAATTTTGAAAGCCATTTGTCCTTACTTCCCCTATATTTCTGGGAATTTAGGATTGTATTTGGATGAAATTTTTAGAAAATAAAATTGATCCAAAAAGCAAAACTTGTTGAAAAAGATCTGGCTCGTACCCCTACTTTCATAGATAACAATTCTTGTAATCTAAAATCGAAGTACAAAAATAATTAATTATATGTACCCAATTTTGCAATTTAACTAATGCATTTGAAAGTTATAATAGAATTGTAAATTGAATCATTTTTGGAGTCCATTCAATTTTTGGGGAGGTTTTTGAAAGTAAAAGAAAAAGCCAAACAAACCTTCAAAGTGAGTTTATTTCAAGCCTTGCTTAGAGCCCTAATATGAGTTGTTTTGTCCTCTTATTTGAAATAAATTATTAGAAGCTGTATTGATCCAGCAGTACTTTTGTTCTGCAAATCAGGTACAAGTTATAAGGGCATTTTAATACAATTCTGTGAGTGTTGTGTTTAGTTGTGTTTTGAACCACTAGTGACTGAGTTACAATTGCTCAAATCAATCCTTCAACTGGAGACCACAAAGTGAAGTAAGTGTTCCCCAGGGAATGAACAATCCAACATAAACTAAATAATTCAAAGGTTGCTGTTGAAATGTGGTAGATTACAATGATGTGACTTCGAATGTAATCATAATAGCTCCATTGTGATAGCAGCACTGAACTAGGCACTATAGTATGTGTGCCCAGTTTTGCTCATGCATTTAATTTAGTTGTGATTTATGTCCTTCCATACTCACATGAAACCTCCAAAATGTTGTCTTTTGTTTGCAAGATCTGTTCTCACTTTGATTGATCCTGCAGCACCTGTAATGCTTTGTATGAACTACAGGTGCACAACAACTTGCCCCACTGTTGGTTGAAGGTGGATGTTCTAATAAGGTAGAATTTGACCGTCTAAATGGCTATTCAAGCAATGCATGGTAATGCATTTATACAAAATGAGTCACCAAAGGCTTTAGAAATGCTATCCTTCATTTCCTGGCAATAGTATCAAAGGAGAGAAGTCTTTAATTTCCTTTCACCATTTGAGGAGGCAATCAAATCAGCAATGATGAAGCAGGTGGGGATAGCTCAAGGCAATCTGCCCCAAGGCATGGCAAAGGGGAGAAGGAGGGTCCTCTTTGGAGATTTCCTGAGTTTGAGTTCCTTGGGGTCTGGCCCTTTTGTTTGGTTTTTTTTTTAATGCTGGAGAAGAGGGAAGACGGGGTCAGGGGTCCCAGAAAAGTGGCAGATAGTGTATCAGTGATAATATTTCTAGGAAGCTGGCAACCTACTAAACTCTCAGGAACCTTACCATCTGCCTCCCACCCTTCCCCATCATCTGCGCCCCTGGGGAAGTGCACAAAGGGTGAATGGTGGGGGATCCGTGAGTGATGCTCTCACACACCACCATATAGTCTTGCTTCCTCTCTATTTCTCTCACTTTTCCCCTATCCTTATGCCTTTCCTCTCTTTTCTTCTCTCTCTCATCTTCTACATCATTCACACCTCCTTCTCTTCCTCTTTCCTTCCCTTCTCTCTGACTCACACTACCTTCCTCCCCTTCCCTTCCCTTCCTTCTCATTTATACCACTTTCCCTTCCCTCCCTTTCCTTTGTCTTTTCTCACTCCTTCCTTTTCTCACCTCTTTTTCACACACACACCCTTCCCTTCCCTTCCCTGCCCTCACACACTCCCCCTTCTGTCATACCTTGCCTAATGATAGAACTTCTCCTGGAAGCAGGTCTCAGTCACATTTACCCATTAATTTGCTTCCCAGAGGAAATTTAATCAGCATACAAATTGAACATGAAAACATGAAAGAAACCATTGAGTCCTAACAAACTTAGGGCCAGGTTCATTAAGGCTTTTCTCCCATGTTGAGTCTACGGGAAAAACCCTTAGTGAATCAGGTCCTTAGGAGCCTATTTCCTCAGTGGTGTTACATGTGAGTGGTGTTACGTATGCAGCCATGTGTTTAACATGCTATTCACTAAAGGCTTTATGCCCTTGAGTTAATAGTGTGTTCAAGTGCTGCAATAAGATGCATTTAAACTACGTGTTTCTGTGCACTTTTTATGTAAAAAGCTTTAACTATACCTCGTGAGGGTGTTACGGGTTCATGCTAACAGCAGCATTAATGTGCATTTTTGCAGTAATGCGATCCACATTAAATGTAAATGAGCTGCTTTGGCATAATTTTATATATTGATAAACTCATTTCCATTTTAAATCAAAAATGTACTTTAATGGGAAAACATCCGCATTACCATTAACAAACATATTAACACTCATCAATGCACATTAACACCACATTAGCATGCATTAAGGGATAATGGCCAGTCCTCCTTCTAGAACCCTGCAATATTCATCCAAATGAATGGGCATAGGATACCACCAATGTGCTATAGATATAGAAGATCTTGCCAGGTACGGTGCCCCACATTGGTGACAATGACTAAGAAGGGCAATCAACAATGTTCCTAATGTAAACACCATACAGCAGAAGGACCACATTTGCATACTTTTTATTTTAATCATTTGTGGGAGGCTTTAAATTCAGAGTCACACACCATCTATGAATTCAGTATATTTATCTCTTATTTGCTAAATCTAGAACATGAGAGATTGGAAGGGGTTCAATTTATTTTGCTTTCTTTTCTTTTTTTTTTTTTTTTGCTATTGTCAGTTCACATACACCCTGCAAGTACATCTTATTTGTAACTTTGCTGGCTGTTTAAAATGGATACAAGATGGCCAGTCCAAGGGCTCAGTGGCTGTGCTACACCCCTCTCACATGAAGGACCTGGGCTCAATTCTCAGATCTGCTCTTTCACTTCCCAGGTCAGCTGAAGCTGGCAAATGCTGCGGAGACAGTGCTCACAGCCCCAGGGGGAGAGGGAGTCCCTGTCATTATGCAATAGTGACTGAATTCCGGGCCCGTGATTGTAGGCTTCCAAAAGGAGCTCTGGTGCATGGCCCATAGTCAGAGACTGCTGCTACGATTACCGTGCTAGGTGAGTTAGGAGAATTCAATCCCCAGATAGTTGCAAAGTAAGGCACATGATGCCTCATCCTAACCCTAGTTCCCATTGAGCTATTGAACTAAAAGCACAAAAGAGCAGGAGAAAGGAGCCAGTCATACCCCCTTCCTCCCCCCCCCCCCCCAAAATAAAAAATATACAGGTGCTTGATAATAAATATTTTGGAGGTGAGGGCATTTTCCTTTCATGGGAGATGAGGATAACCTACAATTTCAACTTGCTACTACTACTACTACTACTACTACTACTGTTTATCATTTCTATCTGTTGGGCTACTAGAAATACGTAGCATTGTACAAATTCTCAGAAGAGACAGTCCTTTTTTCACAGAGCAGTGGTATTCACTCCCAGCCTTTGAGGATAACAAACAGACTGGGTTTCCAGGATATCCCTAATGAATATGTATGAATAGATTTGCATACAAATTAGGAATATCCTGAAAACCCAGCCTGTTTGCGGTCCTTGAAGGCTGGGAGTGAATACTAATGTCATAAAGCTTAAAATTTAGTCAAGAAAAACATATATGTAACCCTTTGACCGGGTACTTAAAGTAATGAGGGGAATTCCCTATTGTTTAGGGGGTCATCCCTTCCACCTTTTGTGTGGGTTCTTCAAAGCTGGTTATGCCAATGGTGAAACCATCCTGAGGGGGGCAGCATGCTTTTACCATAAATCTCATTTGCTCTGTTAGTGTATAAATAGAGAGAACATCCCCTTATTCCCCTCCATGATCTTTGATTCCATCCATAAGATCATGGATGAATAATGGACACTGACACGTTGTCTCAAATTCCCAAAACCAAATGGCAACTTCATTCTCTGGAATGTCCAGCCAGCCAATAACTATTTACATGGATGAGAAGGTGTTTCGCAGTATACTGAACAAGACAGAAAATCAAGGGCATCCATATCAGCACTTATCACATCATAATTACAGCTGACCATTAAGAGTCAAACAGATATTCTATCCATTGTCGTTTCTCTCCTTCAGCCCTATGGGAGGGTTGATTTGTTTTTCCTTCAAGCATACCCATATCAAAATTCTCATATTCCCAACATTCCTTGGCATTACATTACACCATTATTTTACCCAGGGCATGGTTCACACCCCACAATAGTCATGACCTCTTTACACATATCTCCACCTTACCTTCTTTCCGTACTGGTTTCTCTGGATATAACACTAGCAAGGACATCTTGGGGCAATACCTCAGAACCCCTCATACCATTCTTGAACATAGTTCCTTAGCCTCTTGGAACATCCTGCACTGCACCATTTGGATAATTCCTTGGAAGGAGGATAATACCACTCCATACTCTAGCCACTGGCCTCCCAATTTTACCACTACGGTAAGTTCCTCTGAAGGATGAGGAAACCTCTGCTTTCCATCTGTACTAGGTTCTCAGGACCCCACACATCAAGAACCCTCCAGGGCAGCTCCCCAGTTGGATAACTCACCCTCTGCTGAACTCCTCCTTTTGGCTGTATGGTAGTTTCCCTGCAAGGAAATAACCCACTCTTTGCCACTCTGGTACTTCTCTGCTCTGGGCCAACCATGAAGGGGAATGCATCCCACTCCACTTCATCTTAGCCTCTGGACTCTCCCCTTTAGGGAAAGAGCCCCTGAAGGATCCCACTCCCTTTGGAGGGTCCTCGGGCCTCCCAGCCCACAGGTTGAGTACTCTAGCCAATTATATAGCTGGAGGTCTCTAATCTCTATCCTATATGGGAGAGGGCAGGGAAGGAAAGAGCAAAAGTCCAACCAAACCTTTCCCCTTTCTACAGCCCTCTCTCTAGAATCCACCAATAAAAGAACCCAAAATCTTTAAGGGAACATACATACTTTTCCCAAAAAACACATTAAACCCATTTACATCATTAGTCTTTCCCTTAAAATGCCATCCAGTGGTCATTACATGGTACTACATGATACTTATTTAATCTATTGTATATTCTAACAAGTCAGAACATAATGAGGGCATGGTCTCCTCCATCCAGATAGTTTTGTATATATCAACCCAGAAGAAAAAGGGGTCAATCATAAGCGGTTGCCACATATAGGACAAAAGAGACATTAGGATTTCATTAATTAAGAAAATGGTTAAATTCAACAAGGCTATTGATCAGGAGAAACGGAATAATATTTAAAAGCATCCGCAAAAAAAGTGGGTTTTTGGTCTGGATTCTAATAAGGCACTATCTCAGGGGCTGGCCAACTTCAGTCCATAAGAGCTACAAACATGCCTGGTTTACAAGATATCCATCATGAATATGCATGAGATATCTTTGCATACAATGGAAGCAATGCATGCGTATCTATTCCATGCATATTCATGATGGATATCCCTGAACACCAGACCTGTTTGTAGCTCTTGAGGACCACAGTTGGCTACCTTTGCATTATATGGTGCCTAATGCCTTGCTGCTGCCTCTGAGGCACATGCAGTGGCATAAATCAAGTGTGTAAATTTCCTCTCCCCTTCAGCAACTAATCATCACAATAGTGATTCATCATTGATGTAGGCATTTCTTCTCCTGCATGAATCAGTGGCACAGGCTGGTTCCTTAAGTTCCCTTCCACAGTCAGTGTCAAATAAGCTGTTGTGATCATGCAGCACCATAGCCTGAAGGCCTTCATCCATCCACTGACATTAATCATTACAGCAGCATCCCTCTCCCAAATCAGTCAGCAACTAAAGAAGGCCTAGCCAGTCAGGGTGTGGGCCACATAATTAGGCAGCAATTCTGGAGCTTGCCAAATTGTAGAGGTGGGAAGGAGGGAGGGAAGGGGAGGTGGATAAATGCGAAAGGGAAAGATAGGAAACAGATTAAAGTTAGGTTAAGAAGAAAAAAGACAGAAGAGCAATGAATAGGTGGAGAGTAGCAGAAGGGGTCCGGGAGACGTTACCAGGGAAGGAGTGGAGAGAGAAGGAGGTCAGTAATGGCTGGAGAGCAAGAAGTTACTGGTACTTCCTATGGCAGACACTCAACGGCACAAAAAAGAAGACACACCTGGCCAGGGATGCTCAGGTGCCATTGGACAAAAGAGTGCCTGGTTCAGTTGGGGTCATGTTTGGCAAGGAGGAATACATTTGCTCAGATCATAGGAGGTGTGGTCTGGGAAACACCATGAAAAGGATCATATTTAGATAAAATATGTTTCTCAGATCGTGCTAGGGGTGGTTTGGGGAAGGCTGCAAGAGCAGCCATAGCAAAGTGAGTCTGCGACACACAGTATGGAGCGGCCATTGCCACATGCTTGGGCCAATGGCATTCATGTAGCAGAATGTTACAGGGCTGCCACCTCACTAGTATTATTGGATATTAGCTGTTTGGTTGGTGTTAGCTGGATTAGTAGTGTCAATATGTCCCCCATAGGCTGGTGGGGGTAGGGGTGACATTGTGCTCTATATAACTATTATATTTTACTTTAATTAAAAGTTGTAGCCATTTTTGACCATGCAATAAAATTATTTAATGGTAAAATGCTCAAGAACATGCTATTATTCAACAAGGAACAGAAAAGGAAAAAAATCGTAAGGGCACGAGAAGCAGTGGAAAGCATGAGGGTTATAACGGAAGACAAAAAAGTTATTGCTATCATACCTCACAATTCCCATAACCCTCACAATACTGCAAACGTCTTTCCCTCAATCAACATTCACCTGGGCTAGGCAAGGCCCTTCCCTTTGCTCTGCCTCAGCCAGTATATCACAGGCCTAGACGTGACAACAACCTTCTGCCGTAAAATGGCATTCCCCTCCAGATTTGGCATTTCACAACCATTCTGATTTTCTGAATTAAAAAAAAAAACAAAAAAAACCTCATTAGAGAGAAATGTCTCCTGGAAAACTAGACAATTAAAATTTCCTGCCATATAATCCTTCACTTTCTGATTCCTTACAACCCAAGCGGGTTAGCTGTTAAGCTGTTCAGTAAAGTTTTCCCTAAGCGTATGTGCTGTGAATTCAAATAGTCTTATCTAACACCTATTGCCTCTGGTCCAGTCCTGTCAGTAACATAGGCACGGCAGTCAAAAAGGGAAAGTTTTAGGTTTCAAGACAACATCAAAGTTTTTTTTTGCTAGCTTTCAAGCCGGATCTAATCAGCAGCATGCAATCACTTCCAAAGAGCGGGCAGTCTGTTTCCAAAAGCTGGTGGCATTTTGCAAATTCCTGCTCCTGACAGTGACTTTTTACTTTTTCGCTTTACTTTAGAAATTACACAAAAACACAGCAATATCATTTAGGGGGCCATATTCAGTATGCTGGCGAGTGAACAAGTTATTCGACCACAGTTAGAAACATAGATGGCAGAAAAGCCATTCATCTAATTTATCTAGCCCTTACTATTCCCATCACTCTCCCATGCTTTCTTGAATTCAGATACCGTTTTTGCCTCCACCACTTCCACTGGGAGGCCATTCCATGAAGCCACTACCCTCTCTGTAAAGAAATACTTACTAAGATTATTCCTGAGTCTACCCCTTTTCACCCTCATCCTATGATCCCTTGTTCTAGAGCCTCCTTTCCATTGAAAGAGGTTAGCCCCCTGTGCATGAAAACCATTTAGATATTTAAATCTCTATCATATCTCCCCTATCTTGTCTTTTCTCTAGGGTATACATGTTTAGATCTTTAAGTCTATCCCCATATGCTTTAAAACCAAGAACACTGATCATTTTAGTAGCCATCCTCTGGACCGATTCCAACCGGTTTATATCCTTTGATAGGTGCGGTTTCCAGAATTGTACACAGTATTTCAAATGAGTTCTCACCAAGGACTTATACAGATGCAATATCATCTCCCCTTTTCTGCTGACCCTATGCAGCCAAGCATCTTTCTGGCTTTTGCCATTGCTTTATCTTTTTTTTTTTATATAATTTTTTTATTTTTGCAAATTTTTTAAATGCATTTCAAGAAATCACTTGAAGTTGCAATCATGAGAAAAACAGGAATAAACATTTAAATATGAGGAAAACAATAAAGAAAATTATAGAAACAATTAAAGTTTCACAAATCCCAGTCCTCTATATAGAGATTTCAATATCACTTCTTTAGGTACCTTTCCCTTTCAAGGAAAACAAAAAGTAAACTAGCAAAAGAGGCTAATAACAAATTGCACGACCATCTTGGACTTACGCATCCTAGCTAGGCATGGGGGAAGAGCAAGTAACAGAAGTAAATTTATTACTTATAAAAGACACCAGTTGCGAAGGTTGAAAAAAGATATAAGACACATTCAAAAATTAATTTATCTACTTGCATGGAAACTTTAAAATAAATAAAGCCTCCATCTCCAAAACTTTAGGCCTTAGTAATAAGAATTTCTGTCTCCTCTTCTGTGTCTGTCGTGCGAGATCAGTTTAAGCATAAGCTTTCAAATTAAGGAAAAGTTCTCTATGGTGACGGAAAAATAGCCTTAAAATCCAGTCTCTATCAGAGTCAAGAAGAAATGAGACAATCAGAGTAGATGGTTTTACCAAGTCCTTCTGAGAGGTTTCCGATACTGCTGTTAAATCTAAAGACGATTTCTCAACAGGAGAGAGAGTCTGCAACCCATCTTTATCCATAATACCTTTCCTGAAAGGAGGTATATAATATACCTTAGATATTAATGGAAGTGTCTGTTCAGGAAGTTTCAAAATCTCAGTCAAGTATTTTTTCCACATTTCTTTAGCTGCCACAAGTGGATCTTTGGGAAAATTAATGACATGCAGGTTCCTCCCTCTCACTTGATTTTCCATGTATTCTAATCTGGATGTAAGCCATTTATTCTCTTTCAAAATATTATGTTGCAAATCAGTAGTTGTATCAAAATCTTTCCTCAAAGACTCAAAGTTCTTTTTATTAGTTGAAATCTCAGTTTCCATTATTTTCATTCGACCATCTAGATCAGCCATTTAACTAAAGACTGGTTTAATCTGAATAGAAATGTTAGTGTTCAAAGCTTGGATCGCCTTCCAAATGGCTTCCAGAGTAAATTCAACTGGTCTTACCAGCTCGAGGGTCTAAACCCCCATAACCAGCAGCAACGCCATCCTCGATGACCCCTGCAATCAGCATAGGGGCCAGGCGCGTTGGTTTCAGCGTCCCACCAGGGAGCAAGGCGTCCTCGGCCTCCACAGTGAAGTCCCAACCCGAGACAGCTCCAACACTCGGGTCTCCACCGGATTATTAGGAGAAAGTCGTTCCTCGGGGGATAAAGAGATCAAAAGCTCAGGAATGGGGTCGAGTGCTACCTCTTTCCAGTCCCGAGACTAAGCCTCCCCGATGGATATGAGCGTCCATCGGGCCAAACACAGTGTTAGCAGGGGGGGTCAGAGAGTTGCTCACGCTCTCTGGCCCTTCTCTTCCTGCCTGAATGAAGCATAACTGGAAAACAAATTAGAAGCCCGAGGAGTGACTTCAGGCACGTCTTGCTAGGTCAGCCATCTTGGAATCTAGCACCATTGCTTTATCTATCTGTTTGGTCTCCTTAAGATCAACAGATACAATCACTCCCAGATCTCACTCTTCTTTTGTGCTTAGAAGAATTTTGCCTCCAGTACTGTACCTCTTCCTTGGGTTACCTGGATAACTTGTCCTTGATATTCAATGGGGAAACATCTCGCCTAATATTCTCGCCTAAAGATTTCTGTCTGCATGAACCCAGATAACTAAAATAATCTGACTTTCTATGCTCAGATATAAATGGTTAGCTTTTTCAGTTATCCGGCCTTGTGTGGCTGGATAAGTAGCTACTTAACTGGATATCTTCAAAGATATCCGGTTAAGTAGCATGGTAAAAAAAAAATGTAGAGAAGTAAAGGGTCAGTGCCCGATTCTCTCCCTTTCTTCCCCCAAATTTAATACATGGCTCTGTTAGGCTATGCATTCATCCCCCATACTTCAAACCCCTCCAAAATCCCCCATACTTCAAACCCCTCCAAAATTAAATTAGCATGTTCTGGGTTCCACAGGTTGGGTACCCTTCCTTTTCCTGGTTCTCTTAATATATTTAATATCCTGCTGTCCCTGAATACCCACTCCCCACAATGCCAAAACTCTGGTCCACATCCCCAACCCCCCTGGACCCCTCCAGCCTCTGGGATACCAGAAAAAAATAACCCTGCTAGGAACGAAGAATAAACTCACCTGCTCCCAGCGTTCCAGCGCTACTCCCATCAGAAACAGCGCTGGAAGTGTAATTTACCCTCAGTAACTTGTGAGTTATGGTTTTGAATATTGACCTTAATTGCTTTTCCTTCAGGGGGGGAAATCCCCTCATTCACCAGTTCCCAAAACTTGAAAAACTACCTGATCAGATTAAAATCTCTTTTCTCAGGTTTCAAAATTATGTCTGCCTCTCTTTTCGTAGAACTCTTAAATTTTCACCTTGCTTTCCTTTTTTAATTTGCTTATATTGTTTTAAAAATCTTCATCCTTCACTTTTGTTTTTTCATAAATTAGTTGTCAATTCTTTATCCTTTTGCACCACAATAGAAATCCAATACTTTCTCTTGAAACTGTTTCTTTCAAAAGATTATTTGTCTCTATGATCAGAATGGCAATCATGTTTTCACAGGGGCAAATTCTATGATCCCCCCCCCCCCCCCCCCCCCCGTAGCAGGATGGTTATCCTTTGGAGGTCACCTCAGGAACATGGCAGAGGCCAGAGCTCTGTGAAAGACCAATAAAACACTGGCACTTACTCTGACAATACATGGGCACAGATAGTCTACATCTGCAATGCTGACTTTAGGGAAAGTAGAGTGCAGGTGCAGAGTGGGATGCTTTGCAGCCAGCAGACCCATTCACCCCATCCCAAAGTATGCCTAACACATCATTTGCTGCATTCAGGAGCAATTTTCAAAACCTCCCATATTGATACAAAGTCCAGGGGGATTTTTACCCATAGACTTTGCACCAAATTTTCAAAGGGTATACTTTTACCCTGAGGAAAAAGTACCAGCATGGTACCATGCCCATACTTTTTCCATACGAAATAATGGGTTTTTCCCATAGACACAAAATGGGAGAAAAGCCTTAATGAATCTGGACCTTAGATTGGAAAATTTAATCTACGTTGTTTCCCTTCCCTGATCCAAAAACATTGCCGAGAATGTGAACTCCTTAACTAGGTAAAAAAAAAAAAAAAAAAATATGCGCATTGCTGATCCTCGTATGTATTTTTACCCAAGTAAGGAGCAGGCAATTTTCAGACACACAATTTACCCAAGAAAATGGCTTTTGAAAATTTCCTTCTTAGGTTGTAAATATCAAGAGATCCATTTGCCCCTGGAGATTTAAGGCTCCATTTGGCAAAAAGTTGCCAAACTCCATATCTGCTGTCATAGAAAGGGATAATTGCCTGCTTTTCCAGAAAACAGATATTCAGATTGAGCTGGAGGTAGGGTCACAATGTACTCACCATTACCAGGCTTTGCTCCACTTCTAGCCTGACCCAAAAAAGATTGTTGGCCCACTCCGTCATGCAAGTTTGTTGACCTTCCTGAGGCCTCTACACTGAGAGTAGGAGAAAGTTGGGACTGCCTTGCTTCCATTATCTTCTGGGAGAGGAAAAAAATCATTTATATTTTCTTTTCCTTCCATGAAAAATCCGGGGAGTTGGGCCTTGCCTTCCTCTTTCCCGTTTATGTTATCATATTTCATTGACTGATTAGGGTTAACTCACCAATCTGAGCACAAACCTCAGTCGTTATTTTAATGCCCAATGCATTAAGAAGTGTAATCCATTAGCATATCATGCATTAACAGCAAGTTTTGCCTCCTCTACTTTACCAGGCTCCATAATATCAGTCCCAATGAGCGCTCCAGCCCCCACTCCTGAGTGGGCAAAGAAAGGTGTCTGTGACAAGATGCTTCTCCCATGTCAGGCAAGAAGGGCTCCCCAGGCAGGTTCCTCTTCCATCCTTCTGAGTTAGACAAGAAGAGCTGCCAAAGTCCAATGTTCCTTCCCCTTGTCTACCCCATCCAAAGGTCCAAATTAATCCTTTCTGCATCACTGGCCAAAATAGTACAAGGCAGCTGACCTGATACATTCCTTTCCCCCTCACATTTGTAACACCATTTTTTTTAAATCTTGATGTTGCTTTAAATGGGAGGATAATCCCAAATGTTACATACTTGGCAAAGATCATGTCACAAACATTTTCAACCATCTGTTCAGGAAAATCAAAGCAGACCATTCATTTGGAAGACAATTCTAGTTCATTAATCTGATACAGGTTAATGAGGCACTGGGTTATTAAAAGATAAGGCCATGAGGTATTCAGAAGCTGGGAAATGTAGCTGAACACATTCCATTTTGCATTTGCTAATGATTTCATTTAAAATGAATTGTAGATGGCCTTGTTTTCTTTGGGGGAGGGGATTCAAAATGAAAAGAGACAGAAAGAAACAATTTGCTCTATTCTCTGAAGCAATTGATAGAAATATGCAGAGGATTACATCTGTGCATTACAACTGAATTATTAAAGAAAGTCACATTCAGTGCACACAGCTACGAATTTACACATGGCTAAAGGAGGAAGGTAGGTGATGAACAGTAATGAAACTTGGCAGCCTATGATGGATTGCCCATTCAGTCACTGCTGGAAAACATTTACCACATCTAAATGGGAGTGGAAGGAATAATACAATACAAAGTATTTATACTGGGGGAAAGCGTCCCCTTGCTGGTGACTTTTTTTACTCTCATAGCCCAGGGGTGGCCAACTTCAGTCCTCGAGAGCCACAAACAAGCCAGATTTTCTGGATATCCACAATGAATATGCATGAGGTAGATATGTATGCTCGGCCTCCATTACATGCAAATTCATTGTGCATATCTTGAAAACCTGGCCTGTTTGTGACTCATAGCTATTAATGCCACCACAAGGGGATGTTTTTCCCAAGTATACATATTTGTATGCATAAAAAGAAGTTTATGCTAAAAAATGTTTAGCATACATGTATTTTTTTTTTTTGCCTGTATGTTAAAATTGCAGTTAACTTGTTATTAACTAAGATAATAATTTAAAGCCCCACTGGGAAATTTAGTAAGGCAGGGGTTCTCAACCCAGACCTCAGGATATACCTAGCTAGTCAGGTTTTCAGGATATTCATAATGAATATGCATAAGGGAGATTTGCATACAGTCTCCATTGTATGCAGATCTCTTCCATGAATACTTAGTATATATATTCTAAACACCTGACTGGCTAGATGTGTTCCAAAGACTGGGCTGAGAATCCCTGGGCCAGAGGAAAGCAAAGTTGCTTACCTTAACAAGTATTCTTCATGGACAGCAGAACATATAGCTACACAAGATGGGTAATGTCATCTGATGGAGCCAATTTGGTCCATTTTCTCCTCTAGTCCAGAAATTCCTGGTTTATTTCTTGGGCATACGTGGGACTTCCTGTAGTAGCTTTAGTTGCAACCTCTCTGTCCGTTTCCAAGCTTAGAATGCAACTTCTTGGGAGGAAGGAAGGATTATGTGACCGTATGTTCTGCTATCCATGAAGAAAACCTGTTAAGGTAACAACTTCTCTTTCTCTGTGGACAAGCATTATATATAGCTACACAAGATGGGATTCCCCAATTTAGGGTTGCAGTACAGTAGCTTTGTGTAAATTCTTTTTTGGCAGCCCGGGATGTAAGTGTGGGAAGCTGCGGTGTCAATGCAACATGATAATTAGTACATATTGTCCAAATTTAACATCGGAATGTGACTTCTGGTCCAAGCAATAGTGTTTGCAAAAGTGATTACTAATGGCCACATTGCCATCCGACACACTTCTTGTATTGATGATGAGTTGAGGTGAGTCAACCTAAAGGAGACAGCTATAAGTTGATGAGCTCTTACTTTTTCAGAATGTGGTAGTTTTTGCAAAGGTAAGTGTGCTGTATACAGCTTGTGAACCATTTTGAAAAAGGGTTTGATTAGTAAGAGAAGCACCTTTTTTGCTTTAGTCAAAGGATATGAAAAGCTGTGTTCTTCTTCTTAAAAATTTAATTCTGTCTAGGTAACTCAAGAGTGCTCTTCAGCAGTCAAATGTGCAGTATGCCAGGCCTGTTCCTTGTGTAACCCTTTTTTGGAGGATTTTCCTATTTCCTGAGGGTACACAAAAGAATTTATTTCTAGGGCTGTCTCCATTAGCATCTTTTTCTCATTTTACTTGTACAAAGGATTGGGTCCCTCTATAGGGAGAAGGCTGTTCTTCTATACCCAGGCGGTGGTGTGATTTTTCTTCCTGTGTGTATACTGCAATGACTCTCTCTTTCTATGATGCTGTGCTGCAGGGACCAGACAGGCCACAGATTGGATGTTCAAATAAATTTACTGTAATTCTTCAAAAATAAATAAACAATTTCCAATCAATTTAATAAATGTCCATGGCAACCATGCTCTCATTGATGTAGTTACAAGTTGGACTTGTTGCGATCCCGGGCCGTCCTCGGGATCGCCACTTACCCCGGCACGGTTCCCCGGCTAATTCGCCGCGTCCTCAGGCTCACCCGAGCGTCGGTCAGGCCGTGCAGGCCCCGAAAATGGCGCTTCCACGCCGTGCTGGCTGCCGGCGTTCCCTGCGGCTAGGCCCCGCCCCGGGTCTTAAAGGGCCCAGCGCGGGAAATTCTCAGCACTGCCTCCTATGACGTCAGACGCTCAGGGTATTTAAACCCTGCACCAGGATCCCTTCTCTGCCTTGCAACGAGGTTCCAGGTTTCCTGTCTTTAGTTGCTGCGTCCTGTGCTTCCTTGGTTTCCTGATTCCTGATCCCGGACTGGCTTACGACGACCCTCTGGCTCCTGATCCTGTTCTGGCTTACGACAACTCTTCGGCTTCTGACTCTGGACTGGCTTACGACGATTCCCTGGCTCTCGACTCTGGACTGGCAAGCGGCGATTCCCTGGCACTCGACTCTGGACTGGCAAGCGGCGACTCTCTGGCACTTGACTCTGGATTGGTGAGCAACGACCCTCCGGCACTCGACCACGGATCCCGTCTGGCTCTGCCCCCGCGGTCTCTCCTAAGTCCCAGCGGCCGGGTTCCTACGGGCTCCTCCTGGGGGGACTCCGGCTTCCAGGGTGAATCTCCTAAGTCCCAGCGGCCGAACTCCTACGAGCTCCTCTCGGGGGAGGCTCGGCTTCCAGGGCGAAGACTTCCTCACCACTGTGTCAGCTCCATCCGTCTTCCTCTTCCTTGCCTAGCCCTTGGTCGCAAGGGGCTTTCCAGGGCCTTCCTCGGGCCAGCCACTTCTCCGTCCTTGCCGCCTCCCGGTCGGGGCTACTGCTACTACCTCGCAGTACTCCATCTTCCGGTCCCGACCGGCCCAAGGGTCCACGAACCCAACAGGACTCTTCTTCTTTCTTCTGTGTATGTGTCCTCAGTACAAGATCCTGGGCTATGTTATATCCCTCAGGGAGTGAGCTGATAAGAAAAATCCCAATTTGACAGGGAAATCTCTAAGTGTGTGGAGGATCCTCTGAGTTTCAAAATCATACCTGAAGTCCATGCGAGACCAGTTTTTTCCCTAGCTTGTGTCCCAAGGATGGAGATCCAGTTGTGGTTCTTCAAAGTTACTGTCTCCTATACTCCTCAGACTCCTCCTGATGTGAACTCTCTGGAGGATATGTCTGTACTAAAAAAAAACAGGTTAATATAGCCCACCTTCACCAGTGAGGAGGGGTAGCACTAAATCTCCTCACAACCCAAAAAAGGAGCAAAACATAGTCCAAAACTCTCTTGAGGTGATGAGTCACTGATGCACTTCCTCTTCAGGGTAAATGGCACACAGGTCTTCTCCCCCCTGGCTGCTTGATTGGAGCTTGTCCCTAACCAAATAAAGGTCCAAGGTGTCACTCCAGCAACTCAAAAAAAAAAAACAAAACAACTGCCCCAAAATGTAAACCAAAATCTCTTACAACTGGAGGCTGCCCCTGACAGCAAGCGATACACTGCAGAAATCTTTTCTTACGAATCCTTCAGCTCCCAAAACCGGCTCCTTATGTTCCAGAAGCCAACTCAAAATAGCTACATTTTCTAAGCCACTAGCCCCCCCCCCCCCCCCCCCAGAAGTGAACTAAAGAACTACCAGCCAGCCTCAAGGGGAGGTGCTGTTCATAAATGGTATTTCCCACTAAACTAGAAAAATCCAGAGCAGGGATCTAGAGCCATCTAGTGGAGACCAGTGGGTCTCTACACTTGGATGACTGATGCAGTCTTGGGAAGAATGCAGGCAGTGTGTTGGATGGAAAGTTGAGAATTCTTTTGGTAGGAACTTAGGGTGACTTTTTAATAACACTTGATTATTAAAAATTTGAGTATATGGTGGGTAGGATGGTCACTAAAGCCTGAAAATTGCTTACTCTTCTTGCTGAAGTTATAATTATTAAGAAGAGAGTCTGCTAAGTAACATACCTTAAGTCTGTAGACACCATGGGTTCATAGGGGCTTAGCATTAACTGATGTAGTGCCAAGTTAAGCTCTCATTGTGGTGGGGGTAGTCTTATAGGAGTCCACAAGTTACATAGGCTTTTCATAAACTTCGCCACAATCGCGTGTTGGTGCATTGAGTGTCCTCCTTTCAGGTTATGATAAGCTGCAATGGCACTGAGGTAGATTTACACTGAATTTGTTTTTAACCTCGATCTTATAAGATGCAGCAAATACTTCATGGACTTCTTCATTGGTGATGGCTGTTGGAGGCATCATGGATGACTCAGGCTCTTTCTCCAGTCTTCCTACTTGTGTGGAGCAACCGTTTTCTGCTCGGGAGACTCTCCTGAAGCTATCTAAACTGGCAGAGGTTACTTTGTACTTTCTCTGGGATCTAACGGCCAGTTTTGTGCCACTTATTCAAACATGATCTGCTAAAGTAGACTCTGGCTGCTAAGCTAGAATTCATTAAGATCTCATTGAAGAGGCACAAAATAAGATTTCTGGGCTTGAGGCTGATATTAAAAATATTCAAAGTTTCAATACCAATGTGGTTAAGGAGAGAACGTCCCTGTCCAGATGGATTGAGTAACTGGAGAATCAATATAGGTTCTTTAATTTTTGGTTTGTTAACTTTTCTAAACTAGTGGGTGAAACTCCTTACATGACTCTCAGGAATTATTTCTTGAAAATGTTGCAATTTACACTGGACCAAGTTCCTTCTAATAATAAGGTTTTTTTTCTGCCTGGGTTTCATTCTGCTTCATTACAATTTTCCCACCATTGCAATGTTTGCAGAACTGCACTTGTGATCAGAATGTTGTAGTAGAAAAGCTGAGATTGCTGGTTCCAATAATTGCTTAGGTGCCACTGAGCAAACCTCATGTTCAGCCTTGCTGAGGTGTAACTTGGACTGTCAAAGCCACGTATCCCAGGACTTGTATGCACCTTCTTACTATATTGCTTTGAACTCTTTTTATGCTGTTGACAAGTGAATGTAAGTTGAATGCCTTTTGTGATGTCACCATATCAAGTCTTGTGCCAATGAACACTATGTGTTGTTTTGGTACTAAGGATGATTTATGGAAATGTATTATGAAACTGAGGCTGTGAATAAATGCAATAATGTGATTTATATCTTTTATAGTTTTTGTAGGAGTTATTCGATATTAGCCAATCATCAAGATATGGAAATATAAGTAAATTCTCTCTTCTCAATTATGTTGCTACCACCGCTAGGCATTTTGTGAAAACCCTTGGGGCTGCAGCTAGTCTGAAAAATAGGACCCTCTACTGATAATGGCTACTGCACAGGATAAATCAAATATATTAACTGTGGTGTTTTTGATTGGTATGTCTTTTGATTGGTATGTGCATATGCGTCCTTCAAGTCTAGTGTACTCAACCATTCTTACTGTTGCAACAATGCTAAAATTGTGCTTAAGATATTCATTTTCAATCTCTCCCATTTTAAATATATATTGAGATTCCTGAGATTTAAATGGGTTGGATATCCCCCAATTTCTTTGGAATCAGGACATATTGGGAGTAAAAAGCTTTTTCCCATTGATTTGGTGGTATTGTTTGAATTGCTTTTGAATTCAAGAGAGAGTTATCGTCTTGTTTCAATACCTCATCTGATTCTGCGAATGAGTTTGGTAACATGGGGGGTGGGGGGAATTTGCTGAAAGCTGAGGGAATATCCATGGTTTATGATATTCAAAACCCATTGTCTGTTGTAATAATCTCTCCCTTATCTGGAGTTCCAGACATAGGGTTTTAGGAGTATTGCTTTATTGTCAAAAACTGGTAGCAAGCCTCTGAGAAGCTATTGACTCTGCCTTTGCTGTTGGTGTACTCTTGCTCTCGGTCTGGTTTGCTGTTGTTGAGTCTACTGCTGGGGCTGAGTAGTTGCTATAGTACCATGGGGCTTTGCCTATAGTAGTTATAAGGGCAATAACATCTTTGTTTAAATAATAAGATCTGTGGTATGAATCCTGGCAATATATTCTTTGAGTGGTAATATCCATTTGTGATGTTGATAGTGATTATAGAGCATTACTCTGGTTCTTTATCACCTCCACAGTATCATTAATTTTCTCTCCAATTTATTGTCATTGTTGGGGTGTCTGCTAATTTGTCATTTACATCTTCTCATAGTCCAGACTCTCAAAACCATGCCAGCCTCCAGGCTACTATACCCATTGCCACTACTCTTGAAGAGTTATCAAAGGCATCATAGACTGAGCATGTCAGAAGACAGGCTGAATCTTTAGTATCGTATTGTTTTGACAGGTTTTGTGCAATAATTTTTAATTGTTACAGATTATTGTATAGATATTGGATCATCTGAATTTGTTGGGCCTCAATTTGGGATTGTAGAGTAGCCTCTTGATAAACTCTATTTCCGATGTTATCGAGAATTTTTAAATCCTTGCTAAGGGGTGTGTTTGAAAATATCTTATTTTTATTGGCTTTTTTCATGGTTGATTCTACAATGAGTCAGTCATGTGGTAACTGGATTTTCTCATATCCTGGACACTTTTAAATTCTCTTCAGGGGGATAGCCATAGTAGTCTGGTACAGCAACAAATAACAGCAGTCAGGTAGAACCTTCTGGGGCTGGCACAACACACCTTGCAAGCCGTGCACTTGAGCAGGGTGACGGCCTAGAGGCGGCGGTGGCCTGAGGCCGAGACCAAGTGAGCTGCTGGTGCCACTGTCCAGCGGTTCCCAACCCATTGCGTGGCAATAATGAGGAGCTGTAGGGCCACGTAGTGATTCCCAATCCGCTCTGCAGCGAAGAAGAGGAGGAGCACAGGACCATGCAGCAGTTCCCAATCCACCGCGTGGTGAAGAAGAGGAGGAGCCACAAGGCTGTGCAGCAAACAAAAGGAAGTTGGAGGTCCGTGTTTGTGAGTGTGTTGTGTGTCTGAGCATGTATATGTGAGAAAGAGGGATCTGGTGTATATATGTGTATTTTAGAAGGAACATGTGTGGGAACATGTGTGAGCATGTGTGTGAATGAGAATGTGTTTGAGAGAGAGGGAGCATGAGCATGAGAACATGTGAATGAAAGAGGGAGTGGGCATGTGCATGTATGAGTGAGAGAGCATATGTATGTATGTATTTGAGAGAGGAGAAAGTTTAT
Source organism: Rhinatrema bivittatum (assembly GCF_901001135.1). Lineage (NCBI taxonomy): Eukaryota > Metazoa > Chordata > Amphibia > Gymnophiona > Rhinatrematidae > Rhinatrema > Rhinatrema bivittatum. The sequence continues at coordinate 391,325,559 of NC_042617.1, read as the reverse complement.
GCATCCCTCTCTCACTGATCCACAACAATCTGAGTGACTGGAAATCAAACGTTTCCAGGTATGGTGAGCATGAATTATTTTATCCTTATTAGTTTTAATTTTTGGATGCTATTTGTGTCTGCTGTTTAGAAATATTTTATTGTTTTTTGAGAAATTTAAAACAAATTGCTTATGAGTTTTTAATTAATGGATCTTCTGTTCACCAGCTGTTTTGTTTATACTATTATGATTAATGTAGTTATTATATTTCTTGGTTTTATTGTTTAATGTCTAAGGATTGGTGATGGTTTCTGTTTTTCCATTGTTACACTGCATAGAGACTGACTTGTTTCGGTTTTCCTATTCAGTTTTTGCTTGCATATATCTATTTATACTTTTAAGGGGCGGATTTTAAATGCCCTGTGCGCGTAAATCAGGCCGGATTTACACGCGCAGGGCCCTCGTGCGCCGGCGCGACTATTTTGCATAGGCCGCCAGCGCGCGCAGAGCCCCGGGATGTGCGTAAGTCCCGGGGCTTTGGGAAAAGGGGCATGTCGGGGGAGTGCCCGGAGTGACACGGCGTTTTGGGAGCGTGTCGCGCATGACGCGGCGTTTCGGGGGCGGCGACGCGGGCGTGGTTTCGGCCCGGGGGTGTTCCGGGGGCGTGGCCGCGGCCTCCGGACCAGCCCCCGGGACCGGAACACGGAGCAGGGCTGCCGGCCAGCGCGCGCAAAGTTAGGGGGGGGGGGTTTAGATAGGGCAGGGGGGGGGGGCTGGGTTAGGTTGGGGAAGGGAAGGGAAGGTGCGGGGGGATGGAAGGAAAGTTCCCTCCGAGGCCGCTCCGAAATCGGAGCGGCCTCGGAGGGAACAGGCAGCACGCGCTGGGCTCGGCGCGAGCAGGTTGCACAAATGTGCACCCCCTTGCGCGCGCTGACCCCGGATTTTATAAGATACGCGCGTATCTTATAAAATCCAGCGTACTTTTCTTCGCGCCTGGTGCGCGAAGAAAAGTACGCGCTCGCGTATGTTTTTAAGATCTACCCCCAAGGTTTCTTTTTCCTGTATTTGGTGAGGGTCTGCCTGTGTTCTGCATGTGTGATTGAGATGAGAGATTCTGCTAGCATGTAGGAATTTATAAGAGCTTGGTTTGTTCTGTTTCCTAATATGAAGTGCATTTAGGGCCTGGTGTAATATTTGCAGTGTTGCCTTTTATAGGTAGGGTTATTACGTTTTTAAGTGCTGGAAGTTAGAGCTGTTTTGGTGTGGGAGGTTTATTATATTTTAATTGTAACTTACTCATGGCTTTCTGAGGGTAAAGCCCACACCTAACATGCATTATAGTAGCCCTAATGCCATATGGGTTACAAGTGTCTTTTTTTTTGTAGGGTTGTCTGGTTGGCACCAAAGAAGTGCATGCAAATACTTGTTGTGATATTTTTTTCCTCAGAAGACTGTACATTGAATAATCTTTTTCATGTAAAATATATTATAAATGCATAATTTTAAGTTGTGTATGTGGCAAGATCAGGAGGTGGGGCTGCAAGGGTATAAGATTTGCCTAGGGCACCAAATACTCTTGCACCAGCAATGGGTTCCAGGGGAGGGAATGAAGACCTGGAGGATAGAGGGGTGATGCTGTTTAAAGTTTAGGTCACTGGAAGCAACTGGGCTTTTATTGGCAGGCCTGAGACAGAGAGTGTATGAAGTGGGGGGGGGGGGGGGGGGGGGGGGGAGGAGGCAGGGCGCCACAATAATTGTTCGCACAGGGCAGGAAAAAAGCTAGCATCGGCCCTGGGCACCTTATAGACTAATCAATTTATTGAAGCATGAGCTTTCAAGGACAGTGTCCACTTTGTCAGATGCATTTGACGAAGTAGACACTGTCCTCAAAAGCTCATAAGAACATAAGAAATTGCCATACTGGGTCAGCCCAAGGGTCAATCAAGCCCAGCATCCTGTTTCCAACAGCGGCCAATTCAGGCTACAAGTACCTGGCAAGTACCCAAACACTAAGTATTACCCATGCTACTGATGCTAGTAATAGCAGTGGCTAGTTTCTAAGTCAACTTGATTAATAACAGGTAATGGACTTTTTCTCCAGGAACTTATCCAAACCTTTTTGAAACCCAGCTACACTAACTGCACTAATCAGCTCATGCTTCAATAAATTGGTTAGTCTATAAGGAACCTCCCGATTCCTGTTATTTTTTTATTCTGTACTTTATATCTATGGTCTTCACTGCTGATGCAGTGGAATAAGGTGTTTTCCATATCTTGATTTGGGCTTGGAATAGTGCATGGTGCATAGGAACTGCTTTATATTGCTTAAGAATTTGCAGGCATTCAGTCGAGGTGCCTTTGTCCCCATGGAGATTGAAGGCTAGAGGTATCAAGGTCTTTTGCATAAAAATCGAGTATGTCATATCCTCTGGTGAATAGAATGGCTTATTAGGCTCTGGCAAGAGGTCTGAAGTTAAATCTGGTGATCCTCCTCCTGGCAAATCATCATTGGAATCCTCAGACACATAGGAGTAAACATAAGAATGAGGTAAAGAAGGCTTGTCTTTCTCTTATGAGATTGCCATTGGTTCCTTATTTGTAACATTCTCACCTTGATATAGTGGTAGCCAATACTTTGTTTCTATGCTTTTTATAATTTCTCCAGTATCAGCTTTTTCATGGCCTTTTCCACAGTTGGTAGTTCATCCACACAAGTCTTGACAAAGTCCATCTTAAGTTTTTGGACAAATGAATGGCAGTCTGAGTAGCATGGGAAAGGTAGCATGGCTCCTTCATGTACTTGGTCAATAACCTTGTGGCGCAAGTAAAGATGGTGAAAAAAAGAATCTGTTAGATGCTTGTGTTTGCTTGTCTTTTTTTTTGGTGGCTGGTCGATGCTGATTTTTTTTCTGTGCTGACTTAGCAGTGCCAGGAGATGCATGCACTGAAGAAGATGATGAATGTGCTGAGGAGACGGTACTGAGAGTCCTTTGCGGTGATGTGCTATCCTTCAATGTCGACAGTTCTGTTCTGCTAGTGGTTGGCGTCAATGTCAAACCTGAGGTGTTCGGCACAGTATGTTTTGTGCTGTCCATGCTTTTAGCTTGGTAGATAAGCGCTCTCGGAGACATTCTGACACAGGGGCCGCATGTGGAGCTATCGTGATCCGGGCCCAAACAATGGATACAGCAGTCATGCTAAGAACATAAGAACATGCCATACTGGGTCAGACCAAGGGTCCATCAAGCCCAGCATCCTGTTTCCAACAGTGGCCAATCCAGGCCATAAGAACCTGGCAAGTACCCAAAAACTAAGTGATCTAAGTGCTGATTTGCTATTGCCATTTTATGACAGCATTGTTTACATGCCTTGAAGGGACTTTTACCCTTCTTTGATGATGTTGTCGGCATAGCCATTTTTTGGCTTTGAAGTGAAAGTGTTCAACTTTGTGACTTGGCTGATGAGTTGAGAACTGTGACTGTTCACGAAGTGGATGAAAACAGACTGTTAAGGTTGCACAGCAAGGCTAGCATGGGAAGTCTCACACATGCCCAGAAAAGAATCTAGAAGTTTCTGGGCTAGAGAAGAAAACAGACTGAATTGGTGCCGACAGATGATGTCACCCATCTTGTGTAGCTGTATGTGATGCTTGTCCATGAGACTGTACCATCTGTCCATAGTACTCCCACGGGAAATTGCTAAAATGGTCCAATCCTGTTTCTATATCAGAGCGTGACCCCTAGTGGTTCTTATGGATTATTTTTTAAAAGTTTTAACATTAATTGGATTCAAAATATCATACAAGATCAGCTCATTTGACAGCAGGATTATAACAAGGCCTTTTATGTCACCTGAGACAGGCACATAAGGTGCCAAAACACCTGTGGTGTTGAACTTTATACATCAGTCTTTTGTTGAGGAATTTTTATCATCACAAATAAGTGTCTGTTAAATTTAAGAAATAGTTGTTAACGTTGTTTCGCCAGTATCATTGTGAACCAGAATTATTTTTTAGGATGTTTATATTTTAACTTGCAAAGAAACAGAGAACTTAAATTTGTAAAAAAATTTTCAAAATAATATGAATACAGCGGTGCATATATTGTCAGTTACAGGCCCCAAGCATTTGTTTGCAAGGACAGTTGAGCATTGACAAGTTGACAACTTTATATACCTGTTTGTGCTTTATTCAAGGAATGTTATCTAGATGAATGGTTTGTTAAGTAGTTATTAGGTGTAGGATACATGTAGTTGCTCCATTTTGATGTTATAAATATGGTATGGACTCTGTAGCTTCTTTTGTGGTTCTTCTATTCAGGTCTGAACATAAGAACATAAGAAATTGCCATACTGGGTCAGAGCAAGGGTCCATCAAGCCCAGTATCCTATTTCCAACAATGGCCAAACCAGGCTACAATTACCTGACAAATACTAAAACACTAAGTAGATCCCATGCTACTGATGCTAGTAATAGCAGTGGCTATTCCATAAGTCAACTTGATTAATAGCAGTTAATGGACTTCTCCTCCAAGAACTTATCCAAACCTTTTTTAAACCCAGCTAAACTAACTGCACTAACCACATCTTCTGGCAACAAATTCCAGAGTCTAATTGTGCATTGAGTGAAAAAGAATTTTCCCCAATTAGTTTCAAATGTACTACTTGCTAACTTCATGGAGTTCCCTCTAGTCCTTCTATTATTCGAAAGAGTAAATAACCGATTCACATCTCTCATGATTTTAAAGACTTCTATCGTATCCCCCCTCAGCTGTCTCTTCTCCAAGCTGAACAGCTCTAGCCTCTTTAGCATTTCCTCATAGGGGACCTGTGTTGCGCTGCGGACAAGAGATGTGTGCCCCTGCGGCAAGACGGTCCAAGTCTGGAAACTGGGAACCGAGGGCCTCTACCAAACCTGCACGCCCAGGTGAGACCATCAACGAAATGACGGTCTCTTGAACAGTCTTCCAACTGTTCCAAGCCCTTTCGGACTGCCGCTGGGAACAACAAGGGCAGCAGACTGGACAGAGGACAAGAGCGGATGGAGACATCTCGCACAGGACAAGACTCAGACGTAGGTAGACTGTTGCATCCGTCGATCTCAGACGGCTTTGACCCTTGTGCCTCACCTTTTTCTCTTCTCTCCCTGCTAGCCTTGGGAAGATGGCTACCGCCGCGTCTGTAAGCCATGTTCTCCAGCGTCCTGGAACAGCTATGGCAAATAGGGATGTGAATCGTTTTTTGACGATTTAAAATATCGTCCGATATATTTTAAATCGTCAAAAATCTTTAGGGCCACGATACAATACCAATTCCCCCGATTTATCGTTAAAAAATCGTAAATCGGGGGAAGGGGGAGGGCAGGAAAACCGGCACACTAAAACCCCCTAAAACCCACCCCCGACCCTTTAAATTAAATCCCCCACCCTCCCGAACCCCCCCCCCCAAATGCTTTAAATTACCTGGGGATCCAGCGGTGGTCCAGAACGGCGGCGGTCCGGAATGGCCCCCTCAATTGAATCCTTTTGTCTTCAGCCAGCGCCATTTTGCAAAATGGCCGCCGCAAAATGGCGGCGGCCATAGACAAAAACGATTCGACGCAGGAGGTCGTTCCGGACCCCCGCTGGACTTTTGGCAAGTCTTGTGGGGTCAGAAGGCCCCCCCAAGCTGGCCAAAAGTTTCTGGGAGTCCAGCGGGGTTCAGGAAGCGATTTCTTGCCGCGAATCGTTTTCCGTACGGAAAATGGCGCCGGCAGGAGATCGACTGCAGGAGGTCGTTTAGCGGCGGTCCGGAACCCCCGCTGGACTCCCAGCTGGACTCCCAGCTGGACTCCCAGCGGCGGTCCGGAACCCCCGCTGAACAACCTCCTGCAGTCGATCTCCTGCCGGCGCCATTTTCCGTACGGAAAATGATTCGCGGCAAGAAATCGCTTCCTGAAACCCCGCTGGACTCCCAGAAACTTTTGGCCAGCTTGGGGGGGCCTCCTGACCCCCACAAGACTTGCCAAAAGTCCAGCGGGGGTCCGGAACGACCTCCTGCGTCGAATCATTTTTGTCTATGGCCGCCACCATTTTGCGGCGGCCATTTTGCAAAATGGCGCCGGCTGAAGACAAAAGGATTCAATTGAGGGGGCCATTCCGGACCGCCGCCGTTCTGGACCACCGCTGGATCCCCAGGTAATTTAAAGCATTGGGGGGGGGGTTCGGGAGGGTGGGGGATTTAATTTAAAGGGTCGGGGGTGGGTTTTAGGGGGTTGGCTCACGATTTTAACGATTTTTCACGATATTTTTAAAACCCAAACGGCAACAATACGATTCCCTCCCCCTCCCAGCTGAAATCGATCGTTAAGACGATCGAGGACACGATTCACATCTCTAATGGCAAAGCTTCACGCCATGTTTTTCCTAAGGACCTCCTAGGGTGCGTGCGCGTACGCCACCCATGTCTTTATCCACGTCATGGCGGGAACCTCGGGGACGTCCCCCTCAAGTGACATCATGCCATCTGGGTATTTAGCCTACATTTGTTTGCTAGCTCATTGAGTTAGCAATGATTGGATTTGTCCGGTCTAAGCTACTCTGCCGCTTCCGTGCTGCCACTGGAAGCTCTCTCTGCCCTTCGGGGTATTCTCTAACCTGGGTACCTGCTCCACAGGGACCCTTTGCTTTCTTTCAGGTGCCTTATTGGGATCAGGTACTCTCTCCTCGAGGGCCTGCTCTCCCTGCCTCGGTGATGTAGCCATCTACTTCTGTCTGGTGGAACCATCAACCTTACAGCTACCATCTAGTGAATAATCTAATTCTCAGTCTGTCTCATCTACAGCTCTGCCATGCTGGGAAACCTACACCTGGATCTCCCTATATCATCTCGGTGAGTCGGGTTCCCTCTGCCGAGGGTCCCTGGACTGTTACCTCTGGATCTCCTGCGTTAAAAGAAATGGCGCCGGTGGCCCTTTGCCCTTACCATATGACAAGGCAAAGGTAGCGCCGGCGACATTTTGGTTCCTGTCACCCGACGTCATGAGTGCAGGAGATCGCTCCCGGACCCCCGCTGGACCCCCAGGGACTTTTGGCCAGCTTGGGGGGGCCTCCTGACCCCCACAAGACTTGCCAAAAGTCCAGCGGGGGTCCGGGAGCGACCTCCTGCACGCGGACAGTATTGCCAATATTCAAAATGGCGCCAGTTTTTGCCCTCACTATGTCGACATAGTGAGGGCAAAAGTAGGGGTGACAGGAACCAAAATGGCGCCAGCGCTACCTTTGCCCTGTCATATGGTAAGGGCAAAGGGCCACCGGCGCCACCGGCGCCATTTCTTTTAATGCAGCCGTGGCCCGAGAGTGGGAGATTGCGCCGGGACCCCCCCCCCCCCCCCCACTGGACCCCAGGTAATTTAAAACATTTTGGGGGGCTTCGGGAGGGTGGGGGATTTATTTTAAAGGGTCGGGTGGGTTTTAGGGTGCCGGTTTTCCCGCCCTCCCCCTCCCCCGATTTACGATTTTTGGACGATAAATCGGGGGAATTGTTATTGTATCGCGGCTCTAACGATTTTTGACAATTTAAAATATATCTGACAATTGTTTTAAATCGTCAAAAAATGATTCACATCCCTAGTAAATCCTTGTTGACTGTGTTACATTAAACCATGTCTTTCTCTATGCTCTATGATTTTGATCTTTGGAATAGTTTCCACTATTTTTCCTGGGACTGAAGTCAGGCTCACTGGTCTATAGTTTCCTGGATCACCCCTAGAGCCCTTTTTAAATATTGGGGTTAAATTGGCCACCCTCAGGTCTTCAGGTGCAATGGATGAGTTTAATGATAGGTTACAAATTTTAACTGATAGACTTAAAATTTCATTTTTTAGTTCCTTCAGAACCCTGGGGTGTATACATTCTGTTCCAGGTGATTTCCTACTCTTTAGTTTATCAATCCAGCTTACTACATCTTCCAGGTTCACAGTGATTTGGTTCAGTTCATCTGACTCATCATCCTTGAAAACCATCTTTGGAACCGGTATCTCCCCAACATCCTCATTAGTAAACACAGAAGCAAAGAATTAATTTAGTCTATCTGCAATGGCCTTATCTTCCCTAAGAGCCCCTTTAACCCCTCAGTCATCTAATGGTCCAACCAACTCCCTCACATATTTCTTGGTTTGAAAATATTTTAAAATGTTTTTATTATGAGTTTTTGCCTCTACAGTCAACTTCATTTCAAATTGTCTCTTAGCCTGCTTTATCAATGTTTTACACTTAACTTGACAATGCTTATGCTTTTTCCTATTTTCTTCAGATGGCTGCTTCTTCAAATTTTTGAAGGATGTTTGTTTGGCTAAAATAGCCTCTTTCACCTTACCTTTTAACCATGCCAGTAATCGTTTTGACTTCCTTCCACCTTTCTAGATGTGTGGAATACATCTGGACTGTACTTCTTCCAGTTTTCTTCTATTTTCCTCATTATTTTCAGTTTCCTTTTAGTGTTAGAACTATAGATTTACATATTGTCCCCCTTCCAGTCATTAGTTCAAATTTGATCATGTTATGATGATCACTATTGCAAAGTGACCTACCACCATTACCTCTCTCACCAAATCCTGCATTCCACTAAGAATTAAATCTAAAAAAGCTCCATGAAGCAGTCTTTTATTCCATCCCAAAACTTTATGTCTCTAGCATGTCCTGATATTACCTCAATATTGACTGGGTAAATGTAATTGAAATCTCCCAGTATTACTGCACTGCCAAATTGGTTAGTTTCCATGATTTCTCTTAGTATTTCATCAGCTGACCATTTTGGCCAGGTAGAAGGTAGTATACTCCTATCACTATACTCTTACCCACCACACATGGGATTTCTACCCATATAAATTCTACTGAGCATTTAGTCTCTTGTATGATCTTTATCCTGTTGGACTCTATACCCTCCCGGACATAAAGTGCCATACCCCCACCAAGTTGATCGTCCCTATCATTGCAATATAATTGCGATACTGATATAGTACTGTCTCATTGGTTATCCTCCTTCCACCAGGTTTCTGAGATGCCAATTCTCTCTCTCATCATTTACTGCTATATACTCTAACTCTGCCATCTTACTTAGACTTCTGGCATTGGTATACAGACATTTCAAAGTGCATTTTTTGTTTGTATTAACAATCTGCTTTTCAGTTGATAGGGATAATTTGGACATCGTTAGCTCAGGTGATTTTTTTACTTATAGGCACATGGACTATGACTGCTTTTATTGGAACCTCTCTGTTGGGATGCCCTAACTCTCCTGTTTCATTAGTATCCTTCAAAGATACATTCCTCCGAACCATGCACTGCTGAGTGACTGTCAGCTTTCCCCTTTGTTCTAGTTTAAAAGCTGCTCTATCTCCTTTTTAAAAGTTAGTGCCAGCAGCCTGGTTCCACTCTGGTTAAGGTGGAGCCCATCCTTTCGGAATAGTCTCCCCGATCTCCAAAGGTTTTCCCTGTTCCATACAAAACTGAATCCCTCTTCCCTGCACCATCATCTCATCCATGCATTGAGACTCTGGAGCTCTGCCTGCCTCTGGGCACCTGCACGTGGAACACGGAACATTTCAGAGAATGCCACCCTGGAGGTTCTGGATTTAAGCTTTCTACCTAAAATCCTAAATTTGGTTTCCACAACCTCTCTCCCACATTTTCCTATGTCGTTGGTGCCCACATGTACCATGATAGCTGGCTTCTCCCCAGCACTGCCTATAATCCTATCTAGGTGACACATGAGGTCCACCACCTTCGCACCAGGCAGGCAAGTCCTCACGTCCACCAGCCACCCAGCTATCTACATTTCTAATAGTCGAATCACCAACTATGGTGGCCGACCTAACCCTTCCCTCTTGGGCAGTAGCCCCGGGAGACTTGTCCTCAGTGCAAGAGGATAAAGCATCATCTGGAGAGCAGGTCTTGCTACAGGATCACTTCCTGCTACATCAGGGTGATGTTCTCCAACCAGGAGACCTTTCTGATCCAAAGTAGCACAGGGGCTGCCAGACTGCATTTGGGACTTGGCTACTATGTCTCTGAAGGTCTCATCAATGTACCTCTTTGTCCTCCTCAGCTCCTCCAGGTCTGCCACTCTAACCTCCAGAGATCTTTACACCGGGTGCACACATACAATCTCTCACTGGAAAGTAAAAAATCACTCAATACAAAAGGCTGGAAAGTCCCCCCTCTTACTGCTGGACTGCTGCCTTCATCTTAATTTTGTTGAGTTCCTAGATAAGTTTAGGTTTCTAAGGGAGTTGGATTTAGAGTACTTTAAATTTACAGGTGTATTTACTAATTAATCTGCTAGTGTCCTACAAGAGGATGATTAAACTCTCAATAAGGGCTGGTGCATAGTATGATTTAGATAAGAACGTGATTAATTTCTTATGAGAAAGTGCTCTTGCCTAAAAATCAAGGGTTGAGTTAGGGGTGTGTGGTGGGAAAGAGATACTAGAATTAACTCCCTCTGTAAATTTTGACCATGTGTAAGAAGTATACAGAATATATACTACAAAACTTGATTTCCAGGGCTTTTGTACAATTTACTCCATTGAGAATAGGAAAATTCGACCAGATTTGTTGATTTTACAAAAACATAAGATGCATCATGTTGGGTCAGACCAAAGGTCAATTGAGCACTGCATCCTATTTCTGACAGTGGCCCATCCGGGTCACTAGGAAGTACCTGGCAGATCCCAGAAAGTAGATCTATTCCTTGATGTTAGGTCTCAGGCATAAGCAGTGACTTTCCCAAAACTACCTGGCTAATACTTGTTTATGGACATTTCTTCCAGGAACTTGTCCAAACTCCTTTTAAACCTGGCTGTGCCAGATGCCTTGACCATATCGTCTGGCAATAAATTTCACTGCTTGAGTGAAAAAAAAAATACTTTCTCACATTTGATTTAAATTTGATACTAGGAGTGTCCCCTAATTTTAGTACTATTTGAAAGGGTAAATAACTGTTCCTTATTTACTATTCCACCCCACTCATGATTTTATAAACCTCTATCACATTCCCTTTCAGTTATCTCTTCTCCTAACTTGTTTAGTATTTTTTTTCACAAGAGTGTTATTCCCAGGGCTGATTTTAAGGGGCTGTGTGGCCCAGGGCAAATCAGCTAGATTGGGTCCCCTTTGCAGTTTAACGGGGGTGTAACCTGATATTAAAGAGCATGGAAATGGCTGTCAACACCATCTGATACCTAGCATTCCCTCTGTCTCTCATCCTCTTCCTCCAATTCCCCCAATCCAGCGACATCTCCTCTCAGTCTCTCACCACCCACGCAAGACTATGTAGAGGCAATACAGGCCCCAGTTTTCTACTAATATTACTAGTTATCAATTCTAAATTGTAGCTAGACATACATAGTGTTGTAAAGATTCACATAAGAGACAGTCCCTGCTCCATGAATCTAGCAATCTTGTCAAGACAAACATACATTATAACGTAGTAAATGTCGGCAGAGAAAGACCCAAACAATCCATCAGATCTGCCCAGCAACTTTTTTTTTTAAGGGTAGTAACTGTCGCTTCATGCAGGCTACCCCGTGCCCTCTGTTATGGGTAGTAACTGCCACTCTGGCCAGGTTACCCTCATGCTTTCTGTTATGGGTAGTAACTGTTTACAGATAGTAACTGCCACTCCATGCCAATGTTCCCTCTAAGGTTTGGTGGCATGTGTGCAAAAATTGAAACTAATGTGCAAAACTTTCACATGTCAATTTTATTGTGCAAAATTTCTCAACATATGATTCAAATATGAACATTTGCAGAAAGCTGAAAGAGAAAACATTACATTACATCAACTGTAGAAGTATTTCGTCGTCCTTTCTTAAGAACAACTTCTGGCTTGTTTAGCAAGGTGCAGTATCTAGCTGCCAGTATTTCAATTTTGTCAGAACCAAATAAAAAATTCTTAACATTTTCAACAGATGCAAAGGAATCTTTATCAAAGACTGACCATTCGCCAAGTTCATCTTCAGGAAATCTACTGCTAAAGTGATCACAGACACGTTCTATGAAATGGATGACAGCAGTGGTGTTGACAGAAGGATACGTTGCTATAACATTACGAACTTCCCCTGAGAAATGAATGGTGTCACCAAGATACTGTGATCGAAGTTTCATTATTTTGGCTTTTGTCATCTGTCAATTTTGTAAGTGTGACATTCGTGCACATCATGCAGACCTTCTGCAACATGCAAACAGTTAAGCTTCCTTTGTCATCTATGCGACTCACAAACATTGGTGTTTCAATTTCACGTGTTTCCCCTGAGAAATGAATGGTGTCACCAAGATACTGTGATCGAAGTTTCATTATTTTGGCTTTTGTCATCTGGAACGCCTCTACAGTTGTTTGATTGCTCCTCTGAAGTAAAGATGGTAACATGATACTCAGGTTTTGTCAACTTGTCTAAGCAGTATTTGTGTATTGGGTCATCGTCTTCTTCTATCCGTTCTCTGCAATATTGAATCAGCATATCGTAGTTCTTGAGCATCACAGAAGCCCCCGTCTGATGTGAACATTACCATTTTGCTCAAGTCAAGATTGTTCTCTTGGTAGAAATTGGTAATGGCTGTCACAATAGCTGCACTGTTACATTCTGTCAGCTTCAGAATTCCAGCAAAATAAGTACAGTAAGCAGCTTCATCTTCTTTTTCGAAATTTTACATAAAGAATTAACATTTTTTTGTCACGGTGATGTCTGTACTCTCATCAATTATGAGAGTGTGGAATGTCGACTGGCGCCAATCATTTATCATATCTCTTTGTATTACTGAGTTTATGCACTCTAGAAATTCAAACGCATAATTTTTACTTCTCCAAGATTCCGGTATTTTTACATATTTTCCAATGTGATTGTGAATTTCCTGAACAGATAGCATCGAAGAATTCAATTTTATGGCAAGGAGGACATTATCAATTAGAATTTTTACCTCCTCACTGGAAGCAGACTTTCTTTCAGAAATTTCAGTTTTTGTCTTCTTTTCTTCAGTAGTTTCCTTCAGCAATGCCCAAAGTGTTCCCCGACGCTGACTTCTTAGCAAATCGACAGACTGAACGTGAACTTTCTGGAGTAAATGTCGCTTTAAATAATCCAGTTTCCGGGGGGGTCACGTGGGGTGATGTGCTGAGGTAGACGCGTCTCGCCTCAGCTCCGAGCTCCCCGCTTGCTACTTACCGGCTTTACACATCGTACCGGCTTTTTTAAGTCTTCTGTGCGAGGTGGGGATACTGGCACATGTCTATAGTCCAGTATATGAAAAAATCGCCGCAGTCCATGGCCTCAAAAAGCGTCCGTAAAGAAAAGGAGAAGGACAAGGGAAAACCGGGGGCGAACAAGATGGCGGCGGAAACAGCAAATGGTGAGCCCGAACCGGCCGTACCCGGCGCCCTAACTGTAGATACCCTGCGGGACGTGATCGCGGCGGCCCTTGACGAGAAGCTTGCCGGCATTCATGAAAAGCTGACCGGCATGAACGAGGCACTGACGGTATTGGGACCCCGTCTAGACCACGTGGAATCGAGGGTTAGTGCGGCGGAGGATGAGATCGCCACGGCAGTACAAACGATCAAATCTCACGATGCTCTCATCAAGGAATACCAGGAGAAAATAGACGACCTCGAGAATAGGTCCAGAAGGGCTAACCTTCGTTTTCTTGGGTTACCCGAAGGAGTTGATGATAAGGGCCTTGCGGAGTTTTTGGAATCATGGCTGCCGGAGGCGGTGGGGCTCCCGGAGCTAAAAGGAATTCTGGTTGTGGAAAGGGCCCACAGGGTTGGCCCCAAACGAGATAGCGACCCGCGCCCAAGAATAGCAATTGCTAAAATACTAAATTATGCCCACAAACAGAAGATATGGATGGCATCTAGGAAACTTAAAGGCTTGCCCTACAAGGACACCACGATCCGACTCACGCAGGATTACTCAATCCGTGTCTCACAACTAAGGCGGCAGTTCTCCCCTCTATGCTCGCAGTTAGTGAACTCTGACACACGATTTGCGCTTCTGTTCCCTGCGACATTGAAGATATGGAAAGGGGGGAAAGTGCACACCTTTCAATCTCCGGAAACCGCTGCAACTTTTATCAAACACAGCTCCTCTTAAAGACTAGCAGGTGCCTCTTAACTGCGCAGATATGTTCACCCAAGGAGGATTATACGCTCGTCTAACCGGAGTGGGCTGAGCACTTCCAGCGGAGGGCGACTGTAAATTTCTGCTATTACTTTACATGAACATTATTTACAGGGGTCTACATGTGGTTTGGCCTTCCTGGCTTTTATTTTGCCCTTTTCATCATTTGCCGAAGGATACCGACGGTCTCCAGAGCCATGCGACTTTTGCTGTATGGGGGTCGGAAGCAACCCTAGACAGCTTTGGGGCTCAGAAAGAGTCTGCTTCTAACCAGCATCGCAGAGGATCACCTGAGGATTGGTGGGGAGCTCGTACATCCAGACACTGACCCTAGGGCTTCCGCTTGAATAGCGGAAGAAAGACTATGTTCTGTTTGGGGTTAGGGGGGAGGTTGAGGGGGGGAAGGGAGGGGGGAGGGGGGAAGGGAGGGGGGAAGGGAGGGAAAGGTTGGGGATTCCGGGTGAGTTGTTAGAGGTAATAGTGGGGCTAACCTGGTGGAGTTTTTGGCGATCTCAGAGGAGAGCGAGCATCTGGAAAGTTGGGGGGGGGGTGGGGGCTGGGCACCCTTCTCCAATATATTAGGTCTTATACCGTTTCCTGGGTGACCCATGAGGTAGGGGTAACATGAGCAAATTGGTATCCTGGAACGTTCATGGCCTCGGCACCCCTATTAAACGGAAAAAAATTTTGAATAATTTTAAAAAGCTGGGTACAGAAATCGCCTGTTTACAGGAAACACATTTAAATTCCGCAGAGAGTCTCAAGTTGAAAAAAGACTGGGTGGGCCAGTGTATTTTTGCACCAGCGCAGGGGCGCAAGGCCGGTGTAGCAATCCTTTTCCATAAATCCTCGGATTTTAGCATCACTCAGTCTGTTACAGACGAGCATGGAAGATTTGTCTTGGTTAAAGGCTGTTGGAGGGGGGTGAAAGTTACGATATGCAACATATATGCCCCTAACTGTAACTCGACAGAGTTTTTCAGATCTCTTTTAAACCTAATTTTAACACATTTAGAAGGTCATCTCATAGTGGCTGGCGACTTTAATTGCACTTTGGATCCGACTATGGATAAATGCCCCCCTGGCCTACCTTCAAGATCCAAAACGCCTAACGGAGTGGACTTCCTTTGCCATAACTTAGATATCATTGACGTATGGCGAACTCTGCACCCTACGGAAAAAGACTTTTCTTTCTATTCTGCTCCGCATGGCTCCCGATCCAGAATCGATTATATTCTTATTCAGCGGCAACTTCTTTCCAACACCAGTGCAGCTGTCATTGAAATTCCTGTAATTTCTGACCATTCTCCGGTGTCTCTGACCCTAAGCCTAGGAGCTAAAAACCCCAGACCTGCATCTTGGCGATTCCCCATGGGCCTGGCAACGGATCTGGAGTTTCATGACTATCTGAAAGATAAGTGGAGAGAATATCAAACACATAATGGGCGACACATGACCACCCCGCTCCTCTTCTGGGACGCTGGGAAGGCGGTTCTACGGGGGGACATAATCGCCTATCTAAGTGCTAAAAAGAAACGTATAGACGCTGACATTTTGAAGTTAGAATCTCAGTTGCGGATCCACAAGCAGTCATGGAGTACTTCTCCCACCGAAACCAACAGGCATAACTACTTTCGTACCTTAGCGCAACTGAATACGGTTATACACACCAGGTCCTATAGGGAACTACAAGCTGCTAACCACAATTTCTTCAAATTTGGGAATAAGATTGGACGCCCTCTAGCGAATCTAGTTAGAGGCGTACGAAAACGCTCATTCATTCACAAAATGAAGACAAGTTCGGGCGAAATGGTGACTAGTACCGAGGCGATGAGGGCAATATTTCAGCGCTTCTATGAAGCCTTGTATGCAGACGACCTGACACCTACTCCGACCCAAGAACAGGAGTTTTTTTCCGATATAGACCTCCCTCAGCTATCAGAGAAGCAGCGGGATTTGCTGAATATGCCTATACAAGCTCAAGAAGTTCTCCGGGTAATTCGAGGGGTGGCTAAAGGGAAAGCACCAGGACCGGATGGTTACTCTTACGACTTCTACAAAATCCTACAGGATCTTATTACCGTTCCTTTAACTGAATACTACCGATCCGGCTTGGAACAACGGGCCTTCCCGGAGAACTTCAACAGCGCGATCATCACTGTACTCCCCAAGGAGGGGAAGGACCCCTGCTTCCCGGCATCTTACCGGCCAATATCCCTTTTAAACAGCAACCTTAAAATCCTTGCAAAGGTGTTGGCTGAGAGATTAAATGCACAGCTCCCATCGTTAATCTCTGAACACCAGGTCGGTTTTGTTCAAGGGAGAAGAGCTACGAGTCATATTATTAAATTACTAACGGCGATGCAATTCTCTCAGCAGGAGCACATACCAGCTCTGGTTATAGGCTTCGATTCGGAGAAGGCTTTTGACAGAGTCTCCTGGTCGTATATGTTCTCCGTTTTACAGAAATATGGAATCTCTGGAGCCTTCCTGGACTACATTGCCCTATTATACCGCCACCCATCTTCCAGAATCCTGGTCAATGGCCAGCCATCGGAGCGATTTTTTCTGCAGAGAGGGGTTCGACAGGGTTGCCCTCTCTCTCCGCTTTTATATATACTGTCAATTGATCCCCTATTGCGGAAGATACACGAACATCCTTCTATTCATGGCTTCTTGCGAGGAGGGAGAGATTTCAAGGTCGCGGCTTTTGCTGATGACGTGCTAGTGTTTTTGACCCGGCCTCGGACGTCTCTCCTCCATCTCCTGGCCATCCAGTCGCACTTCGGGGCCTTTGCAGGTCTGAAAATAAATAAGGAAAAGTCTGAAGCTTTAGATATCTGCCATATGGTTCGCGAGCAATGGCTGCAGGCGTTCCCTTTGAGGTGGGCGGAGGGCAAATTGAAATATTTGGGAGTAATCATTCCATCGGATCTGAAATCTATCTACAGCAGCAATGTGAACCCTAAAATTCAACAGACGCTGACTACTTTGACTAAATGGTCTTCCCTACCTCTGTCGTTAAGGGGCCGTATACATTTATACCAAATGGTACTTTTACCGAGATGGATGTATATTTTACAAATGCTCCCTCTATGGCTCAAGTTTCAAGATATCCAGATCCTTAACAAAGCATTGTCCGGCTTTCTCTGGGGAGGAAAAAAGGCGAGAATAGCACTGCGCACGTTACAAGGGGCAGAGCAAGAGGGAGGGCTCGGATGCCCGAACCTTTTCCGCTACAATATCGCCTGTAATCTTCGGTTTCTCCAAGATTGGCTTTTTGAGACGCAGTTCTTTACTCCGGGATCGCTCTTATTGGATTGGTATGGCGTAGAGTCTCTGAACGGCTTATTACATGCCCGCCCTGGGGATATTTCCCCCCAACTAAAGTCGCATCTCCTCCTTCGAACGTGCCGGACCACTTGGAAATTTGTTTGTAAAAAGTTGGGGTTCACGCCCTCTATTACACCTCTACTAAGTATTGTACATAACGCTCGATTTCCTCCAGGTCAGGGGCGATCTGTTTTCACTGGATGGCGGGAGAAAGGGCTCAGATACCTTTACCAGATGGCAAATGTGGACACGGGGATTAGTTTCAGTTTTCAAGAATTAAAGACCAATTATCAGCTTTCCACGTCTGATTTCTTTGCGTTCCTGCAACTCCGCCATTTTTTATGCACCTTAGGGGTAGATCTTGAGCGCTGGTTTCAACGGACGGACCTACCTACACTCATGACAATAAGCACGAGAAAAGACCCAAGTATTTCTTGCTTCTACCGGGAGTTGCAGAAAATACCGGATGAAGGAGCACTAGCAGCACTATACCGTTCGTGGCAAACTTGGCCAGCCTTTAGCCTTACTTTCTCCGACTTCAAATCCACTTTTAAGACCATAAGGGCTATATCTACCAACGAAGAGTTGAGAGAAACTCAATACAAATTCCTGTGGAAGAGCTATGTTCCTCCGACCTCTGCATATAAGTTTAATCTTTGCGCATCTCCGAACTGTACAAAGTGTGTTACCCAACTTGGAACTTACTCTCATTACTTCTGGGAGTGCCCTAAAGTCAGCGCTTTTTGGCAGGAGATATGGGTGTTCTGTGAAAAGTTGTGGAAGACTACGCTTCTGTTCACACTGGAAGGTTGGCTGTTCGGCGCCTGGCCGGATACGTTACTGGATAAAGATAACATGATGGCATTTCTTTCTAAAGCTGCGCTGGTTGGAAAAAAAGCTATACTAAATGAATGGCTAGCGGATCGGGCGCCTCATATTGACCATTGGTTTCAACGACTGTTAACCCTCAGCTCGCATGAGTATCTCTTAGCAGCTAAGTCCACTGTTCGGAAAAGAGAACAGATGCAACAGATTTGGGGACCTTTCCTTTCTTATCTAAGGCCGACTACCGAATGACTCTATAGTTCAACCTGGTCCCCATGATTCTAATTCAGGTCCGCGTCCACCAAGCTCGGCAATGTCAATGCTGGGGTAGGTTTTCTTTATGGGCTGGATGGATCTTTCTCTCTGCCAAGCTATTCCTACAGTGTTGATGTTCTGCCCGTACCACAGGTTTTCCAGATGCTTGTTTGCCCATAGAATTCGGGGGACATATGATATGATCTGTGAATATCCATAGTACTCGGGTAATCTATGCTATGTTTTTCTCTATTAGGATAACCTGCCCTACGAGAGGCGGTGGGTACGATAGTTTTAGTCTGAGTAAGTGGGAATGTTAGCCCTCTATGAACTGTTACCTTTGAATTATTACCCTTGACACATACTCGCCCATACGAAGGGATGGGAGGGAGGGGGGGTAGGGAGGGGTAGGGAGGGTTCTGGGGGGGGGGGGGGTACTTAGTTATGAACCTACAAAATGTGAAGTTTGTAACGTTTATCACTGTGGCGTGCAATTTTTATATCCATTAGCATCTAGGCAGTTATAGCGGAAGGTTCTGGACAGAGTATTACCGTTTGGGGGTACCATTGTTCATTGTTTATTGTTTACTGTCTGGATCTATTTGGTTGTGCTGGTCATTTACTGTTTTATTGTTCTGTATATGTACCACTTTTGCTTCACAATAAACAAAATGTGAAAAAAAAAATAAATAATCCAGTTTCCATTTGTCCCACTGTTTTCCTTGGGCGAAAGCACAATGAGCATTCGCATGTTTGCAAATGTCGCAGACAACAGAGTTCTCCGAGTTGAACTTAAAAATATTTCCAAGAATCGTTCGCTGTTTGATGACGCACTCCGGCATATCGGCTTCTACATATTCCTTGAGCCATTCGACTTTAAAGTTCAATCTCGCTTTCTTATTCAAACGTTTATCGTTTCTTCCGTCTTTGAATTCACGTTTAGACATATTTTTCCGCTATCTTCTGTCAGCTTGTACCTTTTCTCATGAACGCCATTCACCACACCACACAATCAAACGGAAAACAGGAAATGGAAATGTGATCAGAGCCTCGGTGGGTCACGCAAGAGGTCATGGCTCTGCGGAAGCAACGCCCAGTAGTGTCTCCGTAGTCAGTGGCGTCGCTGCGGTGGGTGGCGGGTGGCTTCTATCCCTCCCTCTTTCCGGGGAAAATGGAAGCAGACATGGGCGTTTTTTTTGCGCGGCAGATTAAAACATGTGCGCGGCAGGAATTTAACTTGTGCGCGGCCGCGCGATTGCGCAGCTTAGAGGGAACATTGCTCCATGCTAATTATCCCAGTTAACATCCCTCTCCTTCATTTCCATTCTTCAGCCATTAGGAATGTGTTTCTCACATGCCCTTTTGAATTCTACGACCTTCTTCCGGAAGGGCAATCCATGCATCCACCACCCTTTCTGTGAAGAAGTATTTCCTGATGTTGGTCTTGATTCTACCCCCTGGGAGCTTCATATTATGTCCCCTGGTTTTACAGCTTTCTTTCCAGGTCCTTCAGTTTCACCTCATATGGACCTGGAGAAGAGGAAAGACAGGGAGGTATAATGCAGACTTTTAAATACCTGAAAGGAATTTATTTATTTATTTATTTATTTATTGTTTTTGTTATACCGAGTTTCATGATAGGCATCACATCAACCCGGTTTACAAATAACAAGGAGTGTAAAGCATAACGTAACGTAAAAAACAATATTTTCAATAAGAACCTTGAACTTTAAATACAGTGAATCAGAAAAAGGGAGAGGGAAAGTTACAAAAAACAAGGAAAATAAACTTGGGATGGACCATTGAATTAATGATGCACAGGACCATTGAATTAATGATGCACATTGAATTGATGCACAATGAATGATTGAATGATGTTGTGCATCATTGTGCATCATTGAATGATGCACAATGATGGACCATTGAATTAATGATGCACAGGAATCAAATGTTAAGAGTTTGTGGAAGTAAAGAAGTACTTATTGGCAAATTTTAAAAGCCCTACATGCACCAAAGCCAGGAGATATGCGTGTGACTCAGCCTAGTACGCGCCGTGCGGATTTTAAAAACCGCGCGGGTATGCGCGTATCTCCTGGTACGTGCACAAATCATAAAGTTAAAAAGGGGCGGGACATGGGCAGGGTATGGGCGAGGCATGGGTGCACCATGGGTGGGCCAAATCTGTAAAATGAAATCTGCGTGTAAGTATTTATGCGCACAAGCACGCTGGGTCACCCACCAGATAACTTTACTTCTGCTATGGATGGCATGTAAGTAATAAAATAAAGAAAACTAGGCTAGTCAGCAGGGTTTTAAGGATCAGGGCTCATAGGATAAAAGGGAGGAAAGTTAGCAAGGGGGTTTAGGAAGTCCTCTCTTTTACTGGGAGAACTGGGAACAAACTGGGGAAACGGGTAATTGCATCGGCATGCAAATCTACTAAAATCCACCTCACTTACGCGACTGAGGCAGCATTTGCACAGTCGTGCATACATGTATGCGCATGTAGCTGATTTTATATCAGGTGCACATCTACACACCTATAAGCGCATATGTTATAAAACCACCCCATCTATATGCATGAGCCGGCAAACACGCGCACATGTGCTCACACACGTGGGTCTTAAAATTCACTTCTTGGGATTTAAAAGCAGCTGGCCTCTTTCTCCCTTGGAAATTCCTGATGGGGTAAGTAGGAACCAAGGGGTGCTGGGTGGAGGTGAAGGGGGGGGGGGGGGGGAACTGTGTGAACTGCAGGGTGTGTGTTTGTGTGTGTGTGTGAGGAGGAGGGTATTTCTCCTTTTTTGGTTGTTATTGTTGTTGTTTTTTTTTTTATGTAATGTTTATTTATTTTGTTATGGTAAATAAATCAAACCATAATAAACAGTAAACTAAACAAATCCCAACCCCCCCCCCCCCCCCCAAAAAAAAAAAATGAGAAAAATGAACCATAAGAAATGTTTTTCCCCTGCATATCCCTAATTTTAATGCATGCTAAAAAAAATTACAAAATACAACAAATGAACATTGTATGGCTACACACTCCTAGTAAAGGCACCAAACAAAAAGGTGGCTTACCATTTTTGTGATGGGGAAGGAACATGAATGCATGGGTAAGAAGTGGTAACTGTATATTTGCTGTACTCTGTTGAACTATGCTAGCAGTTCAGATAATAAAGTTAGTCTCTCCATGAGTGTTGTCTGTGATTGATGTCATTGCGATATTGGGTTTATTTGCGGTTGGGCTGTCAGACCTTTATGTTCTGATTTTAAAATTTTATGTATTTTCTTGTCCCTTCCGATCAGCTATAACTTGCATGTCTTGATGTATAATTTACATCCAGTGAAAACAGCTTGCATATACTACACTGCTATTAGCTGGAAATCTGATTAACCTTCCTTTTGATACGTTGTTAGCACAGTAAGCTGAAAATTGTCCCTTCAAAGCACTTGACATATTCATATTCAAACAAAAAGCAATGCAATCACGTGATAAGAATTTCTTAAATACCTGCCTGTAAAGCTATTTTTGCCTTATGCTTGATGTATGCATGCAAGAGATTATAAAGCTTTTTCCCCTTATACACTTATGAAGAAACTTCTTTGAATATTTGGCCTCATGGATGAGATTTACTAAGCATTTTCCAATAGACAAAAGATGGGAGGAAATGCTTAATGAATCTAACCCTTTGTGGTTTGTAGTTAACTCTTTGGATAAAGCAGACAGGAGAAGATACGGATAGGCAGACTGGATGGGCCATCATGTTTTAGGAAGCACACAATAGACACTGCAAAAACAAGCCTCAGTAATCTTCTAGCCTTTACATTCCCCAATACCCAAGCTGAGAACACATGAGAGTTCAATAGATGGTTAAGAACAGTTCCGTCACCAGGCAGTCTATAGGGCAGGACTGGGCATTGGTGGTGGGTGCCCCTCAGATGAAGTAGCCACAGTCCTACTGCTACAGCTGTGGCACGGAGTTCTGGTGCCTCTCCTCCAGGCAAGATGCATTGGTGCCCTGAGCAGCTACCTGCTTTATTGTCCCTTCTGACAGCCCTGATTCTTGCTCTTTCTATTTCTAACATAATGTTTGTTTCTGTTTTCAGTGCTGTTATTATTTGTCACAGAACAACTTCCATACCCTTTTTCTCAATTATATTTGTACACAAATATTCAGAATTGCCATCTTCTTCTCGCATTAGGCAAGTATGCACAAATCTAGATGTTCAATGTCGGATCTATAAGCCATTAGATAGCTTCGGTAGAAGCACAATTTAAAGAGTTGAGTTCACATACAAGTGGGCATAGACTACAGTTGTTTGCGATGTGTCCTATTGTCACATTTTGGTCTTTGGATTTCCTCTTGTAGTGAACATATATGCATTATCCAGTCAAGGTTCTAGAGTGGTTTATGGAGCAGCAAATCTTTCTTGGGAGGTAGAAACCATTCAAAGCTCTTATGAGATTGTCAATTAGATCTTTATTGGGAATATAAGTGGAATTCCACAGTGCACACCAACATTCAACAATGGGACCAATTGCTTCTTTTTTTTTTTTTTTTTAATTTTTTATTTATCAGACTTTAATTAAATTTACAAAGAAAAACTATGCATTGAAATCCAAGAGACTAACATAAAGAAATCTCTAATACAATTTGATCCTTAAATGATACAATTAACAATATATTTCTTACTTTTGTAGGAAACAGGGAGAGAAAAGGAAAATTCAGAGGAGAACCTTCAGAAATCAATAATAATAGAAAGGCTACCAAATACACCCGATTTTCATTATAGATCCTTCCCTTCTATAATTATAGGTTATTACCCCCGCCCATCCAAGAAGGCCCATAACTGCTCAGGGCTGAAGAAAATAAAGGGTAGATTTTCAAAGGGTTGCGTGCGTAAGATACATGCGCAACCCCCAAAAACCTATCCCTGCCTCCCCCTGCGCGTGCCGAGCCTATCTTGCATAGGCTCGGTGGTGTGCGCAAGCCCTGGGATACGCGTAAGTCCCGGGGCTTGAAAAAATGGGCGTTCCTGGGGCGGGGCCGTGGGCAGGGTGCCGGCCCGGGGGCATTCCGGGGGCGGGTCCAAGACCTCTGGAACAGCCACCGGGCTGGGGGATGGAGAGCCGGCACACGCTAGTTACACCTGCCCGGAGGCAGGCGTAACTTCTTCAACAAAGGTCAGGGGGGGGTTTAGTTAGGGCTGGGGGGCGGGTTAGTTAGGGGAAGGGAGGGGAAGGTGTGGGGGGACGGGAGGGAACAGAGGAAGGCTGCTCGGCTTGGTGCACGCAAGTTGCACAATTGTGCACCCCCTTGCACGCACCGACCCTGGATTTTATAACATGCGCACAGCTGTGCAAGTATGTTATAAAATCGGGCGTAGATTTGCTCGCGCCGGGTTGCGCAAACAAATCTACGCCTGCGCGCATTTTATAAAATCTGGCCCTATATGTGTTCGCAGACAGTTTGATTATGCACTTACAAGGGTAGTGTAACACAAAGCTAGCCCCTAATGCTAAGGTTTCAGAATGCATTAATAGGAAATTCTTTCTACGTTGTTGCATAGTTTTCGAAAGATCTGGATATATACGAACTAGACCTCCTAAATATTGAATATTTAGATTTATAAAGTAATTTTTCATAATTATACTTAAATCATGCTCAGAAAAAAAAGTAACAAAGAGAACAGCTCTTTCAATAATCTCTACATTAGAATTTTCTAGGAAATCTGATAGATTTAAAATATCCATCCTTTCATTATTAGGTAACATTGAAGTAGAGCTATTTCTCTGCGGCAAGAAGAGTATTTTCTTCACAGCAGGAACATCTTCATTGATACTTTAAGAGTCTCTTGAACATATCCCTTGAAAGTTATTAGAGGTAACTCACCCATTACTTTGGGGAAATTAAGGAGTTTTAAATTAAGTGGTATGACCCCTCGCGGCAGACCGCGAGCGGGGCCAGACACTCACCAATGCAGCAGGCCGCCCTCTAAACGCTGACAGCATCTGTTGTCAGCGAAGTCCCTCCCGCGGCTGTTCCTGCTGCCGCTAAACATGGCCGCATCTTCGGCCGGCTTCCTCCTTCGCGTCTGGCTCCTCCCCCCGCCAGGCCTTCCTAGAGCCACACTTCGCGGCAGAAGCTATACTCTTAAAGGGGCCACGACAGGATATTGTCATGGCTCCTTCCTGTGTGCTCCACTTTCAAGTTTACTATTTAAGGCAAGGTCTGCCCCTCAGACCTTGCCTTGGCTTCTTGATTCTTAGTTGGTGTGTTGTGGTGCTCCGAGTTCCTGTCTTCTCAGTTCCTTGTTCTGCTTCTCTACCCGCTGTTTGGATTCCTTTGGACTTAACCCTTGGACCAGCTTCCAACCATTCTTCTGGCTTTGATCCTTGGATCGGCTGCCGACCATTCTTCAGGCTTTGACCCTTGGACCGACTGCCGACCATTCTTCAGGCTTTGACCCTTGGACAAGCTGCCAACCATTCTTCTGGATTGACCCTTAGACCGGCTTTCGACCTCTCTATGAGTTTTTGCTCAGGGACTTACTTTCGACCAGCTGGAGGCACCAGTCATCTGGATTATACGACCTGCAGGAGGCACCTGCATCCAGATTTCCTCTCCAACTTCAAGGGTTCTTCTGAGTTCATCCTCGCCTTCCGACGGTAGGGATTTGAGAGGGTTTACTCTCTTAAGTAGTACCAACTCTACCTCGGACCAAGGGTCCACCTCCCGAGTCATAACATTAAGATGCCTCAAGTAATTCTCAACTGACTCCAGCCTTCTCATTGAGGAGACCCTTTCACGTGTAATAGTGGCATTCAATTCCTGTAGGTTCTTAATATCATCAGTTACCTTCTGTATAGAATTAGCTTGTTCCTGAAGAATCTGTCGGTGGTCTTGTTCGAATAAATCCATGCTGTTTGTTACAGCCTCTAAACGTCTGGCCTGATCATTAGAGTTGAGTGCAATACCTGCAATTAAGTCCCAGAGGGACTCCAAGGCAACTACCACCAGTTTTATAATCTCCAAGGGATAAATACGGCAAGCCCCCAATTCAGTGACATTTCTGCCATCCTCCGGTGGTCTCGGGGAACTGGCTCCCTCATTCAAACCTCTCTCCTCTGGATCTACAGCCTGGACAGGGGCCACCTCCCCTTCTGACCCAACGCCCGATTGAGTCTGCCCGGTGATGTCATCCACCGGCAACTCAATTTCATCGACACCATGCAGGGAGAAGCTCGCGGCAGTGCTCTAGGATCCGGAGGACTCAGGGATAACTCCCCAGGTGAGAACAGGTCTCTTCTCCCCAACTCACCAGCGGGACTTGAAGCCCTCGTTTCGGGTGTTAGAGTTGCAAACTCAGATATCAACCGTTGCCCAGAGGGAGTATCCGAGTCAGGAGGAAAAATCCAGATTCTCCCCTTTCTTTTATGTGGCATTCTGTTTCAAAGCGCTTTATTTCTCAAATAGCGGAGGCTTAGAAGTCGGAACAAATTGAGTTGCGTCCTCTCAGGCCGCCATCTTGTTTTCTCTCCCGGACCAATTGCTTCTAATTTTGCTCGTTGCAAAGCGGGTTATGGGATCTAAGACAGTATCGAGAATTGAGCAGATCTTGCTACAACAGAAGCTCTGGATGGTTTTTGGATTATCTTAAGCTGTTTAAATATTGCGTTGTCTCAGTGAAGGTTGATAGGCATAATGTTAGCTAGGACACGTACCACGTCTGTTGCCATGAAAACTGTGCATAAGAACTAGCTGGTTTTGATTCTTTTTTTTATTTCATTTATAATGACATGTAATTTTATATCCTTAATGAAATATGTTTGCTGCCTGCTAGTATAATGCATACATCAAATATTCAGCAAGGTTATCTTTGTGGGCCTGAATATAAGAAATGCGTGTTATCTGACTGTGGAGGAGTAGCCCAGTGGTTAGAGCAGTGGGCTATGACCCAGGGAAACCAGTGTTTAAATCCTGCTGTCACTCTTCTGATGTTGGGTAACTCACTTTCCTCTCTGTTGCTTCAAGTACAAAAATAGATTGTAAGCCCTGTGGGGATAGGGAAATATTTATAGTACCTGAATGTAATCCACTGTGATGTGCCAAAAAAAAAGAATATAAAATAAATATCTGCTTGGTTTTTGGAAAAGGAAGTTACTTAGAGTTCCCCTTACACCAGTTAAGGAGACCCAGTAAAACAACAAATACATTTCAGAAAAGTTACTTATCTAGGTAAATGGGTAAACTGAATTATACTCGTTTTTCCCAGGTCCTAATCATTTAGTTTCACTTGCAACTATACTACTTCAAGAATACAGTTTTCTTCCTTTGGGCTTTGCCATACTTCATACTCCTTAAAAAGTGTGTTAGAATGCATGCATTTTCTTCCAGTACGGCTTCCTCTGGCAGACTAAATAAACTATTCAATACTCTGTAAAACAGTGCATTCAAGAGAGCAGGCCACTGTAATTACAGCCTGCCAATAAAGAACAAGTTGGTTGGAACCTTTAATCCATGGAATCATCTGCCATGAGTGTTTTTCTTTGCTTTCAATTCTTTAATTAAACTTTTGGAACTCATGTATGCACCAGTTATATAATTTAGCAGAAGCTTTAGCTTAATTTACTTTCAATGATTTATTTATTTACTCTCTTCCAAGATATGTGCAAAAATATCTCAAACTTAATGGTAGATGCAAGAGTAATTTTCTTCTTAAATTTGGGGTACTAATATTTTGACTTTCAGAAACATGGAAATAATTTCCAAGTTGTTTAAATTGACTTTCATGCTTCCAAAGTAAGAGATTGTTTAGCTTAACATTTGCTTCTGGAAGAGCTGCCACCATATAGTGATAGGGATGTACAAACTGAACCAGAACATTTCTTAGTGGGTTGCTCAGGTCGAAGAATGACTTCCTATATTTGTTTGCTACACTTTTCTGAATGCTACTCAGACCAGAACACAGGCATTATAATTAAGCCAGCACTATTGGAATATTATTGTGCTGGGCACAAGAACTTACAGAGGTGCTATTTTCAATCTCTAGGTGAGGGCTAGTGCATGAATAAAACAAGAATGCACTTCCAAAGAAGATCTTGATGTTTTTGCTCATTACCTACAAAGAAACTTATAATTCTAGTTGAGATAAAAGAGGATTTAGGTAAAAGAACTAAGGGGTTACCATAAATTTCCTCTCCACCAAATCCCAAGGCAAGATGCATGCAAGTTTATGGATATACAAGCTGTTGCTCTACATTAGGAAGGGTCAGGAGTATATGCAGGAGTAGGGAAGGGGTTCCCTTCACAAGATGCAGGAGCTAGACCAGGGGAGGATGGGAGGGGAAAGAAATGAGGCTGTCCTCCTTAAGAATGTGCCAAGATTAAAGTGCACTGCCGTTATCCTAACAGCACTTTCCTGACTGTTGGCTTTCTGTTGCACCTGCCCCCTTAAAAGTACAGGGACAGGATCACAGTGATTCTATTTTACAATCCTAAAGCAGATGGCCCTTGAGCCTCCGCACCTTTAAACGGGCAAGTTCTTCAGCACACCATGACCATCACTTAAAGTGCCCCTGGGATGGAGGAGGAAACAACCTTTTTTGCTGGGACTCTAGCCCTAGGAAGCTGCTATCATGGTGTTAATGTATAGGTCAATGCCATCTTATGACTTATTGTTGTATTTCATTGTTTTCTACTTGCTATTTCTATTGTTGTTACTTTAACCATGTGTTGCTTGCTGGGTAATACACCATGGTACCTGTTCACTATCGGCTGTCAGTTGTCTTTATTTCTACATATGAAACATGGCATAAGAAGATTCCGAACCTGTATTGCTTCCCTACATCTGAAGTAGAAAGTTTCCGGAATGGAGTGGGTTAACGAAATGTGAGCAGAAGGCAGTGCCATTGATTGATTTAGGATTGCATGTTACTTCTAAGGATGCTGAAGCACCAACAGCATTTCTGCGTCATGGCAGCTGCTAACAGCAATCCGTTCCTTCTCTCCCCCCAAGACAATGTTAGTGGTGACTTAAGTAGCAACTGAGAAAATTTCAGGCCAGAATTTGAAGATTATTCTCTAGCTGCAGGCTTAAATGAGAAGTCAGCCAAAATGCAGGGAGCTACATTGAGGAAGAGGATGGATAGTGATTGTCGCCATTTTTACAAGCATAATTTGAGACTTAGGAATAGAGACAGGATATAAAAGGCATTCTTGATGCATTGTAAACCTATTTCAGGCCTACAGAAAATATATGAAAGATACATATTTGGCAGTTGCAAAGAAGAGGAGGGTGCATCAATTGGCAACTTTATCACATGCTTGAGAGAAAATGCAGTGACGTGTATGATCCACTGAACAATGGACTGATTCAGGATAAACTAATTCTTGGCAAAGCCAATGAGTGCACATGTCACTGTCTTCTAAGAGAACAAGACTTACATTTGAAAACAGCTATTGAAATATTTCACACTGCAGAGCTTACTGCCTTGCAAACAGAAACTATGGAATGGGAGTGGCAGGTTGACAACATTAATGGAACAGATAAGCATCAGGGAAGCATGGATGGCTACTGTAATAAGCAACAGCGGGGTAACTTACCTGAAACCAAATGTGCAGCAAGTAGGTCTTGTGGCAATATACATACACAATAGAAAGAACAATACCCAGCAAATGGAAACCATGCAGGTCATGTGATAGCCCAAATTATTTTGCAAGTGTGTATCTATCGAGTAAATAGTGAAAACAGCGAGTAAACAGTGTAAGCTGGTTGAGATATCAGAGTCAGATGATGCAGACTTTATCAGTTCTGGTGTGATCTTCTCAAAGGAATATTCAGGTCATATGCAAACAGGAGACAAATGATTTGTGAATCTCAGATTAAATAATATTCTACTATCCTGTCAGCTGGACTGTGGGGTAACATGTAATATCATATATCTGAGACAAGATTCGTTGGCATCAAGGACATAACTACAGCTGAGCAGCACCAAATTCAAGCTGTATTCAGGGTGCTCATGACATTCTTGAGACTTTTTCAAACAGTGCAGCATGCATGGATGCACTGCTGTCTATTTTGACACGTAAGTGCCTTGAGCTTAAAGCTTATCCAGTTCACCATTCCTGTTGAGTTATACCACATATAACATCAGTGCATCAGACCATTGTTGAGACAACAGTCGATCAATGCATATGATGACGTGTTTCACAGACCAGTGGAATCTGTTCCAGGAAGAGTCCATTTTGAGCTTGATCCCAGGATTTCATTAAACAAATGTGTTCCACACAATGCAATAGTAGCCGTAAAGTTAGAATTAAAAGCACAACTGGACAAGCATGAACCTGATGGTCATCTTGCACCAGTGATCAAATTGATAATTGGCAAACCTTCTAAAAGAAAAAGATTCCTCTAAGAAACATTATATAAAAATTACCCGAAATCTAAAGAAATTCTAAAGGTAGATTTAGAAGATGAATATGGTAGAAGTAGTTGTGATTCTCAAGAGGAAGAGGAAATTGATTTTGAGGGAAAAAAGATTCCATAATTGGTTTATTTCAAAAAGAAGAGGTTGCAGTGGTAATAGTGCAAATAAATGCATCCATAAGTCTTCTAGAATATAAAATGGAGGAGACCCTGGTTTATAATCCAATAATAAATATTATGCATAAAGCAGCAACATTTTTTCTCTTTATTCAGAACTGGAGAATATGTTTTTATTTAAATTGAACTCACTGGATTTTAGTGTTATAAACCCTGCCCGCGGAGCTAACCCCCGTGAGCAGGCCCTGCCTACCTCGCTTGTTCCTTCTGCCCGACGCGGCTGGTGCCACCGGAGTCGGGCCTTCAGGACGGCCGGAGCCATGGACTCGAGTTGCCCTCGCGGCTTGGAGGCCGCCCCGGACATCTGCCTTCACCACGGGGAGCCGCGGACTTTTTCCCTCTTCGCGGCTGGAAGCCGCCTCCGACGTCGCTGGTATCTTCGCGGCCTGGAGGCCGCACCCCCAAGCTGGAGTAGCGGCTGGAGCCGCCCCTGGGGACTCCCGCAGCAGCTGGAGCCACTGCCGTCATCGAGGCCAGCTTCCAGACCCAGCCCTGCGTCTGAGTGTGAAGTGGTCAGTGCAGGCCGCTGTCCGCGATCCTGCACAGCTTCCTGCTTCCTTCTTAGGCGCCGGCGCGTGCCTCTCTTCAGGATTTAAAGGGCCAGCCCCAGAAAGTGCTGCTGGCCCCACCGCTGTGACTGTTTCCTGTATCAGCCCTATAAAAGGGCTGCTCCATCATTCAGTCTTCGCCTTGCATCTGAGTTACTTCACTCTGGAGGCTCCTGCCTGCCAGAGCTCCATCAGGTCTTCGTCTTCTCCATGGAGTTCTTCGTCTGTTTTTCGTCAAGTCATCTTCGTTGCCTGAGGTCCTTGTCCAGGTGTCCTGATGTCTCGTCATAGATCTTCTGTTTCCTGATGTTCCAGGTTCCTTGGTGTCCTGCTCCTGTGTCTTCGTCTTCGGTGCTCTTGAGCCTTCTGTGCTGCCGGTCGGGAATCTCCAGGTGACGTGGCTTTGTCATGGGAGATGCCAGCAGAGGACGGGTGTCCCTGTGCTCCTGAGCTTCTTGTCCTGCCAGCTGTTGGTGGAGCTTCGGATGACATCGGCTCCGTCATTGGAGTTCTGCTTCGACTGGATCCTCTCCTGCGCTCGTCCCGTTCTCAGCGTGGTCCATGACCAGCCTCCTCAGGCTGTGTAGGGCGTGCAGTGGGACAGTGTGGTCCGCGACTCAGTTCCGCGGGTGGACTGAGTAGGGTGCCCTGAGAGACAGTGCAAATGTCCTTCCTCCCAGCTGTTGCCGAGTTCCTCGTCTCGTCTGTGATGCCGTTGCATCAACCCAAGTCTTCGTCTGTGATGCCTTTGCATCAACCCAAGTCTTCGTCTGCGATGCCGTCGCATCAATCATAGTCTGTCATGTCTACGTGTCAAGGCCTCCGTTTTCCCTCGACCTCAGGCCAGGCCTGCTGCTCCATGCCGATCCAAGTGGCAGGTCTGAAAGGGCTCGGAATGGTCGGAGGACCATTCACATTCCAACATCATCCTGTTGTTGGCCTTGGGAGCCTGCAGGCCTGGCAGAGGGTGAGACCGTCAGCCATGCTGGAACACTCCGTCAACCCTCGGTTCGGTCCTGGATCTGTCTGGGGTCGGGCTGAGGCCCAAGGGCACACTAAACCCTGGCGGGGATCACTCCGTAGCACCCCCATTACACAACAGAATGCAAGGCCTATCGAGGCCATTATATAACAGAATGCAAGGCCTTTCGAGGCCATTACATAACATCTGGTTTTAGACATAAAAAAATGTATTCCAAGTTATATCATCTACCTTTAGAGTCAAGAGTTTACATCAGGCATGCACGTTGTTTAAAAATACCATCTTGGAAGCCCAGACTCAATGTATTTCATGCAGTAAAAAAAAGTGGAAGGAAGGTCAATTGACTGCTGGCATGGTTAAAAAATGAGGTGAAATAGGCTATTCTAGCCAAAAGAACATCTTTCAAAAAATAGAAAAGGGATGCAAATGAAAAAAACAGGAAATAGCATAAGCACTGGCCAGTTAGATGCAAAGCATTGATAAGGAAGGCAAGCAGATTTGAAAAGAAGCTTGCTGTGGTAGCAAAAACTCATTAAAAAACATTTTTTAGGTACATTTGAAGCAAAAAGCCTGTGAAGGCATCAATTGCCTACTAAACACAGTTCAACTGGAAAAGTGTTCCACAAAATAGATGCCACAACAGAAAAAACATTATCCCTGGTTATACACAGCCTGGCATGGGATGGAGAAGGCACATCAAGAAGGTCTCTTTGAGAAGAGTAAAGTTGTCGGGTGAGGTAGTATAGATGTAAGAAGGCATTGCCTCATGAGGAAACTGAGTTAGAAATCAATTTATAGGTAATGACTCCGATTTTGTACTTAATACATTCACTGATGGGTAACCAATATAAATCCATCAGGATGGGAGTGATATGATCTCATCTTTTGCTTCCAGAAATAAGATGCGTGGCTGCATTGAGCAGTAGTTGTAAGGGTTTTAGAGTTACTGAAGGAAGACCTAGTAGAACAGATTTACAATAATCTACTATGGGAAGAATAGAAGCTTCAACTATCATTCAAAAATCAGATTTTTCCAAAAGATGTTTAAGACACACAAGATTCTTAGTTTGAAGAATCTAGACTTTAGCACCAAAGTTTTAAAAGGAAAATTTTGATAAAATGAGAAAAATAGTTTTAAAAAATTGAAAGGTGCAGCTACAAAGGTAAAAAGTGTGCAACAGGCATGCACATTGTTAAAAAATACCATCCTAGAAGCACAATCCATATGTATTCCTTTCATTAAGAGAGGAGGAAGGAAGGTCAAGCGATTGACAGCATGGCTAAAAAGTGAGGTGAAAGAGGCTATTTTAGCCAAAAGATCTTCATTCAAAAATTGGAAGAAGGATCCATCAGAAGAAAATAGGATTAAGCATAAGCACTGGCAAGTTAATTGTAAGACATTGATAAGATAGGCTGAGATAATTTGAAAAGAAGTTGGCCATAGAGACAAAAACTAACAATAAAAACGTTTTTAAAAATATCCGAAGCAGAAAGCCTGTGAGGGAGTTGGTTAGACCATTAGATGATCGAGGGGTTAAAGGAGCACTTAGGGAAGATAAGGCAGTCGCAGAAAGATTAAATTATTTCTTTGCTTCGGTGTTTACTGAAGAGGATGCTGGGGAAACACCTGTTCCGGTGACAGTTTACAAGGGTGATAATTCAGATGAACTGGAAGATGTGGTAAGCCAGATTGACAAACTGAATAGTAGTAAATCACCTGGACTAGATGTCATAAACCTCAGGGTTCTGAAAGAACTAAAAAAATGAAATGTCAGACCTAATTCAATTAATTTGTAACCTATCATTAAAATCATCTGTTGTACCTGAAGATTGGAAAATGGCCAAAGCAACCCCGATATTTTAAAAGGGCTCCAGGGGTGATCCAGGAAACTATAGACCGGAGAGCCTGACTTCAGTGCCGGGAAAAATTGTGGAAACTGTTATAAAGAATAAAATCACAAAAACATTTAGATATATAGATATGGTTTAATGGGACACAGCCAGTATGGATTTACCCAAGGAAAGTCTTGCCTTTCTTACATTTTTTGAAGGGGTGAATAAACATATGGACAAGGTTGAACCACTAGAGGTGATGTATTTGGATTTTCAGAAGGTGTTCGACAAAGTCCCGCATGAGAAACTTCTAAGAAAACTAAAGAGTCATGGGATAGGAGGTGATGTCCTTTTGTGGATTGCAAGCTGGTTAAAAGACAGGAAACAGAGAATAGGATTAAATGGTCTGTTTTCATAGCGAAAAAAGGTTATACAGTGGAGTGCCTCAAGGACCGGTGCTTTTTAATATATTTATAAATTATTTGGAAAGGGTACGACAAATGAGGTGATCAAATTTGCGGATGACACAAAATTAAATCTCAAACAGATTGTGATAAATTGCAGCAGGAACTTGCAAGACTGGAAGATTGGGCTTACAAATGGCAAATGAAATTTAATGTGAACAAGTGCAAAGTGATGCATTTAGGGAGAAATAACCCTTGTTGTAATTACACAATGTTAGGTTCTATCTTAGGAAAGAGATTTAGGCATCATAGTGGATAGTACATTGAAATCGTCGACTCAGTGTGTTGTGGCGATCAAAAAAGCAAACAGAATGTTAGGAATTATTAAGAAGGGAATACCAAATAAATTGATGGATGTCATAATGCCTCTGTATCGCTCTATGGTGAGACAGCATATTGAACATTGTGTGCAATTCTGGTTGCCGCATCTCAAAAATGATATAGCTGAACTGGAGAAAGTGCAGAGAAGGGTGACCAAAATGATAAGTGGCATAAAATGGCTGCCCTATGAGATAAGGCTAAGGAAGTTAGGGCTGTTCAGTTTGGAGAAGAGATGACTGAGGGGGGATATGATAGAGGTCTACAAAATCATAAAAGGACTTGAACAAGTTAATGTAAATCAATTATTTACTCTCTCAGATAACAGAAGATCTCGGGGCACTCCATGAAGTTAGCAAGTAGCTCATTTAAAACAAATCGAAGAAAATTATTTTTCACTCAATGCATAGTTAAGCTCTGGAATGGATAAGTTCCTAGAAGAAAATCCATAAACTGCTATTAATTATTAAACAATAATAGCTTGAGATTTATTTAATGTTTGGGTATTTGTCGGGTACTTGGATTGGCCACTGTTGGAAACAGGATACTGGGCTTGATGAACCCTTGGTCTGACCCAGTATGGCAATTCTTATGTTCTTATGTGATTTCAACTGCTCCAAATGGGAGGATCAGGAATGGATAATGTTTAAAGTGAACCTGTAGAAAATATGTAGTGGCTGCTCATACACAAACCTTTATGGCAAGTGCATTGTTTCACCTCACAACATTAGCAGGCCTCTCGAGCATGGGGAGAGAAAGCCAGGCCCTGTGGCAATTGCATGTAGAGCTAACTGTACAAGTCACTTGTCATGGCTGCGATGCTGTCACATCCCTCACAGCCCCCTCTGTGCGGGCCATTTGCTGCAAACACAATAGAGAAAGGTGCATCTCTCTTACCTACAAGCCAACTATCACTGTAGAGGCTGTCCTCAAAAGTTTCAAAGAGGCTGGATTGCCTAAGTATAAAAATGAATTGTATGCAGCTCCTTGGTATCTGGCCACCACATCAAGGATGCACAGTCGTGAGTCACAGACCACTTGGAGTAGAAGAGCTTTCTGTTGTGGAAGATCTCTTCCCTGTTATGGGTGAGATGATGGCTATGTGAGTTGTGTTGATAGCTCCCAGAACATTGGGAAAGTTAGCTATGGCATAAAAGCCTTTCTTCAATTTCATCACGTGTTGTACTCTCCTATGTGTCAAGCGCTTCCATGGATCATAACCCTTTCACTATGGGGCCAGTGGCTTGGGCTCTGGTGCAGGGACTTCCCTAAGAGGGGTTGGAACTTCCCTTGACTGTTCTTGTGTTTGTTGTTTTACTTATTCTTGTTGTTGTCTGCGATGAGCAGTCAGTATCCTCCAACAAGTAAATTAACCACAAACATAATAGGTTTAGAAAGACAGGCCAGGTAAGCAAAAGTGGTTTTCTTGGCCCAGGAGGGCGTGGTAGGTGTGTTGATAGAAGGCCTCATTTTATTGCATGCAATAATAGCCATGACAATATCCGCGATCCGTGATAACGGCCGTGCTTAGGCAATGAAAACTTTTTTCCCTTCTAATGCAAAAAAAAAAAAGCGTAGTTATTTCTGAAATTAAATCTCACATTAATGTGTCTTTATCTATCGCAGAATGCAGTAGAAGACCCTAATTTGCATTATCTCCTCCCACTTGCATATTCAAATTAAAATTTGCATGCTAGCTTATGTTGCGATATTTATCACATGTGCAATGTGCAATAGACCCCATTTAATGCGCATTAGGTCCCTAAA
Organism: Rhinatrema bivittatum; assembly: GCF_901001135.1. NCBI lineage: Eukaryota > Metazoa > Chordata > Amphibia > Gymnophiona > Rhinatrematidae > Rhinatrema > Rhinatrema bivittatum. The sequence goes on along the minus strand of NC_042617.1, from coordinate 391,289,496 downwards.
GCATTTTAATAAAAAAACCCTGTTGTGAGCCCACTGGGGACGGGGAAATATAAATAACAAAAATAATGAATAATAATAATAATGATATTTTAGGGGTACATGCCACATTAGGAGTCACTATTCAGGAAAAGGATCTCAGTATCATAATTCATTGAAATCTTCTGTTCAGAGTGCAGCATTATTAGGAAAAGAATGGAGAATAAAACAGAGAATATCATAATGCCTCTGTGGCTCCAAGGTGTGACCTCATCTTGAGTATTGTGTGCAGTTCTGGTCACATCTCAAGAAAGATATAGCAGAATCAGAAAAGTTACAGAGAAAGTTAAAGAGGTTAGGGCTATTCAGCTTGGAGAAGAGACGGCTGAGGGTTGAAATGATAAAGGTCTATAAAATAATGAGTGGAATGGAACGAGTAAACAATCAGTTATTTACTCTTAAGTACAAAGACTAGAGGAACACAATGAAGTTACTAGGTAATACATTTAAAACTAATAAGAGAAAATATTTTTTTACTAAACACATAATTAAACTCTGGAATTTGTCATCAGAGGATGTGGTGAAAGCTATTAGTGTACCTGTGTTTAAAAACAGTTTGGATACGTGCCTGGGGTAAATGTCCATAAACCATTATTAAGGTGGAGTTGCAGAAATCCACTGCTTATTCTTGGGATAAGCAGTGTGGAATCTATCTATGCCTTGGAATCCTGCCAAGTACTTGTGACCTGGATTAACCACTGTTGGAAAATGATACTGGGCTTGATTGACCCTTGATCTGTCCCAGTATGCAAGTCTTATGTTCTTATATTCTTAACACTTATCTTATGCTGTTAGTACCATACCCTAACCAAATCATTTTTTTAGTATATTTTTTCATTTTCTTTCATTTTTTTGCATCACCGTAATTTTTTCAACAATAACTAGTGTATGACCCACTTGTTTTGTTTTTAGCTATTAAAGGGTGGGTGGTTTCGTTTACTTCTTTATCTTCGGAGCTAATGAGACATCTCTGCCAAGAAATGTAAGCTACGCATCTAATGACAGCAGTCTATGCACATGAAACTGCGCATTATTCTAAGTGATTAAATTGTCATTTTCCGTTATAATAAGCTAGATATTTTCTTTAGTTATTACATTGTCAGCCTTTGAATTAAAGCCATTAACATGCACTTTATTCAGCATGCTCAAGTAATAGAGAAATGTGATATGAAATAATGTTCAGGAGATGGACAGTGAGCCTCAACTGCAAACAAGGCTCAGAAGTATTTGACTACAGGCTGCCTTCAGTCTATAAGGAAGTTGAGCCGAGTCTGCAGCCACTCGCATTTCACCTCCAAATGGCATTTACACTCAAACTAAATGAGATTCCCGTAACTGCAAGATGATAAAGATCTCCAATTAAGAGTCTATTCCAGAATAGCCCTGGAAGACGTCACATTTCAGACTGATTTAATTCATCCCTTCTTCTGGTAATCTCACTACCCTTCAAAGTTTTCAAACTCTTGGAACAGTTAGTTTTTTTCCTTCCTATGCTTACTTCTTCTAGAGGTGTGCATCCATTTTCCACGTATTTGTAATCCGCAACTTATTTTTTGCTATCTGTTAAATACGTGGGGAGGCAAAACGCATCGCGACTCCCCACGTATTAAACAGATTTCTGTTTTATTCAGCCTCCTAAATAAAAATTTAAACCCCCCACCCTCCTGACCCCCCCAAGACTTAGCAAAACTCCCTGGTGGTCCAGCGGGGAGTCCGGGAGCCATTCCTTGCACTCTCACACCTTGGTGCTGGTTTCATCATGGCGCCGATAGCCTGTGTCACAGGGGCTACCGGTGCCATTGGTCAGCCCCTGTCACATGGTCACCGGCGCCATCTTGTGCTCCTACCATGTGACAGGGGCTGACCAATGGCACCGGTAGCCCCTGTGACATAGTATGGGCAAAGGCTATCGGCGCCATTTTGAGTCCTGGCCTCGGACTGCAGGTCGCTCCGGGACCCCCTTGGACCCACAGGGACTTTTGGCCAGCTTGGGGGGGGCCTCATGACCCCCACAAGACTTGCCAAAAGTCCAGCGGGGGTCCGGGAACGACCTCCTTGCACACCGGCCGTCCGATGCCAATACTCAAAATGGCGCCGATCGCCTTTGCCCTCACTATGACACACATAGTAAGGGCAAAGGCGATCGGCGCCATTTTGGACTCAAAATCGCCGTCCGATGCCAATACTCAAAATGGTGCCGATCGCCGTCATAGTGAGGGTAAAGACGATCGGCGCCATTTTGAGACTCAAAATCGCCGTCCGATGCCAATACTCAAAATGGCACCGATAGCCTTTGCCCATACTATGTCACAGGGGCTACCGGTGCCATTGGTCAGCCCCTGTCACATGGTAGGAGCACAAGATGGCGCCGGTGACCATGTGATAGGGACTGACCAATGGCACCGGTATCCCCTGTGGCACAGGCTATCGGCGCCGTGATGAAACCGGCAAACGAGTGCAGCGATGGCTTCCTGACTCCCCACTGGACCACCAGGGAGTTTTGGTAAGTCTTGGGGGGGTCAGGAGGGTGGGGGGTTGTAGTTAATTTTAATTTTAGCTGGGACAATAATTTAACTCGCTGTAGTAACGTATTTACAGATCGACAACTTATGGAATTCTCCATACTTCCGCATGAAACGGAATTGACCCCCTCACGAATACGTATCACGTACGCAACAAAAACGTTTTGGCTGCACATCTCTAACTTCTTCCGTATCGGTTCCGGGGCCGCTAGCATAGGCAGAATAAGTTATTGTATTTCTTACCTCAAGGAAATCTTCCGATTATGCTGCTTTCTCCAGATTCAGGAAACTTTGTTGGCATGGCAATTTGTACATGTGCTGCCAAATTAATACATAAAGAATTTGATTTTCAAAGCATTTTCTGTGCATAAAACCCTGTGAATAAATTCAGCTATGAAAATCAATTGGGGGAGAGAGTTGTGGGGGTAAGAGTAAGCCCAAAACCCAATTTTGTGTGTACTTTTACCCCACACTTGCAAGATGCACTGGGGCAGGGAAAGGATTTACGCCCATACTTTGGATTATTAGTGTTGCGCAACCATTGCGAGGAACACTGGGGAGGTAGTGGCCTTGGCAACCTGTTACGCCGGGACGAGTGGAGTGTTCCCTTGGACCTCGGCGAACCGGGCGAGGAGCTCCATGGAAGCGCCAAGGCTAGTGAGACGGAACCTTGTCTGGGCAGAACCGGAAGCCCAGGTCCCCACCAACCTGCACGGCCTCCGGGAGGCCAACCACACAAGGTTGGTCTCTGAGTAGTCCTCCGACCAAGCCCTTTCGGACCTGCCGCAGGGTAATGACAGAGGCGGCAGGCTGGACTGGAGGCAAGGGCGGACAAAGATGAAGACTCTGGGCCGAAGAAGACAAGGACATGGAACTTGGAACTCTAGAGACAAGAAGGGAGCTCCAGCCAAGAAGGGAATGGATACCGGATAGGGCGGCTTTACTCCAGGAGATGGTCAGCCAGAGACAAGGTCCGGGGCAAGTGAGATGAACACGGAGCAGGGACGGAAGGATCATCAGGGTCAGGACAACTTGGAAGACAAGGACATCTGGAGCTCTTGGAAGACGTGGAAGAATCCATCAAGAGACCTGGATCAAGGCGAAGACATCAGGGCTGGAACAAGGAACATAACATCAAGACAAGGACATCCAGTAGAGATCAGGAATGAAGATGCCGGGCAGAAGCAGGACGCAGAGATGTCCTAAGGAGGAGAAGCTCCCAGGAGGACTGGCTCCTTGACAAGGCGATGAGTGAATGCAGGCTGAGCCCTTTTGAAGGGCTGAAGAGGACGACGCCCAGGGAAGAGTCCAAGGTGGAGCAGCAGGACCCCTCCCACGCTGGCCCTATAAGACCGGGGAAGAGGCGCGGCCCCGCACCTAAGGAAACAGGAAGCAGGACCCTGACAGCAGCTATGCTGCAGGAGAAAGATCTAGGCCTCTGCGCAGGTCCCAACGAGGGAGGCAGCCTCCTGGCCATGAAGAGGAGCTGGGGGCAGCACAGCCGCTGAGGAACAGGCCTCCAGGATTGCCAGGAGGCAGCATTGACGGAGGTCCGAGCCACAAAGAGGAGCACCAAAATCCGTGGCTCCTGCTGCGTTGAAGAGGAGAAGTTGGCAGCTCCATGCTGCAGTAAGGCTTCAGAGTGTCCTCCAGGCCGCAGAAGAAAAGGGCCGGTTTGCGGCAGGTTCCCCCGCACTGGAGAGTCTGGGGGCAGATCCCTGCCACACCGATGCATGGTGGCAAGGCCCGCCATGCTAAGGACAATGTGGGCAGGCTCCAGGCTGCAGAGAGATGGAGAGCAGCGGCCCGCTGTGGGCAGCAGCGTCGGGGAGTCGAGCCAGCACAAGGAGAGAGGTAAGAGGCCTCCCGTGGCTCCGGCCGTGGGAGGAATCGCAACAGCACCCCCCCCCCTCCCCTCAAGGGCCCTCCCAAGTCCGGTCCTCTGACTTAGAGGGTTTCAGGCATCAGTCCAGGGAGGTACCACCTAGTGGGACAAAGGAGCAGAGGGACAAGCAAAGAACACAAGAACACTGGGACAACGAGGAACAAGCAAAGAACACAGAATACACAATGGAACACACAATAATACACAATGGAACACACAATGGAACAACGGAACATCAAGGAGCACTGGAACATCAAAGATGTCACTGTAGTAGGCTCTGATGAATGCTAGTAGCAAACTCGTTGGTAGCCATCCTGGAAGGCACCTCGGAGGACCCGGGAGGGAATTCAAGGATGAGATCATCTTGCCCTGGCAAGATATGTTCTAGGTAGAAAATGTTCCCAGGCAGATCCAAAACAAGGCAAGCAGGGCCTGAGTTGGAAATCCGAGATGTAGTCAGGTGAGGTGCAGGCGCCTCCTGTAGGTCGTGGAACCCAAACCTGGAATTGCTATGGAGTATAATCAGATAGAAGAGCTACATCCGGAAGCTCGGTGACATTTGACAAAAAAGTCTGAAGTGGCACTGGATGTGGAACCTGGGTGCAGACGCCTCCTGTAGGTCGATTGGAACCCAGTAAGTATCCACATCACAGAGGGAGAGTCACAATGATTTCCTGGAATGGTAGCAGGTCATAGGAAAAATAATCCCCCCCCCCCAAAAAAAAAAATTGTGAGGTTGAGAGGAATGAAAGTCCAGGAACAGAACCCGGGGCAAGGACAGTTCCATCGGGAACATGGCCTTGGCAATCTGTTGCGCAACTGTTGCGAGGAACGCTGGAGAGGTTGTGGCTTTGGCAACCTGTTGCGCTGGGACGAGAGAAGTGTGCCCTTGGACCTCGGTGAACCGGGTGAGGTGCTACATGGAAGCGCCGAGGCTAGTGAGACAGAACCTTGTCTGGGCGGAACCAGATGTTAATGCTGTTATAATTAAAATGTATTATGTGGACTTTTGTTTGATTTGTGATGTAAAAATCTAAATTGGATCTTTACAAGAAAACTGTCTTTCAAAGAACTGACCTTGAGCTGACGAAGGAACTGAGTTCAGAGGAAATTCTTGAAGAAATATTTATTTAAACCAGCATAAAATGAGTTAGTTTTCTAACAGGAACCTCAGGAACAAGTAAACATATTTTACAACAAATCCATATGTTCATTCAAGGTAACCAACGAAATAAAGAAGAAACTTATGCAGAAACGAGCTGAGAAGATGCGTTCAGGGTTGCTATTAAGTTGCCAAGGCAATCCAAACGCTTCTTCTCAATACAGTTAAAGAAATAAACCTGTGACGTACCTTTTGCAGTTGGTCTTGGAATCCGCTCGAGCCTAGTACTGCACAAGGCCCCCACGTCCTTGTATGACTCCCTCTCTCACCCGAACGCCATCCGCATGAGCTCCAGCACATAAACCTTCCCAACCCAATGCAAAACTCACTTGCTCAAAACACCCGCACACGCCGCAATGAACCCTCCCAGTCAACGCGCACCCGCAAAGCCGACATCAAGCGCACCAACGTGTGCAAGCTTGAGACGTTGATCGTCAAAAATCCCGTGAGAACAGACAGGCTCCGCCAGCAGCTCCCGTCCGACGCACAGACCGGCAAAGTCGGCGAAAATTCCGACCCAACACCAACTCAGCAAAAGGTAATTTTACAACACCAGAAGCCCAGGTCCCCGCCAACCTGCATGGCCTCCGGGAGGCCAACCACGCAAGGTTGGTCTCTGAGTAGTCCTCCGACTACTCCAAGCTCTTTTGGACCTGCCACAGGATAACGGCAGAGGAGGCAGGCCGGACTGGAGGCAAGGGCAGATGAAGCCATTGGCACTGGAATGCAGATGCTGACGAAGATGAAGATTCTGGGCCAAAGATGAGGACGTGGAACTTGGAACTCTGGAGACAAGACATGGGGCTTGAAACTCTGGAGACAAGATGTGGAACATGGAACTTGGATGGGACGAGAATATGGATAAAGTTTGAGGTCAGGAAGACATCCGGGCAGTGCTCGATGACAATCCTGCCGGAAGGGGGCTCCAGCCACCAAGGGAACGGATACCGTTTACTCCAAGAGATGGTCAGCTAGAAATGAGGTCCGCAGTGAGCGAACTGAACATGGAGCAGGGATGGAAGGATCATCAGGGTCAGGACAACTCGGAAGACAAGGACATCTGGAGCTCTTGGAAGATGTGGAAGAATCCATCAAGAGAGCCAGATCAAGGTGAAGAGATCAGGGCTGGAACACAGAACATAAGATCAAGACAAGGACATCCAGTAGAGATCAGGAACGAAGATGCCGAGCAGGACGCAGAGAAGTCCTAAGGAGGAGAAGCTCCCAGGAGGACTGACTCTTTGCCAAGGCAACGAGTGAATGCAGGTGGAGTCCTTTTGCAGGGCTGAAGGGGACAATGCCCAGGGAGGAGTCCAAACTGGAGCAGCTGGACCACTCCCATGCTGGCCATATAAGAACAGGGAAGAGGCGCGGCCCCGCACCTAAGGAAACAGAAAGCAGGACCCTGGACAGCGTCCATGCTGCAGAAGCAGGATCTAGGCCTCTGCACAGGTTTCAACGATGGAGGCAGCCTCTTGGCCACGAAGAGGAGCTGGGGGCGGCACAGCCACTGAGGAGCAGGCCTCCAGGACTGCCAGGAGGCAGCGTTGACAGAGGTCTGAGCCACGAAGAGAGGCACCGAAGTCTGTGGCTCCCACCATGGTGAAGAGGAGAAGTCGGCGGCTCCATGCTGCAGGAAGGCTTCAGAGCCTCCTCCAGGCTGTGGAAGAAGAGGGCCGGTTCGCGGCGGGTCCCGCCACGCTGGAGAGTCTGGGAGCGGCTTCCTGCCGCACCGATGCATCGCGGCAAGGCCCGCCGTGCTAAGGACAATGTGGGCACCCTCCAGCGGCCCCCTGAGGACAGCAGCATCGGGAAGTCGGGCCGGCACAAGGAGAGAAGTATGAGGCCTCCCGTGGCTCCGGCCGCGGGAGAAATCGCAACAATTAGGAGTTATTCTGCAGACACAAATTGTTTATTTGCTGTTCTGGAGGTGCAGAATTTCTGCTGGAGTTTTGTCCTATTTTCTAGAGTTTAGAGTTAATAATATTCTCCATACCTCACTCCCATATAAGATTAGTTGAATAATTTTAATACTTATTTTACTTGGGGGATGTAACTGGGCAAAGGGTTTCTTTGTTGTATATATGGCTTAGAGCTTTTTTTGTATCATCTTTATAGCCAATTTAGAAATTCCAGATGCACTTAATCCAGGTCAGGATACCTGTATTTAAAGGTATGCTCAACTTCTTAGTTGATAGGTAAAATTTAATTTCTGTTGGAGATTTTGTTGCTTTTTCTGGAAAATCATCTTTTTTTTGCCTTTTCCAGATTCACTTGTAGAACTCATGATTTGCAGTTTTAGATTAGCAGGTTTAGATTCTCTTGCAAACGTTCTGGGACAGGAGTAAAAAAAATCTGCATACAGCAGGTATTTGATTTCTGAGTTTGGTTTCAGTGCAGGGTAGGAGTGTGCAGCCAGAGAAAATGTTTTGGTTCCTTTAGATTTTTTTTCATTCATTTTGTTGCTTTTGTTTAATTTTTATTTCTGTTTAGTGCACACTAAATCAAACTAATCTGTACTAAATCCATTTAGTGTGCACTATTTCTATTTAGTATGCACTAAAAATAGTGCACACACATACAAAAATGCACATGCCTAATGGGGTGAGTGAGGATCATTGATGTAAATATTAAAGAGATTAGGGCTCAAATTACATTTCTTTCTTACTCCTTGCTGCTATCTATAGCGGTCTATTTGCAGGCCATTTATATTTACCTTACAACTGACAGCTGAATAGATGGATTTAATTATATCATAGTTTCTTCCTCACTAATTCCAATTTGCAATAGTTTTAAGTGAGGGCCAGGGAGCCAGATAGAATCAAATGCTTTTGTAAAGTTAATAAAATATGCAAATATTCTCCTGAGGAGGTGTTTTTTACATACTTGTGTGGTAACTTGGGCCATTAAAAGTTTGGAAACAGACAGAAAGAATAAGGAGTCAGACTTTGGCTGTTTCCCTTTTGTGCAATTTATTTATAGTGAACAAACCAAAAACAAACAATAGCATAGTTCACCTTAATTTCAGGTAACTCACAATCTTTAAAAAGTATCATCTCAAACTTCAGCTAACTCACAATCCTTAAATGTAGCAGGTCTTAGCGTAGAATAGGGCCCTGTCTGCTCCCTGGGATCTATTTAAACCTTCCAGGACCTGAGGGGCTCCTCCCTTTACCCAGGATTCCCTGTGGGTTTGGATTTTATGGAGGCTCAGGAGAGACAGCTGTGTCTGGTCCTTTAAGGTAGTCTAGGGAGTTTTCTATATACTCCCTCACAGCTTATCATTTTTTGTATAGTAAAGGTATTAGCAGTATTAGCTTCGGGAAGAATCCAAAATGACTTGTGTGTAAGCTTTTGCTATTCATTTGGAATTACAGTACTACTTTGTTGAGGATGCTACAGAACAGTTTGCTAATGTTACTGTTGATACAGATTCTACTATGTGTTTTAGGTTAGTAGTATTGCCATGTTTACAGATTGGGGTGATTAACCTCTCTGACCAGGTCTTAGGAAATGACCAGAAAGTAAAATCAGGTTAAATAGTTTTCTGAGTGTCAAGCAACATTCTGAGCAGTCCAGAGGGTTGGGCCATCTGTAGGATGGGGCAGGGCCAGCTGCATGGAGCAGCTCCCTGGTCCCACTCAAATGAGAGTACCTGAGACCTCCTGCTACTACTGTGGCAGCCTGCAGCACTGGTCCCCCGTACCCTAACAAGGTGTGTTAGTGCCCTCAGCACTTCTGAGAGCCCTGCTTCTTGGCCCTGCAATCGTTGTATATGAGCCTTTTTTAAATTATCTCTTTATTAATTATTCATCATAAACATGAAAATAACAAATATTCTGGCTGATATATATAATAAGCATAAGGAAAAATAAAAGGGAAAAGTATAGAATACAATGGAAACCCTTTCTAGCAAACAGAATTCAAGCCCACATCTAGGGGGAATAGTAAGCAAATTGTAATAAATAAAAGCATTACAATTCCTGGAAAGCTGTAAACAGAAAACATGTAGATGGCTCCTTCCCTATAATCAAGTGACACCCGCAGATGGTGCAACTGAAGATTTATCTAACAGAAATGTCTCCAAGTGAGATGGATCAAGGAACACATAGGTATTTTTTTGGTAGGTTATTATATATTTGCGGAAAACTTAACAAAAAAAAAAAAGCCCCCAAGGAGAACCATTCACTGCTTAAGAGAAAGGAATAATTTCCTACACTGTTGTGTTTCACGAGAAACATCTGGGTAAACAAAAATCTTCTGACCACAAAAATGTACTGCTTTAAATGTGAACTATTGCTTAAATATTAACTCTTTATCCATATCAGAAAGAAAAGAAACTAACAAGGTGGCTGTGTTGTAAATAGCATCTTGAGAATCTTGAAGAAATGTAGATAATCTGTACTTATTAATCGACAAATGCATCATCCAACCCTTCAGGTCTCACTTCTCTTTTTAGTTCAGGAAGATAATAATATTTACTAATCTCTTTGCCCTAATAATCTATAAAACTTCACTTGTATATTTAAACAATTCTATTGGTGATAACAATCTAGACTTTTGGAAATTAACAAATATTAAACTTTTATATCTCATAACATTATCTAACTGTTCAACCTTGTTATGCAAAAATAAACAGTCCTTAGCATTTGCAACTAAAACAGACTGTGTATTCTTTACAGAATGGCTATTTGTCACCATTTGGCCTTCAATCACAGCCAATCTGTGTTCCAAGTCCATAAACTTACTAGAAGCACCACCTGAAAATGCACACAATTGTGAGACAAATTGGGTTAAAGTAGTCTCCATCCTAGAAACTACTTTCCAAATGTTTTGGAGAGTCACTTTCTCTGTTTCTTCCGTATTCCCAGGTAAATAACCATTACTGTCCAAATGCTGATTAACAGCCATTGGAATTGGGACCATTTGACTCACATCCACAGTTCCCTTTGACTTTTGCAAGATACTAGAAGGAGATCGTTCAACACAACTCTGTATAATAGGGGAGCTGTTGGGCAAAGACAGAGGCAAATTGTCCCGAGTTCCTTGGTTAAGGCTCAAATCACTGTTTTACTGTTTGTCTGTTGTTAGTGTTTTTTGATAGTTTTTGAATTTACTTTTAGATTTACTTAGTTTTAGTTTGCTTTTACTGTTCTTAACTGCTAACTTATTTCTTACTTTTAACAGAGTTAGCTGTTACTATTTTATAATGTATTGTATTTATTATATGTTTGATTTATGTAAACCATTGTGAAGGCACATCTGATGTAACGGTATATAAATAACAATAAAATAAACTAAACTAAATCAAGTTGACCAATAGTGGACGAAGTTTTGGGGATAATAAAACCCCTTTAGATTCTGATTGGGGTATAGGAGGAGGAGACAGATCACCCACACTCAAGGAAAGTTCACCTGTTTCCCCCACATCTTTGTTCACCTGATCTTCTGTTTGGGCAGAAACTTGTGTGAGATTATGATCCATTTGCCCTATGATGGGTGTTGGGTGTTGAGGGTTGGGGAATATATCTTAACTTCCCCTTTCTCTTTTTCCCCATTCCAAACTCTCAGAAAAATTGAAAGAAGGGGAACGCCCTATAGGCCCGCTGGTGGCGGTGTACCACTGGTCGGTTGCTTAAGACCTGGTGCACCTCAAGACCCCGGGTGTCCACTCCGTGCCTGATATTCTGGGTAAGAGGAATTGTCAGCAATCCATCAAGGAAGGCAATCCCCAATATGCACTGCTGGCCAGCTGCTTAAGACCCGGAGTGCTTCAAGACCCCGGGTATCCTATTCTGTGCCTGATATTAGCAAACCATTGAGGAAGGCAATTCCCCTGTATTATCTATCAGGTTCACATGTTTTCTGTATTTAAGTGTCTGGAGGCATTCTTTAATTTCCTACATTATTTTGGAGTATTTAGTGGTGTATGATATTTCTCGATTACTCTTTTCCAGCAGTATTAGAAAAACTCTGAATCATTCGTGAAACTGATCAATCACAGCCTGGACTATACCACATAAGGATTGACTCAAAGGGGTGTTTCAGGGGTATACCAACCATTCAGTGATACATTTTCTAAAAAGCTTTATATTTATTAATTTTTCAGAACATACAAGTTAGAAAAAAAAACAGTGTACATTGGAAACACAAGGAAAAAATGAAAATATAAAACGGAATACTGAAATTAACAATTTGAGAAATTAGTCACCTTGCATTTTCCTTTATATTCTCAAAACAACATAAAGAAGAGAGAAAGGTGAAAAGCAGAAGGAGGATACCAAGAAAGCATAAAATGGAAACAGGCACACCATGAAAGAGAGCATCTTACATAATAATTCTGGTTAAGGCTTAATTCAGACTATGTGGGAGCAAGCGGATCAACCAACAGCTTTAGGGTCCAAAAAGGATTTCAATTGTTCAGGTACTGTATAAAGATAATATTACAATCATTAGTAAGTTTGACAATGTGGGCCTTTTCCTGTTCTTGGTTTCCATGAGATAGGTTCTGCCAGAGGCCTCCTGGGCTGCTAGCTCTTCTCGGCCACCAGCGAGATGGGGTCCGCTGGTAGCCTCCCAGACCTCTTCTCGGTCATCAGCAAGATGGGCTCCGCCAACGGCATCCTGGGCCTCTTCCTCTTCTCAGCCACCAGCAAGATGGGGTCTGCTGGCAGCCTCCCATGCCTCCTCTCCTTCTAGGCCACCGGTGAGATGGGGTTCACTGGCGGCCTCCCAGCTTCTTTCTCTTTGCGGCCACTGCTCTCCTGGATGTGCATGCAGTTGGTGGTGCATGGCACACCCCATTTCAAAGTTGGTTGTGCCTTTGCACCACTTTGCACTATTGATGCTACACCCATGTCAAGATGGTCCGGGGGCCTGGAAGTGAGGTTACTATAAACCAATGGTCCCTAACCAGTAGAAAAGTCACCACTGTTGATGCTCAGATCTAGGCCAGCACCTAGGCTTTGGTCGCAGCACCTCGCAGCAACAAGAGACACCAACAGTGTCTCTTACATTTGTAGGAACTCCTTTCTGAGTACACATGCGATCATGCATGCCTCTTCTTTCCTAGCTACAGCATGAGCCCCAGAGTGTGGTAATTATTGGGCAGCATATAAGGTACAGATTACTAAGACCTAATTTATGCAGCACACACATTGCACATATCACTTCATCTTCTCTGTCTTTGAGTCCCTCTAGGTTCTGTCATACCCCCAGGCTGAGTGAGACATTTGAGTTTTTGGAGAAGCAGCCGTGAAGGAGCTCTGACAGCCACATGCAGGAGCCAGGTAACTAACTGAGCTGGCTGCCCGCACCACACTGGCTTCTCCCCTGTCCTGCACTTGTTTAGAGAGGGAGTCAGTCCATCGTGACAGGCTCATGTGTGGCTCGGCCCCCTTTCACCCTTTGTTTTAAAATTTGTTGAGAGAGATTGCTGGGGCTTTCAGTGCTTTCCTAGCTCTTCTTTTGGCCTTACGAGCCCTCTCCATGTCCGCCTGCTCTGTTCTGAGAAGGCTGGTATGCCATGCAACATTTTTGTTAATGTAGATGTGCCTTGGGCCTGAAAAAGTTGGGAAACATTGCAGTAGACAACAAAAGATCAATAATCAAAGGTGTTTTTCTAGTAACCCTTCAGTTACCCAGACAAAAGCCTTTCACTGAACATTTCTCCCCTCTCACTGGCTAAATTTTACCTTGGTAGCTTTTCACTCTGGTAACATTTAGCCGGAGAGAATGCTAGAGGGTAGGGGAATTCTGAGGGTGAGGTTTAATTATAGCCAGGAACTGCTGATATTGAGTGTTATCTGGACAAACTTACGCAGGAAAGTCTGGTTAGAGAAAACTCTAGCTTAGTTACCTGGATAACTTTACCTGGAGAAATTAGGCAAGTATATCCAGCAGTCATCATACCCAAGTAAGTCCCACTGAATTTCTCACATAAAGTGACTCAGGTGAAATTACCCAAATAAACTTCCACTGTTTGTGCAGCTCAATATGAACAAGAGATTGGCAGGTAGTCTGCTGCTGGGAAGGCAGGTGATATAGTGCTTTGCTGACAATCATATTGCAGGTTTAAGATACTACTGGCTTGTAGCCTCCTGTCAGAAATACTAGCCAAGTTGGCAAAATACTGGTTAGATGGCAAGCCTAGTAGTAACTGGCAAGTAGGTCTTGTCTGCTTTTCATGTACCCATATCTGTGTGTCTGAATGTATTGCCAATGTTGTAGGTATAGGTCCCAGCCAGGCTGCCTGAACACCATGTTCCCTCTAATTTTTTTTTTTGAGAGGGGTCTATGTAGATGTGCACTACTGTTGGGTGCCTAATGTTTGCAAGTGAGCAATCATGGTGAGGATCCCCCCCCCCTCTCTTCCTTAGTGTATAGTTGGTATATTAATGCCAAGAGAAATATACATAAAATAATTAGGAATTATCATATTTATGCAATGACACTTTGGGATTCATTACAAACATGACCCTAATTCTAATCCATTTTTTGAGCTAGCATAGAAAAGGATAGTAGAGGGAGAGGTGCACCATTTTGTAATACTGAGGTTGCTGGAATGGCCAGCTCCTTGCTGTTTATAAAAGCAGCCTGAAACATGGCAAAGTGTAGGTTTTCTTGTTGGTTAGAGGAGTAGGAGCATTTTCCCGAGTTAAAATTTGCTCCTTTGCTCTTGTGCTACGTCTCATGGCCCAAAATACCACCTGAATTGGGAAGGAGACTGGTACCTTGTAGGAGCTGCTTCCAGAACTATGGTTACTGATTTTTGGACATCCTTTTGAGGTTTCCTTCCTATGAGAGCCCTAATACCTCTGGCTGGAGGATTTCAGGGGCTCCAATACCAAGTTTAGAGCAGGAGGAAGGGAAGATTCCACTGCTCTCCATCTCACAAACCACGGTTTGGATCAAGTGTTGCAGGCTGCAAGAAGATTCCAGATTTTCCCATTTTGATGAAGATTTTTACCTTGAGTTATGGGGAGGATGTTTGTGGCCACCCTTCCAATCGTGAAGAGAGGACATCTAAGAGAGCTGCTGTGTTTCCTGCTATTTGGACCTTTCCTAAGATAGACCCTGTATGTGGCATCTGAAGAGGAAGACTGTGAGTAAAACTTTTTGATACATCTGAGGACCCCTATCCAGAGTCTTCACCTTGGAAGAGAAGAACCTTTGGGAACTGTGCCGGTATTTCTGGTAGGAGATTTTTTCACCCAATTTTCCCTGTCCACCTGGGAAGCCTTGCTTTTTGATACCCTGGAGGATAAGAGTTTTCTCTGGCCCAGATAATGAGAGACCCTTGCCACAGGTAGAGAAAAGACTGGAGAACTGAAACATCCACTATTGTACCAAGAACTGATGTGAACTGTACCATTTTGCCTATTAAGAATTTCTACACTAAAGAATTAATTTGGACACTTAACCTGAGCCTTCTGAGTATTTAGTTAGCACTCACGGTGAAAGTGTACTGATACCTCCCCAGGACAATGAAACTAAGAGTCACCTCTGCCACTTTAGGTCTTGGAGGATTTATTCTTTATCCCTACTGGATAAGAACCCTGTCCAGGGGCCCCTGGACTGTGTTGGAATGGGAGAGAAATGTGAGGGCCCTGGAACCCTCATGTGTCCTTGCCCTCGTGGCTCATAAACTGGAACAGGGGCTACATTTACAAAAGCAATACAAAATGTATTTGCACCAAATACGCCTGGAGAAATCTTGACATGCAAAGAATAAACATAGTCTCGAAAAACACGTTAACCTAACTTAGTAACTCAATAAAAAGATTATATCACTGCATTGTACTATTATAAGTATCAAGTCCCCTGTCTACATTTTCCACCTCCCCAGTCATTCTGTCTTCTGCCCTATCTAATGCCCTTGAGCTTCAATATATTCACACATTTTCTTCTTCCTGTATTCTTCTCCTCTTCCTCCTCCTTTCTGCTGGAGATAACAATCCCAATCCTGGCCCACCAAGGCACCCATCACTCCATCTGAGTATTTTAACCCATCATCCCTTTATCTTATTCCTATCCCTCTCTTATGTTTTCTCTTCCCTTCTCATGTTGTCTATGGAATAATTGCCCCACACGCTTGATTGACTCTACCTTACTATATATATATTTTTTTCCATGAAGAGGCTGCAGTGCTGTTTATATATGTGATTTCTTTGTTGGATCACTATTACGATTGACTTTATAAAGGAACAACTAATGACAGATAGGACTCCTGCAAAATTTTGCATATTAAACTTCTGGACTTAATACACTTAAATTACTGAATTCTGCATAGATATGTTTTTTTTACTTTTGCACTTTAAATGAGCATTGCACTTTATTAATTGTGAATCTTGTACAGTAAATTATACAAAAGTTGTGACTAATGATTATAATATTGAGGATGATTTTTTTTAATGATTCTCTAAGTTTTTTGGTAAGATGGTCTCTACTAACTTCCCATTTCTCCCTTCATAATTTGTTTATACCGATAGTTAATTTATTTGTTTATACCATTTTTATTTATTTATAAAATAAATGTGCCATTTTTATGCTATATCAAGTTATGTATTTATATGCCACCTACGCTGAAGCCCTAGGTGGCATACAATTAATCATACATCAAATCAATAAAAGAAAAACAGTACAAAGGAGAATTACAAACAGTTTTCAAAATTGTTAAGAACATAAGATATGCCATACTGGGTCAGACCAAGGGTCCATCAAGCCCAGTATCCTGCTTCCAACAGTGGCCAATCCAAGTCACAAAAACCTAGCAAGTACCCAAATATTAAATAAATCTCAAGTTACTATTACTTATCAATTAATAGCAGTTTATGGATTTTTCCTCTAGGAACTTATCCAAACCTTTTTTTAAACCCAGTTACACTAACTGCTGTTATCAGTTTTGACCTGCAACAAGAAAATCTGCAAACGAACAAAAATATTTGCTTCTGTGCATGGCTCAGACAACTGCCGACATGAACAGCATACGCAGGGCTGACTGAGCTTTTCTCTGTGGCCATTAGAGGAGCTCCTGTGGCTCACTCCAACTACCAGTTATTGAAAGAGTCACCTACCAGAAAATAGGAGGGACAAAAGAAGGAAGATAGAGTAAATGCATAGGATTTCTAGACACTTCCCCTCCTCATACTCTCTTCCATTACTGATGCCTGCTCCTTATCACACACTACCTTGCTCTCCTTCCCTATTTCTTCACCCTAACCAATCTCCTCCATGGTACAGGGCATAAAGCTATGTGTTGTTGCTTTTCAGGAGAAATTCTGGGAAGCACCTAGGATTTCTAACAAGAGAAATACAAATGTTATGGGTAGGTAGGAGAGAAATTTTCTGGTATCAGTTAATTCCATCAATATTACAAGCAAAGATGAGCTGTGTCTCATAAAATAATTCAACTTGGGTGCAATGAATCACTTGCTGAGATCAAATTCACAGGACTGGAGAAGGATGGATGTTGTCTATCTTCATAAAAGTGGTTAGAAATTACATACCAATCATCTTCACCTTAGTGATGGGTAAATTAATGGAGACTCTACTAAAAGAAAGGAATTCAAGTATCTTGATAAGGTGTCCAGAGAATTAGATTAGGAAAATTCACTGGATGTGGTATATTTGGATTTCAGCAAAGGTTTTGAAAGTGTACCACATAAAAAGCTTATAAATATACTAAGCAGCCTGAAGATAGGCCCCAAGATGGTAGCATGGATTAGAAATTGGTTGAGGGATAAACAACAGGGGGGTTGTGGTTGATAGAATTCACCCTGAAGAAAGAAATGTAATGAGTTGAGTGCCTCAGGGATTGGTCCTGGAACTGGTCATGTTCAGTCTTTGTGATATTTCAGAGGGGTTAAAAGGAAAGTTTAGATAGAATGAGAAGTGATCTGAGAAACCTTGAAGAATGGAGGAGTGTTAGGCAGTTAAAACTGAATGCAGTGATCTGGTGAGAGACCTAAGATGGCAGAGGTTTGAGAAGCTCTCCTGCACATTCTTAATAGTGTTCCCTTGCCGCTTTTAATTACCTGATGGTTAAGCACAAGATAGGGGAGCTGTTCCATCCCCTTTATCATTTTAGTCACCCTTCTCTGTAAATTCTCCAAATGTGCACACGTGCGCCGGTTTGAAAGTTACCATCCCTGTGTTTTATAGCCTTCACTTTACTGGTTTGTTTAATGCTGGCTATTCTTGAAATATAGAGATGTTAGTTTCTGAAATTGTAAAATGAGGATGTTTTCTGACGTTGCTAAAAATAAGCAAAAAAGGAGATAGCAATTTTTGTTGCTACAACCTGCTGTGCTGCAAATTGAAGCACTTGTCTTTTTAAAATGTCCTTGGAAATGTATAATTAAATACCAGTCTGTTAGATACATTTTTTATGAATGATCTCAGCTTAATGCTATCATGATTGCCAAAGGATTGCCAAAGAGATAAAGTGAGGTGACAAAACATTTCGCAGATATACAGTATCATAGAAAGGAGGAAGGCCGAAAATGATATAGTGAAATTGAAAGTTGACAAGGAGCAATGTGTGGAGAGAGATGAAGAAACGGCTGAAATATTAAACCAATACTTCAGTTCAGTGTTCACTAAAGAAGACCCTGGAGAAGGACTATTACTGGTTGACAAGAACATAGATGGTGGTGGAGTAGACGAAACTCCATTTTAAGAAGAGAATGTATGGGAAGAGCTAGGAAAACTAAAAGTTGACAAGACCATGGGGGCTGGATGATGTACATCCCAGGATACTGAGGGAGCTCAGAGATCTGGTGGCCGTTCCACTGAAAGACCTGTTCAATAGATCCCTGGAAATGGGAGAGATGCCTGAGACTGGAGAAGAGCAGCGGTGAACCTGCTTCATAAGAGTGGGAGCAGAGAGGAGGCTGGAAATTAAAGGCCAATTAGCCTCACCTCAGTGGTGGGAAAATTAATGGAGACTCTGCTGAAGAAAAGGATAGTGACCTATCTACAATTTCCATTACCTCTACTGGAGGTAGCATGGATTCATGAGGGGAAGGTTCTGTCAGAGAAATATGACTGATATTTTTTGATTGGTTAACTAGAGAATTGGATCAAGGAAGAGTGCTAGATGTGATTTACTTTGATTTCAGCAAAGATTTTGAAATGGTCCCACATAGGAGATTAGTGATAAAAAATGAAAAGCTTGGGACTTGAAGTGGCATGGATTGCAAACTGGTTGACTTAAAAGAGACAGTGTATAATGGTAAATGGAACATACTCTGAAGAGTGAACAGTGTTAAGTGGAATTTCAAAGGGGTCAGTTTTGGGATCAGTTGTTCAATTTCTTTGTGAGCAACATTGCAGAAGGGATAGAAAGTAAAACCTGTCTATTGGTGGATGATACTAAGATCTGCAACAGAGTGGACATGCCTGAAGGAGAAGAGAGAATGAATAGTGACTTGAAAACTGGTCGAGGATTTGGCAGCTGGGATTCAATGCCAAAAAGTGTACAGCCATGCATCTGAGATGCGATAATCCAAAAGAGCTGTATGTGATGCGGGGTGATAGACTGATGTGTACAGAGCAAGAGAAGAATCTTCGGGTGATGGTGTCTGGCAATTTGAAGGTGGCGAAGCAATGTGACTAGGCACTAGCTAAAGCTAGAAGAATGCTGGTTTGCATAGAGAGATGAATATCCAGTATGAAAAGGGAGTCATAATGCCCTTGTATGGGTCTTTGGTGAGGCCTCATCTGGAGTACTGGGTTCAGTTCTGGAGCCCGAATCTCAAAACCAATAGAGACAGGATAGAGGCGGTCCAGAGAAGGATGACCAACATGGTGTGGTGTCTGTATTGGAAGATTTATGAGGGGAGGCTGAAGGATTTGAATATGTACACCCTAGAAGAGAGGAGATGCAGGGGAGATATGATACAGACCTTCAGATACCTGAAAGATTATAATTATACATGATTTATTTATTTATTTTGTTATTTTTATATACCGACATTCGATCTGAGATATCACATCAGTTTACATTCAGGTACTGTAGGTATTTGATCTTTGAACCTATTCCATTGATCTTTGAACCTATTCCATTGGAAAGGAAACAGTAGAACTAGGAGTCACAAAATGAAACTCCAAGGGGGAAGACTCAGAACCAACATAAGGAAATATTTTTTCACAGAGAGAGTGATGGATGCCTGGAGTGCCCTTATGGAAGAAGTGGTGAGGAAAAAAACAGTAAACAAATTCAAAAGGGCATGGGATAAACACTTTGGATCCCTAAAGGCTTATGGATGATAATGAAGAAAAGAGTGCATGGGGGTAACCTGTATGGAGCAGCAATTAGTACCCTTAACAGAAGTCATGGAGGATTACTACCCTTAACCAATTAGCCTTAATGGTTTTGATGCAACTGCCAAGATTGCTCCCCGCTTTGACAGCGGACGGAGGGGGAAGGGTTATTGGATTCTGAAAACAGCCAACACTGGGCTGATATGCTAACATTAGGGATAAAGCACAGGACTGTTTCTTCGGCCAAGTCCAAAAGCAAAGCATGTTCAAGCAGCATTGTCTAAATTATCAGGAAAGCTGCTCACCATGTGAAAATGTTGCTAGCAGTAATTTTGTTATAAGTTTGACAGTTACTTGGTTTTGATTGTAAGTATTACTCTCCTTAACATAAGGCATGGGGGTAACCTGCATGGAGTGACAGTTACTACCATAAGAAACATGCTGGATAGACTGGATGTACCGTTTGGTCTTTTTCTGCCAACAATTCTATGTTTCTATCACCAAAGCAGACTCTAGCTGAGTCCTCTGTTATCGGGACAGTGGAACCAGATCCCACTAAACAGAAGGATGACTCAGACCTGAGCTAGTTTCAACAATTAAAATTGCTGTCTATTTGGTTTGGATTTCCCTTTATTAGTGGACTTGTTTAGTAGAGCTATATAAGAAAAGAAAAATTCTGTTGGTTTATATTTGATGCTTTGAAATCTTTTTCTTTATCACTACTTAATTTCTGTTCAAGCTCTTATTTGAATTGTTTATGCTGAAATAATAAATAACATTTTTAAAAAAATGGAATGCAAAAAAAAAAAAGGCAGAAACATGGATTTGGGATACAGACAGAAATTCAAGGGAAAAGTTCATGATAAAGGCTGAGATACTTCTGAGCACCACCAAAACAGAGGCTCAAGCGTGAAACCATGTGAAAAGGTAGTACCTGGAGCCTGAGAGATGTTAAGGTGCATAGGTTGATGTATAGCCAGTAGGGATAAATGCACAAGTAAATCTTTTCAGCAGAAGGAGTGCTCTAGTAAAAGAGGTAACAGTATGAGACTCCAGGGGGCAGATTCAGGAGCAACATCAGAAAATACTTCTTCACAGAAAAATTAGTGGATGCATGGCATGGCCTCCTAGTAGAGGTGACAGAGACAAAAACATAATGGAATTCAGGAAAACATGGGCAAGCACAGAGCATTCCAAGTTGCAAAGAAATGAGATGAATTGGGATCTGTTGCATTGCACCAGGTAGGAAACTGAGCAGACTTACATCCCTTATCTGTCATCATATTCTATGTTCCTTTGATTCAGCCATGACTTTAATAATGTAAGAGTTATTTGGTCCAATGTTATTCTCAGAAGGGTATGGAGCTATGCAGGGAGCTGCATTATTATCTTCCTTTCTAGTGCAGAGCACTAGACAAGAAGATAATAAACATGAATAGGGAGATTAGTGACTTTCTGAGGATTTTGCTATTTGACACTAGCTGATATCAGGCCCTATGAGGTTGACTTATTGGATATGATATTGGACATTTACTAATTCTGTACAGGCAGTGGGGAAAGCAAATTTTGTTTTGTTTTGTTTCCAAAGACATTAGGCCACAGTTTGTGAAGATTTAAGCAAGGACAAACAAGGTTTAGTTATCCTTCCTAATGACAGAGGTAGGTCTCCAGGCCTGGGACAGCAAATGGATATACAGTATATATATATATATATATATAGATGATAAGATAGTAGATAGATATAACTATACAGTAAAAAAAATATATCTAAGGCAGTGAATTAAATTAATAGTGTTCCTAATTGCAGTTCCCGCTATGACATTTGCTGAAGTCCTGAATGCCGTGATTTGGCAAAATATGTTTAAACTTTGTTGAAAATTTTTTTTTCTGACATGCTTGACAACGCTACGTTAGCACCGATTATTTTTTCTATTGAAGCAATACAGTACATTTGCTCAGTGCTTTAAACATTATTCTCCCCCCTGAGGAAGCCACTATTGGCAAAACATCTTAAGGCCTTTTGTCGGGGTGTGCTCAGCTGTGAACAACTCTACCGACACAGACTTCCACTGGAGCAGCCTGTGCTCGGCCTTGTACATTTCCATCCATACAGACTTTCGTACGAGCTGCCAACTAAAAGAACTACTGCAAAGAACTTTTCATCAAGCAGCTATTCTGTCAATAACCAGAAACAGGTTCCTATTTCTTATAGGACTCTTTTGAAGACTTTGCAAGATTCATTATTTCTAGTGTAGACGCTGAAGCATTTTTTGCTTTTCATCACACGGTGATAGCTAATACTTTTTATTGTGTGTTTCTTTATACTTTAACTTTGCATCAATTAATAAATATAAAGAATTTCATTTTTCTGTGATTTTGCTTAGTTTTCCTGCTTTTGTATTTATGGTATGCATGTATAGATAGATAGATAGATATATCTAGATATAGATATATCCATACACACAATGACATCTGTCAGCCTTAGACATTATGCAGCAATGGATGATGGAAACTCTATGTTCACTTGTTCAGTAAATGTTATGCGAGGGAAGGGCTATTGGTTAACTGAGCACCATATGGCTGGTTAATGTCAGTGTGGTTTGGTGCAGCACATTGACATTACAATTGAATAACAAGGCCTGTGTTGTGCAGGTTGATACAGCTGGGATCTGGGCAGAGGATTGAACTGTATGGCCAGTCCAGAGTGCTTGAACTCCCCCTAAGAGTTCACCCAATCAAATGATGGGAGTAGTAGAGTACTGACCCAGGACAAATTGCATATCATTGATGTGAAGAAGTATTGTATTCTCACACTAATGCATCATGCAAGTGTGAAGTAACATAGACTCATGCAAATAGTAAATATTTGTGATTATGTGATTAATGCTAAGAAAGCTGGTCCCTTTCCATTCCAGAAATATTATGCAGTTTCTGCATAGGAAAAGATTTCAGAAGTGTAGCGTGAAGGGGAAAATAGTCTAATCAATGAACATATCAAGTGTGTGTTTCTTATAGAGGCACGTGATAAATTAGCCCTAAAATCTGAATCTGCAGATTGTTGAAAGGGTGCAAAATGTTTGCACACCTGATAACATTTTATTACTGCATTTCTCTTCATAAACGTCAAGAAAACTGTGGTATATACATACATAGAATACGATGCTACCAGAATGTGATGCTGGTACAGTTTTCTTCTGTTTTTCTAAAATTATGTGCAATTTTACTGTCACAGTTGGGGGGAAAAAAGTAGGTAAAACCGAAAAAGGCATTAGGGTTCTCCTTTAATCAACAGAAGTGTTGCAACCTACTTTCTATTCATTACACATAGTGTTATACATGCAGGATACTTAATGGTGACCTGATAACTCATGAGAGCTAAAGCGATAATGATATTTAATTAACATATTAATTTCCAATTTAGTCACACAGATTAGTTTAGTAGGCAAAAATCTAATAAAAATTTGTGTGTTTCCTCTTAAATTACTATCACAGACTTATAAACAGATGCCCTCATTGAAGTTCTCAGTGGGAGTTCAACACAAGTTAAAACTGGATCTTTTTCATGGATTATAGTTTCAGTTATTTTATAAACATTTTTGGAGATCTGCCTAATCCAAATCTCTTAAATTGTCTGGGCTTTGCATTTTTGTTTTTAAATATATACATATGAACCCAGGATGAAGAATTTAGTATCCAATGTTTGAAAATCTCAGGTACAGCTGTAAATAGAAAAAAAAAGTCAATTAAAATTACAAATAGTCTTGAAAAGGAAATTGATGAATTTTATGTATAAAGAAATGCATTCTACTTTTGGTAAGACATTAAAAAAACTGCTACCATCTTGTGATATTGAGCTTGTGACCAGCCATGTACACATACTGGTCGATTTTAAAAGCCCTACATGTGCCAAAGTCAGGAGATATGCACGTGACTCGGCCCGGTGCGCACATTTTAAAAAGCACATGAATATGCACGTATCTCCTGGTATGCACACAAATCATAAAGTGCAAAAAAGGAGTGGGATGTGGGTGGAGTCTGGGCGGGGCATGGGCAGGCCGAGTCTGTAACATGAAGTCTGCATGTAAATATTTACGCGCACAAGCGTGCAACGAAGTCCCCTATCCTGTAACTTTACGTCTACTATGGACAGCATTTAAGTATTAAAATAAAATAAACTAGTCTAGTCAGTAGGGTTTTAAGGGTTGGGACTACTAGGGGAAAAGGGAGGCAAGTTAGCTAGGGGGTTTAGGAAGTCCTCTCCTTTACTGGGGCAAACTGGGAACAAACTGGGGAAGCAGGTAATTGTGTCGGTGCGCGTATCTACTAAAATACCCCCACTTACGCGATCGAGGTGGCATCTGTGCGCACATGTGCGTGTCAGTATAAAATCATGCGCACATGTATGTGCATATAGCCGGTTTTATAACAGGCACATGTATACACACATATACGTGCCTATGTTATAAAACTGACGTGTCCATGTGCGCGAGCCGGCAAACATGCACACTTGTGCGCCCCCGTGCAGTTCTTAAAATTCACCACATAGGGCTCATTTATCAAAAGGTTTTCACAGAAGGTCAGAATGTAGGAAGTTTTTGATAAATCAGACACCATGGTAAAGTAGCAGTATCAAACCCGAGGCCTCAAGAGATACTAAAAGATCAGGTTTTCAGGATAACCAGAATCTGTTAAGTAATCATCACTGTATGCATACTGAGTTCATGCATATTCATGATTAATATCCTGAAAAGCAGACCCTGTTAGCTGACCTTGAGGCCCAGAGTTTGATACCCCTAGTGAAAAACAGGTTTAACAACTGATTCCATGTTTCTGTGCATGCTACACCTGTTCGAATAACATGGAGGCATCCAGATAGGTATAAAGCATTTTTGGCCTATAGTTTGCATTTGATTCAACCTGCTGACAATTCATGGTATCCAGATGATATGCTGGGGGTTCCCATGGCAACCAGCAATCAGCACTGGTATGTTCACTTGCGTGGCAGCTGGTTACCATAGAAACCTATAGCCTATCTGTGGTTGCTGCCATGTGCTTAAAGCAGTTGGAAATGTAGTTTATTTCAGAACTACTGAGCAGACCAACATTGTCATGGACTATGGCAGGTCCATGGGCTAGCTGCCCAGAAGCCATGTTGGCTCATTTATCTTCAATTCATATCCATAGATTTCTATGGCTAGCCATGGTCATTTTGGGATTATTTTCATCATTTGAGCAATAAGTAATAAGAGAGAAGCCCCCTTTAGGTACTGCATATCATGGCTACTGAGTTAATATTATAACCTTTGCATCTCCTTACTCATTCTGGGCAGTTACACAACAATTGGATGAATGATATTGCGATCAAAGAGGCAGATAAGTCGGGCAACATAGTAGCCATGGACAAATATTTGCCATTATAAATGTGCCTTTAAAAATGAACTTGAACATTTCTATAAAAGGGTTTACAGATGATATTATTGGAGTCCCTCTTCTAGTAAGAGCTATGAAAGTAGTGGTCACACTCAGTACCAAGGCTTAGTCCTTGCCAAGTCCCACTAAACAGTGATGTGGATTCCCCAAAAGGCAGATGGATTGGAAGATAGATCTCCAGGGCCCAAGGTGTAGTGAAAATGTCTCTTTCTATGGGTGCAAATTCAAAACCTTAATATTTATACTGGTGAGTGCCAATGAACAGGCTAGAAACATGAGTAGAATGTTCCAGAATAAGTTTACTCTTTTACTTGTTGAAGGACAATTAATTGGCACTAGAAGTTTAGCAATCCTGGGTAAGCATAGAGGAAAAAAAATCAGCTCCTTCTCCAAACTAAAAATGCCACACTTACCTATGCAGGCAGGAAACTACTCTTGTAGCAGACTCCAGTGTGGCAAAATGGTACATTCCTGTAACCTATAATGCTTGGTCCTAACACTAGTGGAGATCCCATGGGTCTCTATATAAGAGTTAAAAACAAAAGGATTATGTGCAGCTAACCCAGGGCAAGGAGACAACGGGAGCAGCAGGAGGTCTGCTAACCTCCACCCTCCATGGAAAAAAAAAAGAGGAGGGTAGGCAGAGAAAGAGACAGTGCCAGCAGGCAATTACAGCGGAAGAGGAGTAGACATAACATATAGCATAGTAACATATTAATGACGGCAGAAATAGACCAAATGGTCCATCCAGTCTGCCCAGCAAGTTTCTTATGGTAGTAATCTAGTAACTGCCGCTCCTCTGCAGGTTACCTCCCATGCCTTCTGTTAAGGGTTGTAACTGCTTCCCCAGCAGGTTACCCCCCCCCCCCCACCCCCCATGCCTTCTGTTACCAGTGATAACTGCTGCAGGAGGATTCTCCAGGTCTTTTCTGCTGTTGCTGCAAATTGGAGGCTGGAGAAAGCAGCAGAGAACTTCCATACGGGCCGATACAGTAAAGTCCGCAGGAGAGCGGTCGAACGCCCGCTCTCTCGGCGCTCTCCTGTGCGCGCGATTCTGTATTTAAATGAGGCCCAGCAGTAAAAACGGGCAAAAGGAGGCGCTAGGGAGACTAGCGCGTCCCTAGCGCCTCCTTTTGGACCGGAGGCGGCGGCTGTCAGGGGGTTTGACAGCCGACGCTCAGTTTTGCCGGCGCCAGTTCTCGAGCCCGCTGACAGCCACGGGCTCGGAAACCGGACGCGCACTTTACTGTGTCGGCCCGCAAGAGAGTAAGATCCTTGCAGATAAACTGGGAAAATTTAATTCCTTATTAATGTGGTGAAAGTGATTGAGATGCTGTTTCTGCATCTAGAAAAATATTTTTTGGGGAAGCTAAATGAATTCCTTTACATGGATTGGAAGTGTGAGCCTGGGACCATTCTATGGTGCCAGCAGGTGTGGTGATCCCAGAAAAACTGGCAAATGGAAAAAGAAGCAGTTATTGAAGCAGACAATGAGGGGGATCAGGAGAGAAGATGTACAACAGTGAAGCTGCTGCAACTAGTGAGAGAAAAATATAGTTATTGGTCAGAGAGAAAAAAAAAAAGAAAATTTTGAAAGTGAACTACTCCTTAGTTTTGGCAGACATCAGTTGCCTTCTAACTTTTTTGCTGCAGCTCTACCAGAAAATAAGAACCATTTAGAGAGGTAAGCAAAAGAAGAAATTTGTGTGGAAGGAAATTTAAAAGTTAAAGTTAATAGCAGAGATACACAGGAAAATAGGAATCTGCTGTAGTTAAAAGCATGAATAAAGAAAAGCTTGAACTGATTCTGTATAATTGTGAATTTGGACAATAGACCAAAAGATCTGTTCAGGCAGAAGCTGGTATTCAAATCAGAAGCTGTAAAAAATTGACTGAAACAGTGTTCCACTACTGGCTCTGCAAATATCCCCTGATAGAGTGAACTACTGTTATAAAGGGCAGTTTTAAGACCTGTACAGTTTTTGGGGGATTGGGACTTAGTTTCCTAGTTAATACTTAGGGAAAATAAAATTAAGGATTTCTTTGCTAACTAAGGCCTAGATTTACCAATGTCGCAGGGCTTCCTGAATCGTGCACTAATGGGGAGCGAAACGGGGGGGGGGGGGGGGTGTCCTTCGATAGCCGGCAGCGATCGCACCTCCGTGGTGCGATCCCTGCCTATGTCGCGCCAAATAACTACACCATAAAAGGTGTAGTTATTCGGCGCAAAACTGGCAGCGAAAACGCAGTGTGCCTTTCGCTGTCGGCGAAGTCTTCGCAGCGTCAGCCCCGGTGTCGCCACGACTCCTCCTCTTCCGGGGATGACGCCACCCCGACGCCCCGATCTTGGTATCGCACGCGATAAGGGACTTTTCGCGTCCTTATCGCTTGCGATCCGCTTGGAAAATGACCCCGTAAGGGGGTTATTTTGTAAGGCTTATCGCATGCGATAGCAAGCAGGGGGTGGAGTTGGGGCGGCGAGGAGGCAGACGTGGCGCTGTCTTCGCTGGCGGCGATAAGGTAAGCCACGTTATCACCGCCAGTAGCGTGCCCCATAGCACCACCTTTCATGGTGGCGCTATTGTGTGCGAAAGCCAGCAGCAATAATACCGCGGTGGTGCGATGGCTGCCGGCTTTCGCAGGCCCGCCCGCCCGCCCCCCCCGTTACTGCTGGATTCACCATTCTGTGCGAGAATGGTGAATCCAGGCCTAAAACCCTTCTGTACTAGAGCTGTATACTAGTAAGCCTGACATACATATAATCAGAGAAAGAAAAGTTAATTTGAATAATTGGCATAAATTAGATGAGACATTTTTATGGCTTATTTTTATTAGCTAGTACATAACTCTGTTCAGTGACTCGAGGAAATGAGGCATATGCATACAGAGATTCTGCCAGAAGATAAATGGTACATAGTGTCGATAGTCTCTTTATGATTTTGTTAAAGCTCAGGAAAGTAGGTGCTGTGTTATGGTCAGGCGTGGAGCAAAGGACCAGGGGTCCAAAGAATTAAAAAAGAAAGCATATCTATGTACTCCAACATCACTTATAAGTACTCCAGAACTGAGAGCTATATTTTGCATTCCTTTTACAGGGACAGTAAATTTCTGGCCAGAAGCACGGAGAAGTACAACCAGAAATACTCAATACATAACAGAATTGGATGCATGCAGTGAGAGTGACATAAATTAGTGTTCTCACCTGTTGAAGGTTGAAATCCTTTATACTTACCTGGATGATTTTCTGAGTAAGAACTGAAACCTGCCAGACACAAAAAGTGAAAATATTTTGAGGAAAAAAAATCATATTCTATGTTTTTACGAAATTAGTATTCATTATTTGAATTGAAAGTAATCTAACATTTTTTTCTGTTGATGAATCCTTGTACCTGTAAGACAACAGAAAAGAGAGAGGTTATTTGAGGTTCCTTGAAAACTCGAAATAGAGAAATACTGGTTAAAAGAAAAGTTAAAGAAATACATTTACCTTGTTTGAATATTCCACTTGAAGTTGTTAAAGGTGTTTCTTGAAAGTACTGAAAGAAATGTTACTTGTTAACAAAAGAAGTTTCTTCAATCTGTGTTCTTTTAAAAATACATTCTATTGAATTTGAGAATTTGAGTCTAAGTAATTATTACTGTGAATTAACATCTATTGTATTTCAGAATGTTATCATTGATTATTTTCCCAAACCAATTCTATGGCACTTACTTCAATTCCCTACCTCCAGGGAAACCACTTGTATTGTTACTAGTCACAATACAGAGAAGACATGTTCTATGTGTGACTGCCACAGGAGGAATAATGAGGGGGAGAGATTATCTCCTTAGGCTCCCTAACAATACCAAAGCTCTCCCTTTCCTATTCCACCTACATCTACATAATCAATAAGATGGAATTTGAATTTTTATTAACTAAAGGTCCAATTTTGTCAGCTTTCTAAAGTTCATAAAGACAGTACAAACCCATCAGGGAGATCCATTGTATTGGGTATTGTGTCCCTTGAAAATTACCTCAAAATATATTGATTCTAGTCTAAAAAGGTACTTTTAAATATAAATATATATGTGAGGGACACAATTAATTTATAAATAAAACTATTAATTGGGAACTGGAAACTATCCTTTAGATGGGTTTCATTGGAAATGAATGCATTTTCAGCTTCAATACAAAGGGCTTAAAAACTACAAAAATGACCTCTAGAGAGGACAAATGCTTTAAAACAGGAGCTGATTTGATTTTATACCTTGCACATAATTGCTTCTTTTTAAAATGAGGCTTTCTTTAAAACAGAGGGAGTCAGTTTTGCCCCCTTTTTGTCTTATCTTTTCCTAAACATTTAGGAAAAACACTATAATCAAATTAGTTAATATCAATTGACCAAAAAAGAGCACTCTTGATTGTCCCAAAAAATGACACAACCAAAGAGTAAAGGGAACAATCACTCCTACTGAGTTAGTCTGAGACACTCAAGTGGAAAAAATTATGACGGTAACTTTTTTAAAAGGTGCGCAGGCATACATGTACGCGCGTTCAATGACCTGTGTCCACAGAGGGGTCCATTTTATAACATATGTGCATATACGCATGCATGTTATAAAATAGGCTGGATGCATGTACATGCACATGCAATTTTAAATGGATGTTCGCATGTGTGTGCAAATGCCGCGACTACCTTGTAAGTGGGGAAATTTTACAAGGGAACGCGCCAACGCCACAGTTACTTTTCCCAGTTCATTCCCAGTTCACTCAGTTAAGATATAGGACTTCTAAACCCCTCTAGTTTAATAGCATCCCTTCCCCCTTGTTGCCCCGACCCTTTAAACCCCTCTGACTAGCCTAGATTTTTTATTTTTACTACTTACACACCATCCATAGCAAAAGTAAATTTATGTGGCAGGGAACCCCCGACACACGCATGTTTCTTGGCCCTGACACATCTATGCCCCGCCCAGACTACGCCCATGCTCGTCCCTTTTTGGAAACTTTTTACTCGTGTGCACAGCAGGAGATACGCGTGTCCTCAGGGGCCTTTGAAAATATGTTTGGCATGCACCAGACCGACTTGTGCACGTATCTCCTCGTTTTGGCACGCGCAGGGCTTTTAAAATGTGTTTTAATGTGAAAAATATAGTGTTAACAAGATGTCTGCAAGCTGGTTGGTGTGTTATCTTATTTACCACCTACCACATCATCCCAGGAGTGGTTTGAGTCTGCTTTGTCACCCCAGGAAGGGGTTGAATTTGTTGCATTACCCCAGGAGGGGTTTGAGCCTGCCGTGTCGCCCCAGGAAGGATTTGGGCCTGCCTCCCCACCCCAGGAAGGGTTTGAGCCTGCCTCCCCACCCCAGGAAGGATTTGGGCCTGCCTCCCCACCCCAGGAAGGGTTTGGGCCTGCCTCCCCACCCCAGGAAGGATTTGGGCCTGCCTCCCCACCCCAGGAAGGGTTTGGGCCTGCCTCCCCACCCCAGGAAGGGTTTGAGCCTGCCTCCCCACCCCAGCAAGGATTTGGGCCTGCCTCCCCACCACAGGAAGGGTTTGAGCCTGCCTCCCCACCCCAGGAAGGATTTGGGCCTGCCTCCCCACCCCAGGAAGGATTTGGGCCTGCCTCCCCACCCCAGGAAGGGTTTGAGCCTGCCTCCCCACCCCAGGAAGGGTTTGAGCCTGCCTCCCCACCCCAGGAAGGATTTGGGCCTGCCTCCCCACCCCAGGAAGGGTTTGAGCCTGCCTCCCCACCCCAGGAAGGAATTGGGCCTGCCTCCCCACCCCAGGAAGGGTTTGAGCCTGCCTCCCCACCCCAGGAAGGGTTTGAGCCTGCCTCCCCACCACAGGAAGGATTTGAGCCTGCCCTGCCGCCCCAGGAGGGGCTTGAGCCTTCTTCGCCACCTCAGAAAGGAATTGAATTTTTTGCATTACCCCAGGAGGGGTTTGAGACTACTTCGCTACTCCAGCAAGGGGATGAATTTGCTGCATTACCCCAGGAAGGGTTTGAGCCTGCTGTGCCAACCCAGGAGGGGTCTGAACTTGGTACATTGCCCCAGGGGGCGCCTGACCCAGCCTCTCAGGGGTCTCAGCAGTTTCCGCACGGACTTAAGTCAATCCCACCATTCCTTAGCAAATTTGGATAACTTTACCCTGCAAGAGGCACCCATTTCCAACAGGCCTATTTTATGAAAGAAAGTTGTCCACATCAACCCATAGCATCCCCCATCATTCAGTACCCCCTGCAGAGCTGGGATCCAGGAGGAGGAGGAGGCCTTAAAAGAAGGGTAGTGTTACGACTATGGCTGCTGTGTAGCCTTCTCACCACCAGAGGCCCCTCATGAGCACGCTTTCTTGGCTGGCCTAGTCTGTCCTACCTGTCTGCTCCATGTCCCGAACTCCCTATTTAACACAGCCCAGCCCATGCCTCAGTGCTTCGGCATTGAGTTCCCTTGGGCTCCATGCTCTAGCCTCCTGTTACTCTCTGTGCGCCTCCGGGCTTCTCGCTACCTGTCTTGCTCTGTGGCCTTTGGCCCCTGCTCTTCTTGTCCTGTAGTCTTCTGCCTTGCCTGCTTCGTTGTTCCCCCCTGTTCTTGATTCGTTACCTGTTGCCATTATATTTCCCCCTGTTTCCTTGCCTCGCTGCCTTTGGGCTTTTGTGTTTTCTGTTCAGTGTAAGTCTTGTCCTGGTTTGTCTAGTCCAGTCATTGTCTGTCCTGCTCTCCCTGGTTCTCTCATTCCAGCTCACACTTACCTATATTCAGTCCCACACTTACCTGCACGCTATCCTGATTCCACCCATACCTGCACTCAGTTCCAGTGTTCAGACCACGCTTACCCGCACTCATAACCACGTGTATCCCCATGCAGTTCCAGTGTTTCCCGAAGCTCACCTTATCCTCATGCACCTTGTTCCAGAGACTCCTTCCAGCCAGCACCCAGCATCACAGACTCCTCACAGCCAGCACCAGAGACTCCTCTCCAGCCATTATCAGAGACTCTGTTGTCCACCTCCAGAGACTCCTTCCAGCCAGCACCCAGCTCCAGGGACTTCTTCCAGCCAGTACCCGGCACCAGATACTCTTTCCAGCCTGCACCAGACTCCTTCCAGCCAGCTCCCAGCACCACAGACTCCTTCCAGCCAGCACCTGGTATCAGAGACTCCTCACAGCCAGCACCAGAGACTCCTCTCCAACCATTATCAGAGACTCTACTGTGACTCCTGTTTTCCTTATCCTGAGTCACTCCTGTAGGTGGTGTTCACCACACCTGCTATTGCCCAACCATAACAGATTGTCTATAGACCTCTGGGACAGAATTGTGCCAAGGCACAGATCTGGGAAGGGTACAAAAAATTGCTGTAGCATTTAAGGCTCCAAAGAACATAGTAGCCTCCATCATTCTTAAATGGAAGAAGTTTGGAACTACCAGGACTCTTCCTAGAGCTGGCCACCCACCCAAACTGAGCAATTAGGAGAGAAAAGCCTTGGTCAGGGAACTGACCAAGAACCCAATGGTCACTCTGACAGAGCTCCAGAGTTCCGCTGTGGAGATGGGAGAACCTTCCAGAAGGACAACCATCTCTGCAGCACTCCACCAATCAGGCCTTTATGGTAGTGTGGCCAGACAGAAGCCATTCATTAGTAAAAGGCACTTGACAGCTCACTTGGAGTTTGCCAAAAGGCACTTAAAAGACTCTCAGAGCATGGAAAACAATATTATCTGGTCTAATTAAACCAAGATTGAATTCTTTGGCCTGAATGCAAAGCATCATTTATTTAATTATTATATACTGACATTCGATCTGAGATATCACATCGGTTTACATTCAGGTACTGTAGGTATTTCCCTATCCCCAGAGTGCTTACAATCTAAGGGGGTCATTTATCAAAATGTGCTAAGGTGTTTTTGCATGTGTTAAGGGCTTATCGCATGCGAAAATGCCTTTAATAGCACTATATTGTATGGTGTGATGCAAAGAGGAGGAGTTAGGGGTGGGCTGAGTTGGCAAAGTGCTATTGCACAGACTTAATGCTGATTTTAACTACACCTTTTTCAGTAGTGTTAAGCCATGTGATAGCTTGTATTACAGGGTGGTATGGTGTTAGCACATTTTGAGAGAGAGAGAGAGAGAGAGAGAGAGAGTGAGTGAGTGAGTGAGTGAGTGAGTGAGTGAGTGAGAGAGAGAGACTAGCCATAGTGTCCTCTCCCTCGATATGTATTTGCATCCCTATGGGAGGCCCACCTAGTAACTCGAGGTGAGGTTTAGTTATTAGTGTAGGGGTTAGGGGCCACTTTGACATTCAATGTGAGACGTACGAACAGAACATTGGTCTCTTGTGAATATTTGATGACCTTCGGAGTGAGGAAACTCACCCAAAGATGAGATTTGTGCAATGTTCTCTCCACCTAGCTTGATGTTACCCAGGTAGAGAGTTCATCAAGCTAGGTTGAGAGAACCTTGCACAAATATCATCTTGGAGTGAGTTTCCTCACTCCGAAGGTCATCAAATCTTCACAAGAGACCACTGTTCTGTTCGTACATCTCACGTTGAATGTCAAAGTGGCCCCTAACCCCCTACACTAATACCTAAACCTCACCTCGAGTTACTAGGTGGGCCTCCCATAGGGATGCAAATACATATCGAGGAAGAGGACACTACAGCTAGTCTCTCTCTCTCTCTCTCTCTCTCTCTCTCTCTCTCTCTCTCTCTCTCTCTCTCTCTCTCTCTCTCTCTCTCTCTCTCTCTCTCTCTCTCTCTCTCTCTCTCTCTCTCTCTCTCTCATTCATTCTCAGATCCCCCAGTGGTTGTATGGCACTTATTGCAAAGTCTGAAAACATTATCACAATTTGTGCTAACTTACAGGTCTATCCTGAAAAGTGTGGCCGTGTTTACCCTGCTCCTAAGCCGCTTTTTACTCACGTTCCGGCCGCGTTAGCCCTTCCTGCGATCCCGAATCCCCTTTAACCTACTCCTACCGCGTCCTAAATTCCCCGGGCAACCCCTTCCGCCCGCGGCATGTATATTGCATGCAAACGAGCGAATTAGCTCGCTAGTGCATGCAAACGAGCGAATTAGCTATTCCCTAGCATCCCGTAACCCGCGCCCCGACTATCGCTAGTTTTCCCTGCCGTTTTGTCGCGCGTTTAACCTGCAAACTTACCGCCTACCCTGACCCCTGCGGTAGAGGCAGGGGTAAGGGTAGATGGCAAGCTTTCCCCCAGCCCCCGCTCACCTGCCCCAGCCGCGATCATGGGTGCCGGTCTCCGTGGCAGCCCCAGTCCTCTCCCCTGCTCCCGAAGCCAAAAAAAAAAAAAAAAAGCGAAAAAAACGTTGCAGCCCCCCTCCGATGTCCGGACTGGGGCTGCCATGGAGACTGCAACGGCAAAGCGACTTTTCGTTTGTTTTTTTTGCTTCGCCGCTGTCAGTGTGCCCCCTCCTCTCAGAGCAGGGCACGAAAAGCCTTGCTCCGGGAGGAGGGGGCACACTGACAGCGGCGAAGCAACGGCGAAGACAGTGGCGAAGCAACGGCGAAGCGACTTTTCATTTTTTTTTTGCTTCGCCGCTGTCAGTGTACCCCCTCCTCTCGGAGCAGGGCACGAAAAGCCTTGCTCCGGGAGGAGGGGGCACACTGACAGCGGCGAAGCAACGGCGAAGACAGCGGCAAAGCAACGGCGAAGCGACTTTTCGTTTTTTTTTTTGCTTCGCCGCTGTCAGTGTACCCCCTCCTCTCGGAGCAGGGGCGCGAAAAGCCTTGCTCCGGGAGGAGGGGGCACACTGACAGCGGCGAAGCAACGGCGAAGACAGCGGCGAAGCAACGGCGAAGCGACTTTTCGGGTTTTTTTTGCTTCGCCGCTGTCAGTGTACCCCCTCCTCTCGGAGCAGGGTGCGAAAAGCAGCCTTGCTCCGGGAGGAGGGGGAGTCACTGACAGCGGCGAAGCAACGGCGAAGACAGCGGCGAAGCAAAAAAAAACCAAAAGCAATTTTGGTTTTTTTTTTCAAAAGCAACAATTTTTTTTTTTTCCAAAAGCGACTTACTTTGGGATCTGTCAAGATCCCAAAAGTAAGTCGCTTTTGGACGCCTGCCAACTTACTTTTCTGAAGCCATCATCAGGAACACATGCGATCGTAGCTCCTCCCGACGAAGACAAAGATGGCCGCCTGCACGGGGGAAGCGTACAATTGGCCGCTCAAGACGTGACGTCGTGACGTCACGTCTTCAGCAGCCAATTGCACGCTTTCCCCGTGTACCCCCAGTGTACCCCCGTGTACCCCCAGTGTACCCCCTTCTCTCGGAGCAGGGCTGCTTTTCGCGCCCTGCTCCGAGAGAAGGGGGTACACTGACAGCGGCGAAGCAAAAAACAAAACGAAAAGTCGCTTCGCCGCTTCACTCTTCCCTCTTCCCGGAGCAGGGCGCGAAAAGCAGCCTTGCTCCGGGAGGAGGGAAGAGTGAAGCGGCGAAGCGACTTACTTTTTGCTTTTGGTTTTTTCGCTTCCTGGTATCTGTCATTTCAAATGACATTTGAAATGACAGATACCAGCGTGGCGTGAAGCCTTAGGCCCGCGCACCCAGGATACTGTATAGGCGCTCTATCCAGTAAAATGGGTTGCGCGGGACTAAGGCATTACGGACGCGGTTTACATTTACATATAATTAGTGTTCAGGATCGAGCGGTAGGTGAGCTGCACTGTGCGGGCGGTAACCGCGGGTGCCGTAGGCACTAACGCAGCTCTTCCTACTGCTCGGTACTGGATAGACCTGTTAGCTCTTCACATAGGTAATTAGCACAAATTGTGATAAACTGCATATTAGCATAAAACACACCCCTTTTGCTATCACATGCGATACTTATCACATTTTGATAAATTCAGGCCTAAGTTTGTACCTGAGGCAATGGAGTATCTGGAGGAAACAATACATTGCTCATCACCTAGCAAATACCTATGGTAAAGCATGGTAGTGGCAGCATCATGCCGTAGGGATGCTTTTCAGCTGCAGGAACTGGGAGACTAGTCAGAATCAAGAGAACGATGAATGGAGCAAAGTACATAGAGATCCTTGATGAAAACCTGCATCAGAGCATTCTGGACCTCAGACTGAGGCAACGAGTCACCTTCCAACAGGACAACAACCCTAAGCACTCAGTCAAGACAGCACAAGAATGGCTTCAGGACAAGTCTGTGAATGTCCTTGAGTGGCTCGGCCAGAGCCCAGAATTGAACCCGATTGACCATCTCTGGAGAGACCTGAAGATAGCTGTGCATTGACATTCCCAATCCAACCTGACAGAGCTTGAGAGGATCTGCAGAGAAGAATGGGAAACAATCCCAAAATCCAGGTAAGCCTAGATTGTAACATCATACCCAAGAAGACTTGAGGCTGTAATAACTGTGAAAGATGCCTCAAAAAAGTACTGAGTTTGAATCCTTACGTAAATGTGATATTTCTGTTAGAGTCCCCGCCTGTTGAAGACCACGGCCGGGGCCCCTCACCTGGTTAGGCAGGAAGCCCACACTGACCTCTCCTACTGTCTCTCCTCAGCAGAGGCCGCGACTGTGGCCTACTCTCGTGGCGATCCCACGCTGCCGACGCACTGCACTTGGCCCGACTCCCTAGGCGAACGCGCGCACCGCGTCGCCAGATTTAAAGGCCCACTGGCGGGAAAAGCCTTCTCGGTGCACTGAGATGACATCAGATGTCCCGGGAGTTTATACCCGGGCCTGCCTCTTCCACTTCACCTCAGCAAAAGGTACGGCTCTGTGAGAGTGCGTATCCAGCATTCCTGCCTTGATTCCTGTTCCAGCGTACCTGCCTGCTCCTTGTCTTCCGTGCCTGCCTCCCTGCTCCTCGCCCTTCCGGACTGTCCTCCTGGTTCTGACCTCTGCCTGGTAATCTGACTCTGTGTGATCTCCGCCTGCCTGACCTCCGCCTTGTACTCCGACTCTGTGTGACCTCTGCCTGCCCTGACCTCCAGCTTGCTTCTCCATCTTCACCCTGCCTGCTGCCCATCCTGAAATCTGGCCTGTTCCTGGTTCCACCTGTTCGCCACCCGCCTCGACTTCTGCCTGCCCGACGCCGCCTCAACCTCTTCCTCTGGTTCCACGCCTTGAGAGACCCCTCGCCTAAGTCCTGTCGGCCCCGGTACCCAAAGGCTCAACCTGCGGGGAATGAGGGCTGGTATAGGTGAAGTTCCTGTGGGGTCATCTCTGCCTGTTCCACCTACCGACAATGAGGACCACCAGGGGCCCTCTCCTGCTGGTAGCATCAACCTCCTCTCAGCTCAAGGGTCCACCTTGCTTACATTTCAGGTTTATTTTTTTAATTTGTACAAATGCCTACAAATCTGATTTTGCTTTGTCATTATGGGGTGTGGTGTGTAGATTGAGGAGGGAAAAAATGCATATTATTCATTTTACAATAATGCTGTAATGAAACAAAATGTGGAAAAAGTGAAGGGGGTCTGAATACTTTATGGATGCACTATATATATCAGGGTTATGCTCCTTCTGGAGGTCATCTCCCTCAGCACATTCACTTAAAGGTATAGTCAAAAATTATTCTGTACTGCGGAACCATCCATCCAATATGACTAATGGTAAAGGTTAAGCAATAAAATACAATTAAAGGCATACCTACAGCCTTCCAATTTAGACCAGAGCTATATGTTTTTCAGATGACAAGACATTGGGGGTTTATCCATTTTTTATCCTGATGGCTTTTTCTAGGAAGCTGTTTTGTTGTGCAGCTTGAATTAGAGGTTAAAACTCTCTTAGCCTGTGGCGTTCCCTTTGTGGGCGTGACAAGAAGTCCACTAGGTAAAACCACAGAATATGCTGCCAGACCAGACACACTATCACACAATTCAGGCAGATTACAAAGGCTTTATGATCTTTATCTGCTGTCATAGTCTACATATTAAACTGAAGTAACATCTTCTCCATTCCCAGCCAGAATGACCCACAGCAGGGGCATTG
Source organism: Rhinatrema bivittatum (assembly GCF_901001135.1). Lineage (NCBI taxonomy): Eukaryota > Metazoa > Chordata > Amphibia > Gymnophiona > Rhinatrematidae > Rhinatrema > Rhinatrema bivittatum. The sequence goes on along the minus strand of NC_042617.1, from coordinate 391,251,237 downwards.
CTATCCATTGACACACAGAGCTCATGTCCTGATTCTATTGGCCAGTACCTCAGCATCTCATACAGCTGTTCTGTTCCCTCCAGGGTGCCAACAAGGAGCAGGGAGGAAAGAATTGGAAAAGGGAATAGATTATTTCTTTTCTGCAGTGTCCTTTCCAGACTCACCTCCTCCCCCTCCTGTCCCCACAGGAGGAGAAGGGTTAGACTGGAGCAGATATTATAGGCAGCATGTGGGGAGAAACAGAAGGGGAGGGGCTAGACAGGAGAACAGAGCGATTGTTTTCTGTTCTGCTGTGTCCTTTGTAGTTCCCTTCCACCTCATCCTCTTGTTTCAAAAGGCAGCACCTGGAAAGAGTAGGATGGGAGGGGCTGAAGCAGAAATAGACAGAGCCTGTGATCCCAGGATTTAGCTGAGAGCAGAGTGGGAGAGGAGGAAAGAGACATCCTAGAGCGCAATCAGAGAGATGTGTGTGATTGATAAGGAGGGAGAGGAGGAAAATATTGAAAAGGGAAGAATTAAAGAGGGGGTGAATTGATTGGGTATTGTGGTGTGAGAGGGAATAATTGAGGGAGAGTTAGGGAAATGAAGTGTTTGGACAGGGAGGATTAAGAGGGTGAGAGATGAAAGATAGATGAAAGAAGGAGGAGGTGTGAGAACCAGATGTAAGATAGAATTAATTAGTTGTAACTTAAGGGAAAGATTTAGAGGGACAGAAGAGAGAAAAGAAGGAAAATTAGGCAAAAAAGAAAGAGAGATGTCAGGGAGGTGAGGAAGTGATGAAGACAGGAGAGGGACAAAAAAGTAAAATGGAAAGGAATGCTTGGAATAGAAATTAGGAGATGACAGATATGAGGAAATAGAAAAAAGTGATCAAGACCAATGCAGAAGAAACCCCACCCAGTTACCAAAGGTAGAAAAAGCATTTTATTTTCAATTTTATGAGTGGCTTATGTAACACAGTGATTTAACAGCTGTATGGATCTTGGAGTAAATTGGATTCTCTGTGTTATGTCCGTCGGTCGCAGACGGCTGTGACCACGCTTATTTACATTCTGCACCGTTCTCCAGCCCTCCCCGGGTCTGCTCGCGGCACAGGCCAATCTCTACCGCCACATTCCCCATGGCTCCTCGTGGTGGCCGAGACGCCGCCGCCATCTACGTCATCGCTGGGTCTTCCTAGGCACGCTCACACGCCACCAGGCCCTCCTTTGAAGCCTCTTCAGCGGGAACCTCGGGGGCGTCCCTGTTTGATGATGTCATCGGATCAAGGTACTTAAGCTCCACCTTCGTCCTCAGCTAGCCGACTTGGCAACAAGTTCCGTACGTCTGTCCTAGCTCCTGCTCCGTGTTCCTGTGGCTACGCTATTGGACACCGTTGGACTTTGGACTCTGTCTGGTACCCACTCCTCAGGGGCCAGTGGATGCTTTCTACGGGGACCTTGTCTCCTGGCCTCCCCCGCTCCTCAGACTGGCCTTGCGCTTTCTGAAGTCCTACTCTGCAAGGCTCCCTGCTCCTCGGGGCTGCCCCCTGAAACACCTTTACCACTCGGGAGTTTACTCTAGTGCTTCCCCGCTCCTCGGGGTTGTGCCTACATGCTGTGTTGGACCGTCAGCACTTCCCCACTCCTCAGGGCTATGTCCTCATACTTTACAACTCTCAGCACCGTCCCGCTCCTCGGGACAGTGTCCTTGTGCTTTACTATGACTGCCCATGCCTCCCCGCTCCTCGGGGTCGCGCTTACATGCTACTAGACTGCCAGCACTTCCCTGCTTCTCGGGGCTGTGCTTCTCTATCATACAGAGACTGTCTGTGCTCCCTGCTCCTCGGGTTTCTACCTACGTCATCATCGGAGACCTGACTTGGGCTTCCCTTCTCCACGGGTTGGCTTACATCACTACAGCTGCACCTCCCCCACTCCGCAGCTCCGCCCCTCGGGGGTGTCTGTATGGTATACCTCCTGCACGCCAGTCTCAAGCCTTCCCACTCTGCGGCCTGCCTGGCGCCTTCCCCCTCGGGGGTCTCAGTCCAGGTATTGTCTTCAGCCTGCTTGACTACTGGGGAATTCCTCCTGACTCTTCGGGACCTCTCCACAGTCTCACCCAGAGCTCCCTGCTGCGCCTGACCTCGCCTCCTGATGGTGTGGGCCTGTGGGGCTTCTCCAAGGGTCCACATACCCACAAACCATAACACTCTGCATGCTGGGAAGGCTTGTATTGGATCAATATAAGTATTATGAAAAGTTAAACATGAGCTATCAAGACCACAAAGGTCCATTCTTAAGATGTGAACAATGTTTCTGATGTGACATTTGAAGAAGAGGTCTCTATGGTTTTAAAAGATAATGCACAATATTTTTAGGATAATTTGTATGCTGATCCAGGAAAAGGTTTCAAAATCTGCCAAGAATCCATAATTTAATGCAATTTTGAGAATTAATTATTTGTACGTCCTATGTACAATTTATATTTTGTTATATGGAGAGAGGTAGTGGAATGTTAAGTAATTTTTTGAAAACAAGGAATGCTTCACCAACTGATAAGAAACAGTCTCAACATATCATTGATCATGTAAGAACCAATTCGTACAGTGTATCTATCCTCTTGATTCTGCTAATTTATTATATTGTCCCCATAAGGCCAGCAAGATCTCAGTAACACTCGTGTCCTGTGTTTTTACAGAATCATTATTTGGTGGTGCAGGGGTAGGATGATCATTACTTCTGTATTTAATTATTACAATTTCAGGGAGAAGCAGTATGGCCCATAGCCCCCAAGTCTTTTATGTACCTAGCAATGCCTTTGGCTCACAATCACCTGCTCCCATCTTCCTCCACTGAAACTTGCCACGTATGGAACCACTGCTTTCCTCTTCCCCTACTAGGTTCAGCATGATGAAGTGCTGCCTTCCCTCTCCTCCCCTGGGAGAACTCAGTTTAAGTCAGTGTAATTCTTTCCCCCTCCCCATTCCCCATTCCCCACTGAGACTGAAGAGCAATGGAACTGCTGCTTCCCTGGTCCCTGCCAGGATTCAGAAGGCCTAGGAATAACGCCTACACCTCCCTTGATCTCCACACTTGGACTCACTACCAAGTTAGGCACACTCCTCTCCCTCTTCCATCAGGATTGTAGCTCTCTTTCCCCTCCTTATCCAGTCATCTCTCTTCTCTTGTCCTTCCTTTTCATACTAGGACTCACCATGGGTGGTCTTCATTACACTCTAGAAATGCTTTCTCTCATTCCCTACTTCGATGCTGGTTTGCAGTTGTGTTTACTTCAGTTATTCTACATATTTTCTCTATTTACCCTTCTGTCATCCCCACTGTATCTGCTTCCAGGCATTTTTTAAGTTAGAATATGCTTAAAGGGTCATTGTGGAGTTCATTTGAGCGTAAAGCAAACATACTTTTTAATCTGAATAAAACTTTACAATAGTTTGTAAAATGTAAAGTTGAATGTATTTTAATAATATATGTAGAACATGCAGTACCATATTAAATAAGTTCTTTAAAATAACTTGAGGAAAGTAGGAGGTTATGGAAGAGTAAGCACAAAAAACTCATAAATACATTTTTACAGTTCAATAAGGCAAATAGAGAAAAGAGGGATGCAAAATAATAAAACAGTACCACGTTATAACACCCACACAACAAACACAGATCCAGGCTGTCAGTCAGTTTAAAGCACCTGATGTAAGTAAAAGGTACAGAAATAATTCTTCATTGCATTGGAACACAGTGTCGGAAGAATTCAGCTTTTCAAATAAATAATTTATCATCCTCGCTTTTTTTTTTGTAGATGTTTTATAACACACTCCACAAAGGGAAATGCACAAGGCAAGGTTTACGATCAGTGTGAAAGAATGACACAGAATTGGTTGATTATAGTTTGACCTTGACATCTGTGTGGGTGGGTGTTTTTTTTATTTCAGCCTTTATGTTCATAGCTTACAGCTATGTCAAAGGGAAAGTCAGCAGCATATTGAATTAAAATGTGATGGTGTAGTTTGCTTGAGGGATAACTCCCAAAATCAGGAGCAGGGGGGAAGTACAGACAGAACGAGACCAGGGGGTTCTTACTGGAACAGGAACAGGACATCTGCCTGTGTCAGCCTTCTTCCCTTCAGGTTGAACCCTCAGGTACTGGTGGCCAGGAGGCCTTGCACAATAGGAACAGGAAACACAAGGCACACACGGAGACAAGAAGGAACCCAAACATGAGGACATGAAGGCACCCACAGAAGCAGGGCAAAACTGCTGCAGAAACTAGTAAACAGGAAGGCACCTACAGAAGTAATGTATTGCAGGAACACAGGATTCTCAAAGCAATCTAGGATCAAATAGGAGCCCACCACACCCCCCACCCCTGACCTCTTATGAGGCGCTGTTACAGGGTAGCAGAGGGCTGTTCTCTGCTGAATGAGCAGAGCTGGAAGACAACAAATCTTAGCCAGCTTGCTGAACCTAAATCTTTGCCACTCTAAGCACAGACATAATAAGTGCCTACTGACTAATCCAAGGCTGCACAAGATACAAAAAGCAATCTAGGATTAAAAAAGAACACAAACTGTAGGCCCGAGATTAGAACCAAACATAAAACCATGAAATAGGATCAAACACAGGACCAAGCATAGGACTAAGCTCTGGCAAAGTACAGACTGTGCGCCTGGAATATAACTGTGTCCAAATAGGAACTAGATACATAGTAATGACAGCGGAAAAGGACCAAATGGTCCATCCAGTCTGCCCAGAAAGCTTCTTATGGTAGTAAATGTCACTCCATGTTACTGTTAAGGGTAGTAACTGCCGCTCCCTACAGGTTACCCCATGTTACTGTTAAGGGTAGTGTCTGAAGTTCCATGCAGTTATCCCCAAACCTTAAGATAACACATTAAAAATTACTGCTAGCAACATTTTTACTGGGTGATGAGCCTTCATGAAAATTCAGATAGTGCTGCTTGACATACCGTGCTTAGGAACTTGGACGTAGAAGCAGTCCTGTATTTTTTCCTTTATATCTATGTTTCAATACCCAGACCAGAAAAGTCAGGGCCCTTGATGGTTGTCATCTGAATCCAATTCCTCTTCCTCTTCCTCCTCCCTCCTGCCCCACCGCCGTCAAAGCGGAGAGAGATGTTACAGTTTCGTCAAAGCATCAATGTTTATTGGTTAAGAGTAGTAATCCCCATGCCTTCTATTATGAATAGTAAATGCCACTCTGTGCAAGTTATCCCATGCTTATCAGTACCGCAGACCATAAAATTTGAGACTCTTGTTGGTTGTTTGAATCCAGTTCCCCTTTTCCCCCTGCTATCAAAATGGAGAGCAATGTTGCAGTTGCATTAAAAGCATCAAGGCTTATTGGTTAAGGTAGTAATCTCCATTCCTTCTGCTAAGGGTAGTAACTGCCACACCAGCAAGTTACCCCCATGCATGCTTTACTTCATTTCTGTCCTCTGACCTTTAGAGATCCACGGTGTTTATCGCATGCCCCTTTGAATTTTTCGACTTTTTGTCCTCATGAAGGGAATTCCAGGCATCCACTACTCTCTCCGTGAAGAAATATTTCCTGACATTGGTTCTGAGTTGTCCTCCCTGGAGTTTCATTTTGTGACACCCTAGTTCTATTGAGTCCTTTCCAATAGAAAAGGTTCAAAGTTCATACATCATTAAAACCTTTCAGATATCTGAAGGTCTGTATCATATCTCCCCTGCACCTCCTCTCTTCCAGGGTATATATATTTAGATCCTTCAGCGTCTCTTCATAAGTCTTCCGATACAGACCCCACATCATTTTGGTCACCCTTCTCTGGATCGCCTCCATCCTGTCTCTATCCCTTTTGAGATACAGGCTTCAGAACTGAACATAGTACTCCTGATGAGGCCTCACCAAAGACCTGTACAAGGGCATTATCACCTCCTTTTTCTTACTGGTTATTTCTCTCTCTGTGTAGCCCAGCATTCTTCTGGCTTTAGCTATTGCCTTGTCACATTGCTTTGCCATCTTCAGATCACCGGACACTATTACCCCAAAATCTCTCTCTTGGTCTGTATACATCAGTCTTCCCCCCACCCCCCCACCCCCCCCCCCCCGTCACATACAGCTCTTTTGGATTACCAAACTCCAGATGCATGACTCTGCACTTCTTGGCATCGAATCCTAGCTGCCAAATCTTCGACCCCTCTTCAAGCTTTCTTGCTCTCATTCTCTCTAATCCTTCAGGTGTATCCACTCTTGTTACGGATCTTGTATAGTACTAGTTTTGGTTCAATCTGCTTTTTCAGGGTCAGAACTGAGTATGTGCATACCAATGACACTATCTCTGGGAGAAACACTCATTGTGAAGCAAAAATGACTTAGAGCTGTTCTGTGGCAGCATGCAAGGATTCTTTACTCAGGAAACATGGATAAAATAAATAATACATCAACCTAATAAACGAAGGTTGACCGACGTGCCGCAAATGCGCAGTAGAGAGCAGCTCTACCGCCCATGCGAGCACGTCGGTCACAGTGTGCCTCTTAAAAATAAAAATGGTGCTGTAGGAGCGGCGGCAGCGGCGGCCCGAAGACCCGGAGCGGCAGGAGCAGCGGCCCGAAGACCCGGAGCGGCGGCACCGGCCCGAAGACCCGGAACGGCGGCCCGAAGACCCGGAGCGGCGGCGGCACCGGCCCGAAGACCCGGAGCGACAGGAGTGGCGGCCCGAAGACCCGGAGCGGCGGCGGCGGCCCGAAGACCCGGAGCGGCGGCCCGAAGACCCGGAGCGGCGGGGGCGGCAGCGGCGGCCCGAAGACCCGTGCAGGAGCAGCGGCGGCACCGGCCCGAAGACCCGGAGCGGCAGGAGCGGCGGCCCGAAGACCCGGGGCGGCGGCGGCATGCGCACGAGGGAGGGACAGACGGACGGAAGGAAGTCTGTCCCTCCCTCGCGCGCGCGCATGCCGCCGCCGCCCCGGGTCTTCGGGCCGCCGCTCCTGCCGCTCCGGGTCTTCGGGCCGGTCCCGCCGCTCCCGCTGCTCCGGGTCTTCGGGCCGCCGCTCCGGGTCTTCGGGGGAGATCGACTGAGGGGAGGAGGGAGGGGGGAGAGAGGAGTGACTGAGGGGAGAGGGGAGTGACTGAGGGGAGGGAGGAGGGAGGAGTGACTCAGGGGGGGAGGGAGGAGTGACTCAGGGGAGGGGGGAGAGAGGAGTGACTGACTGAGGGGAGGGGGAGGGAGGAGTGACTGGGGGGAGGGGGAGTGAGGAGTGACTGAGAGGAAAGGGGGAGGGAGTGAGGAGTGACTGACTGAGGGGGGGGGAGGGAGGAGTGACTGAGGGGAGAGAGTGGGGGAGGTGGGAGGGAGAATGAGGGGGAAGGAAATGATCCAAAAAAAAATGTTAATGTAGCCCGTTTTAACGGGCTTAACGGCTTGTATATATATATTGTGCTGGTGTGATCAGCAAAGTAGACAAGGAGAAAGATGGAGAGTCAACTCACTAGCAAAGGTTGCATCCTATCTAGAAGCCTCTGCAGTCTCATTCCTTACTCTGCAAGGTCAGGTGACACATCTATTTATTTATTTATCTATTTATTTACTTATTTGCTGGGGGTTTTTATACTGCCTACAGCAGAAAAACTGTGCTATGCTGTGAACAATAAAACAAAGGGATATCATGGTATAAACACATCAATACAGTAAATACAGTAGGCAACACAAAATATAAGACATGTATAATTAGAAAGAAAAGCATCAAGACAAGGCCTGTTGAAAGTAATGCATTTTTTGAAAAATTTGTAATCAGTGAGATTTCTCACAGAGTGGGACCAGAAACTGCCAAAGCCCTGGTGCAGATTGTCTGGAGGTGACAGGTTTTAGCAGTAGCAACAATGAGTAAACCCTTATCTGCAGATCTTACGGACCTTGGAGGGACATACCATCTGCCAGGGAAATAGGACCAGCGGAGTAAAATGCTTTGTGTACAAGAGTCATTAACTTAAACTGAATCCTATATTTGGCAGAAAGCCATTGAAGTTAGCAAAATGCAGGAGAGATATGTTCCCAGAGAGGACAGGAGGTAATTAAGTAAGCGGCTGCATTTTGTAACATTTGAAGATACCCTATCATATATTTTGACAGCCCTGCATATAGAGAATTGCAATAGCTTAATGTGGTAAAAAAAAAAAATGCTTGAACTACTATTCTGAAAATGAAAATGGGTAAGAGATATTTTAAGGGACGAGGAGCCCAGAGCTTAAAGAATGCTGACTTAATTACAGCTCAAAGCTGGGGCTTAAACCAAAAGCAGAGTCAAATAGTGTTGTGTTCATGCCTGTTCTCGCCCTCGTTCTACCCTCTCTACCTTTGTGGCGACTCCCTTCGGGTCTGACAGACAGATGCTGCAGCGGCTTCTCCTCGCCGCTTCTCCCCGGGCTGGCCTGACGCTGAGGATCCGCCATGTTCCTGATGATGTAAGGGCTCGCGCACGCGCTCCAGAGTATATACCGGCAAGGGAGCGAACCTCGGGGGCATCCCCCCGTAGTGACGCCATCTGCTTCCAACTTAAAAGGTCTTTTTTGCTACTACGAATCGAATTAGCAAGGGGGAATACTTCTCTGCTGCTCTGCCTCCACAAACTTACCAAGGGGTACCTGCTCCTCGGGGGCCCCGCTCTCTCTTCTTGATTTCAGATTGCTAAGATGGGATCCGGTACTCGCTCCTCGAAGGCCTATATCCCTGAATGCTCAGAAGACTCCTTACTGCCTGGAAGCGATCGCAGACGTGAACACTGTGAGTTCTATTACAGATAGGAACCGGTACTCGCTCCACGAGGGCCTATGTTCCTAATCTCTGAAGACTCCCTTCTGTCTAAGACGTTATCGCAGGTACGGAGATCATGAGTTATTATTGCAGATTGCAGATAGGAACCAGTACTCGCTCCACGAGGGCCCATGTTCCTAAAACCCTTCACAGACTCTCTTCTATCTCAGAAGCTATCGCATACCTATATCTGGTACATTATTATTGCAGATTGCAGATAGGAACCGGTACTCGCTCCACGAGGGCCCATGTTCCTAAAACCCTTCACAGACTCTCTTCTATCTCAGAAGCTATCGCATACCTATATCTGGTACATTATTATTGCAGATTGCAGATAGGAACCTGTACTCGCTCCACTAGGGCCCATGTTCCTAAAACCCTTCACAGACTCTCTTCTATCTCAGAAGCTATCGCATACCTATATCTGGTACATTATTATTGCAGATTGCAGATAGGAACCGGTACTCGCTCCACGAGGGCCTATGTTCCTAAAACTCTCCAAAGACTTTCTTCTATTCCAGAAGCCATCTCATACACAGATATTGTGAGTTCTTATTCCAGACTGCATATAGGACCCAGTACTCGCCTATGGCTCCTGTTCCTGAATATACTGAAGACTCTCTGTTGCATAGAAGCCATTACAGACATCTACAATTGTGAGTGTATCATCTACTACTGGTTATGTATCCAGCATACCCTGTCTACTCACTACCTATAGTCTCTCTCTACACCTCAGCAACCCAGAGATCGCAATTCCAGTATCTGAGAGATGTCAGTCCTGCAGAGCACATCAGCTCACTACTGCCACCTCTGGTGGTTCTACTTCCTGTCTAATAAAGAACTATCTGTGGTTGTCTCCATACTCCAGCCTAGCCAGTGGTCCCTCTCAGGGTATCCTCCTGGGGGTGCTGTCATCTGCCATCGGCCCAAGGATTCACCAATTTCCACTAAGTGTTTATTTCTTACACTACTAGAGCAGTATCATAAGACTGCCACTCTGTGGGAGCCAATCCACAACAGATCATTAACTCCGCCTACGGGGTATTACAGATTGCTAGCTCCTCCCCTTCGGGGAGCAGCATTGATCAGATTGCTCACTCCTCCCCTCTGAAGGAGTTGATCCATAACAGATTGCTAATTCCACCTCCCTAGCGGGGTAATCTATAACAGATTGCTAACTCCGCCCCCCTGGTGGGGTGATCACTAACAGATTGCTAACTCCAAGCATCAGATCCTGAACAGAACATCAGATCAATAACAAGTAGGAAGCCCAGATCTCGAATTACAGGAGATAACATGAGAGGCGTCACTTCCACAATGGCAGTAGCACAGCCATGGAAGCTGGAGCCGTAGGTGAAGCCACTTTTACAAGTGCTGGTTGTGTGGAGCCAGCGGCGACCCGATTAACGGCGCGATTCCTCCAGGCGCTGTTATAGAGGGGCAGCCCACTACCATCGGGCACTTAAAGAAAACTACATCTTGTGAGAAAAGACACAAAAAATAGTAAAAATGAACTGAGATGTTAAAAGAGAAAATCAGCGATGTGAAGACCCGCCCCCCCCCCGACGTCATGACGACCAGCCAGCGGCGACCCGATTAACGGCGCGATTACACCAGGCGTCGCGCGACGAAGGGGTTTTCCCCTTTGTGCTCCCCTTCGTGCTAACCTTTGTGCTCCTTCTAATATAATTATATTTATGATTATGTTAATAATTTAACTTTTATTAATGTTATCTAGCTTTTTGCTTTGTTTAAAATTATTTCATTATTGACATTTAAATGTATTAGACTAAGGAATTTTACTTCCTGCTTATTCTGTTTCATTGTAAACCGGTTTGATAAGCGTTTTATGCAGGAAAATCGGTATAAAAAAACTAAAAATAAATAAATAAAATAAATCCATTCATGCTGTGAGCATTTCCACGATTCCTGTTGCCTGATCTAAAACATTCTATTGTTGAAGTATATGTTTTGCCATAACAGGAATGGCATGGAGCACGGCAAGTTCTGCAGGGTCCGTGGCCTTGGCAAACTGTTAGTCGGAAGCCCCTTGTTAGTGTCAGGAGGTTAGCCCTTAGGCCCTTTCAGACTATAGGCAGTGGTATGGACCCCTGAGTGGTGAGGTAGCAAGAAGCACCACTGATGAGCCTGACCACAGGCGGAAATGCCTAAAAGGGACCTAGAGAGGCTTTACCTACACTAATCGTCGTTCCCTCAGGTTGAGCCCTTGGTGCAGAAAGCCAACAGTGCTTAGGCAAGACACAAACAGGCACAGGCAGAAGCCAGGAGGCAGTCTGGAGTCAAGGCAGGCAGCAGGCAAGCAAAATCCAGTAACTGATGCACGGTCAAGGCAAGCAGTAGCAAGCAAATCCAGAAACCAGTCCAAGGTAAAGAGAGGCAGTAAGCAAGCAGAATCCAGAACAGTCCAAAGTCAAGACAAGCAGTAAGCAGGAGGGAGCAGCATCTGGAACAAGGCATGGAACAAGCAAAGCAGGAACAGGCCAAGGAACCTATGGCCAAGGCAAGGAGGCAAGGTCCAGGCAGGCTAAGTAGTCTTGAACATGTGACATCATTATTGGGGCGTCTACTTGACTCGCTCACCAGAGGGAGAAGAATTGTGCGCACAGAAGCACGTGCATGCTCCCTGTTCCACGCGCAGGTCACCAGAGGCAGGCAGAGCTCCGGAGTCTCAATGCGTGGATGAGACGATGGTGCAAGGAAGAGGGATTCAGTTTTGTAGGAATTGGGGAACCTTTTGGGGAAGGGGGAGAGTCTTCCAAAGGGATGGGCTCCACCTTAACCAGGGTGGAACCAGACTGCTGGCGCTAACCTTTAAAAAGGAGATAGAGCAGCTTTTAAACTAGAACAAAGGGGAAAGCCGACAGTCGCTCAGCAGCGCATGGTTCGGAGAGAGGTATCTTCAAAGGATACTAATGATGCACTGGAATTAGGGCATCCCGACAGTGAGGTTCCAATAATTAGAAAAATAGTCCAAGTGCCTGTAACTAAAAACTCACCTGAGCTAAAAAATTCTAACTTATCCCTATCAATTAAAAGTAGAATGAAAATACAAACAAAAAACAAACTTTGAAATGTTTGTATGCTAATGCCAGAAGTCTAAGAAGTAAGATGGGAGAATTAGAATGTATAGCAGTGAATGATGACATAGACTTAATTGGCATCTCAGAGACATGGTGGAAAGAGGATAATCAATGGGACAGTGCTATACTGGGGTACAAATTATATCGCAATGACAGAGAAGAGCACCCGGGAGGAGGTGTGGCGCTTTATGTCCGGGATGGCATAGAGTCCAACAGGATAAACATCCTGCATGAGACTAAATACAAAATTGAATCTTTATGGGTAGAAATCCCTTGTGTGTCGGGGAAGACTATAGTGATAGGGGTATACTACCATCTACCTGGTCAAGATGGTGAGACAGACAGTGAAATGCTAAGAGAAATTAGGGAAGCTAACCAAATTGGTAGTGCAGTAATAATGGGAGACTTCAATTACCCCAATATTGACTGGGTAAATGTATCATCGGAACACGCTAGAGAGATAACATTCCTGGATGGAATAAATGATAGCTTTATGGAGCAATTGGTTCAGGAACCGACGAGAGAGGGAGAAATTTTAGAACTAATTCTCAGTGGAGCACAGGACTTGGTGAGAGAGGTAACGGTGGTGGGGCCGCTTGGCAATAGTGATCATAATATGATCAAATTTGATTTAATGAGTGGAAGAGGAACAGTGTGCAAATCCAAGGCTCTTGTGCAAAAAATTTCAAAAGGGAAACTTTGATAAAATGAGAAAAATTGTTAGAAAAAAACTGAAAGGAGCAGCTACAAAAGTAAAAAATGTCCAAGAGGCATGGTCATTGTTAAAAAATACCATTCTAGAAGCACAGTGTAGATGTATTCCACACATTAAGAAAGGTGGAAAGAAGGCAAAACGATTACCGGCATGGTTAAAAGGGGAGGTGAAAGAAGCTATTTTAGCCAAAAGATCTTCATTCAAAAATTGGAAGAAGGATCCAACAGAAGAAAATAGGATAAAGCATAAACGTTGGCAAGTTAAATGTAAGACATTGATAAGACATGCTAAGAGAGAATTTGAAAAGAAGTTGGCTGTAGAGGCAAAAACTTAGGGGTAGATTTTCAAATAGCGCGAATTGGCCTACTTTTGCTGGCGCATCAGGCGCAAGCAAAAGTAAGCTGGATTTTAGTAGATACGCGCAGAGCCGCACGTATCTGCTAAAAACCTGGATCGGCGCGCGCAAGGCTATTGATTTTGTATAGCCGGCGCGCGCCGAGCCGCACAGCCTACCCCTGTTCCCTCCGAGGCCGCTCCGATTTCGGAGCTGCCTCGGAGGGAACTTCCTTTTGCCCTCCCCTCACCTTCCCCTCCCTTTCCCTACCTAACCCACCCACCCGGCCCTGTCTAAGCCCCCCCTTACCTTTGTCGGGGGATTTACGCCTCCCGGAGAGAGGCGTAAATCCCCGCGCGCCAGCGGGCCTCTTGCGCGCCGGGACGCAACCTGGGGGCGGGTACGGAGGGCGCGGCCACGCCCCCAGACCGCCCTGGGCCGAAGCCATGCCCCCGTACCCGCCCCCAAAATGCTGCCGACACGCCCCCTAAACGCCGCGACGACTGGGCCCGCCCCGCGACACGCCCCCCTCGGAGAACCCCGGGACTTACGCGAGTCCCGGGGCTCTGCGCGCGCCGGTAGGCCTATGTAAAATAGGCTCACCGGCGCGCAGGGCTCTGCTCGCCTAAATCCGCCCGGATTTGGGCGGATTTAGGCGAGCAGGGCTCTTAAAATCCGCCCCTTAGTGTAAAAACTTTTTAAAATATATCCGAAGCAGAAAGCCTGTGAGGGAGTCAGTTGGACCGTTAGATGATCGAGGGGTTAAAGGGGCACTTAGAGAAGATAAGGCCATCACAGAAAGATTAAATGATTTCTTTGCTTCAGTGTTTACTGAAGAGGATTTTGGGGAGGTACCCGTAATGGAGAAGGTTTTTATGGGTAATGATTCAGATGGACTGAATCAAATCACAGTGAACCTAGAAGATGTGGTAGGTCTGATTGACAAACTGAAGAGTAGTAAATCACCTGGACCGGATGGTATACACCCCAGAGTTCTGAAGGAACTAAAAAATGAAATTTCAGACCTATTAGTAAAAATTTATAACTTATCATTAAAATCATCCATTGTACCTGAAGACTGGAGGATAGCAAATGTAACCCCAATATTAAAAAGGGCTCCAGGGGTGATCCGGGAAACTACAGACCGCTTAGCCTGACTTCAGTGCCAGGAAAAATAGTGGAAAGTGTTCTAAACATCAAAATCACAGAACATATAGAAAGACATGGTTTAATGGAACAAAGTCAGCATGGCTTTACCCAGGGCAAGTCTTGCCTCACAAATCTGCTTCACTTTTTTGAAGGAGTTAATAAATGTGTGGATAAAGGTGAACCAGTAGATGTAGTATACTTGGATTTTCAGAAGGCGTTTGACAAAGTTCCTCATGAGAGGCTTCTAGGAAAAGTAAAAAGTCATGGGATAGGTGGCCAATGTCCTTTCGTGGATTGCAAACTGGCTAAAAGACAGGAAACAGGGAGTAGGATTAAATGGACAATTTTCTCAGTGGAAGGGAGTGGACAGTGGAGTGCCTCAGGGATCTGTATTGGGACCCTTACTTTTCAATATATTTATAAATGATCTGGAAAGAAATACGACGAGTGAGATAATCAAATTTGCAGATGACACAAAATTTTCAGAGTAGTTAAATCACAAGCAGATTGTGATAAATTGCAGGAAGACCTTGTGAGACTGGAAAATTGGGCATCCAAATGGCAGATGAAATTTAATGTGGATAAGTGCAAGGTGATGCATATAGGGAAAAATAACCCATGCTATAATTACACAATGTTGGGTTCCATATTAGGTGCTACAACCCAAGAAAGAGATCTAGGTGTCATAGTGGATAACACATTGAAATCGTCTGTTCAGTGTGCTGCGGCAGTCAAAAAATCAAACAGAATGTTGGGAATTATTAGAAAGGGAATGGTGAATAAAACGGAAAATGTCATAATGCCTCTATATCGCTCCATGGTGAGACCGCATCTTGAATACTGTGTACAATTCTGGTCGCCGCATCTCAAAAAAGATATAGTTGCGATGGAGAAGTTACAGAGAAGGGCAACCAAAATGATAAAGGGGATGGAACAGCTCCCCTATGAGGAATGGCTGAAGAAATTAGGGCTGTTCAGCTTGGAGAAGAGACAGCTGAAGGGAGATATGATAGAGGTCCTTAAGATCATGAGAGCTCTTGAACGAGTAGATGTGACTCGGTTATTTACACTTTCAAATAATAGAAGGACTAGGGGGCATTCCATGAAGTTAGCAAGTAGCACATTTAAGACTAATCGGAGAAAATTCTTTTTCACTCAACGTACAATAAAGCTCTGGAATTTGTTGCCAGAGGATGTGGTTAGTACAGTTAGTGTAGCTGGGTTCGAAAAAGGTTTGCATAAGTTCTTGGAGGAGAAGTCCATTAACGGCTATTAATCAAGTTTACCTAGGGAATAGCCACTGCTATTAATTGCATCAGTAGCATGGGATCTTCTTAGTTTTTGGGTACTTGCCAGGTTCTTATGGCCTGGATTAGCCACTGTTGGAAACAGGATGCTGGGCTTAATGGACCCTTGGTCTGACCCAGTATGGCAATTTCTTATGTTCTTATGTTCTTATGTATGAAAATTCCTGCATTACATGCAGCCAAATTGACAAAAATAACAATGGATAGAAAAAAAATACAAAAAACAATGCTAGAAATGCCTAAAAATCCAGGTTGTCAATGATACTGGTGGCAGGTCCATATCCTGCCCAAAAGAAAGAAGACCAGAAAGGCAGATACCAAAAAGAGAAAGGCTAATCCAGATAATAAGAAATATTATTATCTAGAATATTATTATCTAGAAATACAGCAGCGGAGGAAAGAACATAAAAAAACACAGGACAGGAAGGACCACCACTGGGGCAGAGCTCTAGAAAGAAGGGAGGTCTGAAATTCTACAACCCCACCCTGACTACCTCATTAAATATGGTGGGGCCCATGAGCTAAATAAAATAAGCAAGCAAACAAACAAGTCAGACACTTTCACTGCCTGCATGGACTATAAACCACATGTCTATTGATGCAAAAAGTGTAAAACCAGGACTGGCTCAGCCACATATAGAGTCTGTTGATTTTGCTGAGCAATCAAAAAGTTCACAAGTTCAACATGTTGGTTCTGGTGAACTTTGGTGAAACGAAAACAATTTCATCACATTACTCAAGATCCAATGCCTGCTTGAGTTTATGTTGAAAGGCTCAAGGAATTTTTCCCCCTTCCTGAAGCTGCAGAAATTTAACAACAGTAGGCATATGCTGCACTGTGCAAAGATTCTGCACAATTTTTCACAATTATCACTCAACTTTTATTTGAATCAACTCTGTTTCTACAACACAAGCACATTATTAAACTTTATTGAATAATTAAAGAAAGGCACCACCATTTAATGTAGATTAGAAAATCAAAATAAAACTTGGGAAGCAAATTTCATTTTTTAAATGCCCATCTTTCTGATGGCCATACTGGGTGGCCCAAGATCCTTATGTAGGCCAAGAGCTGGAAGGGATGCCATACAATTACATACCTAGTCCAGCTGAATCAAGTCCTATACTTTTCTTTCCAACTGCTCTGTATTATGAAATTAAGATTAGGGAAGTGAGGAAGAAGACAGGAAAGTCGAAAAGAAGATACTTTTCTAACTAAATACAAATTTCCTCAAGTGTGTGTGCGACATGGAGAAACCTAAGTAAGAACCAGTAGTATCTCCAGTTACATCAGGACACATTCCAATTATAAGATACTACAGTGGGTACTGGATAGCCACAAGAAAATCTCACAGCATTACAGAGTCTATTTTAGTCCGCGTGACAGAGTAAAGACACCCAAAAAACCACACATGACAAAAAAAATTAACCTAAAATCCCGCAACTGAAAAAGAACAAAAATTTCCTGCAGCCGCTCACAAAAAGTATTCCAATTGGACGTGAAAACCACCCATCTGGCAACACTGCTGTTCATGCAAAAAGATTCCTCCTGCCTGTTCCCAGAATGTTAACATGTTGTTAAAGTATCTTTGTATCAGCTTACATAGTGATAGTTGGGAACAGAATGCGATATATTTACTGAAGATAAACCACAAAGATGTTGGGTTCACATTATTAAGACAAGAGGCACTGCCTGCCATTCTGTTAGGCAGAGGAATAGGTCTCCCATGCTCATCAATATACACATCGGAAGAAGCATTGTTATTAAAGATACATGTATTATTAAAACTTAATGTTTTCCCATAATAAGGTTATAAATCCTATTTTTATGCACTATCAGGGGGTTATTACACCTATGCCATCCAATGGTTAGGGTCTGTAACAGACCCCATTCTGCTGCCATCAGTGAAAGAGAGAGTAAAACTGCTTCGACATCTGTTGAGTATGAGATCCAAGTCTGATCCCATAAGTAGAGGCATCATTAGTCAAGTTTTCAGGATTGGTCCATGCATAGCTCCAGTTTCTTGATTTATTTTTTCATTTTCCTATATGATTCTTCCTTAACTCATCTCCTCTTCCACCTTTTCATATTAATTATAAATGAGCTTGTTGAATTTCTCTTTTTTTCTTTCTTTATTGGCTTGCATACAGTTTTTATTGTGAGTCTTATTTGTTTCTGTAGCAAAGTTTCTTTGTGAAATGATTATTAATTATATAAATAAAAAGTTAAAAAAAATAGTTCTGCCTGTCTTTTCAGGGCAATGCCCATGGACATTCTCATGCATATCTGATATTCACTGATGTTCAAGGCACTCACCAAGGTTAAAGTCATATTGATGAAGGAATTTGCTTGCAGTGCTAGGGTAGTGGTGCAGTACAAGAGTGCAAAAACACTCAGAGCAAACAAGCAAGCCACTGTAGGGCTCTACACCACCAGAGTTGGCACTCAGAGAGAAGGGAATGTTATTATGACCATAACCCACTTGGCAGCCTACTACCAAATGTCATTCCTCTTCTGCAGGTTGCTTCCAACTTCTCTTCCTGATCTGGATCATAGATGAGCCCTTCTGTGGTGGGCTTTACAATGGATGACTGAACAACTCCTAGTTGGTGCTCACGGATAGGGCTCCATCTGCGGCTGAGGCCTATGTAAGTTTTCTTGTTGGAGAAGCAGGGGTGCAAAGGTCTTCTCGCAATAGTTGGTCTGCAGACAGTGTTCAAGTTCCTGAAGTTTGAGTGCCAAATAGCTTACCATCAACACATGGTATGGGCCTTTCCACCTAGGCTTCAAACAGTTCTTAAACTGAAATACCTTTAGAAGCACAAAGTCGCCAGGCTGGATGTTCAGTACAGATGAATTTGGTGGGGCTGTCAGTGCTCCTGACACTCACTGGTAATTCTTTTTCATTTGATGCAGCTGAGAGATTAAATACAAGACCAGTTCATCCTGAGCAAAGTCTATTTCCACAGCCAGCTTGGGCACACTAGAGATTGGCATAAATCTCCCCATTAAGAGCTCATGAGGCATGAGACCATGCTATTAGGCTTATTAGGGCCATGGGGAGTGCATTGGGCCACTTGAGGGAGACATCAGTACAGATTTTGGTAATCATATTTTTAAGAAAACCATTAAGTCTTTCAACCAGCCCTGGGGCCTGTGGCAGCAGTGGTAATAAAGCTTTACACCTAGTGCTTTACGTACTTGTTATACCACTTCACCTGTAAAATGTGAACCCCCATCACTTTCAATGCATTCTGGAATACCAAACCTAGGAATAATTTCCTTGATCAATTATCTATGCTACTGTAACAGCATCAGCCTTGGCATTGAGAATCACCTTTATCTACCCAGTGAACATACATACCACCATGAGCACATACTGATATTATAATACCTTTGGTAGCTGAATTAAATTCATTTCAAATCTCACAAATAGGAGCCAAGGGGCATTCAAAAGTGAAGGCGCAACCCACAACCCTTTCCTAACATTATGAACTTGAGTCACTTGTGAAGTAATTGGGACTATCTTAGGGGCCCACCAATAAGAATGAATGACCATTGTCACGGGCCAGGCAATCAAGGTGCATCAATAGAGATGCTGGAGCAACAGGTAAACCTTTAGCCCCAGCCAAAGATTAGAGGCTGGGGAGCACTGGCAGCCCTGAGGCATGTTCTTTTGTTGCTTCTTCTTTTAGTTTCCTGAATTCTGGAAGAGAAATCTGAGAAGGAACCAGGAGAGACATAACCAAATCATTAACATCTGGAGTGGGGACTGAAGATGCAGCTGCATGGGAAGCATCTGCCATAGCATTCCATGGGCTTCAAAAGTATTAGCAGAAATTTGGGCAGCACACTTGGTGACAGCCACCTCTGTAGGAAAAAAAAAAAAGAGATTGTAAAAGAGTATAAATAAACACTGTCTTTTTAACAGGTATACCAGAAGAAGTAAGAAACCCTCAGTTTTTCCAAAAGGCTACAATATCATGGACCACACCAAAGACATATCTGGAATCTGTGTGTAACCCCCGTTTCAGCTGTACCAGAATGCAGGGGTCACAAAATGTCACCAGGGCCAAACTTAATGTGATGCACTTAGGGAAGAGTAACCCAAAATATAGTTATAGAATGCAAATGTAACCCCTTTCTTTGGAGTGGTCATTCCATTAGGGCACACATCTAATTTATGCTCTTCAGAGCCACTCCAGCTAGCACTCCTCCTAGGTCCTGAGCGCTGTATCCCAGAGGTGGATTCTTTTTATGGAGGAAGACTCTTATCTATGGCCCAGACAGTAGTGTGTGATCTTGTGTGTGATGGTAGTTGTGGATACTCCTGGAGGGAGCTGTTGTAAACAAAATAGGCAGGACCAGGCACTGGGTGTTTAACTAATCAGTAAAACTATTATTTAAGGCAAATAAAAGTCAATTCTTAAATGAGTGTGCAGTTACAGATCTTTCCTTGTACAACATAAAAGAAACACACAACATAAAAGAGAAACGTCCCTTCAGAGGAGTCTGTACAGTACTTTTAAAGTCAGCCCCACCTCAAAAGGCAATCGGTTCATCAATGGGAGGGTCCTCTGGTTTCAGCAGTCTCCAGGGCTCATAGTGGTTGGGATTAGGCTTTCAGATGGTGACTCCATTTGGGAGGATGCAATTTACAGAGCAGGTGCGCTGGTCTCCACCCCTGGGATGAAATACCACCAGTGCTTGTAAATGTTTCTTCCCCAGCGCAACTCTGCAGTTTTATGGTACAAGATTGGTAATCTGGATGTCCCCGGCTATACTCTGGAGTTGATAAGACTTTATTGTTCTGTCAGCATAGTCTAGCAAGCAGACCTCCCTGTTTTCCTTGATAAAGTTCATTACATGTACGGGAACATAAGGACATTATAATCCGAACATGGCTTGCACATGATGTTCTAACAGACGTTGACTGTGAGACACCTTTGATAAGTTTTGTCTCTCTCCTAGAAGGCGTGGTACAGCCCATGACTGTTCCTGACCTCAGGGGGCAGTGTTTGGTCTAGAAGTTCCTCCCCAATGAAAGCCTCGGAACTCCCGTTGGAGCAGTGACCTCAGATGGAGTTGGCCTTCTCCCACAGGAGTATAGCAATCCACTGAGCAATGCTGACTTGGCTCCAGATGACACTTCAGAACTGATAGCAAGACCAATATCACCATTGCCATCCAGCAATACTCTCTAAAGGTCTTGGGAGCTCGAACCATCAAGTTAACAGTTGGTGTCACCACTCTGTATAATTCTGCTTGTTCAGCCATGATGGCGATGCTCTAGTTTCTTCTATTGAAATACCAGTTATATGTGGCAGGCCATGAATGGCTTGATCAAGTATCTACATTCACTAATGATATCCTTCCCCGACCCAGGTGAGGGGCTGACATTGCAGTAAGTCAGTCGGGGGAATATTTGCATTGGGGTCGACATTTGCGGAGCTTCAGGAAGCGATGGTTTTGATAACCCCTGACCTCACCCAATCACAGAGGCAGTAGAAGAGGACCGGAAGGCTCATCTGCATACTGCTCCCAGCATCCCCCGGGAGAGGATGCCAGAGGTCACAGTGAGCAATCCAGGGTTTGAACTCCACAGCCCCAGCTTCCAGAGGTCCTGCACCCTTTGCAGTAGAATACCGAAAGGCTCATCTGCATACTGCTCCCAGCATCCCCCGGGAGAGGACGCCAGAGGTCACAGCGAGCGATCCAGGGTTTGAACTCCAGAGCCCCAGCTTCCAGTAGAAGAGGACTGGAAGGTGCATCTGCATACGGCTCCCAACATCCCCCAGGAGAAGACAACAGAGGTCACAGCGAGTGATCCAGGATTTGAACTCCACAGAGAAGTTCCCCCTCCAAAAGCAAAAACCTGATGAAAAGGGAAGCCTCATCAGGGAGGAAAAAACAAACATCTTTACTGCTTGGTGTCTGCACTGAACTGAAACTAGCCACACTAAGTCTACAAAATGGCTGATTATGAAGCAAAGAGCAACCAATCCTGGCTCTCCTAGGTGAGAGGAAGGTGAGATGGGATGGATAGCTCACAAGGTATTAAATCTATAGGAATGGAACTAAGGGCTTTTAGTGGTAGCACAGGGGATCCTGCCATACAAGGTTCCACATTAAGAGTCACCAATCTGAAAAAAGCATATATGGCATCATCATTAATAATATATTGAATCTTCTGCTTAGTGTACAGCAGCAGCCAAGATAGCAAACTGAATGCTAGGCATTATTAAGCAAGGAATGGAAAATAAAACAGAGAATATCATAATGCCTATGTATGGCCCCATGATATGACCATATCTTCAATATTGTGTGATAGGGATGTGCATTCATTTTAACCAAATTTGCAAAATGCAATGAATAAGAATCAATTTTTTTCATTTGCGAGCCTCGAAACGAATTGAAGGGTCCCCAAATTAAATGAATCTTATTTGTTTAATTCAATTAAAACTTTCAGTTGGGCCTACACCTAGGCCCAAATCCAGGGCCTCACCTATGTCATAGGCTGAGTCCCAAAGCAGGGGCCTCAGCCTAGGCCCGAGAATAACACCGTGGTCTCGGCTTAAGCATATGCCCAAAGATGGGGCCTCACCCAAGGCATAACCAAGGCCCAAAGCAGAGCCACAACCTAGGCCTGAGTGTGATGTTGGTGTCTCAGCCTAGTCCCAGACCGAGACCCCACTCATCTGATCTACCAGGTATCCATAGCTGCAGCCAGGCCAAGTTCCAACACCTGGACCTCGACCCAGGCCCAAACCCGACGCCGGGACCTAATCTGGAGGCTGGGTCTAGATGCCTGGGCCACAGCCTAGGCTGGAGCCTGGGCCAAGAATAGATACCAGAGCCCGGTCCGGAGGCCGGGTCCCGAAGTCCAGACTTCGGCCTAGGCGGGAACCAGTCCAGAGGCTGGGTCCCAACACCTGGACTCAGACCTAAGCCCAATGCTGGGGCTTGGTCCGTATGTCAGGTCCCGATGCCTTCACCTTGGTCTAGACCAGGGCCCAGGCCCAGGCTGGAAGCCCAGGCCTCAATCTCCGATGGAAGCATCTTCTTTTTCTTCTTCTTAATTAAGATGCTGACATAGTAACCTGTTCTTTTCTCACAAATGGAACTTTGTGTGAAAAAATACCCAGACAATGCCCCAGAACACTCAAAATGAAGAAAGTTTAGAGGTGTGTCTGTTGTTTCATGTGAAGCTCCATTTGCAAAAAAAGTAGGACGTTTTGACCTTGGCAAATAATAAAACTTTGTTCATAGTTTGTTATGCATAACATTTAATTTAAACTCAAAAAATGAGCTGCTGCGATGCAATCTCATGCAAAGCAAGTCATTAATAATGAGCTTTCTGAAACCCGGTGCATGAAAACTTATTTGCAAGCTCATTGAGGTGTAGTTTTCTTTCTTCAGAGGTTTCCATTGATAAGTTTCATGGTAAAATTTGCTATGAAGTTAATTTGCATCTGTACCAAACTTTTGTGGGAATGGGCTGCTAACTCAAGGGAAAATTCCTCCAATTAGTACATCAGCCTCTTAGACATTAAAGTTGCTTTAAAGTACAAAACAAGCCCCATTGGCACTTAACTGATATTACAGAAATAAAACAATTGTTTTAAACTAAATGGGGCTCCCTTTTGCGTTTTTTTTATTTTAACGAGATCGATATTCAGCCATTTGAGAGCTAATTTGTCTGGGACATAGCTGAAGTAGCTGCTCTGCTGAAAAGACCAGCTAACTTTAGAGCTGCTCAATGATAGCTATAACTAATCCGGAATATCACCATTTATCCAGCTAGCCAGTTAAGTAGCTCCTCCCTGGCATGCTCCTGTCCTGCCTACCATTTAGCCGGCTATTTAACTAGATAAATAAATATCTGGATAAGTGTCACTTAGACAGATAAGTCCCAATTTATGGTGTCTGACTAAGTGGTGCTGAATATTGGGCCCAACATATCTAAACAATTTGGTTGAGAAGACTTTTTTTCCACGATTTTTTCCTAGATTATCAATTTTTCTCAATTCATTTCCTAGTTCATTTCTTTTTATTATTGTTGTTTATTATAATCCTTGCTGCAAAGCTAGCAAATGTTTCACAAAGCACAATATTCAAAAAACAATGTGACAAGGCGATAGCTACAGCCAGAAAAATGCTGGGCTGCATAGAGAGAAGAATATCTAGTAAGAGAAAGGAAGCGATGATCCCCTTGTACAGGACCTTGGTGAGGCATCACCTGGAGTACTGTTTTCAGTTCTGGATATCGTATCTCCAAAGGGACAGAAAGGATGGAGGCGGATCAGAGAAGGGTGACCAAAAAAGTGGAAGGTCTTCATAAAAAGACTTATGAGGAGAGATTGAAGAACCTAAATATGTATACCCTGGAGGAGAGGAGGAGCAGGGGTGATATAAAACAGACTTTCAGATACTTGAAAGATTTTAATGATCCATGGTCATTTTCCTTTGGAAAAAAATCAGTAGAACTAGGGGACATGATTCAAAACTCCAGGGAGGAAGACTCAGGACCAATGTCAGGAAGTATTTCTTCACAGAGAGGGTGGTGGATGCCTGGAATGCCCTTCCGGAGGAAGTGGTGAAGACTAAAACTGTGAAGGATTTCAAAGGGGCATGGGATAAACACTGTGGATCCATAAAGGCTAGAGGATGGGAATGAAGAGAAGAGGGGTGGCTTGCTGAAATGGAGGCTACTACCTGGTGATTACTACCCTTACTCAATAAGCCTTCGCATGGTTAATGCAACTCCAACATTGCTCTCTGCTTCAGTGGCAAGGGGATATGTGGAAAAGAGGATTTGCATTCGGACAACAACCAACAAGGACTGAACGTCACAGTCTGGGTAAACAAATAAGTGTGGGGGTAGCTTGCTTATTACGGCGGTTACTACCCTAAACCAATTAAACCTGATACATCACTTTGATGCATATACTGCGTTGCTCTCTACTTCAACAGCAGGGATAAATGTGGAAAAGAGGATTTACATTCAGACAACATCCAACAAGGCATTGATCTGTACAGGCTGGGTAAACATGCATCGGGGTAACTTGCTTGATGCAGCAGTTACTACCCTTAACCATTAAGCCTTATGCTTCACCTTTGATGCAACTCCAACATTACTGTCTGCATCAATAGCAGGGGATGGCAGGAAATTTGAATCAAACAGTTACCAACAAGGGCCCTGAACTTGGTGGTTGGTGAAACATAAGTATGGGAAAATAAGTGTGGGAGCTTGCTGAGCAGACTGGATGGGCTGATTGGTCTTTTTCTGCCATCATTTCTATGTTACTATGTTAAGTTAAAAGCTTTGTCAAGGTAACTTTTAGACAGGCCCATACAGTAAAGTGCGTGGGAGAGCCGGTGCTCCGAGGCGAGTGCCCACTCTCCCAACGCGCGTCCAGGCACCTCTCTTGGGAGTGCAATTCACTATTTAAATTAGGGCCCACGCTAATAAGGAGGCGCTAGGGACACTAGCGGGTCCCTAGCGCCTCCTTATTGGCAGAAGCGGCAGCTGTCAGCGGGTCTGGCAGCCGACGCTTAATTTTACCGGTATCGGTTGTCGAACCCACTGACAGCCATGGGTTCGGATAACGGACACCGGCAAAATTGTGTGTCTGTTTTCCAACCCGCGGGCCATGGGCCGCGGGCAGATTTTCTTTTTTTTAAAGTTTGGGGTTTTTTTATTTTTGGGGCCTCCGACTTAATATCGCTATGATATTAAGTCGCAGGGTGTACAGAAAAGCAGTTTTTTCTGCTTTTCTCTACACTTGCCCGGTGCCGTCTGAAATTAAAATGTGCGGCCTTTTGCTTTCTGTATTGCGGGTGAATACCTAATAGGCTCATCAACATGCATTTGCATGTGATGAGCGCTATTAGTTTCGGGGGGGTTGGCCACGCGTTTTCCACGCACTATTACCCCTTACTGTATAAGGGGTAATAATAGCACATCAAAAACGCACATCCAAATGGGGCTAAGGGTGCGCTCGGCTGAGCACACTGTTCTGTATTGGCCTGAGAGTTACTTAGACAAAAACAGAGATATGAAACATTCCCCCCTGCTCCTCAGCTAAATTTTGTTCAGGTAACTTGTTATCCAGATAAAATTTAATCAGCTACAAAGAGGCAGCATTAGAGACCTTTCCAAATCATGGTTTCACTTTGTCCAGGCAGTAAGGACATTCAGGACTACCCAGACAAAGTTAGCTAGGTGAGTCGGGTTGGAAAAAGACTTGCTTCAGTTATACAGATTAAGTTATCTGAGTCACTGTATCCGCACATACTCAGTCTCTGGTTATGTTCTGCTGACTATCCGGGAAAAGTTGTCCGAGTTTAACTGTATCCAGGTAACTTTCCTGCTCACTGGTCCTCACAGTAGTTTTCACTCACCATTTCATCTCACTTGGATAAACATGCCCTCTAGTGTCCAAACAAACTCATATTGCTGAAAACTCTGAATGCAGAGGATAGTTCCACGCAGGAGAACTTTTCAACATATGACTGCAAAATGAAATCATGCACATGAGTACAGCAACAAATGAGTGAACAACTATTCTTCTATTTTGAATTAACCTAAGTTTAGGCTGCTTTGCTGAAGACAGAATAAGATTTCTATAGTACAATGTGCTATGTCTCATCATTGATGGTACACTGGGGTTTATTATTCCAGCTGGTAATGGGAGGCTAAGCAGGTCTCGTGCCTGCATAGCCAATGCAATAGGGTGCCAGGCTCACAAGGCAGCTGGCTCGAGGTCAGAGAAAGGGGAAAAGGGGGAGGGGAAGGAAGATGAGAGGGAATTAGGAAAGGGAAGGAGCAGCGCTCCCTACGGACATTAGATTAGGTGAGGGGGGAAGGAGAATTGGGGGGTGGGGGGAACTGTGGGCAGGGGACAGTTCATTCGTCCCTTGCTCAAACTTAAATTTAAATGTAGTGTCCTTATTGGACGGGGGAGGAGGAATGTTAGTAAACAGTGAAGGCACTGAAGGGGTTACCCAACAGCAACGGTGCAAATGCTCATTCGCGCCTTTTTTGCTGATGTGGCCGCTTCCCTCCCACCCGCCTTTATGTTCATTGTTTGTAAACTGGTTGTTCTAGTCACAGCGGGGGCGAAGGCGGGTTGCCCGAGCCTTTAGGGTGAAATGTTATTTCTACGAATGGACTTGTCAAGTGGTGACTTGTGAAGACAGCTGGGTGCAGTTGTCAAATACAGGACTCCTTGCTGGGAGGTGGCGGTGGGGGGGGGGGGGGGGCCTGGATAATGAGTCAAAGAACGGAGGAACTTAATGGCCGGTGGGCTAGTTGTGATCATCTTGCTGGGAGGTGTCGGATGGTCAGTTGAGTCCCTAAATTTGATACGGAGGGGTTCGGGCACCTATGTAGTACAATAAAGCTGTGGCCTGTTGAATTCCAATATGGTGTTGTGTATTTTCTGAAAAGAAATGGGAGGAGGGGAAGGGGTTGGGGACGGAAGTGTGGTTATTGTAAAAGGGTGAGGTGGAAGGAGTGTAAGTCCTGGCTATGCATAGTACAAGTCATACCTTGCCTTTGCAATAAATAGCCACACATTGAGTAGGCACCATTAACTAAAATAAATATTAGATTTCTAAATGAATATATATCTCCAAATTAATAATTTAAAGGAGAAATTACTTGTCATGTGGCATCCGTATAGTAAATGAAAATTTAATTTACTTTAATAAATGATTCTGTTGTGAAAACACAATCTGAAAGTCTTCTTACCAGACAGATGCTTCCTGTTTCAGCTGTACTGTGGTCTTCCTTATTTTTTTCTGATGAAACTAGCCTGAAGAATTACTGTAAATAATGCACCACTGACTTCCGGATATCGCATGCCAACACTATTGTCAGGTTTCTACCAAAGTAAGAGAGCAGTTTCTGTTTTGAAATATTTTGTTTCACTTTGTCAACTCTATCCGTGTAGAAAGTGCTCCGAGAAGAGAACTGTACATTAGATAAAAATAATCTTGAGCAAGGCTACACAACTCCAGTCTCTGAAGGTTGCAACATAAGCTACCTATTGAAATATATCTCATGAATATTCATTGTGGTTATCCTGAAAACTAAACATGTTTGCTTGAATGTTTAGCAATGACCTCTCAAACAGCAGACAGGAATCAAACTAAAAATAATAGAGGAGCTACTATAGAGGCATTACTGTGCATGAAATCAGGGTTGCAATCTGGATCTTGAGCATAAGAGTACTTTTGTCCTAACAAAGTGGACTATATTCAGGTTTATTTCCCTATCCCTAGAGAGTTTACAAGGTTTGTACCTGAGGCAATGAAGGGTAAAGTAACTTGCCCAAGGTCACAAGGAGCAACAGCAGGACTCAAACCCTGGTCTCCTGGTTTATAGCTTACTGCTCTAACCACTAGGCTACGCCTCCACTCCAAGTCCTTACACACATTACTAATATTCTAATACTAAGGGCAATTTCAAAACCATGTACCTGGGTAAAGCAGCGTTATGCCTGCCTGCATAAATGGGTTTGTTGAATATTGCTCATTCTATACGGAACTAAGGGCCTGATTCACTAGCTGTTTTCCCATAGACACAGAACCGGGAAAAAGTCGTAGTGAATCAGGCCCTAAGTTAGTAAGTTTATCTGCAATAGGGGAAGACATTCAGAAATATGTTTTTTATTTCAAACTTATGCATGGAAAAATTGCAAGCACAATTAATAGCAATTTAGGCAATTTTCAAAAGGAAACATTCATCTTTGAAAATTGGTACAATGTCCACAGATAAGTAGCTGTGGAATTTGCAGATCTGCAGGCATTCAGAATAATGCCCTTATTATTGCAATCAGTCTGTTCTTTAAGATGGCTGAGGGAAAGCCTGAAAGAATTTTGACATTATCAGGCCGATACAGTACAGTGCACTCCGGCGGAGGGCACTGTTAACCTGCATTTGGACGCACGTTTTCGACGTGCTAATTTTACCCCTTATTCAGTAAGGGGTAATAGCACGCTGAAAATGCGCATCCAACCCCCCCGAAACTAATAGCGCCCGCAACATCCAAATGCATGTTGATGGTCCTATTAGTTATGCCCACGCGATTCAGAAAGTAAAATGTGCAGCCAAGCCGCACATCTCCCTTTCATCGCAAAAATCATGGAAAAGGTTGTCAATTCCCAGTTAACAGATCACCTTGAAAACAACAATATACTTCACTCCTCCCAATTCGGCTTCCGCAAATATCTCAACACTGAGACCCTTCTTCTCTCCTTAACTGATTACCTCCTCAGAGGCATGGACCAAGGACATTGTTACATCCTAGCCCTACTGAACATCTCAGCTGCATTTGATACCATAAACCACAACCATCTCCTCTCCCGCCTAACCAACATTGGAATCTCTGGCTCCGCACTTCAGTGTTTCACATACTATCTCACCAATAGGCAATTTTCAGTCAAGATAGGCAATGCCGAATCCACTTACTATGCTCTCTCCCTCGCTTCCTGAGGACCCTGCGTTCCAGAATCCAGTTCCGACGTGAACATCTCAGGTACCCGCTCCTCGGAGGCCTCTTTCTCATCCTGGCTATCTGCTCCTCGGAGAGCCTGACGCTTGAAACGCCGTCTGCTCCATTCCCCGGGGCTTCCTGGAACCTACTTGCTCTTTTGTGAGTACTCCGCCTAGCGGATCACTTTCTACCTACCAAGTGCCTATTGGGTGTACCCTGCACTGCGGGCCATTACCATCGCTACAGAGAACTCCATCAGTAGTGCCTGCTCTACTATGCTATCAAGGACCTCACAGAAGCTTCTCAACTTACGGACCGCTACTAGACCGACCAAGGACCCTCACCGGTGTACCCTGCGTTGCGGGCCATTACCATTTCCACCTTGGGCCTCAACTGTGCTCCTCACTCTGCGGGTCACTATGCCGACCCAGGAAGCCTGGAAGTGATAGGCAGGTCATAGGTAGCTAGTGGAGCCTGCCAATCTACCCCATAGAGTCAGGGAAGTGAAGAAAGAGGTAAGCAGAAGTGGCGCAGCCGGCCTTGCAGGTTAGAACCCAGGAGACGCAGAGCCAGCCCGAGGAGCAGGGTAGGTGAGGAGAGCGAGTCCCCAATGTGTGCACTGGCCCCCGAGGAGCAGGTACCAGACAGGGTCCAAGTCCAAGGCACAAAGCGTAGTCTCAGGAACACATAGGCAGTAGTCGAAGACGTACAGAACTTGTTGCCAAGTCGCTAGTTGAGGGCGAAGGTGGAGTTTAAATACACCGGTCTGATGATGTCATCAACCAGAGACGCCCCCGAGGTTCCCACCGATGAGGCTTCAAAGGAGGACCCGGTGGCACACAAACGCACGCGCCTAGAAAGGCCCAAAGTCGAGGAGGGTGGCAGCGGTGTCCAGACCACCATGAGGGAGTTCCGGGGAACGCAGCGGTGAAAGCTGGCCCGAGCCACGAGCAGCCCCGGGGAGGGCAGGAGAGTAGTGCAGGAAGTAAGAAAACGCGGTTGCAGCTGTCTGCGACCGACGGGCATAACATGTCGCTTGCGCATAAACAGCCACATATGCGCATATGCAGGCCTCGTGTGAGCAACACACATTTTAAGAAGTCCCAAAGTATGAGCATGCATACCCATGCATGCATCAAGAAGAAGGGATGGAAAAGGGGGGAGGGGGGGGAATAGATATTCAGGAGCAGGGCCATGACTTTTATAGGTAAGTCTGCATTTTAAAAAAGCTGACCATGGCACGTGTTGGCTGTTATCTGCATAACTTTACTTCTGGTCTTGATGAGGAGCAAGTCTGGAGATCTTGAGTTTTAGGGTGTTGAGCATAGCATGAGGGCTCGGGGTCAAAAGGGAGGCTTGCAGGATGAAGAACCAGAGGGGTCTTGAAGACTTAGATATGAACTGGGAAACCTGGTAGAGTACTTTGAAAAACTGTTTTTTCCTTCATGTGAGCACATGCGCATAAAAGCCATACACGTGGGAGGGGTATTATAAATCATACATGTATACTTGCAAAGACAATTTAAAATTGCAGCATCTCTCCACTCGCGTGCTTAAATGTGCGTTTATGGACACACGTGTGTTCCTATTAAAATTACCCTATAAGACAGTAACTTTCAAACCAGCGTGCGGGTGCACTTTGGCGTGTGTGTGTCAGCGCACTCCCAGATATGTGGCCATTTTATAACTTACTTGCACGTTATAAAATAAACTGGCTGCGCGCACATGTGTGCCCAATTTTAAGTGGGTGCACGCCTAGGCACGCAAAGCTTGATTCTACTGCATAAGTCAGGGTATTTTATAATGGGTGCATGTCCACGCCATTGCCAGTTTCACCTGTTTATCCACCAGTTCGGCCAGTTAAGAGCTAGGTCCTCCAAACCTAGTTAATCCACAATCTTTAAACCTGGCAAAAATGGCAAATTTATTTTATTTTTTAAGTTGCAACTACTCCATAGAAAAAGTAAAGTTAGAAGGTGGTGGACCTGGGAACGTGCTGAGGTGCATAATTATTTATGTGCACATCTCTTGGCCACGCCCCGAAATGCTCATGTCCCACCCAGAACATGCCCCCTTTTGAACTGAAGTGAGATGTGCACCCTGCGGGATATATGCGCACATCTGGACATCTTTTAAAATTCAGTGGGCATGCTCAAGCCCAACTTGTGCGTGCATCTCCCAATTTTGGCATATGCTGGGCTTTTAAAAATTCACCTTTTAGATTACAAGTTCTTTGTATCTGATTTCTAAAAAAATGCTATAACCTGTTTTGAGCATTATTTGGAAGAGTGGACTAAAAATTGTAATGTATTATTGGCAATACACCTCCTACTAGGAAAAACAGAACAAGCTGGACTACACAGAAACCGCACATTAGCAGAATACTTCAGATTGGTCAGATACAAAGAATACAGAAAAGCCTTCACGAAACACAGAATAAGTGACAACAAATTATAAACAGAAACATACAAACAAAAACTGAATTCTTGTACTCTTCAACCTCACCCTCTCCCTTGCAGGACAGGAGGGAAGGGGCTGGATTAGTAAACAGAGTAACTTTTCAGCAACAACCTGGCTTATATAGATTAGAGAAACAAAACAAGCTGGACTGCTACAGATGCCTACACAAACTGCACACTAGCACAATACCTCATAGCAGTCACACTTGCAAAACACGGAACCTCAAATATTGAATAGGTAACAAAAAGCTAAAAGTAGAAATGGGCAGACCAAAACTGAACTGGAAACCCCCAAGAAGTCAGGTTCTGTACTCAGTTCAACAATGGAAAAATAGAAATGCATTTCCTCATGTATTGTGTAAAACACAAAGATATCAGAGATGCATAGTTCCCAGAGCTGACAGAGAAAATCAAAGACTTCTCACAAAAGAAGGAACAGGAGAAACTGTATAATCCTGGGGAGGGGGGCATCCATTGCTCCTACCATGTGATAGGGGCCGTCCAATGGCACCGATAGCCCATCACATGGTAAGGGCAAAGGGCCATCAGCGCTATTTTGATTAGTGGCAGCCGACGGCCCGAGAGCAGGAGATTGCTCCCGGGACCCCGCTGGACCACCAGGTACTTTAGGAAAGTTTTTGGGGGGGTTGGGAGGATGGGGGATTGTAAATAGTTAGATCTAAAGGGTCGGGGTGGGTTTGGGGATTTTTTTTCTGTGTGCCCTTTCTTTCCCCCCTCCAAACGATAAGAAAACCGCACGAAAATTTTGTGGGGTTTTCCTATCGTTTTCGGGGACCCCCGATACTTGACGGATTAGAAAATATCAAACGATATTTTAATCCATCAAAATAATGATGCACATCCCTACTACTTACCTTCTCCAAGTCCAGACCACTGCCTTGCCTGACAACGCCTTTGATCTTCTCCTCGCTCAGACCTCAGTCTTGATTACCACCGCTCCTTGATTGCCACCAGCCCTGACTCCAGCTTGCTCTATGACGCCTCTTCAGTCTACGTCCTGGACTTGGCCTATTCAGGCTTCAGCCTGTTCTTGCTCGGGCGCCCCCTGACTTTGGTTCTATTGGTGCCCGGGTCTCCGGGACTCCGCCTCATCCAGTACAGACTTCCCAGCTTTGCTGTTGCTGCCTCTGGGCTGATCTCTCTACCTTTCCATCGACGACGACATACAGAGGCCCACCTAAGCCCAGCCAGCCCCGGTACCCAAAGGCTCAACCTGCAGGGAACGAGGGCTGATATTGGTGAAGCACCAGCCGGCCTCCGCCATCAGCCCTCTCCACCTGCCAAAAGTGGGGACCCGTAGGATCCTTCCTATGGGTAGCGTCAACCCCATCTCAGCTCAAGGATCCACCTCTGGCGCAACAGGTTGCAAAAGTCATGGACTTGGCGGAGTCGCGTGCCCTTCAGGCTATTCCTGGCCTGGCTTCAAAGGTACAAGAACAGCAACAATTTATTGAGGCACTGGCCTCCTCCTTTGACCGGCTGCACACCCAGCTTGATGCCCTGTCCGGTAATTCAGTTCCAGTACATAAGAACATAAGAACTTGCCATGCTGGGTCAGACCTCCATCAAGCCTAGCATCCTGTTTCCAACAAAGGCCAAACCAGGCTACAAGAACCTGGCAATTACCCAAACATTAAGAAGATCCCATGCTACTGATGCAATTAATAGCAATGGCTATTTCCTAATTAAATTTGATTAATAGCCGTTAATGGACTTCTCCTCCAAGAACTTATCCAAACCTTTTTTGAACCCAGCTACACTAACTGCACTAACCACATTCTCTGGCAACAAATTCCAGAGCTTTATTGTGCGTTGAGTGAAAAAGAATTTTCTCCGATTAGTCTTAAATGTGCTACTTGCTAACTTCATGGAATGCCCCCTAGTAATTCTATTATTCGAAAGTGTAAATAACCGATTCACATCTACTCGTTCAAGACCTCTCATGATCTTAAAGACCTCTATCATATCCCCCCTCAGCCGTCTCTTCTCCAAGCTGAGCAGCTCTAACTTCTTCAGCCTTTCCACATAGGGGAGCTGTTCCATCCCCTTTATCATTTTGGTTGCCCTTCTCTGTACCTTCTCCATCACAACTATATCTTTTTTGAGATGCGGCGACCAGAATTGTACACAGTATTCAAAGTGCGTTTCACCATGGAGCGATATAGAGGCATTATGACATTTTCCGTTTTATTAACCATTCCTTTCCTAATAATTCCTAACATTCTGTTTGCTTTTTTGACTGCTGCAGCAGACTGAGCCGACATTTTTAAAGTATTATCCACTATGACGCATAGATCTTTTTCCTGGGTGGTAACTCCTAATATGGAACCTAACATCATGTAACTACAGCAAGGTTTATTTTTCCCTATATCAACACCTTGCACTTGTCCACAATAATTTTCATCTGCCATTTGGATGCCCAATCTTCCAGTCTTGCAAGGTCTTCCTGTAATGTGTCACAATCCGCTTGTGATTTAACTACTCTGAATGATTTTGTATCATCCGCAAATTTGATAACCTCATTCGTCGTATTCCTTTCCAGATCATTTATATATATATATTGAAAAGCACCGGTCCAAGTACAGATCCCTGAGGCACTCCACTGTTTACCCTTTTCCACTGAGAAAATTGACCATTTAATCCTATTCTCTGTTTCCTGTTTTTAACCAGTTTGTAATCCACGAAAGGACATTGCCTCCTATCCCATGACTTTTTAGTTTTCTTAGAAGCCTCTCATGAGGGACTTTGTCAAACACCTTCTGAAAATCCAAATACACTACATCTACCAGTTTACCTTTATTCACATGTTTATTAACTCCTTCAAAAAAAATGAAGCAGATTTGTTAGGCAAGATTTCCCTTGGGTAAATCCATGCTGACTGAGTTCCATTAAACCATGTCTTTCTATATGCTCTACGATTTTGATCTTGAGAATAGTTTCCACTATTTTTCCCGGCACTGAAGTCAGGCTCACTGGTCTATAGTTACCCGGACCGCCCCTGGAGCCTTTTTTAAATATTAGGGTTATATTGGCCACCCTCCAGTCTTCAGGTTCAATGGATGATTTTAACGATAGATTACAAATTTTAACTAATAGAGCAGAAATTTCATTTTTAAGTTCCTTCAGTACCCTAGGATGCATACCATCCGGTCCAGGTGATTTGCTACTCTTTAGTTTGTCAATCTGGCCTACTACATCTTCCAGGTTCACAGTGATTTCGTTTAGTTCATCTGACTCATCACCCCTGAAAACCATCTCCGGAACTGGTATCTCCCCAACATCCTCATTAGTAAACATGGAAGCAAAGAATTAATTTAGTCTTTCTGCAATGGCCTTATCTTCCCTAAGAGCCCCTTTAACCCCTCTGTCATCTAATGGTCCAACCGACTCCCTCACTGGTTTCTTGCTTCGGATATATTTTAAAAAGTTTTTATTATGAGTTTTTGCCTCTATGGCCAACTTCAATTCAAATTCTCTCTTCGCCTGTCTTATCAATTTTTTATACTTAACTTGACAATGCTTATGTTTTATCCTATTTTCTTCAGATGATCCTTCTTCCAATTTTTGAAGGATGTTTTTTTGGCTAAAATAGCCTCTTTCGCCTCACCTTTTAACCATGACGGTAATCGTTTTGCCTTCCTTCCACCTTTCTTAATGTGTGGAATACATATGGCTGCGGCTGCGCCTCTAGAATTTATTTTTAAACAATGTCCATGCCTGTTGAACACTTTTAACCTTTGCAGCTGCACCTTTCAGTTTTTTTCTAACTATTTTCCTCAATTTATCAAAGTTTCCCTTTTGAAAGTTTAGTGTTAGAGCTGCAGATTTACTTATTGTCCCCTTCCAGTTATTAGTTTAAATTTGATCATGTTATGATCACTGTTGCCAAGTGGGCCCACCACCATTACCTCTTTCACCAAATCCTGTGTTCCACTAAGAATTACATCTAAAATAGCTCCCTCTTTTGTTGGTTCCTGAACCAATTGCTACATGAAGCAGTCATTTATTACATCCAGGAACTTTATGTCTCTAGCAAGTCCTGATGATACATTGACCCAGTCAATATTGGGGTAATTGAAATCTCCCTTTATTATTGCACTGCCAAATTGGTTAGCTTCCCTGATTTCTCTAAGCATTTCATCATCTGTCTGACCATTTTGTCCAGGTGGACGGTAGTATACTCCTATCATTATACTCTTACCCAGCACTCATGGGATTTCTACCTATACAGATTCTACTGAACATTTAGTCTCTTGTATGATCTTTATCCTGTTGGGCTCTATACCCTCCCGGACATAAAGTGCCTCACCCGCACCAAGTTGATCCTCCCTATCATTGCGATATAATTTGTACCCTGATATAGCACTGTCCCATTGGTTATCTCCTTCCACCAAGCCTCTGTGATGCCAATTATGTCAATCTCATCATTTGCTGCTATACACTTAACTCTCCCATCTTACTTCTTAGACTTCTGGCATTGGTATACAGACATTTCAAAGTGTGCTTTTTGTTTGTATTAACAACCTGCTTTTCAGTTGTTAGGCATAATTCGGAAATCATTAGCTTCGGTGATTTTTTACATATAGGCACATGGACTATGTTTGCTTTTAATGGAACCTCTCTTTTGGGATGCTCTAACTCTCCTTTTTCATTAGTATCCTTCAAGGATACATTTCTCCGAACCATGCACTGCTGCGTGACTGTCGAGTTCCTCTCACCATAGCCATCTCCCTCCACTCCTAGAGCCTTGTTGGCTCTACCAGCTCCGCCTCGCTTCAACGATGACTCCAAGCTCTGCAGAAGGTTCATCAACCAATGCTATATGCAGTTTGCTCTGCAGCCCTCCATCTTCCAAGATGAACTTATAAAAGTCACCTTTATCCTGTCCTGTCTGGAGGGGAATGTATTGGTTTGGGCTTCGCCCTTAAGGGAGCGATTGGATTTGCTCCTGCAAGAACTATCTCGATTTGTGGCCATGTTTCGGTGGACCTTTGACGATCCTGGGCGACATGCTGTGGCAAGCACTAATCTGCTACACCTTCGACAAGGCCAAAGGAGCCTATTTGATTATACGATTGAATTTCGGACTTTAGCCACTGAACTCTCCTGGCAGGAAGACTGCCTGTGAGCTATCTACCTGGATGGACTATAGGGATTTGCAGAGGGATGCCATACATTGCATTCGGGATTGGGATTCATTGGGGGCAGATATGTTGCATTTGGCCGTATGGTGCCCTGATACGTTAATACATCAATTCCTATTCGTTTCCCCGCTAGAAGTTAAATTAACTACAACCCCCCACCCTCCTGACCCCCCCAAGACTTACCAAAACTCCCTGGTGGTCCAGCGGGGGGTCTGGGAGCCATCCCCTGCACTCACACCCTCGGCTGCCGTTTCAAAATGGCGCCGAAAGCCTTTGACCTATTATTCACAGGGGCTACCGGTGCCATTAATCAGCCCCTGTCACATGGCCATCAGCGCCATCTTGTGCTCCTATCATGTGACAGGGGCTGACCAATGGCACCGGTAGCCCCTGTGACATAGTAAGGGCAAAGGCTATTGGCCATTTTGATTACTGGCAGCCGACGGCCCGAGTGCAGGAGATCGCTCCTGGACCCCCGCTGGACCACCAGGGACTTTTGGCAAGTCTTGGGGGACCCTTCTGACCCCCACAAGACTTGCCGAAAGTCCAGCGGGGGTCCTGGAGCGACCTCCTGCACTCTGGCCGTCGAATGCCATTATTCCAAATGGTGCTGATAGCCTTTGCCCTTACTATGTCACAGGGGCTACCGGTGCCATTGGTCAGCCCTTGTCACATGGTAGGAGCACAAGATGGCGCCGATGGCCATGTGACAGGGACTGACCAATGGCACCGGAAGCCCCTGTGACATAGTAGATCAAAGGCTATTGGCGCCATTTTGAAACGGCAGCTGAGGGTGTGAGTGCAGGGGATGGCTCCCGCACCCCCTGCTGGACCACCAGGGAGTTTTGGTAAGTCTTGGGGGGGTCAGGAGGGTGGGGGGTTTGTTTAAATTGGGTCCTTTAGATGGCCGAATAATTCGGTGGATTTGGTGTTTTCGTGGGGAATCATGATACGTTTCGCTTCCCCACGAATACAACGAATAGGGCCCTATAATTTGCCGATTCCCAATTCATAGGGAATGAATGCACACCCCTAATGGACTATCCCCGCAGCTGAAGGATGAATTGGCAGCTCGGGAGCTCCCTCCCTCACTTGAGGATCTCATTGATGTGACTGGCCGAATTGATCATCGTCTCCAAGAGCACCACTGGGAGAATTGGATACCCAGAAGGCCCTCTCGGGTTTGCTTCTGCTTGCCACCAACCACTAGCCCTGCCTCCGATAGGGTTCCCCTTGTGGCTAAAATGGAAGAACCCATGCAGTTGGGCCATGGGCGGCTGTCCCCGGAAGAGTGCCTCCGGCAGAGACAATCAGGCCTATGTCTGTATTGTGGAGCACCAGGCCATCACCTACAGGCCTGCCCAGTCCATCTGGGAAACTACCCGGCCTAAGTTCAGTAGGGGTCCTGAACTTGGGTGCAATGTCACCGGCCCCTCAACTGTCCTTTCCAGTTACTCTTATTTGGGACTCCCGGTCCTTTCCAGTCCTCACTCTGGTGGATTCTGGAGCAAGAGGAAATGTTATCCTTAAGGATCTATTTCAACTTGGGTATAAATACCCATCCTTTGGAAACCTCCTTGTGCATTGCTTCGATTTACAGTGAGCCATTACCTGCCCGAATCTCCCTGACTACTGAGCCAGTTCAACTCCTCACTGGCGCCCTCCATGTTGAAGAAATCGAACTCCTGGTCTTAGAGAAATCCATTCACACGGTAGTCCTAGGGCTACCTTGGCTCCAACGTCATTCCCCTCAATTTGATTGGGAATCACTCCAGCTGGTGGAATGGAGTTCCACTTGCCAACAGACTTGTCTACAAAAGGTGGTGCCACCTCCCACAGTTCCTTTGGCGAGCACCTCCTCAGGTATACCAGCTCCTTACGCAGACTTTGAAGATGTCTTTTTGAAGCAGAAGGCAGACCTTCTACCACCTCTTCAGAGGTTTGACTGCCCTATTTAACTTCTGCCTGGGACTACGCCCCCCCCGAGGGCGTACTTACCCTCTGTCACTTCCTGAGACCAAAGCTATGATGGAGTACATCCGAGAGAACCTTACTAAAGGGTTCATTCATCCATCAACATCTCCTGCTGGAACAGGCGTTTTCTTCATTACAAATAATGATGGATCCCTATGGCCGTGAATCGATTATTGTGGCTTAAATGCCATCACCCACAAAGACAAATATCCATTGCCCTTGATCTCTGAGTTATTTGATCAATTACATGGAGCCTCCATTTTTACCAAACTGAATTTGCGCGGAGCTTACAACTTGGTGCGCATCCGCCCCGACGATATCTGGAAAACAGCCTTCAACACCAGAGGTGGGCATTATGAATATCTGGTGATGCCGTTTGGCCTCTGTAACGCTCCTGCAGTATTTCAACGGATAATTAATGAAATCTTCAGAGATCTACTGTACGTTAAGGTTGTAGCATACCTTGATGACATCCTTGTCTTCTCCAAGGATCTAGATACACACCGCACCGATGTTCGCACGGTCCTTCAATGTCTCCGCAAAAACCATCTTTTCACAAAGCTGGATAAATGCCTGTTTGAAAAATCCAGTCTGCCCTTCCTAGGGTATATAATCTCACAGCAAGGATTCTCCATGTATCCTGAAAAGCTCAAAGGAATCCAAGATTGGCCTCGGCCCGTTGGCCTCAAAGCACTGCAACGATTCCTTGGATTCACAAATTATTACCGCTATTTAATTTCCCATTACTCAACACTGGCGGCTGCTCTCACAGTATTGACCCGCAAGGGTCAGGATACCCAGAACTAGACTCCGGAAGCCATTACAGCCTTCCCACATCTCAAAGAGGCCTTCCTTGCTGGACCCTGTCTTCACCATCCAGACCCAAACCTCCCCTTCCAGGTCAAAGTAGATGCCTCTGCTATTGGGGCTGGGGCGGATCCGAGCCAACATTCAGCCTCTGCATCCCTGGTCCCATGCTCGTTCTACTCATGCAAGTTCTCTTCTGCAGAACAAAATTATAGCAGTGGAGACCATGAATTGTTTGCTATCAAATTAGCCCTAGAGGAATGGCGCCCGTGGCTAGAGGGTACTCAGCATAAATTCACAATATTTACCAATCACAAGAACCTGGAACACTTGAGTCATGCCCACGTCTCAACGCCCATCAAGCTTCATGGGCCCTGTTTTTTCCTAGGTTCAACTTCGAACTTAGCTATCGTCCAGCTGGAAAAAATATTTGAACCGATACCCTGTCACATTCCTTCGAACCAGAAGATATTCCTGAAGAACCCAGTCATATCTTTCACCCAGCCTGTATTTGCTTGTCTGCAACTCAACCAGTCCAACTGGGAAGACTGTATTGTCCCGTCGCCTCCATGAAACAGTCCTCCAGTGGGCACATGATTCTAAGTTCGCCGGTCACCCAGGGCGAATGTGAACTCTAGCTTTGCTCCAGTGGTTCTTCTGGTGGCCCACTATGGTTTATGATGCTAAAGTGTACATCGATTCCTGCAATACTTGCGCTCAACAGAAACCCCCGGTCGGTCGACCATGGAGTTTGCTTCAGCCACTTCCATCTCCCGAAGAACCGTGGACACATCTCTCCACGGATTTCATTGTGGACTTGCCACCATCCAAGGGTCATACAGTCATATGGGTTACTATATATAGATTTTCCAAAATGGTCCATTTTGTTCCACTACCGGGCCTACCATCCACTCCTGAACGGGCAAGCCTGTTTTTCCTGCATATATTTCGGCTGCACGGCTTATCCAAGGACATTGTCTCTGACAGAGGTCCACAATTTTGCAGAGAGCGCATTTACGGGTGCGCTCTCTGAAATAAATTTGGCATCAACATCAGTTTAACCACAGCATACCAACCACAAGCCAACGGGCAAGCTGAGCGAATGAATCGCTCTTTAAAATCCTTCCTTCGCGCCTATATCAATGACCGTCAAGACAACTGGTCCGAACTCCTGGGCGGAGTTCTCCCACAACTCCCATATTGCCACTGCCACAGGCACGTCGCCCTTTTCTATCATTTATGGGAAGCAGCCTCGACCACCATTACCCATACCATTATCTGTATCCTCTCCTGCCGTGCAAGCTACTGCAGATGCCCTCAAGGCACTCTGGAATCAGATGAATCTTCACTTACGCCATGCCGCATCCCGGGCCAAGAAGTCCGTGGACATCCATCAAAGCTCTGCTCCTGAGTTTCTTCCTAGCCAGAAAGTCTGGTTAAGCACACGGTACATTCGGCTTAAGATACCTTCCCAAAAGTTTGCACCGAGGTACATCAGACCCTTTCCAATCATTCGTCGTGTTGGACCAGTTACATACCAGCTTCAGCTGCCACCAACTTTGGGAATCCATAATACGTTCCACGTATCACTTCTGAAGCCAGTGGTTCTATCTTGGCCTTCACGAAAAGTTTCTGAACCATCTCACTGGTTGCAGAATCCGACATTACCTAGAAGGTCCATGAAGTCCTAGATGTTTGCCATAGGGGCCGCCAGTGTGAATACCTCCTTTTCTGGGAGGGTTACGGCCCCGAAGAGAATTCTTGGGAACCAGCCCGTAACATCCTGGATAAAAATCTCCTCCTTCAATTTCATCGTGCCCATCCGGGCAAAACCAGACCTCCAAGGGGGGGGCGTAAGGGGGGGGGGAAGGGACTGTTGCATGTGCCAGCCATGGCTCGGCCCCCTCACCTCTCTTTGCCAAATCCAGCATCTAGTTCCTTGTCTCTGGTGGCGGTAGGCTGCCAGCTCCGTCCTCGGGCCACACCAGTACTCCAGCTTCAGCTACAGGCCTCTGCGCTCCGTAATGGGTCTCTCCGCATGGCCAGAGAAGAGATTCCACTATTCAGCGCCGCGCCCCTCCCTAGGCACGCGCACATATCACTGTCACTTATGAAGGGTCCGCGGCAGAAACTTGGCCGCGGCCCTGGATGATGACGTCGCCGAAACTCTGGTACTTAAGGCCGGGCTCGGCTCTCGATAGTCACCTTTGCAACAGGTCTCCATGCTGGTCGTGTACTTTGTTGCCTCTTGGTGATTCTCCTGCCTTCCTGGTTCCTGATACCTGCAGGTTCCAGTTCCTGTTGTCCTTTGTTCCTGCATTCCTGATTCCTAGCCCTTTTTCGGATTGACTACACGGACATGACCTCTGCATTGCCTGACTACGCTACTGACCCTCTCCAAACCCGGACCTTTGCATTGCCTGACTATGCTATGGATTCTCTCCAAGCCCAGACCTCTGCATAGCCTGACCACGCTACCAATCCTCTCCAAGCTCAGACCGCTGCCTTACCTGACTACGCCTTTGATCTTCTCCTCGCTCAGACCTCGGTCTTGATTACCACCGCTCCTTGATTGCTACCAGCCCTGACTCCAGCTTGCTCTATGATGCCTCTTCAGTCTACGTTCTGGACTTGGCCTATTCAGGCTTCGGCCTGTTCTTGCTCGGGCGCCCCCTATCTGACTTTGGTTCTATTGACGCCCAGGTCTCTGGGACTCCGCCTCGTCCAGTACAGATTTTCCAGCTTTGCTGTTGCTGCCTCTGGGCTGACCTCTCTACCTTTCCATCGACAATGACATACGGAGGCCCACCTAAGCCCAGCCAGCCCCGGTACCCAAAGGCTCAACCCGCAGGGAACGAGGGCTGGTATTGGTGAAGCGCCAGCCGGCCTCTGTTCATCAGCCCACTCCGCCTGTCGAAAGTGGGTACCCATAGGATCCTTCCTACGGGTAGCATCAACCCCACCTCAGCCCAAGGGTCCACTTCCTGCGCAACAGTTTTATAGTCAGTTCCTTAATAGTGGAAAACAATTCTAGAGGCTGATTGTTGGTGGTATTTATACTTATAATAATAATTACCTTTTACTTTTCTACACATATCCCTAAATTCATTCAACAAATTGATATAAAGCATTATGTCCAAGTTATCACAGGGGAATATTTACATTTAACATCATACTCCTTGGTGTCGGGATTGGCTGGGAGCTCCTGTGTTGTTCTGAGATGACAGTCACATTTTTACCTGCACAAAATTTAGCCAGATTAAAAGAGAGGCAGTGATATGGTATAACTTTAACCAGATAGCACCGATATTCAGCACTATCCAGAAAAAGTTATCTAGGTAAGTCTGACTAAGTCTTTATCCAAGTATATTCAGCAATTCAGGTATATTCCACTTAATCTCTGAGTAAAATTATCTGGGAAACTTTATCGTTTCCCAGCTTATTTAATAACGAGTCCCATATTTCATTACTGCACCAGACCACACTCTAGCTTAAAGACTGTGGTATATTTGACTAATTCACACTAGCAAAGCTCTCAAAAATAAAATCATTAAGGATAATAGAATACAATAGAATAATTGCATAAGTTTAAAAAAAGAACTATTTCAGTGACATAAAACAGCTGTATGTCTGCCATTAAGCATTTTATCCTAGAGAGTTTAATGTAAACACCCTTGGGCACAAAACTATTTCGGGCACTGTCATGTAAGTAGCCAGATGGTAAGGCCATTGGGTTCTCTGCTTTAAAAGATGTTATGGAAATAGTTTGAACACCCAAAGTATTTTCACTGTGAAATAAATAAAAATAGAACAATGATCTCAAAGGCACTTCTAGAATCAGATTTATATTTTTATTTTGTTGGCAAATGGATAACTTTTCAGATTTTTCACCTCTTGAAACAAGTTTAATTATTGAATTCGATAGCGCAGTCAGCCAAGGGTTTATTACCTTGCTTCAGTGAACCAAAGAAGATCCTGCAGTGGTATACCGGGCAGGGCCATCAAAAACTGATTTGAATAGCTCGAGGAATCCTTCAGTGTCATGTAGAGTAGGATCCTCTACTCTACATGACACTTGGGCCTCTTCGCTCCCACAGCGAAGAGGCCCAAGTCAACACTCTTCCATCCAGATAAGACAAGATATAGATGGTCTTGGCATAAGCTGTGAAGAAATGACTAGGTTGCAGGGAGAAGTGCATGCAACACTGATTAATAAAACCTCTGCATCTCCAAACCTCCCCCGAGAAGCATGTAGGAGCAGATAGAGGAACAATAGTCTTGACCGTCACTTCAGGCGATGTAGCTTCTTTACCTGTGGTGGTGGGTAAATTCATCTGTGTGTGCAGCAAGTTGAATGCTGTAGTCAAACTCTCCAGCGCACTCTGTTGTTTGGAGATTCTCTGGGCTAAGCCTGGAATGGCCTGCAATGCGGTGAGCTGAGCCGAATCCATGGAGTTAGCAATCTGTTATGGTTAAGCGGTGTTTGGGTGGATTCCTGTGTACTGAGGCAGATGACCTCGCCCATGGGGAGGAGCCCTGTGAGGCGCCGCAGTACTGGCTAAACGCAGACGCACAAACACAGAGTTCAGTTCTTTTATTAAACAGCTTGTAGTGTACCACTAGAGGTGGCAGTAGTGAGGTAGTCTGGAAGTAGCAGTCTCAGGACCCTCGGCAGAGAGGACCCTTCTCACCCTGATGGTATAGGGGGATTCCGGTGCAGGTTTCCCAGCAAGGTAGTACTGTGGATGAGATAGACTGAGAGTTAGATTACTCACTAGATGGTTGTTGTTGGCATGTGATTCCACCAGGTTAAAGAAATTTGGTAGCGGCACCAAGGCAGGGAAAGCAGGCCCTCGAGGAGCGAGTACCTGATCCCTGTGAGGCACCTGAATTAAAGCAGAGGGATCCGAGGAGCGGGTACCCAGGTTAGCAATACCCCAAAGGGCAGAGAGAAAGAGCTTCCAGTGGCAGCATGGAAGCGGCAGAGTAGCTTAGAACCGGCCGAAACCAATCCTTTGCTAGCTCGACAAGCTAGCAACATAGTACAGGCTATATACCCGGATGGCGTGACGTC
The DNA here is from genome assembly GCF_901001135.1 of Rhinatrema bivittatum. Taxonomy (NCBI): domain Eukaryota; kingdom Metazoa; phylum Chordata; class Amphibia; order Gymnophiona; family Rhinatrematidae; genus Rhinatrema; species Rhinatrema bivittatum. The sequence continues at coordinate 391,206,860 of NC_042617.1, read as the reverse complement.
AGTAGAGGGGAACGCCCCCAAAGTTCGCACCATAGCTGGAATAAAGGCGTGGGTGGCGTGTGCACGTGCACCCTAGAAGGTCCTTGGGAGGAGCATGGCGGGAGGCAGCACCATAGCCATTCCGGGGACGCCGGAGAGGTCAGCTTGTAGATGCGGCGGCAGCCATTTTACCTAGGGATGCGAGAGGAGCCGTGAATAAGCTGAGGCACATGGGGCGAAGCAGTCTAGCACAGACGGAACCAACACCTGCCTATAGCAGTCCCGTGGCGTGGAGAGAGGAGCACAACATGAGGCGTGCTCCATTTTAGCCCCTCCTTCCCATGCAGAGGAGATCAGAGGCAGTTGACATGTAAGCGGCATCTTCTCTGCAGTTCTTCTCCTCAGCAATAGGCTGTGAGTATGTGCTTTGCTATTCTATTGGATTCTGTAAATTGTCCTCCCTGTGTTTCCCTCTGCTCCTTGGTTCTGCCTTGCGAGTTCCTCTTGTGTGTGTTAGATTTAGATTTTATTAATTTATGAATCGCCTAACACAAAAGAGGACTAAGCGATATACAAAGCAACATACATAATAAAATGTAAAAACAGAAAAAAACTTAAATGAATAAAAACAAAAAAAAAATCATAAAATATTGCAAGGTCAGCATAAAACCAAATAAACCAATACTAAAAACATGACTTCCAAAAAGCAATATAAACAATCAGAAATAAAATCAGTATTAAAAATAAGCATAATTAAAAAGATAGGTTTTAATTAACTTTCTGAAATTCTTGATGGAGTCTGATTGCCTGATTTCGAAGGGAAAAGAATTCCAGAGAGTAGGGCCTGCTATAGAGAAAGTGCATTCACATGTGATATGGAGTCTGGCGAGCCTTGGAGATGGTACATCAAGAAGACCATATTGTGACGAGCGCTGGGACCTTGTGGGTTGATAAAAGCGAAGCATGGCATTAGCTCAAACAGTGGATTCATCATTCAGCAATTTAAAAATTGTCATTGCCATCTTGTATTTTATCCTCTCAGGGATGGAAAGTCAGTGTTATTCGATCAGAGTGGAGGTGATATGATCAGAATGTCTTAAACCAGCGAGAAGGCGGACAGCAGCATTGAGTAATAGCTGAAAAGGCTTAATGGCAATATTGGGTAATCCAAGATAAAGCGAGTTGCAATAGTCGACTATAGGGAAGAGTGAGGCTTGTGGTACTGTATGAAAATCCCATGCATGGAGGAGTTTTTAAAGACCTGACAAAACACGAAGACGATAGAACCCTTGAGTAATGATGTGTTTAATGTGGGACCAGAAAGATAGAGTGTGATCTAGAATGACTCCAAGACTTTTGACCTAATGTTGGATAGTGAAATTGTGGCAAAAGAGAGATATGGAATTGAAACTGATAGATGAATGGAGGCTGTGGATAGCGAGAAACTCAGTTTTCATCATGTTTAAGGACAGTTTGTGATTTTCAACCATTTGTTAATGGCGGAAAAGCAGATGTTAAGGTGCTCAAGAGTATCAGCCCAAGAAGAATGTATTTGTAAGACAAATTGTATGTCATCTGTGTATAACTTGTATGAATCAGTCAATGCAGCAAGCAATTTGCAAATGGGAGCAAGATAGAGATTAAAGAGAGTAGAGAAAAGAGATGATCCTTGTGGGACACCAGTGGTAACATGAGAAACTGAAGAGGTGGCATTTTTAGTTTAATGATTTGAGTACGATCAGAAAGGAAAGAACGAAACCATTTTAACACCAAACCTGATATGCCAAATTCCTGGAGTCTATATAGTGGTATGCCATGATCGATCGTATGAAAAGCAGCAGATATATTGAGGGAAACTAGAAGAAACTGCTGTATAGAATCTAAGCCATGTCTAAGCATGTCTGTAAGAAAGAGAAGAAGGAGTTCTGTACTTAACATACGGCAAAAGCCAAATTGGTGAGGATCGAGGAGTTCAGCTTTTTCAACAAAATCATTCAATTGCGTGAAGACCACAGATACTAAAATGTTGGTAAAAAATGGGAGAGATTAAATTGGATGATAATTATTGGGATCAGATGATCAAAAGAATGTTTTTTTTAGAAAAGGCCATACAACTGAATGCTTGAATGAAGGTAAAACAAGGCCTTCAGATAAGGAAAGTTTGATGAGTTTGGCAAAAATGGGTGAAATAACATTCCAAGAAGATTTGAACAAAGCGGCAGAGCAAAGCATGTTAGGACAGAGAGTGTAGTTCGATTTAGAGATTAAAGTTTCAACTTCAGAAGAAGAAACGGTATCAAAATTACTCCACTGGGAGGTAGGAGGAATGGGGGATTGAGAGTACCAATCTGGAACATCTGTAAAAGAAGAGCAAATGTTTTCAATTTTCAATTTGAAGAAAATGGAAAGCGAATCTGTGGATGGCACGTTTCGAGCCGGACTATCTGACCAGTTGAAGAGGTAAGATTTTTTGCAATATTGAAGAGAATTTTGGATTGTAACCAACTTCATTAATTTTCTTGGAGAAAAAAATCCTTCATGGCTCTATTCTGTCCTTTGACTTTCTTTTGTGGCCTCAACTCCTTGCTGGATTCGTGATTTGGATTATTTGCTGCCTGCCTCAACCCCTTGTTGAATTCTGGATTTGGATTGCTTTTTGCCTGCCCTCCACCCCTTGCTGGATTCTGTATTTGGATAGTGTGCTGCCTGCCTCAACGCCTTGCTAGAATTTGGACTTGGATTCTTTGCTGCCCACACCAATGCTCTGTCAGACTGACTACTGCTTGTCCTGGTTGATTGTTCGACTCCGGTCGTGGACTGCTCAATGGTCTCCGCTCGGTCTCCATTTCTAGGTGAGACTGTTAGTTTCTTCCACTGGATCCACAAAAATCACAACAAGGGGAATCCCCAAAGCATCGCTGACAGCCTGTCTGCTGCTTGCTCCAGGATTCCCCAATGTGCAGCTCCCTGCCACTTTCAATTTTAATCGTGGCTCTGCGCTGCTAGCAGCAGGAGGCTGCTTCTTCCTCTGGGCCTCACTTTAATCCTCTCCGGGAAGCTTCCTAAGCCCCCGGGGCACTTAGACAGTAACTTTCATTCTGGCACGCAGACGCACATGTGTGTGTGTTTGCCGGGGCGTCACATGGACGCATCCATTTTATAATATATGAGCATATATGCCAGCGGTTCTCAACCTGTGCGTCGCGACCCCGGTGGGGGTCGAACGACCAAAACACAGGTCGTTCGACCAAAACTGGTCTGCGGACCGACCCCAACGGCCCGGTCCGCAGACCAGTACCGGGCCGTTGGGGTTTTTTGCCGGTCCGCGGCGCCGCGGCTGCTGCGGGGAGGCGGGGCGAAGCTGGAGACCTGCCTCCTCCAACCCCAAAAGGGAGCGCGTCGCGGTGCTCCTCCTACTTACCGTATTTTTCGCTCCATAAGACGCACTTTTTTTCCCCCAAAAGTGGGGAGAAAATGTATGTGCGTCTTATGGAGCGAATATAAAATAAAAAGCAAACAAAAATCTAACAACCCCCCCCCCTGCTGACTCCCCCAAGACCTGCCGACTTAGTTTACCGCAACCCCCCCCCCCCCTGACCCCCCCAAGACCTGCCGACTTAATTTACCGCAACCCCCCACCCTCCTGACCCCCCCCCCCCCAAGACCTGCCAAACGTCCCTGGGGGTCCAGAAGCGGTCCGGGAACGATCTCCTGGGCGTGGGCCGTCGGCTGCCAGTAATCAAAATGGCGCCGACGGCCCTTTGCCCTCACTATGTCACTGGGACCGACCGCTGCTATTGGTCGGTCTCAGTGACATAGTGAGGGCAAAGGGCCGTCGGCGCCATTTTGATTACTGGCAGCCGACGGCCCATGCCCAGGAGATCGTTCCCGGACCGCTCCTGGACCCCCACTGGACCACCAGGGACGTTTGGCAGGTCTTGGGGGGGTCAGGAGGGTGGGGGGTTGCGGTAAATTAAGTCGGCAGGTCTTGGGGGGTCAGGAGGGTGGGGGGTTGTGGTAAATTAAGTCGGCAGGTCTTGGGGGAGTCAGGAGGGTGGGGGTTGTTAATTTAAAGTGTGGGATGGGGTTTTTTTTGGGGGGGGGGAGGGGTTCCCAGAGAAAAAAGTTTTCTGATCTGGGGAGTGGACCAAAATGACCCTCCCCAGACCCAAAAACAAAATGGGGAGAAAAAAAAAGCTATGCACTCCCCTAATTTGCTCCATAAGACGCCCAGACGCAGAGCCGGTTTAGCACAATTTTTTTTTTTTTTTAAATTTTCCCCCTCTGAATCCTAGGTGCGTCTTATGGAGCGAAAAATACGGTACTTCCTGCCCGCCCTGCCCCGGAAGACAAATGTTGCCGGAGCCGCACGGGCAGGAAGGAGGAGGCGCGTCAGCCGCGTGCAGAAGAGGAGCAGCGGGGCAGGAAGACTAGGGCTGCTGCAGAGCCCATCCTGTGGCAACCCGTAAAGAAGAGGCCCAGAGGTGAGAGAGAGGTGTGTGCGAGTATGAGATGAGTTGAGAGATTGTGTGTGAGAGTGAATTGAGAGACTGTGTGTGTTTGCAGAGACAGCATGTGAGAGCCTCTGTGTGTGTGAAAGAGACAGCATGTGACAGTGAGAGCCTGTGCTTGAGCAAGGCAGCATGTGGGGGTGTGAGAGAGCCTGTGTGTGAGACTCAGACAGCCTGTGCCAGTGAGAGACTGTGTGTATGAATGATTGCATGACAGAAAGAGCATGTGACAGTGAGATCCTGTGTGTGTGTGAGAGAAATGCATGTGAGAATGAGAACCTGACTGTGTGTTTGAGGGAAGAAGACAGGTGGAGAGAAAAGAAACAGAAAAAAAGGCAATATAAAAGGAAATGGCAAAAAAATAAAGGGAAGCAGATGTAAAAAAAAAAAAATTACTTTTTACTGATTGGTACATGTAATCTTTGGGAATGTGCAAGAGTAGCACTTTCTCTATGGCGGATCTCACAATGTACGAGATCAACATGGAGGAAGTGGAAACCCAGGGGGCCTGCACAGAGGAGGCAGCAGAATGGGCTTCAGCGCCAATAGCAGCAATCAGCGCCCCCCCAATAGCCACGTGGCAGCAGTGGCAGTAATTAGATTAATTGTTTGACTCAGCTGGAGGTGACAAAGTATGAAGTGGGATGTGAAATCAGCTTGATCTGGTGGAGAATTAGGATTGCTGTTACACATGAACTGTATTTGGCAAACATTAAATTAAAGGGAGCCAGGATAATCAATTGAAGCCTGCAGCTGAGGACTGATTCATTATGACTCATGTAGAAATTAGTGCATTTTCCAGATTAGTGGGCATAACACAATTCTCAACATTCAGCATTATTTCTGCTGCATAGAGTTTTATCTGAGAGGCTCTGAGGTTGTGAGGGAGCCAGTAAGAGTGAGAGCATGAGTGTGTATGAGAAAATCCAGGGGAGTAAGAGTGTGTGTGAGTGGGGGGGGGGGGGGGGGGGAGTGTCTTGCACCCTGAGAGTGTATCAGTGTCTGTGAGAGCGAGAGGTTATGGTGGGTATAAGAGCATGAATGTGTATGTATGTGACAGTGTATGTGTGAGAGAGAATGGACATGTGAGTATGTGTGAGAGAGAGAGGATAACCTCCTAATCCTTGACAATATCAGGGTGACTGGAAATCAAGAGCTCCCATGTATGGACAGCAGGGGCTTTTTAAAATCCTTATTAGTTTTAATTATTGGGTGTTATTTGATATATGTGCTGTTTTGAAATATTTTATTGGTGTTTGGGAAATTATAAAAATGTATATGATTTTAATTAATAGAAATTCTATTTATCAGTAATTTTAAAATATTCTTTTATTAGTATGGTTTTACTATTATAACTGATGCTTTATGTTTCTTAATTTTATTGTTTTATGAGGAATGGTGGTTCTGTTTATAAATGTCATAATAAATAAGTATGCACTAAAATCCAACCCCATCCATAACCCCGCCCCCATATGACCAAAGCCCCACCCTCGCCCCACCCTCGCCCCGCCCTCGCCCCGCAAGGGCGGGGCGAGGGGTCGCCGCAACATGAGGAACTGTATTACGGGGTCACGGCATTAGAAAGGTTGAGAACCACTGATATATGCGCTCATGTTATAAAATCGGCAGGACACACGTACATGGGCGCACAATTTTATATGGTGCACACAAATGCCATGTCTACTGCGTAAGTGGGGGGATTTTGTAAGAAACACGCGCCAACGACAATACCCATTTCCCCAGTCTTTTCCCAGTTTGCCCAGTTAAATGATAAGACTTTCTTACCCCCAGCTAACTAAACTTTCTTTTACCCTAGCTGCCCCGACCAGTGGCTTAGCCAGAACTGATTTTTTTGGGTGGGTACAAGGTTAACATGAGTGGGCTGTAGGCATGCAGTTCTAAGACCTACTAGTTGTATTCTTATTGTTAAATAATGCCATATACTGCACCCTACAATGGCTTTCTAAATAGTTTGCAACAGCCATTATGCATCATGCATGAAACTTTAAAATATTTTACCTCAATTATTTCAAGCACTTACCAGCATTATTAATCTGTATTTTTATTGTATATTTATTGCAGTTTATAAATGCACAAGTATATCATGTAAAAAACAAACAAAATAATCAGATCCAATCAATCATGTAAGAAAACAAAAATTAATGTATTCTTTCATTAATCCTCTTTGCAGAAAGTCAGAAGTAATCAGAACTACAATAAAATAGCATTAATCATCAGAATAGGTGTAGAGTAGAGCTAGGACAATTCACATTACAACTAACATGAAAAAAAAATGTTCATATTCTGGTGTCTCCTCAGCAAAAAATATCCCTCCACTGCTATTTTGTGAAGTAACACAAACTCCAGCAAAGAGACATCTAGAACCTTGCCATATCATACAGTCATAGTACTTACTCTCAGGATTCAAATACAGCAACCTTATAAAAAAGCAGTAATGCAAATACTACACCAGGCCCTAGAACATTAATACATCACCTACTGGAGTAACAGAACAAGCTGGTCTCTTTTTCCCATTTTTCCCTTGTCGCTCATTTTTCAATTCCTTTTCAGTGTCTCTCTTCTACTACTGTCTTCTTCCCTTCCTCTCTCTCTCACACACACACACACACACACACACACACACACACACTTTCTTTCACAGACTCCCTCACATATTCATGCGCTCACTCTCATATTCTCTCCTCCCCCCCCAACAAGCTCACATTCTTTACATACACACACAAGTTCTCACTCTTTCATTCCTCCCCCCCAGCTCCCATTCTTATGCACACCCAGGTTCCCATTCTCACCCACACATACAAGCTCCCATTCTCACCCACACACACATACCCAGGCTCCCATTCTTACCCACACACAAACCCAGGCTCCCATTCTCACCCACACACACATTCAAGCTCCCATTCTCACACACACACCCACACCCAGGCTCCCATTCTCATCCACATATATACACACTCAAGCTCCCATTCTCACCCACCCACACACCTAGGCTCCCATTCTTACCCACACATACACACATTCAAGCTCCCATTCTCACCCACACACACACATTCAAGCTCCCATTCTCACCCATCCAGGCTCCCATTCTCACCCCCATACACACATTCAAGCCCCTATTTTCACCCACACATACATACATTCAAGCCTGCACACACCTTCCACTCCCCCCCCCCGCCAAGCAGGAAGATCAGTGGGCCTCTCCTGCTGCTTCTTGCCTCGTGCTATCTTCGGGCCATATGGCCCATTGATCTTCCTACTTGGAGGGGGGGATGGAGCAGAAGCTGTGCGCAGCGCTGCCGCTCCCTCCCCCTCTCCCCAAGCAGGAAGCTTGATGGGCCATACAACAGCAGAAGAGGCCGTGGGCCGCCAGCGGAGCCTACCCAGCCAGCAGCCCGTGGCCTCTCCTGCTAGCTCGCTACCTCCCCAGGTGTGCCGCTCCATGGCCATGCAAATGCACAGAATGCACACCCAGTCACGCCAAGCCTGGGTCCTCCTCTTAGCTATCATGGGGATGGGATCCAGTGATGGCCTTGCAGTTCCGGCACTCCTCTTCCGGGTCTGGTTGGGTAGGCCTGGGTCCAAATTGGGTGGGCAACTGCCCACCCAGGCTCACCTGTGGCTACTCCACTGGCCCCAACCCTTGAAACCCTGCTGAGTAGGCTAGCTTTTTTTGTTTTTCTACTTAGTAAAGTTAAATAATAGGGGACCTTGGCGCGCGCTTGTGCACGTAAGTACTTATGCACGCATTTTTACTTTCGGATTCAAACTGCCTATGTCCGCCCAGACTTCGCCCATGCCCTGCCCATTTTTTGGTCTTTTGTATTTGTGCGCATACCAAGAAATACGCTTTTTAAAATCCGTGTGGCATGCGCTGGTTGGAGACACACATGAATCTCTCGGCTTTGACGTGCGTAGGCCTTTTAAAATCTATCAGACAGTGCTATAGAGAAACCTTATAGTCCAAGAAATGAAATCAGAAGGCTTGTCCAAAAAATGCTTCCAAATTGGTATTTCTTTTGCCTCCCAGAAGCGGTTTTCCATCAAACAATATTCATAAATCTAGGATACACTGGAGGACAATGGTGGATGTTAACAGAGCTTAATTTGTTCTGGATTAGGCAATTAGCCCCATATGAAATGTAAATGTTATTGAGAAAATCTGTCCCAAGACTAGTACAAACTGAAACAAATATTTGTTTCTAAATTTCAATAAAAAACTATTCTACTATTTATTTCATTATAATTTAATGTTATTTTATTCCTCAAATGTCGGGCACCAATTAAATTGCTGGTACAAATGGCTATACATTAAAAACAGGGCTGTCACTGCTTGACAAATTCACTCCTGAAGGATTTGAATTTATTGAGAGAATCAAGGCTTATTATTATTATGACCTCTCTAAATCAACTGAATTTTCCCTGAAGATAAGGGTGAAGAACAGAGGATGCAATGAAAAGTTATTACATTAAAACAACAGTTATTGTTATAAGATTTAATTATCACAAATCTGAACTTTTTGTGTTGGGACCTGGGGGAGTTGGACTGATGCTCAGATACTTGCAGAGATTTAATAGAGGTAGAGAAGGCTTTAATTATCTTTGTATATTCAGTATATATGTTCCTAGTAAATTGATTAATCAGACATAAGAACATATCATACTGGGTCAGACCAAGGGTCCATCAAGCCCAGCATCCTGTTTCCAACAGTGGCTAATAGAGATGTGAATCGTGTCGTCGATCGTCTTAACGATCGATTTCGGCTGGGAGGGGGAGGGAATCGTATTGTTGCCGTTTGTGTGTTTAAAGTATCGTGAAAATCGTGAAAATCGTGAGCCGGCACACTAAAACCCCCTAAAACCCACCCCCGACCCTTTAAATTAAATCCCCCACCCTCCCGAACCCCCCTTAAATTACCTGGGGGTCCAGCGGCGGTCCGGAACGGCAGCGGTCCGGAATGGCCTCCTGCAATTGAATAGTGTTGTCTTCAGCCGGCGCCATTTTTCAAAATGGCGGCGCAAAATGGCGGTGGCCATAGACCAACACGATTCGACTGCAGGAGGTCGTTCCGGACCCCCGCTGGACTTTTGGCAAGTCTTGTGGGGGTCAGGAGGCCCCCCCAAGCTGGCCAAAAGACCCTGGGGGTCCAGCGGGGGTCCGGAAAATGATCTCCTGCCGCGAATCGTTTTCCGTACGGAAAATGGCGCCGGCAGGAGATCGACTGCAGGAGGTCATTCAGCGGGGGTTCTGGACCGCCGCCGCCGTTTTCCTGCCCTCCCCCTTCCCTCGATTTACGATTTTTTGACGATAAATCGGGGGAATTGGTATTGTATCGTGGCCCTAACGATTTTTGACGATTTAAAATATATCGGACGATATTTTAAATCGTCAAAAAACGATTCACATCCCTAGTGGCTAATCCCAGTCCCAAGTACCTGGCAGGTACCCAAAAACTAAGTATATCCCATGCTACTGATGCTGGTAATAGCAGTGACTATTTTCTGTCAACTTGAATAACAGCAGGTAATGGACTTCTCCAAGAACTTATCCAAACATTTTTTAAATCTGGCTACACTACCTGCACTAATCACATCCCCTGGCAACAAATTCCAGAGTTTAATTGTGCATTGAGTGAAAAAGAACATTTTCCAATTAGTTTTAAATGTGCCACATGCTAATTTCATGGCGTGGCCCCTAGCCTTCTATTATCCGAAAGAGTAAATAACCAATTCACATTTACCCTTTCTAGACATCTCATGATTTTAAAGACCTCTATCATATCCCCCCTCAGCCGTCTCTTCTCCAAGCTGAACAGTCCCAACCTCTTTAGTCTTTCCTCGTAGGGGAGCTGTTCCATCCCCTTTATCATTTTGGTTGCCCTTTTCTGTACCTTCTCCATCGCAACTATATCTTTTTTGAGATGCGGCGACCAGAATTGTACACAGTATTCAAGGTGCGGTCTCACCATGGAATGATACAGAGGCATTATGACATTTTCCTTTTTATACTTGTTGCAGTTTCTAGTTCAGTTTATGTCTGCACTTTTCCTTTTATACTGTATGGTAACTTTATTCTGTATTTGGTGAGGGTCTGTTTGTGTTCTGCATGTGTAATTAAAGTTAAGTATTCTGCTAATGTGTCATTTGTTTATAGGAATCTATAGACGCTTGGTTTGTTTTCTTTTTCTAATAGGAGGTATATTGGTGTTTTAGGGCCTGGTGTAATGTTTGCAGGGTCACATTTTCATAGGGTTGTAACTGTTAGTGTGCTAGCAGTTAGTGTGCTAGCAGTTAGTGCTGTTTTGGAATGAGGGTGTTATTATATTCTAATTTAGTTTGCTCATGGCTTTCTGAGGAACAAGTCCACACCCAAAATGTGTTACAATAGTCCTAATACCCTATCGGTTCCCAGTGTCTTTTTGGCTTTTATGCAGGTTTTTCTGGTTGACAGCACAGCAGTGCATGTAAATATAATATACATGCTGTTTGTTGCAGGAATGGACCCTTAGACCGAGGTGGAGTTGGCGCAACCTGCAAGTCCCCACTGATGGCAGGCGGATGTAGATGAGGCAGAGGCCCAACTGGAGTTTCGCCTTTACCAGCCCTTGATCCCCTCAGGTTGAGCAGGTCTTAGGAAAGGGCCTCTGTGGATGACGGAGATCCTTCGATGTAGCAGGGTCAGAGTGGATATAGACTAAGCATATCCTGAGACAGGCTGAGATCAGTGGCAGGCTGCATTCGAGAATGTCCAGTAACAGACAGCGGTCAGGGTCAGGCAGCAATGAAAGAAGGTTGCTTGCAAGACAGCTTGGTTTTTGCATGCCCATTCCCGTATGTTTATCACCTTGTGGCCAAGACGCCACGACTCTATACCCCCTTGCTTTTTCACATAGAACATGGCTACTTGGTTGTTGATTTGAATTAAAAAATAAATTCTTTCAAACATTATTTTTGGTATTCTATTCCCTGGTATATGATTTAATACACCGTGTGGCCTGTGCAACGCAGGGCACACTGACTGGCTTGCTGTTTCCTCGGGGAATAGATTTACTAATAATCACTTGACATTTGCAGGACTGTATGTTGGAATATTTTTTATTTATGTTTCCCTGTTTGTTTTGAGTTTGAATAAGAATTGGAAATCTCAGCTGCATTCAAATATGATATAAATCACCAGCTACTAGGTTGAAAGAAATTATCTCTAGCTGTGTGTTAAACTGGTTCAAATCTTTTCTTACAAACTGTTTCTTCCAAGTAAAAATAGGGACCAAAAACTCAGATTGGCATCCGATCAAGACAGGAGTCCCTCAGGACTCAGTGCTATCCATCCTAATGTTTATCTGCATCCAGTTTGTAGCTAACTCACCAATCTTGGAATGGCTACAGACTTTATGCTGTAGTTACACGATGTTAGATTCCATATTAGGAGCTACCACCCAGGAAAAAGATCTAGGCATCATAGTGGATAATACTTTAAAATCGTTGGCTCAGTGTGCTGCAGCAGTCAAAAAAGCAAACAGAATGTTAGGAATTATTAGGAAGGGAATGGTTAATAAAACGGAAAATGTCATAATGCCTCTATATTGCTCCATGGTGAGACCGCGCCTTGAATTATGTGTACAATTCTGGTCGCCGCATCTCAAAAAATATATAATTGCGATGGAGAACGTACAGAGAAGGGCAACCAAAATGGTAAAGGGGATGGAACAGCTCCTCTATGAGGAAAGGCTGAAGAAGTTAGGGCTGTTCAGCTTGGAGAAGAGACGGCTGAGGAGGGATATGATAGAGGTCTTTAAGATCATGAGAGGTCTTGAACGAGTAGATGTGAATCGGTTATTTACACTTTCTGATAATAGAATGACTAGGGGGCATTCCATGAAGTTAGCAAGTAGCACATTTAAGACTAATCGGAGAACATTCTTTTTCACTCAACGCACAATAAAGCTCTGGAATTTGTTGCCAGAGGATGTGCTTAGTGCAGTTAGTGTAGCTGGGTTCAAAAAAGGTTTAGATAAATTCTTGAGGGAGAAGTCCATTAAATGCTATTAATCAAGTTTATTTAGGGAATAGCCACTGCTATTAATTGCATCAGTAGCATAGGATCTTCTTAGTGTTTGGGTAATTGCCAGGTTCTTGTGGCCTGGTTTGACCTCTGTTGGAAACAGGATGCTGGGCTTGATTGGACCCTTGGTCTGACCCAGTATGTAAATTTCTTATGTTCTTATGACATTCAATTTTTTGTCCCTTTTACCACATCTATAGCAGATGCAAGTGACCTTGAAAGTAATTGTCTGAAATCCATCCAGAAATGGATGTACAACAGTAAACTAGCTCTCAATATTAATAAGACCAATTTAATAATCCTTAGTAAAGCAACCATTCAGTATTCCCCTACTTCCCTCAAATTTTATGACTACAGGCGGCTGAGTGTGAGGTGAGGAAGTGCCTGGGAGTCAGAGATATCATCTTGTTCCAGAGCGGGTTCAGCTGTGCTCAACTCTGAAAACTTTGCCTGCAACCAGAGACGCGACCTAACCCCGCCCCCCGACGCTCCTGACGTCAGTCGAAGGAGCCTACGCGCCCATAAAATCGGCGCACAGGACACCCTCGTTGCGGCTGAGTGTGAGGTGAGGAAGTGCCTGGGAGTCAGAGATATCATCTTGTTCCAGAGCGGGTTCAGCTGTGCTCAACTCTGAAAACTTTGCCTGCAACCAGAGACGCGACCTAACCCCGCCCCCCGACGCTCCTGACGTCAGTCGAAGGAGCCTACGCGCCCATAAAATCGGCGCACAGGACACCCTCGTTGCGGCTGAGTGTGAGGTGAGGAAGTGCCTGGGAGTCAGAGATATCATCTTGTTCCAGAGCGGGTTCAGCTGTGCTCAACTCTGAAAACTTTGCCTGCAACCAGAGACGCGACCTAACCCCGCCCCCCGACGCTCCTGACGTCAGTCGAAGGAGCCTACGCGCCCATAAAATCGGCGCACAGGACACCCTCGTTGCGGCTGAGTGTGAGGTGAGGAAGTGCCTGGGAGTCAGAGATATCATCTTGTTCCAGAGCGGGTTCAGCTGTGCTCAACTCTGAAAACTTTGCCTGCAACCAGAGACGCGACCTAACCCCGCCCCCCGACGCTCCTGACGTCAGTCGAAGGAGCCTACGCGCCCATAAAATCGGCATAAGGGCGGCGCCCCGCTGCCACCGGCGCACCGCCAAGCCGCGCGCCCTAAGGGGCACGCCGGCTTGTTCCGGCTTAGTCCGGAGCAGGACGGGAGGACGGAAGACTTCTCACAACTCACAACAGTCTGCCATAGAAGTGAGAAAAATACACAATATCAGTCATAAAACAATTGCCTGTTATAAAATAAGCTTTGTGAGATGCCGCCAAAAAGGAAGGGAAAAGTCAGGGTTTTTCCCTCGACTTCTCTTACTTCTCCTATCCAACAGGAGATAGTTCGATTTATGACTGCTTCTGTACCCAATACCCCGGCGACCAAGGATCCCGCTGATACATGTCTCGAGGGAAAGAGACAGGGATATCAGGAGGAGGCTTCGCTGAGCCCAAACCTAGATAAACCACCAATGCAAAGGGGGAATGAGTTATCAACAGGGGAAATATCTGCCCAATTAGACTCTCTCGATGGGTTTGGAGAAGCCACAGCTCAAGAACATAAGGGGGGTGACATCCCTGGGACTGTGAATGAAAGAGAGAAAGTGCAAGTCACCGATGGGACCCTAGAGATAACGACACGACCTCCAGTGGTTACTTTGGACTTAGTGTGGGACTTGATGGTATCAATGTCGAATAATATTAAAGGCCTGGAGAGAAAGATTGATACTATTTCAGGGAAAAACCAACAAGATATATCATTGATACAAAGTCAAGTAAAGATAACTGAAGATAGAATTAAGAAATTGGAAGAATCAAGTGTGAGGAATATTGAATTTCAATCAGCGTTAGTGAAGGATAGAGAGTTCTTATCTAGGCGCATTGAAGTATTCGAGAATAACTCCAAACGTTTAAACTTATGTATACTCAATTTCCCTAGAGTTGTAGGGGAAATTCCCATAGAAACTTGGAAGAGATTTTTCTTGGAAATTTTATTATTTCCTGAACATGAAATTCCGGATATAAGCTATTGCTATTTTCTACCCAAGAAAAACTCGAATATAAATGTTATGGAGTTACCTTTTCAAGGAAACTTAACAAACTTTTTGGAAGATTCAAATAATCCTATAATAGATAGGGGTATTTTGTTAGTATCCTTTATAAGTTTTTTAGACCTGAATAAGGTCATGAAAAAATATTTTTCAATATATCCCATTGTTTTTTATGAGAATCCTGTTAAGATATTTCCAGACCTCTCATTCATCACACAGCTTAGGAGAAAACAATTTCTGATTCATCGACAGGATGTCTTAGATTTAGGTTACACATATAGTTTGAGATTTCCCTGCAAATATGTAGTAAGGAAAGAACAAGATGTCTATATATTTTTTTCACCAGACCAATTAAAATTATTTGTAGAACAGAGGAAAATAACCACCTCTTCCCCACTATCCGAAGAAGTATAAAAATAATTTTGGGGTACTATTGTGTTTTCTTGTTTGATTAGTAAAGGTTTAGTTTTTCCCTAATGATTTCATTGAGCCTCTAGCAAGGTTGTCAAAAGTACATATTTCCAAGAGTTTTGTATAAAATTATAAAAAGAGAGGAAAGGGAAGGAATTATTATCCAACCCTATATCTTGTTATGTTGGTTTGTAAAGATGTTATATAATGTAAAAGTTTGAAAACTTCAATAAAATATATATTATAAAAAAAAAAATTTTATGACTACACACTAAGGGGTAGATTTTAAAAAAGAGCGCAATCGC
This sequence comes from Rhinatrema bivittatum, assembly GCF_901001135.1. Taxonomy (NCBI): domain Eukaryota; kingdom Metazoa; phylum Chordata; class Amphibia; order Gymnophiona; family Rhinatrematidae; genus Rhinatrema; species Rhinatrema bivittatum. Next base: position 391,191,480 of record NC_042617.1, on the reverse strand, counting down.
GTACTTTTGTTCGCGCAGCAGGTGCAAACAAAAGTACGCTGGATTTTATAAGATACGCGCATAGCCGCACGTATCTTATAAAATCCTGGATCGGCGTGCGCAAGGCTGCTGATTTTGGGCAGCCTGCGTGTGCCGAGCCGCGCAGCCTGCCTCCGTTCCCTCCGAGGCCGCTCCAAAATCGGAGCGGCCTCGGAGGGAACTTTCTTTCACCCTCCCCTCACCTTCCCCTACCTAACCCACCCCCCCCCGGCCCTATCTAAACCCCCCGCTTACCTTTGTCCCTCGATTTACGCCTGCTAGAAGCAGATGTAAATCTACGCGCGCCAGCGGACTGCTGGCGCGCCGTCATCTGACCCGGGGGCGGGTCTGGAGGCCTCGACCACGCCCCCGGGCCGGCGCCACGCCCCCGGTCCCGCCCCCGAAACGCTGCGTCATTCGGCCCCGCCCCCGACACGCCCCCTTAAAAAAAACCCGGGACTTACACGCGTCCCGGGGCTCTGCGCGCGCCGGCGTGCGAGGGCCCTGCTCGCGTAAATCCAGGCGGATTTACGCGAGCAGGGCATTTAAAATCCGCCCGCAAATATATCATCTCAGTATGGATCCTTAGAATGCAGCTAGAATCTAACCTATAATTAAAGGATCAAATAAAAAGTGTAGTGATGCATGCTTTCAATAAAATTCATATACTACAATCCCTCAAATCATTTCTATCAGTAAAAGATTTCAAGACTGTAAGTCAGTCACTAGTCATATCCCCATTGGACTTCTGTAATTTATTGTATGTTAGACTGCAAGTATACATGCTGAAATACCTCCAAAAAGTCCAAAATGGAGCAGATAAACTTATTGCAGGTATTAGGCTCAGTGATCATATAACTCTGTCTTACACGCTTTACACTGACTCCCAATAAAAAGGAGATTTATAAATGATGGGTTGGTCATGGGATAACCCTGCAACGCTGCATGCTTTTTCAGTGGCAGGAACACTGCCATGATGCCTCTCCCTCTCATGCCTGTGCTGGCCTTAGGCACGCACACCACAGTCTCTGAGTTAAAGGTCCCATGGCAGTAAAACTAAGATGATGCTGGTTGATGACTTCAGCATGGCTGGGTACTTAAGGCCCAGTTGCACTCCCCTTCGACACCTCAGCAACAGGTCCTCCTGCCTTGCATGCAGTCCATGTTGCTAGTTCTTTGTACCTTGCTTCATGGTCCTGCTATCTTGCTTTGCCTTGTCCTGTTACTGTCCTTGTCTTGCCTCTGTTGCCTTGGCCTATCCACCTGCTTTATCTTGGTCCTTGGAGTCTTCTCTTGCCTTGTTTTGTTCCTCAGTGTCTTGTCTTTACCTGTCTTAGTCTGATTCTCCAGTTCTGACCTCTGCTTTGTATTTTGACTTCACTCCTGGATTGCTGCCTGCCCTGAGCTTTGGTTTGGACCTGGATCTTGTCTGCTTGCTGCTGCTCTGACAACTGCCTGTATCTTGACGTCACCTGATTGCTCCTTTGGGACTTCAGTCTAAGCCCTGCCAATCCCTGGAACCCAAGGGCTCAACCTGCAAGGAATGAGTTTCGTACAGGTGAACTCCAGCTCCTGTTCCAGTAAGGGTGAGTCCACCAGCTGTCGGCATGGGCCTAGCAGGTTCGCCTGCTAGGCTGCGCTAACTGTGCCATAGCCCTAGGGCCCTTATCCATGAGAGTTTGTTGAAGCCATAAGTTTGGTGAACTCATCCCTAGATCAGGCTATTTCCGGTTGGTCCTTCAGGTCCAGCAACCGCGAGACCTGCTCAACAACATGACCTCATTCTTCGAGGCCTGGCGGCCTGAATGGAGTCCATGCAAGTTCATGCCCCAGCACCTACACTGGGAACCTCTCCCAGCAGCCCCGATTTGGCCAGTGGGACCCATGCCTCATCTCAAGCTGCTGCCAATGAATGAGGGTGACCCCAAGGGCTGACGAAGTTTCATCAACTAGTGCAGAATACATTTTGAATTGCAGACCACCAGTTTTCCTTTGGATCATACCAAAGTGACTTTCATGTTGTCTCTACTGGCAGTCCTGGATATCACTACTCTGGTAGTGGGACGATCCCTTAATGAGAAACCTGGATAACTTCCTCAACCAGCTCTGTAGCTGCGGGCCTCATCCACAGCTATGGAGCTGCTCCACATCAAGCAGTATAGTCACACCATGACCGACTATACCATTTAATTCCGCACCCTGACTTCAGATCTCCGTTAGAGAAAAAGGCAGCCTGACCACCATCTTTTGGCAGGGCCTTGCAGAGTGCATAAAAGATGAGCTGATGGATCAGGATTTGCCACCCACATTAGAGGACCTCATTACCCCTGGCGATATATGTGAATCTCTGGTTTGGGGAGGAAGCCCGTGAAAGGGAGGTGTACCATTGGCATTTCAGACTGATACCCAAGTTCCAGCAGCCTCTGGTCATCACGACAGACATGCCAGCCATCACTTCCTCAGAAGAACTCATGCAACTTGGGAGATCCTATCCCTACAAAAAGAAGCAGAGACATTGGCGACTCAACTTCTGCCTCTATTGCACAGCCCAGGGGCATTTTCCCAGCCATTGCCCAGAAAAGGCAAGAAACTTCAGTGCCTATGGGTTGGTCAGAAAGGCAGCCCTAAGTCAGCCAAGATTGACTGCTTTGGACAGGGCATAAAAGGAGATACTCTCCCGGTGCAGGAGTCTTGTTTGGAGCATAAGAGGAATGGTAGCCATCGATAAGCGGCCAGGGAGAGGTTCTCCATATATGGAATACATGGTCAATGCTTTGTCCAAGATCACTGTAGGAAGGTTGTGTTAGCAGACCAAAGCTGAATCTATAAAGTTGCCTCCAGGTCCGATTCCAAAAAGGCCTCGGTTTGCACCTCGGTTTCTTGGAAGAGTAGGCGAACTAGTGCAAACAGTAGGCGAATTAGTGCAAACCAGTAGGCGAACTAGTGCAAACCGAGGCCTTTTTAGAATCCGGACCTGCAGGCAACTTTATAGATGCAGCTTTGGTCTGCAAACACAACCTTCCTACAGTGATCTTGGACAAAGCATTGACCATCTATTCCATATATGGCGAACCTCTCCCTGGCCGCTTATCTATAGCTACCATTCCTCTTATGCTCCAGACAGGACTCCTGCACCAGGAGAGAATTTCCTTTTATGTCCTGTCCAAAGCAGTCAACCTTGCATGGGTTTGCCAGGCTCATGCTTCATAACCCATCTATTGATTGGGAAGCCCTACAGATTGCTTGTTGGGGGATCTCCTGTCAAGAATGGTACCTCTACTGGGTTTTGCTTCTGGTAGCCCTAGCCCAGTCCCAGATCTCGGACCTTCCAGGCCTTCCTGCTCCATACTTGGAGTTTGTGGATGTTTTCAGTAAGCAGCAAGCAGAGACTTTGCTGCCCCACAAGTCTTACGACTACCCAATTGACCTGCTCCCAGGTACAATGCCCCCTGGGGGCAGGGTCTATCCACTCTCAATCCCCAAAACCACAGCCATGTCCACCTACATTCAGGAAAACCTGGAGCGGAGTGTCATCTGCCCTTCATCTCCTGCAGGGGCAGGATTCTTCTTTGAGGGCAAGAAAGAAGAAAGAATCTCTGGCCATGCACAGATTATAGAGGTCTCAATGTCATAACCAGGAAGAACAGATACTCATCATTACCCCTTATCATGGAACTGTTCAACCACCTGTGTGAAGCACAAATTTTCCTAAGAGGAGCCTATAATCTTATTCAAATACGGGAGAGAGACCAATTGAAAATGGCATTTAACACCCATGAGGGTCATCACAAGTATCAGGTCATGCCATTTGGCCTGTGAAATGCCCCTGCTGTCTTCCAAAATATGGTGAACGAGATCTTCAAGGACCTTCTGTATTTTCATGTTGTAGTCTGTCTGGATGACATCCTCATCTTTTCTCACACCCTGGCACTGCACTACCAGCACGTAAAACAAGTATTGCGGGGGCTCCAGGAGAGCCACTTATATGCCAAACTTGAAAAGTGCACCATCAGTCATGATGAACTGCCCTTCCTGGGTTACACTGTCTCTCGGTATGTTCTGCGTATGGACCTGGAGTAAGTAAAGGCTTTTCAGCCCAGGTACCGGCCGACAGAGAAAAACCAACAGACTGATGCTCTTTTTTGATCCTTTGAAACCAGACTTCCAGGAACCTCCTCGTCACATCATCGATCTGACTAGAATCATGGTCACAGTGGCAGTACCAATCCCACCAGGGAAGACAGTGGTTCTAAAACACCTGCAAGATAAAGTGCTGAAATGGGCCCATGATTCCCACCTAGCAGGCCACCCAAAAGTCACCAGGACTTTGGAACTGCTTCTTCACCACTACTGGTAGCCCTCAAGTAAAGCGAGATGTAGAGTGCTATGTGAAATCCTGTCCAACTGTGCTATTCATAAGAGTTCCTATGCTTGCTCTTGGGAGATATTAGAGCTAATGCCAGCTTCCAAGACACCCTGGACCCATGTGGCAATGGACTTTGTCACAGACCTACCTCTCTCTAATGGTTGTACTTCTATTTGTGTAGTGGTGGACCAGTTCTCCAAGATGACTCAGTCCACATCACTTCCTGGATTTCTGTCTGCACCAGAATTGGCTCGTCTCTTTTTTCAACATATCTTCAGACAACATGGGTTGCTGGAGCACATCCTCTCAGACCGGGGAGTTGCTTCTGGAGAAGCCTGAGGCACAAATGGGGGGTTTGCACAGGGTAGTGTGGGGCAATGTGGATTCCGTTTTGGAGGCAAAAGGAGTGGTTTTGGTGGGTTCTTCAAGTTTAGGCCCCCTGCCTAGATAATGAGGGGAGAGACACTACCCTGCCAGGTCTTTGGTTAAAGACTGGAGGGAAGAGAGACAGAGAGAGATTTTTGGTCCTTTTGGCTAATTTGTGTGAAACTTTGTGTTCTGAAACCTGTGCCTTCTAGGAGGTTGAAACTCCCTATCTCCAGGAGTGTCAGAAGGAGCTGTTTACCTCTTTGCCCAGGTCAAGAGAAGGGAAAAGAGAACATTGTTTTATTTCCCCAAGTCTATTTCTGTTTTCCTGCATTGGGAAGGGAGATTTTTCTGCCCCCATCCTAACCCAGAGCTGGAATCTTTAAGAACTGTTTCCATTTAGAGACTTTTCCTCCTGGACGGTCCACCATTCCTGTGTGAAGAGGACTGAAAAACATCTGGAAGCCCCCAAATGGAGTTTCCACCACAGGGAGGCAGGACACAGCCAGGGTGGAGTTTGGGAGTACCATTTGGACCTTAGGTACTGTGGGGAAGGGGACATTCATCACAGCTGGGTTACCCCAGCCACCTTGGGACAAATATTCATTCAACCCCATGGATTATAAACAAAGTTCCAAGCCCCAGTATTAAGGATCACTTCCACAGAAGTAGAGACACCTTAAATCTGTACTCTCATATGGCTGAATAAATTGGATGTAACTGGACACTGCCTCATTTATGCATCTTAATTCTTTTGCAATCAAGCACAGTAAACTTTATTTTGAACACCCATCCAGTAAGTGAACTACATTCATTCTTATTTCTGAGAGGTGAACACAGATAAAGCAAGTGTTGCTTACCTGTAACAGGTGTTCTCACAGGACAGCAGGATGTTAGTCCTCACATATGGGTGACATCACAGGATGGAGCCCTGTACGGAAAACTTTTCTGTCAAAGTTTCTACAAAGCTTTGACTGACACTGGCACACTGAGTGCACTGAGCATGCTCAGCCTGCAATTATCCCTGTGAACCACAGGTATCTCCCTCAGTCTCATCTTATAGCTAAAAGCACAAGTGAAACTAAAATAAAAGTGAAAACGTATAGAGACCCAACTCCGCAAGGTGGCGGGTGGGTTTCGTGAGGACTAACATCCTGCTGTCCTGTGAGAACACCTGTTACAGTTAAGCAACATTTGCTTTCTCACAGGACAAGCAGGATGGTAGTCCTCACATACGGGTGAGTACCGAGCTGAGGATGCCCGAGAGTGCACAAAATGCACCCAAGACGTGCGAAAGGTGCAATCACGGGGGTGGAATTTGGAACGGAGAGCATCCTGAAACCCTTAACGGGTTGGTGGAAGGATGTTGGGCAGTTAAACCGAAAAGAATAAGAGTAGACGGACTGGCCAAACATGGAGCATGCCGGCTAGTCGTATCTAAGCAATAATGGGCTGCGAAGGGATGGAGAGAGCTCCAGGTTGCAGCCTGATAAATATGTACAAGCAGCAGTGGCCGAGGGGAAGCTATTGAGGCTGGGACAGACGCAACAGAGTGTGGTTACACACAGTGTTGTAGTGAAATGCCTGCTTGTTGGTAGGAAAAGAGATACAGACCGTCAATTAGGAGGAATAGGTTGACTTTTGCCACAGAAGGAAAGAGTTAGGTGGAATTCCTATTGAGTGTAGTGCGATCTAGATAGAATGCAAGTGCACTATTACTGTCCAAGGAATGGAAAAACCCTCTCGCTTTGGTGAGAGAGAGGTGTTGGGAAAAATGGGCAGAGTATCCTGAGTAAGGTGAGATGCAACGTCTACTTTAAGAAGGATATGAAGTTGAATACGTAAAACCACTCAGGCACGGAGGAACGCAGGGTCGGATGAGTATGTAACAAGGTGTGTAACTCACTGACCCTGTTGGTAGAAATGACATTTATGAGGGAAAAAATTTTCCCATGCCATACTGTGAAATGAGAGGAATGGAAAGGCTCGAACGGAGAACATGAGACTTATAAGCACGAAATATAGGATCCATTACATGACTAGTGAAAACAGAGGCGGCTTGATCAGTTGATAATCCATGGTAAACTGACTCAGAAGGGGTTTACCGTTAATCGGGTATCCCCACTCCCAAACGATACACCAATTGGAAAAGAGGTATACCTATGTGGAGGATTTCTGGGGAGCAGAATCCGAGGGAGGAAGAGAAAAGAGTGGTGTAGAAAAAAGAAAAAGGGTAATACCCTTTTGTATGCGTCATGTGGTAAATCATGCCATTTTGAATGGTAGCATTTATGTGTGGAAAGTTTTGTGGTGCTACCAGTACCTGAGAACATCAATGAGTCTATGATTTGTGACTGACTGGTGAGAAGGCGAATTGGTTACTGGTGTGATAGATTGAGAAGTGTGGGAAGCATACTGGTCTCGGCCAGGACTTGGGTCTGAGGAACAGTGAACCCCATCCCGGTTCAGCATTAGAAGAGTGCTGGCTATGAGAGGCAGCGGAAGAGACACATGTAAGAGGCCCTTGATGGAAGAAAGGCGTCTATGGGAACGCAATGGAAACATGTGTAGGGAGTAGAATCTGTGCACCATATGGTTTGATTCAGACATAGAGGGCAAGTTTGGTTGACCTCAGCGCTAGAAGATTTTCCCCACTACACATGTAGTCCGAGACCATTCGAGAGGATGGAAACCTATATGGAGAAGGTCTGCTAGTGCGTTCGGTAAGTCTCTTAGATAAGTGGCCCAAGGATGCATGGAGTGAGCAAGGGCCAAAGGTAGAGCTGTGCAGCTTCCTTGCAGAGCAGCGAAGAGGTTGTGCGTGCTTGTGTGTTGGAAAGCACATTGTCCCTATGCTGTCTGTCTGTATGCACAAAGATTTGTTGCAGAGGCATTATTAGAAGGCATAAGGGTATAACTCATGGCTACGAGCTCCAGGAAGTTCATGTGAAACTGTGCCTGGAGTGGAATAGACGCATATTGGGTTGAGAAGATTTTAGGCCAAACTTTACAACCCTGAGAAAATGCGAACATGAGTAGAATCAGACTAGGTTTTGGTTCTAGATCTGCAATATGGATGAGGGATGAAAGCGGTTGAACAGCTTAGACCCACTGATAATGGAATTTCACTGAATCTAACTCATAGCAGTTTTGGATCTAGCAGAAAGTGCATAGTGAAAAAACCCCATGGCCCGACAATGAAGAATTGAGGGGCTGAGGTTATGGAATATGCATGCAGGGACATGTAAGAATTTATTAGAATGTCTGCACGGATGCTGGACAGGAAGATCATTGTGACTATGGTGTCCAGAAGTGTTGTATAAGGGATTTATGGCAGTGACAGTAATCCCAGGTAGTAATGTACAGTGAGCCATGTAGAAGTTAGAGCTCCTTGCGTAGACTGACTGTGATTATGCAGGTGTCCATGCAAGGAAAGTGTGAATGATGTTGCGCTCCGTAGAGAAACAGCAATCACAGATAGTGATTCAATGAAATACCCCAGTGGCCGAAGCTGGTGCAACCGACAGAGCTTGGGATTGTAATATTGTTGACTCACCATGAAGCTCATAGAAAAATTAGAGGTAATGTACTTACTGCAATATGGAAGCATGGTGACGAGAGATACCATTTTACCTGTGCCTGCTGAAGAAAGTTGGTATTTCTGAGGTCCAGGATGGGTGGAGAGTAACTACTTTCTGTTGAAAGAAAGAATAGTGTAATTAAAATTCCCCAACCCCCCCCCCCCCCCATACACTTCTGCGCTTTGTAGCATCTGGGGGGTGTACCGGGAACCTTGGTACAAAGTGGGGTGACCGCTCTGATATCCGGCCAGTTGGGAGACCAGGAGGTGGTCAACTGGAGGGGCTGATGTAATCTGGATATCATGTAAGCTCCCACGGGAGCGTGAGCGGTAAAGTCTTACCCGCATTTCTGTGTGCTGTACAAGGAGACATCGAGACCTGTCGTCAGGCTTCGAGGTGGACTTGCACCTGAGGTAGTATTTGCTGGATCTCGTGTTTAGCAGATCAGCGAATGCATCTGGAACTTTGGTTCTGAATTAGGAACCAGAAGCCAGAGTATTAATCAGTACAGAGCCCCGTTGCTGAAAATGGGAGGATGTCCTGATGCAATCCCAAAGAAATGATAGAGAGGTTCTCTTGGTATTGTGGCTGACATAGCTATGTGTGACACTAATACGGTTCTTGGAGAACACTAATATCGTTCTTGGAAGGTACATGACCTAGAACTTTTCAAACCATGTGGCCTGAATTAGAGAACACATCTCAATGGGAATGCCGCAGAAGCGGGTACTTACCATCCGACATGGATCGCCGAAGGACGAGCCGGTGAAGATTGCTGGCTCCGTGGATTTCAGGAGTCATCGAGGGAGTAGACGCCCGTCTCAACTCTGATGCCTGGTATGTTGGCGCAGGTATAGAGGAGACAGACTGAGCGTGGCTGGCGCTACCACAGTAATTTTGTGGAGGGCCACAATCCCGCATCAATGTCGGTGGGGCACGCCTCTGGAACAGGGAAGCCATCTCTGGCTCGTGAACCTGGCCCTCATCGCAGCGGCTCGATGTCTCATGACGCCAGTACAGAATTCTTCGGAACTCATTCCGGTGTTTCTGGAGCACCAAGGACTGCCAGCACTGTGCAGAACAGTGGTGATGTTGCTCGGCCCGGGCATTCTCCAGCACTGAGAAGGATAGCACCGATGTGCTGGATGGTGTCGGTGGCGGACGGTCACCGTGTCAGTGACGATGCATGCCACGGTGCTCGGAACGGTCTTTCCCCAGCACAGAGATGGATGCCCTCGCTGTCTTGGATGGCAAATGATGATGGACTGTCAGCATGCCTGCACTGCTCCTGGCACTATGTAGTGTCGTAGGCTAATACGGAGCTTTAATAAGAACCCAAAGCATGGAGCACTGTGTTTAGGTGAGGGCATTACGTGGAGGTGCTATGTCGGTATTGCCGGTGTCGATGGCGGCCGAAGCGGCCTCGAGGGTATCGTCAAAAATATATATGAAAAAACGTCAATGATCCGGGCAGCAACGATGACAGTAACGGAAACACTGACGGCATCGGCGTAGGTATCTATGAAAATGATGTGTCATCGAATAATCGAAAAAACATCGTTGGCATCGGAAAAATGATACCAGCATCGACAGAGTCGATGACCGCATCGATAGGAACGTCGAAGACACCGATGGAAGCGACGTGGGCTTCGAGGGCATCAATGTATGGAGACGGGCGCTGACGGCATCGGTGGCATGGCCATGAGCATCGACGGCATGGCCACGGAAGTCGACGGTATCGATTGGATCGACTCTGGCACCAATGGCATCGTTGTCATCAATGCCACCGACATGGGCATCTATGGCACCGACATGGGCACCGATGGAATTGATGTTGCATGGATGCCATCGATGGAATTGACATTGGCATTGATGGAATCCACTTTGGCATTGATGCCACCGGTGGAATCGATCCTGGCATCGATGCCATGGACAATGGCATCGATGGAAATGACCCTGGCATTGATGGAAGTGCCCTGGGCGACGATGGTATCGACCCAGGCATGGATGGCACCGACGCCATCCATCCAGGTGATGATGGCACCGATGAAACCCAAGGAAAATCAGTGCCAAGGATGAAAAACATGGATGGCACTGATAGAAATGATACAGGGACTGATGGCATCAGTGTATCGCGGAGGGGGGGAGGGGTACCAATGGCATCTAAGAATCCAGGACGGTCTGAAGGGGGTATCGAAGTAGCGATGGGGGCATCAACTGCGCGAGGGTACCGAGGAAATCGAAGGACATGAAATTGACAGGGGCCCTGGTGGCAACGGAAACCGTGGAAGTCCCTGTCCCACTAGCGCTAATAACCAGGCAGAGTGTCACAGAGGGACACTCGCAGGCTATGTGTGGCTAACTGAAAACATAGGGAGAGGGAAGGCCACAGTCGGTTGACAGGCCAGGGAGGTGACAGGAAGAGAACGAAAAAACAGGGCATAGTACTCACCGAGCGTCAAATAAACGTACGCGAAGGGAGACCCGTGCAGGGAAAAGTGTTTATGAAGAAAAGGTTTAAGTGTTTCCGTTAGGAAAAAGTGTTAGAATTTCTCACAGAGCTCCTAACCACTATGCTTACTGCACAGCGGAAAAAAGAAGACTGAGGGAGACACCTGTGGTTCACAGGGATAATTGCAGGCTGAGCATGCTCACTGCACTCAGTGTGCCGGTGTCAGTCAAAGCTTTGTAGAAACTTTGACAGAAAAGTTTTCCATACAGGGCTCCATCCTGTGATGTCACCCATATGTGAGGACTACCATCCTGCTTGACCTGTGAGAAAGATCTCTCTCTTGAAACTGCTGCATCACTCCCGGCACTCTTTTATATTTGTTTGTTCTATAGAAAGAAAAGTCTATCTTCTTTTTAACTTCCTGTTCCAGCCGTCTTTTAAGTTCACTTTTTTTTTCTCCAATGCTGTTGATGTCGTCTGGCTATTTAAGAACATAACATAAGAACATAAGAATTGCCATACTGGGTCAGACCAAGGGTCCATCATGCCCAGTATCCTGTTTCCAACAGTGGCCAATCCAAGTACCTGGCAAGTACCCAAACATTAAATAAATCTCAAGCTAATATTGTTTATTAATTAATAGCAGTTTATGGATTTTTCCTCTAGGAACTTATCCAAACATTTTTTAAACCCAGTTTCACTAACCGCTATATCCACATTCTCTGGCAATAAATTCCATAGCTTAACTATGCGCTGAGTGAAAAAGAATTTTTGATTTGTTTTAAATGAGCTACTTGTAAACTTCATGTAGTGCCCCCTAGTCCTTCTATTATCTGAGAGAGTAAATAACCGATTTACATTAACTTTTTCAAGTCCTTTCATGATTTTGTAGACGTCTATCATATCCGCCCTCAGTCATCTCTTCTCCAAACTGAACAGTCCTAACTTCCTTAGCCTTAGGACAGCCATTCCATGCCTCTTATCATTTGGTCGCCCTTCTCTACACTTTTTCCAGTGCAACCATATATTTTTTAGATGCCTTTCTCACTAGTCTCCATGCTAACCTGTCTCTTTCCCACTTGTCACCGAATACAGTTACCTCAGTCACATCCCCCACATACCAAGCTGCCTCTCTCTCACCAGTCAAAACCTCAACCAATCTCTTTCCCACCTGTTACCTCATACAGTTAACCTCTCACTAATCACTCCCACATACCAGGCTGCCTCTCTCTTACCAGACACCACCTCAGCCATTTAAAATTCTCCACCAGTTTAAAATTCTCAGCTCTTCATCAATTTGCTCAACAGAGTATCCCTAGAAGACCAAAGGTGTAGCTTTTACTCTCTCTCCCCACCTACCCTAATCCTGTTTTAAGGAAAGAGTGGCTCCACCTCTGTGAAAGCCTACCTCTCCCCTACTGCTGAAACCTAGCCTCAGCTAGGGGGAGGGAAAGCATCCCCAATGAAAGCATACCTGACATTTTCATCCTCCTTAAATAAATACTGCCACTGGAAAGATGTCTCCGCCTACACGCACTTCCAAACTCTTTGAGGCCAGCTAGCAAATTTTGAAAATGCTTGCAAGTGTTGTCATTGTGCAGGTTGGCCGATAGACCGGGGATGTCGATTCCTTTTCTAGTCTATAGTTATTCAGTTCTCGTCCTGCTCTGAATCACAGCAGTTTAACTCACAGGCCGATATAGTAAAGCACGGCCGCGGTTGCCCGTTTTTTAACCCGCTTTGGACGCACGTTTTGAGCGCGTAAGATGGACCCGCGATTCAGTATCGGCTTTTACGCGTCCTTAGCGCTTGCCGAAAAAGACGCGTATCCATTTCCGCCCGCCGCATGTATATATGTTAATGATCGGATTAGCTATTCCCCCCAATACAGTAACGTGCGCCCAAATTATCGCGTTTTTAACCAGCTTATTTACCGCGTCTTTATCCTCAATATTTACCGCCTACCCTGACCCTGGCGTTAGTATGGTGTTCAGTCAGCTTCGGACCGGACAGCGTCATGGACATGCATATATTGGCTCTGGCAATCTTTTTCATTCGGTTGAGAAGCAGAATGAGAAATGCTTGAAACGCTCGGCAAGCGATCATGGATGCCTGGATAGAGGCAGGAACGTCCATGAATGGAAGCCGTGACCTTGGATGTCCGGCCGGGCGCTCAAGGCAGCGGCCATGGACGTTGGAAGGCAGTGGGGCCTCCGATCATGGACGCCTGGATAGAGGCAGGAACGTCCATGAATGGAAGCCACGACCTTGGATTTCCGGCCGGGCGCTCAAGGCAGCGGCCATGGACATTGGAAGGCAGCGGGGCCTCCGATCATGGATGCCCGGATAGAGGCGGGAAGGTCCATGAACGGAAGCCCCGACCTTGGACGTCTGGCCGGGCGCTCAAGGCAGCGGCCATGGACGTTGGAAGGCAGTGGGGCCTCCGATCATGGACGCCCAGATAGAGGCGGGAACTTCCATGAACGGAAGCCGCGACCTTGGACGTCTGGCCGGGCGCTCAAGGCAGCGGCCATGGACTTTGGAAGGCAGCGGGGCCTCCGATCATGGACGCCCAGATAGAGGCGGGAATGTCCGTGAACGGAAGCCCCAACCTTGGACGTCTGGCCGGGCGCTCAAGGCAGCGGCCATGGACGTGGGAAGGCAGCGGGGCCTCCGATCATGGATGCCCAGATAGAGGCGGGAACGTCCATGAACAGAAGCCCCAACCTTGGACATCTGGCCAGGCGCTCAAGGCAGCGGCCATGGATGTTGGAAGGCAGTGTGGCCTCCGATCATGGACGCCCAGATAGAGGCAGGAATTTCCATGAACGGAAGCCGCGACCTTGGACATCTGGCCGGGCGCTCAAGGCAGCAGCCTTGGACGTTGGAAGGCAGCGGGGCCTCCGATCATGGATGCCCGGATAGAGGCGGGAACGTCCGTGAACGGAAGCCCCAACCTTGGACGTCTGGCCAGGCGCTCAAGGCAGCGGCCATGGACGTGGGAAGGCAGCGGGGCCTCCGATCATGGATGCCCAGATAGAGGCGGGAACGTCCATGAACAGAAGCCCCAACCTTGGACATCTGGCCAGGCGCTCAAGGCAGCGGCCATGGATGTTGGAAGGCAGTGTGGCCTCCGATCATGGACGCCTGGATAGAGGCAGGAACGTCCATGAATGGAAGCCACGACCTTGGATTTCCGGCCGGGCGCTCAAGGCAGCGGCCATGGACGTGGGAAGGCAGCGGGGCCTCCGATCATGGATGCCCGGATAGAGGCGGGAACGTCCGTGAACGGAAGCCCCAACCTTGGACGTCTGGCCAGGCGCCCGGACGTGGAAGGTTGGGGGTGGCCTCCGAACAAGAGGACGTCCGGATACTCAGGGCAACGGCCCCGGTGTCCATGCGGGGTCTGTAGAAAAGAACCATCCACTTACCTGGTGGAATGACATTTGAAATGACATTTGAAATGACAGGTACCAGCGCACCATGGATACTGTATAGGCACTGTATACCGCTCAATACAGTAAAATGGATTGCGAACGCCTACCGCTTCATATGCGCGTTTTGGACGCTTGTTTGCCGCCGCTTGGATTAGCGTCTAATTTGAATACTGAATCGTTGTGAACCAAAATGTGTACATGTCAAACATGCGGGCGCCCGGCACTGCCGCACTTTTTCTTATGCGTCCGTACTGTATCGGCCTGTTAGGCTGCCTCAACACTTGATTCAAACAGCATCCCCATAGAAAACTGCATAATAGAAAATAAAAGATCGTGAAACTATTTAAAAAGACCATCTGGCAAGCTCATATACTGCAATGTTGTTTGGCCTTTTAAAAGGTATCACAACTTACTAAGGATCTTATTTAAGAAAAAAAAAACAAAACATTTTTCGAGGCTGTGCCAAAGAAAAAAAACTCTGTTGAATAAGGTTCTAAGATTGCAGTTTTCTCCAGCATCCCAACAGTCCTCCCTTGCATTTTCATTAATGATGCTGGGAAGGCCAGACGCAGCGTCTAATTACAGCGCCGCATGACTCCGCCTCGGCCCAAGGACATCAAGTTGCACACAGCAGCGGCGGTGCGGGCCAGTGCTCCCTCCAGAGGGGTGGGGCCATCCGTAGCTCCGCCTCCGGTGCTTCGCGGCTCTCTCTCCAGCTGCGGCCTCCGGCTGTTCCGCCAGTCCCATGCGTCGGCAACGGCCTCTGGCTCGGTCTTAGCCTGCGCTCCGATGGGAAACCTGCTCAGCGGCACCAGCCCGAAGGAGCCCACCACCGTGGAGGAGTGCGACTCCACCTGGGAAACGGACTCGGGTGGGGAGCCCGAGGCGGAGGAGGGAGAGGGGGACCGCAAGCAGGGAGAGACTGAGGCGGCAGCGGATGGACCGAGGCAGGGAGAGCCCGAGGTGGAGGAGGAGGAGGAGGAGGAGGAGGAGGAGCACCACCAGAGGCAAGAAGAGCCGGATGACGGAAACAACCAGGGGCAGGGAGAGCCCCCTCTAAATGGCAGCCGCCAGGAAGAGGAAGACGCAGCGGCGGTAGCTGCCGTCCCAGGAGAGGAGATGGAAAAGGCGCCGGAGGAAGGCGCAGAAGAAGCGGCGGAGCAGGTACGTGGGAGGAGGACCATGCGTGGGTTCAGGTGCTGCACGTGGGGGAGGCGCGCGCGCGTGTGGGCTCGGGTGCACGTGCCTTTCTCGCTTGACCCTGCAGGCTGGGGACGGGCCACTGGTGTGCCGGAGCCATTGATTTGATTTTGTCCCTCTCTCCGCGAGCACTCAAGGCTGTGTACATCGCATAAGCTGTTTTCCTGTGTGCACCAGCGCGGCAGCTGTTCGTTAACCCTTTGTAAGGGAAGCCGGCGTTCATAAACATAATCGGACGTCGCGTAGTCCAGTGATGACGTAAGGCTCTTACCCCACTTCTCTGCAGGTAACAGGTGTGACGAGATCAAATGCTTGCCTCAGAGCTGAACTTACCTAGTCTTATGGTTTTTTCGGCAGCCTATTGGTATGTTTTATGGCCTGATTTTCTGTATACTGCAATATTTGCATTATGTATGTACTATATTTTATGATGTATTTTATATTTTAGTGATGATCTGTAATACACATTGAATACAGACTTCCTGTAAAAATACCTGACGCAAATTTGCTTCTGTGTTCTTTTATTATTATTAATTTCTAGGAGGGTATTCCATACATCCACCACTTTTTTTTTTGTAATGATATACTTCCTGATGTTGCTCCTGAGTCTACCCCTATGCAGTTTTATAACATGTCCAAGGTGGTAGACTCAGACGCAACATCAGGAGATATTTCTTCACAGAAAAGTTGGTGGATGCATGGAATATGCTCCCAGAAGAGGTGGTGAAGAGAATGGTAATGAAGTTCAAAAAGCAGTGGGATAAGTATACGATCCCTAGTGGCTAGAGTGTGGAAATAAAGAAACAAGGTAACATTTAGTAACTTAGATGCAATAGTTCTGCATTAGGGTAAACTGCAAGCAACAGCAGTTACAATACTAAATTGAGGGCATGGGGATAATGCACATGGAGCTGCAGTTACTACCCTAAACACTTTGCTGGGCAGACTGGATGGACCGTGTGGGTCTCTATCTGATGCTCAGAATCTTGTGGTTCAGAATGATGTATCTTTGATACTAACAAAACAGAGATGTGCAGGGGTCGGGAACCTTTTTGGCTGAGAGAGCCATGAATGCCACATATTTTAAAATGTAATTCCGTGAGAGCCATACTAACTACAACCCCCTACTCTCCTGATGCCCCCAAGGCCTGCCAAATTAATTTACTACAACCCCCCATCCTCCTAACCCCCCCCCCCCCAGGACCTGCCAAAAGTCCCTGGTGATCCAGCGGGGGTCCAGGGCTCGCAGACAAATCTTTAATAAAAAAGTAAAAATCTAACAAACCCCCCCACCCTCCTGACGCCCCCAAGACCTCCAAAATTAATTTACTACAACCCCCCACCCTCCTGACGCCCCCCAAAACCTCCAAAATTAATTTACTACAACCCTCACCCTCCTGACCCCCCCCAAGACCTGCCAAAAGTCCCTGGTGGTCCAGCGGGGGTCTGGGAGCGATCTCCTGGACTTAGGCTGTCGGCTGCCAGTAGTCAAAATGGCGCAGACGGCCCTTTGCCCTCACTATGACACTGGGGTCGACCAATGGTGGCGGTAGCCCCTGTGACATAGTAAGGGCAAAGGGCCGTCGATTCCATTTTGATTACTGGCAGCCGACGGCCCTTTGCCCTTACTATGTCACAGGGGCTACCGCCGCCATTGGTCGACCCCAGTGACATAGTGAGGGCAAAGGGCCGTCTGCGCCATTTTGACTACTGGCAGCCGACAGCTCAAGTCCAGGAGATCGCTCCTGGACCCCCGCTGGACCACTAGGGACTTTTGACAGGTCTTGGGGGGGGGGGGGATTTTGTTAGGTTTTTACTTTTTTATTAAAGATTTGTCTGCGAGCTAGATGCAGCCATCAAAAGAGCCATATCTGGCTCCCGAGCCATAGGTTCCTGACCCCTGTGTTAGGGCATCCCTATAGGATGCAATAAATGCTAGTATAGCCCAGGTGCCTTTAAGAACAGACAGTTGAAAGATGCCAACTTATCTCTATCAGCTGTTAACTCTATCAGGTTGTTACAAACAAAAAAAACACATTTTAAAATGTCTGCATAGAAATCCAAAAAATAAAATGGGCGAGTTTAGAATGTATAGCACTGAATGAATAGGTAGATATAATTGTCAGAGACTTGGTGGGAGGAGCATAACCAATGGGATACTGTGATACCATGGTACAAATTATATCACAATAAGATGGATCAAATTGATGAAGGGTGGTGCTATATGTTAAAGAGAGCATTGAGTCAAACAGGATAAAAGTTCTGCAGGAAACAAAATGACCATAGAATCTTTTATGAATAAAAATTCTGTTTGAGAAGGGGACTAGACTAGAAGTTGAGGTGTACTGCTGTCCACCTGGCCAGAATGATCAGCCAAAAATGACATACTAACAAAAATCAGGGACGCTAACACACAGATCGATACTCTAAGGCCGTGGTAGAAACAGTGCGGCAGTGTCAGGCGCACCCTCGTTCCCCGCACGCACAGTTCTCTTCACTTACCGCTCGATACTCTCTTCAAATTGCATGCAAATGCATGCTGCGGCTGCGAAGCGTTAGGCAAGCGTTAGGCCTGCGCAACCCATTTTACTGTATAGAGCACCTATACAGTATCCTGGGTTTGCGGGCCTAACGCTTCACGGCCACGCTGGTATCTGTCATTTCAAATGACATTTGAAATGACAGGTAGCAGGAAGTGGACAGTTATGTTCTCCGATGCTCGGCAAACTTTCCCCCAGCCCCCGCTCACCTGCCCTGGCCGTGTCCGGTCTCCGGTGCAGCCCCAGTCCTGTCCCCTCCTCCCGAAGCAAAAAAACCGAAGAAGTAGCAAGAGAGCGAGGGGAGAGACGGGCAATCCTAGGCTCGGGCCTGGTACGGTAGTCCCTTCTCCTCTCCTCCAGAAGCAGGGCGCGAAAAGCAGCCTTGCTCCGGGAGGAGGGGGGGGGGCAGTTTAAAGCGACGAAGCGACTTACTTTTGCAGCCCCCCCCCCCTCCGGACATCGGCGACGACCGCGGCTCCAGCCTCCAGCTGTCAGACAGACGCATCGCACGTGGGAAAGCGGCCCCTATGCATGCAATTGGCTGCTCAAGACGTGACGTCACGACGTTTGGCGTCACGGCATGTGACGTCACGTCTTGAGCAGCCAATTGCACGCATAGGGGTCGCTTTCCCACGTGCGATGCGTCTGTCTGACAGCTGGAGGCAGGAGCCGCGGTCGTCGCCGATGTCTGGAGGAGGGCTGGCTGGAGTAAGTTGTGTCTTCTCTCTCCTTGCGCCGTGGTCCGTCTCGCTTTACACTGCCGTCTCCGCCGAAGGGGGGCTGCCGAAAGGGAGCTGCCGAAGTGGGGCCACATTGGATTTTTTTTTTCGCTTTTTTTTTTTGCTTCGGGAGGAGGGAGAGGACTGGGGCTACCCCGGAGACCGGCACCCATGGACGCGGCCAGGGCCGGTGAGCGGGGGCTGGGGGAAAGTTTGCCGCTTACCCTTACTCCTGCCTCTAACGCAGGGGTAGGGGTAGGCGGTAAACTAACAGGTTAAACGCGCGGCAAATCGGCAGGGAAAAAAAGCGATAGTCGGAGCGCGCGTCACAGTATCGGAGGGGAATAGCTAATTCCTTCATTATACAGCTAATTCGTTCATTTATATATCATATACATGCTGCGTGCGGAAAGGGTTATGCGTCTGTTTTAAGAAGCGCTAAGGACGCGTGAAACTGGAGACTGTATCGCTGGATCGTCTTGCGCGTCCGAATTGTGCGCTCCTAGCACGTTACAGACGGGAAATCTTCAACCGCACGTTACAGTATCGACCTGACAATTAGCAACAGTAATAAATGATTATTTTAGTTATCCCAGTGTTGACTGGAGAAATTTCACATCAGTACATGCTAAGGAGGTAAAGTTTCTAGATTAAATAAATTACTATTTTATAGCTCAGCTGATATAGGAACTAACAAGAAAAGGAACTATTTTAGACCTAGTCCTTAGTGGAACACAGGATTTGGTGCAAGACCTAACAGTCGGGCCAATACAGTAAACCATGCGGGAGAGCGCACAGGCCACTCTCCTGTGCATACGATTCGGTAACTTAATTTATTTAAATTAGGGCCCACAGTAAAAAGAGGCGCTAGGGACACTAGCGCATCCCTAGCGCCTCTTTTTTGACAGAAGCGGCAGCTGTCAGCGATTTTGACAGCCGACGCTCAATTTTGCTGGCGTCGGTTCTCAAACCCGCTGACAGCCACGGGGTTTGGAAACCGGACACCAGCAAAATTGAGCGTCCTGTTTTCGATCCACAGGCCCGTTTTTAAACTTTTTTTTTTAAACTTTTTTTTAACTTTTGGGGCCTCTGACTTAATATCGCCATGGTATTAAGTCGAAGGGTGCACAGAAAAGCTTGGCTGCACATTTTACTTACTGTATCGCGCAGGAATGACTAATAGGGCCATCAACATGCATTTGCATGTTGCGGGCGCTATTAGTCTCGGAGGGGTTGGACGCACGTCCAAATGCCGGTTAACAGTGCACTCCACCGGAGCACACTGTACTGTATTGGCCTGAGTGTTGGAGCCGTTTGGCACTGAGCATCATAACATGATCAATGTGACTTAATAACAGGAGGGAGAATGCTAAGGAAAAACTCTCAAAAGGGAAACTGATAAAATGAGGAAAATGGTTAGGAAAAAACTGAAAGGAGCTGCTGCAAAGGTTGAGTTTACATCCAGCATGGACCTTGTTTACCATCTTAGAAGTTCTGATCATATGTATTCAACACCATTAAAAAAGGCAGAAGGAAGGCCAAACCACTGCCAGCATTAAGAGGTGAAGTAAGAGAGGTTATCATAGACAAAAGAACATCTTTCGAAAAATGGAAAAGGGATCTGATTGAAAAAAAAAACAGGAAGCAGCATAAGCATTGGCAAGTTAGATGCACAGCTTTGATAAGGAAGGCAAAGTATTCTGTTTTCAGCTCCTGATCATCCTAGCTTAGGAGCCTACACAGAGAATTAAACCTCTTTCTTCCTTTAAGCTTCCAAAGTCAGAGAGAACTCTTATCTTAATAATAAAACATTTATTTCCAAGCGTGTAGCCAGATGGATTCAGGACCAATGGGTATTGTGCTCTCCTGATAGATGGGAGACTGAGTCAGATTTCAAAGTTGACGTGCAGGTAGCTTAGCTCTTCAGTATTTCTCCGTCTCCTAAGCAGATGCGGACACTATCCCACATAGAATAGTGTTACCAATTACAAAATACAACAAGAAGAAAATTTACCTTAAGAAGACGAGCCCCGCTCTCCTGTGGTGATACCTAATGGTCCCTCCCTCAGTCGAGAGTTCCTGAGGTGATTTCCCAAGTTCTTCAGCCGCAGACGAGAACCACAGTCCGAGGGACTAGTCCTCTTAGTGGCCCTGGACTGGCCAAGAAGACCATGGTAAGCAGACATGCGAAGATTACTTGCGGGGAACCCTCTGTGCCTACCTCCACACAGGGACCTTCTCCGACAGGGTCCGATCCTCCACGAAGATCCGATTCTATTCTCTCTTACGGTCTGGCCCTTGAGAGGACTCGCCTGAAGAAGAACGGCAACTCCAAGGCAGTGATTGACATCCTACTTCGAGCGTGCAAATTCTCCACATCTCTGGCTTACATACGGATCTGGAGAGTATTCGAAGCCTGGTGCGAGGACTGCGGGCTCCTTCCGCGAACAGTCAAAATCCCCATGATCCTGGAATTCCTGCAGGACGGCTTGACGAAAGGGCTGTCCCTCAATTCTCTCAAGATTCAAGTTGCTGCCCTGGCCTGCTTCAGAGCCAAAGTGGAGTGCATCAGACTATCAACCCATCCAGATGTCTCTTGCTTCCTGAAAGGGGTCAAACAAATTTGACCAACCCTAAAGTGGCCGGTGCCCCTATGGAATCTCAATTGAGTACTAGACCTTCTAGCGGGAACTTCCTTCAGACCAACACGCGCCTGTCATTATGGCTCCTACCTTGAAAACAGCCTTCTTGGTGGCAATATGTTCAGCTCGTCGCATCTCTGAACTTCAAGCGCTATCCTGTCGGGAACCATTCCTTAGGTTCACATCAAGAGCCATACAGCTGCGCACTGTCCCCTCCTTTCTACCGAAAGTGGTTTCTCAATTTCACCCGAACCAAACCATATTGCTACCATCTCCAGATGAACATAAGGACTCTGAAGACTCACACCTTCTTCTCCATCTTAACATCGGCAGACTCCTAGTCCAATACCTGGAAAGATCGGAACATGTACGAAAGACTGACCACCCATTCGTCATTGACTAGGCTGATGAATGTCTTAGCCATTTTTATCAATGAAAGGGTTCAACTTCCAAAGAAAACTATCTTGGGGAGTTCTGTCTTGATGATGCACTTGATTTCTTTGGCATGAACCTCCTGCTGTATGCAACACAGAACAGCATTCTTTGAATACGAGAGTTCATCAAATGTGTAAGCCTTGTGCAGAAATGCCAGTGGTGACATGCATCTGCTGTACTATTTAGCGTCTGCTGAAAGGAAAGCATAATATGGATGAGGTGTGCCATAGCTCTTCTCAGCGCTGATCATTTTTTTGAAATGGTCAAATTTGTGTGCTTCCAACTTGCCTCTAAGAATGATGTTAATAGCACGTGTGGTTTCCTGAGGATGGATTTTAGCATCCAATTCAGAGCTTGAGTGATTTCCAGTTGGGAACTTGTTGCTCCTTAAAAAGAAATCAGATCCACTTAGCCATGTTGTCTGCATCAAATGAGCTTCTTAGTCTGATCTTATGGCATGGTCTACCGTGTTCTGATCAGTGGGTACATAATGCCATTGCTCTGGTCTCGTTGATTTTCTGATGCTCTCAACCCAGTTTGGAGCCCAGATCTACCTTGCTGTTTGTGGAGAACTTGATCAAGTCTGGCTGTCTGCTCATTTCACTTAGTATTATCTCCACTGCCAGTACTGCTCCACATAATTTGAAGCATGGTATGGTGTGGCTAGGCTGAGGAGCTAATTTAGCCTTATCCAGGATAAATCCTACGTGGGACCTGCCTTCTGCATTTGTCATCTTCACATAGGCTATGGCCTTTACGGAGGCATCTGAAAAGACACAAAGTTCTTTGTAATTAGATACAGAGGTATACATATGTGGAATTTGGAGCTGTTCAAGATCTGAGGGAATCCTTCCACATTTCCCAATCTCTGTTCTCCAGAGGCAGCGGGGCATCTTACTCTTTGCTTCTGATAAAAGTTCTCCTCCTTTGTATGGTGACCGGATCCACATACGGAAGTGGGTCATATAAGCTGTTGACTGTAGACAGAATGCCAATGCAGGTGTATGGTTTCTCACTTGAGACTTGGAAAATAAGTCTCTTTTTTTTTTTCAGATCCCAACTCAGTCCAAGACTACACTAGAGTGGTGATGTGTCAACTCCTGGATCTAAGTTCCTGAAGTCTTTCACAAGGTCTTGTGAAGGGAATGCTTTCATTACCTTGGTACTGTTAAAAGTTATTTTATGGAGCCTCAAATTGGCTCAGCTAACATTAATAAATTGATAGCTGCTTCTGTAGGAACAAACTTTAATATATCATCGACATAGAAGACTCTTTCTACAATTTGTTTGGCATCTGTGCCATATTCTTCCTCTTTCTTGTGCTGTCATCCTGAGTTCATAGATAGCTACTGCAGGTGATGGACTGTTGCCAAAAACATGCATATGCATCCTGTACTCAAAGATCTTGTAGCTTATGTTATTGTCTTGGTACCACAGGAATCTTAAGATAGCTTCTGTAGGCTACATGTACAATGAAACAATAGAACATATGTTGTAAAAGGTGGGCTGAGTGGTGGTACATTGAATCATAGAATGCACACACAATCTTGTAAAAGCAAAACTCAGTTTACTAAATATAATAAAAATATGGTTTAACATCAGCAAAGAAAAACAATATCAAAGTGAATATCGGTAATCGCACAACATCACAATAAGTATTACATAGATTAATCAAGACATAGTTACTGAAATAAAGACAGAAATAAAGAAGAGAGTCTGTACAGGAAA
The DNA here is from genome assembly GCF_901001135.1 of Rhinatrema bivittatum. Classification (NCBI taxonomy): domain Eukaryota; kingdom Metazoa; phylum Chordata; class Amphibia; order Gymnophiona; family Rhinatrematidae; genus Rhinatrema; species Rhinatrema bivittatum. The sequence goes on along the minus strand of NC_042617.1, from coordinate 391,167,996 downwards.
TACTTTCCTCGTAGGCCTTCCTTTCTATGAGATAGTATCGTCTCGAAAAACTAAACGATACAACATCAGGAACTCCACAAACCAGCTGCTCAATCTTTGTCCATGGGCCATTCAAAGAACCTTGTCCAGTGCAATTCCTTATATTCTCATTTTCTCTGGCTTTAATCCAGTGTCTGAAAGTGTTAGGTGTTCTGACTTGCACTCATTTATTTATTTGGTTTTATATACCGGTGTTTTGGATCAATCACATTGGTTTGCAAGATAAAATAGTACAAAATTTAAATACAGCATAAAATACATCAATGTTTACACCTTTAACATAAAAATAAATAACATCTAAAACATAAAACACTATGATAAAAGGCTCAATAAAGTCCAGTAATAATCATTACAGTCCATTTAAAGATATTCTCATTCACTTCTCCAAACGCCTGCCTGCAAAATTAAATATTACTCTCTTTTGTATCTTCAAATGCTTGCTTAAACAGCCATGTTTTGAGATTCTTTTTAAAAGATGAAAAACTGGTTTCTAATCTTAATTCCATTGGCATAGAGTTCCATAGTTTCGGTCCTCCTAATGGTAAAGATCTCTCTCGTACTTTGAGTCGCGCCATTTTTAGTGATGGAATTGTTAAGAGGCCTTATTCCCTGATCGAAGATTTTTTTTGTGGAACATGAATGTGTAATGATGCATTTAACCATTCAATATTCTTATTGTTCAAGGATTTATAAATTAAGCACAGCGCTTTATATTGTACTCTAAATGAAACGGGGAGCCAATGGAGTACATTTTAAAATTGGGGTAATGTCAAATTTTTTAGACCCAGTTAGAATTCTGGCTGCTGCATTTTGCTGCAACTGAAGTGGTCTAGTTGATGATCATGACAAGCCTAATAAAAGCGCATTGCAATAATCAAGCTTTGAAAAAATAAGGGATTGTAAAACAATTCTAAAATCACTGAAATGTAAAAGAGGTTTTAGCTTCTTTAAAATACGTAATTTGTTAAAACCTGTTATGCGCCAAACACGCTTAAGACGCTTGAACACAAGGATACCATACCAAATTTAGTAGAAACAAATATAAATTTTTTATTGCATAATAAGCAAAGCAGGTACCTTTGGGAGGTACAGAGTAACAGCAGTTCTCTCTGTCTAGATGCTCAAGAGAAGCACTACTCTGTTTCCTATTGGATCAGATCTGTCCATGCTTTAAGGTGGCAGTATCAGGTTATAGCCTCAGCACTGCTCTGTAAGCTACTGATGTAATCACAGGTGGGAAAGGGGATATGAAAGTGCTCCCAGGCTGAGCAATGGACTTGTACAGCAGAAATGTCTCTGGATACAGACAAGCAATTACACACTATCTATTCTTAACTCTGAAGGGAAGTGTATACAACCAGTCCTCCAGTAATCCTTGATTAAGAACTTTAATTTCCTGCTCTTTTCACTGTTCTGTCCTCAGTTCCTGATTGTCCTAGCTTAAGAGCCCACATACAGAGAGTTAAACATCTTTCCTTGCTTTAAGCTTCTAAAGTCAGAGAGAACTTGGATCTTAATACCAAAACATTTAAGGCTGGATTTTAAAAGGCCTGCATGCATAAAACCTAGGCCTTGCACCAATTTTGAAAGGGGATGGCCACACGCAAAAACCCCGGTACACACACAAGTGCCGGGCCTCTTCAAGGGGGCGGGAAGGGACAGCGCCATTGTATGCTGTTCTGGTGACTTGCAAGCCAGCAGCTGGCCGGCGTGCACAACTTGTTGCGAAATAAAAAAACAAAACCAAACATAGATCGGTAGGGTTTAGGGGGTGGGGAGGAGAGGAAAGGAGAGGGGAAGAGGGAGGGAGTTTAGGTAGGGGGGTAGGGAACTGGGGAAGGCCTGATTGCGTTGCTGCGCGGAATGTGCAAAAGTTCAACCCCCTTCTGTGCGCCGTCCGCACATGCGCACGCGGATTGTAAAATCTGACGCACGTGTGCGCTCGGCCATCCGATTTATAACAAGCGCACACATTAAAAAAAATTGGTGTGTGCATGCCGAGAACTGGACGCGCACGCATCTTTCAAAATCTACCCCTTATTGAATGATAAACAGTTTGACCCTCACTGCAAATGGTATAGCATTGAAGATAGCTGCACAAGACTGCAGAACTGATTCAGCTGTGATGAGGAACTCTGAGAGCTCCGTCAAAGACAGACTGCTGAAGCCCTAGAGAAAATTGTGACTGCCAGCAGATAGAAGCAGCACTCTTCTCACCTTGCTTCCTTTCCCTGCTACTGCTGCTTCTAAGAACCTGCAGAGAATCCAGGGGAGCCTCTAGATCTAGAGCCAGTCCAAACTGAACTGTCAGCAGGAGGTAGGGTCTCCTGGGGATTCCAAGGAACAAAAGACCAATAGGAAGAAGCAAGATTATGTAGATAGAGGAAGAGCAAACAGGTACAGATCCAATCAGAAGCTCAGCAATATTTAAACAATAACCAATAAGGAGGGTTAGGTCTACAATATAAAGAGAACCTAAGCAAAGCTATGACATAAATTGATGCAGGCAGCAGCATAATAAAGAAACGAATATATAAACATACATTTAAATATGCTGCAGAGGCAGAACTCAGAGAATTTGTAAAGAAGCTTGCTATGGAAGTGAAAACTTATAATAAAAACATTTTCAGATACATTTGAAGCAGAAAGCCTTTTTGAGAATCAATTGAATCATTAAATGATAGAGGAGTAAAACGTGCACAGTGGGGTAGATTTTCAAAGGGTTACGCGCGTAAGTTACGCGCCTAACCCTTAAAAAACAAAAACAAAAAAACCCCTGCGCGCGCAAGCCCCGGGACACACGTATGTCCCAGGGCTTGCAAAAAGGGGCGGGGCATGGGTGGTTCAGGGCGGGCGTAGCCGTGGCCAGAGCCTCCAGGCACAGCAGCCATTTGCCGCTGTGCCCGGGATCGCGGGTCGGATATTGGCCGGCGTGTGTAAGCTATGCCTGCCGGGAGGCAGGCGCAACTTACCGGACAAAGGTAAAGGGGTTCTAGGTAGGGCTGGGGGGTGGGTTAGGTAGGGGAAGGTGGGGGGAGGCGGAAGGAAAGTTCCCTCCAAGGCTGCTCGATTTCGGAGCGGCCTTGGAGGGAACAGAGGACGGCTGTGTGGCTCGGCGAGCGCAAGTTGCACAATTGTGCACCCCCTTGCGCGCGCTGACCCTGGATTTTATAACATGCAGCGAGCGCATGTTATAAAAGCGGGCGTAGATTTATTCGCTCCGGGTTTCGCGAACAAATCTACGCCCGCGCGCACCTTTTAAAATTTGGCCCAAAGAGTATAATGGAGAGATGAAATTAATTCTTTGCTTCTGCTTTTACTGAGGAAGATGTTAAGGCATTAGAATTAGGGCATCCCGACAGTGAGGTTCCAATAATTAGAAAAGTAGTCCAAGTGCCTGTAACTAAAAACTCACCTGAGCTAAAAAATTCTAACTTATCCCTATCAATTAAAAAGCAGAATAAAAATACAAACAAAAAACAAACTTTGAAATGTTTGTATGCTAATTCCAGAAGTCTAAGAAGTAAGATGGGAGAATTAGAATGTATAGCAGTAAATGATGACATAGACTTAATTGGCATCTCAGAGACATGGTGGAAAGAGGATAACCAATGGGACAGTGCTATACTGGGGTACAAATTATATCGCAATGACAGAGAGGAGCACTCGGGAGGAGGTGTGGCGCTTTATGTCCAGGATGGCATAGAGTCCAATAGGATAAACATCCTGAATGAGACTAAATACAAAATTGAATCTTTATGGGTAGAAATCCCTTGTGTGTCAGGGAAGACTACAGTGATAGGGGTATACTACCGTCCATCTGGTCAAGATGGTGAGATGGACAGTGAAATGCTAAGAGAAATTAGGGAAGCTAACCAAATTGGTATTGCAGTAATAATGGGAGACTTCAATTACCCCAATATAGACTGGGTAAATGTATCATCAGGTCACGCTAGAGAGATAACGTTCCTGGATGAAATAAATGATAGCTTTAGGGAGCAATTGGTTCAGGAACAGACGAGAGAGGGAGCAATTTTATATCTAATTCTCAGTGGAGCACAGGACTTGGTGAGAGAGGTAACAGTGGTGGGGCCGCTTGGCAATAGTGATCATAATATGTTCAAATTTGATTTAATGACTGGAAAAGGAACAGTGTGCAAATCCAAGGCTCTCGTGCTAAACTTCCAAAAGGGAAACTTTGATAAAATGAGAACAATTGTTAGAAAAAAACTGAAAGGAGCAGCTACAAAAGTAAAAAATGTCCAAGAGGCGTGGTCATTGTTAAAAAATACCATTCTAGAAGCGCAGTCCAGATGTATTCCACACATTAAGAAAGGTGGAAAGAAGGCAAAACGATTACCGGCATGGTTAAAAGAGGAGGTGAAAGAAGCTATTTTAGCCAAAAGATCTTCATTCAAAAATTGGAAGAAGGATCCAACAGAAGAAAATAGGATAAAGCATAAACATTGGCAAGTTAAATGTAAGACATTGATAAGACAGGCTAAGAGAGAATTTGAAAAGAAGTTGGCGGTAGAGGCAAAAACTCACAGTAAAAACTTTTTTAAATATATCCGAAGCAGAAAGCCTGTGAGGGAGCCAGTTGGACCGTTAGATGATCGAGGGGTTAAAGGGGCACTTAGAGAAGATAAGGCCATTGCAGAAAGATTAAATGATTTCTTTGCTTCGGTGTTTACTGAAGAGGGTGTTGGGGAGGTACCCGTAATGGAGAAGGTTTTCATGGGTAATGATTCAGATGGACTGAATCAAATCACAGTGAATCTAGAAGATGTGGTAGGGCTGATTGACAAACTGAAGAGTAGTAAATCACCTGGACCGGATGGTATACACCCCAGAGTTCTGAAGGAACTAAAAAATGAAATTTCAGACCTATTAGTAAAAATTTGTAACTTATCATTAAAATCATCCATTGTACCTGAAGACTGGAGGATAGCAAATGTAACCCCAATATTTAAAAAGGGCTCCAGGGGCGATCCGGGAAACTACAGACCGGTTAGCTAGACTTCAGTGCCAGGAAAAATAGTGGAAAGTGTTCTGAACATCAAAATCACAGAACATATAGAAGCCATGGTTTAATGGAACAAAGTCAGCATGGCTTTACCCAGGGCAAGTCTTGCCTCACAAATCTGCTTCACTTTTTTGAAGGAGTTAATAAACATGTGGATAAAGGTGAACCGGTAGATATAGTATACTTGGATTTTCAGAAGGCGTTTGACAAAGTTCCTCATGAGAGGCTTCTAGGAAAAGTAAAAAGTCATGGGATAGGTGGCGATGTCCTTTCGTGGATTGCAAACTGGCTAAAAGACAGGAAACAGAGAGTAGGATTAAATGGGCAATTTTCTCAGTGGGAGTGGACAGTGGAGTGCCTCAGGGATCTGTATTGGGACCCTTACTGTTCAATATATTTATAAATGATCTGGAAAGAAATACGACGAGTGAGATAATGAAATTTGCAGATGACACAAAATTGTTCAGAGTAGTTAAATCACAAGCAGATTTTGATAAATTGCAGGAAGACCTTGTGAGACTGGAAAATTGGGCATCCAAATGGCAGATGAAATTTAATGTGGATAAGTGCAAGGTGATGCATATAGGGAAAAATAACCCATGGTATAATTACACAATGTTGGGTTCCATATTAGGTGCTACAACCCAAGAAAGAGATCTAGGTGTCATAGTGGATAACACATTGAAATCGTCGGTGCAGTGTGCTGCGGCAGTCAAAAAAGCAAACAGAATGTTGGGAATTATTAGAAAAGGAATGGTGAATAAAACGGAAAATGTCATAATGCCTCTGTATCGTTCCATGGTGAGACCGCACCTTGAATACTGTGTACAATTCTGGTCGCCGCATCTCAAAAAAGATATAATTGCGATGGAGAAGGTACAGAGAAGGGCTACCAAAATAAGGGGAATGGAACAACTCCCCTATGAGGAAAGACTAAAGAGGTTAGGACTTTTCAGCTTGGAGAAGAGACGACTGAGGGGGGGGATATGATAGAGGTGTTTAAAATCATGAGAGGTCTAGAACGGGTAGATGTGAATCGGTTATTTACTCTTTCGGATAATAGAAAGACTAGGGGGCACTCCATGAAGTTAGCATGGGGCACATTTAAGAGTAATCGGAGAAAGTTCTTTTTTACTCAACGCACAATTAAACTCTGGAATTTGTTGCCAGAGAATGTGGTTCGTGCAGTTAGTATAGCTGTGTTTAAAAAAGGATTGGATAAGTTCTTGGAGGAGAAGTCCATTACCTGCTATTAAGTTCACTTAGAGAATAGCCACTGCCATTAGCAATGGTAACATGGAATAGACTTAGTTTTTGGGTACTTGCCAGGTTCTTATGGCCTGGATTGGCCACTGTTGGAAACAGGATACTGGGCTTGATGGACCCTTGGTCTGACCCAATATGGCATTTTCTTATGTTCTTATTTTTCTTATGATATCCATGTCAGAAATGATATTCAGAGGAACTGAAACAAATCTCAGTGAATCTGGAAGATGTAATGGGGCAAATTGACAAATTAAAGAATAGCAAATCACCTGGGCTGGATTGTATACATCCCAGAGTGCTGAAAGAACTGAAAAATGAAATTGCAGACCTACTATTAGTAGTTTTGTAAACCATCAAAATCAACTATGATTTCTGAAAATTGGAGGGTGGCAAATTTTTTAAAAAGGGTTCCATGTGTGATCAAGAAATTACAGACCAGTGAGTCTGACTTCGGTGTTGGCAAAAATGGTTGAAATTATTCTAAAGAATAAAATGACTGAACATATCGATAGTTTAATGGGATTTAGCCAAGGGAAATCTTGCCGCACCGATCTGCTATGTTTTTTTGAAGGCGTGATTAAACGTGGATAAAGATGAGCCAGTTGATATAATGTATTTGGATTTTCAGAAAGGGCTTGACAAAGTCTCATGAGAGGAAATGAAAAAGTCATGTTATAGGAGGCAATGTCTCATTGTGGATTGGGAACCGTTTAAAAGATAGAAAACAGGATAGGGCTAAATGCTTAATTTTCCAAATGGAGAAAGGTGAACTGTGAGGTGCCCCATGGATATATACTGGGACAACTGCTTTTTAACATATTTATAAATGACCTGAAAATAGGAACCGTGAATGAGGTGATCAAATTTGCAGATGCACAAAATTATTCAAAGTTGTTAAATCAAAAGAGGTTTATGAGAAATTGCAAGAGGACCTTGCGAGACTGGGAGACTCTGCATCCAAATGACATATGGAATTTAATATGGAGAAGTACAAAGTCATACATGTAGGGAAGAGCAACCCAAATTATATTTACACAATGCAAGATTCCTCATTGGAAATCTCACCCTGGAAAGGGAACTAGGCGTCATTGATATGTTGAAATCATCTGCTTAATGGGGCAGATTTAAAAAAAAAAAAAAAAGTACGCCGGATTTTAAAAGATACACATGTATCTTTTAAAATCCGGGGTTGGCGCGCGCAAGGCTGTGCAAAATCGGCAGCCTGCGCACACTGAGCCGCGCAGCCTGCCTCCGTTCCCTCCGAGGCCGCTCCGAAATCAGAGTGGCCTCGGAGGGAACTCTTTTTTTTTTTTTGTACCCCCCACCTACCTTGTTTGATGGAGTTACGCCTGCCGGCTGGCCAGGCTCCAACACAGGCCGCTGTGTCGGGGCACTCAGCTACGCCCCTGGACCGCCCCGGACTGCAGACACACCCCTGGACCACCCATTTTAGCAAGCCCCGGGACTTACGCGTGTCCCGAGGCTTTGCGCACGCCGGCGGCCTATGCAGGATTTACGCGCGCAGGGCTTTTAAAATCTACCCCTATGTGCGGTGGCAACCAAGAAAGCAGATAGAATGCTCAAAATTATTAGGAAAGGAATGGAGAATATAATAGAGAATATCATCATACCTTCTGTATCGCTTCATGGCGTGACCACAACCTTGAGTAGTATGTGTAGTTCTGGTCATCGCATCTCAAGCGATATAGTAGAATTAGAAAAAGTGAAGAGAAGGGTGACCAAAATGATAACTGGGATGAAATTGACTTCCCTGTGAGGAAAGGCAAAAGAGTTTAGGATTCTTCAGCTTGGAGAAGAAACAGCTGAGGGTGGTATGATAGAGGTCTGTAAAATGATGGAGTGGAGTAGATAAACATGAATTGGTTGTTTACTCTTTCAAAATCTACAAAGACTATGGTACAGGTAATCAATTTTCTAGGTGTATATTTAAAACAAATAGGAATACATTTATTTTACTCAACAAATAATTAAGCTCTGGCATTCATTACTGGAGGATATGGTAAAATCTGTTACTGTAACTGGGTTAAAAATAGATTTGGACAAGTTCTTGGAGGGGAAAGCCCATAAACTACTATTAAGGTGGACTTGGGGAAATCCACAGCTTATCCCTGGAATAAGCAACATGGGATCTATCAATATTTTGGGATTCTGCCAGCTACTTGCAACCTGGATCAGCCACTGTTGGTAACAGGATACTGGTCTTGGTGGATCTTTGGTTTGACCCAGTATCTTTTGCTCTTGTTACTGTGTTCTCACCACTATTTTCAGCTTTGTTTTGTTTTTTTTACTTGCTATGGTTTCTCGTCTCCTCACTCCCAGTCTTATCCTTTTTTCTTGCCATCTCTTAATATTTTTCCTCTTCAGTCTTTACTCTCTCACCATTCAGAATAATTTCCCTTTCCCTTTTGGGGTGTCATCCACAGCCTTTTCTAATCTTCCCTCAGACCTGTTTAGTGTGCTCTCTCCCTATTTCTCATTTCTCCTCCTGTAAGATCAGACTACTCCCTCTCAGACACTCAACTTTTGACTTTCTGGCAGCACTTTGTTGCTCTGTTTAATATGAGTGGTGCTGGTTGCTGGAGAAAGGCAACAGATAGGCCACAGCAGCATTGGTGGAATTGCATCAGTGGTGAGGGTAGTTTCCCATCAGTCAGAAACAAAATATTTGATGGCAGTTGTGATGACCCTAGAATGAAAGTTATTTGACAAAAAAAAAAAATCTCAACCGATGATATAAAAGAGAACCTTCTGCACATTTTCTCATTTCTACTAACCTGCCAAGTTAAAATATACTAGTTTTGTAGTTGCAGTAAATGTATTTATTTATTTATTTTTTATTTTTTTATACCGATCTTCCTACATTAGTATATAAATGTATACTATATCAAATTTAGAGGGTTACTTTCTAAGGGGTAGATTTTAAAAGAAGCGCGATCAGCCTACTTTTGCTTGCGCATCAGACTCAAGCAAAAGTACGCTGGATTTTAGTAGATACGCGCGGAGCCGCGCGTATCCACTAAAATCCTGGATCGGCGCGCGCAAGGCTATCGATTTTGTATAGCCTGCGCGCGCCGAGCCGCGCTGCCTCCCCCCGTTCCCTCCAAGGCCGCTCCGAAATCGGAGCGGCCTCGGAGGGAACTTTCCTTTGCCCTCCCCTCACCTTACCCTCCCTTCCCCTACCTAACCCACCCCCCCGGCCCTGTCTACACCCCCCCCTTACCTTTGTCGGGGGATTTACGCCTCCCGGAGGGAGACGTAAATCCCCGCGCGCCAGCGGGCCTGCTGCGCGCCGGGCCGCGACCTGGGGGCGGGTACGGAGGGCGCGGCCACGCCCCCGGGCCGTAGCTACGCCCCCGTACCCGCCCCCAAAACGCTGCCGACACGCCCCCGGAACGCCGCGACGACCGGGCCCGCCCCCCGACACGCCCCCGACACGCCCCCTCCGAGAACCCCGGGACTTACGCGAGTCCCGGGGCTCTGCGCGCGCCGGGAGGCCTATGTAAAATAGGCTTCCCGGCGCGCAGGGCCCTGCTCGCGTAAATCCGCCCGGTTTTGGGCGGATTTACGCGAGCAGGGCTCTGAAAATCCGCCCCTAAATGTTTATCGCGTGTGTTAGGGCCTTATCGCATGCGAAAAGGGGCTTTTCATGTGCGATAGGATGCAAATAAGCTGGAGGGGCACGGGAGGAGTTGGCCGCAGCACCGCTGCTGGCGATAATGTGAGGGACATTATCGCCAGCAGCAGTGCGGCGAATAGCACCACCTTTTACGGTGGCGCTGTTTGTGCAAAAGGCTGCAGTCGGCCGTGCCGTGGCTGGCCAAAACGCCACCACCGTGGTGCAAGCGACTCCGGCCTTTCGCAGGCCCGCCCCCTTTTTCGCTGGATTCATCATTCTGCGAAGAATGCCCGAGGAGGCCAGAAGAGAGTCTGAGTACTTGGCAACGATCAAGGCCAGATTCAAGGAAGCGTGGTCAGCCAGTGCAAGGGTCAGAGCCAGTAATCAGTCTGTGGATAGTCAGGCAAAGCAGGGCTTTTTTTTTTTTCCTTATGTATCCTCTCACTGTTCCTAGCTTGCTTGTTGCAGCACGAGTCCTAAGGCCAGGAGCCGTGCATCAGAGCTCTTCCTGGAACTCTGAATCGTGGGGCTAAATCCAGCCACCATGAGTCGCTCTTCACAGTGACTGACTCCTCCCCACACACTCCAGGAACTGTGAATGCTGCCTTGGCAGGATAATGAGGGACCTTTTTTCAGTTTTTATTTTTCTTTGGAATTTATCAGTGTGTGTTTATAACAAACAAAAAAGGTTAAAAAAAAAAAAAAGGAAATTAGTCCTTTTTTTTTTTTTTTCCCTACTGATTTTTTTTCCCATTTTTGTTATAATAAACACTGAAATTGCCAGGAAAAATAAAATAAAAACTGAAAACAAAAGACCCTAAAATTCATGCTGTTTAATAAGTATGCAAGCTGTTCAAACAGTTTTGATTTTTTCGTATCCATCAACAATAAACTTTTATATGCATTTCTGTGCATCAAGTTAATTTATAGTCCAATATTCTTACTGAGAATTCAAGTATTTACTGAACTACATTTGGAATAATTCTGGGAAAATATTATTGTTTGGTGTACCACTGGGAATATGAAATACGTTTACACAGTTACAACTGCTAGTGTATCTATCTGAACGCAACATGCCTTGAGCTACCTATTTGAAAAATCTAAATAAATGACACAGGTCATGTTTAACCACTTAGACATTTATAAGAACTGTCATATTCCTGTTCTAATCTGTACATGTTATTGGATCCTTGGGCTACAGTTTGTGTCTGTACTTAATCTGTCACAGAAATTTTTACTCTGCATCTGTGATAACTAGGATATGTCAAGAGGCAAAGCAGCAAAAAAAAAAAAAAAAATAGGGGCATTCTCCTTTATAGTAATTTCAGTTTTTCTCTTTAGAAGCTCGCAGTATCGGGAGATACCACTTACTCTGGAAGAATAGAAAAGCACGGCAGGTGTACCTCCTAAAATCCGTATATACTTCCTTATTAGGAGGGCTTCAGGAAGACCATCCCTATAGAAAATTGCTCTTTCAGCTGCCCCAGGCAAATTTTCCAAAACTTGCAGAGTAGCGTGGGCCTGGTTCATTGTGTGGTGTTACCTGTCCAGGTATAAAAGTATCAGAAGTTAAAATATTAGAATAGAAAGAGACCTAGGAGCTAAGCTGAAACCGGGTATAAGTAGTGTCACGAAGTCGAATAGTTGAGTGACGAATGGAGCTGCAGGAGATGCGACGGTTGATGCATTTTGTTTGCATTTCAGAGCAGTGGCGCAACTGAGCAGATCCTCAGACCAAAGAGAAGCTTTTATGCAGCAAGAGACTTGTACAAGTATCGACATCGGTACCCGGTGAGAGCATTTCTTACCTTTTGAAATAATCTGAGTAAATTAATGTGTGCCTGGCAGTGAAGCTTATTACATAGCGAACCCCTGTTCTGTGGGAATTATTTTTTTTCTCTTTGTGTATGGGGAGAAAACTTCATTGAATATGAGGCAAATAAAGGAATTAATAATTACCAAGTTTTTAAGTTGGAAACCATAAATTGATCTCATTATTGTGTGGAATTTTTGTTTTGTTTTAATTCCAGCAGAACTTTAAAGATCCTCGATGTCAGAATGAGCTGTGGAATCTGAGATTTTATTTGAACAAAATTCCTTTGAAACCTGATGGCAAGTATCTGAACTTGTATGTTGCTAAAATCAGAAATGGGGGGCGGGGAGGTAATAGCGCGTGTTTGTTTTGTTGGGGGTTTTTTGGTTTTTGTTTTTTGTTTTTTTTTTTGCAGGAGGGGAAGAGTAATTATCAGGGCTTAAAATGAAATAATGGTGTATTGTGTAGGAAACATATTTGTGCAGTAAGTGCTAGGGTAGTCAAATCTAGTAAATGTTTACACACAGGTCTATCCTGTAAAGTGCGGCCGCGTTTACCCTGCTCCTAAGCCACATTCTACTCACTTTCCGGCCGCGTTATCCCTTCCTGCGATCCCGAATCCCCTTTAACCTGCTCCTACCGCGTCCTAAAATCCCCGGCCAACCCCTTCCGCACGCGGCATGTATATTGCATGCAAACGAGTGAATTAGCTATTCCCTAGCATCCCGTAACCCGCGCCCCGACTATCGCTATCTTTCCCTGCCGTTTTGTCGCACGTTTAACCTGCTAACTTACCGCCTACCCTTACCCCTGCGGTAGAGGCAGGGGTATGGGTAGGCGGCAAGCTTTCCCCCAGCCCCCGCTCACCTGCCCCGGCCGCGATCATGGGTGCTGGTCTCCGGGGCAGCCCCAGTCCTCTCCCCTCCTCCCGAAGCAAAAAAAAAGAGCGAAAAAACGTAAAAGCAAAAAGTAAGTCGCTTCGCTGCTTCACACTGTCAGTGTCTCTTCTTCCCTCCTCCCGGAGCAAGGCTGCTTTTCGCGCCCTCCGGGAGGAGGGAAGAAGAGACACTGACGGTGTGAAGCGGCGAAGCAACTTACTTTTTGCAGCCCCGATCAGAACTCTCCTGCCTCCCGCTGCGCGACTTATTTTTTTTGCAGCTGTCCGGCCATCGGGAAGAACGTAAGTCACGCAGCGGAAGGCAGGAGAGTTCCGATCGGGGCTGCAAAAAGTAAGTCGCTTCGCCGCTTCGTACTGCCAGTCCCTTCTCCCCTCCTCCCGGAGCAAGGCTGCTTTTCGCGCCCTGCTTCGGGAGGAGGGGAGGGGGACTGGCAGTCCCGACTTCCTGGTATCTGTCATTTCAAATGACATTTGAAATGACAGATACCAGCGTGGCGTGAAGCGTTAGGCCCGCACACCCAGGATACTGTATAGGCGCTCTATCCAGTAAAATGGGTTGCGCGGGCCTAACACTTCACGGACCCTTCTTAGACGCGGTTTACATTTGCATAAAATTATTGTTCAGGATCGAGCGGTAGGTGAGCTGCACTGTGCGTGCGGCAACCGCGGGTGCGCCGGGCACTAACGCAGCTCTTCCTACCGCTCGGTACTGGATAGACCTGACAGTGAATTTGTATCAGGAATATAAATAGTATAATTCTCTATCTTAAATACTAGGTTTTAAAAAAAATGTTTTTTTAAACACCAATTACGTGATTTGCCTACTGAGACATGGATTAGCCAAGTACTTCCCCTCTCTAAAACAGCGGTCATCATTTATTATTGTAATTTATAGTAAAAATAATCATTTTTTTTATTAAACTTTATTTAATAAAAACATCAGGTGTGCAATATGATACATATCTTGACCCTAAATACATTAGAGATGAGCTTCGTTTTTTCATATCGGGACGTATTTTGGTTTGGGCGCTTCGTCGAAAATTGGATTGGGAAAACGAGTCAGAAAACGAATCGAAAAAACAAAAAACGAATCGGGGGAAAAAAAAGAATCTGGAAAAAAACCCTTCAATTATACTTTCTTACAACCCCCCACCATCCTGATCCCACCCCAAGACTTACTAAAAGCCCTGGTGGTCCAGTAGGGTCCCGTGAGCGATCTCTCCCGTCGGGCTGTCAGGCCTGCCAGTATTCAAAATGGCGCCGATGGCCCTTTGCCCTTACGATGTCACAGGGGCTACCAGTGCCATTGGTCAGCCCCTGTCACATGGTAGGAGCACAAGATGGCGCCGGCCAACCATTGCTCCTATCATGTGACAGGGGCCGACCAATGGCACCGGTAGCCCCTGTGACATTGTAAGGGCAAAGGGCCATCGGTGCCATTTTGATTCGTAGCAGGCCCAACAGCCTGACGGCCCAGAGGGAGAGATTGCTCGCAGGACCCCGCTGGACCACCAGGGCTTTTAGTAAGTCTTGGAAAGGGATCGGGATGATGGGGGGGTTGTAAGAAAGTAAAATTGAAGGGTTGGGGTGTTTTTTATTTTTAATAAATGTGCCCCCCCCCCCCCTCACAAACCCGAAAAACGAATTTTCCCCGAAGTTCGGGGAAAATCCGTTTCGTGGTTCAGGTCCCCCGAACCACTATGAATTAGGCAATTTTGTTGAAATTACCTAATTCGTGATAAACGAATGCACATCTCTAAAATACGTGTGCTGTGCCATGGTTGAGATGCAGAACCCCAGGGGCTATTTTCAGACTCTGCACTTTGGTATGGAGTCCATCGGCACCTATAAACTTGGGGACTCTGCTCTGCTTTTCCAAGCAAAGGCACGCGGTTACGAAGTGCTCCTGGCTGCTTGCTCGCCACCATCAGCGCAAAGGAGTGCTGCTCAGTGGGTGCAAGACAATGCAGTTGCAGGGCGCAGATTAAGTGCAGGCACGAAACCATTAATTCTGTGCCAGCTGGTGTTTCCTCTCGGAAGACATAGAGGTAGATCTTAAAGTACGCCGGATTTTATAAGATTCGCACAAAATCGGCAGCCTGCACACGCCGAGCCGTGCAGCCTGCCTCCGTTCCCTCCGAGTCCCCCCAGCCCTACCTAAATCCCTCCCCCTATCTTTGTTGTGCAAGTTACGCCTGATTGAGGCAGGCGTAACTTGCGCACGCCGCCTCGGCATCCCCTGGCACAGGCCGCAGTGCCGGGGGACTCGGGACCACCCTCCTGGCTCGCCCCGGACACGCCCCCTCCTGCCCCTTTTACGAAACCCCGGGGCTTTGCGCGCACATGCGGCCTATGCGAAATAGGCGCGCAGGGCTTTTAAAATCTACCCCATGTGTTTTTGCACCACAGTTACTGGTGCACTGGAATGCCTTTGCAGAGAATGCGCTCTTTCGGGGTGGATACCAGAATGGTATCGTTGGGTTTATTCCCCACATGGGGAAGGGGTAAGCCTATACAGGCTTCCTCCTGTTTTGCTTTATGCTCTGGATTCCCTTCTTGTGGAAGTCTACAGGGTCTAATCCCTGGCAGGTTACCGGTAGTTGCTCAGGCTGGAGCCCAGAGTCCCATGAATCATTACAAGTCCTTGCAGGTTCATTTAGGAGAGCTAGGGGGATTTGTGGGGGAAAGGTAGCAGGTGTCGACTGGACCGTTTCACTGGAGTTACTATGCTTGGTCACTGTGGTGGCCTTCCTGTCCAACTAGGCAGCCACCAAAAGAACCTCATGGGTCGGTGATTGTGCTCCACCCCTGTATGGAGAGTAAGCAGGGTTTCCGGGATCGGGGCAACCTGGTTCATGCTATGCTCGCCCTCCCTTTTGTAAAATGGTGATATGACTATTGGCTTTCGAGGGGCAACTTTAATTGGTTCTCTCTTGGCCTTGTTTTCTGCTCCGGGAAGGGGTGGTTCTCACTCCTCATTCTCTGGGTGGGCTTTGCTACTCACTGGCAACCACTCTGTGTTCTTTGTTGGCTCCAAGAGCCTGCCAGGCAGGCGTGTTTACTTTGCAGTGACTATCCTGTGCAGCAAAGTTGCCTCATGGCGGGCAGCAAACTATCCCATACTCTGACTCCCTGTTTTGGGAATCCATTCCCCAGCAGCAGATATGACTTTCTCATGCATGGAGGGAGTCCCCTCTTTGATACTCCACCTGCTGGGGGCAACATGCATATTTGCACTTTGTGACCACTTTTACCACTCTGTGGCACATTTGGGTGGGTTCTAGCCTCTCTGCATCCCGAATGACTTTTTTATGTTCACACAACTCGCCATATCCATGGCTGCATGGATTAGGGGATGGAGGATCTCGCAAAAGAGGTCCCACATGTTTGTTGCAGTCACTTGAGGGTTGTCACTTCGTCTTTCAGGTGTCCATGTTTATGTACTTTCTTTTGATCTTGTGTCTTGTATAATAACCATTGTGCATATTGTTTTGTAACTTGCCATGATCGTTGGAGTGATAGACAAGAAATGCTTTAAAAAAAAAAAAAAATCCCTGTCAGTGGGAGTGTTCACAGGTAGAAAGGCAGTCTTTGTCCATGCAGATGTTGTTCCATTTGGTGTGCCGCAAGGTTACTGAAGAGTATGAGTTATCTTGACAATAGGTTTTTGACACCAATGCCAGATTGGTGAGCAGTCTGTTCTGGTCAGAATGAATCTGATTTGATACCCTTGGGGGTTTCCAGGTTGGTAATGAAGTTTGTTTCTACAGGGGCTGGCTTATGCAGCATCTCTGTTTTTATTTCTCAGTATGTACAGTTGTGCTCATACGTTTACATACCTCCTGGCAGAATTTGTAAGATATGTAGCATTTTAAGTAAACATGAGTGATCAGACAAAACATGGCTGTTATTTTTAATGTTTCAAATGTAAACTATTTTATGCATCACAGAATAGCACAAACCATAGCAACAAAGAAAATAAGGAAATGGTCTTGTTCAAACCTTTACATACCTTGAATGTTTGGGCTGATAATATACACTCAAGTAGATGCACATAGGTTGAGATGGCAATGAAGGGTAGGTATCCATACCTGTGCCTTGTTGGATTGTAATTAGTGACTGTGTATAAAGTCAGTGAGTTTCTTAGCTCTTGAGAAATTTATGAGCACATTTGTAGTATGTGATTTATAAAACTGCTTAAATACATACCTCTTCCACATCCAATGTACAGGGCGGGTTTACAGAATATTCATAAATAGGTTTCAGATTTCTTCCTCGGGAGGTTCACTCTGTTTACGATGTTCCTGTCGACTAAGAGATCAGCCTTGGTGGCAACTCAATGCTGGGATCTATAGGGGATAGTATTTGTTGGGCTGTTGACCAATATTGATTTCTACAGTCTAGCAGCTTCTTTTTCCTGCAGTCCTACGGTCTGCTCCTTGTATTCATCACTTCTTCTGACTTCCAGTTGGAATGACAAGGCAAAAGCTATGGTGTGAATGGAAATATCTTATTGTATATCTTCAAGGAAAGGGACACCATACTTTCCTTGTTTTTGGCCAGATTCTAGTTAGTACTGCCTTTGATTTTTCGTGCTTCGCTTGATTGGCCAAGGTGCTTTCCTTTTGACCAGGGTTTATTCTGCTGGATGGGAGGAAGTGCCAAGACTGGATGAGCTTCAGTTGCAGCTCACTATCTGTGCTTGGAGTCTTGGAGTGGCAATCCCGTTGGAGGGGTAGCCCTTCCATTCCTTGGCACTCTTGGTTCCATGCCATCTCACCTACAGGGGCCTGTCAGATCTTTTCTTGTAGTTCGGCAGATGGGATCTGCCGCAGACCCTTTTGCTTTTTGCCACTTCTTCCAAGCATTTGCTTAGGTTTTATGCGCATTAGTCCCGACAGCAAATCATTAAGTGCAATTATGCAAATATATTCTGTTCTTCATCTTTAGATACTAGTGAATCACAGTTTTCTTTCTGGAGGGCTCTCTAGCCCCAGATTTTTGGTTGTCTTGTGACACCAACAGGAAATTGTATGGTCTTTGTCCAAGAGCTCTCTCTCTTGGTTGGTAATTTGTGCCCTTTCCTGTACCCAGGAGGATCTAGGCCTACTGGTGCTTATCAGGGTTAGCTGTCAGAAATGCTGCTTGTATTAATTTTTGTGAGGCAAAGTGAGCTTCTTGCCCTGAGATAACATCACTCCCCTGCTTTAGGCACCTCTGCTGCACATCAAGGTTTTGTCTGTCTGTCCTATGGGTCTCTTTGAGGTGTAGAACCCAACTTTTTTTTTCCCGCTCCAAGGGCTTATGGGTTGGCTGCCTGTCATACAAAAGGGAGAAAGGTGGTGCCTTCAGCACTGTGGGGGTTTCCCTGTTTTGGACAGCCTGTAGCTTGGGAATTACCCATGTGTGAGGACTACCATCCTGTTTGTCCTCTTAAGAAAGATGGTTACTTACCTGTAACAGATATTCTCAGAGGACTTCAAGATGTCAGGCTTTACAATTTCCTTCCCACCTCCCCTGGGAGTTGGTTTCTCCATGCATTATCTATATCGTGGACTGAAAGGCTCTGCCTAAGTGGGCAGAAAGATGACTACAACTGCACATGCTCAATAGAGCATGTGAAAAAGCTCTAGAATCTTTGCGATCAAAGTTCCGTGCCGGGCTGCATCTGATGATGTCACCCATGTGTGAGAGCTGACATCCTGCTGTCCTCTAAGAACACCTGTTACAGGTGAACAACTCTGCTTTCTCTTATTTGTATTAAATGTACCGCCTAGTAAATTCATTGTGTGTCCCCCTAGGTTTTGTACATTTTGAAAGAGTAAACAACTGTTTTGCATTTACCTGTTCCACTCCATTCATTATTTTATAGACTTCTGTCATATCTTCTTTCAACTGTCTCTTCTCCAAGATGAAGAGCCTTAACCTCATTGGCATTTCCCCATAGAGGAATCATTCCATCCCCTTTATCATTTTGGTCACTCTTCTCTGTACCTCTTGTAATTCTGCCAGATCTGTTTTTTGAGTTGTGATGACCAGAATTCCACACAATACTCCAGGTGCGATACAGAGGCATTATGATAGGCTCTGTTTTATTCTCCATTTCTTTCCTAATAATTCCTAGCATTCTAGTTGCTTTCTTGGCTGCCACTGCACACTGAGGAGAGGATTTCAACATATTATCTGTGACGACGCCTGAATCATTTTCATGGCAGTGGCATTCCCAGTGTGGAAACATGCATTGTGTAGCTATAGTTCAGATTGCTCTTTTCCTGCTGCATCGCTTTGAACTTGTCCACATAAAATGCCATCTGCCATTTGCATGCCCAGTCTCGCAAGGTGGTCCTGCAATTTTTCACAATCTTCTTGTGATTTTAACAACTTTGAATAACTTTGTATCATTGGCAAATCTGATGAACTCCCTCGTTCCCATCTCTAAGTCATTTATAAAAATGTTAAAAAGCAGCTGTCCCAGTACAGATCAATACACAAACAGTTTTGTTTCACCTTCGTAATTTATTTTCCCAGATACGGAGAGCCTTGTGTTCACAGGATCAACTAATGTATTTTAGCGTTGTGAAAAGGGCAAAGATATTACATCTAAATCCTTACCAGTAACTCCCCTCTCCCCACCCCATATTTAAAAGGGGAAAATTATTATTATTTTTTTTTTTAAGATACACAATTTATTTATGCTTTTGTTGCTTTTTCTAATCTAGC
This sequence comes from Rhinatrema bivittatum, assembly GCF_901001135.1. Taxonomy (NCBI): domain Eukaryota; kingdom Metazoa; phylum Chordata; class Amphibia; order Gymnophiona; family Rhinatrematidae; genus Rhinatrema; species Rhinatrema bivittatum. The sequence continues at coordinate 391,148,597 of NC_042617.1, read as the reverse complement.
ATAAAACCATCTGTTCCTGAGGATCTGTATTTCTTTGCAACATTTAATTTTGAGTAATCAGTGAAGCCAAAATAAAAATGTCCCATCTTGTCCTAATATACTAAAAATGTATGATGGATAACAGGTGCTTATTAATTACACTTTTGCTCAAGAGTAGTTCCTATTTTGTTATATTATACTTTTTCACTATGAGGCGTCGTCTTGCCTGGTGAAATTGCTACTAAGCTTTACAAATTGTCGATTTTATTGTATATCTTGCTATTAGCTTAGACCAAAATTAAGATATGATAACTGTATGCATGTCCTCTTCATTTTGAAAGGAAATATTTAGATAACGTTTTAATGTTTTACTTATGTTTACACTTGGATGTGATTTTTGTAAATTGTTGGTGTTGCTCTTTGTACAGGTGTTTACATTGAAGAAATTCTAAATAAATGGAAGGGTGACTATGACAAGCTGGAACATAATCACACCTACATCCAGTGGTGGGTTAAATTAGAATGTTTTAAAAAAATGTTCTCATTTTAAAGCATTGCAGTTCATCTGAGCAAACTCCCGCAAATCATCCTTTGTTCTGATTTTTCATAGGCTGTTCCCCCTTAGAGAACAAGGCTTGAACTTCTACGCTAAAGAGTTAACTGCTTACGAGATTGAGGTAATATGAACTTTTATATAAATCCTGTGAGATCTGTGCAGTTCTGACGTGTGCGTGATGATATGATTCTACGATCTTTCCTTTCAGTAAAGGCTTTTCCCCCATCATGGGCTGGTTGGGATATTTGATGGTATTCCTCAGAGATTTAGTTGTGCGTAATTTCTTGCACATCTCTACATTTTTGTACGTTGGAGGCCTTGGTGAACAGAACACCAATGATTACTTGAGGTTCTGTTTTTGTGACTTCCTCTGCCTTATTTTTTTTGTTTTTATGTTTACATGCCATTGGGCAGATCAGAACTACCAGGGTTACGTGACAGTAATGCCAGCCCAATCAGCAGGAGAATGATCATTTGGGAGGTCTGGTGATAACTGATAATGGCACTGCAGCCTGTGCATAACCAAAAATAGCAGATTAGGAAGGAGAATAGAGCTTTTGCATCCAGGGCTGGAGCAGAACAAACTGAAAGGAAAAAGGAATGGAGGAAGTGTATGGAGCTAGGAGTATGCTAGTGGAGTTCACTGTACAAGAGGCAAGCAAGAACTGAGGAGAAAAATGAGAAGCAAGCAGTCAGTAAGTAGCATTGTAGTATGGATGGGACCAAGAGCAGAGGTGACACTGGTGCAGGTGCATAGGAGTGAGGAGGCACATGTGCTCATTCTCTGGATAAACGGATCCACGTGGAGCTGGTGGGGGTCCACTTGGAGATCCCCTATGCGAATTAGTGGTCTTTAGGAAAGAGTTACCACCTGTCGGGAGGGAAAACCCGGATGTCATACATTTGCCATTAACTGAAATGAAGACAGACATGCTGCTTTTTCATTCTCTCACACCATTACCACAGAAGCTACCGCCTCAGTCTTTTTTTTTTTTTTTTGTACTTTTCTCTTTAAAATTGCCCTGTAGCTAGGAGAGAGATCTTTTCTCTGACTCTGATCCCATCCATCTACTTTGGGGAAAAAGTGATGTCACGATAGGAGATGGCAACTTGAATCTGGTGTCCCACACCCAATTCTGCAATCTTTAGCCATCGATGCGCACTAAGCTCCTTGCAAACCCCCGAAGACAGCGTTCGTGTTGCTACAAAAGCTGGCGATGTCGCAGAAGAAAGTAGGACCTGATTTAAAGCACTTCTTCTTTATGGACTGGGAGGTGCACCATGCGTCTGGGTTGGTGGAAGTGGAGGAAGATGGCCGCGAGGAGATCGTGGCAGACTGTGAGCCAGCTGCTACTGAAGTTGGTATCTGCACTGCTGCAAGCAGGGATTGCTCATGTTTGCCGACAAGAGCAGAGTTTGCGCATTGGTTTGCTGAGGTCCAGCAAGATATGGCTGGTATAAAAAATGAATTTGGAGCTATAGTTAATGAACTGCGGGGAGACATCAGAGTTGGGCCAGAGACTCTGATCCGAAACTCCTCTTGATGACCAGGCTGCTGATCTCTCTGGATGTCTGGAAGCGTTGGCAAATGTCACAAAAACCACAAATGACCTGGAGGAGAAACTTGAGGACCTGGAAAACAGGTTTAGGAGAGCAAATCTCAGGTTTCAAGGAGTACAGGAAACAGATGAATTTGGGGACTGTTTTGAGACAGTGCGTAGTATTTGTGCCACGATTTTAGGAGCAGAGGAGTCCTCAGAGCCAGTGTCCACAATTAAGATAGAAAGGGCACATAGAGCGCTTGGGGCTCAACGCCAGAACATGCCATGTGATATAATAGCCTGTTTTCATAACTTCACGGTCAAAGAAAGGGTTGCACAACTAACCAGAAATCTGGGGTCTATTCAATGGCGGGACCAAAAGGTGGAAATCTTTCAGGATCTATCACCCATCATTACCCGTAAAAGAAGAAAATTTAAGAGCATAATTACAGTGCTGAAGAGAGAAGCTATTAGCTATAGGTGGTTATTTCCTTTTGGACTTTTTTTTTTTTTTTTACTTTTCAAGGCAAATCAGCCAGGGTGAAGTTCATAGCAGCTGCCGCGATGTTCTTGCGCAGCGGGGCTCACTGTTTCCATAACCAAAGAACAGCAAGTGGACCATAATTTTCAACAGAAAAGAAGAATTGAGCAACCGCAATGACAGTGGATCCCAGGTTCCGGGAGAAGATTTAAGGCATCAGTCGAGGAGTCCTTCGTCACCTAGAACAGCGAGTGGTTAAGGAGACTACGGGGACTGTGGGTTTGGTATCGCCTTGTTGGCTGCTTAATCACTAATCCATTGCTAAATGGTTTATTGGTGGGCATTGGTGAAGACGTGATATTTAAATGGGGGGATATTGATCATGAGGACTATAAGAGCTGATGCTACTGTTCTGTGTTTTCCTCAATGTTTTCTTGTATAGTTATCTGAATTAGGGGCTGGTGAGTTTTCTTACTGTTATTTGGGGAGTCAGGGGTATGATGATGGGGTCCTCTCATTATAGGTGTGGGGGGGGGGTTAGGCAGGCAGCTTATGGGTTGGAAGAGATGGGCTAGGCCTATAGAGTCATGCTGGGGTTGCATAGTTCAGTCTGACAGGGAGGAAGGGGTGACTGGTCAGTTTAATTCTCTGGTAAGGGAGGAGAGAAAGTTTTTCTGATGGTAAGTTTTTAAAAATAGTGTCACTGAATGTTAAAGGTCTAAATGCCCCCTTAAAGAGAGAGTTCATGGTGAAAGAAGCTGGGAATATGAAGGCCAATGTGATCTTCTGTCAAGAGAAGCACTTAAAAGTATGGTATGAAAGACTTATGCAGATGAGCCTGCCCGATTCAATTCTTTGCCCTGGCCACAAAAAATAATAAATATGGGGGAGTAGTGATTCTATTCTCCAAACAATTAGTGGTAAATATGAAGGTAGCTCTTAGGAAGATTTCTCATTCTAAAGGTAAATATCCAAAGGGAACTTCTCACTCCTTGTTAATATATACGCCCCCCAATGTTTCACAGGGGGGGGGGGGTTGTCTCTTTGTCCAGAACTCTAGCTGGTTGGGCGGAAGTTCATTTGATTATTGGGGGAGACTATGTCCAGATACTCTTTTTGGATAATTCTAGTGGGGTGAGTAGAGCTCAGAGGGCTAAGCTCAAATCTTTACTTACTGACTGGAACTTGGTGGATATATGAAGGCTACAGCATCTGACAGAGAAAGATTATTCCCTTTTATTCTAAAGTGCACTCCTCATATTCCAGGGTGGATTTCATCTTATTAGATAAGCTTCTGGTGGGTCGCTCATTAGGATCTGGGATTGGCAATATCACTTGGTCCGACCATGCCCCAGTCTGGATGGAGCTCCAGTTTGGGAGGGATTGTGTGGATAAAACATTTTGGAGACTAAACAAAGAGATATTGATCTTCAAATCATTTGTAGTGGAAATTTTATCTGCCATTGAAGAATATTTAGCTATTAATCATAACGGGGAGGGCCTGAAGGCAGTTTTGAAGGGTCAGTTTATTTCTAGATCTGCATCTTGAAGAAAGAGAATGTTAAGTTGAGAGTTTCTTTAATGCATAAAACAGCTAAACGAGCTTAGGCATAGAGAGGGGTCTACTTTAGCCTTGCTTGAATCAGCGAAACAAGATCTTCGTAACTTAGACTTGGCGGAGATAGCCATGCAGTAGGATAGAGTAAATCAAAATTTTTTTGAATTTGGCAATAAGGTGGGAAAAATCCTGGCTCATAGATTGAAATCAAGGGATATGCAAAATCATATTCATTTTTTTTTTTTAATTTGTAATACATATACTGTATTAAACATAGCGATAGTACAACAGAGTAAAAAGAACTGAGTCAATTATATTCATACATAGGTTCAGATCCCGTACAGAAAAAGTAAGCAAATGAAATATATGGCCAATACACTAATTCCCCATATATTGTAGTGACATAGTTCTTGAGTACATCGCTACACTGCGTAATGTGGTATATGCCAATATATGTACATAATTTCCTCCATTTTAATATACATAACACCCCATCCCCCCTCCCCACCTTTCCAAGACTCTTATATATGAAATAAAGTACTTTGAACGGTCTTATTCGGCTCTGTGATTTTTGTCAATGGTTATTCAAACAGCTAATCAGCATGTCAGTAAATGTATACCCCGAGTCCGTGATCTATATACCCGCCTCCGGGGGTGACATGTTCTGAGTATGTAACCAATATACCATGGGTTGCGAAATAGCCTGAAAGGCCTTCATGGTATCATGTTTCACGGCTGTAAGGTAAGACAAGTGGTATTGACTGTGTAATCTATGAAGGGCCACAGCCATAGATGGTATGTCTGGTGATTTCCAAGCCTTAGCTAATTCAGCCTTAGCTGCTATAAAGACTTGTGTGAAGAATCTACTGGTATAGTTAGGATAGCCTTCGATAGGAGCATGTAGGAGGACACATTTAGGATTCAAATCCCGTATGCCAGGTACCACCGTGTTTAGCCAATCAGAGACCCCTTTCCAGAATAAAAGTGCCTTCGGACATTGCCACCATATATGAATATAAGTGGCTATGTGACCGCACCCTCGCCAACATACATTTGAAATTGTAGAAATCATTCTATGAAGTTTCTTTGGAGTCAAGTGCCACCTATGTTGGCAGCAATCGACACTTTGGATAATTGAAAAAATATTATGTCCCATTCTCCCTGCTCAATTTCATCCCCCAGATCCCTATTCCATGCCTTTATGTGAGTAGCCGAGTAAGGAGAAAGGTTATTCAGTAATTTATAAATCTTGGAGAGAATGCCCTTCATTCTGCCAGAGTGCTCGCAAAAGGACTCAGAGTGTTTTGGTCGGGTACCTTATTAGCATGTATCAGGGTAGATAAGAAGTGGAGGATCTGGGCATAGGCAAGTACTTGTCCGATTTCCAGAGGGCCTGGCAAGGTCAGAGCCTCATATGCACGCTCAGTGGTGCCTGTAAGAGCCTGTCCAAAGGTAGTAAGCCCTTGACGTTCCCAAGCTGTGAGTTGTGGATTATCCATGCCCCCTCTAAAGAGTGTGTTATGAAATAGATGAGATAGCTGGTGGTAATCAGAGAGCCCCCACTAGCTTAGCTTTCCAATGCAAAATCATATTCTGAAGGTTAAAATCTATAGAGGGAAAGTATCTATATGAGAATCATTTGATCTCACAAACATTTGTTCAATTTTATGCAGATTTATATGCCCAAGACATTTATATTCAGGAAACTCATAAATGCTTTCCTGAAAGATATAAAACTTCCTTGTTTATCTGGGGAACTGAGGGATCTTTTAAATAGAATGATAGAAGCAGAAGAGGTAATTGTGGTGATTTCAGACCTCAGGTCTGGAAAAGAACCGGGACTCGTTGGGCTTTCATCCAAATTTTACAACACCTTCAAACCAGCTATCATAGGTCCAATAGTTGATATGTTTAATTTTTTGATGGGTGAGGGCGAATTGGCTTGGGGGCAAATATGGCAGGCATTATGGTCTTGCCAAAAGGAGGAAGAGATACCATCCTCTGCGGCTCCTATAGACCCATTTCCCTAATTAATATGGACCTAAAAATCGGTTATTTACATTTTCTGATAATAGAAGGACTGGGGGGGGGGGGGGCACTCCATGAAGTTAGCAAGTAGCACAGCTGGGTTTAAAAAAGGTTTGGATAAGTTCTTGGAGAAGACCATTAACTGCTATTAATCAAGTTGACTTAGGGAATGGCCTCTGCTATTACTGGCATCAGTAGCAAGGGTTCTTCTTAGTGTTTGGGTATTTGCCAGGTTCTTGTGGCCTGGTTTGGCCTCTGTTGGAAACAGGATGCTGGGCTTGATGGTCTGACCCAGCATGGCAATTTCTTATGTTCTTATGGCAAAGATACTGGCCGTGTGCCTAGGTCATGTTGTGCCATTAATACGTGGAGATCAGTCAGGCTTTGTTCCTGGCAGACTAGCTGCCGACACTGTGAGGAGGATCACTAATTTAATGTGGTGGACTAAGCATCAGAATATTCCCTTGGTTTTATTGGCAATAGATGCTGAAAAGGCGTTTGACAGGGTGCACTGGCCTTTTCTCTTTAAGATTTTATGGAAAATGGGATTGGGGAATTATTTTGTGGATTGGGTTCAAGTGTTATATCATCTCTCTCAGGCTAGTATTTAGGTAAATGGGGAAAATTCGGAGTTTACTATTCAAAGGGGGATTAGGCAGGATGCCGCCTTTCACCGCCTTTAATATTACTTAGCTGCACATCAGTGCTGTTTCTTGAATCTCCTTGACGCTTTGAAATTACTTGGTAGCGCTTCCTCTTCCCCAAACTGGCCACGTTTCGGATTCAGCCCTTCATCAGGGGTCTGAGCTCCCCAAATAACCCGAATGTCTCCCATTACTCACATAGAGCTGCGTGTCTAACCTTGTGTGGAAGAAACTATGGTATTTTGGGACAGTGTTTTCATATTTTTCACGGTTCTAATTTTGTGTTCAACATTTTTGAGTCTTATTTGATCTGTATATAAAAATAACGGGGGATGGTGGTATGTTTATGATTATAACAAAAAGCGGGTAACCTGGATGGTACCTATATATTACATTATATGAAACGACCACTTTCTTCTTTCAAAAATGTTTTAAGATGTTTTATCTTATGACACAATTTTTGAAAATATAGAAATTATTTTCTTAATTGAATAATGTGGGTTGCTTTTGGACCATTTTGGTAATTACTCACATTTTGGCATTTTTGGTGGGGTTTTTTGCAGTTTGACTGAGACATGCTTTCCCATTGGTAATAGATATTTGGGGGTGGGGTTGGCCATAGCCTAAATTTTCTATTTTCCGTTTTCTTATTAGGAATTCAAAAAAACTAAGGAAGCAATCAGGAGGTTGCTTTTGGCTTACAAAATGATGCTAGAATTTTTTGGCATAAAACTGATGAATAAAACAGGAAATGTAACCAGAGCTGCCAATTGGCAAGAGAGGTATCAGCATTTGAATGAGTAAGTACCAGTGCAGCTCTGAAATGCCTTTTCCCCCGTCATTGTCTTTCGATAGCATATTTGTTTCCAATTTGGAGGGGGAGTGCATGCCAGGTATAGAATCCTGTGTGCGTTTTTTCTCTGAACTGTCATCTTAGAGCGTAGATGATGCATGCAGAAGCATCCTTGTTCAAAAGATATATATTTTGTCACTCTCCAGAATGTACCATTTAAATTATACTTCCTTACTTTTTGCTTTTTCTATCCTTTTCATTTTCTGGTTTGTGACCTTCCCCCAGTCCTGCATAACTGCACTTTGTGCAATTCTGGGAGTGGAGGAGTAGCCTGGTGGTTAGAGCTACAAACCAGGGGATAGGGAAATACAGACAGTACCTGAATGTAATCTGCTTTGAAAAAGTGTGAAAAGCAGAATATTAGACGCTGAGGGAGAGAATTAGGATTGTATCTTTGGGTTTTCAATATGGAAGCTTTTACTTTAAAACAATGTTATAAATTGGTTTGTGTGTTTTAAAAGTATATGGTTGAAGTATTAGGCCCAGGTAAGAGAGTTTCTATTTCATCCAGCTTACAACAATCCAGTCCGTACAAGTGGGTTTTGTCCCCATACCAACAGATGGAACAGAGCATGCTATTTAAAATCACTTATGGTAAGTACTACTTTTCTGCGAGGGTACGGATACCAAACATGTGATGGTAAAAGTAGAAATATTAAGAAAGGCCAATGATATCTTCAAAGCTAAATTCTGAAGGATTACTTTTCCATGCTTATGGTATATGTGTATCTTACCATAACTATCATAGCAGGTGATATTAGTGAATGATTCTAATGTTAAGCATGTAAAATGTAACCAAACAATAACAGGATAAGAGACGACAATAATGAAAAAGTGCAAAGCTATAATAATTTGAATAAATCATTCTACCATAAGGGTGTCAGCAAGCCGGGAAACCAATGTAAGACCACCTTTTGTTGCGCTCTGGGGTGGACCCTTGTCCTGAGGCAGTGGAGAACTGCTCCCTGGTAGGGACCAGGGGGCGGAGCACTGGAGGAGACAGAGGCTAGGAAGAGCTTCACCACTGGAAGCCTGAGGTCCCCCCAGGAGGAGCCCGTAGGGACCCAGGCTGCTTGGAATTAGGTGGGCCTCGCAGGGTCTTCTGGGAGAATGAAAGTCTGGCGTGCCCACAGGCAGAAGGGGAGTGCAGTCAAGTTCGAGACTGGAGGTCAGATGTAACATGGAGGCCAGAAGAGCATAGGCGATGATAAGGCTAGGAACAGAGCCAGAATCTAGAGACGAGGTCAAGCAGGCAGAGGTCAGAGTCCAGGAGTCAGTCCGAGGAATGGTCAACAAAGTAGAGGTCAGGTACCGGAGGTCAGACGAGGTCGCAGGCAGGCAGGTCGAGGAACAGACTGGAGTCAGAAAGCAGGCAGACAGGTCAAGGAACAAGCTGAGGTCAGTACCAGTGAAACAGTCCAGTTTCCTTCTGTTCCTGTTCATCTCCCCAGGTAGTACCTCTGGAGTACTAGGAGGTAGGAACAGAAGGATCCGGGAACTAGACTTGATACAAGATTAGAGCAAGAAACGAACGCAGTGCCAATCTAGCACAAACGCTGACCCGATTGCCAAGGCAAGGAAGTGCAGGCAATGACTTCCTTATAACAGGGAATCAATCAGGGTGCATTGTGGAGCTAGGACCCGTCCTTGGCCCTACAAAAGGCTGGGCGGTCCGCGCGTGTAGTGGCATGGCCAACACAGCTGAGGACGCCGAGCTCCAGCGTGAGCCCTGGTGCACAGTGGAAGGCCCGGCGACCGACGTCGGGACCTGGAAGCGCTTGCAGCTGCCGCTAGGGAGGTCGACCCGGGACCTGCTGTGGAACCATGAAGGTGAGCAGGCCTGTGCACGGACGGGATGCGTAACACCTTTCAGGTGGTTGCCCGGTCTACTCAATCATCCATCCAGGGAAAATAGTGAAGAAAGAATGAAGGAAGATATTTTTTAAGTATTTTTTCTTGCAATTAAAATGCTCTGTTCAGAGACAAAAACAAAGTCGTAAGTTTTTAATTATCTGTCTCCCACTAAATATTTCAAATAATTTCCCAGCATCAGCTGATGTTTCTGTAATCTCTGCATCCGGGGCTAAACAAACCTAGGAGTCCTCTGTTGGTCATAAGAAGCACTTCTGATGGACCCTCCGGTTGGTGCCTCCTTGGTGGTAGGTCTTTTTTCCCCTTTCTACAATCTTTTGCGGTCGATTCCCGACTTCTTGCCTCAAGGTGTCTGCCAGTCAATAACCACATGCTGGGTCTTTTGATAATGGTGTCGACCGCTTTCGTTGGTGTCCCCAGTGCCCATGGACTAGAGATGTGAAATGGGTGCCGGAATCTGTTCCGGTTTCGGAATCGTGGACCCGCAGGAAATTACGTTTCCCGTGGTCCGGTCGTTTTTTTTTCCGGCTGTCCTGAGCCAACCCCCCCCCACCCTGAGCCTTTAAATCTAATTATTTACAATCCACCACCCTCCCGCCCCCCCCCCCCAAAAAAAAAAACACAAAAAAACTTTCCTAAAGTACCTGGTGGTCCAGCAGGGGTCCCAGGAGCAATCTCCCGCTCTCGGACCGTCGGCTGCCAGTAAACAAAATGGCGCCAGTGGCCCTTTGCGCTTACCATGTGCCATTGGCCAGCCCCTGTCACATGATAGGAGCAATGAAGGCCAGCGCTCCTACCATGTGATAGGGGCCGGGCAATGGCACTGATAGCCCCTGTCACATGGCAAGCGCAAAGGGCCATCGGCGCCATTTTGTTTACTGGCAGCCGACTGCCCGAGAGCGGGAGAGTGCTCCTGGGACCCCTGCTGGACCACCAGGTACTTTAGGAAAGTTTGGTGGGGGTCGCAAGGGTGGGGGATTATAAATAATTAGATCTAAAGGGTCGGGGTGTGTTTGGGGGGGGTTCCAGTGAGCCCTTTCTTCCCCCCCCCCAAAACGATAAGAAAATCCACGCAAATTTCGTGGGGTTTTTCTATCATATTTGGGGACCCCCAATACATGACTGATTAGAAAATATCATACAATATTTTCATCCATCAAAAAAACGATGCACATCCCTACCGTCATGGGTGGGCAATTCCGGTCCTCGAGGGCCGCAAACCAGTCGGGTTTTCAGGATATCCTTAATGAATATGCATGAGAGACCTGCATACACATTGCCTCAGTTGTATACAAATCTGTTTCATGCATATTCATTAGGGGTATCCTGAAAACCCGACTGGTTTTGCAGCCCTAGAGGACCGGACTTGCCCACCCCTGCCTACCGTGGATCATGTCTATCACTGATCCGCATGAGGTTTGTATCCTCAGGCTGGCGGCCTCGCACGATGTCCGTGGGTGTCATCTCTGTGATCAGATGACTCCCAAAGGTCGTCTGGTGCGCCTCGACAAGATGGAGAAACTTATTGGGGCCCCTAAGTCTACTTCCACTCCTGCATCAGCTCCATTGATGCTGAGAGGTTGCGGGGAGCTCCTTGATACACTTCCCCTGGCTGTTCCTCTCGCCAGTACCTCCAAGTATCGCAGGGAAGGTGATAGATCCTCGGTGATTTCCCCACTCTCCCAGACATCGGGATCTTCCACTTCCTCAGCGCCAGGGAAAGACTGGGCCAAGCATCGAGGGAGGTCCTGTAAGCATTGCCACTGGTCACCGTTGATGCATGGCTCTGGTTCCACAGCAGCAGCCTCCGGGCCGCCACCGAAGCAACACTGTCCATTGGAGGTCCCATCCTTCGATGCCCTTGGTAGTCCGAGGCATTCCCCACAGCCATCGGTGCCAGGCACTGTGCCACCTCTGAGACCCACGATAGAGCCAGTGATACCTTGTCCCCCTCTCTCAGTCCTGGCCACTCTGAACTTTCAGGAGGAATTGGACCACAGGGTGCAGTTCGTGATGCTTAAGGCTCTCCAGAGCATTGAGCTGCCAGTGCCACCGGCCCCCACACCGGTGCCTGAGCCTTTGCCATCAATGCTAGCATCCTTGCTGGAGCATTTGGGCATCTTCCTGGGTGCCCTTCCGACGCAGCCCGAGGGACCTTCTGTTCCCCAGCGGCCACAGATGCCCTCCACCTGAGCGCTCCCGATTCTCAGGTCCTCAGAGGAGGAAGAGACTGCTGGTACCATGTTTCCCAGACCACGGTTCCCTGAGCCCTTGCCAGGTCCTAGGGGCTTCCCGCGGCCTTCGGTCCCCTTGATGCCGGGGGAATCATTTGATTCCCATTGTGCCCTCGAGGCCTCCAAAGCCATCAGAACCCAGTGCTGATGCCCCTCACGGACCTCGCCCATGGCACACACTGGTCCTAGTGAGGAGAAAGGGCCTTACGACCCTTGGAGTGATGACTCCCCCCCCCCCCCCCCCCCCCCCCCCGAGGACCTGTCCTTTGTAGGATTTGTCAGGGCCATGGCTGAGGCCAACCCCTTTCAACTGCTCACTGAAGAGGACGCGCCACATAAGATGCTGGAGGTTCTCCAGTTCACCGATGCTCCTAAGGAGATCATGGCGGTTCCTATCCATGACATTTTCAAGGACCTCTTCCTCTGCATGTGGGAGCACCCCATTTCTATCTCCCCTGTCAATAGGCTGATGCTACCTACTTGGTGCAGCAGGCCGTGGGGTTTGAGAAGCGGCACCTCCCCCACCAGTCGGTGGTCATGGAGTCCACCTTGAAAAAGGCCCGGCGTTCCTGCATCCATGCCTCCGCCCCTTCGGGATGTGAGCACAGGGAGCTAGATGCCCTAGGCAGGAAAGTCTCCCAAGATGCCATGCTGGTGGCCTGCATCGCCGCCTACCAGCTTTATATGACCCAATATAATCGCAGTCTCTGGAAACGGGTCCAGGACTTCGCAGAGGACCTACCTCAACAACAGGAGGCCCTCTCGACCATTGTCCTGCTGGGTCTTGAGGCCAGGAAGCACCTATGATGTATTCAAGATGGCGGCCTGCGTAACTGCGGTTGGCATCTGTGCCAGGTGAATGGCATGGATCAGAGCCTCTGACCTCTGGCCGGAGATCAGGATAGGCTAGCTGATCTCCCCTGCACAGGTGAAAAAGTCTGGGATGCGGTAGCACAGTTGAAAGACCATCATGACACCCTTCAACAACTTTCCACTAGCACTTCTTACACCCATCTTTGGCCAGGAAGTCCTCTAGGTCAGGATTCCGGAAGCCCTTCTACAGGCAGAGGAAATATTATCCTTCAGCCTCCAGGCTTGCATGCCTTTCACCAGCTCCAGGGGCCACCCTCGCCAGCAGCAAGTGCCTAGGCCTCAGTGCCCCAGCAAGCCCCGGCTACAGACATTTGACTGGCGGCGAGGGAGTGAAGGTCAGTTGACAGTACCCCTGATGTCAGATCCCTCGGTCGGAGGCAGGCTTTGATCTTCACCCATCGCTGAGAAGAGATCACGTCGGACCAATGGGTCCTTAATATCATCAGACAGGGGTACTGTCTAAATTTGTCGGCTCCCGGAGACCTCTCCCCCATGTCTATCGTGGGGTTTGACCGCCCATCAGGTCATACTTCAGACGGAACTCTTGTGGCGGGCGCAGTGGAACCGGTCCCTCGCCTTTAGCAGGACCGAGGGTTCTATTCAAGGTATTTCCTCATTCTGAAAAAGAATGGTGGCTTGCGCCCCATTCTCGACCTCCGGGCATTGAGCAAGTTCCTTGTCAGAGAAAAGTTCAAGATTGTCTTTCTGGGCATGCTGCTCCCGCTCCTCAGAGAAGGAGACTTGCTTTGCTCCCTCGATCTCAGAGGCTTATGTGCACATTGCTATCTTCCCCAGTCACCAGAAGTACCTCCGCTTCGTGGTGGGGAAAGCACATTACCAATACAAAGTGATGTCCTTCGGGCTGGCAATGGCCCCCCCACGTTTTTACCAAATGCTTAGCAGTGTTGGCTGCTTTCCTCAGGTGTAGCTTGGGGTACGTGTTCCCCTACCTGCATGACTGGTTACTCAAGAGTGACTCCCGCTCAGGAGCCTTCCATGCTCTGGCCCTGACGGTGTAGATGCTGCAGGCTTTGGGGTTTGTTATTAACTTCCCCAAGTCTCATTTCTGCCCGCCTCCTCAGCTGGATTTCATAGGCTCCAAACTGGACCCTGGGCATATTTTGCCCAGGGACCGAGCAGTCGCCCTTGCCTTGCTGGCTGACCTTATCCGGAGCAGCCGGAGGGTACCAGCCCACTTTCTCCCTCTGCTGGGCCACATGGTGGCCTCTGTCCATGTGACCCCTCTGGCTTGCCTCTGCATGACGAGGGCCCAGTGGACCTTGTGGTCCTAGTGGCGACAAGCTTCACAGGATCTCGAGGCTCCTGTTGCAATCACGGACCCTCTGCCAGTGTCTCTATCCTGGTGAAAAGATCTTTCCAACCTGGAAAAAGGACTTCCCTTCCAACCCTCTCTGCCCCAGGCGATTCTCACTACCGATGCTTTCCCTCAGGGCTGGGGAGCCCATGTGAACGGTATCCACATGCAAGATCTCTGGATTATCTGACAGTGGGCTTCGGAGGCAAACGTCTTGGAGCTTTGTGCAATCCGGTATGCCTTGTGGGCGTTCAGGGACCAGTCATCATCCAAAGAAGTCCTGATTCGGATGTGCAACCAAGTTGCGATTGTGGTATATCAACAAGCAGGGAGGTACGGGCTCATTCCTGCAGTGTCTGGAGGCGGTGCAAATGTGAACTTGGGTCCTCTCACAGGGGATGTCTGCGTGCCACGTACCTGCCAGGTTATCTGAATGTCCTGGCGGATCGCTTAAGCCGCTCTTTTCAGCCTCACGAGTGGTCCCTCCACCCAGAGGTGGTGGCCGAGCTGTTTCGCCACTGAGGCACACCAGATATGGACCATTTTGCCTCACCTCACAACTACAAAGTGAACAAGTTCTGCTCCCTGTTTTTGGGGAACGGACATCTGGCCTGTGATGCATTCTCCCTCCACTAGGGAAGAGGCCTGCTATACACGTATCCCCCTCTGCCGCTCCTGCTGAAGACATTGCTGAAGCTTCAACAGGACAGTTTGACCATGATCCTGGTGGCGCCCTTTTGGCCACGTCAAGTCTGATTCCCGCTTCTGCAGGACTTGTCGGTGCGGGCCCTCATACGGCTGGGGATGGCACCTGATCTCATCTTTCAGAATCAGGGCACCCTGTGCCATCCTAACCTCCTGGCATTGGCCCTGACAGCTTGGATATTGAGCGCATAGTCTTTCAGCCTCTGGCACTCTCTGTCTGCATCTCCCAGGTACTGGTGGTGTCCCAAAAGCCTCCAACAGAAAGTCCTATAGCTTGAAGTGGAAAAGATTTTCCATCTGGTGTGCAAGGCATGGCTTGGATCCCTTCTCCTGCCCCTTCCCTCAGCTGTTGGACTAGCTGTTTCACTTCTCAGAGTCTGGACTTCAGACCAGCTCAGTCAGGGTCCACCTGAGTGCTTTCAGTACGTACCATCGGGGTGTCGCTGGCACACCGGTTTCCACGCAACCTTTGGTAGGCCTGTTCATGCGGGGCCTCCTCCAGCTGAAGCCCACTCTTCATCATCCTGTCACAGCCTGGGACCTCAACATTGTCCTGTCACGGCTCATGCGACCTCCTTTTGAGCCACTGTGGTCTTGCAATCTGAAGTTCCTCACCTGGAAAGTTTTGTTCCTGGTGATGATTACTTCTGCTTGTAGGATCAGTGAGCTTCAAGCTTTGGTGACCTACCCACCATACACAAAGTTCTTCCATGATCGTGTGGTGTTGCATACGCATCCGAAGTTCCTACCCAAGGTGGTATCAGATTTCCACCTTAATCAGTCTATTGTGTTACCCACTTTCTTCCCCAGGCCTCATTCCAACTCGGGGGAGTGACCCCTTCATACCTTGGACTGCAGAAGGGCCTTGGCTTTCTTTCTGGATCGTACAGCCAGCCACAGACAATCCACCCAGTTCTTCAAATCTTTTGATTCCAACAGACTGGGTAAGCAGACCCTGTCGAATGGGTTGGCGGATTGCTTTGCCTTTTGCTCTCAGCAGGCAGGCCTTCTACTTGCCGGCAGAGTGAAAGGTCACTGTGTGCTGGCCATGGCGGCATTGGTAGCTCATCTGCGCACAGTCCCCGTTGCTGAGATTTGCCGGGCTGCAACCTGGAGTTCTCTTCACAAGTTTGCGGCTCATTACTGTTTGGACAAGAACGGGCATCAGGACAGTGCCTTTGGTCAATCCATCCTCCGCAACCTGTTTCAGTCCTGAACCCAACTTTTCCTTCTATGAGAACTAGACAGTCCCTTTTCGGCCCATGGTGCCGCAGTTGTTGGGCATTCACGGAATTGTTGTTTACCAATAAATACTTTTGAGGACCTTCGGCTTCTCTGTGTTTACATCCCTCACAGCTTTGCTAGACCGACTCCCTTCTTGTTTTTTGGGCCAGTCTGGAGCTTGGTACTCACACATATGTGAGGACTACCATCATGCTTGTCCTAGAAGAAAGTGCAGGTGCTTACTTGTAACAGATGTTCTCATAGGACAGCAGGATGTTAATCCTCAGGAATCCCGCCTGCTGCCTCACCGAGTTGGGTTCTCCTTTCGGTTTGTTTTATTTTTTTTGCTTGTATTTTTCATCTATATTACAAGACTGAAGGGGGACCTCGCATGGATGCGCGGATAGCAGAATGCTGGGCATGCTCAGTGTGCTGGTCAAAGCTTCTAGAAACTTTGACAAAACTTTTCTGTGCCGGGCTCCATCAGATGATGTCACCCGCATGTGAGGACTAACATCCTGCTGTCTTAGGAGAACACCTATTTACAGGTAAGCAACTGTGCTTTCTCAAGGTATTCAACAGAAGACTTTAGCTTGGTAATCCAGCTTTATAAAGGGAAGCTTTTGTCCTTTCAATTTCTGCAAAACTCAATCTGGGAGCCTTCTTTGACAAGGTGTTAGGTCAGATATGCCTTAGGTTGGACATATCAGTGTGGCAAGTGTGAAGCCTCGCTATTATAGAATTTCCAAGAGCTTGATGATATCATCAAATCCTCTGTTTCGGGACAACCATTTTGGATCTAGTTTCATGAGCCAAGGTCCACATGATGCCCTTTCAATTCTCTCTCCTGTCTCTATGGTCATTTTTTTGCCTGAAATGGTAAGGGACAGCCTTATTGGTTGTTGCCTCAGAGTCTGTTATGGGGTATGAATTTGTTCCCCCCAATCCTGGATTCTAATCATGGCAGATGGGTGTCAGATTGAAGAGCGCATTATTGGGAACAGTTGGTTCAAGAATTCTGATCTCCAAAGAAAAGAGTTTGTTCCATCAACTGGTTGAAAACCCAAGGTAATAAGATTAGTCCCGTGCCTGTTTTTTGTCCTCTTATTCAAGGTGACAGAAGTCAGAGTACTATACAAAAATGAAGCCAGCAGTACTAGGTGTGTCTGAGGAGAACCACCTTCTTTTCCTTGGCTGGTAAGGATTTTGTAGATTTGAATCTGCAGCTTTTGTCAGAGGCTTACATTATAGGTCAGGAGAATGGACAGGCTGATCTTCTGAGCAGGAACATTCTGGATCCAGGCAATTGGAAACTAAGCCAAGAGATTTTTCAGCGGGATAGTGCTCAGGTGGGCAGATCTCACGTGGATCTAATGGCAGTTTGCAGTAATGCCAGAGTTTGTCAAGTGCTCTTGTTCAGCCTTGACCAAGAGGGGATTTTCTTTCTGTGTTACCTCTTTGGTCTCTGATCGGTAGATTTGTCGAAGGATCTCAAAGATGAACGATTGTTTGGTTCTGGTGGCTCTGTTTTGACGTTGGGAAACCTGGTTTGCAAATCAGATATGGCTCAGATCCTCTTTCCCTGGCATCTACCAGATGCACAGAGCCTTTTGGGACAGTGCTTGATAACGATGGCAAATTTTATTTTCTGTTTAACTCACAATGTGACTCTCAAAAGGTCAAGCTTGAAGAAAAAATGCTGCTATTCAATGTTTTCCACCCTACCGTAGGCCCACAAGAGAATACTTTTTGGGGTATTTTCAAGTTTGGTGTATCCTTGTCATTCTGCAAGAATTGGTCAGTTTCTCCATACTTCTGGTTTCCTGTGTATTTTTAGCTTCCTTGAGAGAGGCTTGGATAAGGGTTTGGGCCTTGATTTCTCTAAATTCAAATCACAGTTATGTCCTATTTCAGTGGTTTCCTATTGTATGTCCCCCATTTTTCTTTGTGTAGTTAAAAAGCTATAACCTCCCTTTTGGCCTCTGGTCCCTCAGTAGGACTTCAGTCTGGTTCAGAGGACATTGGTAAGCTTTCCTTTTAGCCTCTGAAATGGGTATCACTTATGATTCTTAAATTAGAAGCAATGTTCCCTTAGCAATCTGTTCAGCTTACAATATTTGAGCTTCAGGCTCTGTACTGGAGAGAAATGTTTTGTGTCTGTTTGGCCTATGCCTTCTTTCTGAAAGTGATGTCAGCTTTTCTTTAGATCATTCTTTCTGTGTCAGTTTTTCAAAGGAAAAGTGTCAAGGCAGTAATTTTCAAGATTCTTAGTACTCATTAGTTATTTGGAGAGATCTAACTTTTTTTTTTGTAAGACAGACAGGCGGTTTATGTTTTGACCTTGTAGAGGTAAGACTTCTTGGCCTAGGTAGATCATCATCTTAGTCTCTTCTGAATTCTTACTCAAGTGCTGTTTGTTTGTTTTTATTTATTTATGGCTTTTTTAATACCGATGTTCGAAGGACATCTCATCGGTTTACATGTAACAGGTGTAGAAGCATAATATAAAATGGAAACTGTGCAGTACATAAAACGGAACATAATGCAAACTAATAAAGTAGAACTGGGTAAGGAGAAAATAGATAAATCACATTATAACATAACATTATAAACGTTATAACATAATAACATTATAAACATGGAATTTACATTGTCAATAAATATAACGTTGTGGTTGGTAAGGGCAAAAAGCAGGGGAGGTGCTGTTAGGCTCCTGAGATGCTTCATGCTTGTTCTATTAGTGCATACTTGTTGTCTTGGGCAAAAGGTGGTAGCAGTTGCATTGGAATTTTCCTTGTAAGGTCATCCTTGTGTTCATTTGCAACACATTGCAGACTGGATGTCTTTAAGAGAGAGGAAGCAGCTTATAGAGTTCGTGTTTTTTAAAGTGGCTTTTACTTCGTAATTTTTTGGGCTTTGGTACTTTCCCCTTTTATGGATTGGACTGGTGCAGCAGGATGAAATGGAAGAAGACATTTTTACCTGTTCATTTTCTTTCCACGAATTCAGCTACACTAGCCCAGGAACTTCCCAAGAAGTTGGACCTTTGTGTCCTGTAAAGTTCTCTGTTCAGTTGGTTGTCATCTGTATGAATGATTCAAAGGAACAGATTGTCATCTTCAGCCTGTTATCTCTTTCCTGTCCTTTTTTGACTTTTGTTTCCTTTACATTATATTATCTGCCCAAGATCTGTTAGAAACATTTGATACTGGCTCTCTCCCCTGTATAGTCTGGTTTATTTGGTGACCTCTGATGTTATCACTATCCGCAAACCTCTGTTAATTTCGTATTGTCTGTTGGTTCCAAATGAATTAGGATGCATTGGGTAAACAGAACTGAAAGATTTAGCCACTTGGAAATAATGTATGAGCCAGAAGCAGAAGACTCTAATTTGAATAGAGTTTTGTGGCAGCTTTGTGTAGTGCTTTGATTTCATTTAAGAAAAGCAAGGCTGGTACTGCTTCCATTGCATGCAAATCTATCTCATCCATATTCATCGTGAATATCCTGAAAACTGGACTGGTTTGAGAAACACTGGTCAACCCAGTTTTCCGTTTCTTCCTGCTAGACCAGTCCTTACATATGGGATTTCTCTCTCTACTGCTGATGGAGACAGAGGACACACCCTTCTTATGATCCTACTCTGGACTATAACAGGCCAATACAATATCGGTGTGGGAAAAACGAGCACTCATGATTGAGCGCCTGCTTTCCCAATGTGCGCCAATCGACCTCTCCGGGGTGCACCAATTTTATATTTAAATCGGCTGCCGAGGTAAAAGGGAGATGCTAGGGGAAATTGTGCGCCTCTAGTTCCTCCTTGGCAGCGGGTGCCCAGGAGAGATCGGCTGTTATCCAGTTAGGAAAAGATACATATATGTATATATGTATGTATATAATATATATATATATTTTTTTTTTAATTGGGGGAGAATAGCTAATATCCTCATCAACGTGCATTTTTATGTGATGAGCGCTATTAGCTTTGCGGGTAGGGGGGACGTTGGACACTCTAATCCCCCTTATCGTATTAGAGGAGGTGGACGTTTACCCAAAACACATGTCCAACCACGGGTTAACCAGTGTGCGCGGCTGAGCGCACTGTATTGCATCAGCTTGTAAGAGAGGTGTAGTCCTACACAGGTACCTCAGTCTGTCTGGCAACTACAGACACATGAGGACTGGTAGCTCCTAGAGCCTAGGTATGGCTCAGGCCTGGTTGAGCTTCTCTGCTCCTGGAACAACAGTCCTTAAGGGCTGATTTTCCCAAGGGTTTCCTGGTTGAGTTCCCCTTAGGGCAGGGGTGGGCAATTCCGGTCCGCGAGGGCTGCAAACCAGTCGGGTTTTCAGGATATCCTTAATGAATATGCATGAGAGAGACCTGCATACACACTGCCTCAGTTGTATGCAAATCTATTTCATGCATATTCATTAGGGGTATCCTGAAAACCCGACTGGTTTGCAGCCCTCGAGGACCGGACTTGCCCACCCCTGCCTTAGGGTAATCCTAGTACTCTGAGGGATCTGTGGATTCCTAAAGGAGATGGTTCCTATGCTTACTAGGTGAACCAGAAGAGCGAGCTGCCTTTTTTTGTTCCAGTATCTTAAAAAAAAAAAAAAGAGGAATTTGTTTTTGTCTCTGAGGCCCCAGCACCACAGGCTGCAGGTGTGATACAGTGGCAGTAGAGATGCCACCACAGAAAGCAGCTAGTACCACCGTGGGGCATGCACAGCACCACTGCAGTAGCAAACTGCCTCTCCCGTAGCCTGTTGGATAAAGTAAGTTCCAAATGTAGTAGAGTCCTTTTGCCCCATTTGTGAGGGCAATCCAGACCTGGGCTCCCAGGAGAAGAATGGCACCCCCCCCCCCCCCCTTTTCAACTAAGGAAGAGCAAGCCAGGGTAGATTTTTTTTTTTTGATTGAACCAGACCAGCCCACTTTAGGAGAGGGAAGCCCCTTGCCCTTAGGTGGGCAAATTCCCTTTGCCCCTCCTTTGGATACCATGGCAAGGAGATCTCAGGTTTTAAGATGCCCAGTAAGGGGGGCCAGCCCCCTCAGAATAGGCAGCCTGGGCATATAGGACCCTAACAAGGGGTTCTTTTTCCCAGAATTCTTGAGGCTCCAGAATGCACAGAATGCAGTTATCACCCAAAGGACCAATAATCCAAGATCTCTCTCTCATCTGCTGAAACTCCATCCTCCCACCCCCGCGTTGAGCATGCTTACACAAGATTGCAGGGAAGGTTTCTGGTCAGGAGAGAACTCCACCCAGAAGTCTCTCGGGAACAAGGCAATATCTTTTCAGAGGAAGAGGAATCAATAATATCCCAGTCATTCTAGAAAGAGTAGCTTTCAGTCCTCATTTCTAATGTATTATCCACTTTGAGGATGACAAACCCCAGGTCAAAAGATTTCAGAGAGGGGGGACCCCATTCTCCAGGGAATTAGGAAACCTCCTGAGGCAATCCGGTTACACATTGTCCTGAAGCACAGTGTGCTCTCAGAATGGGATAGTCCCTTCTGGGGGATTTACCTCCCATCCCTGGAGGAGAAAAACAGTGTCCTTAGAATTCCACAGATTGACACTTTGGTCTCAGCAGTGATGCACAAGGCAACATTTCCTGTAGAGGGGAGGAATGGCTTTAAAAGGATTCTTGGAATAGGAAGATTCAATCCATTCTGAAAAGGGCCTTTTTATAAATTCCAGGGCTCTGCAGCCTCTTATTTGTGGAGGGTACGTAGCCCATGCAGCCTTGTGCTGGATCCAGCAGCTCCGAGAGAGCACGGAAACAACCCATTTAGCTGGCCATAGCATTTCTAGCCTAACAGCAGCAATTTTAATTCAACAAGGGAAGATACCAAGAACTAGACTGGAATTAATGATTTCAGCAAGAAGTGAAAGCAACCCCCATCTCAGGATTTCGAATATATGAAAAAGGTAAGGTTCAAGAGAAAAGGAGGAAGAGCTCATTTGCTTAAGAAGAATGTGCAAACCAGATGGAGTGACTTTATTAAAGGTAGATAGTTTGCTTACAGGAATAACTTAATTCTTTGATGGAAAGGTTATTTTAAGTGTATTATGAGTACTAATTAAAGAAGCTCTGGGTAAGAATTCAGACTTAAGTATTTATTTTTAAATGAAAGGACTGGACACAGCAAAGTTACAGCACAGATCACAACAGTTAGATGGTGGTTCTAGTGTCAGCACAGGTAATTTAGCTGCTCCAGACATCATTAGAGAGGGAGGGGTGAGCTCAGCAGGGAAACACACAAGCAGAAAGTCTAGGCAATTCAATCAGTGGCAAAGCAAACCTGTTGAGAGCAGAACAGCTTTCTTCAGTTATGCAGAATCATGCAGCCAGATCACAGCAAGAGGCAGCAGAGTTATAGCACAGGTCAGCACGGAGAATTAAATTGAAGAAAAAGTCCATAAAACAGTTATTAGCCAGATAGTCTTGGGATAGCCAGTGCTTATCCCTGTAAGAAATAGATCGGCAATTGAGAATCTGCCAGGTAGTTGTGACCTGAACTGTCCACTGTTGAGACTAAATGTTGGACCTCATGGACCTTAGTCTGACCCAGCATAGCACTTCTTATATTCTTAGGATTCTATCCAGGGAATTTCCTATTTCCATTATTGGGTGGAATTCAAAGTCTTACATCAAGTTTTTGTTTTGGTGTTCTGCTACGTTTCCAATTCTTGGTCTTCAGTTTGAAACATTGGAGTTCATGGTGGTGTTTTGCAGACCATAGGTTTATCTAAAGGACAGGATTCCCCGGATATTCTATGATGAAAACCTTTCAAAGGCAGAGTAGGGTTGTGAAAAATTGGGGCTGTGATCCTATTCACTGATTTTATTTTTTTATTTTATCATTCTGTTTCAGGTCCCAACACAACTATCTAAGAATAACCCGCATATTAAAAAGTCTCGGTGAGCTTGGATATGAGGGTTTCAAACCACCTCTGGTAAAACATTTCCTTGAGGAGGCTCTGGTAGAAAACACAATACCAAACATTAAGCAGAGCGCTTTGGAATATTTTGTGTACACGATTAAGGAACGGAGGGAAAGGAGGAAGCTCCTGCGATTTGCCCAGCGACATTATCAACCTCCCGAGTATTTTATCTGGGGTCCCCCAAAGAAAATAAAGCCCGAAGAAAGTAATGTGAGTAAAAAACCAGTCTCTCCTTCATGTGTCCGCCACAGTCCGGTACAAATGCAGAAAAATTTGAAGGATGCCAATTGCACACCCACTCTCGGAAGCGCAGACTGTAAAACGGCTGAAGCAAAGGGAGGAGAACTCTGCAGCCAGGCTGGAAATGCATCTGGTGGCGACACGGACGAGAACGGCACCAACGGAGAAAAAAGTGAAAACAAAAATCCGAGTTGTGAGGCCGAAGATGGGGATGATCCCCCAGCGAGAAGGAAAAGCCCTTCTCCTTCACCTTCTAAAGAAAAGGAAAATCTGACTGGAGGGTGTGAAAACCCAGCAACTGTGGAACAAGAGCCTTCTGATGAAGGTAATGAGCAGTCTGCACATAGTTTATCGTCAAATCTGAAAACCAGCAGAGAGACGGCTGAGCTGCCGTTACCGGAGTAGAATAAAGATGGGACCAAATCACATTTTAAGACTGCCCTTTTTATTTTCTTTTTTTAACCAAATGAATCCAATTATCTAATGCTGTCTTTTAATGAGGATCTGTTTGAATAATGGATGAGTATAAGAACATGTCAGCTAAATTTATATCTGGAGTGATTCAGCCTAAATACTGTACGTGTGTTTAGCTCTCAACCCTCTTCACCCATCACATTTCTTGAAATGAAGTTAGGTTAGTCTGAAACCTTGAATGATGGTTGTTTAAGTAACCTATTGCTTTAAGGTGACAGAAAAACTTCCTGGCCAAACTACTATTGAATATTTACAGTAAGTAAATTGGTTAAGATGTAATTTCCTTTCATGCCTCTGTTTTACTGTAAACCAATAAGATGTGCAAACGAACGTCGGTATAGAAAAGCGTTAAATAAAAATAAAATAAGTACTGCAAGACATGGTCCAATATATCCTGACATTGTTGTGCTATAGTAGTTTTCAAATGTCAACACTCGAAATATGAACTTGATATTGTACATGTAGTGCTTATTATATTTTAATTTACATTTCAATAAATATTTATAGCTGTGCATTTTCATACATATATGGTAGTTAACTTGTTCAGCAATTGCAGTATATCGGCATTTGTTATAAATTAAAGATTCCACCTCACTTTATCTTTTAGATACCTGTCTTGTGCTTTTGTTCCCAGCTATTTCCAGAGGCTGAGCACAATAATGAGGTATTCTGTGCTTTGGTTCTTCCAAGTCATTAGTCAACTCATCCGAACTCTCTAAAACATAGTCCTCCAATTTTAAGTCTTCATTTCTTAATCATGGGCTTTGATTTCCTGAAGTGCTTTCTTTAGTGTGTCTGAAATCTTGTAAAGCTCTATTGCTTTTAAGTTTGAGCTTGGGCATATCTGTAGCACTGAACAATAGTGAAAACAAGGCTGGTGGGGAGGGAAACTGCAGGTGAAACACACTTTCTTAAATCCATTGATGTATTGTGATTCTTGTTTCTATTAGGTCTAGAATCTTTTTAGGCTGATAACATTTTCGTTAGACCAACAGAAAAAATGCTGCAGTTCAGGGATGGAAAAATCCCAGGAGTCGGGTCACTCGAGCATCTACAACTTGGCTCCTGGTACCTCAAATTCAGAAAAATGTATACAAATATAAACAAAAAAAAGAGGAAAATGAGAAAAAAAATCTAAGCAAAATAGCAGCAACACAAAAAGAGTGAAAAGGTGAGAAAAAAGTAATGGAAGAATTTCATGGGTCCCTGGTAAATGTTATCTGCGTAAATTTACCTGGATATTCAGATAAACCGATCCAGGTTATTTGAGAACAGCTATTTCTTCTACCAGACATATCTGGCTAACTTTGTCCAAGAAGCACTAAATGTTGGTGCTGCTAGGACAAAGTGAAACCATGCCCTGAGAATGCCCCCAGCGCGGCTTCTTGGTACCCAGGCACATTTTGTTAGGGCAGAAGTTACAAGGACAAACCCTTTGAATATTTACCCTTTACATTTTCTAATCCCATTTCCACCCCGGCTATAGAACAGGAGCATTCAAGAGCTCACTGTTTCATTCTTCAGGCATCTTTTCAGAGGCACAGAATGGGAGAAAAAATGTAGGCCTTGAGACAGCAGTGCTTCTAAACAGAATATTTTATTGGGTAAACTATTTTTTATATGGATTTGATGTGTTTGCATTTTGGAGCATTGCAAATTATTTTAGTTAATCCATGCTTATTCGTACATAACCATGTGATTGCTGGAAGGCACTGAACAATTTGGTTTTGGCGTTTGATGTTCAGTAAGTTCCATCATAAACTTCATGGGACTAAACAAAACTTGCTTCTCGTGTAGAGAATCAGGTTTATAAGTGTATAATCAGTTGTTTTGTATGGTTATTTTAAATTTTCAGACGTGAGCACGGCTGCTTTGGGTTCATCAGAATATTCAGTCGGCAATGTGCAGTAAACAAGTGGGTAGGCTGTTAGCTGGCTTACATAAGAATGAGTGGAATAGTGGCTTAGTGGTTAGAGGAGTGGCTGAGAACCAGGGAAACCAGGGTTTAAATCCTATCTTTCTGACTGACGCTGCCTGTGACCTTGGTTGGGTTGTCATTTTGCTACCTGAATTATAACATGTCTTAAACATGGGTTTGGAAAGGCAAGTAATTCAAATAAGTTAAGTGTATGCTTCTGATGTAATACAAAATAAGCACATTTCATAAAGTCTAAATGTTTCAATATTTATTTTTTTTTCCTAGCTGTTGCCTTTTGCTCTTTAGAACTTCAGATTTCATTGGCACCAGTCTCTTATTAGGCTACAGTGACATGAGCCATCATTTGCAACTACTTGGGGGGTTTTCCCCTTGTCCTTCTCCTCTCAACTCATTTAGTCCAGTCATTGCAGCAAAAGCCCATGGCTGGGGACCATACACCAGACCACCTTCTGGAGCTCTGCTGTCATGAGTCTTTGTCTTTAGCTGCTAGGTGTTTGCCATTGTACAATGATTGGAACTCTCTCCACTAGGGTCTGTGAATTTTGCCTTTGTAGCATCTCCAGCCCTGGCTGAGCCAGGGGAATGGATATTTAACCTGGGAATTAAATGCAAATATTCTGCACGGAAGGTGTTTTCGATGTTTTGTCTTTATTTTCCAGTAAGATAAAGCAGTACTGTATATGGTGTGGAAAGTGCCCCTGGCTGACTGAGACAGGTTAGCATTGTGACATCAACAGGGTATAAGCAACCTTAGGGACCAGTATACAAACAACTCTAGGTATGCAAAAAATAGCTAAACATTTTAAATACAGGAAGTCCTCAGACTTCAGTCATAACTGGTTCCTGAAAATGTAAGTTGAAACTGATTTGTCCAATAAGAACAATGTTATGTTGAAGCACACACAAGTATTCTGTGGAGTGATTGACAACAAAAGAGAATTTCTGAGAATAACACACTTTTTTGCAAATTCTCAATTATACTAAGTACTGCTCAGACCATGCAAAAATCTTTAGCTAGCTGTCCAGTAAAAAAAAAAAAAAAAAAAAAGGAATTATCTCACCCAAAAATAAAATGTCAGTCTAACTTGCCACTTTGGCTGAAGTTCCAGAGTTAGAGAAGCCTCTTTTTTTTTTCTGTGTGCGAGCTTTTATATGTGTATATAAAATAGTTATAATAGTTCTTATTGTTCTGATTGATAGCTTTTGATTGTGATTTCTGAATGTGAGAAGGACAAATATATACAAGAACTACATGACTATGTTTGGGATGTCAGTTGCTTTTCAGTCAAGAAATCATGAATATGATTCTTTCTCCTAGGACAAGCAGGATGGTAGTCCTCACATGTGGGTGACATCATCAGATGGAGCCTGGCACAGAAAACTTTTGTCAAAGTTTTTAGAAACTTTGGCGACTGGGCATGCCCATCCTGCCGCTATCCGCGCATCCTCGCGAGGTCCCCCTTCAGTCTCTTCTTTTCCGCGGTGCAATAGCCTCGCATTTTGCTGAGATTTTCGGGGGGTTTCTGCCCCCCTTGATGCCTGGGGGTCCATCGATGCTGCCAGTGCCCCCGCGGGGTCTAGGCATTCCATTCCTCCTGGTCCCCGCCCTCTGTGCCCGGATTCTAGTGAAGAGGAGGGTTTCTATGACCTGTGGAACAATGACTCCTCTGATGCGTCCTCTTGAGTTCTCTGACGACCCCCTCTCGGAGCCTTCCAGCTCCAGAGGAGTGGCGCCAATCTCTGCCCGAAGACCTGTCTTTTGCCAGCTGTGTGAAGGCCATAGTAGAAGCCATTCCCTTCCAGCTCCTGTCGCAGGAGGACTCCCGTCATACGATGCTGGAGGTCCTCCAGTTTGATGCTCCAAAAGAGGTTGTGGCAGGGCCAGTTCACAACATCTTTAAAGAGCTCCTCCTCCATATGTGAGAACACCCAGTGTCGGTAGCCCCAGTGAATAGGAAAGCTGATGCGACCTACCTGGTTCAACAGGCAGTAGGTTTTGAAAGTGGCACTTACCCCACCAGTCTGAGGTAGTGGAGTCCGCGCTTACGAAAGCCAGGTGCTCCTGGACACACACTTCTGCCCCTCTGGGGTGTGAACATAGGGATCTCGATGATGTAGGGAGGAAAATGTTCCAGGAAGCTATGCTGGTGGCCCGTATTGCGGCCTACCAGCAATACATGACCCAATACGACCGCAACCTATGGAAACAAGTCCAGGAGTTTGCAGAGGGCCTCCCCCAGCAACAGCAGGAGTCCCCTGCAACCATTGCTTCACTGGGACTCGAGGCGGGCAGACACGAGGTCAGGTCTACCTATGATGTCTTTGAAACCACTGCCCGCCTAGCCACCAGTGGAGTGGGCACCAGACGACTAGCTTGGCTCCAGACCTCTGACCTCTGCCCGGAGGTTCAGGATAGGCTCACAGACCTCCCCTGCACAGGAGAGAACCTCTTTGGGGATAAGGTAAAAGAGGTCACGGCGCAGCTGAAAGATCAGCATGAGACTTCAGCAACTTTCCGCCAGCCCCTTAGAAGGCCCTTCTGCTACTAGAAAATCCTCCAGGCCAGGCTATAGCAAGCCCCTTATACTAGTCAAGGAAATGCTGCCCGTACTCGCCTGCCTCGGCCCAGCCCTAGAGGCTGTGGTCGGCAGACCCCGTCTGCCGGTTTTTGACTTGCAGCGAGGGGGCATGAGCCAAACGCCGGTTCCCATAGCAGCTGATTCCCCGGTTGATAACAGGCTTCTCTGCTTCACCCACCGTTAGTAGGCGATCACTTTGGACCGTTGGGTCCTCTCCATTGTTCGCCAGGGCTACTGTCTGAATTTCAGCAGGCACCCAGAGACCACTTCCCCATGTCCATTGGGTACGGCCACCCATCAGGTTGAGCGTCCGGTTTTCAACCCAAGAGGTGATTTTTAAATTTTTTTATTTTTTACTTTTGGGACCTCCGACTTAATATCGCCATGATATTAAGTCGGAGGGTGTACAGAAAAGCAGTTATTACTGCTTTTCTGTAAATTTCTCTCTGCTCTGGGAAAGTGAACGCCTACTTTTGGGTAGGCGCTAATTTCTGAAAGTAAAATGTGGGGCTTGGCTGCACATTTTGCTTTCTGAAGTTGACTAATAGGGCCATCAACTTGCATTTGCATGTTGCGGGCACTATTAGTTTCTGGGGGGGGGGGGGGTTTGGACGCGCGTTTTCAACGCTATTACCCCTTACTGAATAAGGGGTAAAGCTAGCGCATCAAAAATGCGCATCCAACTGCGGGTTAGCAGTGCGCTCCGCCAGAGCACACTGTACTGTATCGGCGTGAATATTTGTTTCAATTTGCAGATGGCTTATCATCTCCCAACAGGCACACATTGATGTGCTGACAACTGTGAGGTCTGGCGAGGTGACATCAGTAGGAAGAATACCAGGGACTCAAAACAGTGTCCATGCAATGTCCTATAGGCATGCCTTAGCACTTTACATAAGAACATGCCACACTGGGTCAGACCAAGGGTCCATCAAGCCCAGCATTCTGTTTCCAACAGTGGCCAATCCAGGCCATAAGAACCTGGCAAGTACCCAAAAACTAAGTCTATTCCATGTTACCGTTGCTAGTAATAGCAGTGGCTTTCCTCTTCAGATAAAAATAGTAAATCTTTAGTAATATTTAGTAGAGATGTGAATCGGAACCAGAATCGGTTCGGATTTCAGTTCCGATTCACATCTCTAATATTTAGTACTGTAAAAAGCACAGACATTTTAAATTAATGTTATTTCAGTGAAAATAAAGCATTGGGACCTGGTGCTGGAAGCAATCCATTTATAATTAGTATATAACTGCAATGGATCAATAGGTATAGATTGACTTAAACCTTTATCTATTTACTTGTACTATTTTGTCAATGGCCAAAACTACTTATACCAAATTTATTAATCCAGGAAGTATCACATGCAAGTTTATCAGGACAAGATTTGTTGAGTTCAAGAAAAAGAACACAATGAACTGAGTTTGTGGACAGCAGAATTGCTTACCTGTAACAGGTGTTCTCCTAGGATAGCAGGATGTTAGTCCTCACATGTGGCTGACATCATCAGATGGAGCCTGGCATGGGAAACTGACTGGCTGACTGGGCATGCCCAGCCTGCTGCTATCCGCAAGTCCACGCGAGGTCCCCCTTCAGTCTCGTAACATAGCAAAATACGAGCGACACCTGAGTTAGGCAGCCACCACCACCAAGCATTTCGTGAAGACGTGTGGGGCTGAAGCCAACCCAAAGGGAGCACTTTGTATTGAAAATGTGCCATCCCCACCAGAAAGCGGAGGTACTTCCTGTGGTTGGGGACAATTGCAATATGGGCATAAGCCTCCTTCAAGTCTAGGGAGCAAAGCCAGTCTTCTTTGGAGAAGCGGGATCAGCGTGCCCAGAGAGACCATCTTGAATTTTTCTTATGAGAAAACGGTTCAATGCCCTGAGGTCGAGAATGGGGCGCAAGCCACCATTCCTCTTCAGGATGAGGAAATACCTCGAGTAGAAACCGTGGCCCCACTGCTCGTGGGGAACTGGTTCTAATGTTTCTGCCACCAGAATGGGCAGCATGCCTGCTGTACTATGGGCAAATAGGTTCTCTGGGGCAAATTTTGTCAGCAGTTGTCATGGTGCTATCTCTCTGGGGCAAAGTATAGGGAAAGGAAAAAGAAAGAGATCAGGAGAAACTTAACAATGGCCAGATGACAGGGAAATGGTAACCATTCAATAAGCTGTAGGAAAAGTGGTTTTAAAGCCTTTATTTGCTACAGTCAAGTGCCAGAAGTGCTGTGCTTAATTAAGGAGTCAATAAAATGTCTTTTTTTTTTCTCATGAAAGAACACATCGTTAGAGTCTAGTTCTTAATGAAATATAAAAGTACACAGCAAATATTTTATATTGTGGGGGAGGGGGAAGGAGTTTATTTTAAATCCCAAGTCATAACCTATGCAGTCATTTAGTGATGTAATAGTACATACCCTTGTTATGAAGGTTAGGATATCGGCTGCTTTGTATTGCGCTTAAGGTAGTGAATTAGGGTTGATCTGAAAACAGTACATACTTCATTATACTGTATCCTAACTCGTTACAATTGCAAAACCTCTGAGCACACAAAATGAAAAATTGTCTGATACCTGTTTTTTGAGCTGGGCAGTCTTTGTAGGTTCAACAAACAAAAATGGTCAGGCGTTAGGTGTAGTGGACCAGACCTTTGAGGCATGTACTGTATTGTACCCTGCTGGCTGGAGACAACTTTTTCCACAGTTTATCCCCTTGATGACCCCTCTGACCCGCACCCCTGTTTCTTCTTTATCTCTACTACCATGCCTTAGAACATCTATACACCTTGCCTCAAGAAAGGACTCGCTCTAAATGGATCTTCAAACAATCAAAACATTTCTTGGGTATTTCTGGAGTTCCTCAGCAGTCAGGGTGAACACAAATATTAAAGCATGGGTTGAATCAAGGTTCACAGGTTTTCATAGCAAAGCTGAAGCAGCATTAACCCTAACCAAAAACCAAAACAAAACCCCTCTTCCTTCAAATGTGCTTCATAGAAAAAAAAAACAGGTAATTATTCCCCATAGCTGCACTTTAATAGAATACTGTCTCATTCCCCTCAGAGCTGTCTTCAGGCAGTCTCATCACTGCTCTCTCAATTGCGAAATAACACTTTTCTCAGGATGTCTCTAAATGGGTTGATTTTGACAGGAATGAACCTCGCTCATAAGCTGGGGTATATTGAATACGATCTCAAACCACTCTTAAGTCAGCTAATGTCATCTTTGATACTTGCATTATGCCAAGAAGACTAACGCCTTCAGTCTGAGGTAGTCTATCCATAGGCAGCATGTCTAAAATGCGTCTGGAACTTATCTTTAATGAGACTGCTTGCAGTCAACACCCATGGGACTATTTTTGTATCTTTCTGACATATTTCCTTGGTTGCTGATTGTATCATTTGATACTTGAGGATCTTCTCTCTTCATACAAGCCAAGGCATAGTTGCTTGGTACTGACAGTTCTAGCAGCAGTGCTGTTCTTGTGCTTTTCTCCTTTACCACACTCTCTGGTTTTCTTGCATCAAGCTTTAGCTATTGGAATGGGAATGTCACAGGTAATCACAACTTCATTCTTTACAGTTTTCTCAAAGTCCTTACCCCAGGGCTTTTATGGTACAGTGATGTAATAATTAGGGATGTACTTTTGTTTTTAACACAATGTCAAAAATTCCTCCTTTAAAAAAAAAAAGCTGTGTGAGTTTCAAAATTTTTGGGGATGTCATGGGTATTTTTCTGTACAAACTCTCATCAAATGGGAGTATTGCTTGCTTATGGTTAGAACTGCAACATTCCTACATCTGTTGCATGATGTTAACTAACATTTCCAGCAAATTAGAGTGCATAGTTCATCTGATTTTTGTTGCAGACAAATCCCAGTCTATGAGCAGTCTACTAAACAGCAACCCTAAATCCAATGTGGGTTAGATTTCATTATTCAACTTTCCATATTTTTGTGCTCAAGGTGAGTTAGGGAACTACTTAATGTACCTGACTATCTCAGAGGGGTTACAATCAGATTTTGTACCTGAAGCAGTCCAAGATCACAAAGAGCATCAGTGGGAGTTGCAGGGTTTGAACCTTAGCGTCCATGGTTCTCAGCCAACTACTATAACCACTAGCTAGGTGGCTACTCCTCTCTAGGACTGGCACTGCCTAGGATTAGAGCAGTACTTTAATCCTTCCGTATACTGGATCTCCAATCTTATGTAAATGTTTCATCATATTCATTATGAGTACCCTAAACACCAGAACTAGCAGGTAAGACAGCTGTGTACTGGTATCTAGCAGAGGTGTCGTTAGGGCCAAGTCCATTGGGCCCATGCCCAGAAGCCACCTGGCAGTGCATGAGTCTCAGCCGTATACCTGAGGGGTCAGCAACAGAGGCAGCTGCAAGCAATTTAAAGCTGCTCTTACCCAAGCAGAACGAATGCGCACAGTTCCATGGCATTTTTGTTTTTCCTCCTGGTTCCGCACTGCCGCACAATCAAAACAAAGGCTGAAAGCAGCAGCGTCACATGACAAGTGAGCAAGAGGAGAGCTAGAGGAGGCTCAAGCCTTTGGCTGGAAGAGGAGGGGTTGAAAGGCAGAAGGAGCTTGAGCCAGCAGCAGCAGCCTTGAGGGGGGATGGCAAGGATTCCCCGCAGTCACCCAGCATGTTGTTCTGGAGAGAGGGGCTCACAATCAGGATGAAAGGGGGGGGGGGGGAGGAAACACTAATACACTATATATATCATCCTTGCCATCCTTCAGGCAAGTGGGGCACCTCCTCTGAGGAACCCCCAAAAGCACTGCTCTCTGGTTGGCAAGGGCCACCTCCGCAGTGGTAGCAGACTTCCCTTTCTTCATGGGCCTGAACGCGTCCCCTCTGGGCCTTCCATAATATTGTACCTTGCCGTGCTTCCTATGGTATAAGCTATGGGGCCAGCTCTTGGGTAGCAAGTTCATTTTAAAACTTGAGCTGCGATGACAAAATGAACAGATTTTATAGTTTTTAAATTACAAATAGTTTGGTAAAGATAGTAAAATGGAAAGAATAAGCATCGGCCCATTGAATCCAGCCTTCTGATCGCTTGTCATCTCTCTCTACATGTAAATTAGGGAAAAGACAAAAAAAAAAAAATCCCACTGTGATTGTGCCCA
The DNA here is from genome assembly GCF_901001135.1 of Rhinatrema bivittatum. Classification (NCBI taxonomy): domain Eukaryota; kingdom Metazoa; phylum Chordata; class Amphibia; order Gymnophiona; family Rhinatrematidae; genus Rhinatrema; species Rhinatrema bivittatum. The sequence continues at coordinate 391,115,404 of NC_042617.1, read as the reverse complement.
GTGCTACTGCAGTGAAAACAATGTTTGTCCAGCCCCAAATTTGGGGGTCAACTTTGGTCTCTGAATCAACCTTTTTTTTTTTTTCCTGATGACTTACTAAAATTATTATATCTTCTGATATCTGATAATCTTAATTTATTTTTAGCTTGACAGTTCTTTTGCCAAAATGAAATTATTTCCACACTAAGGGCCAGATTTTCGAACCTACGCACGGGCGTAGATTTGTGCGCGCAACCCGACGCGCACAAATCTATGCCCGATTTTATAACATGCGCTCGCAGCCGTGCACATGTTATAAAATCCGGGGCCGGCACGCCTCGGAGGGAACTCTCCTTTCGCCCCCCCCCCCCCCGCCCTACCTAAATCCTCCCCCCATCTTTATTATTTAAGTTGCGCCTACCTCCGGGCAAGCGTAGGTTGTGCGCGCCGGCCGAGTGGGCCTTTGGAGGCCTCTGGCCATGCCCCGCCCATGTCCCACCCCTTTTTTCAAGCCCCGGGACATACACGTGTCCCGGGGCTTGCACGCGTTGCCGAGCCTATGCAAAATAGGCTCAGCGCATGCAGGAGGGGTTTAAAAGGGTTAATCGCGTATATTACACACGTAACCCTTTTAAAATCCTCCCCTAAGTGTAAAGGTGTATGCTATAACCTTCATGTTGGGGAGAATTTAAAAAGACAGCAAACTAATTTTGAATGAAGTAATTCAGAAATTATTTTAATACATATAACTTTCTGTATTCTAAACCTTGCCTAGGATTGCCTCTAGGAAACATGTATGGTTTAAGGTTATTTGATTTTAATATGTAGGAGTTACTCTGTGTGGTTAATAAGTTGTAGCAGTTTTGCTCTGTAAGAGTTTTATAGTTCACAGAGTGTTTCTTGCAGTGTCCCTACAATCTCCATTTTACACTTTGTGCCACTTTGCTGCTAGCATTAAGGGTCTTTATGGTTCTTTCATCATAATCACAAAAGTACTCCCCTCGTCATGCAAAACAGAGCTGGGTGTGTTCAGCATGACTGATTTATTTCCTCTTCCTACCACTCAGAAAGATGTTTCCCAAGCTGGTCCTGGAGTAATCTTTAGCCAGTCTGGTTTTCAGGATACTCTCACTGAATTTGCATGAGATTTGATGATTAAAATTTGTGAAGTTATGTACGATGTGAGTCTTGTTGCATGTCAGTATTAATGTCTTTAAAATTGTGATCCATTCTGAACAACGTTGTTGAAGTGGGTGGAATATAAATTGTTTGAATGAATAAATAAATTTATATACACTCCTTTCATTGCTTTCAAATCTATGTCATGCATATTTGTTTATGGGAATCCTGAAAACCAGACTGGCTAGGAAGTACTGTAGGACCAGCTTGAGAACCACTGACCCAGAAGACTCTAACTGGCCTTGAAGGACACCTTTAAAAGGCATGTCTAATCTGTTTTAAGAGAGCTCAATTTGAGTCTGAATTAGTGGATCAAAGTGTTTTGCTGTATCTGTTCTGGGAAAAATTAGATGCATGGATTAGCTTTCAAGGCCTCAGAGGTCCCTGCTTCAGAAAATGGTTTACATGTTTGCAAATAAACGTGGGTAGTCATAAGTAGATCTGTAAGAAAATGCAGCTCACAGTGACTTTGTATTCATCAGGCTGATTCGTGTCACTTAGTGCTTGTGGGTGCACTCGTGGTACGTACATAGTCCTTGAAGAGATGTGAGGATCATTCCAAAATGAACTTACATGTTAATTTTACAACTTAAATGGATATCAGTCAGGTAATTCCTCTAGCTTTGTAGGTTATGACATTTTTGTTGGACTAAAAAAATCATGGGCATCACCCTTTGGAGGATGGGGGAGGATGGACAAATGGGATAGAAGGAAGCATTGATGAAAGGGATCATCGGACTGACTGCTTGTTCTGTGCCCCATAGTTTCTTACTGAATCCCTGGCAACATTCATGGCAATGCCACATGGGGGTGGGCATGATGATGGGTGGAGATGTATCAGCTTTACCGCCCCAAAATATATCTTCTAGGGACACCACTGCAAAAATAAGGATGATGTAGTACATGAGCCTTTGAGACCACATAGGTCGCTTGTTGAAATGTCAAATATTTATCTTTGTCTTTCCTGATTCATTTTAACCATGTTTACTGTGTGCCATGTTTACTGTGTGCCATGTCTTTCCTGATTCATTTTAACCATGTTTACTGTGTGCCATACGCTTCCTGAACCTGTCATGTCTTGTCTGAGCAGCTTGATTAGATTGTAATCTCCATGGATCTGAACTGTCTCTTCTGTATATTCGTACTGTGCTACGTAGGTCTACCAGCACTTTGTAAATATGTAGTAATAGTGTAGGCAACTCAGAGAGAGAGATGGGCTATGTGGGTTAGTCACAGAAAGTATGTATTCATTTTTATTTATATATTTTTTTTATATTCAGAATGTACTGATTGTCTCAAAGTTATTTCCTGTCTTTCCATTTTATTCCTTTCTGATCTGTGCAATTCAGTTGGAGATTATGGGGTTGTACTTTGTTATATTAAAAAAAAAAGTAGTTTGGTTTTTTTTTTTTAATTAGTATTTTATAGTATGCACAACATTATGAAATATAATATAAATTATCCAATATAAGCAGAATTTAATACCCATTACAAGCCATACAGGTACAATGGGTAAAACAGTTCCTTGTTCTGAAGAGTTTATATTACTAATAGAGAAGAGAAATGTGCAGGAGGATGGGACAGTTGAGGTAATGGGGAAGGTATGCTTTTGTTTTGTAGGGGGTTTTTTGTGGTGATAAAGAATACAGTATTTATTGCAATGTTCCTCTGGAACATTGTTTGTTGTGAGGTGGGATTTGAAGGTGGCAAGTGAAGATACCTGGCATCTTGCAAGCAGGTATAAGCCTCATAGGCAGGAGAACTGATGAGACTTGGCACAGTCTGTGTGTTTTTATTGCCATATTGTAATGATGAAAGTAAACAAAAATTGTGATTCTTTTCATATCAGTTATGTAAAATGTGCAGATGACCCTGTTCTGCTGTCTCTGTGCATACACGTATAGACTTCTACACTGTAAAGTTTGTCAGAGCACTCTGCATGGCAGTAACAATACCATGTATGTGGTAGAATTTGTAACCAGTTTCTGGATTGTAAGTTACTATAATATTTTATACTACTGTATCTGTATGGCAGTATTATGCCTAACTATGTACAAGCAATTGCTGTGCTTTGAAATATCGGGTTCTTCATATTATAGTATGAAGTTTCTTTAAGATACAAAAATTTTTTTAATAGCATTATAGTATTCAAAAAAAAAAAAAATCAACTGTAACTAAAAATCTTTCTTTGTGTACTCTGCACTAGAAAATACACACCCAGAGGGAAGAAATAATGACTGATTGTGTATCATACTGCCCAAAGTTGAAGGTCATCTTGTCTTTCGAAGTCTTAGATTCTCTTCCAAGAGGGCCAGTATCACTGAGTGATTATGATTAAGTATATTTTTGCATCTTGACAACATTCAGACAAAATAGAGGAAAAGAAAAGTTTGTAATCACATTAGAGATTGTTTGCTGTGTGAACTAATGACAGGGTTAGAAGGCAATATGTCTTTTTTTTGGTTGCATGATCTCATGAGTAAGATATAGCTATATCCTGGCCTAAGCCATCCCTTTGTGAAATTGCTAAGAGTAAAGGCAGGGGTAGGCAACTCTTGTCCACAAGTGCCACAAATAGTTTGGATTTTCAGAATATCCACAATGAATATGCATGAGAGAGATTTGTATGCACTGCCTCTACTGCATGAAAATTTATCTCATACATATTCATTGTTGTTATCGTGAAAACCTGGCTGGCTGGGAACCACTGAGATAAGGAACCTCTTTAAGGTTACCTTACTCTAAGGATGGGTAATTCTAGTCCTTAAGTGCCACAAACAGGTTGGGTTTTCAGGATATCCATAAATAATATGCATATGAGAGATTTGGATGCCCTGGTTCTATTAGATACTAATTTATCTTGTGGGTTTTCAGGATATCTTTAATGAATATATATATATGAGAGAAATTTACATGCAAATTTCATAAGAACATAGAAGGTGGCAAGTGAAGATACCTGGCATCTTGATGGACCTTTCGTCTGACCCAGTGTGGCAAATATTGTTTCCAACAGTGGCCAATCCAGGTCACAAATATCTGGCAAGATCCCCAAAGGTCTATAGATTTGATGCTACCTATCCCAGGGATAAGCAGTGGATTTTCCCAAGTCCACCTTAATGGTTTATGGACTTTTATTCCAGAAACATGTCTAAACCCTGTTTAAATCCAGCTACACTAACAGCTTTCACAACATCAGTCTAACAATGAATTCCAGAGTTTAATTATGCGTTGAGTAAAACAATATTTTCTATTTGTCTTAAATATATCACCTAGTAACTTAATTGAATGCCCTCTAGTCTTTATACTTTTTGAAAGAGTAAACAAATGATTAACATTTACTCATTTCCACTCTGCTTATTTTATAGACTTCTATCATATCTCCCCTAAATTTTCTCATCTCCAAACTGAAGAGCCCTAACCTCTTTAGCCTTTCCTTACAGTGGAATCATTCCATCTCCTTTTATCATTTTGGTTGCCCTTTTCTATACCATTTCTAACTCATATATGTATATGTGTATATATATATATATATATATATATATATATATATATATATATATATATTTATTTATTTATTTATTTTTTTAATTTTTTTTTTTTTTTTAATTATTAATTTTTTTATTTTATTTTATTTTTTTTTAAGATAAGTGATCAGAACTGGAAACAATACTCAAGGTGTGGTTGCACCATGGAGCAATACAGAAGCATTATTTATTCATCCTTATAGACTGCTCACTCAGGATAAATTCCTAGTTGGCACAGTGTATGATATGCTCTGTTTTATTCTCCATTTCTTTGCTACTGTTATGAATCAGCGCTGCCCGCGGGTTCCCCCGCGAGCAGGCCACTTACCCTCGCTGCCTGTCTTCGCCGACGCGGCAGGACGCCGCCGTCGGCCTGCCCACGTGGCCTGGAGGCCGCCTGCATCTCTCCTCCGCTCTGTGGTTGGAGCCGCGGCCTTCTTCGGGGCTGGGAGTGCCCCTGACGTCATTTGCCTCTTCGCGGCGTTCAGGCCGCAGCCCCGGGCTCGAGTAGTGGCAGGAGCCGCCCCCGGGGCCTCCTGCAGTGGCTGGAGCTGCTGCTGATGTTGGAACCTGCGCTCAGGCTCAGTCCTGCCTCTATTCACGCTCCTACGCGACTACGTCGGTGTAGGCCGCTGTCCGCGGTCCTGCACAGCTCCTGCTCTTTCCCTAGGTGCGTGGCCACGTCTTCTCTCTGCATTTAAAGGGCCAGACACAGGAAGTGTCTGGGCCCCACCTTGGGACTATTTCCTGTATCAGCCCTATAAAGAGCTGCTCCGTCAGTTCTCCAGGCCTTGCATCGTCGTCTCTTCACTCTGGAGGCTCCTGCCTGCCAGAGTCCGTGTAAAGTCTTCTTCTCGTGGAGCTCCTCATCATGATGTCGTCTTGTTCTTCCATGTCATGTCTTTGTGCCTGAGGCCCTCGTCCAGGTATCTTCATCCTCTACGTCCTGGTGTTCCTGCCTTCCTTGATGTTCCTTCCTACGCCTTGCCTCGTTTTCGCTCTCGAGCCTTCTGGTACCGGTAGGCCGGGGGTCCCTCAGATGCAGTATTCCTTGGTGGACTGCCTGCCAGTGGACGGTTGTCCTGTGCTCCTGAGTTGTCTAGTCCTGATGTCTGTGTTCCTGTGCTGTCCCGCTCCCGTCGTGGTCCGTGACCAGTCTGCAAGGGCTGTGTAGGGCACGTAACGGACAGGGTGGTCCGCGACTCAGTCCCACGGGTGGCCTGAGTAGGGCGCCCTGAGAGACAGTACCAATGTCCATGTCTCGTGTTGCCTTTGTGGATGTCAAGAGTCTCGTCTGGATGCCGTCGCATCAATCCACAGTTATGTCTTCATGTCAAGGCCAGGCCTGCTGCTCCATGCTGCTCGCAACAGGTCCGAAAGTGCCCGGAATGGTCGGAGGACCATTCACCTTCCAACATCCTCGGATGTTTGGCCATGGGAGCTTGCCGGCCTGGCGGAGGGTAGACCGTCAGTCATGCGGAGCCACCGTCAACCCTTGGCTCGGTCCGGAAGGTCTGGGTCGGGCTGAGGCCAATGGGCACACTAAACCACCGATGTATAACAGAATGCAAGGCCTTTCAAGGCCGCTCTCAACAGCTAATAATTCCTAGCATTCTATTTGCTTTCTTAGCTACTGCTGAACATTGAACAGAGGATTTCAGCATATTATCCACGATGATGCCTAGATCCTTTTCCTGGATGGTGACTTCCAAAGTGGAACCATGCATTCTCACAGGACAAGCAGGATGGTAGTCCTCACATATGGGTGACATCATCAGGATGGAGCCCAATCACGGAAAACTTCTGTCAAAGTTTCCAGAACTTTGACTGGTCCCTACTGGGCATGCCCAGCATGGCACTAACCCTGCAGCCAGCAGGGGTCCCCCTTCAGTCTTCCTTTTTCTGTGCAGCAGTAGCCTTGCGGTAAAAGAGCTCTGCAGAGATTCCTGACAGGAATTTTCCTCACAGAATTACTAAAAGTTAATTTGCCGGTAATTTTTTACCCGTTTTCCGTCTATTACCATCTAGTTTGGCTCTTGTGGCCTATTGGCCGTCGACCGTACCGTGGCTCGATTTTTTCCATAGCGTCGGAGTTCCGTCTGTGCCCGGACTGTACCCGCACCATGTCTATCACAGACCCCCATAAAGTCTGTGTAATGTGTCTAGGACGTGAGCACGATATCTTGACCTGCACCAAATGTGCCCCAATGACACCAAAAGGTCGCAAGGCCAGAATGGAAAAGATGGAACTTCTCTTCCATGCTCAAACCCCGACTCCATCCATTGCATCGACGTCGCCAGAGTCGGCACCATCAACTTCACGCCAGCATCGACCACCGGCCGGTGATCGCCCGGCATCGATGACTTCTTGGCCATCGACACCCTCTACTCCCCCTCAGGACTGAGAGGATCGCAGGGACAAACATCGCCATCGACACCGTAAGTCTCGGACCATTGAGGGAGCGAAATCATCAACCTCGCCATCGTCTGAGCCACTGTCGAAGAAACCCTGTCCAGAAAAGGCACCGACCGTTTCTGCAACAGGGGATCGGGAGCCGCGACTCTACCTTTAATGATGGTCCCTCCGGCTATGCCTCTACCTTCCTCTTCAGTTCTGGAGCCGAGGCTGCTTGCTCCAGGTCTCTGTGAAGAACTGGACTGGATGGTTCAGGAGGCCATCGACAAGGCGATGCAACGACTTCAGGTTCCTCTGGCACTGACACCGGTACTGATTGCGGAACCGATCATCGACCCAATTCTGGCAGCGCTGGCACCGCTGCTCTCCAGGATGTAAGCACTCATGGCCGCTTTTCCACCGATGGATCCCGGGTCTCCGATGGCTCCAGTGCCCCCTCCACTTACAGTGTCATCGGGAGGAGAAACACTGTTCCGCATCCCTCCATCTGGAGTTCTGCCACAGCCATCGATGCCGACATGTCCCTCTCCACCGATCCGACCATCAGTGCCGATACGTCCATCGGTGCCACCGAGCCATCCATCGATGCCCTCGAAGGCTGTGCTGGTGCCTTCGATGCCTTCATCGGTGCCTCCGATAATTCCTTTAATTCCTTCGGAGCCTAGACCAGGACCTTCAGGTATCCAACCATCCCGTCCTCCTCTAGTTCCTAGAGGGACAGGTGCTGATCCTTATGATACCTGGACTGATTCCTCTCCAGACACTGATGATTTACCTTCACCACCTTCAACCACTGAAAGTAGGAAGCATTCTCCTCCAGAGGACCTCTCCTTTATAAATTTTGTGAAGGAAATGTCTGAATTGGTTCCCTTCCAATTACAGACTGAACAAGATGGTAGGCACCAGATAATGGAGTTGCTCCAATTCCTGGATGCCCCTAAAGTAATTACCTCTATCCCTATCCACCAGGTTCTTCTGGATCTCCTGAAGAAGAACTGGGAACATCCTGGCTCCATTCCTCCAGTCCACAGGAAAGCTGACACTACCTATTTGGTGCAGTCAGCTCCAGGCTTTCAGAAATCACAGTTAGATCACCACTCTGTAGTGGTGGAGTCTGCACAGAAGAGAGCAAAAAGGTCAAAGCCTCACTCTTCTGTTCCACCTGGCAAGGAACAGAAGTTCCTAGATGCCATCAGTCGCCGAGTCTTCCAAGGGTCCATGCTCATCTCCCGGATTGCCGCCTATCAGCTTTTTATGACCCAATATAATAGGGTCATTTTTAAGCAGATACAGGACTTCTCAGACTCCCTGCCTCAGCAATTTCAAGAACAATTACAAATCCTAGTAAACAAGGGTTTTGAGGCAGGAAAACATGAGATCAGAACATCTTATGACATCTTTGTTACTTCTGCTAGAGTATCTGCAGCTGCTATTTCGGTGAGAAGGGGGCCTGGCTCAAGTCTTCTTACCTTCGCCTGGAAGTACAAGACAGGTTATCTGACCTGCCTTGTGTCTGAGATAATCTGTTTGGCGAACAGATTCAACGGACAGTGGTGGAACTAAAGGACCGTCATGAGACCCTAATACAGCTCTCTCTGATGCCTTCCGACTTCTCTTCAAAACAGCCCTTCAGGAAGGACTCTAAGAAGTCCTTCTTCCACCCGAAGAAGTCCTATCCGCCACCAACCAGATCCCGTGCCACGAGACCTTATCAAAAACCGCAGTCTCGTCAAACACGTAAACAAAAGCCACAAGCAGCTCCTCAACCAGGCCTGCTTCAGGTTTTTGAATTCCACCTAGAGAGCAGCAGCCAGATTCCACTGCCTCACATACCAGTGGGAGGTCGATTGTGCCACTTCCACAACATATGGCACTCAATCACCTCAGACCAATGGGTACTGGCAATAATTGCTCAGGGTTACCATCTGAACTTTCTCTCCGTGCCTCCGGACTCCCCACCTCTACCAATGTGGAGAACATCCGATCACTCCATTCTTCTGGATCAAGAGGTCTCCCTCCTTCTCCAGTCAAAAGCAATAGAACCTGTACCATACTCTCAGCACGACCTAGGGTTCTATTCCCAGTACTTTCTAATCCCCCAAAAATCGGGAGGCGTTCATCCTATTCTAGACCTACGGGCCTTCAACAAGTACCTCCAGCGAGAAAGGTTCAAGATGGTCACCTTGGGCTCGCTTCTTCCTCTTCTACAAAGAAGAGACTGGCTCTGCTCTCTGGACCTCCAGGATGCATACACTCATATTGCGATAACTCCCATCTCATCGCAAATACCTGAGGTTTCTAGTAGGCCCCAAACATTATCAATATCGAGTGCTTCCATTCAGTCTAGCATCTGCGCCACGAGTCTTTACAAAATGCCTCGTAATCGTCGCAGCCTTCCTCAGAACCCAAGGTGTTCACGTCTACCCCTACCTGGACGATTGGTTAATCAGGGCTCCCACTCAGCAAGCTTCTCTGTCGTCCCTCAATCTAACCTTACGCACTCTAATTTCATTAGAATTTCTTGTCAACTACGACAAATCCTACTAAGTCCCATCTCAAACCTTGTCGTTCATTGGGGCAGACTTGGACACCTTCCAGGCAAAGGCTTTCCTGCCTCGATAACAAGCACTAACTCTCGTGTCTCTTGCTCACCAGTTGCAGTCTCAGCACTCTGCGACTGCATGCCAATTTCTCGTCGTCCTGGGACATATGGCGTCCTCAGTCCATGTCACACCAATGGCCCGCTTTGCCATGAGACTCATGCACTGGACTCTAAGGTCTCAATGGACTCAATCCATTCAGCCCCTGTCGACCGTTGTCCACGTCACCAACTCACTCAGTCTGTCTCTCACCTGGTGGAAAAATCAGATCAATCTTCTCCAGGGCTTGCCCTTCCAGGCTCCAGACCCTCAAATCACTCTCACCACTGATGCTTCCAACCTCTGATGGGGAGCCCACGTGGCCAATCTGCAGACACAAAGATCTTGGTCTCCAGCGGAAGCCAAACACCAAATAAATTTCCTGGAACTTCAAGCAATCAGATATGCTCTCAGGGCATTTCAGGATCGCCTCTCAAATCAAGTCATCCTGATTCAGACAAACAACCAGGTGGCCATGTGGTACATCAACAAGCAGGGAGGCACAGGCTCCTTCTTTCTGTCAGGAAGCTGCACAGATTTGGGCGAAAGCTCTCTCCTATTCGATGTATCTCAGGGCCACCTACTTGCCGGGAGTGGACAATGTGCTGACAGACAAGCTGAGTCGCGTCTTTCAACCGCACAAGTAGTCTCTCAACCCCTTGGTAGCGAACTCCATCTTTCAAGAATGGGGATATCCTCGGATAGACCTCCTTTGCGACCCCACAAAACCGCAAAGTGGAGAACTACTCTCTCATTCACAGCAAACACTCTCAACCCAGAGATGCATTCTCTCTCTCATGGGCAACCGGTCTGCTCTATGCATTCCCTCCACTTCCTCTTCTCTCAAAGACTCTCGTGAAGTTACGTCAGGACAAGGGAATCATGATCCTGATAGCACCTCACTGGCCACGCCAAGTGTGGTTTCCAATACTTCAGGATCTCTCCATCCGCAGGCATATTCCCTTGGGAAAGGACCCGCTTCTGATCACTCAAAACGATGGGTGCCTACGCCATCCCAATGTTCAAGCCTTGTCCCTGACAGCATGGATGTTGAAAGGTTAATCCTTCAGCCACTTAACCTTTCTGAACCAGTTTCCTGTGTCTTGATTGCTTCACGGAAGCCTTCCACAAGAAAATCTTACTCTTACAAATGGAAAAGGTTCACGTTATGGTGCTCTTCTCAGTTCCTTGACCCCTTTTCCAGTCCAATCCCGAAGTTTCTGGACTATCTCTGGCATCTATCAGAGACAGGTCTTAAGTCTTCTTCCATCAGAATGCATGTCAGTGCAGTAGCCGCCTTCCATAAAGGTGTCGGGGATATCCCTATATCAGTACAACCCCTTGTAACATTTTTTGAAGGGCTTGCTCCACATCAAGCCTCCACTACGTCCTCCGGCCCCTTCTTGGGACCTTAATCTGGTTTTGGGTCGGCTCATGAAACCACCATTCAAGCCTCTTCACTTGTGAACTTTGATATCTCACATGGAAAGTGAGGCCCTAGTTACCTATCCGCCTTACACTAAACTTCTGTAGGACCGGGCGGTACGCCGCACTCACCCTAAACTCTTACCTAAGGGACTCTCGGATTTTCATCTCATTCAATCCATCATTCTACCTACCTTTTTTCCCAGGCCCCATGCCAATCCAGGAGAACAGGCTCTGCATACCCTTGACTGTAAACGGGCTCTAGCATTCTACCTAAACCGTACAGCTGCCCACAGGGAAAAGACTCAATTGTTTGCCTCTTTCCACCCTAACAAGTTGGGGAAGCCTGTGGGTAAGCAGACTCTCTCCTCCTGGTTGGCGGACTGCATATCCTTCTGCTATCAGCAAGCAGGCATTCCATTTCAAGACCGTGTTAAAGCACACTCTGTGAGGGCCATGGCGACTTCAGTAGTATGTAGAAGTCCAACACAAATGCTGGTAATGAGTAATACAGTCCCAACACTTCACTCAGGTGTATAAATATATAGTTTCATTTATTCAAGAATTGGCAACTCCATTGTTATAATGCATAGTCTTTCATGCACACGGGGTCCCCCGACACGGTCCCGTGTTTCGCCAGCGGCTGCGTCGGGAGGGATGCCCATAAACTTAAACAGGAAATTCTAAAAATTAAATTACAAAGGACTGTATGAGAAATGGTAATGGTACAGAAACAATATAAATTAGTGCACGCATACATTTTACCTTTAGACGGAATTCTTAAGTTCCTGGCATGGAGTGCATTCAAGCAAGATTCCGAACCAACTTTAAAGCTGTCAAAACTCGCGCCAACCAGATTTTGCAAACCAATCAGAGGAGAGGAAAGGCCAACCAATCACAGATGGAGATGTGTCAGCTGCAACCTATCAAAATCATGTAAAATGAAACCATTCGATTTCTTTGTTAAGGCCCTTCGGTGTCACACAATCTAACCGATGTATCCACCTTTGTTCACAACGTGTCAATAAAATGTCAAAATCACCACCACGCAATGAGGGTATAACAGTTTCTAAAACAAAGAAAAATAAGTCAGATACTGTGTGAGAGTGTGCTAGCCAATGATCAACTAGAGGGGCCAAGTTTCGGGAATGTTTTATATTTGATCTATGTTCAATCACTCGGGTCCGAATCTGTCTTTTGGTTTTACCTACGTATAACATGTCACAGGGACAACGGATAATATATACTACGCCTACAGAGGCACAGTCCGAATCTTGACGCAGGGTATAACACCTTGTAGTAAGAGGTTCAGTAAATTGGGAGAGAGTGGTTGTGTGTTTACATACCGAACAGGTTCCACAGGGTCTGTGAGTGCCCATCTGTATGCCACTAGAGCGTGTCGATAGAAAATCTGAGTTAGTCAGAATGTCTCGGAGGTTTTTCCCTCTACGGAACGTGAACCTTAAAGAACTTTGAAACATATTGGAAAGTGCTAGGGAAGACCAATGTTTTTTAAGAATAATAGATATCGCATGGCTAGATGGTGAAAAAGGCAAAATACAGTTTAGGGAAGAATTATCATCTCTTCGTGATGGAAGAAATAACCAATCCCGGTTAACATATAGGGCTCTCTTATAGGCAGATCTTAAAACTTTATAAGGGTACCCTCTCAGCCTAAACCGGGAGAGCATCTCCTTAGCTTTTTCTACATAATCAGTCGTGGAGGAGCATAGTCTACGCAACCTCAGAAATTGTCCGGTGGGGATATTCTTTTTAAGATGTTTGGGGTGGCAACTGTCGAACTTTAATATTGTGTTACGATCAGTATCCTTGCGAAAAATAGAGGTAGAGAAACTGGAACCTGTATTAGATATTAGTACATCCAAAAAGGGTATCTCCGAATAGTGTAAACAGAAGCTGAACTGCATGTGAGGGTTACATTGATTTAACCAGTCAAAAAATAAATAGAATTGTATTTCAGTCCCTAACCAAATTAACAAAATATCGTCAATGTAGCGGTACCATGAATGTACAAAATTCCACCAGTTTGAAGGGTATATAAACGTCTCTTCGAATTGAGCTACAAACAAACATGCTAAACTGGGTGCCATTGTGGCACCCATTGCAGTCCCTTTGATCTGTTGGTAAAAGGAAGAATCAAACCGGAAGTAATTTTTCGTCAACGCCACGGTAGTGAGTTGCATTAGAAACGAGGTGGGGACCCTAAATGGTTCTGTGCGGGAGTTTAAAGTGTTCTCAATTACTGTAAGGGCTTCAGTTTGAGGGATGTTAGAATAAAGGGATACAATATCCAAAGTGATGAGTAGAAAAGGTGTTGAGGGAAAATTAACATTATCTAATAAAGTGATAAGGTGGGAGGAGTCACGTACATATGATTTAATCGTTGGGACAAACGGTCTTAAAAAAATGTCCACGAATTGTGAGAGGGGCTCCAAAACCGAGCCTATCCCTGATACTATTGGGCGCCCTGGTGGATTCACAAGGGACTTGTGAATCTTCGGGAGTATATAAAACACTGGTACAACAGGGCTTTGAATGGTGAGGAAATTGGCTTCCCGATTGGTAATATAATGATGGGAGACAGCATCCTGTACAATCGAAGCAATTTCTAACTTCAATATTTCTGTCGGGTCTGAGGGTAAGGGCAGATAGAAAGACGTATCCTGCAGCTGGCGAAGAACCTCAGTCTTATAATCCGCTCTATTCAAAACTACCACACCCCCACCCTTATCTGCCGATTTAATGATAATAGACGGGTCTTCAGATAAAGAACATAACAGAGATCTTTCATGTTTAGATAAGTTGAAGTGCATATATTGATGATCTTGAGTCAATAATTTAATATCATTCTGAACCAGTTTCTCAAAAGCTAGTATCATAGGGTCTACTGGACCTGGGGGAACCCATCTGGATTTTACTGAAACTAGAGAGTCGTCTTGCACAGGAGGGACATCTGAAAAGAACAGTTTCAATTTCAGAGATCTAAAGAAACGATATAAATGAACCTGAACATCAAAGATATCAACCTTAGCAGTAGGCACAAAAGAAAGTCCTTTTGCAAGCAAATTTAACTCATCTTGTGATAACGTCCTGGAAGAAAGGTTAAAGACTATATCCGAGTTTACTGCCAAGGATCCTGTTGCTGTCGTGTGGTGCGGGTGGATCGCGAGTTCATTGGTGGACGGCCTCGTGTTCTCGAACCCCGATTGTTGCGAGGAACTGGTGCTGGATCTAAAAAAGCAGCAGCAATAGATGAGGATGATGAGGATCCAGATATGGGTTGAATAGTTTGTTGTGGCGGAAGGGCGGACTCTTCGCCAGATGAGTCGTCTGATGATTGGGCAAAAGCCACAGTCTTCTTTGGAGGTTTTGTGGGGTTCATCCATTGATAAACGTAGCCCTACTTGTAATCAGTAGTATCGCGTTGGAATTTTTTATATTTCTGAACTTTGAGCTCTTTCTTAAACTTAGTTAAGTTCTCAATAAATTCAGAATGTTGTTGCTCAAATTCCTCTAACGATGCTGCACTCGATCGGATGGCTTGTATGTTCGTATCTACTTCACTTTTAAGTGGAATGATAACCTCTTTAGTCGTCTCGATGATCAAGAGCATGAGATCGAGAGAGCACTTGTTTAGAATCTGATTCCAGCGTGTGATGAAAGCCGGATTGTCCATATGTAATCTAGGGGCTTTTTGTACCCGTAGTCCTCGAGGTATTCTCCTAACCCGACAATACTCTATCAGAGTGGAGGCGTGGAGTTCTGCTCGGGTCAAACGTTTCTGTGAGTTAATGGCGTCCGTCCACGATACGATAGGCAATTCCTCAGTTTCTGGGTCTCACATGCAGTTCAGCTTCTGTTTACACTATTCGGAGATACCCTTTTTGGATGTACTAATATCTAATACAGGTTCCAGTTTCTCTACCTCTATTTTTCGCAAGGATACTGATCGTAACACAATATTAAAGTTCGACAGTTGCCACCCCAAACATCTTAAAAAGAATATCCCCACCGGACAATTTCTGAGGTTGCGTAGACTATGCTCCTCCACGACTGATTATGTAGAAAAAGCTAAGGAGATGCTCTCCCGGTTTAGGCTGAGAGGGTACCCTTATAAAGTTTTAAGATCTGCCTATAAGAGAGCCCTATATGTTAACCGGGATTGGTTATTTCTTCCATCACGAAGAGATGATAATTCTTCCCTAAACTGTATTTTGCCTTTTTCACCATCTAGCCATGCGATATCTATTATTCTTAAAAAACATTGGTCTTCCCTAGCACTTTCCAATATGTTTCAAAGTTCTTTAAGGTTCACGTTCCGTAGAGGGAAAAACCTCCGAGACATTCTGACTAACTCAGATTTTCTATCGACACGCTCTAGTGGCATACAGATGGGCACTCACAGACCCTGTGGAACCTGTTCGGTATGTAAACACACAACCACTCTCTCCCAATTTACTGAACCTCTTACTACAAGGTGTTATACCCTGCGTCAAGATTCGGACTGTGCCTCTGTAGGCGTAGTATATATTATCCGTTGTCCCTGTGACATGTTATACGTAGGTAAAACCAAAAGACAGATTCGGACCCGAGTGATTGAACATAGATCAAATATAAAACATTCCCGAAACTTGGCCCCTCTAGTTGATCATTGGCTAGCACACTCTCACACAGTATCTGACTTATTTTTCTTTGTTTTAGAAACTGTTATACCCTCATTGCGTGGTGGTGATTTTGACATTTTATTGACACGTTGTGAACAAAGGTGGATACATCGGTTAGATTGTGTGACACCGAAGGGCCTTAACAAAGAAATCGAATGGTTTCATTTTACATGATTTTGATAGGTTGCAGCTGACACATCTCCATCTGTGATTGGTTGGCCTTTCCTCTCCTCTGATTGGTTTGCAAAATCTGGTTGGCGCGAGTTTTGACAGCTTTAAAGTTGGTTCGGAATCTTGCTTGAATGCACTCCATGCCAGGAACTTAAGAATTCCGTCTAAAGGTAAAATGTATGCGTGCACTAATTTATATTGTTTCTGTACCATTACCATTTCTCATACAGTCCTTTGTAATTTAATTTTTAGAATTTCCTGTTTAAGTTTATGGGCATCCCTCCCGACGCAGCCGCTGGCGAAACACGGGACCGTGTCGGGGGACCCCGTGTGCATGAAAGACTATGCATTATAACAATGGAGTTGCCAATTCTTGAATAAATGAAACTATATATTTATACACCTGAGTGAAGTGTTGGGACTGTATTACTCATTACCAGCATTTGTGTTGGACTTCTACATAACTAGTTTGAATGCTGGCCATAGCTCGGTTGCTTGTGGTTTGACTTCAGTAGTATACCAGCAATCGGTGCCGCTTCCTGACATTTGCAGGGCTGCTACCTGGAGTTCTCTCCACACCTTTGCACTCTCCACACCTTTGCAGCCCACTATTGCTTGGACAAAGCCGGAAGACAAGATTCCATCTTCGGCCAGTCTGTCCTTCGTAAACTCTTTACAACGTGACGTACCAACACCCTTCCGCCTGCCCGGTGGGGTTCAGGATGCCCTCTACCAAATTCCACCCCAGTTGTTGTGCCTGTTGCATGCCTTTGGGTACATTTGGTGCATGTTCGGACATCCTCAGCTCGGTACTCACCCTTATGTGAGGACTACCATCCTGCTTGTCCTGTGAGAAAGCAAATATTGCTTACCTGTTAACAGGTGTTCTCACAAAACAGCAGGATGTTAGTCCTCACGAAACCCGCCCGCCGCCCCGCAGTGTTGGGTTCATAACATTTTATTATTTTATTTTTCGGCACTGCCTGTAGCTTTTAAATGAGACTGAAGGGGGACCCCTGCTGGCTGCAGGGTTAGTGCTATGCTGGGCAAGCCCAGTAGGCGCCAGTCAAAGTTCTGGAAACTTTGACAGAAGTTTTCCGTGATTGGACTCTATCCTGATGATGTCACTCATATGTGAGGACTAACATTCTGCTGTCCTGTGAGAACACCTGTTACAAGTAAGCAACATTTGCTTTGGGTGGCTATAATTTGGGTTGCTGTTCCTCCATGCACTTGTCCAAATTAAATATCATCTGCTATTTGGATGCCCAGTTTCCCAGTCTTGCAAGGTCCTCTTGCAATTTCTCAATCTCCTCTTGTGGTTTAACAACTTTGAATAATTTCGAATCATCAGAAAACTTGATCAACTCACTCATTGTTCCCATCTCTAGGTCCTGTATGAAAATGTTAAAAAGCAGTAGTCCTCCCACAGATCCCTGTGGCACTCCACTATTCACATTTCTCCATTAAGAATATTAACCATTTAGCACTCTTCTCTGTTGTTTTTATCTTTTAACCACTTCTCAATCCATAACAGAAAATTGCCTCCTATCCCATGGCTTTTTAATTTCCTCAACAGTCTCTCATGAGGTACTTTATCAAAAGTTTTCTGAAAATCTAGATACATATCAACATATGCATATTCTTTGTTGATATTTGTAAAATTGTACTGGCTGGGGATCCCACAGCACAGGGTGTGGAATCACTGCCTTAGATCATCCATATAAATGTATAATTTTCATTCTAATTATGCAGATATCTGTCTTTGCGAGAGAGAGAGAGTTTATCTATTGGTCCTACTTTTTTTTTTTTTTAATAAATATACCTTTACATTAAATAAAAATTAGTCATCTCTTTCAGATAAAATATTTTCATAGTATAGTACCAACTCTGGTTCTCAAGAGCCACAGTCAGGCCTAGTTTTCAGGCTATCCACGATGAATATACATTGAATAGAGTTGCATGAGCTGCCTAGATTTATGTAAATCTATTTCATGCATATTAATTATGGATATTCTGAAAAGCAGGCCTGTTTGTGGCTCAAGGACTGGAGTTGGCCACCCCTGGTATACTAGTCTCTAACTCATTCTAGTGAAATATATTATATCAGGGATGGCCACCTCCAGTCCAAGAGCCACAAATGCCTGGTTTGCAGGATATCTGCATTGAATATGTATGAGATAGATTTGCATACAGTGGAGGCAGTGCTTGCAAATCTATCTCATGCATATTCAATGTGGATGTGTTGAAAATTAGGACTGTTTGTGTCTCTTTAGGACTGGAGTTGGCTACGCTACATTATGTGCTATAAATAGCTGTACTTGGGACTCTGATTATGTAAGTTTGATAGCACTGGACTCTTTCCAAGAGTTTATATGGCAAAAAGTGAATGAAAATAAACTCTTTTTGAAAGTACACAGAATAAGTGCTAGCTCTAACCAACAAGTACATTATATACTTACAGAGGTTGAAGTACTAAAAGCATACTAAAAATTATGACACTTTAACATGGATGAACATAAGATATGCCATACTGGGTTAGACCAAGAGTCCATGAAGCCCAGTATCCTGTCTCCAACAGTGGCCATTCCAAGAAGTACCCCAACATTAAACAGATCCCATGCTACTAATACCGCACCAAGCAGTGGCTATTTCCTATTGATTAATAGCAGAATATGGATTTCTCCAGGAAATTATCCAAACCTTTTTTCAACCTGCTACACTAGCTGCCTTAACCACATCCTCTGGCAACAAATTCCAGAGCTTAAATGTGTGGTGAGTGAGAGAGAATTTTCTCCACTTTGATTTAAATGTGCTACTTGCTAACTTACAGGCCAATACAGTACAGTGCGCTCCGGTGGAGTGCACTGTTAACCCGCATTTGGACGCGCGTTTTCAAAACGCTAGCTTTACCCCTTATTCAGTAAGGGGTAATAGCGCGTCAAAAACGCGCGTCCAACCCCCCCCCCCCCCCGAGACTAATAGCGCCCACAACATGCAAATGCATGTTGATGGGGCTATTAATCATTCCCGCACGATACAGTAAGTAAAATGTGCAGCCAAGCCGCATATTGTACTTTAAGAAATTAGCGCCTACCCAAAGGTAGGCATTAATTTCTGCCGGCGCTGGGGAAGTGTACAGAAAAGCAGTAAAAAAAAAAAAACTGCTTTTCTGTGCTCCAACTTAATATGGCAATATTAAGTTGGAGGCCCCAAAAGTTAAAAAAAAAGTTTAAAATAAAAAAAAAAACCCTTAAAATGGGCCAGCAGCTTGCGGGTTGAAAACAGGATGCTCAGTTTTGCCAGCGTCCGGTTTCCGAACTCGTGGCTGTCAGCGGGTTTGAGAACCGACACTGGCAAAATTGAGCTTTGGATGTCAAACTCGCTGACAGCCGCGCTTCCGTCAAAAAAGAGGCACTAGGGACGCATTAGTGTCCCTAGCGCCTCTTTTTACCGCGGGCCCTAATTTAAATTAAATAAATTGAGTGGCCTGTACGCACGCCGGGAGAGTGGGCGCTCGCCTGCTCTCCCGCGTGGTTTACTGTATCGGCCCGTTAATGGAGTATCCCCTAGTCCTTGTATTATCCAAAAGAATAAATAACCATTTCACATTTACCCATTCCAGTCCTTTCATGATTTTGTAGACCTCTATCATATACTCCCTCAGCCCTCTCTTCTCCAATCTGAACAGCCCTAACCTCTTTAGCCTTTCATCGTAGGGAGACGTTCCATGCCCTTTATCTGTACTTTCTCCAGTGCAACTATCTTTTTTGAGATGCGGTGACCAGAACTGCACTCAGTATTCAAGGCATGGTCTCACCATTGAGCGGTACAGAGGCATTATGACATCCTCCATTTTATTTGCCATTCCTTTCCTAATAATTCCTAATCGTTGTTTGCTTTTTTGACCGCCACAGCACACTGAGCCGATGATTTCAATGTAATATCAGCTGACGCCCAGATGTCTATAAGGCTCCACATAGTAATAAGATATTTAAGTTTAACTGTTCATTCTTGAAACCTGGCTCCCTCCTGTGGAATAATTTAATTCTGGGGGTTTGGCAATATTAAAGTCTCCTTCCCCTCCCCCCCCACCAAAATCAAATTTCTTTCCACCCACCTCTCTAAAGATTTTGTCAACCGATCAAAAAATTACCTTGATCCGAATTAACTGCATATAAATTATCCAATGTATAAAGATCTCCCCCCACATCAACTTGTACAATGATAAAGCAACCTACTGGTTCTCCATAGCTTCTTTTAAATTGGCAAACAAATTCTGAAGAAAATGTATTATTCCTACCCCTTGAGTATTTTTCTTTTTTAGAGGCTGCCGCAAAATATCTATATGGGAGACATGTAGAAGACATCACATTTAAACCACTTTTTCAAATGTGTTTCTTGAAGAAATGCAACAGAAACATGCATCACCAACAAATCTGCAAGCATCAGTCGCTTTTTTTGTAAGTATTCAAACCCTTTATGTTAATTGAATTTATCCGAAATTTAGCCATCTTTAATCAAATAACGAGTAGCATCTCTAAGCGATAATATTCTTAAATATTCGGAATCTTACCCAACAGCCTTGAGTACCACAACCATATCTGACATCCAGATCACATTCCATTCTCAATCCTGCCCAGCAACACAATTCCCAAATATCATCACCCCCCCCATATCTCACCCATTCCCTTATACACCAATGCCCCTCTTGCTTCCCCCCACCCATTACCCTTTAATGGATCTGCAGATCCTTTACCCTATTCAGAGGTTTGACTACCAGCCCCCATGAACCCCTGCCTTCCTAGAAAGCCTAGACATTAGGCCATCAACCAAGACCTAGAAAGATGATAAAAGCTATGAGGTAGATTTTATAACATGCGCACACCGCGTACATGTGCATGTGCTACCTGGCGCGCGCACATGTACGCCTGGTTTTATAACTTGCGAGCGCAAGTTATAAAATCGGGAGTCGGCGCGCGCAAGGGGGTGCACAATTGTGCTCCTTGCGCGTGCCGAGCCCGCACTGAGCCGCGCTGTCTTCCCCCGTTCCCCCCTACCTTTGTCGTTTTCTTTTTTTTTTTTATCACAAAACCTACTTCAGCCCTGGGGCTGAAGAAAGTTGTGCGCGGCAAATTTGGCCGCTGTGCCGGGAGCCTGACACTGCCCTGCCCCTTTTTGCAAGCTCCAGGACTTACACGCGTCCCGGGGCTTTATGCGCGTCGCCGGGCCTTTTTAAAATAGGCCCGGTGCGCGTAAACCCTCTGGAATTATGCGTCCTATGTGAACTGAATCAACTAACAAACTTAAGAAAAGACAGTTATAAATCCAGCTGTTGTCTTTTCCCATTACCGATAATGCAGGCCCGCCATAAACTGTGAGGTAATCTCATGGAACTGTTACTTTCAATGAGGCAGAGCTTCCAGAATGTCCTTCCCCCTTTCTCAACTCATTGCCACTTGGACTGATCATCTCTTGAAATTAAAGAGGAGGGAGAAGAAGGAGAAACAGATGTGACTGAGAAACCTGCTTCATTAAATATTGTGTAGCAGACCCTATGGTCACGCTGCCAGTGAGCCCTGGGTGTTACGTTCAGCTAGTTAGTGTAGAATGGTTTAGAGGGGAGGATCCATTCAAATACAGTCCCTCCTTCTGCGGGCTCTGGAATGGCTCTCCCTCTAGGTAGGATATATAACCACTCCCTTGCTACAGCTTGGGAGAAAAACTTGGGCAAACCAAAAGGGACTAAGAGGTAGATAGGAGCTTAGCTTTTGTTGTTTTACAGGCCCAGTCAGAGGAGCCAAGCAAGCCCTGTTTGGTGGTCCTGACCAGAGTTGGGAGGGATTTTCCTTTCCAGCCACATTCTGGCTGGTCTGGATTTATCCCTCTGGACACATTTATTTTTTAATTTAATCTTTTAAGTGGTAGGAACCTTACTGGAGCCTGTTCAGCTCCTGGGCCCAGGGAACAGGAAACCCTGGGTTTGGGCCTGGGCAGGTTAGGGAAGTCCTACCCTCCATGAGGACGAGGGTGTCAGTGATTTCTTGTAAGGATGCACTCCAGTGTGATGTAGTAAATTAATATGTAGAGCACAATAGTTCTTGTGTGCCACACTTAGTAGCTGGACCTTGCATGGTTAAGCTAAAGTTGTGACCCCCCTCCTGATCACCAAAATATGGAACCCACCTCCATCCTCTGCTTCTCCCCCCCCCCCCCCCACCCCCCATTTGCCCAGTTTGGAAATGGATTCCCCTTTCCACCCTCCCAATGGAACCTTCCTGCTTCCCAGAAGTTTCTAATGCTGAGTTGATAGCCTTGCCTCCTATTGATCTGGTATCAAGCTCAGGCTCTGCTTTCTGGCAGCTTGAATCTTGAAGAGGATATTTCAGATTTGTTAGTTTTACCAACTGTGGGGATCAATCTAAAATTATTTTTGTTCTCATTGGCCCAAACGTTTCATCTGTATTGATCATGTATTCATTATGGATATCCTGAAAACCTGACTGGTTAGATGTACCTTCAGAAGAAGGCTTGGAAACATTGGTCTAGAGCAGTGGTATTAACTCCTAGCTCTCGAGGGCTGCTAACAGGTCAGGGTTTCCGGTTCTCTGCCTGAGATAGATTTGCATGCAATGAAAGCAAGTGCATACAAATCTATCTCATGCATATTCTTTTGGGAGATCCTGAAAATCTGACACATTAGCCCTCAAGTGCTGGAAGTGAATACCACTGGTCTAGAGAGTGCTGTGGCATTTTTGTTTTAGCTTTTGAAGGGGCAGGAACTGTTTCTTTTGGGTGTCCTCTGTCTAGTTTTAGGCCCCACAATCGGAGACATTTGAGACCAAGAGAAGCACATCCCTTTCTAGGGTTGCCTTAGGTTTTTGAGTATGTGAATTTTATTTTCCTGAGATTTTTGTCTTTATTAATCCCTGATCCTGGCTCATGGAGGGAAAAGGTTCTGCTTTGGGGAGGACAGGAATAGATAAGACTTGCTGTGCAGGCATGGATCTAGGCATGAGTAATGTGGGCAGCTACCTAGGGTGCTAAATTTTGATGGTGCCAAATATACAGTCCAAAGAGTCTGCTTTTCCTTGTTTTAGGGCCATGTTCTGGCACAGCTTCAAACTGTGGTTGCCAAAATCTTAAATCTGACCTTGCTGCTGTTCCAATCTCGCCTCTGTGGAGAGGCAGTGATTTGCCACAAGGGAGTTTTGGTTGCTATAATTTGAGAAGATTTTTTTCTTTTGAGTTGGAAATTTTTGCTGCCTCCCTACCTGCCCAGGGGAAAGGAGAAGTGCTGATTTTTCCTAGCCACAGCACCTTTCCATCAGAAAGATCAATCTATACAGTTTTAAGAAGTTGTGACATCTAGAGACCCCCACTGGAGTCTTCATCTTCACCTTGGGACACAAGACAAGGAGTGGTTTTTGGAGATCTGGAATTACACTTGGATCTCAAGTACTGTTAGGGAAGGAATCCCTCTTCACGTAGGATACCCCCACCCACCTGGGACATGTATTCCAAACCTGAAATTAAGAACATCCCAGGAGCCAGTGCGGAGGGACACATTCTGTGAGAATCCTGACTGCTGTGCAGCCCTCCTTCCAGCAGGAGCCCTCAGTGGCCCGCAGTCTGAGCTGCACAGGCTTATGTCTTGTAGGCTTTATAAAGCAGGTTGACAACACTCTTAAAAGCCTCCCTCATGCTCACAGCCATTGTCTCTGTTTGTTTGTGGCCTTAGTTGTGGCCGCCTCGTTTCTTTTTTGTCTCTGTCCTGTGTGTCCCTGTCTTGGCTTGTTTGTATTGTTTGTCTGCCTCTTGTGGGTACCTTGTTCTGTGTGTGTTCCTGTAGTTAGCCTTGCATTTTTGGGTGCCCTTAAGTCCTTGCTGTTAGACCATCCAAGTCCTGCTGGCCACCAGAACCCCAGGGCTCAATCCAAAGGGGAGGTGGCCAGTACAGGTGAAGACTTCTTCCTGTCCTGTCCCTGCTCCAGCCTGTCCTATTCCTGAATCCAGCCTACCTACCGCACCTGTCCTGAGGGTTATCCCTTTACCAGCATTCAAGCCCTGATACATGCATAGACAGAGGAGAGTTGTGAGAAAAAACATCAAACTGGGACTTGGATGTGATTGGAAACAACTTTTGTTGGTGGAAATTGATTATACTAAACTACTTTAGTTTAGTATAATTTTTATTTGAACACCCAGCCAGAATGTCCTGCCTGTCAATTTCTGCAATCATTCACGAGTATCAAGAGTAAACCCTATAAAGAGGTTTACACCCCTATGCTTTGGGTCCTGGAGGTATAGCCTTCCCACTCTCCCATCCCAGTTCAAAGAATCCACATCCTGAAGCTGTTGTGAGACTGTGTGATGACTTAGCCATGGGGCTGAGTATGTTCCCTGCACCATTTCTGTTACAACACTAAAGCAGGGGCCTACACAAGATTTCATTATTTTCCTTAACTAGTGTAGACAGAGGGTTATACCGTTTTTGCTGGGGGGATAGAAGTAGTATGTTGGTTGGGTTTTAGCTCCCTCATGTGAGAGGCTGAAATGGTGGAGTCCATAGAATATAACATCCCATGCCACCATTTTGCAATGTGGATTTTTGATCACCCCTTACAGGGGGCCAGATTGTCTATTCTTAATCTTGGTTTTGTTGAATTTTCTGTTGGGGAAAGGCGTCATCGGAGGAGGTCTGAAACGGGAAAGGAAGAAAGGGTGTCTTGTGCCAACTTTAATGATTCCAGGTTTTGCCCTTTTGATCTTGGGTAAAGGAAGCCTTATCCACCCTTCTTTCTCCATTTTGGTTGTATTTTGGAGCTGTTTTAATTTTTACAATTTGCCTGACTTCCCAAGGATCCAGTGACTCGGTGTTTAACATCTAAAAGTAATTTGGGAGTCTCTTACCTCAAGAGCTCCATTGGCATGTGGAAGACCCTGAAGGAATAAATCTCCATTCATGGACTTTGAGGAGAATGGATAAGAAATAAGAAGTGATTCTAGTACATCAAGATAAATGTATGAAACTTGAGACTTTAACGTATTACACCTGAATTGGATTTTAGAACCCTATCCACTAAATTTTGGAAGGGAGCTTTAAAACTCTATCTACAATTGGAAAGAATCAATAATACAAGAACAAATTAACTTTAAATTCTAAAGTCACAGAGAAGAGTCTGCTGTAATGCAAGGTTCTAGCATTGGTCCTTAGGAAATTTAGATTCTTTGTAGACTTCCTAAGAATGACAGTAACAGCAGCAAGGGCCTCATTCATAGACTTTTTCTTCCATTCTGTATCTATAGGAAAATAATCTTAGTAAATCAGACCCCAGGAGTCCTGCATGACTGATTTGTTTCTTATTCTTCTAAGACTAAGAATGGATTTCAATACTCTGGCCAGGATTCTTTGCATGTGGTAAGACCTATTATTGAACTAATCTATGCAAATCTATTAAAAAATGATACACATCTTTATCTTTATTCAGATTTAGGAATCACCGAAAACGATACACTAGGCGATGTACAAATAAAACAAGCATAAAAAATAAATTACAAACTGTCACCAATACACAAAAATAAATCCATAGCCATCAGAAGTATCAATAAGGAAGTGGTTCATTCAGAGGTCCAATGTTTAATAATATCTGTTTAAACAGCTATGTTTTCAACAAGGTTTTAAAAGTTTTCAACCCTTTAGTCAGGCATAGAGCCTCTGGAAAGGAGTTCGAGGTACATCCAAGAGGTCCCTTTGAGAGGAGCGCAATTGGCATGTTAGGCAAGGTACTGAGGCCATTTATGCTTCTTCTCTGGTTACACCTGAAGAATAGACCTATGTAGTCTTGAATATGCATATACATCAGAATCACAGACCAATATGAAAGGAAAAATATATTTTTGAAAACCCGTCAAATACATCATTCTTTGGATTATGCTTCTGTTGGTCTTAAACATGCATCACAGCTTGTAAAAATCCAGCTAGGTATCAAAATCCATACTTTGTGGTATACGGCTACTTTAATACAGTGGCTAGCTGATGGTAAACATGTAGCATTTTAAGTTAATCAGTTTCCTTTGTCTTTTCTCATTTTTTGTACTATTTAAGTATATAGTGTACTCTGCATTTTTTTCATCAGTTTATTGTTGTGATGAAGGTTCATATAGAGCCAACTGAGCAGTTGTAGAACTCGGCATGGGAGCCTCTGCTTACAAGCATTATAAAAGAGGAAGCTTTTCATGGGCTGTTAGCTCACGTTGTCTATTAGTATTCTGTATAATTGTGCATTAATTGCATCATTAAAACATAATTAAAAGAAATGTAATCATTGGCTGGCAGCCTCCTGGGGGAAAGAATTCCATAATGGAGTCATTTGCCTGAAAGACTGCCAGTAGAGGTTAGTATTTTTAGATCACTAGCAGCAGGAACACAGTAAATGATAGAGAGAAAAAAACCAACATGGCCCACCAGTCTGCCCAGTTGAGATTCATCCTCTTTTGGTAGATAGACATATACAATTTCCAAATGCAACCCAACACCAACTCCCTCCTTGGGTCTTCCCAATCTCTCGTCCTTTGTTTCATATCTGTCCCAAACAAGCCCAAAATCCATCACAGTGTTGACTTCTTCATGGTTTCTTGGAGCCTTCATCCAATCATGCATCTAGTAAACCACCTTATATCCTAAGGGCTAGGGTTTCAACTCAACCAAAACCTCACAGTGGAACCCCACAACTTGAAAGTAGTTAATTCCTCCACGTATCAGATCCACCAACTACATAATTTCCTTGATTAACATGATCTTGCTACTGTAATCCATGCATTAATCACCAGCTGAATCAATTACTGCAATTCCCTGTGCAATGGCATTTCACAAACAGTTTGAAGTGTGTCTAGCTCTAAGTACTGCCAATGAAAATTTTGGTGGGCGCACAAACAAGCTTATTCTACATCATCTTCACTGGCTCTCAATAGAAAGCAGGATAACATTTATCATTGCTTTGTCTTCAAATGCTTGAATAAACAGGCCTCTGAATACCACTCTCAACTTCTCTCCCCTTACATGCCCTCAAGGTAATTCTGGTCAGTTGAAATGGTTCTTCTTTCCTCTCCTCCCTGACTGCTGCCAGATTATCCTGCACAAAGCTCCTTAGTTTCATCTGTTAGGTACCAGATATTTGGAACAAAGTACCACTAAGCCTGCAAAGTGGAGCCATGCTACCTTAAGTTCAGAAAAAAAGCTAAGGCATCACTTTTCAGCTGGGACTTCCCCTAAACCCCACATCTTCAGCCCAATTTCCTAAACTCCTGACAAGGCACTGTGCTATCTGTAATTTGATCTTGAAACTATTCACAAATGGATTTTCCTGTGTTGGATCCCACTGCTGATTTGACTGTAAGCTGTTCTAATGCCTCTGTCCATTTAAATTTATTGTAACTCGCCTAGAGATCAACTTTGGGGAAAAGGTAGAATATCAAGTGTTCATGAATAAAAGAACTGCTCTTCATGACTTGACTTTCCTGCTTTTCTCACTTTTTTCAGCACTTCAAAGCAGATTACATTCAGGTACTGTAGGTATTTCCCTATCCCTAAAGGGCTTACAGTCTAAGGGGTCATTTATCAAAGGCTTATCGCACGTGATAAAATGCAAATTATTACTAACATTATCGTCGGCAGTAGCATGCCCAATAGCACCACCTTTCAGGGTGGCGCTATTTGGTGCAAAAGCTGGCAGCCGGTGCACAGGCTGTGAGCTTTCACAGGCGCACCCCTGTTTTTGCAGGAATGATGAATCCAGGCCTAGGTTTGTACCTGAGGCAAGAGAGGGTAAAGTGACTTGTCCAAGGTCACAAGGACCAACAGTGGGACTTGAACTCTGGTCTCCTGGTTCATAGCGCTGCTGCTCTAACCACTAGGCTACTTCTCCACTCTTCTGACTACACCCACTGTCATTGCATTGGTTGGGCCTCCCTACCCCTAATTTAATCCAAAATTTGTCTTCTTATCGGGTACATGCAATGAGGCTTGACGCACCCATGAATTTATTTTTAACTTTGTTTTCCAAGTTAGGAAAAATAAATAATAGTTTGCAGCTGCCCAATACTATTTGCTTACTAGCTGAAACCCACAAAAGATTTGCCGATAAATTTGTCTCTTTGTTGTCAAATATCCACATCCCCCTCCACTTTTCCAGGACCAGCTTTTTCTGCACCTGGGGCAGATATTCAGAATTATGCCCCAGCCTGCGCTGGACTTACAGTTGTTATTCTGACACAGTGCTTTCTCCTTTAGCAGCAAAGGTGCACAGTTGTGTCCCTCTGGTGGTGGCGGCTCCAGTAAAGCACTCCCTCTCTCTCCCCTACCACCCAGCATCTCTTTTCCTCTTCCCCTTTCCTAGCATTCCCCTTTCTCTTCCCCTCTACTCCTTACCCTGCATCTCTCTCCCCCAGTCCATTGTGCCCTGTATCCCCTTTCTCTCCCCTTCTCCTCCCCCTGCAATCCTCTCGCGTTCTCCTCCCCCTGCAATCCTCTCGCGCTCCCTCTCATTGCGCTCCGTGCCTTGCATCCCTTTTCTCTCCTCCACTCCTTGTCCTGTATTCCCCTCTCTCTTTCTCCCTAACTACTTACCCTTCATTCCTCTTTCACCCCCACCCACTCCATAACTTTAATTCCCTTTTCTCTCCCCACCCACTCCTTCCATCCACCTTCATTCCTTCTCCATCAGTATCTCTCCTTTCTTACCCTTCCCATTCTCGCCTCCTCAACCCCTGCCCAGCAACAGCTCTCTCTCTCCCCCATCACTCATCTACCTAGAAACAGCAGCCCCCCCCCCCCCCCCAGCTCTCTGTTCCTCCCCAAACTTCTTCCTACCAGGAGGTCCCTTCTTTGGCTCCCACTTCACCCCGGCCCAGTGGCAACTCCCTCCTCGTTCTCCCTTTCTTTCTCTCCTCTCTCCTAGGTAGGGCTGCAGTGCTGTATATCTTCGTGCAGTGGCAGCAGCAATGGCTGCAAAAATATAAAACTAAATCAGCCCAGGGCCTGTGAACCATCATGCTCGCACAGGGCCCTGAGGCAGCCCCCATCCCTTCCCCACCTACACAAGCTTATTCGCAGTAGTATCCAGAAAACCCGACTGACTGTGGCCCTCCAGGACAGGTTTGGGACCTCTTCCCTATGGCCTTCTGCCCTGTGTCTCTCTCCCCCACCCCCTGAGATATTGGAAATTAAACTCAAACTCAGCAATCATTATGTTCCCACCACAACCCCTTTCCAGAACAATTCTGTAAAATTATATCATCGGACGTTGTACTTTTAAATATTAAACATTGTTTTTGTGTATGAGAGAGAAATCATGTCGGATTCAAATGAATGTGTCATCCATGATTTTTGGAGACAGACTGCAAAAAAAAATCCCCCAAAATATAAGTTGATTAATTTAAAAAAAAAATTCAACTACACTGGTTGAAGGTGGGGATGTACAGAATTGGGGGGTTTTTTTTGTGTTTCATTTTTAGTGTGCACTAAAAACAAAATGAAACAAAAAAAAAACATACAAGATGTTTTGGCTACACCCCCCTAGTTGAAAGTAATCTCTGAAATGGCAGGCTGGGCTGAATTGGAACGTTTCCCCTTACTACCCACCATAGGAAAAACATTCAAATTATATTGTCACTTCAGTAACAGTGACACAAAGTCCTTTTATTTCCAGGCACTTTGAAGTAACACAAAATCCTGCAAAAAGTCACTTAGAACATATATAGCAAACCTGCCACACTCAAAAAGATCAACTCCCAGAATTCAAACAGCAAAAAACCTTGTATGAATAGGCAGCACTGCAAATATTCTACCTGGTCCTAACACAAATTATACCTTCTAGTGAGAAAGCAGAACAAACTGAACTACTACAGATCCCTATAGAACCTAGCAGAATATTTCACATAGGTCACATGTACAGAATATAGACCCTCACCAAATACAGAATGAAATGATCACAAATTAGAAATATGCATTCCAAACTATACCCTTTAGCCTCACCTGCCATTTCTCTAACCTGCAGACAGGAGGGGGGAAAGGGGGCGTGAAGAGGAGAGGAGGGATGGATTAAGAAGCAGAGGGTTCTTTGCTGTGCATTGTGCTCTGTTTGCTTCAGGCTTATCCCCTCCAACCTATTCCTTGTATGCTGCCTGTGAGGGTAGGGGTTAGTGCAAGAAGCAGAGGACTTTTCTCTGCTGCCTGTGATTTGGGTCATGGGTCACTGGCCACTAGTCATTGGAGCAGGGCCTTGTGTCCTTATGCCTATATGTAAAATTAGCTCTGTTGATAACGCTCCCTTGGGCTTGATGCCCATGGCAGCTCCTCCCCCTTGCCCTCTGCCCTGTCCCGACCATGCCCCACCAATTTATTATTTCCTCCCATCAATTTTTTTTCTCTCCTCCCTGCCCTCTGTCAGTATTTCTCTCTCTCTTTCTCTCCCCTAGCTGTAGAGGCAGTTCAGGAAAGAGCTACCAAAATGGTTCGGCTTCTGCACCATAAGCCAGGGGTTCCTTGCTGTTAGCATATTGATTGTTCCATCAGTATTTCTGCTGTCGCCACTAGCATTTTTCCTGCTGTCCTAACACATTTCTTACTCTCTTAGTCCTGGTTATTGGAATTTACAGCATGTTCCCCCACTCTATCCCCCATACTCTTTGTAAAAGTTTGAGCTGAGCAGACATTAATCTCCGCTGCCAACCCTGTATTTTTTTTTTGCTTAGCCTTATCTCCGTTCCTAGAATATTTGTAGGCGCCTCGTATGGCAGAAAAAGCTGCCAAGAAATCACTGCCCATGATATGGAGGGAACAGAACCTCTGGGTGAAGAGCACCTGCCAGAAAGCAGCCTGCAGTGAGAAGCAAGCATCCGCTGAGAATGTGGTGGATGCGACTCTCCCTACTGCTATTGCTGATGCAGTGAAAACAGCGATGAGCCAGTTGGGAATAAAATTCACGCTAGCATTAACGCCAAACTGGCATCGGTCATTGATCAAGTGACCCAACTGGTCTCCACTGTGGTCAAAACAACTCCCCTCCCCCCCCCCCTCTGGATAATGTAACCGAGCACGTGGAGGAATTAGAGCTCATCCCAACTGCCACGAAGCAGCGCTCGCAGGTGTTAGAACGAGCGCACAAACACACGCAGGAAAAGCAAGATGATCTGGAGAACAGACGCAGGAGAAATAATCTGAGAGTCGTGGTTTACCTTAAAAGAGCTAAAGCTACGGACGCAGTAAAATTTCTATGAACTTTGTTGCCGACGCTCTTAAACCCGTCCTTTAGGAATGGCAGAATTAAACTGGATCTTAGTGGCTTTAGTGCCACCTCCAAAAGAGAATGGGAAACCACGGGTGCTTATTATCCAGGTGCAAACTTTTGGAGACAAACTTTTGGAGACAAGTGCCGTGCAGTAGAGGCATGCAGGCAGCAAAAAGAACTGAGAGATATATGGGGCAGAGAGTTTATATTTTTCAGGACTTCTCAGCAGGAGTTCAACTGAAGCGGATGGAATATATGGAAGTGAAGTGGGAGCTGCACCGAAGCAGGCTGACCTTAAGGGCCTACTGCGAGAGGATGTTGAGAGGTCATTGCGATATACGAGCATGATAATAAAGTGGGGGCAATGTAGGCACATAGGTTGAGGTGAAGAGCTCAAAAGGCTCTGATAAAGATCAGAAAAGAAAATAGGACTATTACTCACTCCCTTAAGGAGATTGAGAGATTTGAGTCC
The DNA here is from genome assembly GCF_901001135.1 of Rhinatrema bivittatum. Lineage (NCBI taxonomy): Eukaryota > Metazoa > Chordata > Amphibia > Gymnophiona > Rhinatrematidae > Rhinatrema > Rhinatrema bivittatum. Next base: position 391,083,624 of record NC_042617.1, on the reverse strand, counting down.
TCCTTTGTCCAGTTGTATTTGGTGGCTGGTCTAGCAGGGGAAGAGAAAACTGGGAAGTTCCTTGGTTGGGTGCAATTGCCTAAATTGACTGACAGGCAAAGGGATAGACTGGTGGCACCTATAACTACATTAGAAATACAAATGCAGGGACTACCCAGTGGGAAAAGTCCAGGCCCTGACAGATATCCTATAGTTTTATAAATTCTTCACACAGGAAGTTGTTGGCCCGCTGAAATATGTTTGAATCTCATCAACATTTTCTGGAACAGACTGGCAGTATTGAACCCTAAGCAGAGACAGGATGAGTTAGAGGCTGAAGTGTCCCGGCCCATTTCCCTCCTAAATGTGGATATCAAGATCCTTGCTAAGGTGCTGCAGTTGCGAATGGAGAGCTATATAGTGGATCTGGTGGGGATGAATCAGACAGGATTTGTTAAAGGGCATTCTGCCATAAATAATACCAGGCGTCTTTTAGATGTCATCTTGTTGGCACCAAAATAGAGAATTCTGGGACTCATTATCATCCTGGACACTGAAAAAGCTTTTGACAGACTGGGGTGGTCATATTTATTTGCAGAGCTGGGGAAGTCTGGTATATTGGACCAGTTTTGTCAATGGGTGAGAGCATTTATGCGAGGCCTAGTGTTCGGGTACTCACCAATGGATTCTTGTCAGAGTTTTTCCCTATTCAGAAGGGCACGCGGCAAGGGTGTCCACCGTTGCCATTACTTTTTGGTCTTGCTATCAAGAAGCTAACAAGTCAGATACAAACAGATTTCTTTTTGCAGGGTTCTGGGCAGGGGAGGGGGGCAGGAAGCATATTTCTCCATATGTGGACAATGTCCTTCTATTTTTATCTAATCCCAAAAGGTCAGGACCTTGATTATTGTAGATATTATCAGCTTTTGGATGGGTGGTGGGTTATCGTGTTAACTACAACAATTCAGAGAGAATTCCCATTGGTACCTGCACCCTGAGAGATATTCCTGCATGTCTGGACCCCTTTCAAAAGGCAACTCGGTACATTAAGTAACTAGATATGTGTCCCTAATTTAGTAAGTGATTTATACAAGTTAAACCACCGGTATGCACCAGTGTTTTTACTGTTTACTAAGATTCAGAGTGATCTGTAGGATTGGAAGGGGCACTATATTTCCTGGGCGGGGAGGGTGAATATTATAAAAATGAATGGGATACTGAGGTTGCTTTATTTGTTTCAACATGTCTTGTTTCTTGCCAGATAGTTTTTTGTTTTTTTTCTGTCCAGTAAATGGGGTACTCTCATGGTTTCTCTGAAAGGGAAACCTCCAAGGGTGAAGATACAAACTTTATGGCGGCACAGGGGGTATGGTTTTTCCAAATCTGCAGGCTGGACTGCCAGGTTGATGAGTTTGTTTACATGGTTACATAAAGATGGAACAATTCCCTGGTACTCATTAGAGGTTGAATTGACTGGGGAGACATATGTCAGGTGACTTATACTACAGTATCCGCTGTTCCTGGGGGGGAGAAGGGCGACTCGGAGAAGCCCTCTTATTGTCTGTACGGTGTGGGTGTCTGTGTGCAAAGGTCTTGGACTGGGAATGGGAAGGAATAGCCCAACCGCCATTTTCCCCTTGTTTAATCCTGCGCTTTTGGTCCATACTTTTAGTGCAGATGCTAAGCTATGGTGGGAGACAGACCTGAGATATTTGAGTCATCTATATAGGGAAGGGCAATTAAAATCCTTTGCCAATCTTCAGACGGTATTAGAGCAGACATGATCATATTATAACAAGATTGTGAGGGAGTTGGAGAAGTGCAAGATTGAGGGGTGGATCTGGGTGGACCCTAATCCAATTGAACGGCTACTGGGCCCAATGTATCATAAAGCTAGCTTGGTGTTATATAGGGCTTTTCCAGTGGAAGCCCTCAATGATGGTTGAGAGTCAGTGGAAAACAGACTTACAGCACCATTTCGAGGTTGCAGAATAGAGAAAGATTTGGCGTAATGTGAATAGGTCTTCCCTGTGCATCCATAGGGCTGAGCTTATGGTTAAACTAGTTTTATGTTTATATCGTTAACTGCTTTTCTTTCACAAATTCTGTTCTACATCATCTTCTCTCTGTTGGAGAGGCTGTGGGCAAGTGGGACAGTACATGCACGTAGGGTGCGAGTGCCCAATGGTACAGTCCTTTTAGAGATGCGTACAGCGATTGACAGGGCAAGTGGCGGAGATGCTATTTAATCTAACTCCTGAGTTAGGAATGTTGGGTTGGTGGGATGATAAAGGGATTAAAAAATGTAAGAAAAACTTGATCCATCATATGTTACATGCAGCTAAATTTGTAATAGCAACTAAATGAAAGTCAGTTCCTACTGCTGAACATTGGTGGGCACAGGTGCATGATATTACTTTAATTGAAAAGTTGACACACATTGAAAGATCAGATGGAATTGTATGATAAAATATGGAGGTCACATTGGAAGCTGTATAATGCATGAGGGGATTTGCCACTGTAGGGACTTAGTATACCCACGAGTTTGTTCTCACATGTGTTGTTTTAAGTTTATGGCTGTATGTTATATCTGGCAAGTTTAAATAAATTGTCTGGCAAGTTTAAATAAAATTTTTAAAAAATCAATTTTGGTTCTTAGCTGCTTCTTTGGTCAGACTTCTGCTTCTCTGGATGGCTTTGACCAGCATTTTCCAACTTTTTGTGGGAAGGGCCACTCTGAAATTTTTATTCACTCATGCAACCAGTGAGCAATTTTCAGAAAGATATGCAAAAAATACATTTGTTATTGTTTTAATATTAAATACAATTAATTTTATATTGTATTATAAAAATATTTTTCCAACCTAGCTTGTGTCTGTATAATATATTGTTTTGGGAAGGGGGGGAGAGTTCAGGTGATGTAAAATAGGGCTTCCCAAACCTGTCCAGCTTTCAGGATATCCCCAATGAACATGAATATATGCAAATTTATCTCATGCACACTCTCTGTGGATATCCTGAAAACCTGACTAGCTGCTAGTCTGGTCCTTCTCCCCCTCACATTCCTACCACCTTTTAGCCTCTCTTTTTCTCACCTCCTCCACCCACCAATCCTGCATGCCCTCTCTCACACACACACACACATGTTCCCGGCCATTCCCCTATCTCATCTCCTGTAGCTACCTTTCACCCAGCCAGCTAGCCTGCCCCTCTCCCAACCATTAGTCTACCCCCTCTGCCTTCAATCTGCCAGCTATCCACCCCCTCTCACTCCACACACAGCAAAATGTCTGTCAGTCACTGCCCTCCTTCCTTGACCTTACTGCCATTGCTATGTAACCCAGTGATTAAAATAAAGGGGGGAGGGTAACACTTTTTTTTTTGTCAAAAATAACAGCTGAGAAAATGCTTTGAAACTGAAATTTATGGTAAAATTGGCTAACACAGTATAGGGTTTCAGGATTCCCATCCCCAGCTCTCAGTAAAAGTTGTCAGCTGATTGGGGTTGTCCGAGCTCCTGCTGGAACCTTGGAGCTGCTGGAAACTGACAGAGTACCGAATCCATGGTAACCGAAACTGACAGAGTACCGAATCCATGGTAACCCAAGTGCTTCCTGCTAAGCTGACAGGACAGTTGGGTCAGTCAGGATCCAGGCAGTGAGAGTGGACACAGTGAAGGCAGAAGTGCTTTCATCACCCATTTCTCTTCAGAGACTGCCTGAAGTGTCTGTATTCAGTAATAATAATAAAAAACAAAACCAAAACACAGAGGGGCAGATTTTAAAAGCCCTACGCACGCCAAGCCTATTTTGCATAGGCCCGGCGACACGCGTATGTCACGGGGCTTTGTGAAAGGGCGGGGGCGGGGGCTGGGCAGGCCGAATCGGGGGTGGGACCGAGGCCTCCGGCACAGCGGCCTTGCCGGGGGATTGTGCGCCGTCACTCAGCCAGCGCGCCCAAACTACACCTGCCCAGAGGCAAGCGCAACTTATGCAATAAAGGGTTGGGGGGGGTTTAGTTAGGGCTGGGGGACGGGTTAGGTAGGGGAAGTTGGGGGGGAGGGGTGGAAGGAAAGTTCCCTCGGAGGCCCTCCGATTTCGGAGCGGCCTCGGACGGAACAGGGAAAGCCATCGGGGCTCCCCTAGGGCTCGGCGTGCACAAGTGTGCACCCCCTTGTGCGCACCGACCATTGATTTTATAACGTGTGCGCGTGACTGCGCACGCGTTATAAAATCGGGCGTACATTTGTGTGCGCCAGGTTGCGCGCACAAATGTACACCCGTGCGCGCAAAAATCCGGCCCAGAGGGAATATTTGCTGGGCCTTGGATTTAGATTCTCAGCCAGTTAGCTGAGATGAATGAGAGATAAAAGTTTGTGAGGGAAAAAAAACCCATAATTTTATACCTTGACAGAAAATGTCCACTAAGAAGAAATTAATTTCTGTACAGTTTTTTTTTTTTTCTGTATGAACAAATTAAGGCTAGGATTTGAGATAAAATCCTAACAGACACTGTTGTCAGGCTGAGCCTATTTATCTGGGAATTATGCTTGGGGTTTTTTTAACTCGCATTAATTATTTCCCTGTTAAGCTGGAGGTGCTTTCTCCCCTTTGACATTCAGAGCCAAAGTAAAAGGGAGAGTGATAGGAAAATAACTCTTGTGTTTCATGAAAGAACACAGGATAATTGCGAAAAGAGAATCTCAAGTGAACAGGGTAACATGCTGTAATTGAATTAAAAATGGAACACAGCTTCTAAACAATATCTCCACACTCAAATAAGGAGGAGAAAGAATAATTATCCCTCTAAAGACATCTTGCAGCGTGTGCGAGTGTAAATTAAGCAAAATTCTGGGAGCGTGAGTGTGTGACAAATACCTCCGGAGGAAGAAAGAAGATATATTGCCTCTGTAACAATAAAGATAGGGAAATATAAATGATCATTTTATTTTTCGACAAAGCATATTCAAGTTAAACTAGACTGCACAGCCCACACTTAGCACACCTGTTGGAAGATCACCGGGGCCAGTGTAGTCAGTGTATACATTGTTTTATTTAAAGTCCAGACACACTTTTGGCTTCTAACAGCATCTATTCCAGAGAATGTGGCTTCATTCAGATGTTGCATCGTCTGAGAATACCCTATGGCCACTCAAGTTGTGATTGCCAGCTATGAGGACTCTAGCTATGTACACCAGATATGGCATAGGGATGAAGAGCCACTGAAAACAGATAAGTGCATGCACCAATACTAACAGCTACAATGAAGTGTTAGACACTTTCAGCAGTAACTACACAAATATATAGCAACTGAGAAGCTCAGAGATAAAGAGAGAGCACAGAGATATTGTACACACATATAAGGGACGTCCTTAATAGGACACTGCAAATACAGAGAACAGAAGTAGAAAGAGTAAGGAAAGCAAGAGAAAGAGTTATAAAGCCAAGACATTTAAACAAACAAAAGAAAGGTTATACACCTTTGGAATTTTCTTCAAGTATCCTGGGAATGTTGGAAAAAAAATATAACAAAAAAAAAAAATGAAATTCTTTAATATTACATTTTATTGCTCAAACTTAGTAAACTTAAAAAAAAATAGCATATTGTATTGTAAGTTATTTAATTTTAAGTTACTTATTTGATTGGGTAGGTGTCTTGTACAGAACCGGTTCTGAGTATAATTTGGGGAGACTCTATAGGAGATGACAAAAAAGATTATGTTTATCAGTTTAAGTAAATAGCATTTAAGTTATTCTTTTGCCAGCCAGTGAAACATCATAGTGGTTTTAAATAAAGATTTTTTTTGTCTCTGACTATAAGCTGTGATTATATTATATACACTGAAAACCCAAAAAACCCAGCTCAGAGCTGCAGAAAGACACTGGCGCAAACATCCCACTCCTGCCTCAAAAACCATCTATTACCAACTCATGCATGCATATAGAAACGCCATTCAAAAAACTAAAAAAGAATACTATGCCAAAAAAATTCACCACCTCCAATTCAATCCAAAGGCATTATTTACCCTAGTCTCTAATCTCACCAAACCCAACGTACCCTCACTCCAAATCCCCTCCTCACAAACACGATGCAATGAAATTGCCCTCTTCTTCAAGAACAAAATATCCAACATCACTGCCAAGTTTCACTCTAACTCTAATAATACCCCCAACTCCAATAGTATAACCTCTCCCACCCCACACATTCCCACCTTTCTCTCTTCTTTTGATCCCTCTTCTACCCTAGAAATAGAAAACATATTAAAAAAGATGAGACCCTCGTCCCACCCCTCAAACTATCCCTACTAAACTCCTACTCGCTATTCCAAAAACAATAGCCACCTCACTCTCCAAAATCGTGAATTGTTCCCTAGAACACGGCCTGGTTCCTATCTCCCTGAAACAAGCCGTGGTTAAACCCATCCTAAAAAAACCCTCCCTCGATCCCTCCAACCTATCTAACCTCCGCCCCATTTCCAATCTCCCTTTCCTCTCCAAAATCATTGAAAAACTAGTTAACTCCCGCCTCTCTGACCACCTAGAACAATCCAACATACTCCTACCAACACACTACGGTTTCCGAAAACACCTCAGTACGGAATCCCTACTCCTCTCCCTTACAGACACTATCATCAAAGGCATGGATGCCGGTAACTCCTACCTCATCGCCATGCTTGATATCTCCGCCGCATTCGATACAGTAAATCATAACATCCTCATCAACACTCTCATCAGCATAGGGATCACAGGTACCGCCCTTTCTTGGATAAAGTCCTTTCTCCAAAACCGTACTTACACAGTTCTCACCAACAACTTCACATCCCCCCCTGTTCATCTCGACTGTGGCGTCCCCCAAGGATCCTCCCTTTCATCCACCCTATTTAACATTTATATGCTCCCCCTCACAAACCTCCTCTCCAACCTTGGTATTACACACTTCATCTACGCAGATGACGTGCAAATCCTCATACCCTTCACTAACTCTCTACTCACTGCTCTCCAAAAATGGAACACCACCCTCGCCTCCATAAACCAACTCCTCACTGACATGCACCTTGCCCTTAACCCGCAAAAAACTGAACTCCTCCTCATCGCCTCCAAACATGAATCCATACCCTTTCCCTCCACCCTCCACCCCCCTAACTTTCTCTCTGACAAAAGAAACCTGGGGGTTATTCTAGATAACCAACTAACCCTCAAACCATATATCAAATCTATCCTTAGCAGCTGCTACTTCAAACTACAAACCCTCAAAAAACTCAAACCCCTTCTCTACTTCTCTGATTTCCGCACAGTACTTCAATCTATAATTTTCTCAAAGATTGATTACTGTAATGCACTCCTACTTGGTCTCCCTGCTACCCACATCAAACCTCTACAACTCCTTCAAAACGCTACTGCACGCATCCTTACTAATGCCAATAAAAAAGACCACATCACTCCCACCCTCATCAACCTCCACTGGCTTCCTATCCACTCACGAATTATTTACAAAACCCTTACCCTCATCCACAAAAGTATTACTAACGAACATTACAACTGGCTAAACCCACCTTTCCTCCCTCGTACCTCCACAAGACCCACCCGCTCCTCTCTCCGTGGAACCCTTATTCCCCCCTCCATAAAATCCACAAGACTCATCTCCACCACTAATAGGGCCCTCTCCCTCGCAGGCCCTTCCCTTTGGAACTCCATGCCCCTTGACCTATGCACAGAAACCTCCACACCCACTTTCAAAAAGAAACTCAAAACCTGGCTCTTCCTCCAAGCATACCCCCAATCATCATCATCTCCTACTAACACCCTAACCCGAAATCCTTCTCTCACCTACACCCCCCCACAGGACCTACACCCAACACCCACCCCCTCTAAGGAACTACAAACCTAAAAATGTTACTCAGCACAACCGCATACACTTTCTTACCTCAATTATTGTTGTTCTGCGCCTACACAATCTTGTATATAACCTGTGTACACATCAATTGTCCCTTGTACCTCTGTACATAGCTTCTCCTTATGTATCCACTCCATCCCCCTTCCCCTTCCTTAGTCTCGTCTACCCCCTCCCCTCCCTCCCCTTAGTTATTTATTTTACCTTTCTAGTTACTTACTATGTTACCTTGTTTGTTACACACTGTTCCTTGTAAAGGCTTTGCCTATATATCTTCGGTTGTAAGTTATCTGTAAACCGGCACGATGTGCAAACGGTTGCCGGTATATAAAACAAAATAAATAAATAAATAAATATATTGTGATTTTCATCTAAATTATTGCTGTCAAGACTCTGTCTTCCCTCTCTAACCCTGGGAGACTGCCTGGGTGGGATCTGTCCCATATTTCTTTGAAAGAAGACCCAGCAGGAAGAAGAGCAGTCACATTTTTCCTCTCTCAATCAGTCCTTTGATAACATCTGATAGTGACTCTCTTATGAACATTTGAAACTCTATTAATTGAAATTTTTCACTCAGCCACTGAAGCGGGAGAGTCACTACAACAAAATGTCCGATTGGTGAGAGCTGTAACAACTGACTGCTTCTGGCATTGTGGGACTCCTGGAGCATGAGCTGCGTGGTGCTTCAACTCCTATGTTCTTGTGACACCAGAAGACTAAGAACAATTCTGGAGTTTGGGCACTGCATAGCTCATACATTTTGAGAGCCGTTGGTGCTAGAACCAGTTGGCTGTGCATGGCAAATTGGTCTTCCATGACATTTCTTTTTCAGTGGAGCATTAGAACCATAAGTGAGGTAGTTCCTGATTCATAGGCCACATATTGGACAAATCTAGCTTAGATTGATTGTACCTACAACCCAAACTTAATTCTTTCCCGTCTTAAAGTTGGTGCTCATAAAACCCAGGAGCATTTCTGTTGTGTGACCTATCAATGCCTTCATTCTGACACAAAATCGCAACATCTCATGGTCACTGGAGCCTGCAGCTCCAGTCTCTGAGACCCCAAAGAAAGCATTATTTTTTACATTGATTCAGCTAAGTATTCTAAGAGCATCATGTTACATCTATGATACCCTTAAGAGCATTTATTCCAGTTCCTGCCTCCTTTTCATCTTTCAGAATGTGTTATATTTCTAGTTGATCATGAATAAATGTTTATAGAGTTTGGGCATATAGTTGAATGAGAGTTTAATTATTGATGTAGTATAGTAAGAACATAAGAACATGCCATACTGGGTCAGACCAAGGGTCCATCAAGCCCAGCATCCTGTTTCCAACAGTGGCCAATCCAGGCCATAAGAACCTGGCAAGTACCCAAAAACAGTCTATTCCATGTTACCGTTGCTAGTAATAGTGGTGGTTATTATCTAAGTCAACTTAATTAATAGCAGGTAATGGACTTCTCGTCCAAGAACTTATCCAATCCTTTTTCAAACACAGCTATACTAACTACACTAACCACATTCTCTGGCAACAAATTCCAGAGTTTAATTGTGTGTTGAGTGAAAAAGAACTTTCTCTGATTAGTTTTAAATGTGCCACATGCTAACTTAATGGAGTGCCCCCTAGTCTTTCTATTATCCGAAAGAGTAAAAAAAACGATTCACATCTACCCGTTCTAGAACTCTCATTTTAAACACCTCTATCATATCCCCCCTCAGTCGGCTCTTCTCCAAGCTGAAAAGTCCTAACCTCTTTAGTCTTTCCTCATAGGGGAGCTGTTCCATTCCGTTTATCATTTTGGTTCCCTTCTCTGTACCTTCTCCATCGCAACTATATCTTTTTTGAGATGCGGCGACCAGAATTGTACACAGTATTCAAGGTGCGGTCTCACCATGGAGTGATACAGAGGCATTATGACATTTTCCATTTTATTCACCATTCCCTTTCTAGTGAAGATTAAATAAACAGATAACAATGTGTAGGAACCTTTGGTTTCCCTAACTAATAGGAGTGTGCCAAATTACTGGGGAAGTTCAGTATAGAAACTACTGAGAATGGTTTGGGTTTTGCTCCCCCATGTGTGAGTGGCAGATGGTGTCGTTTAGCTGTTTATCAGCCCGAAACACCACCTATCCTCGTGGATTTATAGTTTCAGCTTCAAGCTGACAGGTACCCTCTAATTTCTGCTTGCTATTTTTCTCCTAAGTTATGGGAAAGGAGTAAGGAAGTTTTTCCTATTTAGAGGTTAGCCTCCCGTTGACTCGTCTATCCAGCCTTTAAGCTGTGCCTGCGCATTGTGCAAATCGAATGCTCGGGTGCCTGGTGGGTTGGGGGCTGCTGGGTAGGCGGAAGTGGCCGCAGCGGAGCCCTCTGTGAGAAGTGTCACCGGCGTGCGCCTTCCGTGAGCGAGGCAGAGGAGCGCAGTACAAACCCCTCACAGGATGTTCAAGAAGCTGAAGCAGAAGATTTCGGAGCAGCAGCAGCACTGAATCGCTATTGCGCTTACAGCGGTGGTGTTAAAAGTGGCTGGTTAAAAAGGAGATTCCATTGGTAAAAACAGATTCAACAGTTTGTATAGTTAGTTTTTGCTGATGCTTCTCGAAAGTATGATGAGAGATCCATGCTACTCTGAGCCAATTCAAGTGGCTCTCAAGCCCCTGAGGCAGCTCGGATGAGCGAAACTCAGCCAGAGTCGGGCAAGATTCAATAAAGTCCATTTTTATACCGATTCAACTCCTTGTGTTTGTTGCCAGAAATCATTGTAAATAAAGTGCTTCCATTAGAAATGGAGACTTTGCTAAAGAAGTGGAGTCACAAGTTTATTATATCTTTCTTCTGTCTTATTATTTATTGATATGGAGCTAACAAATGAATTGAAGTCATCTAATCAACTATTAGTAAAGAAGTTGGATGTGGAGACAGTGTCATCAGTGCTGAGTACCAAGGATTTGGTAAGTTCTTGGAGGAGAGGACCATTAACTGCTATTAATCAAGTTTACTTAGGGAATAGCCACTGCTATTAATTGCATCAGTAGCCTGGGATCTTCTTAGTGTTTGGATAATTGCCAGGTTCTTGTGGCCTGGTTTGGCCTCTGGGCTTGATGGACCTTTGGTCTGACCCAGTATGGCAATTTCTTATGTTCATATCTCCCATGTATCTTTCCTGAACCTTCAACCCATTTCTTACCACTTCCCTCCATAATATTGGTCCCAAACATGCCCAAAATCTGTTAAATTACTGTCCTCCATCACCACCACTGGTAGACCATTTCAGGCCTTGTTCTCTTCCTCATTTAATTCTTGCAAGATCAACACAAAAGGCAGAATTTAAAAATGCCCACGTGCGTGGCAGGGTCCTGCACATGCCGCGTGCATATTCAGAAGGGCCCGGCCATGCGCATAAGTGCTGATACGTGCACAAGTGCCGAGCTCTTGAAAAGGGGAGGGCTGGGGGCGTGATCTGGAGGCCAGCCGGGACAGCAGCTATTATCCACTGTCCCGAGGAACCGCGTGCCGGCAAACTACTTCTGCTCCAGTGGAGCAGTAAGTAGTAAAATAAAAAAAAATAAAAAAAGTAAGCTGCTGGGAAAGGTTTAGGGGATGGGGAGGAGAGGGGAAGAGGGAGGGAGTTTAGATAGGGGGATAGGGAACTGGGGAAGGCTCAATTGCATCGCCACGTGTAGTTATCAAACATTCGCCGCCCTGGCGCACACCACCCGCTCATGCGCATGTGGATTTTAAAATCTGGCGTGCATGTGCGTGCGGCCATCCGATTTTATAACATGCGCACACACATGTTATAAAATCGGCGCATTCATGTACGCGCTCCTTTTAAAATCCACCCCTAATCCAGCACCCAGGTCCCCCTCCATATAGCTTTATAAATCTAGAAACCCACCAAAACCAGAATGGAAATTGCCCAAGTCCTTCTGTCCGCCCCAGAGGTCAGCACTGCTGTGGCGGACACAGGGTACAAGGTCCTAATCTGCTTACTGTCTCCTAATACAGGTTTCTTTCTCCTACTAAGTTCTCATTCCCTGCTTCTGCATTGTGTTTAGGATGTTTGTGTTCTTTTTTGTTTTCCTACTCCATTCCCATGTTTTTATTTTCATCTTTGTTTCCCTTCGCTATTACTTATCTTGGTCAAGGCCTTCAGCATTCATACTCGTTAAGCAAGTTCTTTTCTCTCTGCTACTGAATTACTCTTTCTCAGGAGTTTTATGTAAAATGGATGATGATATTATTAGTATAAAAAAAAGAACAGAAACAGAACATGCAATCTAAAAAGATGTCACAGAAACAATTCGGAGCTGTGCGAATATTTATTGAGTATCTGGCTAAAAAACAGATTGTATTATTTTGGTTTCCAAAATATGTAAATATTTTCAAATATGGAGACATGAAATATGTTCATTTCCAAAAATGAATTAATCCCTAAACGCAATGCCATCATGATTTGTATTTAGCTATTAAAAGCAAATCTGAAAATTTGTGCCTTCTGAAATGACCTTTCCTTCGACCCTCTCTTTCATTACATGTATTTAAATACTAACAACCTATGTAATTTAGCTAATGTGGAAGCACTGGGTGAGTTATTCAAGAAGAAATGGAGGGTGCAGGAGAGCATACCATGCTATTTACCATGCATGCACTGAAGCCGTATTTGCATATGACTTCCATTCATTTACGTGCAAGTACTCACTAATTTTAGCATGCACAAACTAGTAGCTTTTTATACCAGTTTAGCCTGCATGACATGCCATGACTGCATCACATTCTATTTTTAGTCCATGCTAAAACGGTCTTAATGTACACGCTAAGCTTTATTGTAATGGCCCCTTATTCTACAGAACCAGGATGTGGTCCAAGGGGAAGAACCAGTGGGTGGAAGTGCAATATGGCAAGAGAGGGTAGCCAGACCAGGACAACCTGTCTCTGAAGTTGTACTCTGTCTCAGGGGTGGTTCTATAATGAGGTAGGGTGAGGCTGCTGTTACTGCTGCCATCACTGCCATGCCGGTAAAAAAAAAAAAAAGACAGCCGAGTGAGTGAAGAGCCTCCAGGGAGACTCCTGCTCTGTGCTAAACTTTTTGGTGTTGGTTGTAGCAGCTCTCAGCCGCTGGCCCATAACATAAAAGTAATTGAAAAACAAAAAAGAAATATTTTCATCAGTGTTTTCCAACCCACCCCTTCCCAAACCAAGGAGGGAAACGAAGCAGCAACAGGCAGCCCATCCAAATCCTAATCTTGGGGCCCTGTCTGGGTCCCCCTGACCACCAATGTAAATAAAAACTAATTTCTTTTTAAATTTATTCAGAGGGGAAAAGAGAGAAAACTCCTGAGTCAGTGAATGTGTGTTTTGACTAAGAGTGAGAGAGTGTGTGTGTGTGTGTGTGTGTGTGTGTGTGTCAGTGAGCATGTACAACTGTGAGCATATATGTGAGCATGACAGCAGGTGAACAAGTCAGTGAACAAGTGAGTGTGTGTGTGAGAATGAGAGAGAGAGCATATGTGAAAATCGGTGAGCATGTATGCATATGGGCATGAGAGCATGTATGCAAGCAGTGAGTATGTGTGTGAACAAGTCAGTGAGTCAGCATGTGTGTCAGGGACCGTTTGTGAGTGAGCATATGTGTGTATAAGAATGAACATGTGTGTTAGAGTGTCTGTATATGAAAGAGAGAAGAAAGTTTGTGCAGGTCACCAGCTCTGACTAATTCACAACAATCTCAGTGTGACTGGTATGGAGAGCAGGATACATTTTTTTTTAAATCCTTTATTCTTTTGAATTATTGGATGGTATTTCATGTGTCTGCTGTTTTAAAATATTTTATAGGTATTATGGAAATTTTTAAAACTTTTTCAATTTTTGATAGTTGGATGCTCTCTATTCATCAGCTGTATTGAAATATTCTTTTTATTAGTATGGTTTTAGTATTATAATTTATATTTTGTGTTTTTTATTCTATGTTTTATGAAGAATGGTGATATTTTTCTTTTTCCATTAGTGTACTGCTTGTCTGGCTTTGTTGCGGTTTCCAATTCAGCTTTGTCTGCATGTTTCTATTTATAGTTTTGACCTCCCTATTCTGTATTTAGTGAGGATCTCTCTATATTCTGCATGTGTGACTGAGGTGAAGTATTCTGCTGGCGTGTACTTTCTATGTAGGGATCCAAATATTTATAAATGATCTAGAAAGGGGAACAATGAGTAACTTGATCAAATTTGCAGATGACACAAAATTATTCAGAGTAGTTAAATCACAAGCGGATTGTGATAAATTGTAGGAGGACCATGCAAGACTGGGTGACTGGACATCCAAATGGCAGATAAATTGAATGTGGACCAGTGCAAGGTAATGCATATAAGGGAAAAATCACTCGTAATTACACGATTTGGGGTTTCATGTTAGGAGTTACTACTCAGGAAACAGATGTAGGTGTCATAGTGGAGCGCACTGTTTAACCTGCAATTGGGTTTAGTACGTTGAAAACACATGACCAACCCCCCTGAAAACTTATAGTGCTCATCACATGCAAATGCATGTTGATGAGGCTATTAGTTAATCCCCGGGATACTGAAAGTAAAATGTGCAGCCAAGCCACACATTTTACGCTCAGAAATTACCAGGTTGCTTGGGCAGGCGTTAAAGTGTACAGAAAAGCAGAAAATACTAGTACTTTATTACAGACCTGGAGGGATTTTCTTCTTTCCCTGACAGGTAGGATTAATTTATTCTAAATGATTCTTCTCCCAAAGTGGCTGTACTTGTTCCAAACTATTCCCTGTTATATGTCCATACAGGAGGTGTCTTAGTTGGAACACTATAGTGCAACACTATCATAGAAAAATAAAAAGCCCTAGGTAGCGTGGGGCAAATTGATGCATAAGTGGGATCAAGGGAGACTTGGTTTGGCGGTGGCATGCAATCTACGCCATGTGGCAGACTGGTTACTGGGGACTAATTTTTATACTCCCCTCGAGTTTGAGCAGGAGCTTTTTTCATCCCTGAACTTGGGTTACCTTTTATACGACTCTTTGGTGGCGATTCCGAAGCATTTGCAACAGGGCTTTTCGGCCAGTTCTTTGATTCTATCTTGAAGCTATTTCTGCACCTCCTTAAAGCTCAAAAGTAATATTTCCCAATTTCTAATAAGCAGTAAAACTGACGATAGGAGAATATTGGACATAAAATATGTTCAGCCTAAGTATACCATAGTCAGTGAAGTTAGAAACTTAGGAGTGATTATAGATAGCGAGCTGAATCTAAAGAAATTTATTAATATGCTGATCAGCGATGGATTTTTTAAACTTCAAGTTTTGAAGAAACTGAAACCTTTTTTACACACACAGGATTTTAGAACCATCCTACAAGCACTGATTTTTGTGAAAACATATTATTGCCATGCTCTGTTATTAGGCCTTCTGGTATCTACCATCTGACCCCTCCAACTCCTCCAAAATGCAGCTGCATGAGTACTAACGAAATCGGAGCGGCCTCGGAAGGAACTTCCTTACCCCCCACCCCACCTTCCCTTCCCTTCCCCTACCTCCCCCGCCCTTTCCCCCTTACCTTTGATGTTTGTATTTTTTATTTCAAAACTGTGCGGAGGCCTCTGGCCCCGCCCCCAGACCACCCCTTTTGTAAAGCCCCGGGTCTTACATGCATCCCGGGGCTTTATGCGCATCGCCAGGCCTTTTGAAAATAGTTATATAAAAATAAACAAAATATAAATAAATAATACTGTTGCTTGGCAATACGAAGTTCCTACCGGGTGTCTATAATGTGACCTTCAAGATTTGGGCCACTAAAGGACTGTGCGCGATTGCACAGTTCTTAGATGAAAAAGGGGGCATTAAATCATTTCGGACCCTTGTTGATGAATTTGAGCTAGAAAATAATCAATATTTTACTAATTCTGTCTAATTGGAAGAATGAGATGGTTTTAGATTTTAATGAGCCCCAATATGCTCTTTGTTTCAAATGCTTAAAATCTGTAACCTGTAATGTTGCTCTGAGGGAGGTTCAGTACAAATTTTATTCTCAAACACGAGCCTTCCATATGAACATTGCTACATCTGCAGTTTGTGAAAAATGTAACCAAATGCCTGGCACTTTGGGACACCAGTTTTGGGAGTATCCAGTAATTGTTTCTTTTTAGAAATCTGTAGTCCTCCATATTGGTCAGATTACAGGCATACAGTTGCTGCTCGATGCGCGGGTATTGTTTTTTGATGATGTGCAAGGGATAGCCCGGGAGGCAGAGATATACCCGACTTTGGTTATGGAAGGTATTGCTGCTTGAAAAAAAAAAATCTATCCTGCAGTATTGGGTGGGGAAAGATTCACCGAATTTGATGTACTGGAAAAATCAAATCCATTTAATGTGTATTAATGAGAAATATGTTTTGAACAAATTGATTTGAATGGGAAAAGAAATACTTTTCTACTTATTTGGAATGTATACCTACAACCTCTATCCCCTCGGGCAAGAAGCCTGATTGTGAATGATTGCTAAGCTTCGAGTTGTTTTTGTTGTATAGTTGTTTTATTGTGATATAGGGTAAAGGGGGGGGGGGGGCGGTCAGCTGACTAGGGAGATTGATGATGTAGTGCATGGACATTTCTGGGTACAGTGGAAGAGTCAATCCTTGTACCCGTCATCTGTTGTACTATGGCTGTATATATTCACTTGTCCCATGTACTTCTGTTCTGAAATTAGTAAACATATTTAAACATAGAGGGGTAGGTTTTTAAAGTTTTGCGTGGGCGTAGATTTGTTCGCGCAACTCGGCACGAACAAATCTACGCCCGATTTTATAACATGCGCATGCTGCCGCGCGCATGTTATAAAATCCAAGGTCGGCGCGCGCAGGAGGGATGCACAATTGTGCAACCTGCGCGCGCCGAGCCGAGCAGCCTGCCTCCATTCCCTCCGAGGCCGCTTTGAAATCAGAGCGGCCTCGGAGGGAACTTTTTTTCCGGCCCCCCCTCACCTTCCCCTCCCTTCCCCTACCTAACCCACCCCCCAGCCCTAACTAAACCCCCCCTCCACCTTTGTTAAGAAAGTTACGCCTACCCAAGGCAGGCGTAACCTGCGCGCGCCGGCGGGCTGCTGGCGCGCAATTCCCCGGCCCAGGGGCTGGTTCGGAGGCCTCGCCCACGCCCCTGGAACGCCCCCGACACGCCCCCCAAGCAAAGCCCCGGGACTTACGCGCGTCCCGGGGCTTTGCGCGCGCCGGCGGCCTCTGCAACATAGGTGTTCCGGTGTGCAAGTCCCCTGCGCGCGTAAATCCGACTGGATTTACGCGCGCAGGGCTTTTAAAATCTGCCCCAGAATGTTAGGCAGAGAAAGCCAGTCTGAGTCCACTACACCTAATCATAGCCAAAACACCAAGAACCAAGCAGAATGATACTGAGGACGAGTCCACCCTGTCATTCCCCTTCTGTGTTGAATTTGTTCCATTCTGAAATTCTGTCACCTATGCTGCCAACTACATGCTAAGCCCTTAGGCTGGAAAGTTATTAGCTTGGCCAAAGTGTCTTTAAATACATTCCCCTTTTTTTCCAATGCAAATTCCTCTTTCTGTCTATTTTCTAATACCGCCTTATTGGCCATTCAAAACAGTGTACAGTAAAATTACATAGATAAAAATTATCCAACCTACCAACTTCTAAAAGCCTAACAGAATTCAAATTAAAACATTATTTTGCTGTTTAGCTAATAATTATACAGTAAAAAGACTAAAGACCTCCTGGAATATGCTGCTGTTTTTTTTTTTAATGTAACCAGAGTCAATATTCAGCAATATTCTGCCTTAATCAAATGTCTAGCTTGATAGTTTCAGATTACCTTCCTGTACTCCTCTGCCATCAAGAAAGAAAACAGAGGAGGAATATGAGAGGGAGTAGGGGGTTCAGAAGATTTCCCAAGATACGTTCCGCAAGCATTCTGTTCAGTTTTGCTAAATCTCTGCTGATAACACATTTTTCCTTGCCTGTAATGCTGATTTTTTTTTTTTTTATTTGCATAGTTAAGGAAAGGCTGTTTATTCAAGCTGCAAAATCTGATACATTTGGGATACTTCTAGGAACAGAAGCACTCTCTCTAATGGTCTCTAATGAGTCAAATCTTGATTATTTTGAACAGAATAGCACCAAAACACATTTGTGCTTTTTCAAAAAATATTGAAAAACTCACATCTATTGTTCCACCTGAAAGGAACAGCAGTGATTGTTGCAGGTTTGAACTTTAAAGATATGTGCCATTATTCCACATTTATCCTCAACTGGAGGGATCCCTGCATGAATCATGTGACATGAGAGCGTCCAGGAGTGCTGAGAAGCAGTGCTAGTAGTGATTGGTGGAGCAGTGGTTCTCAACCCAGTCCTGAGACACACCTAACCAATCAGGTTTTCAGGATATCCACCATGAATATGCATGCCCTAGATTTCCATGCACTGCCTCCAATTGTTTGCAAATCTAGCTCATTCATATTCATGGTGGATATCCTGTAAACCTGGCCTGTTTGTGGCTCTCAAGGACTGGAGCTGGCTGTCCCTGGGTTATGTGATTCAGAACTACAGTGTGTGTGCATGTGAGTGAGAGAGAGAAAGATTAGGCCTGACCATTTCTCTTCATGTCAGTGTAGCTGCCAAAAGAGTAATGACCTCTTGCACAATCTTATTTCCTCTGCCAGGTGGTAATAACATTTTTGTAATGATGAAGTAATTTCATATGTTTCCCACCTTATTCCCAACCAAGACAGGCTCACTCCTGGTTTGCCTCAGTTGCAGCAATGCACTCATATTCCTGTTTTTCCTTTTATTTAAAGAATCTTGCAGAAGTACCTATTCTTTGCCCATATTAGAGGACACCTCCAAGAATCCCAATAATTAAAAATCATTGTACATGTAAATAAGATGAGCAAACAGTGGTAGCCTATATAACTTTCATTATATCCACAAGTCTAACATTTTTGTTAAGTCTCTCATTATGCAAAATTAGGGGCCATGGGAAGGTCAGCTCCCTTCCTGCCCCATTCCAGTGAGCTGTGCCTCCCCACCCACTCTGCCCCCTGTTATACTCCAGCCAGCAACCTAGCCAACTATGGACTTACACCAAACCATTATACATATATAGTAGCTGATGAACCCAGACAGCTAATCATAAATGGTAACCACACCCATTCCCCATTTAGAGTATATTATTGAACAGTGTAACCGTATAATAATGGCACCCTATGGATAATTGAGAAACCACATATTTGTGCCTGACTGTAAACCGTTGTGATGGTGCTCTACTATACGACGGTATAGAAAAGTTTTAAATAAATAAATACATAAATAAATAAATAACCCAGGTTGTTACTTTTGCATGCTTTAAAGAACTTAGTTCAAGACCTACTCTAACAAGACCTACCTTGCTAGACAAATATGAGCGTCAGAGACGGTGTGCTTAGATTTCAGTAAGACCTTTGCCACGGTTTCATGTAGAAGACTTATTAGTAAACTTAGTGCCCTTAGATGGGCCCTAAGGTGTCTGACTGGTTGAGTGGGAGGTGATAAAGGATAGTGGTAAATGGAGTTCATTTAGAGGAGAGAGGTGTTGCTACTGCTGTGCTGCAGGGATCAGTCCTTGTACAGCTCTTTTCAGCATTTTTGTAAGCAATATTGCAGGCCTATTGGGAAACATTTGTCTTATTGCAGATGATACTAAAAATCTGCAATATGGTAGATACCCAGGAAGGTGTGGAAAACATGAGCATAGCTTGAGGAATGGGTTAGCGTCTGGCAACTAAGATATAATGCTAAAAAATTTAGAAGTCATGCATTTGGGCTGCAAAAAATCCAAGGGAGTGGTATAGTACAGGGACAAAATTCTTCTATGCAAGGGGAGCATCTGAAGGTGATCATATCTGATGATCTCAAGGTGGCCAAACAGATGGACCAGTATTATATTTGGATGCATAGGGAGAAGAATGGTTAGCAGAAAAAAAGGAGATATTTCCCTTGTGCAAGTCCTTGGTGAGGAAGTACTGCATACAATTCTGGAGACTGCACGTTCTAAACTGGATGTGTCAGTCCAGAAGTTGTTTACTAAAATGGTTAGAGGTCTTCATTGTACAGTGTTTGGGGAGAGATTTAAAAATCTAAACATGTATGCCTTAGCGGGAAGGCAGGACAGGAGAGATATGATAGAAATATTAAATATCTTCATGGTATCCATGCACATCAGACAGACCTCTTTCTGGAATGAGGGGTCATGGGATGAGGGTGAAAGAGGGTAGACTCAGAAGTAATCTAAAGACATATTTCTTTACAGAAAAGGTGGTGGATGCATGGGACAGCCTCCCAGTGAAGGTGTTGGAAACAAAGAATTCAAGAAAGCACAGGAGAAGCAGATGGGATCTCTGAAGGAGTGATAGGGATTGTAAGGTTGAGCAGGTGGTATGGCTGGGCAGTTTGTTACCTAAAAGGCAAAATAATCCAAGCCATTGCAAGGCTCAGAAAGAGTCAAGTGAAAAATGACCTGCCTATAATTTTCTTCAGGTGGCATAGAATGATTTTAGTCTGCTTTCAAGTCCTATGCAAGCATACATACATTACATAGACAAACCATTCATTCTTTATATATAGATTAGAACTGGAAATCAATAGTTTCCATGGGCCAAAACTAGGATTGACTCAGTTGGTACATTGAAGATCTCTCCCACTTGCCACATCACAGAGCTGCCAGTTCAGAGCAGTTATGAGTAATGCTTTGAGTCAGTCCTGTTTTCTTAATTTCCATTCTCTAAATGGCTGATGTTTAAATGTGGTGTTTATCATATGTATTAATAATGGACATTAATGAGATTCAAAAGACACAGGAATTAGTGCAAACCCTAATCTCCACAGGTACAAGTGCACCCATGCATGTAGAGGATATTACAGAATTGAAAGTACACCTCCCTGAGGGATAGTTTACTTTTTTGCATTAATGCATCTGTGAAGCAAGTTGCATGAGTACTTTTTCACTGTTCCAATAGGTAATGAGTTATTTTGCAAGTTTTACATCTTATTAGCTCATCAGCGTAGTTTTTTCATTAACACTGTTGCATACTAGTGTTGTTAATATCTACAAATGAGGGATGTGCACAGAAAAACATTTTGCCCTGTGCCAGCAGGAGATGACATTTGAATAAACGCAACTTCTGCTGCTGCCTACCCCACGCCACAGCAAAGCCTGTTCCTCGGCGGCCGAAGAGAGGAGAAGGATGCAGTGGTTGCCAGTGAACCCCATCCTGCTGGCGGCTGAAGAAGATGCCCAGGCCCTATGTATGTGGGTGACAGCCTGTGAGGTTGGGTAGTTGATGTGTCTGTCTGTGTGTGTGTGGAGGAGTGACAGCCTGTGTGGGTGGATGCCTATGGGTGGGTAGCTGAGAGCCTGTGTGTGAGGGTGAAGGTATATGTGTATGTGTGACTGCCTGTGTGAGTCTGGATGACTTCCTGGTGGATGGGTGAAAGCCTGGGTGTGTATTTTTGGGTGGATGACATCTGTGATTGTATGGGTGGCAGCTTGTGTGGTTGACTGCTTTTGTTTGTGTGTATGTGTGTAAGTGTGACTGTGTGGGTAGATGACTGCCTTGTGTGTGTGTGTGTGTGTGTGTAGATGACTACCTGGGTGGGTGAGTGAGAGCTTGGGTGCATGTTCATGGGTGACAGGCTGAATGGGTGTGAGTGTGTGAGAGGTTGCGAGCCTGTGTGGGGAGGGGTGGGTGGATGACAGCCTGTATGTGTGTGTAGGTTACTGCCTATGTGGGTGAAAGCTCTTGCATGTGTGTATGTGTGGGTGAGAGTCAGAGTGGGTGGGTGAGTTTGTTTGTGGAGGAGAGCCTGTGTGGGGGTGTATGTGTGCGAGGGAGTGAGTGAGAGCCTGTATGTGTGTGTGTGAGTGAGAGGATAAAGTGTATATAGTTCTCCATCCCCCAATTCACAATAATGTCAGAGAGCCTAGGAATGAAAACACCCCAGGTATGAAGAGAGGGAGATTATTTAAATCCTTATTAATTTCATAATTGGATGTAATTTGATATGTCTGCTGTTTTTAAATATTATATCGATTTCTTGGGAAATTTAATAAACATTTTTAATGAACTTTTAATTATTGGATGTTCTATTCATTCATTTTTAAATATTTATTCTTTTTATTAGTATGGTTTTACTTTTATGATTCATGTTTTATATTTCTTTATTTTGTTGTTTGTTGCTCTCTTATTTTTGCCTTTGGTAAGGATCTGTCTATGTTCAGTATGTGTGATTCAGGTGAGGGATTCTGCTAGTTTATGGTTTCTAGGGGGTCTATAGCGGTCCTTCTTATTCTGTTTTCAATAGCAGGTGTATTTGTCTTCTAGGGCCTGATGTAATGTTTGCAATGCTGCTCTTTCCTGAATAGGGCTGTTGCCGTTAGAGTCCTGGGAGTTAGTGGTGTGTTGAAATGTTAGATTTGTCTCTTGGGGTAAACTGTATTCTTGGGAGGCTGTGATAGCTTTTATTGGAGCTATGTAAGTATTATCCAAAAATACTGTATGTGAGTTACTGAGAAAATATAGGACCGTCTTTAGATGTAACATAGTAAATGATGGCAGAGAAAGACCAAAAAGGCTCATCTATTCTGCTCAGAAGTGATTTTATGTGCATCTACCCAAAGGAGATCAAATTCCCACTTGGACCCCACCTCTGTTCCCATTGTGTCCCCTTTAGGGTTGCAACTGCTGCTCTGTTCAGGTCACCCCATGCCTTCCGTATCACTGCTGGCTTGGGCTGCAACTGTCTCTCACTGAAGGTTGCTCAGTGCTTCAGTACCGTTCTCTTGCCACCACAGATCCTCTGTGTTTTTCCCACGACTTCATAAATGTTAGTATTAACGCTGCAGCCCCAACTCTTGTTTCACTTTTAAAATCCCAGAACACAAGAGTTGAAAGATTGGAATTAACTCCAACAACCTCAGCAATCTGTGTGATCTTATGCATGTTCTTTAACTCCACTGTGGTCCCGTATAAACTATACAATTTGATTGATTTGTTTCATTTAGGATAAAGCTGTATTTGCTAGTGGTGTTTTTTGTTATGTTACTTTTACTGTCTTCTGATGAGACTCATCATATCGGTTTAGTTTCTTATCCCATGCTTCAACACCAAAAACAAAGAGAAAAATAATTTTTCATATGAAAGTAGAACACAAGTCTTGGGGAATTCTTAACGTTTGAAGCACAAAGTAAATTCTGCTAGAGCTGATATTAATAATTCCATCACCCCAGGACAACTTAGTGCTGAAATGTGCGATTTGTGACATCATCTGAAACAATTCAATGAAAAATTCGCACCCACAAGAAGAGAGAGGCTTCCGAGTGACTGATGTTTTCAAAATTATTTTATAAGTTTAACAGTGATACAGCGTTTTCACATTATAGACAGTTTTGCTGAGACCAAAGTCCTTTCTAAATTATGGCTTTGCAGGAGATATGTCAAAATCAAAACTGCAAGGTTGTGATTTTCTCATATATTGTGATTTATAGTTTTCTGGAACTCAGCAGATCCTTTGCTGCCACCATGGCTGTTCAGGACTCTTATGCAGCACAGTGCAAGTCAGAGAGCATGGGTCTATAATATAAATTGGATGATAGAGCCTAATTGTGATTGAATGATTGATCTTATTGGCTCTCAAACACAATGGCAGTGCTGTATAAAATTATTTTCATGACTTTCTTTTTTTTGCTAGTTACTATATTCTCAGGGCAACAATGAATTTATGCTTTCACAAACTATGTGATTTTTGAGATCCTATTTACAGTGCTTCGCTGAATAAAATCTCCATAGCACATTTTCATTAAGGGCTTGATACACTACGAGGTCCATATTCAAAAGATTTATGCAGAAAAAAAATCTGCTTTTACCAACATAAATGTAGCCCTTTAAAAATATTTTTCATCCCATTTGTTTATATTTCCCACTCATTTCAATGGCCTGTGTCACCTCACTGCCTTGTCAGAGCCAAGGCAAGGAGACTAGCCAGAGGACAAATCACTATGCAAATCTATCTCATGCATATTCATTGTGAATATCCTGAAAACCTGGCCTGTTTGTGGTACATGAGGACTGGAGTTCACTCTCACTACACTATAGGCTAGTTAAAAAGATGGTGCATAGTGATTTGTCCTCTGGCTAGTCTCCTTGCCAACTTGTCTTGCCTTGGCTCTGACAATGCAGTGAGATGACACAGGCAAGAGCTGGTTGCTATAGTTACCAGGTTTTTTCCTCCACAGTACCCAGCCATAGACCTCAATGGGCCATTGAAATGAATGGGAAATGTAAACAAATGTGATAAAGAATATTTTTCGTTTTTGGGACCCCTCCATTTGTTTTGGGGGACAAGAAATTAAATAAATATGGGCACATTTGTTATGTTTTGCACATTTGTTACAAACAAATGTACATCTGTAAAATGCATTATTTTGCAAAATCAGAAAAACATACTGAGGAAAGTCACAGGGCAGTGGCTGCTATGCGAGAACACCCATGCATGCTGAGAAAACCTCTTTCTTTTTCTGAGCTGAAAGAGTGCTTTCCACCTTAACATCATTGGATGACATCACCCCACTTGTGGTGTTGATTATTGTTGTACTTGTCCATGGAGAAATACATTACCCTGCCTTCACTATGCCTCTAGCCTTGAACCCCCCCCCCCCCCCCCCCCATTTTGTCTGGGTTATTTTTATGTACAATTTTGTGCAGACAAAATTACCCAAACAGGGAATATTTTTAAAGGGCTACATTTATGTAAGTAAAAACATTTTTTTTTCTGCATAAATCTTTTGAATATGGACGTCAGAGTGTATCAAGCCCTTAATGAAAATCTGCTATGGAGATTTTATACAGTGAAGCACTGTAAAATAGTATCTCAAACACCCCATAGTTTGTGAATGTATACATTCATTGTTGCCCTGAGAATATAGTAACTAGCAAAAAAAAAAAAAAAGTAATGAAAATAATTTTATATTATTTATTTATTTATTTAGTAACTTTTATATACCGACGAACGTTGGGAACATCTCGTCGGTTTACATATAACAGAACTGAGCAACAGGCTTTACAATTTTTGCGTAATTAGATAATTAAATAAGGAACATTCAGAGCATACAAATAACAGATTAGATTATATAAGTAAAATTATAAAAGTGTGATACATGAAAGAGGTTATCTAAACGGGGGTGGGGGGGTGGGGGGAGGGGGAGATTCTGATATATAGGGGTGGGGAGGGGGAGATTCTGATATATAGGGGGGTATCCACAATTAAAGGAGGTATATATACACGTGATTGGGAACAAATTTTTTATATATAAGTTTTTTATATACAATATGTAGTCCTGATAAATTCACTTTATGGGGGGTGAGGGGGAAGAGGTAGTTTAGAGTAGAGGGAGGGGGTGAAAAGGAGGTGGAAAATAGGTGGGGGGAGAGGGAGGGGGAGAGGTTAGGAGTTGTAGGGGGTGGGGTTAGAGTGGTTGTGTGAATATAAGGGGTAGAAGTAATTGAGGAGCTAGGATTGGAGACCCAGGTCTCCAATATATACCACTGCCAGTGTGTTTGAGAGCCCATAAGATCAATCATTCAATCACAATTCAGTCACAATGGGTGGGGCTAGAACAGGGTCAAGGTGGGAATGGTAACATATACATAGGGATATATATATATTTTATTTTTTTTTAAATCCTTTCAGGCATGTACTTTATGTATTTGTTCATTCTTAGATTTTTAAAGCTGCCTTTCCTAGGGGATCGAAGTGAATGCATAACTTTTATCTCATGTACTTAGCACCTACAAAATATGGGGCAGATTTTAAAAGCCCTATGCGCGCTGGGCCTATTTTCAAAAGGCCCGGCAGCGCGCGTAAAGCCCCGGGACGCGCGTATGTCCCGGGGCCTTTCTGAATGGGCGGGATGGGGGCATGGCTGGGTGGTCCGGGGCGGTCCAGGAGGCGTGGCCAAGGACTCCAGCACAGCGGCCGGGGGGATCGCGCGCCTGCACAGCACTCAGCCGGTGCACGCAAATTACGCCTGCCTCTGGCAGGCATAACTTCTGAAATAAAGGTAGGGTTTTGTTTGGGTTTTTTCGGGCTGGAGGGGTGGGGGCAGGACAGGTAGGGGAAGGGAGGGGAAGGTGGGGGGGGGGGGGCAAGGAAAGTTCCCTCCGTTCGGCGGGGGAAACCCAGCTGGCCTCCCCGAGGGCTCGGCGCCCCTTGCGCGCACCAGCCCTGATTTTATAACATGCGCTCGGCTGTTATTTTCATTTATTTAAAACAAAATAAACAAAAAAATTAATTTAAAAAAATGTCAGGTATCTACTACCACAAAAAAAGCAAAAAGCACTCCTGGGCTCTTCCCCTTCAGCCCCTCCAGTCCCTAGTGCTGTATCTTCATGGGGCAGGGAAGAGCCCGAATTGCTCCTGCTGTGCCAGAACCAGAATTAACAAATGGTGCCAGAAGACCGAGGCTGGCACCGTTGTTAATTTCTTCCGTATAAAATAGCCCTGGTCCAGGCTCACCCAGGCTGTCATTACTTTGTACAGAGAAATTAACAATGGCACCGGCCTTTGTCTTTCGGTATCATTTGTAATTACAGCACTGGCAGGGCAGAGGTAACCAAGGATTGCTCGTGCTCTGCGAAGCTCTCCCATTGGTGTAGGAGGGGCTGTGAAGGGAGATCGTGTGGACGGGCCTGGAGCGTTGTATTTTCTTTTGGGCCGATGGCTGCTTTTATTTTATTTTTAAAATGAAACAAATGAAAAGAAAATGTAAATCATCTTTCTTTTGTTTCATTTAAAAAAAAACAAAAACAAATTGAAGTGAAATGGGAATTTCATTAGAAATTCCTGTTTTTGTTTCCAATAAAAGCACATCCCTAGTGGCCACCACTGTATTCTTAATATGTACAGCTACCTCCCGCCTCCAAAACCTCACTTTTCACCATTTTCATTACTGCTGAAGAGATTATGTCATGGGGTGACTACATCTAAATCCCAATTTCTACCACAGCAAGATTCAGAGATTGCAACAAATCCATGTTTCTCTACCTTAGCAACTTCCAGGTCAGTGACTTTTATTGTCAAGACTCCGAGCATTTGCTCACATGCCACTCCAAGATACTAAGCCATGCTCTCTCTCTGTGCTCTTAATTCTCCCTTATTTCAGCAGCTATTCCTCTTGCTTTGTCCACCTCCCCATTTCACGGCTTAACCTATCCATCCCAGCTGGAGTGGAGGAGCAGCCTTGTGGTTAGAGCAGCAGGTTACAAACAAGAGAAACCAGCATTCAAATCCCACTACTGCTCCTTGTAACCTTGGGCAAGTCACTATAGCCCCAGGTACCAACTTAGATTATGAGCCCTCCAGGGATAAGAAAAATACCTACAGTACCTGAATGCAATCCCTTCTGAAGCAGAATATAAATAAATACTGAATTTGCTTATAGGGGAGATCAGTTTGTGCCTTTATCTATGCTTAATTTAAATACTGGTCTAAGCAGGATTTGAAATAATGACTAAACACTTTAGTACTTTCCCTGGATGGATGCAAATGATCCTTTCTGTATAAATCCTTTTCTTCGCAGGTGCATGCCCAGTCATCACTATACCTACAACTTCCTTCCCTGCACCAGCCTTTCAACCATGAAATGGTTTCTTCATGAGGACAGTTCCATTGACTCCTCTGTTGTAGTTACAGTAGGTAGCACTTCTGAGAAGGTCACTGATTTGGTTATGTGTCCAACTCGTTGAATTGCTTTTGATTCTTTACTAGCTCCTCATTTGCCAGGTTGTTTGCACTTAGGTGAACAGTAATACCTAATTCATCCCCCTTTTGCATTTTTCTAGCTATTCTGTGGACTCTCTGCCCATCCCTGCAACCTGAGAAACCTGGAAAGCAAATAATATTCCTCTCATCATGGTTATTTCCCAAGTCCATACTCTATGGAGTTCTCTATTTGCATTTGCTTATTTCTCCAATTAGTACCTCTACCTTATTTTCCTCTTCTTTTCTTTTTCTTTGATAATTAGAATGTTCTTAAATGATTATAAAAGCAAGAAAACAACAATCCAAATGAGAAAAAATATACAATTAAAGTATTACAATATTTCACTCACATTTTGTAGGGGAAAACAAGAGGCAAGTTAATCAATTAAATGTACAGAAAAGCCATTGCAGCCTATCCACAGCAGTAACATATCTGCACCAAAATCTTTTCATTCCCAGGATGATTGGCAACAGTCAATCCTGGTGGCCTCCTGCCAAACATTTGCACACAGGTAGCAGATGCATGATCGGCGTTGGGCTCCTGTGCTGGGATAGGGTGTCCTTTGTAGCTGCACCCATGATTGGGTAGTCAACTTTACAGCTTCTGTTCACTGTGACTGAGGGGAGGGAATAGAAAAGTTGCCCCAAAATAGGCTTTTTTATTTCTTCTGGATGGGAAATTGTGCCCAGTGGAATAATCACTTTTAGCCACATTGCAGAAAAGCGTTCCCAGGGGTTTGTTTAAGGTAGGATCAGAAAATAAAAGCGTAGTTTGCTTTGTCAAGTGTACATGCATTATATTCTATAGAAAACCTTTCTGCAAATGCAAATGTCCACGGGAACTTTGTATCTGCAGCAAGGTTCAGAATGAAAATATGCGCACAGTTTCTCATTGAAAATTGGTGCAAAGTCTGCAAGTAAAAACCACCCATTGATTTTTATCCCAAAATGGACAGTCTGCCCCCTTTCGGACACTTTCCTGATGTTAAACTGCTGATTCCTACCCCTCCAACAAATGAGGAATGTCAGCACCAGAGGCTAGAGAAGATGCAATGCCTCACTGTGAGTGACTAAGGATTGCATTGTATTTTTAGCCTTCAGACAACTCTTAGATGTTTTCTATACATGGAATGTGGGTTCCTGAAACCAACCTGCCTTCAGCTAAGAGAAGACAAGCCATGGCATGCATGAGCTCCATTATGGCATATGTGACTGTTTACTACAATTGATACAGACAGTTCGCAGCAGTATCTTTTTACATCACCTAACAAAGTTAGACACAGAAACTGTCTAACTTTTGGAGAGTGAATTAAAATGGTTCAGCTGTAAGTCTTATTTTTATTTATTTATGAGGTCAATATTCAAAGCAAGTTCAGTGCTAATTAGCTGCATAATGGGCTTATACGGCTAAGTAGCAGCCGCTGAATATACGCCCATGTTCAGCAGCAGCAGTCGCTTAGCCATATAAGTCCCTTATATGGCCAAAAAGTTGCCTATATAAGTTGTGAGCAGGCTGTGGGAGGACTGGGACAGAGCGAGTTAGCCGTACAACTTAAGCTGCTAAATGCCGATATTCAGACTTAGCCACATAAGTTGTACGGGTAATTTAGAAGTGCCATAGAGAGGTCTTACCTTAGCCAGTTAGACTTATCCAGCTAAGCGCTTAGTTATACGCGTATATTCAGCGGCATAGCCGCTGAATATACATTGTAACTTAGCTGGATAAGTTCTAACTGGCTAAGTTACTTAACCAGCCAGTTTTGAATATTGACTCCTGATACTTATTAAATGCCTTTCCCAAAGACTGAAGGTGATGTACAGCCATAGAAAAACATAAAAATATATATTTATATGTATACACACACACACACATCAAATTAGCATACCTAAGACCCCGTCCATATTGTCATTCCAATTTAACAAGTCCCCTACAGCATCGGCTTCCACCATCCGCAAACAGCACTCGGAACTGCAGTGCTCAGAGCTCCAACGACACTCGCTCTGTGCTAGCTGGCTGTTGCCCTTTACACATCATGCCTTCTGCATTATTTTAACATGCCGCGTGAGTCCCCATTAGGGGTGCAAGTTTTCACACTGTGACTGTAAATGCTGACAATATAATTTCCATGCCAGTAGGCTGTCCAATTAAAGACTAGGCCAGACTACTCCCCTAGGGAATTTGTGACTTGTTTCTGGGTAGCGAAACTCTTCCTTAATTGTTTTGTGCTATTACAGGCAGCTATAAAAAGAAAATTAAAACTCCATTGCTCTTCCACTGATTATTATTCTCTAAGCCTATTATACTTCACAAACTAGTAGAAGCCAAAAGATAACAAACAGATCAGAGCTTTAACTATCTGCTCTCCTTGCGCAGGTTAATGCTGTGGCATTAGTACACACAAGTGCATTATTTATTAAGCTATTCATGTTAAATAAAAGTACAGTGAAGAAATGTTTAATTACTTTGAAAAGCAAAATAAGGCTAAACATAGGATACACTTACTGTTGTAGATCACATCTACTGAACTGCAATTAATTTCAGCTTATTTATGCTAGAAGATGGAATATATAGAATACGTTATAAATGTTATTTCGGCCCATAAAATAATTTTAAAAAACTTTAACAACTCAACAATATTAGGAATCAGACAGCACCCCAGCAGCAGAATGGGGGCTCTCTAATCTTTTTCACCAAGTGCTGCATGCATGAATATCTACTTACTGGTGTGACGTATGTATTCATCTGATACAGCAAGCTACTTACTGGCTCTCAGAAAAGAAGTCACATCTCTGGAGACCAGAGTGACAGACCAGGAGCTGCTGAGGCAGACAGAGAGGTATATCGAGGAGACCTTCAGGGACATAGACTGGAGGTTTACTGACTGCTCCTGTGCTACTTGGGAGGTGCAAGGTCACCTGGAAGGGAAGCATCACGGTGAGGCAGAAAGTAATCCTATATGGGCTGATGCAGTGTGGTGTGCTCAACTGAGCGCACCGTTAGCCCCCGTTTGGCCACACATTTTCCACGGGCTATTTTTGCCCCTTGTACAGTAAGGAGTAATAGCACAGCCAAACCCCCCAAAACTAATAGCACCTGCAACATGCAAATGCATGTTGATGAGACTATTAGTTAGTACCATGCGATCCATAAAGTAAAGTGTGCAAATTTCCTTTGTTTATCCTGATCATAAAGTCATTGATACAGTGGTCTGGTTCAAGTGGACTAACGTGGCACGCAAACTACTTTATCCAATCATTTACTATTTTATTATATTACTATAGCACAATCAAATCTGATGTAATCACTGGAGGGAGGACATCAAATAAAACTTCTGCAATAGCCTTTAACTTTGAAAAGAGAAACTACAATATAATGAGGAAATTATAAAAAAAAAAAAAACTAAACGGTAGTTGCAAAGGTTAAAAGTTTGCATGAGGTGTGATCATTGTTTAAACAAACTAACTTGAAACACAGATAAAATGTATTTCATGTATTAAAAAAGGTCAAAGGAAGACTAAATGACTGCCAGCATGATTAAATGATGAGGGAAAGCAACAAAGCCAAAAGAACATTTCAGAAAATGGAAAGAAGATACAAATTAGGAAAATAGGAATACTTATAAGCACTGGCAAATTAGATTCAAAATACTAATAAAATAGGCCAAGAAAGAATATGAAAAGAAGCTTGCCTTAGAGGCAAATGGAAAATGTAATAGAACAAAATGCAAAAACTAGAGTGTGACAAATCACCAGGACTGGATGGTATTCACTCCAGCATTCTGAAAGAACTAAAATATGAAACTGCATTTAACATAGCCACAGTCTGAAGACTAGAGGGTGCCTACTGTATTACCAATGCTAAAAAGCATTCCAGGTTTGATCTAGGAAACTATATTCTGGTAAATATGACATTGGTATAATAAAAGAGAGAAGCCAAAATATAACTCTACAAAAAATACCAGATCACTAACAATAAAAGGGTCATGCTCAGTTAAAATAATATTGTAAAAACGTAGAGAAAATTCAAATTTGTTTCATATTCTAATAGAATTTTATATCTAATATAATAGCAATACATACTATACATTATAATTTTAAACTCCCATTCATTCATTTACCATCTAAACTTTCAAAAAACATAAATTCATAAAAAATAAATCATATAGACAATTCACCCTCACAACATTCTTAAAAATAAGCTTGAAACCTCAACATTGTGTCTCTGTTATGCTCCGTGGCCACAGATGGCTGCGGCCCCCATTGCTCACCTCCCTTTTCACAACTTTGTCTCTGTTGGGCGAACTCGTGGCTTCGGCCAGCTACCACCGGCCTTCTG